>NC_134294.1:5808945-7152159 GCF_949628215.1 Phalacrocorax aristotelis
GGAACTCAGTTTTATGGGACAGAAATTGAAGCTTTGAGCATAAGGGGACCTGGAAGAGGGTGCGGGGTTTACAAGAACAGCTCCAGTGTTGAGACCAAAGCCACTGTGGAAGTGCCAAGCGTATGGTTTAAGACAGAATATGTACAGTATGCCTCCCCTGTAAAACACACAGCAGTTGTGATATCTCCAGACAGATTTATGAGATCTCCGGTATTTTGTTCTCTTCAGGGTAGAATGTAGGCTTTGACAGCATTTTGAGCAGTCAGTAAGCTTCATTTATTCCTATCTTGTAGTTAATTTCTGTTTATGTTCCAGGGGAGAGGAAATAGGGATTGGCACATACACAATCGCAGGGGCAAACAGCGCAAATAGCAAAACCAATGCTGCTCAACGCTTAGAGGACAAACAGGATGGATGGTCACCTGCAGAGCCTCACAGTGCAGGATGCTGCTGCCTATCGAAACACGCGCATCGGAGAACAACACGGGGCACGTCATGTCCTCTACTGGCATCGTGGCATTGGCGTGTTTAAACTTCACCTGGTGATGGGTCCCGCTTGGCCTTGGGTCACGAACACAGCTTGTTTAGGGCCATCAAGTAAAACAGCCTTGTAAAATGCCTCCAGGGGATGGCTAATTTATGGAGGGGAGAAACAATATCCCTCCCCTGGTGCCACTTAACTTTTCATTTTATATTTGCAGTAATTGCACATGACATCTGGAAAAACTGCCTGGAGAAAGCCAGGGCAGGAGGTCACAGTGCTCCAGGGGCAGACACAGGCCATTCCATGGGAGGGTGGCTTTGCCGTTCACGGGACAAGGTGTGGGAAGCCCTGAGCGCCTTCTCCCGCTGGTACTTGAGCAGGCGGTGATGGACCAGGCGTGGGTGACTCGGTTTGTCTGGGGATGGAGCGCTCACCTGCCTGCCCTGGCCTCAGTTTCCCCAGAGGGAAAACGGGAGCAGCCCTGGGGGCAGCCCCCCTTGCCCGGGACGATGCCAAGGGTGGGCGGGGGGGGGGGGACGACGACGACAGGGGAAGCGCCGGGGCGCGACCCCCGCCCTCTCCCGGCTGCGGGGCCGAGGCTGGGGAGCCCTGCGCACCCCGGCGGGTGCGGGGTCCGGGCTGGGGGATCCCGGGGGAGGTGGGGGGGGGGGGGTGGGTGGCCAGGCCGGGCGGCG
Organism: Phalacrocorax aristotelis; assembly: GCF_949628215.1. Classification (NCBI taxonomy): domain Eukaryota; kingdom Metazoa; phylum Chordata; class Aves; order Suliformes; family Phalacrocoracidae; genus Phalacrocorax; species Phalacrocorax aristotelis. The sequence goes on from NC_134294.1 coordinate 5,810,125, forward strand.
GAGAGGCAGGCTGCAGCTCGGCAGCAGTCCCTACACCTTTAAAAGTCTCCTCACGTTGGCGCGCTGATTATCCATTAACCTGATGCGAGCTCCCTTTCCTGGGGGTGGCGTCCTCGGCTGCGCTGCAATAAGAGCCGGCAGCAGGGCTGGCTCTCCCCTACCCCCGCTCCTTCCTTATCAGCAATTCAGATTGCATGCAAATCTGCGGGCTTTCTTACAGGGGCAAGGCAAGGACCGAGCGCTTCTCCCGGGCCGCGGCTTCGGGAGAGAGATATCTCCTCCTCCTCCTCCTCCTCCTCTTGGGATTTTCTTCCTTCTCCCCTCCCCTGCTCTCCCCTCCCCTCTCTCCCTCCCTCTCTTTCTTTCCTCCTTTTCACCTCCTCGAACAAAAGTAGCCCTTCTCTCTGCGCCAGCCCTGCCTGCGAGCGGGGTCGCTTTGTCTGCCCGCACCGTCGGGGGCACCGGGAGCGGCACCGGGAGCGGCACCGGGAGCGGCACCGGGCCGAGCCGCCGCGGCGGCCGGCGGGCCATGGCGGGGCGAGCGGCTGGAGCCCGGGTGCTGCTGGCGTTACTGGGGCTGGTACTGGGAGGCGGTGGGGCGACGTGCCCCGAACGGGAGCTGGAGCGGAGGGAGGAGGAGGCCAACGTGGTGCTCACGGGGACGGTGGAGGAGATCATGAACGTGGACCCCGTGCACCACACCTACTCCTGCAAGGTAAGGGGGACCCGCGGGGAAACTTTCGGCCCCGACCAGGCGCCTTCTCAGGCGCGAGCATGTGGTTTTTATTGTATGCGCTGGAGCTTTGGTGTGTAATTATGTATTTTTAGACTGCGGAGTCTTTCCCGGCTGAAGCTCCCACAGCTGTGTCGAGGGGAATCTCTCAAGGTTGCTTTTTATGGGCATTTCCCTCCTTTCCCTGATGCGGAGCTGACTCCCAACTTTCTCCTCTGGCAGGGTTGAGGCTGCCGGGGAAGGTGGTCGGAGCCGCTTGCTGGGTCTTCACGTAGCTCCCTGTTTACTTTAGCAGCATCTCGAGTTCCTCTAGCTCAAGCTATTGTTTAACTACGAATCTGGCCTCTGGCTATGGTTTTTTTTTTCTTTTTTTCCCCTCTGTCCCCCAGCCCCCCCACCCCCAAGCTGAGAGACGGTAAAGTACCGAGAAACCTGAAATACCATCCGCCTGGTTTTCGGAAAACGTGCTGGATGGCTTAACCCTTCCCGGGGCAGGAATCTCACTTGCGAGGACATGCTGCTACCTTGCCTTTTCTTCTTCTCCCCGTCCCCTCTTTTGCCCATCCTTAAAAAAAATAGTACTGCGGTTCCTACCTGCGGTTAGTGCTAAGCAGGGCCTGGGGTGATGTGCAGCAGCGCGTTGGTGAGAGAGGTCTGCTGGTGCAGGGGAAGGTTAACTTTATGCCATGGCATTGCCCTCTGTTCTGGAGCATCTCTCAGCCCCGTAAACTAGTTGAACAGCTTCTGTCTGTCCAGCTGGTGCCTGCTGCTTCACGCTTGCTCCCACTGCTCTGCCCCTTGCGATACCGCACGGTACAATCTGTACCCTGCTCTTGTAAATTAGATCACAGACCCTCCAGGCTAGTGCAGAGACCGTATGTTTGCAAAGTGTCTGGCACATCCTGGGTGCTATGTAGAAAACTAATAAGCTGCTGTGAGCAGCCGGTGTCCTGTGGCAGCTTGGGGCACATATGGCTGAATGGATGGGGGCCACCTGACGCTGGGGCAGGGGTTGCCATGCAAGTAGGCAGGAGGTGGGCTAGTGAGGCTAGTGATGAGGCAGAAATGCTTATCTAAGCAAAGGAGTCTCTTTCCTCCCACTGTGGACATGCAGGAAGGTGTCTGGCTAATGTAAAATCCAGGCTTCATCTTCCTGCATCAGAGCAAGACTCTGGGCCAGGAAAACTGTTTTGCCTGTGCTCCTGTGATGGTAAACCTGCTTGCTCAGCAGCTCTGCCTTCCAAAGGATGCAATCCAGTCCAAGTAAGAGCAGCTAGGGAGCAATGTGTGGGGAGGAACCTGGTCTGCAGGTGGTGGCTTTATGTGAAACGCAGTTTGCGTTGCTCAGCTAGGGAAGAGGGTCTCTCACCTGCCTCTCCCAGAGCCATCCCAAGCAATGCTGTGGAGAAGGCTTGTGCTACTTTGGAGTTAACGGTGGGATTTTCCTTCTGCTGATTTACTAATGTCATAGCAGCACCTGAAGGCCAGAACCTGCCTCCAGGATGCCTTTCCAGTCCTATAGTCCTGTAAAAGAAAGTGAAAGGAGAAAAACCTTCTCTCCTACCCTGGATGGAAGTGCCCATCCCATCTCATTGTGGCAGTGCTGCTGGCTCGCCCAGTTACGCTGTGACTTTCAGTAATTATCTTATAACAGTGGCTCTTCAATCCCTTTACCTACGCATCAGCCTTTTCTATGTAATTTTTAATGGTATGTTCATATTGTGTTTGCAGGAAAAAAGCTTTGAAATGGGACTTGGGGTGTTTTAAGGACCTGAAAGCAGATAAACCTTTCCAAACTGTGACTTAGAAGGGTGTAGCGCTCATGACTTGTAAATGCGTAGCTTTGCAGCAGCTGTCGGCCTGTTTCACTCTCCAAGTATCGAAATTGCTGTGGATTCTGCTGATTCTGGGTTGCGGAGTGAGACGTACTTGCATTTAGATTCCAAAAGGGCAGTTTAGGCATTAAACCTGACCGCTGGCTCCCGCTGCCTTTGCCCTGGTGCCCTGTGGAGCTGGAGCAAGCCCAGGTGCAGAAGGGATCTTGCTGGTTAGCTGGTGAGAAAACACGTCCACTTCCTCGCTGTCATACTCCACTAACTGTTCCTTAGGCCCTGGGGTTACCTCCAAATACCACAGTTATCTCTTGTCAGGTTCCTCTTTATCTGAAGAGGAAAGGCAAGGGCCAAGTGTGCAGTAGGAGTTCCCTAGAGCCCACACCCAAAATAGTGAATGTTCTTGGCGCTGGGTGGTCTGCGAGGGAGCAGGCGTGTGAATATCTGCGAGTGCTGCATTAGTGTATTGTTCATCCTAGTTAAACTCTAAACCCTCCCAGCTGAATGAAGCCTTTGATAGATGAAGATAAGCACATTACAACTCAGAAGAAATGTGTAGTTAATGTTAGATAAACACCCTTAAATAGCTAGCAGCCATTCATTTGCTACTAGAGGAAAGGAACAGGCTGACAGAACTCCCGAACTTGAAACTGGCTGATGTGCCGCTTTACTGAGGGATTTAACATAGGAACTGGGGTGCTGTGATTGCTCCTGACGGCAGCCCTGGGCTTGCTCTTCTCCCCAAGGTTGCGGTGGTGCTGCTGTTCACTCTATTCGCAGCCTGTGTGCTGGCATTGCCCCTTCCTGCTTTTGAGTCCTCCGATGTGCCTCGTTCTGGTCTGACCCGATATTTATGAAGAGAGCTCCTATTTATAGGACAAATATATGTTCTATACGTACTATAGGAAGTGTTGAAAAGGATGTGGATCCTGTTCCAAACAATAGAGCCTGTATTTTGGGGGATAACAGCGGCTGTTCTCCAGCCAGGGCTGGATGTAGAAGTTGCTGGGGGAGGTGGGTTTGGTGCTCTGCTAGCTCCTAGGGAAAGGGCAGCTGGCTTCTGCCGGGGAAGGGCACAGAGAGTGACAAGCAAGGGGAGAGGGATGACAGGCAGTCAGGAGCTGCGCGAGAAGCTGCAAGCAGAGCTGATGCTAGCCAGTACCCTTCATCTTCAAGAACTGCCGAAATCTAGTGGTGACTCTTCCCACTTCTGTCCAGAGTGACAGGTCTCTTCCTGAGGAGACTGCTCCAACTTCTCAGCTTTCTTTACGAGACCAAGGCTGGCATTTCTCTAAGCATCCTCCTGGCAGGAATCTGTGACCACCTCATGTGCCTGCACAGGTGGTCCCATTCCCTACTGTGGGAGGGACCCCCATGGCGTATTGGAAAATCCTTTTACCTTCTGGTTTTGTGCTGCACTTAAAATATACCCTTGCAAGGATCTGCTTAAATAAAGTCTCTGCTGTTCTTACTCTGCCTCCCTGTAGCTGCCAGGAGCCTTGTAAAAGAGTCTTAATCCAGTGTTTTATGCGCTTCTGGCAAAAAAGCGAGTCTGCTATAGGGAAGGGACTTCTTAGAACTAGGTTCAAGCCTGATTCTCCCTCCCCACCCCCCTTTTCTTCCCGATCCTTGAGGTAGCCAGTGAGTCACCAGTGACAAAGTCTTAATTGTGTGTGATGATGAATGGGATGCCCGACAGGTAATTGCTTGGTCTTTGGTGCCTTCACATCCATTCATTATAGACGATAAGGGTGGGGAGAAAGCTGGTGGACTCTGATGTTGCTTGTGAATGCTGTGGTCTGGCTCTGAGGTGTATGACTAGAACAGCCATGCTAATTAACTCAAATTACCATCTGCTTCAGAAACGGGGGTAGGCTTTAGCCTTTCTTCCCCCTTAGACCTAGCTGTGAAAATGCCTGACTGCTACCTCTCAGCACCAGCCTCAGGCTGTGCTCTCTGCCTGCCTCGCGTATTTTTTCCTTACTTTGTCTCCTTTGTGTTCCTGGGTTTTTGCCCTGGTAGCTTGTGCACCTCACCTCTTGCAGCGAGCGCCTGCCCTGCGGGCTGCAGGCTGCTGCCGAAGGAAGGGGAGGTGGGGCTGCAGGAAGGTGTCTTAACTTGACTGCGGGGAGAAGCGCAACCACAAGGAGTTGGAGAAACAGCTGGTCCCAGGTGAGGAAGCAGGAGGCTTGCGTTAGTGCAGGCTTGCACTAAAGCTGTGCAAGCTCTGCTCCTTAGCACCCTGCTTCCTCGGCTCACCTGAGATGCCGTGATCACAGGTGGCCCCAGACTGGCTCTTTGAAGGAGGATGCCTTGTGTGGCACCGCCTGCATGTGGTGGAGCAGATGTCTCTGTGTCGATACTGGGATTCCTGCAAGATCAAGGGGAGGAAAGCTGCCTGTCACAGCTACCCTTCCTTGCCATCTGAAGCTCCCTCTGTTTGCTGGTTGACTGCCATCTCTCTCAAGAAAAGAGCTCACGCTGACAGGGCTGCGTACAACCGAGCAGTCAGCTTTTCAAGCAGGCTGCTTCTTGGGCTGAAAGAGGCTGCGCAAAAGGCTTTGAAAGCATTGCTTTCTCAGCCCCTCTTCTTACTCCTGCCCAGCAGCTTGGATTTGGACTGTGTGGGGAGGGACGGTAGCCTGCGTATAAGTCATTGCTTGTCCTTTGGTTGCTGCGGTATTGCTTAGCACTGTCCGAAGGGGAGCTGGCTCCTCTTCGTGCTGCAAGACAAGTGAGTGTGAGGGCATGTGGGTACAACGTCTCTAGCTAACCTCCCCATATCTGGGGGCAGCTAAGGCATGTGCAGCTTCCAAAGAGGAGTTGTCACAGTGGTGTTTATACCTGGGATGGCTTTTGATCTCAGGTATTCAGGAAAACAGGGCTCATCTCAGTAGTACACAGCGGCTGCTGTTTGGATCACAGGACCTGCTGGGCTGGGAGGGAGCTGAGACCCATCAAGTCCGAAGTATTTCTCCAAGGTGGGCAAATATTACACCTTCAGGAGAAGGTGTGAGAAGTGGAGGATCTGAGAATAAAATACACTCCTAAACTTTGCTCTTAACCTGCAGTGGCACCTGTAGAGTACAGCGACACTAAATTAATTCCCTCTTTCTGCTTGACAGGTGAATTCTGTGCTGAGCAGGAAGGTCTCACCCCAGCCTGCTTGCTCCTGTGGTGGTGGGAATGGCCCTGTTCCCTTGCCGCAGCACCCGTAGCTGCCCGCTCCTAGTTGTGGCAGGGACAGCATGTGGGAGTTTGGCTCAAGACCATTGCAGACCTTGAAACCTCTTGATCAAGGCTGAGATAGTGCTGAGCTCACAGCCCTGAAATTCTGGAGTTAGGGCTTCAAAAAATTACAAGATTGATGAAAAGTCATGAGACTTGCATTTCCTCTAGCCCCCAACGTATTTTTACCCTCCTATTTGGACGTTGCAGTGTGAAATCTTTGTGTGTGTCTTCTGTAGTCACTGAGTAATGGGATAGAGATATTTGGCAAAGAGTAAGAGTCTGTCTGGACGGTCTCAAAGAGCCTGTAGGGGAACAGAGTGTACTTGAAGGGCACTGCAGGGCAGAGGCCAGTGAGCTGCCGTTGCAGATAACTATAAATATGGTTCATTCTAGAGTGGAATAACGTCTGCTCTGTGCTTCCCTCCTCATCTGTAACAAGTCCCCTCACCACAACACCTATATCGAGCATAGAAGCTGTAGTGGGAACAACTGTCTGCATCCCTGCCACCCCTGGTGTCCTCCAAGGACAGGAGAGACCTGTCTGCCCACGTGCATGTGAGCATCCCTTCTCTGCCCCTTGTGCTACCTTCAGAACTGCTCTCCTAAAATGTATGCATGCATGCCTGTTTCAGAGGGCGGGTCAAGAGCCCCCTTATCTCTGAGCCACCACCTCCCCGACTACTTTGGTGCTTGGCACAGCGTGCTGAAGTGCTCTTCAGGTGGTGAAGACAGCTGGAGAATGCAGGTGACCGGGCACTCAGGCTGCGGTAGGAGGAGAGATGCTGGCAGAGACCGTGATAAAGCACGCTCTGAGCATGCCAGGTCAGGGATGCCTGCGGTCACAGTAATACCCATGCACTTCAGCAGCCACCCTTGCTCCAAGCCGAAACCTCAGGCAGCTCTCTGATGAGCTGTTCCTATTACATGCAACTCGCTGACTCGGCTCTGTGTCATGTTTCTCCTGCACTGGGATTGCAGCAGCAGCGGGAGCATTTCTAACCTATCGGGAGTGGATGGGGACATGTCTCTGGTGTCCCATGTGCGCTGAAGATTAATTTTAGGGCTGGTGCTTCTCTCCTGTGTGGATGTTTCTTTTGGGCAGTTTGCTGTGGAGAGGGTGGCACTGGAGAGAGGTTGGCTTGCGGTTTTTTGCAGACCACACCTCTTTTTGGGCAGGGGGCTGATCCAGCAGTGAGGTCCAGGGAGACTGCTCTAGAGCTGCTGGCAGTGGAAGGGGGAGAGCAGGACTAACTCTTGTGGCCAGGACTTATTTTTCTTCCTGAAGTTTGGATAAGTAAAGGGAAATGGGCTCCTACTGCCAAATCCTCCATGTATTTTAGCAAATCCAGCCGGCTAACACAAAGGTTTTCTTTAGTTGTCAAAGGCAACTTACATTCCTATAAACATTTCTACGTGGAGTGTTATCTGCTCTGCCTTTTGTCTTCCCAAGGTACCAGTGCCTTGCCAGAGCCAGAAGACTCACTCCTTTCGTTCACCCAACCCACCTGCCTCCTCCTGCCCCTGTTTTAAGGCTTCTGTGCCACTCTTCAGAGCCTCCCCCGTGGATGCACAGTGTCCTCTTCAGCTGTGCAGCCTTCCCAGTTGGGGGCTTCCAGCCATTTAATGTTCCCTTCAAAGCTTTTTTTTATTCAGAAGTGTTTTCTTCTCCCTTGATACTTTTCACCACTGAGATTTTTGTTGCGAGTCAGGACCTCTGGGAAAACTGTACCAGCTGGAGAAGAGGGGTCCCTCTGGCAAGGCTGAGACTTGCATGCTGTCCTTGATAGGGCTTGAATCATGTCCCTGACCCTGTGGTCTGTGTCTGCAGAGGCCAGGCTTCCAGCTCATATGTGTGGAAAGGGTCAGTGGCAGGCGTGGTGGATGTCACTTCTGTCCAAGCATCCAGACCAGGAGTAGATCTCCTGCAATGAATTAGAATTCTTTATTAGTAATGGGCAGGACCAGGTCAGTTCTGATTTTTTTTTTTAATTATTTTCCTGGTTGAGGCTCTGCAAGCTTCCCCTGGCTAAGTGCGGTGTCCCTTGCCATAGCCAGTCATGTGGCAACTGAAATGGCTGTTGTGCACGTAAAGGTTAGAACAGTATCGGAGGGAAAAGGTTAATTAGCTCATCCTCTAGCTTACTGGTGACGTACAGCAGAGGCAAAACAGCAGCAGAGGCTTCTCCTTCTGCCAGGGAAGCTCTTGAGCAGCCTTCCTGGTCCGAGCTGAGCTGTGCCGCAGGGGCTGCCAGGGTCTGCTCGCCCCTTCTCGCACCCTACCTCTGCCTGGCTGCTTGTGCTCCCCTGTCCCGAGGGAGGCCAGCCCTGCCGGACCCTCCAGCATCGTGTGGGAGGCTGGTCTCTGGAGAGCAGCGGTGCCTGCTGGTGGCCCTCAAGTGTTTGCTGAGACGCGGCAGCTTATCTGGAGCCATTGTTCTTGCCTGAACAAAGGAAAGGGGCATTGCTACCCTCTGCCAGCCCTGGGATCCTTTGTGCCGGGGCCTTGCTGGGTGTTTGCACTCAGGGTGGGGAAGGCAAGCCCTCTGTGTTGGTGATGAGAGTATGGAGAGGGCTGGTTTTGGGTTTGTGTGCCCCTGGGGGCAGAGAGGGTCTATGGGGAGGTGAGTCAGGGTAGCTTGAGGTAGGGTTTGGTGTGGGGCAGCTCTTCATCAGGCTGTTTGGAGCCTCTAACAGCAGTAACTGGGCTGGCAGCACACTTGGTAACAGGCTTTGGACCCAGCCCAAGGCAAATCCTGGGTCTTGATGCCAAGGGCAGTGTGTCCCAGTGCAAAGGGGAGAGAGGCACACTAGGGGATGAGGGGTCTCTGTCCCTCGCTGGAGAACCCGCATGGCTGAGGGGCCACTCGTGTGACATGAGGCCTGTCCCCTTAGCTCCCCACGAGGCTCGTGGGGAAGGGGCCGGGGGTGCCAAGTACCTGGCCTGGAGAGTTGGGTGCAGCTTGGGCAGAAAGAGTACTATGTGCTTTAGTCGTTATTGCCCACACATTTTGTGCTTTTAGAGGGATGGGTAATGAAATTAGCTCTGCTGGAAGGCTTTGCCAGCCTGAGACACTCCTGTGCATCTTGTGACAGCATGGTAAAAATTAACTGGGCTAGAAGGTGCCAATTGTTCGTGGCTGTGAAATGGTCTCATGTGCTCTTTCTCCCTCTCGTTCAAGGTGAGAGTCTGGCGTTATCTGAAAGGCAAAGACATCGTCACTCATGAGATTCTCTTGGATGGTGGGAACAAGGTGGTTATCGGTGGCTTCGGGGACCCGTTAATCTGCGACAACCAAGTCTCGACTGGGGACACGCGGATTTTCTTCGTCAACCCTGCCCCACAGTACATGTGGCCAGCACATCGCAATGAGCTGATGCTGAACTCCAGCCTCATGCGGATAACGCTGCGCAACCTGGAGGAGGTGGAGCACTGTGTGGAAGGTGAGGCTGGAGCACGGGTGCCTGGCTTTCCCCGGGGTGCTCTGAGCATGCAGATGCAGCAGCGGAGTGGCCAAGTCCTGCCTCTGTTGGCCATCATACGTTCTTAGCTTGTAAATGATTGATTGGCAAATGATCCCGCTGGTGATGAGGTGGATCAGTCCTGTTCTACATGTGTCTGGGGTAGAGTCAGACTGCTCTGTGGACTCGCTTGTCATGGGGACGTTGACCTTGCTGTCAAAGGCAGTGGTTGCAACCAAGGTACAGCCAAGCCAAGCTATTTTGTTATTTTTGCTCCAGATTTAATGCAAGCTCTCAGTCCCCTCTGTAATGAGTCCCATGGGGTTAGGAGCATCCCCACTGCAAGCCCTGTTCTGACACAAGTGTGTGGCAGGCACTTACCAGGGAATTCAGACTCCTCACACCTGAGTTAGATTTTCCTGTAGGTTTAGAGCTATTAACTTAATGGGTTAATGCTGTGGTGAAGGCTTGTCCTTCATGGTAGTCACCCCAGCTTCCTCTGTCTCGGAATTCCCTCGCTTGGTAAGTCAGCCTTGCAGACTCCTGTAGGGATCCAAGAAGCTAGTCGAGTTCTGGGTGTGAAGCTTGCTTCTCCAAGGTATAACTAAGTCAGAGCCAGGCTGAGCAGCTAAGTGATTTTGGGGGTTATGACTTGTCACGGTGAAGTCCTGTATCCCTTGCACATTAATCTATCTGGGTCCTTTGTGTCTGCTCCCAGAAGAGCTCAGATGAGGAAGGTTGTAATGTTGTGCTGTGCTCTCGGAGTGCATGTGCGTAAGGGACCATGGGCTGACTTGTAGCTGTCTGTGGGACAACACGAGGAGTGCTGACATGCTCATGCCAAAGAGGGTAGGGTGGCTGAGTTACCAGGGCTGCTGTGGGTGTAACAACATAGTTATTGGCTAGAGCTGAGGGGGAGACAGCCCATATGTGCTCTTTAATAGGGTCTTAGACCTCCAGGTGTGTGGGGATCAGCCTCTATGGAGAGCAGGTCTGGAGAGGATTGATCTTCCTTCTACTTGTTGCCCAACCACCTTGAAAACATACTTCTGTAACAACCCATTTTCTGGCTTCTCTCTTTCCCCTTTACGCTTGTCCTGTGTCCCAGCTCCGAGCTGCTGGGGCAATGTGGTGCCCCAAAAGCTCTTTGCTGGGGTCTGAGTCTGTCCTGAGAGCAGATGAGTAAACAGGGGAAGGAATGCAGGAATTCTGCACAGACAAGAAATAAACATGCAGATTGGCTCCCTCCTCCCTCTTGGATGTGCAGAGGAGAGGCCATAACCCCTTTTTCCAGCTGTGAATGCTAACAGAGGTAAATGACCAGACTCTTGGCCTGGGAGGCTGAGAGCGAGCTAGTTCAGCAAAGTGGCTCACAAGAGGCACCCACCTCGAGTGGTTTTTGTAAGAGGGAGGGACGCTGAAGGTTTTCTGCCTGTATAAATGTATTCCATCTTACACTTGAAAGCTATCAGCCCTGCTGCTTTCTTGCACCTAGTGGAGAGGGAGGGAGGAGAAATAAATGTGTGTGTGTGATGTTGCTTTTGTTAAACCTGAGCAAACGTTTGGGAGAATTCTGTCTTCACCTAGTTTGCCGTGGTTTTTTGGCATGCTTGTTTTGCACACGCTGGATGTGAGCTGGGGTGGCTGCGCTGGGTGGTTCCTGTTTGTGCTGAAGGATGTTGTCCCTTAAGGCCCCTGGGAGATGATGAGAGATGATGTTTTCCTCCTAATACTGTAGATTCCATGTAGAATTTATCACTGGGACCCGTTCCTGCCTTTGCCTTTAGTGGGGGAAGGTTCAAGACTGTGTTGCATTGCTGAAGTGCTTGTTACAGTCCCTGGTGTGTCGGGGCTGGCTGTGTTTGAGCTGGGCTGGGACCTGCTGCAGCCGGGGACACATCCTAGCCATGGACAGCTTTCCCTGCAGAGCACTGGAGTGGTGACGGGACTGTCGTTCCTGGCGTGCTGTACCTTGCAGCGGTACCGGTGTCCTGGTCCCAGGAGGGGAGAGGTGTGAAGTGCCTGCGTGCGCCAGGCTGTAAGTGGATGTGTTTGTCTATAAACATGCAGTACCAAGAGGAAAGATTTGCTTGGTGTTGCTCTCATGTTGTTGTGCAAAGGAGTTGGAGGTGCCAAAGCTGGGCATGTCTAAACTCCCTGTCTCCTTCCTGAGTGCTTAAATTGCAGGTCCACGCAGTTATAGATGCATTTATCTTTCCTCCCTGCTATATTAACCTTTCCTGATGCCAGGGAGCAGATGATTCTTTCTGGGACTCCCCTCTTGATCTCTGAAGATCATTTGCTTTGTAGCTTGCTTCCTTTAACTAATTAGGCCCCTCTTCCCAGTGGCTCACCAGGATGCTGTGGGCATGCAGAGATAGGGTCAGCCTGCCTGGCTGGTGGCTCAGGGCCAGCAGGCTGGTGTGGGGTGAGCGGGGACTGGAGAGGGCTGGAAAACAGCCTGCAGGCAACTCACCATGTGTGGTGCACCTGATTTCTCCAAATTGATGGAGACCTGTCATTTCTCAGCAACACAGTCTGGACAAAAACAAGGCAACCTTGAGTTACTAATATCTTGGGTCAAAAAGCATTGCTTGTGGGAGGTGCAGTGATTCTTATTTTGGCATCCGGCTGACTTAGCAGCTGTTTCACTTGCCTTGATAAACTCACCTTTCTTGTTATATCCAGTGGACTTGCTATCCTTCTTCCCACATCTTGGAAGCTTGGTTGTTGCGTGAGCATCCTATAAGCTGAGTGCTAGCAGGTTTGCTGTAGAGAGCGGGGAACAAACTGACCTGCCAAACCGTTGGTTTCCCTTGAGTCCTACCCAAAGCTCAGGCCCCTCCTGAGGTCTGTGAAGGGCCCTTTCAGCTTGCCTGGTGCAGCTGCCTTGCTGGCTTCTGGGAGGCCATGCAAAACCAGGCATGAGAACCTGCTCCTGCCACCCTGGGAACAATTTCTGAGCTCCGAGTCTGAGAATTTAGCTCCGGGACTTGTTTCCCATCAGCTCCCCACAGGAGGGTTCAAAGCAAAGCTGCCCAGAACACTGCTCTTTGCTGCACTCTGAGTTTAAAAACAAAGCTGTGAGTGCTTTTGCAGAAAGAATTGGAAGAATGGTGGCAGCTGAGTGGAAAAACATGAATGTTTTGAGTATCTTCATCTCCTGTTGTTCCAGCTTGGAAAAATCCTAGACATCAAAATCTTTCCTGTTTAAGAGGGGAGTTCAAACAAGGGCATCTCTGTGAAACAGCTCAGGTTAGATTAAAACCAGTGTGTTTTGATTACACTTAATTGTGGTAAAAATGCTTTGACCAGCTGTAGTGAAAACGCAAGACTTCAGCTAAGCTCTGCAAACTGGCTTAATCTCTGAGGGTGCCTGGAGGGAAGCTTCTTGGTGCAGAACAGCAGCGGAGCAGCTCTGGGGCTCGGGCAGGAGGCTGGCACAGAGGCTTGGACTGGGCCTTTGTGTGAAGGAGGATGTTTGCCCTGGTGCCTCCGTGGGGGAATGCATGGGCAGGAGCCGGCCCTGAGCAGCATGCAGTGCTGTGTAGCACCGGGGGTGGATTTCCTCTTGCTCCTCAGGATGCCTGGATGAGGTTTCACAGGGAAAGAATTAGCCTGATAAGCCACAGCCTTGCTGTGCCTTGAGTGCTGGTACTGCATGAAGAGGGCTGGAGGCACTGTGCAGGTGTTAGAGCTTCCCAAGGCATACCACCAGCAGGCTCCATGCTAGGTGCAGTGCTTTCCTCTCCTTGCTCTCCCCTGACAATGCCATCAAGCACGCTCTTCTGGAGGTCAACAGCTGACTAATCCCTGAGAGATCTTTCCCCTGTGTGCGTGTCTCATATTTCACTTTGATCGTAACTGCACTTGAAGAAAATCAAGTTTTTTGTGTGTGGTGTGGGAGGGGCTGCGTGTTGACTCCATACTGGGCTGTCTGGGTGGAAGGAAGTTCAGATTAAACCTTTGTTATGGCCTTGGTTAATGAGAAGCCAGAGCTCCTCTTAAATAGCGCCTTGCTCGTGGCATGATTTGTGTTAATGCTGGTGCAGTTGCCCCAGCTGAGACTGCTTTGCTAGCTTTGGGGACGTGTGTGGACTTTGAACCTCCTGGGAAAAGCCACGCACGTTGGCTTTACAAATACAGTACGGAGTGAAACCTGGTGGCGCTGGGCACAGTGAGCACATGCTGTTACAACAGAAGGCCCTGCTGGGTGGCTTGAGACCCTCGTCCCAGAGCAGCATGTCCAACATATCTTCAAGAAATTCTTGCGTTGTGCCTTAATTAGTGTGGTGTCACATCAGTTTCTCAGGTGACATGAAAATAGGGCCAAGTTGGGGTTTTTTAGGCCTTTTGGTAAGGATAAATATGCTGGTTTTGGGAGTGATGCTGTGCCTCCCTGGTGGGAGTGATTCCAGCAGTGAGAGCAAGGCTGAGGACTGACCCCGATGTGCACATGTAGCAGCCATCCCAAACCCCGCACTGGACTACCCGCTAGCTTCCCACGCTGCCGGGAGTGGTGCGGCCGTGGGCCTGGGGCTGCTCCCTCTGGGCGGGCAGCGAGGCAGACGTGTGTTGTGCTGGGGTGGTCACCTTTGGGTGCTGTATGGCACCCAGCCTAGGAGCTGGAGGGGGCTAACGTGCTGTCTCGGGGCGCTGCTGTGAGGCTAGCGTGCAGGTCTTTGAAGCTCTTTTCCATGTAGATGCCCATAATAGAGCTGGATACTCTGGCTTGTGTTCAACGTGCGCTGTGCTGCAGATGTTCCATATGTTTAAAAATGTCACTTAGCTCTTACTGAAATTCTGATTCTAGCCAGTCCAGAACTCTCCTCTGACTTTTCATCTCTGTGGCAACCCTATTAATTGCTCCAGTGGAAGAATTGCATCCAGTTCTGCAGCCTCAGTTCTCCCATGACTACCTGGGAGTGGGACTGCTTTGAAAGTGTCCCCCTTGAAGTTATACTGTCCATTCTGTTTTGTCTTCTGCCTGTGCACTTTTATTCTGTCCTCTCTTTTTTAGGTCTCTGCCTCCATAGAACTGAGACGTTTTGTTCTTGTAAACCAGCCCATGCAAAATTCTCTTTTCAGGCTCCTTACAGGGACTGTAAGGCTCGCACAGTAGGCTCCCCTCGGCAAGGAAATCGCTGGCATGGGTTTGTGTTAGGTGATTTGGGCTGTGGTCGCTTCCCATGCTCTGGTCTCTCTGCAGCCCTTCACCACCCCTGCAACTATTTCTCTTTAATCCAACCCTGGCATTTCATTGTGCTTCAGAACAGGCAAAGGAGGGGTCTGGAAGAGGGTTGGGTGTGGGTTTCTTCTTTAAGAAGGTTGTTGGTTGGTTTTTTTTTTTCCCTCTTTTCCCTTCCCTCCTCTTCTTGGCTCTGTTTTGAATTGAGGATAATGAGAACAGCATCAACACCTCTGTCTCGGGAGGGTTGAGAGAGTTAGCCAGCAGATGTAAAATGTAGTAAACTGAGAGGAAAGACTCCACCACCAAACGCTCCTGGGGGCCCCTTCCTGCCTCCCCGTCCCTGGGCTGGGGCAGCACGGGCACAGCAGGCAGCTCAGCGGGCTTCTTCTTGGGGCTGCCGCATCAGAGACCGGCACAGAGGAGAGTGGGGACTGACTTGTGGGCGAGGTGCAGGCGCTTCGGGGATGAATGGAGCCAGGTACTATGGCTGCTGCAGAAGCCAGCCCGGCCCTGCTGCGATGGGCAGAGCAGTGGTTGCAGGAGGTGCTCTTGCCACTAGCATGGGGGCCCGGTCCGTGGGCCAAGCGTAAGGGTCTGTTTCCTCCCTCCCTTGTGTGGTAGTAATGCAAAACATCCCATGGGTTTACAGCAGTAGCTAAGAGTCGATTTGTTTAGCAAATTCCTATGGAATTTTAATCTGGTGTGGGAGGCTACTGGTCTGGGAAAGGCTCCTTTGGCCCCGCTTCCCACTCTGGCACATCCTGCCGAGTTTCTCTGCGGGATCAGCTAGGGCTTCTGGGTCAGCAGCACAGACGGCATATCTCTTGGCGGTGCCGGCTGTGCGGTTACAAGTGCTGGGCCTCGGCCATGTGCTCTTGGTTCTGGTTTTCCTTTGTTTGCTCCTCTAATAACTTGGAGGGGGACCGTGGCTTGCTGTCGGCTGTGCTGCAGCGGGGAGCTGCTGCTGCAGGCTCTGGCAAGCTCTGCACGTCCGTCTGCCGTGTGTTTCCCTGTTGAACTGCTGGGTACTGATTGGTGCTGGTCCAGGGCTAGTACATCACCTCCTGGCTGGTGGGAATGCACAGGGAAGCAGCGCTCTCCCTTTTTCATCCTTTTTGTACAGATGTGAGGTATAAGAGATGGGTGGAGAGGGGAAGGGATGTGGGAGTGGGGAAAGGTATTGTGAATTCCCACAGGGGACCAGTCTGAAATGTGTCTGTGTCCCACTCAGTCCCTGCGGCCTCCTTTTGGTGCTTACCACTGCAGGATGTTTGCACAGCATCAGCCTTGCTCAGGGGACTTGGCAAGAGCTCTGTTGCAGTCCTCCCAGGCAGGGGGTTGCTGCAGGGAGCTCCTCGATGGGCATGTGAAGCCTTTGGTGGTGGTGCTGGGGGCTGCGTGCATGGGAGGGAATCCCTCTGCGGGGGCCGCAGGAGCAGCTGCTCCCCTGGGGTGGCAGGGAGTGGGTGCAAGTGGAGCGACACTTCCTACTGGCAGGCGTCACTGTTCCTGCTGGCAGGGCTGGCTCTGAATCTCTCCCTCTGAGCATCTCCTAAACTGAATGCCTGCAGATTTGGGACCTTGGCATCTCCTTTATCCTCTTTTCATCCCCTGGCCTTGCAGAACTGTTGTTTGGACACCTTGATAACCTGTTGCAAGGTGGGACTCGGGTGCAGCTTTTCTGTCTTGCTGGCTCTTCCTGACACCCCCTGCCCCCATCCTGCAGCCAGTATATAAAATGGGGAGCTGTGTGTGTCCTTCCCTCCGTCCTCCAGCTGGATGAGAGGCTGGGAGACTGTCCTACCCCTGCGCCCACGCTGCTTTAGCTCGTGCTGGAGGCCAGCCCTGCTGATGCTGCAAGCTGCGGGGCCAAACTTTGCAGATACTTGTGCCGTGTGAGCCTTTGCACACTGACTGTTGCTGTTGGTTGGTGTCATCAGGCCACAGATCTCTAACCTTAACAAAAGGTGTTGCCATGCTGTAACTGCTTATGTCCAAACCTTCCCTGTCACTTGTTTCCCTGTCTGCTTGGTATCTCTTCGCCCGGCATCAAACATGGGAGGGAGCCGTCAGCCCTGCCACACTGTATGTGCTGGAAGTGTAAATTAAATATACAGGCGGGGCTGCTTGCAGAATGTAGCCAGTCAGTTGCATGTATCAGTCTAGATTGTTTTAATGCTGTAACCAGTTTGCAGCCATCGAGGGCTGAGAGGCTCTGCCTTTCTGGCAGGGACAGGACTCGGCTCCGTTTCCTCTCTGCAAATTGCAGGCTCCTTCTGCAGGTGCTCCTCTCCCTTTGCCCAAGGCTTATGCTGCTTGTCTCGGACTCTTGCTGGCTGGGAGCTGTGGTGTGTGGGCACGCAGGCCAGCCCGGGTATCCACGGATGCTGTCCCAGCAGAAGGGACGTGAGGGAAATGGCTCGGTGCTCACCTGGTTTCCAAACAAAGCCCAGGAGCCCGGCTCTGCTGGCAGGGAGGACAGAGCTGACCTGGCCCAGCCTTTGGGCTGTCTGGTGGGGTGGTGGGCAGCACCGGGTGGGCCAGCCTTTGCCCGTGAGCCCCACGGGGCCCTGCCTGTCAGAGCTGCCAGGCGCCTGCGGGAACTGCCGGCGCCCGCCTGGGCTTGCTCGGTGCTAATCCTTACCCAGAGTGGGACTTCAGTCTGTTTATCTTATTAAACACTCTTGCGAAGATCCTGCATTCCTCTGGGATGACTTCCAGGAGCAGGAGAGCTCTTTGATGTGCTCAGTGGCCTGGCTGGGGTGTGGACAGAGCGGGCCCTGCGCCCCAGGACGGGATGGATAGCCTCCTCTCCCCGATGGGCCGTGGGCAGCTAAGCTGGGAGGAGGGACTGGAGGTGGTCAGCGGTGCTCTGCACGCTGCTCCCTCCTTACAGAAGCTATTCTAGCAGTGCCTTTTTCTTTTTGCCTTGACAAACTGCTTCTCTTCCTGCATTTTCAGCTCCCTGGAATAGTTTTCTTTGATTAGCAAAGGAAATGGGACTCTAGTGCTTTCAATAATTCATACCCAATTTGGCTAATTTCAGTCTGGCTGCAGCACAGGCTACAAAGTGAATAAGAATGTGTGAGGTTTCGAACCACTTTTTCTTATTCACTTCTAATTTTTACTCCCCTGGCTCTTCCTGTGTCCAGCAGACACGTCAGCCTCTTAGTTCTGTTAAACTGTGGCAAGCTGAACAGCGTGGCTGGGTGTGCACAGCAGCACAGGCTGGGCTCTGGTCCCTAGTCCTGCCTCAGGCCCATGTGAATCTTGGTCTTCCTAAGATTACACTCTCCAGCCCAGCATCTCACCCATTTTCTCTGGTTGCTTCACAAATGACCTCCATCAGCGTTGCAGCGGAGGCCTTGAGCTGACCAATACCTCTGTGTGAGCTCTTGTGCCTTGGCCGGATCCCAGCCCTGTTAATTCCCCTTGCCTCCTTAGGTCCCTCTTGCAGCATCCCATGGAAGCCCCTCTCCGTGGCTGGTAAATGCGCTGCCTGTGTTGCCTTGCACTGACGCGGCTGCTTTGTCCCCTCCCAGAGATAGTGCCGGGCAGCAGGGATCTTGTGGATCCCACAGAAGCCTGCTGGTACAAAGTCTTTTGCAACACAAAATGCTGTTAATGGTGTCTGTTACCCCTGTCTGTAAGTAGCTGGCAGAGTAGGAGCTGTGGCTGGTGTTCGCCTGGCATGCTGCGGAGGGGAGCCTCTGGGTGTCGTTCTTACAGTAACTAGGCAGTGGTTTTTCTCCCCAAGCTGAGGCCACTTGGATTTAGGTGGATTTCTTGGATTTAGTGGATTCCTGCCCTGAAAGAGGATTGGCACTGCTACTCACTGTTGAGAGAGTAGTGGTGCTCTTTCACAGCTGAGCTTTGCTTGTAGTCCCACTCTGTAGCTTGCTTATTCCCATATCTCATCTCGGGCTGCCCTTCTGGGAGAAGGGAAGCAGGTTAAAATGTCTCTACTGCCCCTTTCCAGATTCAGGAGACAAACCTTAACATCTTCTGTGACCAACTGCCTCTTCCTATCCCATTTTATTTTTCCCTGTGTAGTAGTGGATGTTGGAAGAGAACTGTATGCTCCCAGAGGATGTTGTGCCATCTTGATGGGCTGTAAGTGCATCTTCTATCTAATATTAGACCACTGTGCTCTCTCTGTCTTGCAGGGATGCTAATTAGCTTAAGTGAACTGGAGGACTGGCTGTGCCAAATCTTTGATTTGTGGGTGATACTCAATTAAAACAAAGGGAACAGAGAAAGGCTGAGGGAGTTTTTGCTGATCTCTGCGCTTTTAAGTGCATTTGCCTCCCTTTGAGTATTTAGTCCTCAGTTCTGTGTTTCAAGTGAGTAGGGCCAGACCGGTGAAGGCCAGCTCGCAACTCTCTTCAGACACACAGGAGTGCTTTGGGTTGGGTTTTGTCTCATCCAAAATGCTCCTCCTGGCCTGGGGAGAGAGGGAAGTGTGGAGGCTCAGAATCTGCTGGAGAACAGAGTGAAGTGGTTATCTTTCCTTTAAGGGCTTTAAAGCAATTTGCCCATGTTAACAAGCCATTTAACTCCCCTTGGTGCTGTCTGCGTTTCTGCAGGCTGAGACAGGTATGCTAAATAAGCAGCAATATGGTACCAGTTTGCAGAGCAAGTCTGTGATCAAGCAGGGAATGGGACCCAGGAGCTCTAACTCAGAGGGCTGCTCACAGCTGCCAGCAGTAGAAGGGGAAAACCTCAGGATACCTGTGATTACCCACCTCCATCCTGAGTCTGAATGGACGGGGCAGACACTGGCTGCTGCAGCCAGGGTACCAGAGCTTTACAGATAGGTAGCCAGGCTGTTGGTACCTAAAATGGGAGAAGAGCTGATGGCAGCAGAGGCCTCCCTTGAGGGGCTGGTCGGGACCCTCACTGCCATAGCACTGAGTCGCTGTAGACTCTTTCCTGTTGTTTGTGGATTCCCTGGGACCCTCCCTGCTATGGCACTCCCCTGGATGCACTGGCAATGTAGAAGTGCTATGAGTTTTCTCCTGCTGGCTTTTCCTTCAGCCTTCCAGGCTGCCCACAATGCCTTATCAGCCTGTTCCTGACTCCATCTACGGCAACAGGAGCACAGGGCTGCTGTGAGTGCCGCACACTGATTGTGCATGCGCGGTGCCGAGGTGGTCTGCCAAACATGCTCTTGGACAGTATACCTTGGCTTATACTTTTCTTTGCCTGTGTAAAATTCTAGCATCCCTGCTGGTCTGCAGGAGTACGCAAATAGAAGAGGCATTGACACTGGGCTTCCTCAGCTCTTTAGCTAAAGAGAAGCATGCATGGCTAGAGCTAGTTCCTGTCTTCCTTCTAGCATAAATGCCACCCATGCAGTTTATCCATTCCTCTGAAATACAGCTGCAGACTGGGAGGACAGCTCATGCTGCAGAACTGCAAGGCCAGGAGGGATGCTCAGGACTTTATTCGTAACCACTTGCCACTGCTGTGTGGTGTTGAACTAAAGCCTCCATGTGAGGCTACATTCATGCTCTGAAAACTAGTCTTCAGACTTCTTTGCAGGCTCTTGTGCTGTGGCAACGTTTGCTGCAGGTGAAGGACTGTAGTGAAAGCCTTGAGCTTGTCTGGGTGTGTGTTAACCCTTACCAGAACAGAAACTGCCAGGTGCTCAGCTTTGATTACCAAAGGGTGGAGTAAGTTGTGGCCTTCCAGCACTTGCAGTACTTCTGAACCCCCAAGCTGCAGAAGAGGAGTCACTGGAGGGCAGGGGGAGAAAAATCAGCCAATACACCGCTTGCCAACTTAAATTCAGCTGCCAAATTGTGATTGTCTTGGCTCTGAAGCTCTTCTCCTTGGCCAAGAAGCACTGTCTCTCACTGTTTCTGGGAATAAACTAACGCTCTGGGGCCTTAGGTCAGTCAGTTCAGACCTTAAAGTACTTCTGTAAAATCAAGGAATAACTGCATTAAAAAGAAGCATCACCCTCAAAGAAATGGTGGTGAAAGTGTAGAAGTGATCTGAATGAATCCGACTGCATAAGGCAAGCAGGATCCTGGCTTCCCACCTCGGGCAGGGTGGCCCCAGACAAACTTTCCCGATTTGCATGGCTCGGGAAGCAGCTGGCAGTGATGGGTACGGACACAGAAAACAGAATTGGCCAGCTGGAGCTGTAAGGTGTGTTTCCAGCTCTGTGTTCTCTGTTAATGTGGTGAGACTCCTGCTTCCTGTGCAAGGCAAAAATCATCCGAGCTTGGAAAGAAAGGAGAGGAGCAAAAAAGAGGTTAGAGAGTGTTCTGGGGGCCCCAGTACCTGGGTCTCCCTTTATCAGTACCATGGGCTGGCTCCTTTCTTGCCTTTTCCATGGAGCTGAGACCCCCGCTCCCAGTGCCTGCAGGGCTCTGCCCGGGGGTCTGTAAGTGCCCCTGAGGGTCAGGGCAGGCTGGGGCTCGCCCTGGCCTCATCGCTTGGGCAGCGTTTCCCACGGGCAGCCGCGGAGGCTGAGCGAGAATCCTCTGGGGAGGGAATGAAGTGCCTGGGTGAGGTATGTGTCTCGCACCCCTGAGAGCAGAGGCCGACGGTGGGCAGGGGTGGTTTTGGACCCCTTTGCAGGGTTTCTCTGTCCGGAGCCCATTTCCCTGTCCCTCTGTGCAGCCAGGCCAGGAGAGAGGTGCTTGGCTGGGCTCTGTGTGCTGGCAGTACCAGCTCTCTCCCTTGCACCTTTCTGCCGATAAACCTTAATCTGCTCCTGCGCTAACGGGCAGCGGCCGGGCCGGCAGCCAGGGGCGGCATTCCAGTCATAGCTCAGCCAGGTAGGCTGGCAGGAGAAGCCCTGCTTGATGGTATCTGCAGAGCGAGGTGTAGGAGGAGCAGCCTGCCTGCAGGAACGGGGTGGTGTGGGGAGCAAGGTGTTCCCAGCTGTGCTGGGGCGATGGTGCAGCAGCAGTGGTGGCACTGACCGCCCAGGGGTGCAGACGGGGGTGGCATCCTTCCCCGATGTGGGAGGGTGGTGTCTTGTGGCTGATCCTCTCCTCTCTGGGTACCTGCTCCTGTGATGCTAAGCAGCGCTGCCTTCTGTCTCTTGGTGGCTGTCCTGGTGGAAGAGAACTTACACTGATTGTTTTTAGATGCTAGTACAGAGATTGCTGGGGAAAACCCAGTGCCTGCCATTATGCAGCAGACCAGAAAGGTCCTTGCTTTGAATTTAGGAAGGATCCTGTAACTCCTGGATGGCTGCTTTTGAAACGGACACCCAGCGGGAGAGGAGACGCAGAGGGCTGGCTGTGTGCCCCTGCCTAGCTGTGCTGCAGGGTGCTGCAGTCCAGTTATGGACCAGGGCAAGTGTTTGCGGGGGGTGTCCGCTATTTCCCATGTGCCTTCCCGGAGGGAATGGCTCCTTCACTGTCATGTTTTCTATAATTGGGATATTATTCAGTGTTTTCAGTGATATTTTTATCATGGTGGCCAAAGAGCATTTTTCCTCTACAGGAGGTGCAGAATTGTACTGTGGTTCTATCTCTTCTGCAGTGATATTTTGCCAGGGCATTCGTTTGGGTTGAATCCTTTGTCTGCCACTTACTGCTCATTCTCCTCCTATGAAGAAAGGCTGAGAGAGTTGGGGTTGTTCAGCCTGGAGAAGACAAAGCTGTGGGGAGACCTTCTTGTGGCCTTCAAGTACTTAAAGGGGGACTGTAGGAAAGACGGGGACAAGTTTTTTAGCAAGGCCTGTTGGGACAGGACAAGGGGTGATGGTTTTAAACTAAAGGACGGTAGATTTAGACTGGATTTAAGGAAAAAAATTTTTACTGTGAGGGTGGTGAAACACTGGCACAGGTTGCCCCGAGAGGTGGTCGATGCCCCATCCCTAGAAACACTGAAGGTCAGGTTGGACGGGGCTCTGAGCAACCTGATCTAGTTGATGTCCCTGCTCGCTGCGGGGGGTTGGACTGGATGGCCTCTAAAGGTCCCTCCCAACACAAACCCTTCTATGAGTCTGTTGGTACCTGAAAACTTGACTAATGAATGGATCTATCAAGGCTATGGGGTCAGAATGGAGTGTTCTTCCTCAGTTAATTACCCAGGCAAATCCTTTTGGCTGGGCTGTGAGAGCCGTTCCTGTGGCTTGGGATTGGTGAGAGCTTGGCCTGGGGTAGGCTGGGCTGTAGCTTCATTTGAGACAGTTGTGCTCTTGGAGTCAGCCTTTGAGAAAACAGGTTCTTTGTCTGTTTTATTTGTCCATCTCCTGCTTACAGCCAGTTTCTCTCTCGGCTCTCCCTGTTACACTGGGCTGTCCGTTTATGTAGTGATAAAATCCCTGAGCAAATTGTTTTAACTGATGCTGTTTATCTAAGAGATAAACTAGGATCAGTGGAAGCTCCTGGCAGTTGTGTGGGGAAACTCTGTCATGAGGAACCATTTGAGCTCTGTCTAGGTGAGCGCTCCTGCTTCTTTCAGCATGGTTGCTTTCCTAACAAACTTGTCCCAGACTAAGCACAGAAACTGAGATTTGCAGAAATCCCCTATCTCTTGCTGCCTTTGCCTTGTGGTTGGAATACCAGTGCTGCAGAGAGGCATGCTGATGGGTGCAGGGCCTCGGGAGAGAGGCTGCGCTGGGCTGGACTCTGCCTAGGCTGGTGCTTGGGGGCGCAGTGAGCGTGGCCTCCATGTCTCAAGTGGCCTGCAGCCCTACGCCCACCCCACAGCCTGCTGCTCCCTCTCCCTTACCCCATCCCTGCTTCTCTGCAGGGAACACTGGTCCTCAGCGTGAGTTTTAATGTGCCATGAAAGCCTGGGGGCTGCCTTCATCAGTGGTGCCAAGTAAGCCATAAAACAAAGCTCAGGTGGTTCTTACACGGCATCTCTGCGGGAAGCAGAGCATCAGCTTAGTATCCAAAAGTCTCAGGGTGTATAACTAAGTGGTTTGGATAAAAGGTGGGTTTAGGTATGGGGGAGCTTCAGGCCTAGGACGCGTGCGGATATGGCTCCTGCATCTGTGCCTGCTTTGTGTGGCCTGGTGCTCTGATCGTGGGGTCCTGCAGCCACACCTGGGTACTGGAGCCGCTGTTGTCCAGCAGCCCTCTACTCCGGGGCGGATGGATAAGTTTCCTCAGATAAGTAGGCAGGTCACTTGTGGCTTTGTTTAATAGATGCACTGAGGAGCGAGCTCTTCTGTGCAGGAAGCATTTCCCACCCTCGGCACGTCTCCCTGCCCCCACGGGCTGCTGCATTCCTGGGCAGTGAGGTTGCCTGCAAACAATGGCAGAGATGCATGTCCCTATACGGTGACGGGTGACGTAACCCTGGCGAGGGAGAGACCCCTTCTCCATGGGTTGCCCTTTGTCCCGGGTAGCTCCCTGGGGCATGTTTCCCTTGCCTTTGGTTACGTCTTCCTCTTGGGTGCCAAATTTCTGGATCCCCACAAGCTTGGGAAGGGAAATCTCTGGTCACTCAGCATGGCTTCTTGCCGCTGCGCCTGGGGACACCAAGGGCACAGTCCCCTGTGCCTGCTGCTATGGGCAAGGGGAGGAGGGAGCCGTGGGGCTGGAGCTGGGCCACCGGCTCTGCCGTGTCACTGGCAGGTCCCAGGTTTGGCGGCTTTGGGCACAAAAGCGCATGGCAGGGAGAGGAAAGATCCTGACAGAGGCTGCCCACTGCAGCGGCTTCCAGCCCTGCCCTCAGAGTAACGTCCCTGTCGCCTAAACATGGCGCATCTCCCCGGCCTCCGCGCGCTGCTGCCGACACATCTTGGCAGGACTGGGCAGCCCAGAGCTCTGCCCATGCAGGCGGTGGGGCCTCTTGGCTTGGGGCAGCCTTTCACTTAGAAAGGTTGGTGTAAAGGGGTGTGATGCACGTCAGCACATAGGAGGTGAATTTTCCCCTGTTAAAGACTGGAGGTGTGGAGGGATTAGGCAGCAGGCTCAAAGGGAGGCGACTCTTATGCGGAAACAAGTTAAACTAAGGAATTTGTTGCCAATGGATGGTGTAAGAGCCAGAAATATTAAGGGGCTGAAAAAGGATTAGGCAAAAGCATGATGAGTAAGTGGGTCAATCAGTTATTTGGCAATTGTGCAAGTTATGCTAGTTCTGGCTGAGGAAGTCCTGAAGAGCTGATTTCCAGACCATGGGATGGTATAATAGGGTATAAGTGAGGGCTGAGCAAGCTGGCCTGGCTCTGGTGCTCCTGTTAAACATCTGCTACCAGCAGCTGTCGGCGGGATATGAACCAGAGGGACCGCTGGTCCTGCCACAGTGGCCTCTCTCGTTCTGGCCTCTCCAGCGTTGCCACCGTAAGGCTTGGAAGAAGGTGAGCTGCAGCGTGGGAGCAGCGGCTGTCACACGCTGCCTGCTTACTGTCCCCAGGCACAGAGAGGGGGATGCAAAGCCAGGCTCTCACACAGGAGTTGCCAAGGCTTCAGTCCCCTCAGTGCTGTAACCCCAGTCCCCTCCCAGTGCTCCTTTCTGGGATGGCCTGGTGTGCCCCAGCCTGTGAGGAGGCTTCACGCCTGCCTGTATGTGCACGCTTGGGCGCTCTCCATTTGCAGGGCGGGCGTGTGGCTTCCTCAGCGCAAGGCTGGGCAGGCCCTTGTGCTGCAAAAACCTGCCGAAGAAGCTGCCTCTTCTTCTCCAGTCCCCTCCTGGCCTGCTTTCCCTCCGGTTGTGCCCGTCCTCCCCTGCGGTGCCGGCCCGGCAGGCTGTGGGTTTCGGTGCGGGCGATCTCTCGGCCATGCGGGCCATGGGTAGTGCTCCATCTGCAGCGTGCCTCTCCCTGCGCGGCTCCACGCTTCGGGTCGGGTGGGAGGAAGGGGGATGCAGCAGCATCCCAGTGAGTCCTGTTTGAGCACGTGTGCTGGTTTGGGGTTGCAGGGCCCAGAGAAGGGTGGCAATGCTGGCAGAAGAGCCCTGCTCTGGTCCTGCCTCTGGGGGAACTGGGGCAAGATGAGGAGATGGGGTTGAATATCTGTCCTTTCGGTACGCTGCAGAGGGAGAAAGAAAACTCCTGTCATACTGACTTGCTGGTGGTGGGCTGGAAGGGTCAGAGTGCTCTGCACTGCAGCTGGAAGGATTTGGCTTGAGGACCCTTAAATGCATACCAAAGATACAGCTCCTTCTTCAGCCTTTTTTTCCTCCTTTTCCTGCCCAAGACTGCTCTCCCTCACGCATGCATGTGCTCTGTTTGTGTAACCTGTTCTGGCATGTGCCCTGGTCAGGTGGATTATGTGGGGCAGAGCTCTGCCAGCCTGGAATGCCAGCTATGCATCCCCTGGATGCAGAGGCAGACACCCGCCTGTAACACGCCAGTAGCTTTCCTGCAGCACTGGTGCCTCTCGGAGAGAATGTGGGCAATGCCGGAGCTTGTCAAAAGGTGCGGGAGGGGAAGGCTTGGGAGGCAGCACCTCTGCTGGGCAGGGGAAGGTGCCCAGCTGAAGAGCAGTGCTGGTGCAAAGCTGGGTCTGGTGGTTAGGGTGTGAGGCTGCTGGAAAGCAGCTGGCATCCCTGCCTTGCCCGGGGCTTCTTGTGTGAACTTGCTCAGGTGCTGCAAGGCTGGAAGCTATTCCTCTCCTTCCACAGGAGGCGTGGGAGGCTGTGGGGTGGGGGGCTAGAGCAGAGCTGGAGTTGCAGAGTGCCTGTGGAGCTCCAGCAAGGAAAGGGAGCGCTGCCCCGGAACGGCTGGGGAAACTCAGGGCAGTCCCTGCTGGGGTAGAGCTGGGCTTTGCCTTCCCAAGGCGGCTGCTGCTGGCTTAGCAGCTCATCCCTGAAGAGTAGAAGCGTGACGTCCTGTGTGCACGTGCTTCCCACAGAGTTCCCCTTCCCTCCCTCATCAGTTGTTCATGTAAAAAGGTTTAAATCTCTTTGTGGAGAGAACTGCTGGTTCTTTTCCACCGACACCCAGGCAGGATTGTGCCAGGCACAGCGCTGCACTGTTCTCTGCAGGAAGCTGAGGGTGAAACTTCTAATCCTGTAGAAAAAGCAATTTTCCATTTGAGGCAATGCTGAACTAGGCTGCAAATCCATGTTCTTTCAGTGCCTGCCCCAGAGCAGCGGGTTCCTGGCTCCTGCGTGGTACCAGGGGTGCAGTGGGCAGGAGGGAGCTAATTCCTGTGATGTTCTCATAGGCAGTGCAGTTATTCTTAGAGGGCTGGGCAAATCCTCCTGTATTATCAGGGTTCCTGCAGTCCTGTTGCCAGGGTTTGTCAGTAACCCCTAGGGACAGATGCATATATTTAGCTCTCAGAATAAGCCTTGTTTTTTCGCTTGGTGGAATAGTATGGATGGAGATAGTATCCTTGGAGGATGTCAAACGAGTACCCTGCGCCCTTAGAGGTACTTCTCATGAAAAGCAGAATTCTGCTCTACTCGGCCAGGTCTCCTGCCTGTTGGCTGGGGCTGTGCTCCAATGCTTGGACCAAATCTTTCGGGTTAGGTGGTTCCAGTACTCACCTTTGCCTCTGGACTGTGGCGTCGCTCAATGCAGAAGAATTGCAAGGTCCAAATCAGCTGGCGATCTTAAGCTGAACTCAGGTGGTCGCTTGTTCCCAGGCTTGCCCCTGTTGGCCCACAAAAGCCAAACTTGTGAGGTGGTTCATAGGTGCTCGGCATGGCATGTGAGCGGAATGCTGGGATGTAGAGGGGTGCCAATGGTAGAGGTCCTGCTGCTTCTGGTAGTGGAGGCTTCTGTCTCTTCATAACACTTGTGAGAACCGTTGCCTTACACTGGACAGGCGCTGCAAGGCTGAGCCCCCGGGACGTTTGCGTGGCCAG
This sequence comes from Phalacrocorax aristotelis, assembly GCF_949628215.1. Taxonomy (NCBI): domain Eukaryota; kingdom Metazoa; phylum Chordata; class Aves; order Suliformes; family Phalacrocoracidae; genus Phalacrocorax; species Phalacrocorax aristotelis. The sequence goes on from NC_134294.1 coordinate 5,837,309, forward strand.
ATGCAGCCCCAGGGGACACGGTGCTCCTTGGAGCAGTAATGTGGAATGCTGGCTGCGTGCAGCCTTCTCTTGCCAGGTGAACTAGAGCAGTGAATAGGAGCCGTGTGGGGCGAAGGGGTCCGTGTGCTTCCCGGGCAAGCCCTGATGTTCACGGCGACGTGCTGTGCCAGCTGGTCCTTCTCTTGTATCTCAGTTGAACAGAACCCTGGGCCTACCATGGCAAGGCTGGCAGCAGTTTGCCCAAAGCTCCTGCATCGAGCCTTGCCACGTGACAGCCATTCTTTCAGCTTTGTAAAAACTTCCTTTTTGTGCCAGTTTTGTGTTTTAATTATTGCATAGATGTGGTGGCAGAGGGCTCTCGGGTTGCAGCTTAGATGGTAGAGGTGGCACTGCCAGACTGCAAATGAGGCTTGTCACTCATTATTCCTTTCTTCCCTCCCTGCTGCTGTAAGCTGGGCTTTGCAGCAGCAAAGCCCCATGTGCTGGGCTCATCTGTGTCACTATTGAGCTCTGGGGCTCTTTTCAGGGGGAAGAGGATGGTGAGAGGAAGTGGAGAGGGGGTGGCCGTGGGCCTGCTGGAGCTGGGAAGAAAAGCAGCTTTGTGAAGCTGCCCCGCCAACCCAGCAAATGCCTGGCTGGAGCATGGTGTTGATGCAAGCACCTTCCTCTTAGCTGTGCTGCCTGGGAGGGTGTCATGGTCTGTGCTGCTGATATATGGAGCCAAACTTCATATTCCCAATGCTCTGGCTAGGAAGAGTCATTAAAGGTGGGGTAATGGCTACAGAAATATGATGGAAATGAGCTTTCTGGGGTGGCCTGTCTGAATTAATGGCAGTAGCTTGCACAAAGCATCTTACCTGTCCACCCTGATACGGAGAGCAGCCTGCTCCCTTTTCTGCTTAGAAGCTGCTTATGTACTTGAAAGCAGTTTATCACCTCTCCCCTCCGATGCAATTCCTCCAGGTTGAGCAGCCACGGCTCTTTTGCTCTGTGCTAGTCGGTCCTTTCTTCTGGTTTCTAGGACCAAAATCCACATTAGCAATGGATTGCTACTGTTTTTCAAATTGCATTTTTTTAACCTGTTTACTTGTGTCTGCCTATTGTGCTGACCGTGTGAAAGATGAGCTGGATAACGTCCAGCTGCGGGTACCTGGGAGAGGCTCTTGCTCTCTGGGCGGGCTGAGATTAGGCTGTGGGGAAGCTGCCTGGCCCAGAACCGCTACCTGCTGAGCACTCGTGCAGGGGAGCAGCTTTGTCGGGCTGGCTATTCCTGGAGCAGGTTTGGGGCAGTCTGCACCACCCAGTCTGCGTTCTGCTGGTGCCATGTCTGTGAAAGGCAGCGGTGTGTGCTGGGAGTGGAAAACAGCTGCCATTTGGTTATTCCATGGACCACATGCAGTCTGCCTTCCATGGAAATGAAATTCTTTCCAACTTTATCTACCGGATATATCCTGTTGTGAAGTTTGTTTGGTGTTTTTATCTCCTGTAGTCCATCTTTGTTTTGGAGCCGCTCAGTGGAACATCAAAGGCTGGATTTTCCCACCCACTTATTTGGGGAAGTACGCAGCTGGCTGAGCCTAGGGGCAGTGCCGCTCTATGGCAGAGCGAGAGCCTCCATCGGAGCAAGTGCCCGCTTCACTTCTACATGTGCTGAGGGATCTTGGGCCAGCCTGAAAGGCACTGCCAGAGTCCTGGGCACACCTTCAAACCTGGGAATGTGAGAGAGAGAAGCTTCTGCTTCCAGAAGTGGCTGTAGCAAACAGAAAAAAGAATGTCTGAGTTTAGACCCCATATCAAAGGGATCTGATAACCTAAATCTGATTAACTAAAGGAGGGTAGATTTAGACTGGATTTAAGGAAAAAAATTTTTACTGTGAGGGTGGTGAAACACTGGCAGAGGCTGCCCAGAGAGGTGGTCGATGCCCCAGCCCTGGAAACACTGAAGGCCAGGTTGGACGGGGCTCTGAGCAACGTGACCTAGTTGAAGATGTCCCTGCTCACTGCAGGGGGTTGGACTGGATGACCTCTAAAGGTCCCTTCCAACCCAAACCCTTCTGTGATTCTGTGATGCTTTTACTAGTTTGTGAAAGCTGAGCCCTTGGACTGTACTGAGGAACTCTTGGCTCCCCGATCAAATTGCACGTCCTGACGTCAGATGGCACACGGACCCCGGTGGGGCAAAGGGGTGGGAGCTGCGGGTGCCGGGGCACCCCTCGGGATTTGAAGCCACTTTTACCTGCCCGCCTGGGGAATGACTGGAGCAGGTTCCTTGGGCCCGGGGCCGCAGGGGCTGGCACCGCTGAGCCTGCAAGGGCCACTCGCCAGCACGGGGGGAAGCTGGAGCTGGCCCCAGCAGTTGCGCAGCGCTGGGCTCGAGAGCCTGCACGTGGCAGAATCCTGCTTCTCATGGCTTCTGAGATGCCGCTTGGATTACAAGGGACTGATGGCAAGACATGAGAGGGTCTTACAGTGAGTCCCAGGTTGATCTGTCAGCTGGCCTCACCCCAGCTGTAGGCAGCAGCTTTCCCATTGCTGGAGAGAAGACGGGGCTCTGGTTGGGCTGAGCTGCTTGGAGCCAGGAGGCTCTGGGGTGGTGAATCGCGGCTGGCAGTGCAGATGGGCTGACGGGCTTGGATCCCTGCCTTCTCCACGTCACCTGCGGGGAGGCATTCTTGTTGCATCTGCTCATCAAGCCCTGCACTGGCTAAGGTTCACCTGCCACCTTCTTGGTCTTTTTCCCAGGCAGGGGTGAGGTGTGCTCCCTGTGGCCGCCCAGGCTCAGACTCCGCAGCTGCGCTCGTGGTGTCCTCCCCGGGTTTGCTTCCCTGCTCCAGCTGCCCGTGCCAGGCTGCTGCTGCAGGCAGGGATCAGCCGGGCTGCGCCCCATTTCCAGCGGCTGTTAGCTGCAGCCCTCTGAGCTGGGGGGCGAACCACAAGGCTTTCCAGCTAGCTGATGTTGATATTGCTGTTGTTACAAGTGATTCTAGTTAAAAACCAAACACCCTGCTACTAATGGCTTCCTCGCAGAAGCCTAGAAGGGTGCTCTGTAGGAGCTGGATGTCTGATGTGGTGCAGGGTAAACATGTACTTCCCAATCTCACACCGTGTGGTTTTTCTTTTCAGATGAACTTGAGTTTTTTTTTCTCTCCCCAAGTATGCTGAATTCTCATCCCCTGAGAACAGAGCTGTCTTGCTTCCTCATCCTTCCCTGCAGGGTCCTGCCACAAGTTCTGATCTTGCTGGGGCTTTGACAGCTCCCTGTTTTTCAGGGTGTTTCTCTCCTCGGCAGGGTAGTTCCCAGGCCAGCTCTTGTTCCTGGCTTTATTTGCTAACAAACTGCAGGAGACATTTCTGAGCTGCCTTGCTGGGATGAAGGGTATAGCTATACAACTTGAGCTAGCCTGTTATTTTAAAGCTGCCCTTCCTTTTGCCAGTCTCATCACAACGAGTCTGCCCAGGGCATTCTTGAAGAGGTGGTGTCCTGCAGGCAGGCCTGGGAACCTGCTCTGCCTTCTGCAGGGTAACACCTTGTTTGCTCAGCAAAGGGGAGAGAAACAGCAGCTTTCTCGGTGCTTGGTTGTGCTGCGGCACTTGCTGCTTTGCTTGCCATAGAGGGCTGCATCGGAATGGCAAATATGCAGACCTCAAGTGATCTTCGGGGTAAAGCACTAGGAGTCTGTTTTCAGTGGGGTTTCGTAGCAGCGTGGGTAAATTGGTTTGGACAGAACACGACCCTTCCATTTGCGGCCGAAAGCGAAGCTGGTGGTAGATAGAAATAGCTTGGAGATTTGTTAGTGGATGAAACTCTGGTTGCCTGGGAGCATGTCTCCTTTGGATGAAAGCTAGGGGGGCATATCAGCTGAATTCCTCCTAAACTCTGCCTTCATCCCAAGTTTCCTACTGACACCAGCTGATCTACTTCATATTTTTCTGGCTCATGAGAACCCTTGCTTTCTGAGCTCAGAGGTGCTGGCTGGGACCCAGTTCCCAGGCACTGAAGCAGGAGGGAATCTAAAGAAACCCAGGCTGGAATTGTTTTTCTAGACTGATAATTTCTCCCAGACAGCTCTCGGTTAGACTCCTAGCCAGCTGGACTTGCACTTTCTTTGCCCACGGGAGTCTCTTCTAGACTCTGCAAAGGCCTTGTGGAAGGGCAGCCTGGCTCCCTTGAGGCTGCGAGCGATGCTTTCAGCAGCGTCCTGTCACACAGCTCTGCTCGTGGCATCTGGATTTAAATGACATGGAGGCAGAAAGGAGCGTGGCAGGACTGGTGGGAGAACCTGGCTGTGATTCGAGGGTGCGTGGATGGTGATGCGTAGCTTTACAAAATCTGGAAGCATCCTCTGCTCAGGGTTACAGTTCTGGGAGCAGCCTTGCCAGTGGGAGTATAGGGTGTGCGGTGTTGCCTTCTGCATGTGTAGCTACACTGAACTCATCTTACCTTGACATCATGCCCACCCATGTGCTACTGTTGTGCAGAGTCTAGTGTGGGAACTGCAGCTCCATCTGGATTTAGCCAGCCTTCCCCACATGTTTATTTTCTGTGGAGTATTGCCTGTGTGCTTCAGGCTGGGCTTTTACCAACCCCACCTACAAGAGATTGACCAGAAGAGTGGAGGAAACAAAAGGAAAGAGGTGCTTTAAGATGGCAGCTGGACCAGTCCTGCTGGTGCAGGCCCATGGGCAAACTGCTTCTGAAGGCAGGAGGCTGTGTTTGTCCCACTCCTGCCCTGCCGTTCAAGGCTGTGCTGCCTGTCCTCCCACCCAGAGGGGCAGTGGCTGTGCCTGAATCGGTGGGCATTGCCTTGGCAAGCATGTCGGCGTTCCCGTGCTCCTGCAGAGCCTGGCCCTGCTCCCTGCGAGCATCACGCTTGGCAGGGATGGCTGGCAGTGGCACTGGGAGCACTGGGGGCTCTCGCGTGCCCAAAGGGAGCTGCCCGCTCCCTGCCTGCCAGTGGCTGCATGTGCTGGGTTACGCTGCCTCTGTAGAAAGAGGAGTGTGTGCGAAGTACTTCTTCCCCGGAACGAGGATGTTGGACATCCCACCCCCTCCGCCCAGCTGAAGCGTGGGAACCCTTTGGTGAAGTGCTGCCCCCGGATATTGGTCCCCCGAGCGGGTTGGTGTTTTTCTGCCAGAGGATGAAGGGAAGCAGCAGTGCGGGCTGGAGCCCCTGCCCTGTGAACCCTGCCAGTGATCTTCCAGTCACTAGGGACCCTCTGGCCATTGCATCTGTCACAATAAGGGAAAATAGTGCTCCAGGGCTTCTGTTTCCCTAGCAGAGTCTGGTGGCTGGCTGGCTCCTTCACACATATTCTGTGCCTTTTGCTCGGCTTTCCAGTGGGGGCTTTTCCTCCCCCACTGCAGAGGTTCTGCACTCTGACCCTGCGCACGCAGATCTGCAAGGACTCCGCTGCAGAGGACGAGCGCTTCCTGCACCACCGTGGGTTAGTCTGTCTGCACAGAGCAGTGCCTCTTGCTGCAGAGGGCTCCTGGGACGTGGGTCTGGCCACCTCTGCCCTGGCGAGGCAGTGGCTCCTGTCGCAGCGGAGGGAGGGGGATGGTGCCAGGCATTTTTATGCAGGAGACCCCACTTGCCTCTTGCAGCTCCAGGTGCAGGAAGGGGAGGTTTGGGAGCTCCCTGCTGGGACCGTGCACTGGGGGAGGAGGAAAGCATGCTGTGGAAGGGCACCAGGGACATGCACAGCATTAGTGGGACCTGCAGTGCTGTGCCTGGACAGGAGGGGTGCACGGCTTGCCCTTGCTGCAGGAGGACACCCTGCAGAGGGGCCTCGGGCACAGCCTTGCACAGTTGGAGCTTTGTATAGGGAACACCAACTTGTCAGAGGGAGTTTCTTAGTTTCTCTTCTTCCTCCCAGCCCTCTGGCTTCTGTGTCCCGTTATATGGGGTGTAATGGGACTTACATGTGGTGGTACTCAGGGGCTCTGGCCCTGCTGTGCTAGGCAGGCTGGTCTCCATGTGGCACATCGCTCACAGAGCAGCCGTGGTTCACACGAACGTGTGGCCCAGAGTCCTTGGCAGAAGTGGCTTTACTGTGCCTGGCCCACGTGCAGCTCGTGATGGCGCATGCCTGCCTCTCCATGCGCCGCGGTGCCTATGGCACGGGACATGAGATAGCCTTACATCTGAGCATATGTACATGCTGCCCTTCCAACTCCAGCCTGTAGGGTCAGCAGCCTTGCAGGAAGCCGTTGGTGGGGCTGGGAATCTGCACTGCCATGTCTTGTAAGCGCTACCCTCGCTGCCATGCTCCTCCTGAGTGACAGCTGGTCCTCTAGCAGCGCGTATGAGGATAGAGTTGAAAGGAGCTGGCACTTGCTTGAAGCCTGCCTCAGATTAAAGGCTTTCCCTTCACAGTAAATCTTGCATGTCTTACATCTTAACGTGTTACATTCTTTGCCCTGGAGCAGGGCTGGAAACAGGCCACTGGAACGCTGACCTGTTACAGGAATCACGCCTGTGTACGACGTGGGAGATCCGGGTGTTGTGCTGGATGTTGCTCCCGAGTGGGCTGGGAATGGATTGGCTTTGCTCTGTGGGAGTCTTGGTCAACGGGACGGGCAAAGGCACAGCGCGGGCTGTGGAAGCTGCGTGGCACTTAATGGCTGTAGGGGACAGATAATTGGCTCTGCTGGTTCATTTCAACTGCATCTTGACTTGTATGTGTATTTTGGGCGTTCGGTGGTTGTTTCAAACTAATCCTAGTGCTAGCTCTGCATCTGCAGCTAATGGCAGTTTAACACTGGTTAACAGCCTTGCAGTTCAGACAGATGGTCTGACTACGCTATGGGGGTGTCAAAATACAGGAATAATTGTTTACAGGCAGAAAACTGCCTACATGGGAATTGACACCCAAAACTTGTTGGAATTTGTTCAGAAGGAGCCCATGGCCTCAATCAATACAGGATGTGTGCAGCAGGATCCCTCCCCCAGAGAGGGGCTGTCAGAGCAGCTTAAAGACGGGAGAGTCATGGGGCTGTCGCCTGGTGTCATGAGGCAAACAGCGTGACCTGGCCGGGCTGGTGGGCACTGTCCTCTGGCTCCCGAGCGCCGAACTCCTGGGAAGCAAGTGCCTAGAAGGCAAGATGCTTTATGGTCACCGCCTGCTCCTTCTGGCCTGCCCTGGCTCGCTGCCTAACGGCACGATGGAGCGTGTCCCCGCGCTTCTGTGTACCGCGGGGATGGTCCCAGGCTAGGTGGCAGGTGAAGAGCAGCGATGTGGCTGCAGGAGCAGAGTCTCTCCTGCCCTGGCAGAGAGAAGCAGGGCACATTCCTCTGCCCTGACTTCAAAGGTTGTTGCTGCATATACAGAGCCCAGCAGCCTTGGCAACCCTTGCTGGCCCGAGCATTGGCAGCAGCTGTTTGCTGCTGTTCCCCGGCTCTGCTGGGCTCTCGCTGCCCTTTTGGCCTTACCGCTTTGGGAGAGGTGCCCGTCCCCTCACCACGGGAGCCAGGGTATGTGCTGTGGGTACGTGACTCGGCTTTCCCCGCTCTGCTGTTCCGCAGCCCCTTTCAGGCAGTTTACATTGGTGTTGTTTCTACCTGCTCTCTGAATCTGTATTGTCCACCATGGTGACTTTGAGGGAATTTTGGAGTGTCTCTAACCTGCATTTCAGTCTCGGCACCCTCCTGGAGGGGTATCTCCTCATTCGCCGAGGAGGGAAGCTGCAAGAATGGTGCCCTCAGCTTAAAACCTTAAGTTAAAATGGAGTGACATCGACCCAGTCCCAAGGCTGATCCCGCCGGTAGGATGGGACATGGCTCCTGATCTAGAGCATCTTTATGCTGCACCGCAGCCCAGAGGGACTGGCTGGGTGAGGGGTTGGGCTGGTCCCTGGGACAGAGCACTGTCCTGCAGTTGGGATGCAGCACCAGCCAGCTCCCTGCTGCAGCACGGCGTGCTGGGCTCCACGCCTGGGCAGTCAGAGCTGCAAGGAGAGAACAGCCAGGCCACCCTGTGGCTTGGCCCCTCAGTTAAACACAGGAGATCATCTACTGGTGTCTTGCTTCTGGGCTGTTTGGGATCCTAGCTCTTGCCTTTCTCCAGAGGACGGTTAATCTGGGTCTGTCCTTCTGCAGGGAAGGTGATCTGCCTGTCTGCAGGCATCTTCTCAGCCGAACAAAGTAGGGACACGCCGCATCTTTATGGGAAGAGCGGATGAATAAGTGGTCACCTGAACGAGATAGCAAGGGGACTTATTAGGGCTTGTAACTACTCTATTAGGGCTGGGGCAGGATCAGAAAGTGCAGGCCCAAGTCGTCCTCCGTTGTCACTTCTCTGTGCAGTTAACACAAGAACTGAATTTGTTCCTTTGGCTTTCTACGCCGGCGCTGTGTGGGGAGGGGGTATTGCACATCCACAGTAAGCTGCTCCCCTCAATCAGGGGCACACCTTTCTCGTGCCTACCATTTACATCCTTGGGTCGCCTCAGCCGAGCCCCTGTTGTCCCATGGTTTCTCCCCTGATTTAAGCAGAGCACTATCGCCCAGGGGAGGGTGAGTGAGAGGGCTGGGTTGTCCAGAGTGCTGATGGAGGTGTTGGAGCTTTTCCAGCTCTGGCTTACTGCCCAGCTTTTTCTGAGCCATCCAGGTGACTTCAGCTGCATAACCCTGTCCCTGTGTTGGGCTGCAGTAATGTTCCCAATTAGGAGATTCATTTCCTAATAGCAGGTTTTAGGCTGCAGTATGGGCCAGCAGTAGGCTCTTGCTTTCAGCTCCTCCAGCTGATTGTGGTTCACTGGCTCCCTCGAGCCTCCTGAGCTTTGCCCATCTGATCCCAGCCCTCCGTGGGGACTTCAGAGTAAGACTCCTATAGTTGTGCGTTCCCCCCACGGAGCATTTCAGGTATATCCCTTGTGGCAGAGAAGAAACATGGAACAGATGTTGTGGGCAGGTTGTAGAGGAAGAGGTGGTAGTGGAATTGCCAGCAACGGCCTTCGGAGGTCCTGCTAGCCTCTGCTGCATGAGCTAGGTGTCTGGTGCATGTGGTGACATGGGGCAGGTGGACCTGGGAACTCCGGGGTGGGAGAGTCTGCTCACGTGCTTGCCTCTGTCTCTTTTCTCTGCCAAGATCCCATGGAATACCCTGGCTGCTACAGAGCAGAGTGCGTGCCTTCGGCACAGAGAGCTCTGAGGCTTTGTGGAAGTCTGGTGTGGAAGGGAGTTGCTAGAAGGGAAATAAACTTGGTTTCTGCTTTCTTCCTCCCCATCCTCACTGTGTGTGTGTCCTTTGACTGTTCCGTGTCCTGGGCTGTACCCTTGGCAATGCCCCTCCATCCTGGCAGGCCTCCTGGCTGGTTCACTCGGATGTTTCTTTGGCAGATGGATCTTTTTCCCTTGAGGTGTGTGGCCCATTTCACGCTGCACTAACTGATGTTACCCAGCTGTGCTCCACACCATCATGCCTCTTCCCTGCCACCAAATACATGTTTTGCGTGGGTTTTAGTAGGCATATCCTTCCTTACCTGGTTGGCTCAAGCACTGCTCAGCCACCTCCCCTTCCTGGGGAAAGGCAAGTGCTCTTCTGCCACTTAATCTGTCTGTTTTCCCCCTTATTGGGTTAACTTTTGCTGTAGCGTGCAGAAGAGGACGTGTGGGTAAGCTGCTGCCCCTGGGACTCAGGGTGCTGCACAGCCTCATGGTGCAGGGAGTCAGGCGTGCCCCCTAAGCCACTTGTCAGCAGCCGGGCAGGAACCAGGGACTCCGCTGTCCTCTGTGCCACTGATAAGGCTTATCTGCCTTCTGCTGGAGTCCCTGCAGATCTGCAGGGGTCAGCGTTTCTCCCTTGCTTTTATCTAGGCTCTTCTTCATATGGCTTTGATCTGTACCGTTTCTCTGGCTTGGAGTCGGGGTGGGTGAGGGATGATGCTTTGCAGGTCTGCTGAGCAGTTGGCTGCTCTTGGGGGGCTGCAGGCTTCTGGGGGTGAGTGAGAGTGGGGTGGGGAACCTTTTGTGCAGGGGACGAGGAGTCAGATCTGGGGGCTGGCTGAGCACCGTGATGACCCCTCCTTCTCCCCGACTCGGCGAGCTTTTCTCCCTGGCCAGCAGAACCAGCCTGCGCTGCCCAGGGAGAAGTGGGGCAGAGCGGCTCTGCTTGGCAAGTCTGTGGGCAGAGTTTACTCTGGTCTGACCAACTGTTTTTGCTTTGTTTTTTTTTGCATGTGCTGTCCTCTCCCACGTGGATTCTGGATTATTCATTACTAGGTAAGAACAGCATTTATCTCCTTTCTTGGACTGAAAGTGGGGCAGGGGAGGCTGGGACGCATTTGGTCTTGACACACAAGGACGCCTTGTGTGATGGGAACTTACAGCTTCAAGGGAACGGAGTATGTGTGCGTGGGAGGCTGATTACTTGGATCAGCCTGTTCTGGGCAGTTGCTAGCTCAGCCAGTAGTGTGGCTGCCTGGAGGGCTTTTCGGCAAGGAGGGAGCTCTCCTGTGCAGGTGGCAGAGCTGAGCAGAGCACACAGGGAGAGGGGATGGAAAGAGGTTGCTCCATTTGCCCACTGCCATAAAAGAAACCGCCTCTGCCCCTCTCTGGCTGTTGTTAGGGGAGCGTGAATAGAACTTCCATTTTGCAGAAGTGAGATGGGCTGTGTCTGAGTATCGACTGGTTGACTAGGCATCGGTGGCTGGGGAGGGATGATGGAGATGAGGATACCTGGAATGCTTTAAAGTGGGGGCTTTCTCCTGCGTTACGCACTGGCAGCCAGAGTTGGTAGTGATGCTTTCCATCCTAGGAGAGGTGACAGAGCTGGCTTCTCTTGACGTTCCCACATTCCCACTGCATGACTGGGACCTGCACCAGGCATCCTTTGTGGATGGATTGAACCTTTCTTCTCTGTTCAGTTTTAAATCTTCTATTAAAAAAAGTGTAAAATCCTGGCCATCTCAGCTTCCTGCTAGGACCAGTAATGCTCTGGGTTCCCAGAAGAGACCCCAGCTTGTCTTCCTGGCCCTCCTGCAGGTAGAAATGTTGCAGAGCCTTTTGCATTCTGCAAAAGAGCGTGTTAGGGGCAGGCAAGAAGAAAAGCTGAGAGTTGCAGGACTCTGAAGCAGAAGGGAGCTATTGCAAAAGCCTGACGGTATTGGACAGCTTTGTACCACTGGCAGCATGGTGGCTTGGAGAAGTAAAGGGAGGCAGTTTTTAATGAGATTTATTTTGGTTTTCTCCTAAGCCTCTGGAGTGGGCAGCTACAAGTCCTTCACTGAACCTCACTGCCAGCCCAAAACCTGTTTGCTTGGGGTGACTGGCTGCTGCCTCTCTAATCCTGCTTTACCTGTCTGGGCTCCTGTGCCATGCTATTTCCTTTGGTGCTAATGATCCTTTATAATAGCCCTGTTCACTCACAGCACTTTGTAGCTAGAGACTATTCTGCATCCTGGCACCTGTCTCCTGGATTTTGCGGCACCCTTAAATACATCATGTACCCAGGAAGGTCTAGAAATATCTCATGATTTGCCACTTCTGGTCCAGAAGATCTTGTGGTAGTGGAAGATGTCCTGTTTGGGTGCTCTTCTCCCAATTGCTTGTGTGCTGGACTTGCCCTGTCTTGGTGGATCAGGAGGAAATGCCCTGGGGAGTGCTGCATCCTTGCCCCGTGTTCTGTCTTTTGCCTGGTCTCCCGAGCCTGGACTCATGCCGTAGTCCTCAGCCTTGGCACTAACCACCGAGCACAGCAGCTGTAGTCTGGTCCTCATTACATCCTCTTGGAACAGGGAATGTACTAGCCCTGCTGTGAGAAAAGAGCCCCTGGAGCAGAGGCAGCCTCCACCCTGGCTCTCCTTGCACCTGGAGAGGCAGTGGTTCCCCATGTAACGGTAACACAAGCATGTGGAAAAGTGAACACTCAGTGCTAGTGTTGCTGCTGGGAGCTCTTTGGAGCACTCGTCTGTTCTGAAGTGCCAGCTTGTTCCTTTACCAAGAGGAGAGAAGGGTCAACTTACGCTTAAAAGGCAAGTGTGAGGTTAACGGTCAGTGCAAGTACAACATTTTCACTCCCTGATAACTTCCCTTCTGGAAACAAAACCCACATGGGTTTGACTTCAGTAAAGATCAATAGGATTTATAGAGGCTGTTCAAAATCTTCAGGGTCAGTTGGTCAAGTGGGGTAAATTGGGAGAGCTTTGCCAAAGGTTATAACACTTAATTGGTAGCAGTGCCTCCAGTCTGGTGCTGTGATTTAATAGGAAACCTGACCCTCTCTGCACAGCCTCTGGAGCCCAGCTCTGCTGGGAGAGCAGCGGGCTGGGAGCGGCCGGCAGCTGCCGAGGGTGCTGCTAAACAGCTCTCACAGAAATGCCCGATTGAGTTTGGTGGCCTCGGCATCACTTTAAGAGCACTAACACCAGCTCTAGCATCTAATTTTTTTGTCTGGTCTGTTTTCCTTGTGTGTGTTAGCTGGACTTCATGATCCCTGCAAGTCCCTTCTAACTCGGGGCATTCTATGATTCTAGTTTACCTGATGGCCTAACCAAGGGCCACCCCTTCTGCATTGCAGATGCACCGGGGAAGCACATTTTGGCCTTCTAAAGACAAGTGGGAGCCTTGCAATTTAAAAATACGTATTTCTAAAAACACTGGCATTTGTCTTAGGTTTCCTTGGCTAGGGTTGCTTTCTTCATGAGAAACTTAATTGGATGCAGCAGTTCACTTTGAGGACGGAGGTGGGCAGCTGAGGCTAGCAGCGGGAGCAGGCCAAGTCCCTCACTGCCGCTCTGGGAATGGAGCGCTTGCTGCGTGCAGGACACCCCCTCTGTAGCGCCCTGTGAACCCCCTTTCCCCGGTGGCCATGCCAAGCTGCGTTCCCCTGCCCGCTGCTCCCGGGGCTGGCTTTGCTCGGGTGCACCTGCGGTGCTGCAGTCATGCCTCCCCACCACGGCTTCCCGCAGCGCACCCAGAAGGACCATGGCCACCAGATTCGGGCATCCTGGAAGGGGCTGGGGTAGTTGTGCTGCCCTCGAGGCATGTGTCTGCCTGCTGCCCTCTGCTAGAGGCTGGCTAGAGCCTGGCTTTTGCTGGAGGGTTTATTTGGACCCCTCCTGCTGGGAGATGCAGATTCAGCTATGAGGCGCTGTGCCCACCGGTGAATATGTGATGCAAAGTAGATGGGGAGGGAGGACACAGCCTAACTAGTATGAGGAAGGGGTCAAGGGGGCTGCCTTGCTGGCTCCTGTGCAGGAGCCTGTTATCATGCTGTGCTCCTGCTGTGGGCTGCTGGGCAAGAGGAGAGGTAGAAAAATGGTGGAGCTTAATGGGTTGAAGGAGGAAGGGTAAATGCAGGATTGTGCTGGAATGAGGTGGGAGTGGAATTAGTAGGCTGATGATGGGCAGCAGTGAAGGATGTTATTTCAGGGTCTCCATTAAACAATTAAGAGGGAATTTTCTTTAGCCAGAGAGAAGAGAGTTAAATGCTGTGAACGGAGGCAGCTGCTTGTGCTGTCTGCCCTACATGGGACTCTGGCAATGACAATTCTCCAAAGGGAAAGAGAATGAATTTTAATGAAATCTTGAAAGACTTTAAATTTTCATGTTAACTTCAATTATTCAGAACAGTCGAAAAGCAACTTTAAAGCTTTATAAAGAGAAAGGAAAAGAGGCCAGTTTGATTTTTTTCTTTTTTTTTTTTCTTAGATTAATTGATTTGCATTTTGTTCCACTGCAGTGAAACATGGACATTTTAAAGACACTGGTGTTGGTTATTGCATCTGACAGCAGTGCTGAGGAGGAAGGATATCAGGAAAAGACTTATGTACTGCCTGGGGCATGGTAGAGGTACCAAAAGAGCCCAGTGGGGCAAAAGGCTGTGTTGTCAAGGACATGGGGACAGTATCTATATGGGGTGCCTCATGGGGTTGCAGGCTGACTCTGGCACTGCCTGCTCAACCCCGAAAATTGCCTGCGTGGGGAGGGCCCGTGTGCTTTTGGCCTCTCTGGTTCCGTGTGATGCCTCTGTTAGCGGCAGGTGGGACGGCTGCTCTCAGTGCTGGATTGCCAGCTTGGAGGCAGGGGATGCAGTCTGGCCTGAGAGATGTATTCCCACTTTCTGACCTAGGAAGGGCAGGTATGAGCCAAGCCACGGCTTGTACTGAGTGTGATGCCAGCCCGTGGCTCTGCCCCTGCTGACCCTGGGCCCATCCACAAAGGGCAGCAGTGAGGCGGGGGGTGCCTCTGTTGTGGAAGGCTTTCCACCCTGCTGCACTCTCAGCAGCTGAGGCTGAGCCTGTGGAAGTGGCTGGGATGGTGAAGAGGATAAGTGTGCAGTTTCATCACCTCCCAGCCAGCTACGCATGGGGTGTGCCAGCGTTGGAGCTGTGTTCAGGCTCTTGGATGGGTCTGGTGTGCCTCTGCCAGGGCTTGGGTACCACTGGGACACCCATGGGCCCTGTGGGGTGAGACCCTCTGCCTCTCCAGGGACTTCTAGGGGAAGCAAAGGGAGCCTTTTGTTATCCAGCCTGTGGTACAGGTGTTCAGAGTGCCACGCTGCGGAGAAGGAGATCCCCTGGGACTGTGTGCTCAGGCTTGGCAGCAGTGGGCGTGAAGAAATGACTGGCAAAACACAGGGCTGCCTGCCTCCTGAGCCCGCTCCCCGCTGTGGGGTGGAGGGAGCTCTGCTGCAGCAGAGATGCCTGTTGTTCGTGCTCAGGTGGGACACACAGCTTGCTCTTGCTGGGGACTGCGCCTGTGCTCTGCCGTGACCCTGCCTCCTGCTCTGAGTGGCCTTGGTGTTCAGAGCATCCTCAATTCCCACCGATTTCAGCAGCCTGATGCGCTGCAGCCTTGGCTGTCTTAGCTCTTGGAGGGGGGAATGCCGTGCATCTGCCTGTGCCCAAGGGCCTGCCTTGCTGCTGGTTGCACAGCTCGCTTCCTTGAAAAAGGCGCTTGCTTCTATCTTGGTCCTGTGGTCTTTCTCACTTCCCTCTCACTAAGCCCGGGGCATCTGTCTGCATTTCTGTTTCGGATCCCCAGTAGGCTGATGCCTTGCCTCCCTCTGAGGGTGCCTCACTGGTGCAGAGGGGCTCCGTAGCACAAACACATCTTTTATTCCCTGCTGCTGAGAGCTGCCAGGCCTGGCTCTCTTCCCAGAAAGCAGCGCTAGTTTAGAACATAAGCAGCTATTGTCTTAGCCCTGGAGACTGTGATCTGAGCTCTGCTGGCGGTGGTGGTGGGGGGAGAGGGGATACAGCATGCTAAAGGGACTTGAGAAAGGAGCCCAAGGAATATAGGAGATTTTCAGGCTCTAAATTATGCTCGTCTCACCAAAAATAATGCGGGTGCCTACTTCTCCTTTGACATTCGAATAGCTCTTCCACCCTGTCCCTGGGGGTGGCTGTTACAGTTAGTTTATGTCTAGCAAAGACTGGGTCCTTTGTCTTGCACAGGCTGGGGAAGGAAATGGAGGGGTGGGAAGAGGGGTCCTACAGTAAGGGTCTCCTCCTGGGAGTATAACCCAGCTGGATCTGGGATCCCTCATGCTACCCTGCTTGTAGAGACTGGCACTTGGGACAGGGAAGCTGCTTAGGGCTGGACTCATCCATATCTCTCTAGTGAGGTGACAAAGCCACTGGTGAACATCGTGTTGGGGGCAGCAGGTGACATCCTTTCCCGTTCAGCTTTGTATCCTTGTAGCTCGTTCCCCTCGCTGAGGGATGCGTCAGGATGGATTTTGGTGTGGGCTTAGAGCATGAAGTGCTGCTTCCCAGGGTTTTCTGTCCTGGGATAATAAACCATGGTTCCCTGCAGCAGGGTCTGTGGGCCAGCTCAGCCCCTGGTAGGGGATGAGACCGGCTGTGGAGGACAGCGGTATGGCCCAGCTAGGTGTGCTGGCTGCTTAACTACTGTCCGCTTCCCTCTGCGGTGTGACCAAAGCTAGTGCTGCATGGGGTGCAGGAAGGCAGAATTATGAAAAATAGCTTGCTATAAATCAGAGATTCTGCCTGTGCTTTTATTTGAAGAAGTTGAAATCCAGCACAAGAGCAGAGGGATGATTTAGTAAAATGAATAGGTGGTAAGTTGTCACCTGATGGGGGGGAAACTTGTCCAGCACAGAGAAAATAATGGCTTTTGATGCCACAGTGACTCAGAGGGGCCGAGGGCTGAGCAGAGGAGGGTCTCAGGTCTTGTCCAGGTCCTGAGGCGGCTCATGGCTATCCTGCCTCATTTTGGGTCTCCCTATTCCAGGGAACAGAAACAGCTCTGCTGCTCTGCGCAAGGACCTGACTGACCTGTTCTTATTTGTGTCTTTGGCTTTGATTTGTTCTGGCTTCAGCCCTGTAATCCAAGGAAAATCACTTCACAGGTAAAATTACAAGTGAGGACGGTTGGGTAAGGGAAGTGTAGAGTCCCTGCCAGACCCTCTAATCAGCCTTGAGCTGTGGGGAAGGAGGTGAGTTCCTGGAGCGTCTTGTGCCTGTTTTCCCCTTCATGAAAGCAAGGAGGGTGCAAGGGAGCTAATCATGAGGCTATTTCACAAATCATTTGGCTGTGATGAGCTGCACTCTAGAAAGAGGGTTTGAGATGCTGAGTTTTTTCAGCTTAGTCTGCTGGAGTGGTGATTCTCTGCCATTCGGCAGGCTGATGCCTGCAGCCAGCCTGGTCTAAGTAAACTTTCCCTGGCTTCAATAAAAATGTTAGTGTAGTAGCGACTCTGCCCTGTGGGTTTTTTCCTCCCCCCCCACCAGTGCATCCCGGTACCCAACCCACGGCAGCTTCTTAAAAGTGTGTTTGGTGGTGGCACAGAGGGGAAACCTCAAATCCTTGCAAAGCAATTACTGCTAATGAGACACTTCCTACACATCTGGTTTCAATTCTGGCTGTGTTTTGGGGACTGCTCTTCAGAGCTTGGGAATGGAGGAAGGTGGGAAAACCCCTACCTCCTCTTCTCCGTTCCGCAGCACCCTCCTTCCAAGGTGGCAGTTGGGCTGCTCATTAGCTCCCATCTTGCCTGCCAAACCTAAACAATTAACACAGAAAATTGCACCTCTCCAGGGAGATTCAGTTTCAGCAGCAATGATCATTGGATGCTGATCGCATGCCAATTGATTGATATGTTTTTGAGAGCGAGTGTAATGTGTTTAATTAGTGTGTAATTTACAAGAGCAGGGAGGACTGGATGCCCCAGACTTAAGAAAACTCCTGAATTAATTGCCAACTGCAAAGAAAATGGAGAAATCTTCTCTTTTTAGTGTGTGATTGCTTGGGTATCATAGACTCATGAAGGATGGAAAAGACCTCTAAGATCATCAAGTCCAAACGTCAACCCAACACTACCATGTCTCCTAAACCATGCCCTGAACTGCTGCATCTGTGCATTTTTCTTTGAACACCCCAGGGATGGTGACTCTCCCACCTCTCCTGTTCCAATGTCTGACCACTCTTGCAGTAAAGACATTTTTGCTAATATCCAACCTAAACCTCCCCTGATGCAGCTTGGGGCTGTTTCCTCTTGTCTGATCTCTTGTTATTTGGGGGAGCAGAGACCAGCCCTCCCTCACTCCAGCCCCCCTCAGGCAGCTGCAGAGAGCGAGAAGGGCTCCCCTCATCCCCCTCTTCTCCAGGCTAAACCCCCCCAGCTCCCCCAGCTGCCCCCCAGCACACTTGTGCTCCAGACCCTGCCCCAGCCCCGCTGCCCTTCTCTGGACACGCTCCAGCCCCTCCAGGGCCTTCTTGTCCCGAGGGGCCCAAACCTGAGCCCAGCATTCGAGGTGGGGCCTCCCCAGGGCCGAGCACAGGGGCCCCATCCCTGCCCGGCTCCTGCTGGCCAGCACCCCCAGGGCCTTCTCCGCCGGGCACTTCCCAGGCCTGGAGCGTTGGATGGGGTTGGTGTGACCCAAGGGCAGGACCCGGCCCTTGGCCTTGTTAAACCTCACACAGCTGGCCTCAGCCCATCGATCCAGCCTGTCCAGGTGCCCCTGCAGAGCCTTCCTATTTTTGAGCTGATAGATGTTCTCGCCCAACTTGGTGTCATCTTCAGACTTAGTGGGGTGTGTTCGATCATCCAGATCATTGATGAAGATATTAAACAAGACTGGCCCCAACACTGAGCCCTGGGGAGCCCCGCTCGTGACCAGCTGCCAACTGGATTTAGCCCCGTTCACCACAGCTCTCTGGGCTTGGCCATCCAGCCAGATTTTTACCCAGTGAAGAGTCCACCCGTCCAAGCCATGAGCCTCCAGCTTCTCTAGGAGGCTGCTGTGGGAGACAGTGTCAAAGGCTTTACTAAAGTCTAGGTAGGTAACATCCATAGCCTTTCCCTCACCCACTAGGTGGGTCACCTGGCTGTAGAAGGAGGTCAGATTGGTCAGGCATGACCTGCCTTTCACGTCTTTGTGTGGGGATTTAATGTTAAATTGATGGAAACTGGCTATTCCAGCTTTCCCCAGCCCCTTGTCTCAGTCACTGGATGCAGGAGGTATAGCAGAGCTGCCTGTTCCTGCGGGGCTGAGCTGTCAGCCTGCCCGACTGCTGGCTCCCAGCACTGCCTGCCCACTGCAGCTGGGAGGTGGGTGCCTTTGTGCCCCTGGCTTTCAGTGGCATCTTGGTCCTGGTCCCCGACCTCTTCCAGAGAGCCCACCCTGGCCTTACGTGGATTAGGTAAGCCTGAGCCACAGGGCTTCAGCTCCAGCTTCTGACCATTCACATCAGGTCTTTGTTTGCATGCAGATTTGCATGGATCCTGGGCCCTGCTGGCTGCTGGTTTTGGCAGCCAAGTGCCTTGTTATCTCAGTACAGAGCATGGCCTTGGAGCAGGATGCAGAGAAACAGTAGGGAGGGTCATGGAGAGAGGGATTTCAGGAAGTCTGTGTTGCTTTTGTGCACTGAGCAGTGGGAAGGTGGCGTGGGAACCCTTGGCTTGTTTCCTTGGGAATGAGACTGCCCGACCTGGATCTCACTGGTAGGCTTATCAGGGACGTTAGTGTGAGGGCAAAGAAAACACCGTGGTTTCAGGTTCCTGGGATCCTTCAGGCATCCCTCCTGGCCCCTCAGCCCAGCTGTTCTGGTTCTGCAGGTGGTCCAGCTTCCTCCCTTGGGTGCACTGTTGTCTGACTGAGAGGAGGGGTGCAGGTGGACAGTATCCACCCCCAGTGCCCCTCACTGGCATTCAGCAGGTCCCTGCTTCAAAGGAGGTCTTGCAGACGAAACCCCCTGCCCTGCGCAGTACCCCGGGGTTGTGCCCTTGTTTGGTTAGCAGTTGTCTCTCTGTATGGCCAATGTGTAGGGCCTCTGCTTCAGGCTGGGATCTCCAAGCGGTGTTTTCCCCGAGGACAGCTTGCCTTGGTGAGTTCTTCCGACCTGAGCGGCAGGGACATGGTCTGAGATATGTGTTGGCCAAGTATCTCAGGAACTGAGCTGTTAGGCAGGAGATGGTTCTGGCCTTGCAACAGCTGTGTTGGGTGACTTGTCCAAGTCACATGTGATTTCTCAGAAGTACTAGTTTTTGTGATGGGGTGGCTGAGCCTCTGGCAGGAGTAAGTCAAAAAGCATGTACTGGGTGCGTTAGAGAGGTAGGTCTACTTTGTTCCAGCCTTGGCTGCATGCCTGGCCTGCACTGCCCAGGCATGGAATGGCACGGCACGAGCACCAGCTTCCTGTTATGCATTGCTTCTCCGCAAATCTCGGGTGTATTCTCCTGCTCCGAGTGTATTTCTGTTCAGGAAAACTTTCCGTAGTCAAGTGCCTGACCTTGGAACAGAACCTCCTGCTCTCCTTTCTTTTTTTGTTTTATTTAATATATAGTAAAATAAACTTACTTTCCCCTTCTTGATGTTAACAGCTGCTTCATTGAGCCGCAGCACGGTGAAGGGAAAATCAAAGCACAGTGATATTTGCTGGAGTTGAAAGGCAGGTCAGGCTCTGGGGCTACTCGTCTCAATTGCACTTTTGTTCTAAAAATGAGAGGGAGAATGCGTGCACCCTGCCGGGCTGGTGTGATCTCCCGAGCCTTAGGAAGAAGGAGCAGGAGCTGCGGGGTGGAAGATCTGCAGGTCAGTGTGTGGGAAGGTGCTGGGGTGTCTGGGACTGGATCCGGCGGTGCTGGCGCTGGAGCAGCACTGTGTGGGTGGGTGGCTGTTGCTGAGCAGAAGAGCGATCCGGGCTGCCTTTGGCTCAGAGGCCTCCATGAGTCACAGGCGGCTTCTGGCTCCGTGGGGTCAAGTGTTCAGTCTTGCTGTGACAACGCCAGCCCAAGTGGGTGCATCTCAAGTCCCTTAACCCTTCTGGGATTCTGCTCCCCACCCATAAACTAGAGCTAGCAGCACTCACAGGGGACACTGACCCTTTTCTCCACCCAGCCCTCATCCCTTGTGCTCTTGCCTGTTGTTCTGCAGCCAAGGCAGCCAGGTGGGATTTGGGCCTGGCGCAGCACTCATGTCTCTTGTCCTGGTGCTACAAAGCTGCAACTCCCATTTCCTGAGGGCTGCAGCGCTGACGTTGGCAGCTCTGTGGTGGTCTTGGCTAGGCAACTTCATCTTCTCTTCTTCACATTCTTGTTCTTTCTGATTTTCCTCTGACTCTGAAAAGCAGCTGCTGTTACAGTCCCAGTGAACATCAGGTTTTGCTATCTACATGTGAAAGCTTCAGTCACTATCGAGTGGGCAGGCAGTAACACTTCCGTACCCAGTACAAAGCCCCAGCTGGACTTGAGGGTCTCCATGCCCCAGTTGCACCTACTTGTGGGGGCCACAGGGTATCTTAAGAATAAAAAAGAAATGCTGCTTTGGGAATGCTGTGCTTTTGCACATGGGAAATGACATCTTCTGTTTCCAGCTTGTTTCTGTGTGTGCTCCATACCTCTGCTGCAGTTTCTCACTCAGCGGCCTCGGGCATGTCACTTGTCCTCTGCGCGTTAGGCGACGTGGTCTGGACCGCCTCGCAGGAGCGCGGTGGAGTGGTGCGGCGCCCTGCCGGGGGGCGCTCCCTGGGGTGCCAGGGCTGTGCCGCTTGTGCCAGCGGCCGAGGGACCTGCCCGCTGTGAAGCAGCGGGGTGAGAAGTGCTGTGTGTGCAGTAAATGATGTGTGACTGAGCGTTGTGCGGTGGCTGCTGCCAGGCAGCCGCTGGCTCTCTGCCGCGGGGCCTGAAGTGACCAGGCTGAGCTGGGTGAGCTGCCGTACACCCGCACAGCAAAGGTGGGGGACCTGAGACTTCCCCTGCTCAGTGGGAATGTCCCCCAAAATATGCAACATCCGATGACTGCCTGTGCTCCGTTCCCTGCAGTGACTGCCTCTCTCCCACCCCGGCATTCACGTCCTTTCCCTTGGCAAGGAATAGCGATTGAGTCAAATCCCGTGAAACCCGGTGGGCAGACAGCTTTGTAGGAACCCCAACCTAGCACGCCTTGCCTCCGGGGCTTCTGTACCTGAACGTCCCAGGAAAAGCCCCTGACCCCTCCCTGCACGCTGGCAAAATCAAGTCTATTCTGCTGTCCCAAACATGTTGCTGCTGCTCTTGTGCCTTCCTTTTGCCTTGACAACAGGGCTCTTCAGAGGTGCTGCCTTGGCAAGAAGGGGCTCTCCTGCTGCTCCCCCAGAGCAGCAGAGTAAGAGGAGGTGGGCCCTGTTCCCTTTGGCAATCCCAGACCGTGCTGTCCAGGGGACCAGAAGAGCCATCTCTTCTGCCAGGTGACAAAAGGATATGATGGGGATAGTGCAATCCGCATAATTTTAATTTAGAGGCATCAGAGCGCAGGAAGGGAGGGAGTGCTGCAGTCCTGCAGCCAGGCACTAATATTTCATCTGCACCAGAGCTGGCCATGGGGTCTTGGCTTTCATTTCTGTTTTTCTTCCTCTTTTTATAAATTAAAATCCCAAAATAACTGTGCTGCTCTGGGATATTTTTAAGCTGTTCTTCCCCTCTTCCTTTCTTCCCTGCATCTCCCAACAGCTTATAGCTCAGAGGGCTCCCAGTTGCCAATGGAGAAGGCTGCACATCACTTCCTTGCATGGGGCCGTCTCCAGCCCTCAATGCTCACTTTGTTTTTCCCCTCATAGTCTCAGTGAGGTGTCAGGACTCTTCACAGTGTCACATTATGCATGTCCCACAGCCCATTGTGGGAGCTGATGCTATCGTGGCATGCAGAGTATGGGGAAGGCCTCAGCACCTCTCAGCCTGGGTACTGGGGCAGTGGATGAGGCTCTCTTTTCCAGCTGCATCCTTGCCTTCCTCCTCCTCCGTTTCCTCTGCTACGTGGCCCAGCACGCTCCCTTTCCCTGGGAAGTCACCCACCTCCGTCCCCTGCATCCCACCCGTCTGGCCATGCTTCCCCTGGGGCTCTGTGTCTGTCCTTTCAGCAGCCTTTGAGAGTCCAGCCTAAGAAAAGCACACGAGAAACACCACGTACTCCAAACTCCACCATGCTTTTAACTATCTAACAGCTAGTGTGTGGTCCTGTGGGGAGGCTGCAGGGTCTGGGTGGAATAGGAAAGAGGGGCTGAGTTGCATTTCACACTAGGAGATACCCACGTCCTGGTGGGACACAGACCTGGCTGTGAGGACAGCTCCTATTTCCGTAGGCATCTAGAATGAATGCTATAATGGTTACAGGACTTCTATGCTGCCATAGACTGCTTGCAGATAAATAAGCTGTGCTCAGTAACTATGAAAATGCTCAGCTGTTTAACTGTTAACCCTCTCTTTCATCATGTGTGTTGGGAACCTTGTTTCATCTTGTGCTCTGGTTTCCTAGACTTCAAAAGTAGTTCCAGCCCAGGTAATGGGTTTGGATAGGAGGTATCCAGCTGCTACGGTAAAGGATGTGCCCCTTTGAGTTGGGTGGGAAACATCTGATCCTTGGTAGCCTGTCCTGGGAAGCTGGCGTGGCTGCAGATAGCTCCAGGCTTAGCTCCTGAACATTTCCAAATTGTGGCGTTGGTTTCAGAAAATCATCCTTTGACAAGGCGACCCATGAAGTTTAACAGTTAATGCATGTTGGCTTCTGAGTCTTCGCCTGCGCTTGTGACATTCTCCAGGACCATCCTTGACCATCCTTAACCATCCTTTGTAAGGAAGGAGCGCAGGCTTCTCCGTGGATCAAATCAACTGTGGTGTCTTAATCCCGCATGCTTGTGTTGTGTGGCTGATAGTCAGTGGTCAGCGCTGAGATGTTCCTGATGGGGTTTTTGTTGTCATTTGCACATATTTAGTGTTCTGGTTCTGGGGCCCTCCGTTTCTGCCTTGTTTTGCTGTGCATGATATAGGCTGTTGCAGCGTGCAATGTCATCAGTAACATCAGGATCGTGCTGTTTTCTGGCTATCTGCAGATTTGGGAGCCCATTGTGCCATGAAAACATTTTTAAATCAATGGGCGTAGAAGGCTAACAACCTGGCCGCGATCTTCTGGGGCGATCTGGGAGCTAGTGCCTGATGCTGCCTGGAAAGGGCTGGAAGAGGCAGATGGAGGCTGCCCCAGGTGGTGTCGATAGTGGAGCATTGGAGGAGGGGGCCTGGGGGAGGGTAGGAAAGCTTTGGGTTAGCTGTCTGTTTTCTTGTTTCTAACTGTTTTGTTCTCTCCTTTTTCTCCTTCCCCTTCCCTGCTTTCTAAAGAACATAGGAAGCTTCTTGCTGGTAAGTGGTGGTGCGTCATGCAAAAAAAAAATACCATTTTTTCCATCCACCATCAGACTCACTGGCTAGTCCGTGTCATTCTTCCATCCACCCAGAATGTGCTGGAGCAATAGAAACCTTCTGGAGGTGGGTACAGGCACATCCATCCCCACGGCCTCTTGGCTGCGGAGCGTGCGCTCACTTCAAAGGGAGCTATTGCTTTTAGATCACAGTTTGAAGAACTGCTTTTCCCTCTGCCTCCGCATTGCCCAGCCTGACAGTGTTGCCTGGGCTCAATTGGATTGCTACTGTCCTTGCACAAAGCAAGCGACAGCTGCTGCGGCACCAAGCCTCTGGAGTGCTGTGGGCGCGAAACTGTGATCTAAGGACACCTCTCACCTAGTGCTTGTCTCGTATCCAACTCCATCCTCAGCCTCTCACCTTCACCAGCATCCTGGGGAGGGTGGGGGAAGCACTGTCCCGGCTCATACTGGAGGTAAAACGGACAGGTTTGCCTGTTGACCTGGCCTGGGGGTTTTGTGGCCTGTGCTGCACCTGATGTAATTAATGAACGAGGGCAGAGCATCGCTGCCAGCAGGTCGAGGGGCAGAGGCCATGTGTGCTCCCCATCCTGGCTGAGCTGTGAAGCTCCAAGTGTGGGGCAAACACGCCACAGACAAATTCTCTGGGCATTTTTCTGGCAAAAACAAGTGAAGTGTGGGCACAGGTTAAAGCCCCTAAGGTGTTCCTGTCCCTGCCCCTCTGGTCGCCTCGCCTGCCCTGTGCAGTGTCGGCAGTGGCTCCTCTCGTCCTCAGCTGTCATCTGCACAGACAGTTGTTTTAAACAGTGAATCCCAGTCATTAAAACAAACCATATGCGTGCCCTGGCTGACGAGAGCAGCCCTTCGCGGGCAAGGGTGTACGCGGCTGCAGGCTGGCTGGGTGCCCACGTCTCTCCGATCCCTGGTGCTGGGAATCCTGGCATCCCGGGAGCCTCGTGGCCAGCTCCTTTGTTTGGTGGCTGTGGATACAGAGCGTATGTAAGGAAGGCGTTTGGCATGTGGTTGGGGCTGGCAGTTCATCTCACGCCTTCCCCCTGCATGCACAAACCTTTGTGCACATCTGCTGGCGGCACGACTGTCTCGGGCTGGAGGAGGGGGTAAGTGAATGTCCCCCCCGTGCTGCTGCCCCTCTCCAGCACCCCCGGGCAGCTGCGCTGCCGAGGCAGAAGGTCCCAGGTCCGTGTTTGTCGCGGACAGGCAGCTGTTCCCTCTTTGTATGAACAGGCCTGGGTGTAGAGGTATCAAACGCTTCTTTGCACCAGCTTTGACTTTGGGACTGCTCCTCTGCCCACATGGTGCTCATCTTGAGACCTTTAGGTTCACTGCTGATCCACACCTGTAGTTGGATAAGCAGGTGTGGGGCGGGACAGAGCTGTGGTAGCTCAGCCCGCCTTGGTCTGGGCATCGTTGCTGGCTGTGTCAAACCCCACTGAACTGAGGAAAAGGGAGTTACACCAGGACTGGACCGGCTGTGGCTGGTGAGCTGTTTAAAGCTATTGCTGCTGTATTTCCTCCCTGTTTTGTGCCCCTCATTATGTATAATATATAGACTGTATTGTGCACATCGGGAGGGGTAGGCTAAGGGTTTGCTTGGAAACATGCCCTTGCTGCAAAGGCGCTGGAGAGGGAACAGAGGGACATAAAAGTTTTATTGAAAGCCGCCTACTCCTGGCTGGGACCCTGGGCCTCTCTGGGTCCAGAAGCAAGGAGAGAAGCTATCCAAGCCGACAGCATCCCCTGCTGGATAATGTTTCCTGTGTCTCTAGCCCTGAGATGCATAAACCAAGTCGAGAGTGTCCTGCTCTTCTCCTGGGTGCCGGCAGCTTCTGCCAGCAGCCCCATCAGCTGGATGCTATGCATTGCCGTTTTGCCATTTCACTTTCAGCTGCGTGTGGTTGACAGTGTGATAGCTGGATGCTGCCTGCTTTTGTCTCTCCCAGACAGAAGGTTGGGCAGGAGAAAAACGGTGTGGGTTCCCGGGGCTGCCCACCCTCCCTCGCTGTGTCCCCATCCAACGCGTAAGCCCCGCTGCAGTGCCTGCGAGCGTTCTCCGAGCAGGACCATAGTTGCTCAAAGGAGAGGGTGTCCCTTCCTTTCCTCGCCTTCCTGTAGGCTCCTATGGCTCTCCCTGCCTTCCCAATCCAACTGGAGCAGCTGCTCTCCTCCCCTGAGAGCATGTGCAAGCATGTTTTTTGCTGCCTATGTTTCTTTTCTCCTTTCTAGTGACGTGCTGGAGCCCTCTTCCTTTCACCTTACTGTGTAGCTTGGGGGGCTTTGCTCTCCCCAAGAGGGTGGCCTGTGCTGGGTTTGACTGAGCACTGCTGTGGAGCGGGGCGATGGGCTGTGCGTCCTCCCCTGCTGCTGTGGTAGGGGACGATGCTGCTGTCTCTCGCCCTGCTGGTAAGCCTGGCTCTGTGTGTTCCCAGGCCGGTCTCACACCGCACCGTGGCTCTTGTGGTTTGTCCGCTTTATGGGAGGCGGTTAACAAAGCTCTGCTGCACCAGGCGGCCCGGGCCAGGGTCCAGGGCTGATGCTCTTGTCTGCGGTGGGTGCGGGACACAGCCACGACTGAGTCCCTGCCTCGGAGCCGCTGTGTGGGAGCCCCGCATCCTGACTCTGTGGCAGGCGCTGGTGCCGACTGGCACAGAGCTGCATCACCCGAGGGTGCAGGTGTAATTCCTTGTCGGTGTGGGCTGTCTTGTGGCTGCACTGCCTCTCAGGAGAGGTGCAGGGAGAGCACTTGGCTGGTGAAACTCTGCTCTTGGCCCAGGGTAGGGAGCAGCGCGAGGTGTCCGGCTGAATCGGGGGGCAACCTGCTGCTCCCCTGCAGAGCGCCCCGGCTGGGAGGAGGTGGCAGAAGGCTGCCAGGCTGCCCTGTGGCATGGCGTTCGGCTTCCGAGAGCGGCTCTGGCTGAAGGCTGGCAGGCCCTTTTCCGAATATCGCTCCCAGCGCTCCCTCTGCCTGCAGCACTTTGTACAGCTGCCACAGCAAAGGGATGCTTCTGCCGTCAGGACGTCTCGCCGCCGCGCAGGGTATGTGCTGGCCGTTCCTGCATCACCCCGCTGCCGCTGCTTGGCTCCTTCAGCGCTGGGCTGGGTGGGTAGGAATTGAGGTGTTTTAGTGAGGCACCTCTGCTTCCATATTCTCTGCGTGCCTGGTTCTCGCTGGCATGATGTGTTTTCTCATTAGCTGGGCTCTGCTGATGTAGTTTGAGGACTTTGAGGCCTGTTTGAGGTTACTGGAGGTACCCTAACTCCAGCCAATGCTGCTCTTTCGGGCAGACCCAGCATGAAGCCCACCCCCACCCCTGTTGCTGAAGGATGTGATTTGTTTTCTGGAAGCACTCTGGTGACAGCTGCTTTCTTGGTGGGAAGGTATCCAGAGTGCCAGGAATACATGCTAATTTTAGCCTGCTGGGTGTTTGCTCCAGAAAAATGCCGTAGATTTGTTTCATCATTTGTTTTCTACTGTTTTTTCCTATTTGCACCCTCCCATGTTATCATATCCTTGAGGAACTCTGCAACACCAGCTGATCCTCACGCCCCCTTGCAGATGAACAAGTTTACATCAGCTTGCAAAGCAACTGGTGTATGTTTGGAAGAGGGTTGGCAGAAGTGACATCTTGCAGCTCAGCCAACTCAGTCGGCGCAGAGAGGCTGAAGGCTTGGACGATTCACTCTCATTCACTCCAGTAGTCAGGCAAGGCTTTGGTGGAGGGAGTTGATGCTGTCTTGGGGAAGCAGTAGCCACAGGACAGTGTAAGTTTAGGACAGGCTGTAGCCCCTGAGCTCTTTCGAAGGTCTGTGTGTCCTCCAGCAAGGGAGGCGCTTCCCTTCCTCATCACCCTCGCGTTGCTCTAACATCACCCCCTGCGCGCCATGTCAGTGGAGGTGCTGCGGGCTTGCAGCTCGGCTCTCAGCCGGAGTTTTTTGCAGCACGGGTTGGCGAGAGCGGCAGGTGGCAGTGTGAGCCTGCCGGAGGAGCCAGGGCTGCAAGCGGGCAGCCCGGGCTGCAGCTCGGGGCGCATCTCCCATCTGTGCAGTAGCGGGGTTGGGGCCGTAGTGCTGTGCACACCCTGCCCCGGACACCCTCGGAGTATCGGGAGAACACTGGTGGGACAGACTCGAGGGGTCTTTCTCCCAGTCTTGCCTCTCTCCAGCCCGGGTGATATTGTCAACATTGCTCCTGAATGCAAGTCCTGCAGCGGGCGGCTGTCCTGACAGCGCAGCGTGGCTCTCCTGGGAACCACAGAGCAGGGAGGCAGGGGCCGCTGAAGTGAGACCACACCTGGAGTGCTGTGTCCAGTTCTGGGTCCCCCAGTTTAAGAAGGACAGGGAATAACTTGAGCAAGCCCAGCGTGGAGCTGCCAAGATGCTCAGGGGACTGGAGCGTCTCTCTTATGAGGAAAGGCTGAGAGACCTGGGCTTGTTCAGCCTGGAGAAGAGAAGGCTGAGGGGGGATCTCATCAATGCTTATAAATATCTGAAGGGTGGGTGTCAAGAGGATGGGGCCGGACTCTTCAGTGGTGCCCAAAGAGAGGCCAAGGGTCAATGGGCACAAGTTGGAACACAGGAATTTCCACTTAAACATGAGAAAAAAACCCCTTCCCTGTGCGGGTGCCAGAGCAGGGGCACAGGCTGCCCAGAGAGGCTGTGGGGTCCCTTCCCTGGGGACATTCACACCCCACCTGGATGCGGCCCTGTGCCCCTGCTCTGGGGGTGCCTGCTCCAGCAGGGGGTGGGACGGGGTGAGCTCCAGAGGGCCCTTCCAGCCCCTGCCAGTCTGGGATTCTGTGAATCCCTCGCATGGTGCCTTGGTCTGGGAAGTCCTCTCGGGCTGTGAGTGCAGGCCCAGCTGCCTCCTTTGGAGTGTGCAGGCTGGGCTGGCGGGGAGCGAGGAGTCGGGGCCGGGAGCGCGGGTGCCAGCAGCCCCGCAGGCTGCGTGAGCAGTCACCTGGGGCAGCGCTTTACCCTTGAGAAGGCAGAGGGGAACAGGGCTGGGCAAAGAGTGCTGGGGGTCCTTGGCTGGAACAGCGGGGAGCTGCGTGGCTTTGCGCTGAGATGCATCGCCTTCCTCCCAGGTTGCTTTTGCTTTGCTGTGTGTCTGCTCTTGGGCAGCAGCCCTGCACCTTTAGATCTGGATAGTGAGTTCTGTGTGCAAACCTTGTGTTATTTTTTTCTTTTCTTTTCTAAGGGGGGAAGCAGAGATGTCATAAAACCCATTCACCACTGCATACGGGTAGCTAGGTGGAAGGGGTGTGGACTTTGTGCAGTGTGTGTGGGGACCATGTGCTAATGGGGGGCTGTCTTGGTTGCAATGCAGCGTGTTTCAGGACAAAGTCATTAAGTGGGGAAACCCCCTTCTTCAGAGGAGGCAGGCAGGCACCCCTTGTCCAGCACTGCCTGGCACGGCCGTTTATTAGGAATGGTGTGAATTAACACCCCTTTCCACTCCCAGCACACGCTCCAACATAGCCACAAGGCTGGCCACCCCAGCCCTATCTCCCGCACCCGCTCTCCCGTCTCCCATTGATAGGGTTTAAAAGCTCTTTATTTCCAAGCGCTGCTCAGCAGGAGTCAAGCTGGGTCCTGCCAAGTGTTAAATGAAATAATTAAAATCCCCACTTTCTCCCCCTCCTGCTCCTTTCTCTGTAATGCTGGTAATTAGCCTGTAAAACTGCAGGAGGGGATGGGGAAGCGAGAATGTGCAAACGTATTCTGCAGGCTCCATCCTCCTCCTCTTCGCCCTCCCCTGGGGAAGCACAAAATGGCTCTCTAGGCATTGGGTGCTGTCAGATAAATCCCAATTAGCTCCCTGCCAAACAGGATTAGCAAGAAGGGAGCCAGGTGGGGATTCAGCCTGGCGACAGCAGGAGCTGGGGGCTTCTGGAAGGTCTCTAGCTCGGTGAGGAGGGAGAGATTGACAGCTGTCAGTCAGATCCCAAAGTAGCACCAATTTTTGGTGTCTTGGGCTGGTGTCTGGCACCTGGCAGGTAGAAATGAGGAGGCGAAGGAAATGAAACTGGTGTCTTCTGCTGGTGTTACCTTTTCCCAAGTAACTGGTGGCTTGAGGGTGTGGAGTCCCACAAGGTGCCTGTGAGCGCCCCCCATCCGAGCTCAGCGCAGAGATGCAGGGCAGCGTCCGTGGGTCCTGCTGCTCCCAGCACTGACGTGCTAGTGCTCTGCCCAGGCCCTGAGAACGGAGTATGTGTCTCCTGCCAGCTCCATGCTTCAGAAGCAAGAGGATGAACCTACCGTCCTGCCACGCTGAGCACAGCCCTCTGCACCCAGCCCAGCCCCTTCTGCCTGGCTGATGCATTTTAGCAGCAGCTGTGACATCCTCGCTGTAAAAGCCCAGAAATAAACCCGTTAATGGCACTAGGCTTTAAACTGGCTGGTGACCACATGGAGGCCGTAATGCACTGAACACTTTCATTTAGAAAACTGGGCAGGGGGGAATATGGATGAACTCAAAGATAATGTTTTCTTGCCGGCAGTAGAGGAATAGCAGCTGTGTCTGAGGGTGTTATATTGGTCTGCTGTCCCACATCCCTCCCTCGTCTTTCCTGGCAGACGCGGTGACTTTCTGCCTCTTGCACCCTGCTGGGGCTGGCCCTCTTCCGAACACCTGCAGCCTTAGCCAGGCTGTTTGTAGTCCGAAGGAGGAGGAAAGGGAGAAATGCCGTTGGCGCAGGCGCATGGCGTTGCTCGGAGCAGGGGCGGTAAGTGGTGGGTGGAATGCTGTGGAGCCTCGGCATGGCTGAGGGATGAGTCCCCTCTGCCCAGGGCTGGCCAGGCTGGGCTGTCCCAGTGCAGACTGAGCCAGACGTAGAGGTACTGGGAGGGCTGAGCTGTCCCTATGTCTTGGGTGCCTTTGGCTTGTGCACAGCCACCGCTTTCCACTTCAGGCTGGCCTGGAGATGGTGGTGTGCGGTCAGTGCTGCTGGGCTCGCTGGCCAGCTTTTCTGAGCTGCTTACTTCCGAGCCAACGGCAGCTTTTATGTGCTCTTTTGCCTTGTGAGGTCTTGCTGTATCTTCCTGCTTGGTCCTTTGTGCGCTGATGTCAGAAGTGTAAAGAGAAGGGCTGAGCATGCATGGTGGGCACGGTTGGCAGAGGCAGCGGGTGGGAGACCGACCGTGTGCTGTAGCTGGTGCAAAAAGATGCAGGCATTTGTGAAATGCTGTAGCTGTACAGTGGTGTCTACATGCAGCTGGCTCTGGGGAAGGGGGGCAATAACAGGCAAAATTGATGACCCACATGGATGGACCAGGCAAGTGTGATGTCTCCCCAGTGCAAATGGCTCTTCTGATTATAAAGTCTCATCTGAAAGGCTCGCAAGGGGCAAAGGTGCAAGTGTTTGTCTTTCCCAAGAGGGTGATGAACCGGTCTGCCCATGCTGGAGTTTGAACCTGCCTCCTCCAGGACACAAAGGCTGTTCAGATCTGAGGCAGTGCTGCCCCTAAAAGTGGCCCCCAGATGGCTGGAGGGGACAGAGTCCTTGCAGACCTGGGAAGAAAGGGAGGACTGTGTGGTGGCTGATTTGCATGTGTAAGCATGCACACAGGAGGATGCAAATGTCCCCACTTCCCTTTGGGGATTTCTTTCTTTTTTTATTCGAAGCCAAGCCTTTGGCCATAGCCTGCATGTGCTGGGATTGCCAGGGGAGCATGGCTCTGAAGCCCTACCTGGGAGGGGGTGTGTGGAGCAGGCCCTGAGGGGAGAGGGGTGCTGCTGGGCCAGCATCAGCACGGCAGTGCCCTGGTGAAGGCATTGGGCAGGAGTTTGGCACCCAGGGCAGAGCAGAAGGATGCAGGACCAGGCCAGGCTGGCCAAGTGGTGACCAAGTGAAGGAGAGCACTTCTTGCTTTTTGGGAAGGTCTTGACTTCTTGTATGATGCTCCCACGGGGCTGTGGTAGCTGGGGATGGTCCTGGAAATGGGGCGGCAGTGGCAGGGCCTTGAGCTTACCCTTTGAGGGAAAAATACTGGTTTGGAGGAGTGGGGGGCTCTGTCCAGTTGCCAGGGCGCTCTGACTTGCTCAGCCAGTCCTCATGCCTCATGCCTGGTGAAGGGAGGGGTGTTGTCCCATGTTGCAGGACGCAGCCCTGCGGCCTCTGGTGCTG
Organism: Phalacrocorax aristotelis; assembly: GCF_949628215.1. Taxonomy (NCBI): domain Eukaryota; kingdom Metazoa; phylum Chordata; class Aves; order Suliformes; family Phalacrocoracidae; genus Phalacrocorax; species Phalacrocorax aristotelis. Next base: position 5,869,050 of record NC_134294.1, read on the forward strand.
GCTGAGGAGCCCTTTTCCACCTGCCCCCTTCAGCTTTCTCCCTGGCAGGGGGCTTTGCTTGTGAGTGGGTTCCTGAGATGGGTTCCTAGCAGGGGTCTGCTTGGGAGAGATGGTTTGGCAGTGTGTTTCCCGCTGAGCCCTCGTAGCATTTGGGCTCTTGGGGGTTCTTTGCAGCCCCTGCATGTGTCATGAGAACGGCTCCTGGGGTGCATGCTGATCTGCCTTACTGCTCGGACGTGAGGCCGTCAGGCACCCTGCTCGTGTGGGCTCCCCTCCTGGCAGGGTGGTTAGGATGCAGACCGTGCCTCACAGCAAGCTGGGATCATGTTCTGCGAGTCCCTGGGGAGGGGGAGGGAGCAATGCAGGTTTAAAGAGGAGCAATGTCTGGGACGTGACTTGGATTTCTTTCCTCCTGTCTCCGTTTTTCTTCCTCCCTGTACTGCTCTTGGAAAACTGCACCTGCGGCGCTGGGATGCCCAGGGTGCTCCTAGCCTTCATCTCCAGCAGAGAGGAGCAGCGTGGCTTTGTGCTGTGGCCATAGGGCAGCTTGTGCTAGTCCCACAAGGAGATCATGCAACCTGCTGATTCGTGGTGCCTGAGATGCCCTGCTAAGGGACCACCCAGTCTCCTCTGCGTCTCCCTGCTGGAGGGGAGAGTGGGTGGATTCAGCTTTAGTGTTTGTGTCCCTCGGGCTCCAGGTAAATTGCCAAGGTGAGGGAGGGAGAGGCAGCGCAGGAGCAGGCTGGGGCTGGGAGGGGTATGTGAGGGTTATTCTGATTCAAGTTGTTGTTGCCTTGTGGAGGAGTGGGTGGTGGGAATGCTGCTGTCCAGCCAGCTGGGCACCCCCCCAGGGACAGAGAGCTGTGCAGCCCCAGCAGCTTCCCTTCCCAGCTGCGGCAGCTGCCCAGTCGGTGCCGAGCAGGGGGAGACTTCAAGCAGCTTCCCTGCAATGAGTTTCCCAGTTTGACCACAGCGGGGTTACCCGCTGCCACGTCTCCACAGCGCGCATCTTGCCTTACGAGCACCGGACGGGTGTTTGAGGACTCCTTCCTTGCCTTGCACATGACACAGCAGGGTACAGACAGCCCCTCCGCAGCACCTGGGGGACAGGAGGCCGCAAGAGTCCTCCTGTCTTGTGGTTTGGGTCATAAACCAGCTTCTGAAGCTGAAGGGCTGTTTACAGTCAGCCCAGACTTGTGTTCCAGTGGTTCTGTAACTGGAGAACCTTCCTCTCACAGGGTTTTGTTCCTAGTCTCCAGAGCTGCTTCTTCCTCCATGGTGAGGAAGAGCTCAGCCTGTTTGCTAAGGACCATGGTGCCTTAGAAATGAAGCGGCAGGTCACGGCACTGTTAGATGTGCGGTGCCCTGGGGGCAGGGAAGCAGCTTGCCGGGAGCTGCTGCTTTTGCCAGAGATGCCGGACAGGGCTTCAGTCTGGAGAGGTGCTATGGAGAGCAGGGACAGACTGGAGCCTTGGCTTCTGGCCACCAGGGATCACTGCCTTTGGGAGTGCTAGGGCTGTAGTAGGGCTGCCCTCCCTGCTGTTTGCTCTTGCCCTGTCGCTGGACTTTCTCTCAAGAAATGAGGCTCTTGGTCCTGCCTTCCCTCTGGCTTTCAGCCCCACTCTTCTCTTGGCACCTTTCCTGTCCTTGCCGGCAGCATCCTGCCCAAGGAAAGCGGTGACCCTAGAGGCTTCTGGAGGGTGGGAATACCCAGGTAGGCAGGGAAGGGAGCGGCACAGCTTGACGGTGCATCTGTGCCCCAGCACCTCTTTGCTCTCCTCCCCCTGGTCCATCTGGCAGTGCCAGCGCAGACCCAGAGCCCGCAGCGGGTTCCAGCTCCGGCTGGCTCCCCGCCGCCTGCTCCTTGTGCTGGGGTTGCCCCGGTCCCCCCGGGCGTGTGTGCAGGTCCCGGGATGGGGGGGTGGGAGGAGCGGTGAGGGGGGACCCGGGGGCAGCGCGACCCCGCCGCCTCCTGCTCTTTGTCTGCGCCGTTCCCACCGCGCCGCCCCGTTCGCCTTTGCCTCCCCTTTGTTGGCCGCCGGAGCGCTCGGGAGGGGCTCGCATCCCTCCGCTTGCCGGGGCTCGACCCGCCGTGCCCGGAGCCGGGGGCTGGGGGGGCGGCGGGGAGCCCCGCTGCCGGCGGAGGGAGGGAGGACGGCGGCCCCCGCGGGGCAGGGGAGCGGGCGGGGAAAACTTCGGGGCGTGGGGCGGGCGCTCGCACGGTTGCTCGGGCTTCTTTCCTCGTTGCTCTGTTGTCTGATGCCGCACGGTCCTTTCACCGCTCGTAGGGCGAACCTTCGGTGCTGGAATTAGGTCTCTGAGCTCCCGTCGCACGCTACACGCCCACCCACCCACCCACCCACCCAGGGTGCTCCCATCGCTATCGCCCACCGTTCCCATCGCTATCGCCCACCGTCCGTGCTGCTGCCTCTCCATGCCGGGCTCCACAGGGAGCTGGAATCTCTCTGGGAAGGACTGGCATGTCACAGCGGTGTGAAGAGGGGAGCTGGCCTGCCCCGGCCACCGCCGTGGCGGTGACGGTGACCCTGCTGGGCAGCATTGCTCTCCGCCAGCGCGGTCTGCGAGGTGGCAGCCCGCCGAGGGGGAAAAGCCGAGCTGTGGCCCCTTCTTGCTCACTGGAGGGCTGGGAGGGTGCCGGAGAGCTGGCACCCAGCTCGCGTGAAGAGGGGCGGCGGTGGGGGAGCGCTGTGTGCCGGCTGCCCTGGAGGAAACCGGAGCCGAGCAGGGATGGATGTGCAGCAGCTGTGAAAGGAGCTACGGCGTGGAAGGGCAAGTGCCTGCCCTTGCCCGGGGTGTGAGCAAACTGAGCGGCACCCTTGGGCTGCTCCCAGCACCTGGCTGCAGCGACCTGCCCTGGAGGGTGAGAAGCCTGTGAGCGTGGGAGCGCCTGCCCCGGAGCAGCCACAGACGGAGGAGACGCGGGGACAGCGGAGGAAACTCAGCATTCCCGGAGCAAGGCTGGTGCAGAGCCTGAGTGGGGAGCTGAGAGGCAGCCGTATGCCGCTCTGGTGGCGAGACCTCCCCTCCCATCCCCACCAAGAGGATACGGATGTTGCCGAAGCTGCGAGCCTGAGAGGAGGGGTCCCATGCTGGCACCCGTCGCGCTGTCTCTGTCCCAGCCCTGCTCTCAGGAGCCGTCGCGTGTTGGTGCTGGTGTTATTCCCATGCTGGTAGCAGCTTGTCTCCATCCTGGTGGGCTTTGCCGCAGAACTTGAGCTCTCAGCACTTTTGCCTGGGGTGGTTTAGTTTGCTTTCTGCGGGCAGGTGCGGATTGACACCTTCTGGGCTGGAAGAGGGATTGCTGAGCTCAGGACTGTGGGTGTCCCTCTGGAGCGGGCTCGGACCTGACCCCTAGACTGTGCACCTGAGATGGCAGATGTGGGGACAAACTCTTGCTCCTGAAGGTGTCCCGCCCCGCCCTCCTGCGAGTGGAGGATGGGAACCTCTGGGAAAACTTGCAGCTGCCGAAGACGACCAGGGAAGGGGGAAGAGGGATCCATGTGAGCCTTGTGGCTACTCTGCCTTGGATGGGTCGGTGGCGGGTTGAGCTTTGGCCCGCAGCGTGACAGCTGAGCATGACGGCTTGCCAGTACCCCATGGCACCGGGGGCTTTGGAGCGGGATCGGATGTACCAGCACAAGGTCTCCTTGGTGGTGCGGTATTTCATGATCCCGTGCAACATCTGCCTCATCCTCCTGGCCACCTCGACGCTGGGATTTGCTGTGCTGCTCTTCCTCAACAACTGTAGGTGTCCCTGGGCGTGTGGGAGGAGCAGGGGAGGGAAAGGCAGGAGTCAGGTCAGCCGGCGTGCCGGGGCTCCGGTGCAGGGGCAGCGCTGCCAGCCGCCGGCTGGGCTTTGCCCTGCGCCCGAGCGCTCATCGCTCGCCTGCTGCTGTCTGGGGAGAAGCCGGGGAAGCAGCACCCCACCCTGCAGCTCTGCCCCACTTTTCCCTGAGACGATGTTGGCAGAGAACTGTGGAGCGGAGCTGCGAGGGTGGGCGTGCGTGGGCCAGCCCCAACTCCCCACCTTGCACGGTGCGCTCGTGCTCTCAGCTGTGCCAGCACCCTCCTTGTCTCATGTCCCGTTCCCCACCCCCAGCCCTGGAAATACCGTGTCTCTTGACTTGCAGCTTGGGGTCTGAGTGTGGGTGATGCTCCTGGGGGGGACGCAGTCGGTCTCTTTATGAGGTGGGGATCTCAGCAGGGCTGTTTAGGGGGTGAGGGGCAAAAGATGGGCTCCTGTGAGCCCCGGCCAGAGGCTTCTGCTGCTCCCTTGTTACAAACTGCTGAACCTGTCACTATGTGTGACGGGTAGGAGATATGTCTCCTAGGCTGCTCCAGGATCCCTGCTCTCTATAAGCTCTTGCTCTGAAGAATCAGCAGAGGACTGAGGCAAGACAGAGGAGTTTTCCCTGCGGTCAGGCTGTGGATCTGATCCCTGGGGTCACTGAGTAGATCGCACACTTGGTATATCCATGTATTGCCAGCTGCTCTAGGCACTGTGCTCTCTTGCCTCATGCTTGTACAGGTGCTCACCCTCCCAATGCCTGGCTTTCTCTAGGCACAGTCTGTGGAGGAAGACTCCATCATGCAGCAGTGTCTCTGACCTCTTTGATGCTGGAAAGTGCCAAACACCTGCTGTGAGAAAAACCTTTAGAAGGCAGGGAAATCCTCCAGCCTAGCTTTGGGAGGCACTGCTTCCCTGGTGTGTATGTGGCTAGAAAAAAGCTGTACAAAAGTATAAAATGCACAAATGCATTTGAAAAGTGCTGGTGGGAGCAGGGCCTGGGCCATGGTAGGGAAAGTGCCTGGCAGGCAAGGATTGGCGTGCCCTCTGCCACTGCCTGGCTTTGCTGCCCTGGCCATGTCACTTAATAGCAGAGCAGTTTGATGCTGGCTTTAGGGTGTTTCCCGCTCAGGATGGCATGGCCTGTGGATCTAACTGCCTGAGTGGAACTCTTCTCACCCCACCTCTGCTTAATCAGCGGTTACCCAGAGGTAGGGGGCTGGCTGGCGAGTGGCGAGGCTGTGCCACCTTGCTCTGGGTCCTGCGGTCATGTCCGCGGGAGCTTTCACCTTCTGCTGCCCCAGGCTACCCCTTTCTCCAACCTTTGCCTTCTTGCCTCAGAGGCTGCAGCGTTCCCCACTGCTGCCCCACTCAACCCAAATGACTCGGTGAGTCAGCGCCCAGGAGGACACGTGTATGAGAGGTGATGCTAGTACTGATTCCCACAGCAGCCTCCTAGAGAAGCTGGAGGCTCATGGCTTGGACAGGTGGACGCTTCACTGGGTAAAAATCTGGCTGGGTGGCCAAGCCCAGAGAGCTGTGGTGAACGGGGCTAAATCCAGTTGGCAGCTGGTCACGAGCGGGGCTCCCCAGGGCTCAGTGTTGGGGCCAGTCTTGTTTAATATCTTCATCAATGATCTGGATGAGGGGATCGAGTGTGCTCTCTGAGTTTGCAGATGGCACCAAATTGGGCGGGAGCGTCGATGTGCTCAAGGGTAGGAGGGTTCTGCAGGGGCACCTGGACAGGCTGGATCCATGGGCTGAGGCCAGCTGTGTGAGGTTTAACAAGGCCCAGTGCCGGGTCCTGCCCTTGGGTCACACCGACCCCATCCAACGCCCCAGGCCTGGGGCAGAGGGGCTGGGAAGTGCCCGGCGGAGAAGGCCCCGGGGGTGCTGGCTGACAGCCGGCTGGGCATGAGCCAGCAGTGCCCGGGTGGCCAAGGAGGCCACCAGCCCCCGGGCTTGTGTCAGCCCTGGTGTGGCCAGCAGGAGCCGGGCAGGGATGGGGCCCCTGTGCTCGGCCCTGGGGAGGCCCCACCTCGAATGCTGGGCTCAGGTTTGGGCCCCTCGGGACAAGAAGGGCCTTGAGGGGCTGGAGCGCGTCCAGAGAAGGGCAGCGGGGCTGGGGCAGGGTCTGGAGCACAAGTGTGCTGGGGGGCGGCTGAGGGGGCTGGGGGGGTTTAGCCTGGAGAAGGGAGGCTGAGGGGAGCCCTTCTCGCTCTCTGCAGCTGCCTGAGAGGGGCTGGAGTGAGGGGGGGGCTGGTCTCTGCTCCCAAGTCACCAGCGACAGGACGAGAGGGAACGGCCTCAAGCTGCATCAGGGGAGGTTTAGGTTGGATATTAGCAAAAATGTCTTTACTGCAAGAGTGGTCAGGCCCTGGCACAGCCTGCCCAGAGAGGTGGGGGAGTCACCGTCCCTGGAGGTATTTAAAAGACATGTAGACGCAGGAGTTCAGGGCATGGTTTAGGAGACATGGTAGCGTTGGGTTGACGTTTGGACTTGATGATCTTAGAGGTCTTTTCCAACCTTAATGATTCTATGATGCGCAGTGCAATTTGTATCGCAGCCCTGGTGAAATGGCACGTGTCGGGCCGAGGCAAGCCCAGCCTGCCAGCCAGAAGCGGGCTGCTGCCAGATCCCAAGTCAGAGATGCTCCATCGATACAGGTGGGAGAGCTGGGGCTCCTGGCTCCTGCTCCTGCTGCTCCCTTCCCGCTGCAGGACCTCCGGGACGTATCCTGGGAGTCGGTGCCTGCTTGTGCGGGGCATGTGTGCTGAAGGAATGAAATGCTGGCCCAAAAGCTGCTGGGGAGCTGTGGACAGAGGTGTGGGGTGGGGATGAGAGGAGAGTGCACAAAAAGGACCTGCTGATAGCCTGTGTTTTTTGTTTCTTTGCAGACAAGCCCAATAGTTATTTTACTCAGACGCCGCCGACGCCGCGAGATGGTAAGTACACCGTCGCTTGCTAGAGCTCGGTTCCTGTCCTCAGGATGCACTTGAGAGCAAATAGCCTGAGCCTCTTGTGCTTCCCGCAGCTGTCAGCGGAGCTGCGCGTCCTGACCCAGTGATCTATTTTGCAGCTGACTGGATGCTCTCTCTGCCTGGAGCAGTACTGCATCACTGCTCTGCCCTCGCCCCTGCCGAGGGGCTGCGGGAGCATGGCCCTCTGGGGTGAGGAGGGAGGGCAGAGCAACTGTCCCTCGTTGCTCGCTGGGAGGCACAGCAGCCCTTTCTCAGCAGAGGGTTTCCTGGACATCCCTGGTGGATGGAGGTAGAGAAGGCCTGGAAAGGGAGATGGGATCTTCTGTGTGGTCTAGCAGTTTGCGGAGCTTTATTGGTTCATCTGCTGAGGCTGTGGAAGGGAGAGGACTGGAGAAAACGGCCTTATACTTAAAAGCAGCAGTGTTGAATCCAGTGGCTATTCTGTGTTTGTCCCCTAAGGGTCTTCCTGGATGTTGGCAAAAGGAGGGGGGAAGCAGAAGGAGGTGAAGAAAGGCTTGCTGCTCTGCAAGCACAGAGAAAGGATTTAAAAAGAAAAAAAGCAAATGGCATGTATGCTCATGGTATGTGGCAGAGTTGCAGGTGAGGGCAAGACCATGAGAAGGTGATGGGTTTGTTAGCATGAGAAAATAGCCAGAAACAGTGTTCTGCCTCCCTTGGTCCCTCTGGTTTTTCGGTGTAGCATCAGAGCAACCCAGGGGAGGACAGTGAGGGAGGTGACTAGTTTCAGCTTGTGGGGCCTGGAGCTCGAGGCTGCATCCCGCCACGGCCTCGGTAGCTGATGTCCTCCCTGCTGCTCCCGACCCTGCCCTGGGAGCAGGCATAGGCTAAGCAGGGAGGGATGCTTGTTCAGGGGAGTGATGTGGACATGGTGTCTCCCTGGGACTCTCCACTGCCTTAGCAGGTCTTGGTCTTGCTGGGAAAGGACTGGAGTGGCTTGTGCTGGCTCATGGCAGCAGGAGGTTAAATGGGCACAAAGCAGGTAGGAGTCTCTGCAGTGCAAGCACGTGGGATGTGGGCTGAGCAGCCTGGGGAGAGGTGATTTTTGAGGCTAGCAGAGGTTATTGAGGTGCTCTTTGCTGTTCATTAAATTATTGCTTCTGCTGCGAAGCCAAAATTGAATCATCCCAGCCCATCCAGTCTTGGATCAGTCTGCTACTAACTCTGTATAAATGGTACCTGAAAATCTGTTGGGCTTGTGCTCCAGCTGGCAAAAGGTTTCAGCTTTTTCAGCATCAAGAGCAAAATAGAAGCTGGTGTTCAGCTGGACAGCAAGTATCTCCACTGTCCTGGCCAGAAAGGGTGTGGGCATGTAAATTCTGGGGGACTGTAATGCATCCCTCCTTCCTCTCCCATCCTTGCTTGGGTCCCACAGGTTTCTGCTTCTGGGCTTCCCACCTCCCCAGTTCCCTCCCCACCTCCAAATTTTCACCTTGCCAGTCATGAGGCAGGATGGTGCTTTCCTTGTCATCTTCTAGAGGTACTGGTGGTCCTTCCCTGGCAGAGCAGCTGGGACAGCACCAGGGTTTTCTACAGACCTGCATTTTCCCTGGGCCTGTGGCACTCACCTATGGATTCCCTGGTGTCTGGTGAGCAGTGTGCTCCCCAGCACCTCACACCTTTTCTTTGGGCTTACTAAGGCCTTCTTGTTTCACAGACCTGTAGGAACTTTGGTTTTTGAGGCCTTGCTGTTATCAGTCAATGGCTTTGAAAGCTGTTGGATGCAGGCAGGCAAGCACATGCTCAGATAATGTCATCATGGGAGCTTTGTTTTCTCTGAAAATCAGGCTTAAAATGCCCTTGTTTCTGCTGGCAGGCTGTTCAGTCACCTTCCCCAGCCTCCCTAGTTTCACGTGCACAGATAAGAACCCAGCAGAAAACAGCAGCCAATTAATAACACGTTTGTTTCTTTCTTTCCTTCTCTGATGGGGGTGGGGAAGGAGGCGGGGGAGAAACGGATGCTACATAAAATATGATTAATCTATAATTGGACCAAAGAAGACATCTAAAGCAAAAATAAAAATGAACGTAGGTGTAACTCCTAGCTTAGGGCTCCAAAATATTAGCAGCCCAGCCCATCCAGATGACATACTCCAAAAGATCCCTGGTCCCCACAGGAGATGGAAAACTACCACCCTTGGTGGGCTGCCAAATGAGACACCCCCTTTTGTGAGTCTAATACACTGCAAAAGCCTCGCGTTGTCATTGGGAAGTGTTTCTGGGCAGAGGGGAGCACGGTGCATGGGGAAGAGGTTCCCTCTGGGGTGAAGGAGCTGGTCCCTGCTGTTCCTGCTGTGCCAGAGGCAGTGTTCATCACCTGGACCGGCTTGGAGATGTGGCTCTGGTCCTGTGTAGAGTCTGCTGACTTAGCCGGGGCTATGCTTGTAACTGCTGGGATTTGGCTGAGGTCTGCTGGGTGAGGGCCGTGGCTCTCCTGTCCTAGGCTTGCTCTCAGGGTGGCTTTGGGTGGGACAAGGTGTTGTGCTAGTGAGAGCCGTGCCCAGCTGTCCGACTGACAGGGCTGTTTGGGGGCGGCTGGCTGCGGAGCCGTCGAACCCGTCTCACCTTCCCCTAACAAGCCACATCCGAGAGGGGCGGGCAGCGGAGGGTCTCTGCCTCGCTGCACCGTGTTCCTGTCCCCAGGCGGTACCTGGTGGCATGACAAAGGCAGCAGGTGAGGATTTGGTGGGTCTCGGCAGGCACTGTGCACTCTGGGGCTGGGACCGTCCCCACACGGGAGTGTGACAGTGCCAGTGGTGAGCACAGCAGGTCCCCTTGATTGCTGCTTCTCCAGCCGGGCTCCTTCAGATTGTCACCTCTTTATCTTCTGGGCCAGATCCTCATCTTCTGCAAGTGTGCACAGCTCTGTGGTGAGCAGTGGGTTGCCACCAGCTGGCAGCCTGCACCATGAGCCAACAGGCAGAACGCACCGGTACCAGCTGAGGATCTGCAACTTGATATTTTTACCTGGAAATCCTGCTACTGGAAGGTTTGCTGGGGTCCTTTCCCCTTGCAAGCAGCGGTGCAAAGCTAGACAGAAATCATCTGCCCTGGCAATGTCATATCTCAGTTTTCATCTGAAGGAAGTGCCTTCCCACACCTCGGGCATCTTTCTGCAAAGACCCTGCCCTGCATACAGAAAAGGTCCTGCAGCCACAACCCCCTCCCCTGGTGCTCCAGCGATGCTGGAGGCGAAAGACTTTTCCAGCAAGCAGGGAGGTGTCTCTAATTAGCACTCATGTGCTGTTTATCTCTTCCATTTCCTCCAATACCAATCTCTACCCTAGAAAACTCTTCAGCCACACATTGATTTATAGAGTGGCCTCTGCTTCATTTTGAAACAAGGCCATTAATGCTGTTAACTCACCTCTTTCTCTCAAATCTCCCGTGCCGCTGGCATTTCCACAGCTGGGCAGGGGATTGTTAAGCTCTATAAGGTCTTGAGCCTGGCTTTCTTAAATGCAGTCCTCTATGAAGGCTGTTGCCTTTTCCCCAGCTGAGGGACTGGCCTGTGGCATCCAAGCTGGGTAACTCCTTTCTTGTCAGCGGTAGACAGGAGCTGGGGAGTGTCTCTGCGGGGAGCTGGAGAGGGGGTGGATGTTGGCTCAGCTGCGACCCCCCAGGGTAGGGGTGCTCTGGAGGGGGATCGGCAGGTGTGGTACAGGGGGCAAGCAGGGTGGGCTGTGCCTTCTTGCATTCCCTGAGGTGGAATAAATGGTGGGGGAGGATTTGGATGGTATCTCCTCCCCTCTCCTTGTTCTTGCAGCATCTGTGATGAGAGGTTTGATTTCTGTTTGTTTGCAGCATCCCTTGGTGGAGTTGCGTGCGGGAGGCTTTTGTTGTTTGCTCTGTGGAGGGCAGGGAGAACAATAAGCCCTCTCAGAGCCATGAAGCCAGGCTGGCGAGAGCTGGGCTGGCTGCCCCAGTGGATCAATAGGATGAGGCACTGGGTTTTTGGGGTCAGCTGCCTGTCACCCCTTTCTTCTTGCCACCCTTCTCCCCTGGGTGCTCTGCAGGAGTGCAGAAAGCCCTCTTGGCTGGGGTACTTGTTAGCGAGGTCTGCGTGGAGCACAATGGCGTAGCCAACAGCTCCGGAGCCGAGAGCAGCAAGTGGGACACAAAGCTGTCCTGCTCACGTGGGAAGCAGGGGAGGAGAGCAGGGCTCTGCCTTGCTGGTGGCAGTTTTAGCTCTGACCGTGCCTGCACACACGCGCCACTCCTGTTCCTGGTGTGGGCAAGCCTCCTCCCTCTTCCCTGGTGCAAGCTGAGGTGAGGGGCTGAGAGCGGAGCAATGCGGGGTAAGCGCAGCTGGGGCTTCCCTGGCAGAGTCCGGGCAGCAACCTCCATCCGTGCGGCTCTCCTAGTCCTGCTGGGAGAAAGAAGCCCTCTTGATGCAGTGCAGGCTTGAGCAGCCTGTTTAGCCCCTTTTGCTATCACCAGCTCTTTGGTCTGGCAGATTTGGGTTTCTTGCTGGCCCCCTGGATCAAGTGCAGGGGTGCATCCTATTCTAAGAGCTGCATCTTGCTTCAGCCTGTTTCAAGGAAGCATCCTTCATGGATGGGGAGTCACGATAGCTCGCCAGGATGGGGGGAGCCAGCACTTTTGTTGGCATCCGTGCACCTTTGTAGATGTGTTAATGGCATCAAGCAGCTGTGGGTCCTGTCTCTGCTGGGTTTGGAAACATCTGAGAAGGCTGAGAGGGCTGGGCACCCATTTCCTTCTGGCGAGCATGGATAGAGTGATGCTGGCCGAACCCGTCGCACCAGGCTGAGGGAGCAGCGCTAAATGCTTATTTATGGATGCATAAAAGCAGCAGTGATGCATGAGATGAGGACATCTGAGAAATTAAATATTGGAAAAATGCTTTATTGTGCCTGGCAGCCCCATAAATACAGGGTTTGCAGAACTGGTCCAGGCATGGGGTTAGGCAGAGAAAATGCTGGTGCAGGTGGCTTTTCAAGTCTGCTTAGTGGATTAATCCTACAGTGTTCTCGGTCCTGGGCATTGTCTTTCACCTGGCTGCTGGATGCCCTCTCTTCAGCATCCTGTTATGGCTTTGCCTCATCAAGCCCAGCTCCCTTTCCCCTCCAGTGGGGCTCCCTCTCCAGATAGCATCCCCTCTGCCATGAAGAGAGACTGGTCGCAAGGACTGGTTCCCCACGTCCCTGCTGGTGGCTGTCGCTGCCTTCACGGGGTGCAAACGGTGCCGCGTGTCATGGAGCATTTGATCTGTCCAGGGGGGTGTTAGGAAATACTCCCCACCTGTAGATCATGAGTTTGGGCAGACTGAGATTTACCTTGGCTGTGCTGAGGCAGCAAGAGAGCCTGGAGGGTGGGTGTGCCTTGCCGCCTGCAAATGGGACCATTCTGCTAGGGACAGCCAGGTGGTGCGGGGAGGTGGTGTTTCACAACCTCTCTGCTCTCTTCCAGCCCTGTGTCTGTGTGTGTTGGCAGCTGAGGAGGGGGTGCCTGGGTGTGATGAGGCAGTGTGCGGGGAGAGGCTTTACCGGGCTGCGCAGGGCTGTGGTGCTCTTCGGCACAGAGCACTGGCTGTGCTTGAGCAGCAGCCGCGTATCCGAGGTCCTGGTCTTGCTCCTCCTGTTTGATACTTCTTCAGGAAAAGATGCTCCTTCCTTTTAGTTCATCTATTTTAATTGACATACCATAATTCTAAGGAACAGCTTCCTCTGACCAATAACCTATTGGCACAGGTGTAGTGAGGGGGAAACCACAGAATCCCAGAGTGGTGGGGGCTGGAAGGGCCCTCTGGAGCTCACCCCGTCCCACCCCCTGCTGGAGCAGGCACCCCAGAGCAGGGGCACAGGGCCGCGTCCAGGCGGGGTGTGAATGTCTCCAGGGAGGGGACCCCACAGCCTCTCTGGGCAGCCTGTGCCCCTGCTCTGGCACCCGCACAGGGAAGGGTTTTTTTTTCTCATGTTTAAGTGGAAATTCCTGTGTTCCAACTTGTGCCCGTTGACCCTTGGCCTCTCTTTGGGCACCACTGAAGAGCCCGGCCCCATCCTCTTGACACCCACCCTTCAGATATTTATAAGCATTGATGAGATCCCCCTTCAGCCTTCTCTTCTCCAGGCTGAACAAGCCCAGGTCTCTCAGCCTTTCCTCATAAGAGAGACGCTCCAGTCCCCTGAGCATCTTGGCAGCTCTGCGCTGGACTCCCTCCAGTAGCTCCCTGTCCTTCTTAAACTGGGGAGCCCAGAACTGGCCGCAGCCCCCCAGATGTGGCCTCACTGGGGCAGAGCAGAGGGGGAGGAGAACCTCCCTCGCCCTGCTGGCCTCACTCCTTTTCATGCCCTCCAGGACACCGCTGGCCCCCTTGGCCCCAAGGGCCCGGTGCTGGCTCAGGGTCACCTCGCTGCCCCCCAGCACCCCCAGGGCCTCTCAGCAGAGCCGCTCTCCAGCAGGTCCCCCCCAGCCTGTGCTGGTGTGGGGGGCTGTTCCTCCCCAGGGGCAGGGCCTGGCACTTGGTCGTGTTGGATTCCATGAGGTTCCCCTGGGCCCAGCTCTCCAGCCTGGCCAGGTCTCGCTGGATGCCAGCACAGCTTCTGGTGCATCAGCCGCTCCTCCTGGTTTGCTGAAATAATTGCCTTGGGCTCAGAAGTCATGCGAGGTGCTTCCCTCCCCCTGCCTGCTCAGCCTAGTTACGTGTGCTGCCCACAGCCTGCCTGCGGCCCTGGAGATAAACCTTGCAGTGTGCTGGCGGGGAGAAGGCTGGGGCTGGCCCACGCCCTGGGAGATGCGTGTGCTGTCCGTACCCTCCTCCTGCGGCCAAATACACACTGAGCCCTTCCTTCTCCAGTCCCTGTCGGAGAGCGTACTGGGAGGCAGCCTTGGGCTTTTAGTTTCTCAAAGGAACCTGGCGGCCCTCAGGGCAGTTCTGCGCCTGCTCAGGGTGACAGGCTGCCCTGGGAAGAGAGCCATGAAAATATAACTTAAAATAAAACACAGAGTCTTCAATTTTGTTCCCTTTGTGCGTGGCAGTACTAGAACACCCTGCTGGCTTTGGCTGCTAATCCCAGCTTATTTCTCTTTTGATACAAGCCAATATAGGACTTGGATGCTGCAAAATGAATTCGTAGCACAGGCTTTGTGGCAGGGCTGATATCAGTTAGTAGAATGGGAAGGTGTTGCAGACCTGTCTTTGTCTGCCCACGGATGCGTTTTTGCAGCCCCTGGTCTTTCCTGCCCACCCCACACTCTTCCCTTTTGCACCCGTGCTTTTTCCAGCCCTCTCCCACACGTGTGGTTTGAAATGTTGGGAGTTGACTTGCACGAGTGGGGAAAGCGATCTGCTCCAGCAGTAATCCATCTCACTCCGGCCTTGGGCTGTGGTGTCCACCTGTGTCGCCTCCCCACCTAGCAAATGCTGAAGGACACGGGGGGCTGATGTTAAGCCGTGCTGGCGCTCCCACAGCGGCTGCTGGGCTGCCGTGGCCTCTCCTCTCTGTGGCGAGAAGTGGAACAGGCGTGTGTGGGGAAGGGGTGCTCCGTGGAGGCGCGGGTGTCTGGGGGACGGGCTGCCCCACGGCCGCTCACTGGAGATGCTCTCCTGCTTGGTTGTGCTGTCGGTGTTCCCATCGCAAGCCCCGTTATGCTGAGGATCGACTCCTTTGCTGAGGCCACGTGCGGAGAAGCATGGTGGGGAGCAGGGAGAGGTTTGCACTCCCCGCCCCAACGCCTCGCACCCCACCGCAGGGCACTGGGGCAGCCCGTCCCCGAGGCAGACGGGCAGAGCCCACCCGGCCGCTGGCTCCAGCAGGGTAAGCGGTGGCGGTGTTTCTGCACCTCCAGCTGCGTCAGTCGGTGGGCGGCTGGGCTGAGGCTGCCGTTGCTGAGCGAGGAGGGACTGGGAGCATCGGAGCGTGGCGGGAAGTCTTGTCACACATCACGGAACAGAAAAAAAAAATCATCACTTTCTCTGTGCAAGGTGAAATTTTTGTATCAGGCTTCTCGGCACCTGCTCCCTTTTAATTACACAGCGCGTACTCCTTATCCCAGACTTCATTGCAGCGCAGGCTGAAACGCTGACCTGCTGCGCTGCCCATGCGGTGCTTGCACCCTCTGCCTCCTCAGTCATGGGGGTGACCCGGGGTGCTCTTCTGTTTGCCCCAGAACCCCGGGCAATTCATGTCTCCAGGATGAAGCTGGCCGTCCCCTGGCTGGCCCAGGGAGTCCTGCACTGAAGTCACTGTGGTTAGGTCTTTGGCTTCCCTGTTGTTTTTTCTTGCTCCTGTTGGCACCCCATGGCAGTGAGGCAACAGCTCAGGAGCCAGGACTGGGGTCTGCTTGTGGAGCTCCATCCCCACGCACTCGCCCCACGGCCCGGCCTGGCTTTCTTGCCGCAGTAGGTACGATGGCTTCCCCGCCTGGGGTCTGCATCCTGAGCACCGCAGCAAAGTGTGCTTCAGCCGAGCCAGCTCAGACTGCTTCAGGGTTGCTCTGGAGAGAGGAGAGATGCTAAACATAGCTCTTCAAAAGCTGAGTGGTAGATAAGGTAGCAGCAGTTATTAGACACCACTTTTGATCTCTTGAGAGCATTTTCTTCTTCATTTACAGTGAGTTTTGAGGTTTCTCTTGGGGATCAATTTATGCACTTTCATGTTACGTGGGTTAAGTGTTAGAGGAGGAGTAGATGAGAGAACTGCGAAGGTGTTCCTGCTTTTCCCTGTATCAGGTCCTCGCTAGGGTTGCAGATCGCCAAGCTTGCCGCCTCACTCTCCCCACATCTCTGCCTCACATCTCCCGAACCTATCCTGGTGGTGTGAGAAAGAGACAGCATTTATCTTGCTTTGTCTTTTCTTCCCCCTGGCTGTGTCACGTTGAAGTTGGTGCGTGATACCTTCCAGAGAGAGCTGGCGCACCACTACCAGTTCCCGAGTTAGCCCACTGCAAATGCTGCCTGGCGCCGGGCTGCGGCGGAGGCTTTCTTGCCAAGCGAACGTTGTTTTTGCAGGAACGCGCCCCGAGGGCACCGTGACACAAGGAGTCTCGCGGTTGTGCGGTGGGAGGCAGCGTGCAGCCCGGGGAGGCCCGGCTTAGCGCAGAGCCTGTGGCTTAGGGATGCAGTCGCGATGTTTAATACTTCATACAAAGTGCGGAGGGAGAGTAAAGGACAGCAGGAGTCGTGAAGCTGGCTGCGACCCCCAGGGTATGAGCAAGCTCTTTGCAAACAGTGGAGCTTGCAGAGCGTCCAGCAGCCTGGGAAAGGTTGGCAAAGGGTGGTGTGCTGGCTTTGCCGACCATGCAGCTGAGGCCTGGCTTTGGACCTGCTGCGGTTGGGGAGGAGCCGTCTTTCCCTCCAGGCGTCCAGAGGCTGCTGCAGCTCTCCTTCCCTTGCTGAGCTCTCTAATCTCCCTGATTTGTAAACACTCTGTTTTGCAGAGTGTGGTCTCTGCAGGCAGGTGGGAGCAGGTTAAAACAATCTAAGTATTTTTTTTCTTGTGCTTGCCTCCCTCTCTCGCGTGGGCTCTGTACAGGCTGCCGTCCCATCTGGGTCACTCTTTGTGTGCGCTGAGCTTTGGGTGTTTTGCTGCAGCGTGGCTCCTCGGGGCAGGTTCCTGCTCTTGGCTGCTTGCTCTGTGGCGAGGCTGGGGAGGTCTCTGTGTGCTGGGGTGTGCAGGCAGGGCAGCCGGAGCCTGCTGCTGAGGCTGGCTCCTTGCTCACATCGCCTTGTGGAGCGCGTTTCCAAACTGCTTCTCTCTCTGATGGAGGCTGATGAATTCTTCCAGTGATTAGGAGCCGTGACAGTCTGCTCAGAGCTGCTCTGGCAGGGGGCTCATGACAGATTAATGAGAGAGTCTTTTAAGATGATGTTTGATTTGCAAGAGTGAGTCTGATGTTTTAGACCCAAGAACACGCTGCTTTCAACTCCTCCCTGCCCTGCCCGCCCCCGGCACCGCCTTCGCCTTGCTCACTACCATCTCTGTGCCTCCAGTGCATGATTTTGCTTTGAGATCTTCCATCCGATCAACTTTTTTTTTCCTTGCTGCTCACCCGTCCTGACCCGCAATTACAGACTGTGTAATCAGCTCTCCTCCCGCTCCTCCTTTGTCTGCCTTAGCCCGTGCTGCTGGCATCGCCGGTGTCAGCCCTGCGTGGCCGCCCTTTCCCGGGATGGGCTGCAGCACTCGCTGCTCTGCTGCTGCTCGCAGGTTATGCTCTAGTCGTGGTTTTTAGAAGCGATGAGTTTTTGCAGGTAGCTGTGCTGTAAAAGGTTGTGGGTTGCGACCACCGCATTTCTGGGCCCCCCCCTTGCTGCCTCCCTGTGTGATGCAGGAGTACAGGGTGTGTTTGGGGATGCTGAACTACCACACTGTGGTCTCAGGAGGAGATACCCGGTTTCCCAGAGATCTCTGTCATGTCTAGAGCTGTGCAAGCAAGATCCTTGGAGAGCCAAGAGCGTCACAGGCACTCCCAAAGTGGATGGCGGATGCCTACTGTTCTCTCAGCTTCTTAAGGACCTTCCATCCATAGAACACATCGGCTTGAAAACTTTAAGTGGTCTTGGGATCTTGTTCTGGAGAGGTTCTTGTGGCCTTGGGGACCATGGATTGGCGGCTGCAGTGTAGCTCAGCTCCATGGCTAAACTGTGGAAATGAAGATGTGCCCAATCCTGATGAGCGAGGAGGGGCGCTGCCTTCCCCATCCCGCTGGTACCTGTAGGGCTGTACGCAGCGGTGCTGGCAGCGCTGGTAGCCGGCATTTGCCCCTCACTGCTGCTCAGTGAGGCTGACTGCAGCTTTCCAGATCCACGTCGGTGGCATTGCATGAAGTCACTGTCCCACGTTGTAGGTGAAGTGCTAATCTTCACGTGGGTGAAGATTAGCGACACGGGGGCTCGAGGACTCGGGGCTAGCATGCCCCTAATGCTGCCCTGGCTGTGTCAGGGCTAGGGGCTCTAGGCAAAAGTGCCGTGGTTAAGCAGTGTGGTGTTAACGGCACACGATCTGACGGCTCTGCGTTTCTTTCCCGGGAGAGCCCGTGCCGATCTCGGCCAGGGCGGTGCGGTGGATGACCCGGCTCTGCTGCCGGCGCCTGCGTGTGGCTCTCCCAGCCCCGCAGCGGAGGCCTTTGAGCAGGGCAGGCGGCTCCTTCTCCCTCACTGAGCAAGCCCTGGGCTGATGCAATTAATATCAATGGCAGGGAGGGTGGCCCCGGGAAGAGGAGTAAATGTGCACAGGCGAGAGTCTCGGCTGGAGCGCCAGCCTAACCGGTCTCCATGGCAACGGGCACCTCGCGCTCATGCAGAATTAATGCTGGTCTTCGCCGTCCTGACACACGCGCACGGCTCCGTCCCTGGGGTCTTGCGTTTCCCTCTGCCCTTTCGGCGCAAGGAGGCCCCAGAAGCAGCTCTGCCCCGCTCTTTCCTTGCTTCCCCTGCCTTTTGCACCGGCGGCGTCCTTACGTTTCGGATGCCAGGAGGGAAGGCTTGACTTTGGACCGTGGTGTTTATTGTTCACATGCTCTCACCCTTTGCTATTGTGCGTGCCTGCCCGTTCTCCCCCAGCCCGCTGGGCTCCAAGGGCACTGTCGAGCATTTTTCATGGCTTCTTGCCTACTCTGTGATGGTGGCTTCTCTTCTCTAACGCAGGTACTTAAGAGGGACTGCTCTGAGGCAGATTTTGGGACAGGACAAATCCCTAGTGACCTCCCCATCCCTGGGGACCAGGTGGGGAACGGTGGTAGGTGGCACACAGAGGTGCCTCTCAGCTCAGTGCCCCTCGGTGTGCATTAGGGATTGAAAAAGGTCCATTTAAGCATCACAGCTTTTCCCTTCTGCTGCCCAGCCTAGCCAGTTTAGGGCTGCTCTCCACTTTGTATTCCCCACTCCAGTATGCTTTAAATGGCTTTAGCTGGGAAGCACCCACCGCTTTCCAGAGAGGGAGAGGTTTTAATCCAACAGCATCAGATTAAAAGGCAGCCACCTTGCACACTTGGCACGGGCATCCTCATCCCTCAGTTTCAGGCTCTTCCCGTGAACAAGAATACCCAGTGCCAGCAGTTCAGCTACTAGTGGGTGCCCGGAGGTGGGTGTCTGGCGGGGAAGTGTCTCTCTCCGTCTCCTGCCTGCGGCCCTTGCTGCAGGGATTTGTGGCTGTGCCTGTCTGGAGCATGGCAGTGTGGCTCTCGTGCATTGCTAGCCTTTCCTCTTTCCTACCCCTTTCCAGTCACTGGAGATACTTTAAGCCGTGAAAGCAGGTACATCCCACCCTCGTAGCTCCCACCCGCGAGCTGTAATCAAGTTTCTGGCTGTGCTTTTCTGATTGTTTTTCTCGGCCCGTTCCGAAGACTCCCCTGGGATCTGGAGCAGGTCCATGCTAGCAAACACACGTTCTGCCTTCAGCCGGCAGGCCTGGCTGGGGAGTGGGGAGCTGCCAGGAACTGCCTGTGCGTTTTCCCGGCATCCCCCTCCTCTGTGGGTGTTCAGGGCCCTCCTCCTCCTCCCTGGGCAAGATTCCTGCTGAGGAGAAAGCGTCGGTCCTGGGGGCAAGGAACGGTGTGCCTGCCAGAGCCCCTCTCAGGTGCTCCTCTCCGTGGTCCGGCTGCGTGGCCGGGCGCTGCCAGGGAACGCGGGGCAGGCAGGCGTGTGCTGCAGAGGGCCTCGCAGGGTGCAATAAGCAGTCGCCAAGCTACTCTGGTAGCATTTTTTTTTTCTTTTCTATACAGTGGAAAAGAGCAATTTTGACATTACATTTATGATTATTGTTATTAAGCTGGAGAAACATTTTAATGTGAACGCTTGGGGCTTATTAGATAGAGCTCTTTACCTCAAGATCTCAAAGCACTTGACAAAGCCAGCTTGTTATTAATCCCTACTACTTATATTGAGCTATTTACCTACTGACATTGGGGGTTTGGTGATTATTATTATCTGCATTTTTTGTAAATGGGAGATCCAAGGCGCAGAACTGGCTGGGGGGTTGAAGCTGGAAGCTCTGAAGCCTAAAGCTGAAGCTGCTCTCCACCCTCCCTGCCTGCAGCCGGCTCCCAGCTCCCCGCTGCCTGCTCTTGCGGCTCTGGTCCAGGAGGCTCAGAAGGCGGTTGGGATGGATTGAGAAGCTCACCCAAGAGCTCTGTCTGGAGGACTTGGTGCAAACTGCAGCGTGGCCAGAACTGGCGGCTGGGAGGGAGGTGGAGGGTGCTGGCTCCAGGCTGGGGAGGGCAGCGTGCAACTGGAAGCCTTGGCTGCTGCACTTTTTAGGATGCAGGGGACTGAAGGAGGGCACAGAGCAAGCCTGTGTGTTGGGGAGGGGAGAGGGGTTGCTGAGGCACAGAGCAAGCCCATTGCATACATGTATTGTCACGGGCTCTCCCTTGGCAGAATAGTCTTGCCAGCTCTGGCCCAGGAGTGCTTCGGGATGGGCCGGTATATATGTGTGTGCTGTGCAGCATCTTTGTTTTGCCCAGTCTCTCGGGCCTGGCTCGAGCAGGGCCTTTGCTTCAATGGCAGTCTTCTCCCGAGCTGCCTGCAGCCTCACACCAACTCCTGCAGCTCTGCAGAGCGGAGCTGTGTTCGAGGAGCCTCAGCCATTCTTGCGGAGGCTCTGGCCCTCCCTGCTGGCCACAGTGGAGCCGTCCTATTCTCAGCTGTCCTTCCAGCCGCTTTGGGCATCTGCAGGCACTGTTGGACACAAGGAGGTGGAGCTGGTGCCATCTGTCCCGGCAGCTACTCCTGGAGTACCAGCCACCTGTGCCCGTGCAGCCTGCTCAGGGAAGTGCTGAGCTGAACCTTGGCAGGGGCTTCCCTGGTAATGAAGCATCCCACTCCCTCCCTGGTGCTAATTAGGGGCTGCCTGAGGAAGTGTCACGGATGGGGTGGGAGGCTTGGATCTCAACCTGTGTCATTACACCTGGTGCAACGGGTAGTCATTCTTCTTTCTGCAGGAGAGGCTTGGTTCTGATGAATGAATGCCAGCAGCTCTGGGTCCGGACCGCAGTAAGAAGCGCTCTGCAACCCTGACTCTCCCTCTTCCCACCCCAGTTTCAGCTGCCAGCGTAGACAGGCTCCCAGAGGCTCCTTTCAGCTTGTCATCTCTCTCCTTTCCCCTGTTCTTCTCTGCGGTTCATTGATGCAGGCATCCCACCCTGGCCTCCCACGCATCGGTCCAGAGGATCGCTGGCAGGCTGGGGAACGTGTTTCCATAGGTGGCTTCTGTCGCCTGGTTGCTGTGCTTGGCTGGTGCCCCTGCCCCTCTGCCTTTTGGGAGGAACCATCCCCTCTCACCCCAGCGTTTTCTGCAAACCCCCCATGCTGCAAGCCCCCAGGCCAGGCGAGGTCTGCCCTGCAGGCAGTTGTGGCACCCCAAGTTCGCTCCCCGTCTGCTCGTTTTGGGGGCCCAGGAGGCGTCAGGCAGAGGCCGGCCACGGCTCCAGCCATTGCGTGCTGCCTGGCATGCTCCTCCTGCCTGACGGGTAATGCAGCCACGTGGCCTGTTCTTCAGGCTGCGGCAATGCCCTGATCTTCTTCTGCTCTGGGCTGTTCAGAGGAGAGGCCAAGCGCTTCCGTGTGCCCCTCACCTACCCCAATTAGCCAAGGGACAGGAAACCCTCATTAACATCCCTTTGTGCTCTTCACCCTGAACCAGGCGGTCACTGCAGGGTGCCAGGTAGAGCCTCAGAGCTCAGAGTAACTGGGTTCGGAGCCTTGCTCCAGACCAGATAGGTCTTTCCTCTAGCCTTCGTCTCTTCTAAAGGCTTTTCTTTTGCAGGCTCAGCCTGGGGCTGCTGAGGGAGAGGAGACTGCCCTGTCCGTCCATGGAGTCATGCTGACTCCGTTGTGGCGGGAAGCATGGTAACATGAATTATTTGTAGCAGCACCTTTTGCTTTTCCCTCCTCTCCAGCAAGCGCACTTTTTTATTATTGTTGTTGTTGTTATTGTTATTTATTATCCTGTTTCTGCTCCAGTGCTGCTAAGAGACATGGAGAGGCTTGGCTGGTATTCAGTGTGGTTACAATAAGCCTAAGCCCTCCCTTTTGTTCTGTACAGCTTGCTCAAGTGTGTATAGATACCTTACTTTAGCTGTTTCTCTCCCTCATCTTCGGCGGCTCAGGAGGTTTGGGAAAGGTCAGCTCCGAGCCGTAGCTTTTTTCTGCTCCAGACAAGCGCTGCTCTCATTGTTTGCCAAATGCCTTGCTGTGCCTCGTCTCTGCAGCACTAGGATGATTTAACCAGAGCCGTGCTTCGCTTCAGATCCAGTCTGCTTTCTGATCTTGCTGCACAGCCACGCCGTGTGCTTTGTAGATGGTTTTGAAGCACAGTCCTGAACAAGTACTAAGAGATCCCACCTCCCCTTTGTGACCGGGGAACCGGCACAATAGGCTGTAGCCTCCACCATCCCAAGCAGGGACTCCGTCTGTTGCAAGCTCATGCTGACTCCGGTTCACCACTGCCTTCCAGCGTCCACCCTGCAGAGGTGTCCCTCACAGCTGGCTCCAAAGCCTCCAGCTGCAGTGTTGCTGTGGATAAGGCAGGCTGCCCTGGCATGTCTGTCGGGTGATGTAGAAGGTGCACTGGTAGGAAGACATATGGTTGCTTTCCTGGTGATGTTGTAGAGGTGGCACTAGAGGGGAAGCAGGCAGGCTGTCTGCATGCCCCTGGTCTGTGCTGCGCGTCCCAGTTGGCTGGGCAGGTAGATGATTTTCTTGCCGTGCTGGCGAGCACCATCTTGTCTCAAGCTCAGGAGCACGAAGGCAAGGCTGGTCCCTTTGTTGCATCTTGGCCTGACACCCAGCAGAGCAGGGACCGGTCCTGGGCGCCCGAAATCGCAGCGATGCTGAGAATAGGCAGCGGTCTGTAACCCTTCGCTTGTGGGGTGCTTTTGATAGCACGGTCTTCACCAGCACTGCCGGGAATTGAGTTTGAGAGGTCCTTGCTTTATCTGCTGCCTGGAGTTTATTCAGGCTGTTGCGTACAAGCGTTAGGACAAGAGCGCTTTGCGCCTGGCGTGTTGCTGCCTTCTGCCCGCACTCAGCGGAGCGGTCCTGTCTGTAGCGGCTCTGCACGGGGAACGGGGTGTGAAGCCTTGGTCAGTGCCAAGTACCCTGGAACTGGGCTGATAGCCTCTTCTTCTTTCTGCTTCTAATTTCACAACTTCTACTCCTTCTGCGTCAGTGATGGTTATGCTTCTTGCATCCTCCCAGGTAAAATTAGAGAGAAAGAGTATGTCATGGTTTAACCCCAGCCAGCAACTAAGCACCACCCAGCCGCTTGCTCTCCCCCCCCCCCACCCCGTGAGATGGGGGAAAGAATCAGAAGGGTAAAAGTGAGAAAACTCGTGGGTTGAGATAGGAACAGTTTAATAATTGAAATAAAGTAAAATAGTAGTAGTAATAATAATATACAAAGCAAGTGATGCATGATACAATTGCTTACCACCTGCTGACAGATGCCCAGCCCTGAACAGCAGTCGCTCCCCCCGGCCCACTCCCCCCAGTTTATATACTGAGCATGATGCCATATGGTGTGGAATATGCCTTTGGCCAGCTGGGGTCAGCTGTCCCGCCTGTGCCCACTCCCAGCTTGTTGTACACCCGGCAGAGCACGGAGAGCTGAAAAGGCCTTGACTAGGGTAAGCACTACTTAGCAACAACTGAAACATCAGCATGTTATCAACAGTATTCGGTTGAATACTGTACGCAGGACTGTACCAGCTACTTGGAGGAAAATAAACACTATCCCAGCTGGAGCCAGGACAGAGAGATAGAGAGAGATGTTGGGGAAGAAGGAAGCTGCCTCTGGATTTTGTCCTTTGCAGAGCTTGTTGGGTTGAATCATCTTAGCTGGCATAATAAACCGGTTTCATCTCCTGGGTCTGGCAGGGGAATTATGGCATTTTCTTTTATTCTTGTTGGTGTTCTGAGCTTGCATCATCCAACTGTATCACAGCATTGGATGGGTGAGTTTTCAAAATCATCTGCCGTGAACAAATAGGCTTCTTCACCAGTAGCACCAGCGGCGATTAGAAGTGAAAGAAACTTAAACCAATTTGCTTGTCACAATTTGTTTCTAATTTGAGGCATTTTTCCTTCTTGTTTTGGTTGCTTCTTGGTCTGATCACTGAAACTCAGTCAAGCTGGGTCCTTGTCTGCAGGACGGACTGAAGCATGGTGTTTGGGGCTTGCCCCCTGCCATGCCCCCGCGCTCTGCCCTGCTCCCGCATCCGCCGGGCAGCTGGGCCATCCCCTTGAGTCGGGATTAGCTCCGAGGCACCGCGGTGTGCAGGGTTCTCTACCAAGGATGGAGCTCCTTGGCAGGGAGTGGGAAGGTGTCTGTCAAACACCGGTGCTGTAAAAGCTCACTTTTACAACATTCAGTTGATGTAGAACAGGAGGTAAATAATTACCCTTTATATAATCTCTTTTGCTCACATATTGGCCTATTATGTCCCCGATGTGTTTATGAAATACAATTCTGGGGGCAAGGATAGACTGAAACTTCAATTCTGATAAAATACCAGCTTTCTTTATGTGGCTTGACCCAATTAACTTCTTAAGTTTGTGGCCTTTTTGCCATTTACCTTTGCTTTTATCACTTCAGATTAAGAGATTCTTAAATATACGTGAGAAAAACAATTACAGGGAGGATGACTTTCAAGGTGACAAGACCCAGTTTGGCTCCAAATCTGAATGAACAATTTAAAAAGTGTTTTTGAAGAAGAGTCAAAACCATCAGTGATATTTTAACAACTTCTGAAGTCCTGTCCAGCGCTGAAAGCTTTTTCCTGCCAGGTTCACAGGCTGGCTGCTGCGGGGCGCTGCGAGGCCTGGGAGAAGAAATGGATGGGAGGGGACCGAAGGCAAAAGTGCTGGCGGTGCATGAGCTGCGTGGGAAGGAAATAGCACCAAGTGTCTTAGGACAGGGTTTGAAGTTCTTGGTGCTGCCCTGAATTGGGTCCCACTGAAAACTTCCTCAGTTTGGGTGAGACCAGGCCTGGGTCAGCCATTCACTTCAGAAACCCTCGCCTTGGATGTGTCAGGCTCGTTTCCCGACCTCTCAGGCAGAAGGCAAGAACAGAAGGGCTCAGGAAAGCAAAGAGCTGTCCCTGACACCTCTCTGAAACCCTGGACACGCTTCCCACCTTGGATTCCCTATGTGCAAGTGTGCTCATGAACCTGGGCTGGTGTGTCCTGAAGGCAAGTGCCTTCAGACGGGCACCTCTCGCCCCCTTGCCTCTGAGCAGGCGCCTACCTGAACTCTGCTTCAACCTGGCTCCGCATCCTGCATCTGCTGCGCAGGCCAGCTCCGTCGCCCTCTCATCTCCCTCTGGTCGCTAGGACAGCTCCATCTCTGCCTCCCCTGCGACTGGCATCTGGTCACGCTCCTGCTCCACAGACCCGTGCCTCGGGGCGGGGGGACGGGCTGGATCCCCACTTGTCCTGCATTTCACGTTCCTCACTTGCACACCTCCCCTGCACCCTCTAGTCTCGGAGCTCAACAGGCTCATCTGCATTTTTGTTTTTTAAAAAAAAAAGAAGGGAGAGAGAGAGAAAGAGCAGCAATGGAACGAGCGGGGGAGACTATCCAGAGTGCTTCATAAAAATGATGAATTGCTTTTAGATACTGGGCAGGAGAGGAAGAGAGCTCTTTTTTATTTGATGATATTATTCTCTTAGTGGTGCATTGTTGCTGTGCATATGAGCTCAAAATCTCAAGGCAGTCAAAGGCAAACGCCCGGGAATTGAAGTGTAAATGAGCCGCTGTCGAGAATTTTATTTTGCCTTTTATGATTTCTTTTTCTGTCATAATGTAGGTCAGTCTCTGTTTCTAACGTACGCGGTGTGCGCAGGAGAGCGCGGGGTGGTGAGGGGTGCCCGGCGGTGCCCTCAGCGTGGGCGGCTGCTGGTGGTAGGGACTGGTGTAGGGACAGGCGCTGGCTGCTGGTGGTAGGGACTGGTGTAGGGACAGGCGCTGGCTGCTGGTGGTAGGGACTGGTGTAGGGACAGGCGCTGGCTGCTGGTGGTAGGGACTGGTGCAGGGACAGGCGCTGGCTGCTGGTGGTAGGGACTGGTGCAGGGACAGGCGCTGGCTGCTGGTGGTAGGGACTGGTGTAGGGACAGGCGCTGGCTGCTGGTGGTAGGGACTGGTGCAGGGACAGGCGCTGGCTGCTGGTGGTAGGGACTGGTGCAGGGACAGGCGCTGGCTGCTGGTGGTAGGGACTGGTGCAGGGACAGGCGCTGGCTGCTGGTGTGGGGACTGGTGTAGGGACAGGCGCTGGCTGCTGGTGGTAGGGACTGGTGCAGGGACAGGCGCTGGCTGCTGGTGGTAGGGACTGGTGCAGGGACAGGCGCTGGCTGCTGGTGGTAGGGACTGGTGTAGGGACAGGCGCTGGCTGCTGGTGCGGGGACTGGTGTAGGGACAGGCGCTGGCTGCTGGTGCGGGGACTGGTGTAGGGACAGGCGCTGGCTGCTGGTGTAGGGACAGGCACTGGCTGCTGGTGGTAGGGACTGGTGCAGGGACAGGCGCTGGCTGCTGGTGGTAGGGACTGGTGCAGGGACAGGCGCTGGCTGCTGGTGCGGGGACTGGTGTAGGGACAGGCGCTGGCTGCTGGTGGTAGGGACTGGTGCAGGGACAGGCGCTGGCTGCTGGTGGTAGGGACTGGTGCAGGGACAGGCGCTGGCTGCTGGTGGTAGGGACTGGTGCAGGGACAGGCGCTGGCTGCTGGTGGTAGGGACTGGTGTAGGGACAGGCGCTGGCTGCTGGTGGTAGGGACTGGTGTAGGGACAGGCGCTGGCTGCTGGTGGTAGGGACTGGTGCAGGGACAGGCGCTGGCTGCTGGTGGTAGGGACTGGTGCAGGGACAGGCGCTGGCTGCTGGTGCGGGGACTGGTGCAGGGACAGGTGCTGGCTGCTGGTGGTAGGGACTGGTGTAGGGACAGGCGCTGGCTGCTGGTGCGGGGACTGGTGTAGGGACAGGCGCTGGCTGCTGGTGCGGGGACTGGTGCAGGGACAGGTGCTGGCTGCTGGTGGTAGGGACTGGTGCAGGGACAGGCGCTGGCTGCTGGTGCGGGGACTGGTGTAGGGACAGGCGCTGGCTGCTGGTGTGGGGACTGGTGTAGGGACAGGCGCTGGCTGCTGGTGTGGGGACTGGTGTAGGGACAGGCGCTGGCTGCTGGTGGTAGGGACTGGTGAAGGGACAGGTGCTGGCTGCTGGTGCGGGGACTGGTGTAGGGACAGGCGCTGGCTGCTGGTGGTAGGGACTGGTGCAGGGACAGGCGCTGGCTGCTGGTGGTAGGGACTGGTGCAGGGACAGGCGCTGGCTGCTGGTGTGGGGACTGGTGCAGGGACAGGTGCTGGCTGCTGGTGGTAGGGACTGGTGTAGGGACAGGCGCACGCAGGATGGCGTGGCGGGTGTGTGGTGCGTGCCTGCCCACGTGTGTGTACGTACCTGCCCGGTGGTGCCTGTCGTGAGCGTAGGGCTGTGCCCGTGGCAGCAACCGCTGGGCAGAAGGCGCTGGCATGTCTTGCTCCCAGTGCCTCACCTGAGACCGCTGAGTCTGGAGACACCTGTCTTCTCCCTTCCTCCTTCCAACTGAAGAATTACATTTCCTACCACATTAGCAATGCAGATGCTGAACTGGTCTATGCTGGCTGCTCTGATTAATGGATGCGATAAAGAGATTTGTGCCGTCTCCTTTAGAGAGACACCAGCCATGTGATTCGGCTGCTTTGCATAAATGGCAATGAATAAAGCGGTGTGTGCTTGTGGGACAGTCTGTCCCACGTGGGACAGGTGAGGGTGTTTTCTTCTCCGGTCCTTGACTTTCCTTTCTCTTGCTGGTTAGCAGAGAACACGTTGTGTTGTAGAGGACTCACAACAGCTCGAGCAGAGGCGCCCTGGGCAGAGCGATTGCTTTCCAAAGCCCTGGGGATGCTCCTCTGTGTCTGTAGTGGGGTTGGAGGCACCTCCCTGCTCACGAGCTGGGCCTTGACCTCCCTGCTGTGGTGCAGAGCTGGTGACAGACCTTCCTTTCTCCAGTTCACGCTGACAAGGAGCAGAATGGGGAGCCTAGTGTGAGAGGGGGCACAGAGGAGGCAAGAGGGCTGACCGTGGGTTTGTTAGCTCCTTTTGGACCGTGCTGTACCCCAGCCTCTTCCCTCCCTGTCCTTGCATGGGAGGAAGGTGCCTAGCACATATCCTGCCTTACCCGGCCGCTCTCAAAGGGCAGCAGCGCTCAGTCGCTCCAGAGAGTCTGCGGTACAGCCAACGCGGGCAGGGGTGCGGTGCCTGGGGGCAAAGGGGGTCCTGCCTTCCAGGACAACCTCCCTTCAGAGGAAGCTTCCTCTGGGTCACAGGCTTTGGTCACTGGATCCTGCTGGCTGGTCTGCCCTTCCCCGTGACCTCTGTGCTGTCTGCTCCGCACGGTGCCGGCACGAAGGCGCAGGCGCTGAGGTTACCTGTGCCTTTGCTTAACGCCGGTGCTCTGGGTGCGGGAGGGAGATGAGGGCTCGGGGCGCAGCCTGGCTGCCTCGCGCCGTTCCCTGCCTGCGCTGGGAAGACCCTTGTTCTCAGGCATGTGGCTTTGGGGTGGGTGCCTTTGGCAGGGTTGGCTCGGCCCCCCTGCACCTCAAATGCATGCTAGGCGTCCCTGGAGAGGTATGCAACTTAACTGCATGGCTGCTGGCAGGCAGGGAGAGGTGGCATGCTGAGATAGTGACATCCTCGCCCTAAGCCAGGGAAGGACCTTGCTGTGCCTAGAGCATCCTCCCCTCGCTGGCCCTGTCCTTGCAGTCCTGGTCCCCCGGAGGGCTGCAGCCTGAGCCTGGGCGGTGTGAGCAGCTCTGCCAGGGGAGGTAGGAGAGGCACGGGCGCTGGTCTGCACCCCTCCTGCTTGCAGAGGAGCAGCCGCGGCTCACCGGTGTCTCTGTGTCTGTGCCCACAGCATGTCGAGGGATGCTGTGTGGGTTTGGGGCGGTGTGTGAGAGGAGCCCCACCGACCCCTCCCAGGCCTCCTGCGTCTGCAAGAAGACGGCTTGCCCTGTCGTGGTGGCTCCTGTCTGTGGCTCTGATTACTCCACCTACAGTAACGAGTGTGAGCTGGAGAAGGCCCAGTGCAACCAGCAGAGGCGGATCAAAGTCATCAGCAAGGGACCCTGTGGTGAGTGCAAGGGCAGGCTCTCCCGCTTTCAGGAGGCGACCGTGTGAGGCCAGGGAGGCTTGGCCCAAGCTCACGTCGTTGCTGTGGTGCTGGTGATGTCCTGCGGGATGGGGACGGGGCTGATGGGAACGGCAGAGTTTGATAAGCAGGCAAAGCAATGGCCAAAGCCTGTTCGAGAGGTACGTGGCAGGCAGTGGGGAACAGCTCTGCCTGCTGCACCACACTGCCTCCCCAGCGTGGGTCACATCTGCCACAGCTAGAAGTTGGAGCTGGAGGGCCAGGCATGTTCACGGGCTGGGTGGGCTGATAAAAGCCCTTCCTCAGCCTGGCATTCACCATCTGTGAGCAAGGAGCTGTGTAAATGAGACCCCGGTCTCCTCATCTCAGAGTAAATTAACTTGACCTTTCTCTCATGCAGCGCTCTGGCTTGCAATAAATCTGCACCCGGCACTCCTGCTGGGGCTCTTGTCAGAAGGGAGAGAGTTCCGAGTGATTTATTTAAAATAATAATCATAAAAAAGTGACAAATAAAGGAGGAAAAAAAGGAAAAAAGAGCCGGCAAATAAATTTTGGCCCTTCCCCATCAGTGAGGAAATTGCTCCTTGAGCTCTTCCTCTAATTAAGGTTTGCAGGAGGTGCCTTAAGGACCCTTGTTTTGCTCGTCTGCTGAAGCAAGAGGATCTCAGAGACCATGTGCAGGGAAAGGAGCTCGCAGCAGTGAGACTGAGAGGTTTAGAAAGGCGGAGCCCTGCCTGAAGTGCCAGGTGGGGAGCGAGCTCCCTTCCTCGTGTGCCGTGGGTTCGGGGCTGATCCTACAGCCTCACGATCCTGCCTGCCTCTGCAGACGTTGGGGTGGATGAGCTCGCTGCTGTGGGACCAGGTACATGGCACTGGCTCCAGCATCTGCTGAAGCCAAGGGGAGGAAATCCATTGCCATCATGTATGTGTCTGGGCACTCAGAAACCGTTTCTGACCCCTCCTCCCTCCCGCAGGCTCCAGGGACCCCTGCGCAGAGGTGACCTGCAGCTTTGGCAGCACATGCGTCCGCTCCACTGACGGCCAGTCGGCCAAGTGCGTCTGCCCGTCGTCCTGCAGCGGCGTGCCCGAGAGCACGGTGTGCGGCAGCGACGGCAAAGACTACCGCAGCGAGTGCGACCTCAACAAGCACGCCTGCGACAAGCAGGAGAATGTTTTCAAGAAGTTTGATGGCGCCTGTGGTGAGTTCCCTGCCCTCCCCCCGCCAAGGGGTATTGCTTTAAAAACATTTCCTCTTGCATCAGGAGTATCGAGGGCAGACCGGTGGGAAATAGCAAGAATTGGGGAGAAAAACCTGCTCGCACACCTGCTGTCGTCAGGTCAAAAATGCGGGCTGGGCAGAAAAAAGGTCAGTCTGTGGGTGACAGCATCTGAAACCGAGAGCAAGCCAGCGCTTCCCCCACGGCTTTTGGTTGGGGGCATTTCTGCTGGGGACCCACTGACCTAGAGAGCCGTGGCAACATCTGTGCCACCTCCTTTCCCTCCTGCCGCTTCCCCTGGCTGGAGTCCCCCGGCGGCCGCTTTTGGCAAGAAGCCTGGTGCTAGCTGGTGTCCCGGGGCTCTAATTAAAGCAGCCCGACAGGCACAGATCCCAGACCGCAAACACAGTCCTGCCACTCGAGAATGGCTTCCTCTTTGGCTAATGGTGGCTGTGGATACTTGTAATTAAAAGCAACTGTATTCATTAGGAAAACCATGACATCAGCCAGGACACGTGCCAGACCAGTCTTTGTCCCCTGGGGAAGGAGTGTGGGGGTGTGTTTGGGCAGGCTGCGAACCTGGAAGAGCTTTAATTATGCTCAGTCCCAAGTAGGGCGAAATGGGTGCAAGTGGGATGTGCGAAAGAGGTGATGTCATGCTGGGTGCTCCTGGTTTCTAGGGCAGAGAGAAGGCTTTGAGCCTCACTGTTCCTTTGAGGTCCTCCTGATTTTAGCTGGGTGTCAGCAGAAACTCAAGCAGTCTGAGCTGAGCAGCCAGGCTACAGAACCTGAAAATACTTGAAGGCGTTTGGACTCTATTGGGTGCACTATGAGGCTTGAGGATGTACTGCAAGGTCGGGGAAAGAGCGGGGGTGAGCAGTGCAGGCAGAGTACACCTCAAATATCCTCGTCATGCTGTCCCTGAGATGTGTCTGTGTATCTGCCTCATCCCCAACCCCTCTGATGTGGTCCCCATCTCCTCAGCTGTACCGCATCTCTGCCTCACTACGGCAGCCTTATTTACCCACAGCACCTTGAGTCCATGCATGATGTTCTTGTGATTTGGTTAGGGGCTCGTAGAAGCCTCCAAGGAGGTAACAAATCCCTGGCTGTCTGCTGGTGTGACTGCAGGGCAGCAGCAAGCACGGGCAGGTCTTGCCAGAGGGGTAATAGGAGATGGATTGGGTAGGTCCTGTGGGACCTCCTTCATCTGATTCACTTCCATGATTACTGCACATGCTAAAATGGATAAAGCAAAAGACTTCAGCTGTGACCCTGTCTTAGGCCGGCCTTTCCCAAGGGATGTGGGGGTGGCGGAAAGGGAGGTCCCTCGCCAGCTTGTGGGAGGCTGAGGAAAAGGGGTGCTGTGTTTTTTCCTCCCCTTCTCAGCCTGGGACTGTGGTCAACGCAAGGATTTCAGACTGGTAGGATTAAAGAGTGGAAACATTAGATCGTGTTTCTGCAATTGCAGAAAATGAATCAGCGCTCTCCAGGTACTGTGCTTGACAAGGAAGAGAAAAACCCAGGGCTACAGGAGGGATTAGTGAACAGTCGGCACCTGTTTTGCCCATGTCTTTGGTATGCTAATGTGAGCTCAGCTCATCAGAGAGAGTGATCCGGGTAAGCCTAGATTAGAGCAGTGGGGCAAGGCAGCGTGTGGCCCTGGCTGCCTTCAGGGCTCTTGCAGCACTTTGGAAAGGCAGGGAGGGAGAGGTGGAGGAGCAGAATAGGAGTACCAAGCATCTTGGAATGCCCAACAAATGCCCCTTGGACGGGGAGGTTTGCCTGGGTCAGGGGAGAGCACCCTGTTCCCTAGACAGAGGGTGTGAAGGCAGCTCAGGATGGGAAGAAAGGCAGAGCTCATCCCATGCGGTGGTCGCTTTGGAAAGGGTGCGTGCCCTCAGTGTGTGCAGCTCGGTAAAAAATGAGTCCTTAGGTGTGCAGAGCCCTACAGATGTCCAGTCCCAAGGAAGAGATAAGCATATGTTGAGTGCTGCTGGGGAAGGCACGGAGGCTTCTGGGGCCAGCTGGGAGGGAGGAGGACAGGCCAGGAAGCACTTCTCTGGGCAGGGCATGTGTGTGCCTAACTATCTGCTCTGGCTCTGTGCAGACCCTTGTAAAGGCATCCTCAATGACATGAATCGTGTTTGCCGGGTGAACCCCCGCACCCGAAAGGCGGACGTGCTCTCCCGCCCCGAGAACTGTCCCCCAAAGAGGGAGCTTGTGTGCGGTGATGACGGGGTGACTTATGACAACGAGTGCGTGATGGGGCGCTCGGGGGCCATCCGGGGCCTGGAGATCCAGAAGGTGCGTTCAGGGCAGTGCCAGCATCAGGGTAAGTACCTCTCTGCTTCGTGGGGAACAGGAGCACTGGGGTTCCTGACCTTCCCCGCCGCTCCGTGCCGTGCTCTTGGCAATGACAATATACCCCCTTCCCCTGTCCCCGGGGTGGGTGCAAGCAGCGCTATCCTCTCTCCTCCCAGACAAATGCAAGGATGAGTGCAAGTTCAACGCTGTCTGCCTGAACCGCCGGGGCACCGCTCGCTGCTCCTGTGACCGCATCACCTGCGATGGTGCCTACCGGCCTGTCTGTGCCCGGGACAGCCGGACCTACAGCAACGACTGCGAGCGCCAGAAGGCCGAGTGCCACCAGAAAGCTGCCATCCCCGTAAAGCACAGTGGACCCTGTGGTAAGCGCTGGTGCCGCCAGGCTGGTTGCCCACAGGAACACTGGTACCCCCACACTTCTCGCTTCCCAGCCCCAGCAGCCACTTTTTAAGTCCAGCCTGTGTCAGTCCCTTCCGTGCAGGCAACGGTGCTCGAATTGATGCTGGAAAGCTGCAGGTGAGTTGTGTCAGGGTGCCCACCGCCTGAGCAAGCCACAGGCTCTCTTCAGTCTTGCAGCCGACAAGCCCTGAATATCCGTTCCTCCCTGTTCCTTTTCCTTCCAGCAGTCAGCAGTCCTTGTGTGTGTGTGTGCATGTGTTCCTCCTTGGTCTTGTCTCTGTCTGACATGCTCAGTAACACAGGGAAGAATCATTTGTGTTTAAACAGTACTGAAATGTCTGTGATGTCCAGCTGGTTTCTCTCATTCATCGCCACGGCCAGGCGCACATTCACCACCACGCAGCTCCCGTGCAGCCCACGCCTTTCATTTCCCCTCCCAGGGTAGTGCCAGTCCCCAAGCTCCTTCCATGCTTCCCCTTCCATGCCTGCCTGCTTCTCTCAGCTCCAGGTACTCTCCATAAGGAACTCTTCCCAGCGTGCCCGCTCTCTGGAGGTCTCGTCGTGTCTTTGTCTCACCTCTGGAAGAAGCTTTTGACCTTTCCAATGGATGCTTTTTCAGGCGTACGTGATAGGATGGGGCTTTGGCTCCGTAGGGTGTTGGGAACGTCCGAAAAGAAAACGGAGGAGGTTAAACACAGTCACTGGATTGATTTGTATGATTCGGAAGGACTGTTCATTTCAGCTCAAATTGGTTTTTGCTATATCTAGAACTGTGTCCTATTATTTTAAGCTGATGTTTTGTAAGGTATCAGCTGTATCAAACCTTCTGAAGTAGTTGGAAATTAGGCCCTGTGTTGCAGGTCTGTTTTGTTGGCTTTGTGCTCCTGCAGTAGGTTTTTTAAGGCTGCCAGGCCCTGCTGCCTGAAAACTGTTTGTCAGGCTCCCAAAATCACACTCAGTATAATCACAACTGTTATTTTTAATCATCTGTTTCACAGTGTTTCTGGGGGTTGGCTGTTTA
Source organism: Phalacrocorax aristotelis (assembly GCF_949628215.1). Classification (NCBI taxonomy): domain Eukaryota; kingdom Metazoa; phylum Chordata; class Aves; order Suliformes; family Phalacrocoracidae; genus Phalacrocorax; species Phalacrocorax aristotelis. The sequence continues at coordinate 5,902,954 of NC_134294.1, forward strand.
GGAGTCAGTTCCCCAGGTTCTCCCTATAGGGAGGGCAACAGAGGGGCCATGGGGAGCTGGGGCTGGACAGTAACCAGCAAGCCTTGAGAAGAAGCTGTGCACGCCGGCAAGTCTGGCGCTCATTTTCCTGCCCTGATGTGCTGCTGCAAAGCCTTGCGGGAGGTGTGACTGGCCTCCGGGACCGGCGTGGGGATGCACAGGGCTGCTCCTGGCGAGGCAGGCTGCCTTGGCGCAGGGGAGGGTGGGGGTGAAGCAAGGTGCCTGTGCCTGGGCTCCTGAGGCAGCCCTGGGACAGTGGGGCCAGGAGGGTGATAGTTTGCAGCTGGGTGCCCAGGCCCTGGTGCCCTGGGGTCTCTACAAACCTTTCCCTGCACCTCCTTTAGAGTCAGGGCCTTGCTAAGGCTTCCCGAATTTCTAGGGTGAGAGTAACTCGTGTTGCTAGTTACCCTATGTCAGGCATGCATCATTTCCACCACGTTCAGTGGAGTGAGGCCAGTGGACAGTAGGATATGGTCCCTATGCACCTGCTGCTCCTCTCTCCATCTTACTCTCTTGTATTTCAGCTTTCCCCCAGCTTCTCTTCCTCCAGGTGAGGACAGCAGATGTACACATCTGCTTTCAGGAGCTATATCCTTGTGGGGTAGGAGCAAACGAAGCCTGCCACCTGGGGGAAGTAAATTAATGCTGGGGCTTTGTCTGCCAAAGTCTAGGGTTTCGAAGTCTATGTGACAGCTGCAGGCTGCCCTGTAGCAAGCCACCATGAGGTGTGGGCAAGCCTTTGGCCTCCCCATCAGCTTAGGAAGGCATCTTCTCTCTGAGTTCGATGCTGTCCCTTGGGAAGAAAGCACATCCTCCTCTGTGTCACCAGTTCAGACTCAGTGTGAGATGGGAAATGGATTTAGAAACAGGGATGGGGTGGTGATGTTGCTTGCCAACCTGTGTGTCAAGACAGGTCTTCTCAGCATGAGCACTGCTGGTGGTGCTAACTTCTCTCCTGGCTGGCTCCCCTGGGATGCAGGGTGCAGTCCCACCAGCACAGGCTGGGACAGGGCTGGTGGGACGCTTGGCCGTGGGCGAGACTGGGCGCCGAGGGAGCTACAGGCTCTGTCTGCGTCCAGCACCCAGCATGGGAGGCGTGGAGAGTTCACCCACGCCTCCGTGCTGTGAGGATACAGGAGGCGCACGGACCTGGGGAAGGGGAGGAAAAGAGACAGGCCATTAGTGCGGTTGCAGTGTTTTAATCTCTCACACATACCTGTCTAATGAATGCTAAGCTCTGCTGCTGTCTTTTCCAGCAGCAAGACAAAGGAGGCAAAGCCAAGCAAAACAGTCCAGGCCTTGTTTTCAGTCCTTCTCTGCTTTTACACCACGATGGGGCAGTTGAGAAAGAAGGGATGGGATGAGACTGATATAGACAGGAGGTGGAGGGAAGGTGTCTGTAGTTGCATCTGTCTTTTCCTCCCTGCCTCTCTCTGCTCTCTTCCCCCCCTCTGCTCTCTTTCTCCCTCCTCTCTCTCTCTCTCTTTCCTTTTTCGTCTGTGTCTTGTGTTTTACAGTGTTGCCTGTTTGGAGGAAGGAGTTGTGTCCTCGCAGCACCCTTCTGCTCCCTACCTGGACATCTCTGCTAGGAGGTCGGCTTTCTCTCCTTCTCCGTAGCCAGTGCCTGTCCTGGCCTCTTCTCACTGCTCCCCTCCTCTCTAGTTTTGCTTGAGAGCCCCTGGGATGGAGAGATTGTCCTGGTTTTGCTCCCATCCCTCGCCCCAAACACTTCCTGCTGGAATGGAAATGCCTTGCAGTGCAGTGGGGTCTTGTCCGATGCTTGCCGTGGCTTGACCCTTCGAGGCAAATGAGTGGGAGCAGAGGTGGGTGCTGTGAGCCCCCCGATCCTTGGCAAGCCCCTCTTCGGCTGATACATCAATCTGGACTGCTCCTGGTTGATCTTACCTCTCCTTTTGCCCCCAACTAACCCTCCTTTCTTCCCCACCTCCTCTTTCCCAGAGATTTGTGCCTGCCTGGGACTGTGATGCTTGTCCCTTTGCTCTCCGTAGTGTGTGTAACGCTTGTCTGTGCAAGTCCAGTGGGCAGGGGCTCTGCAGGGATTGCAGCTCCCCTCCCCAGCTTCTAGCAAAGCACTGTGTGCCTTTTTGAAGCACTGAGGAGCTGTCTGTGCTCAGATGCGGTTCTTCTCTAAGAATACTCCCCTATGTCCCTGTGGAGCTGGTGCTGGAGCCCACTGGGTGTCACGGGCACAGGTCGATGGGGCATGATGGGTTACAAAGCAGCTTCAGGGCCTCTTCCCCATAGCCATCTGCAGGTGAGGCTTGCAGGAGAGCTCAGTGTCCTCACGGCTTGGTTAGGCTTATGCACAGCTTGGCAGCAGGTGAGGGATCATGCCCTTGAATCAATCAGGTGCAGAGTGAGCATTTTTGCTCTATGCCTCAGTTTCCCTGCCTACAAGATGGAGAAGGGCCAGGAATCAAAGCAGGTCTTGATTATAGCACAGCCTAAGGTCCTTGCTCAGTAGGTCCTCATTATATCCACCCACATCAAAACTGGTGCCAAAACTCCCATTGACATCTGCAGGTGCCCAGGGCTGTGTGGGAAATTTCACAGGCTGAGGTTCAGGCTGTGAAAGAACTTCATGTGCTGCATCTCTGCAGGTTTGCTTGCTCAAGAAGGGTGAGAAACGTCAGGGTGGTGTTCTCCATCAGGCTTGGCACCTCCCTGCACTCTCACTCACTGCTCACTTGCTCCCCAAGACAAGAGTGTAAATTTGGATTTCAAATGAACAAATGTATTTGCTCCATGCCCAGCTCGTTGCATCCTTACCGCTTAAGTGTGTCTGCAGAGGCACTTTCTCCACGCGAGTGTGTGTCTCTGGGTTTGGGGGACATGATTGTGGTGCAGAAGTTGTTTTAGAAAAAGTGAAACACAAGCAGGGTGTGAGCAGCATCACAGGGCTAAGCACAGCAGGGAGCGGTTCCTGGTCCTTGGGAACTGCTCGTAAACTCTTCACTGCAGGGAAGTTGGGGGCACAGTGGAAAGGGCTGGGTCGAAGTCACGGCCACGTGCCTGAACTGTCCTGCTCTTTCGTGCTCCTTTGCCGACTGTTGGCTCTAAGTTTTGACTCGGCAGGTACATCCCAAAGAGCCAAATCCAAAATTCAGACTTGCCTGTGCCCATGCTATGGGCTATGTTCTCACCAGCTGACAGCATGCAGCCGGACTTCTGGGGGCTCAAGCCTTGCTCTTGCTCTGCAGATATGCCACCTTGGTCCTAGCAGGGGAGGAAAACGGAGCTGTTGCCCCTGTCCGCTCTGTGCCACGCCAGCAGGCTCTGGAGGGCTTTGTCTTTCCCGCCGCACTCCGGCTCCGTGCCTGCCTCTGTGTTTAGTGTTGTTGGGGCTGTGCTGTGTCTGCCTGTTGCATCCATCTTGCCTTGGCCACATTGTCTGTTCCCCACATCCGTTTTGTCATGTGTCCTTGTCAGCGTTCAGCACGGAGTAACTGTGTCCTGTCCTTGCCCCAGGTCCTCAGGGCTTTTCTCTTGAGTCCCAAGAAGGGGTCGCTGGGCACTGCTGGGTCTCTCCCCAGCAGCACAGCCGATCCTGCCTTTTAGCTGCTTGTCTTGGCTTGTGGATGGTGGAGGGCGTTCTGGAGGGGCATGCCTGCCTTCAGGCGGGCATGGGAACTGGGTGGAACCGTGGGGCTTTCCCCGCAAGCTGTTGCAGAGCCGTACCAGGGAGTCGGACGCAGCCTTTTCTCTTTGCTGTCACCGTCAGGGCTGGCTGCTCACCTCATCGCTGCTGGGCGTCTTGCAGGGAAGGTGCCACCACCTGCTTGGCTGACTTGGATTAAGCAGCTCCAGTGAGTGAGCAGAGGGGGCTGCTGCCTCTCAGCCTGCAAGCCGTGCTGCGGGGCTTTACCCGTCCCCAGGGAGCTTCAGGGCTCTGCTCCTAGAGCCAGATGCCTGAGGACTGGGCCGAAGGAAGGATACCAGGTCTCTTCATCCTGTCGCACAGCAGCTCCCTGGCCTTTCCGACACCAGCTTTCAGGAGGAAGGGAAGGGAGCTGAGCTGCTGGAGAGAGACAGGCTGTGTGGTGAAGCCAGTGAAGGTGTCCCCTCTAGCCAGGTCTTCGTGGGTTCATGGGTATGGCCACAGAGGGCATGAGGGTGAGCTGCTCAGGGGACAGCATGGTTCTGAGGATGTGAGGCCTCAGTGAAAGGAACTATCTCTGTGTAAGCTTTTTGGCTCCTGAGGGTTCCAGCTGGTACCAGGTACTGCGTGATGATGTAGCGAGTGTCCCGGAGGCACCGAGACCTGCACTGATGAGGGCTTTGTGCTGCTCCCTGCCCTGCCCTCCGGTCTTTTAGATCCGACTCCACAGGCAGGCTTGTGGCACCACTGCTGCCCGGGAAAAGAAGTGCCAGCTCTTCTCCTGGAAACGAGGGGCCTCAGTCTCTGTTGCCCTCCCTCAGTGTAGGACGCTTGTTCTTGATGCTGGCTGGGAGCTGCTGGGGAGACCCAGACATCAGGGTTTGGTGCAGAAACCTGTGGGCTGATCCCACCTCTGAACGGCCCCTCAGGGCAGAACGTAGCTGGGATGAGGATGGGATGGAGGAAGCGAGGCGGGAGTCCTGTTCATGGGGTGCAGGGAGAAGATCTTGTGCCTGCTTCCCATCCCTAACCTCTGCCAAGCATGTGGAAGATGCTGAGCTGGGCATGTCGGGGTGGCATGGAGGGTGCAGGGACTGGGCCGGTGCCGAGACCAGGCGCTCTGTGCATTTGCCGTGGCTTGGGGGGAGGCAGGCGTGGGCCTGAGGCTGGGAATGCTGGCATGCATCACTGTGCATAGCGGCCCCGGGGAGCCGGGGAAGCAGCAGACTGAGGCCGGTGCCTTTCTCTCCTGTCCCCTCTGCAGACCTGGGCACACGCAGCCCGTGCCTGAACGTGGAGTGCACCTTCGGGGCCACGTGTGTGGTGAAGAACCAGGAGGCCGTGTGCGAGTGCCAGCAGGTGTGCCAGGGCCGCTACGACCCTGTCTGCGGCAGCGACAACCGCACCTATGGCAACCCCTGCGAGCTCAACTCCATGGCCTGTGTCCTCAAGAGGGAGATCAAAGTGAAACACAAGGGGCCCTGCGGTAAGAGCCGATCTCGGGGGGTTCCTCCCTGTGCTGTTGGCCACAGCTGGGTTTGCCGGCTGGGAGCAGGCATCTTAAGCACAAGTGTGACCCCAGCTGCGGGGAGATAGGGCTGTCGGGGTGTCTCTGTGCTTTGGTTGCCTCCGTGGAGCGTATGCAACTCATACCCATACACAGCAGTTCCGCCTGCAAGCTCCCTCTTTGTGCCAGCAGAGCTTTGCCGGTCAGAAGGTGTTTGCAGGCAGGCATGGCCTGAGCTGGCTGGTTTATCCTAGGGCAAAATCTGCCAGGATGGTCAGGTAGGGCTAGACTCATTGTGATTTTGTCAAAGTACAGTCTTTCTGCCCCTAACTTTCAGGCTGGGTATCAGGAGCTGCTGTCTGGCTTCCCACCCAGGGCTGGTGTGGCTTGGTGTGGCATAGCAGTGCCCTGTCAAAACTGGGCTTAATCCCTTACAGTTATTTCCCCACTGTTCAGTCCTACTTGGGGAACATGTCCCTGAGCTGTAAGGCCTTTGAGACAGCAGAGAAAAGGAAGACCCTTCCTCCAGAGAAGGAAGAACCCCTCCAAGCTGCAGAGCTCCCCATTGCAGCATAGCAGAGGGCCCAGCAGGATTCAGGCCAGAAGAAAAATGCTGCTACCAGCTTCACACAGTTACAGGAGAATCAGTGAAGGATGCAAATACTTCAGCTGTCAGGCACACGCACTTGAGTGCCCTGTAGGAAAGAGTTCCCCTTGTGTGCACACAGGCTGCCTTGAGCAGCCCGGTCCCGACCTGCAGAGCCCAGGCGTGGCTGCAAACTTTGTGCTGTAGATAGAAACCTCCTGGCCAACAGTCTGTGCAAGCCAAGCAGGGGGTTGTTGCATCTTCCCTCCCCCATGCAAAGGCAGCAGCTGCTCTGTGAAAGAAAAATAAGAAAAACCGTCTTTGAGCCAAATTCTTCGTGAATTGAATGGCGGGAGGGAAGAGGGGCATTTGTCTGAAGGAGAAAATGAAGCCGTGAATCACTAAGTACCCAGGAGAGAAAAGGTGTGCTGGCTGGAGTCTGGTCTCTCCTGCAAGGAGTGATAGCTCCTTTGCAAGTGAGTTATTACAAAGATAAATGTCTTCTCTGACCCGAGGCTGCGTGCGCGTGTTTGCAGCAGGCAGGCTGAGGATCCCGCTGCGGGAGGCGGCGGCGGACTCTGAACTGGTGCTGTGTTATATGGGCTTCCAGCACTGCCGGCAGCCTGATAAACCAGGGGAAGACACTATCCCTCTTCGTGGCCGACTACCTCTTCCCGCCCTGCTGACTTGCCGTGTGTGAATCCTGCCGTCTCTCCGCCCTGGGAGACTGGCCGCTCTCCTGGGATGCTGCTCTCCTCCTCCCAAGGCTGGGACTGATTTATCGCTCCTTGTAATTGCACTCAGCCCCGTGCTCTCTCCCGCCTCCTATTTAGCTGTAGCGGCACACAGCTCTGGTGACATTTCATCATGGCTGCCCCTCGCCCTGATGGCTTTTATGAGTAGTTATTGCCCTTCTGCCTCCGAGCCTGACTCTCCCTCCTCCTGCAGCCCTCGCCTCGGCTGCTTCCCTTGCACTGCGCCCTGGGACTCCAGCTCCAAGGCTGCCGGCGTCTGCAGGGGCTCGACCTGGGGGAGGAGGGCACACTGGGGTTTTTATTTCTACTCCGGTGCTTCATTAGACAGCCATGCCTGCCTGACCTGTTGTTTTAACCTCCCGCTTTTGTTCTTCATCTGCGCAGACCGCTGTGGCAAGTGCCAGTTCGGGGCCATCTGCGAGGCAGAGACGGGAAGGTGCGTGTGCCCCACGGAGTGCGTTCCCTCCTCGCAGCCTGTGTGCGGCACAGATGGCAACACGTACGGCAGCGAGTGCGAGCTGCACGTCCGGGCATGCACGCAGCAGACGAACATTTTGGTGGCTGCCCAAGGAGACTGCAGTGAGTCTGGCAAGGTCCCCTTCTTCTCTCGTCTCACCCCTGCTGGTGGCATTTCAGAGGGCGGATGCTCAGCCCCGCTGGCCACCCGGCCCCCACGGAGCTGCCTGGCCATGGCCTTCCAAGGCTCACTGGTCATTTGTAGCGCTCGTAGCCTATAGGTTTGCCCTGGGAGGCACCTGAGAAACGCCAGGATCGGGATGTGTGGAGGGACATTGGCCTAAAAACATGTTAATGGCTACTGAAATGCTACTGAAAGCATTGAGGGTCTGTTTGATCACACGGTTCATCCCAGTAACTTTCCCTTCCCTCCATCCCCTGGGGTTAATTCCTCTTTGTTCATGTGTTTCCTCCCCACTCTCCTGCACAGGGAACTGTCTGTGCTAATTTCTTAATGAATCAAAATCCCTGCCTACGTTCTTCATTAGGGCAAGTGCTATTACAGTAAAAACAATGTGTTGAGCTTCATAAAACCTGTGTCCGTGTTCCTCTCTAAATCTGGGAGAGAAGAGCAACCGAGTGTGACAGGTGACTCTCGGTGCTCTGTGGGCATTGCAAGCAGGAGGAGGCTGAAGTCACCGTGAGAGTAAATGGGATTTCTTACTGCTGTCCTAGAAAAAGCTGTTGGACACAACACCTGTGGGTGCTGATGAGAATCAGAAATGCTCAGGACTGTCACCTGTCCGTTGCAGTCTTTGCATGATTTAAATAAGCAATAACAAACCACTCTGGGGAAGGAGGACTTCTCTCCTTGCCTCTGAGGGCATGGCATTAGCGGTCCGCAGCTCTGTGACACTGGTCAGTTGGCTCCAAAGGTCCCTGTGACATCTCACTGTGGTTCCTCCCTCTGTCCCCACAGAGTCCTGCGGCAGCACAGTGTGCTCCTTCGGCAGCAAGTGCGTGGGTGGGCAGTGCGTATGCCCGCGCTGCGAGAGGCAGCCCTTCGCTCAGGTGTGCGGGAGCGATGGCCTCACCTACGACAACCAGTGCAAGCTGCAGCTGGCCTCCTGCCAGCAGAAGAAGATCATTGACGTTGCCAGGATGGGGCCGTGTGAAGACGGTAGGTCGTCGCCGTTCCTCCGGCCGCGTGGGTGCGAAAGGTGGGGGAAAGGATGAGGAAGGACTGAGGCTGCACGCAGCGGGCTCTTCCCCTCGCTGCTCTGCTGTGCCCCGGCCGCCAGATGAGCCCTGCTGCGTGGAGCTCAGGCATCGTGCTCTGTGACACCCCCACCATCGTGCCCTGTGACACCCCCAGCATCCCCAGCACAGCAGGTCCCATGCCAGCGATGCTCTCCTTCCCTCCTGGCCGGCCGCTGTCACCCAGCACTCCGCCTGCCGCCTCCCTTTCCGCTTTGTTTTTCTGTATCCAGCAGTAATGAGAGATGATGCCCCCTAATTGGCTGGGCAAGGAGTTTATCAGTGCTTTAATTTCACACTTCAACAAGCCTTGGCTGGGGGAAACGGAGCAGTTCCTGGGACAGGGAGCCTGGCTGCTGCGTCACTTCTCTCTGCCCCAGGGTCTGCTCGACAGCCTGGCCTGTGGCCACTACTGAGCACCAGGGAAGGTCACGGGGTTGGCTTGGTCACACAAAGAACTAAGAAGCTGCTGAGTTTTCCCACTGTAGGGGGAAAGCTGTGGGTTAACGCTGGCTGAATCTGGGTACAGGAGGCACGTAAACCTCGCGCTCTGGTGTGCTGACCTGGCAAGCTGAGATTCTCTGGCTCATTGCACATGTAGTCTAGCTGGAAAGGACTTCAGTGCTATGGCAGAGTTTAGGGAGAGGGGAAGACATAACATGGTGTTTGATCACAGCCCTCCTTGGGGAATTTCAGGTTGATGTCCCTCTGGGAAAAGATCTTAAATAATTCTCTGTGTAATGCCAAATCTGAGCCTTTGATCACTCAATAAAAAGGGCCGGGTTTTCCTTCCCCCCTGCTTCCCCTTTAAGAAGCCTTTGAAATCAGCAGCATGTCTCTCTAGCTGCTGAAGCTCTGAGCATCTTATGGAGAGGCAGCCAGGCTAGGGACAGAATTTATATATTGTTAAGAATACCTGCCTAACTGAACTTCAGACTAAACCCAAACCCCATCCCTTCTGCTCTGGTTTCCGTGTTTCTGTTAGAAGCAGCAATCTACCTGCTGCCCTGTGTGTTTGGGAGGGCAGGAGAAGCATCTCTGTGCCGTATTCATTATGTAGGGGTAGCACAATCCTGTGAGAGTGGTGGGAGAATCTTCTTTCTCCAAGGCAGAGGGATCTTCTCTGAGGTCCAGGTATAAGTGTCCTAAAATACGTGGGCCCAGGATTCTGGGGTTCCCTGTGCCGAAGAGGTTAAATCTGCTGTGATTTGGATGCGCCGGTGCAGCTGTGGGCCGCTTTCCCTGTCCCGGGCACAGCCTCGTGTCAGGGAGAGGGCTTTGGCCCCATCCCTTCTGCTCACCCCTAACTCTGCCCTGCTGGGCGCGAGCCCTTTCTCACCGCGGTCCTCCTTCGCTCCAGAGTGCGGCTCGGGGGGCTCGGGCTCCGGCGATGGTAGCGAGTGCGAACAGAACCGGTGCCGGCAGTACGGGGGCTGGTGGGACGAGGACGCAGAGGATGACCGCTGTGTGTGTGACTTCACCTGCCTGGCAGTGCCACGCAACCCGGTAAGCGCGCTGAGCAGCGCTGGGCTGCCTGCCGCAGTCCTCGCTCCCCTCCTCTCTTCTCCCTGGTGGCCTTCCCGCATGCTTCCTGGGCAGGAGAGGGCATCCCATGGACAGGCAACCTGCCACCCTGTGCCAGGGGCTGCCCTGAGCGGCTTCCCTCCCTGTCCTGGCAGGTGTGTGGCTCTGATGGTGTGACCTACACCAACGAGTGTGAGCTGAAGAAGACACGGTGTGAAAAACGCCAGGATCTCTATGTCACTAGCCAAGGAGCCTGCCGCGGTGAGTCCCCCGAAGGCAGCCAGCCCCCCCGGCTGACACAACCTGCGCGCGCTGGTCCCCAGCCTGGTGCCCTGCAGTCAGACATGCCCTTTCCCTGGGGCTAAGCAAGGAAGCGCTCGCCAAGGACACAGCAGTCTCTCTGTGGGTTTGCTTATCCCCGCTGCATCGCTCCTGTTTCATGCCCTGTGCTTTCCCTGGTCCATGGGTAGGACCTGACCTCATCACCTGTTCCCAGCATCTCTGCAAGGACCACGTGGTTTTGCAGGAATGCTGCTAGCTGCTCGACCCATACGTTGGCAATACTGCCCTGCGGCAGCCTGCGTGCCAAAGATAACCTGTACCTCTCTGCCTTCCTCCACAGCCCTTGCCACAACCCCGCCACCTCTCCTGGTTGTGCACTGCAGCCAGACCATCTATGGATGTTGCCCAGACAATATGACCTTGGCACTTGGAGTGGGTGCAGCAGGATGCCCAAGTGAGTGACTATTGTGTTCCCACCTGGGGGGGAATGAAGGGCCTTCAAGGATGGCTGGAGGCAGGAGGGATCAGGTGGATGGGGAACTTGGGGTCCCGACCCAGTGGAAACAAAGGAGGGTGGATCCTCCCCACTGCTCATCTAACTAGTGACCGCCCAGGCTCAAAAAGCCCCTCTTTATCTCCAGCTCCAGGCTCACAGCATGCACACAGGGGTATGTGCGTGCATGCTTTGCCCTCTCTATCTACCAGTGATGCTCTTGTCCTTTCAGAAGCCCTGAGTCAACTTCCAGGTCTAAGTTCCTCTGAAATGCAGGAAGGCAGGATGGTGGCTCAGAACTTGTCTGGTGCTGAGGCCATGCTGGACACCCCAGAAGGTGCCCCTAGGGCCAGACTGTGCCCTCTGTGCCTTCAACCCTTTGCTAGAGGCTTAGGGCTTTTCACTGGCCTGAGTGACAAAAATATTGCTGTATGCTTGCACTGCAGGCTGAGGTGGAACAGAGCTTTTGGGTTCACCTGTGGACCTTCTGCAGGCCACCCCAGGACCAGTACCTAGTGGGTAACTGCACTGTGCAGGAAGCTGAGTTGGCAAATGCGTCATTAATATTTATTAAATAATTATCAGAGTCGGTGCTTTAGCAGAAGATGCATTTTGAAAGGTATTAGCAAACTCTTAACAGCTGAGGCTGTGACTGCCTGTTAGGGAGACACATTATCCCGTGGAGACACGATTCACACTGTGCTCGGGCCTGGTTGATGCCTGCTTGATGAGGATGTAGTGCTGTTTAATGTGGCGTATAATTTAAAAAGCAGCAGCATTCAAAGAATGTCCAGAGATCCCCTGGCAGGGGGTGCGCGGGGCAGGCTGCGGGCTGAGGTGGGCGCTGGAGGGGGCCCATGGGTGGTGGTGTGGTGTGTGCTGGCCGGGAGGGGCCGGCAGAGCAGGGAGGAGCCGGTCAGTGATGCTACGTAGGACACAAGCGTTTCGCTTCCAGCATCGCCCTGCCAGGTAGTGATGTTCCTCTGTGTCTCTGATGGAAGTCCTGTCCCCTGCCCTCCAGTCCCTGGACACAGCTTCCCAACTGACTGGGATTCAGTATCCCACTGGTTTCTGTCCCACCTGTGTCCCTCTGTTGGCAGTAAGCATACATCAGGAGGTAATTACCACTTAACCAGCAGCTTGAAGCCCCTAGGGCAGATTTATCCATTGCTGCCTGTTCTGGACATGCCATTTCCCTGCCTCTGGCGGTCTGGGGATGCGTGCGTGCACCCTACTTGCTGCTCCCGAGGTCTCCCTTTCTGTCCAGCTGGGCACCATGTCCCCTTTCTACCGCTCCCTGTGGATAAAGGGAGCATCTCTCTGTCTATCTTTGGATCATTTCCCTCCATCAAGTTCCTAATTAATGAATTAATAATAAACTTCTAATAGCTTCCTCCCCCTTTGATGTTAACGAGAGAGGAGTTCTTCATGCCAGCAAAGCAAGCGGGTTAATCCCTGAAGGTTTAGTTCCCCCTTGTAGCTGCGGCAGAAGAGAAGTATTGAGAGCAGCTGGTGAAACCTCCTCCTGCCCAGCGTGACACCACGTTCCTGCCCTGGCTGAGCAGCTCGGTAGCTTAGCAGTCGTTCCCTCCGCCCTGATGCAGCCCCCAGCATCCCCCCGCCTCCTCGGCCAGGACTCAGCCTCACGCTCCCTCTCTCTCTGGCTCGCAGGCACCTGCCAGTGCAACCCCTACGGCTCCTACGGGGGAGCCTGTGACCCCGCAACGGGGCAGTGCTCCTGCAAGCCAGGCGTGGGGGGCCTGAAGTGCGACCGCTGCGAGCCCGGCTTCTGGAATTTCCGTGGCATCGTCACCGACAGCAAGAGCGGCTGCACACGTGAGTGCGGGCAGGGCTGGGCCAGTGCCCCGCGTCCCGTGCGGCTCTCCGCTGGCACGGCTCCCTGGCCTGCTCTGCGGGGCTCAAGGCATGGCAGGGTATTGTGCTGTTTAAAACAATGAGCCATAATGTTGGTCTTACTGTAAGTTACCTCCGGCGGCTGTTTCTGCGGAGCTTCATGGCTTGCTCTGCACAAGAGACAGGGTGGCCTGAAGCATTGCAGGCGTGTTATTGCTCCTGCACGGAGCAGCTTGGCTAGGAGATGGTGTCTCCTTCCATGGGCCTGCTCCCTGACCAGATGCTCTACAGGGCTGCTTGAGCCCAGCGTGAATGAACCCTGAGGTCCCTGCCTGTGCCTGTGGGGCAGATGTGGGATCACAAGCCATAGGACCAGAGGGTAGCGGGCTGAGGCTGGTTCCTGCAGCTGGTGTGGGGTCAGTAAGCGCGGGGTAGCAGTTGGCATCATGATCCTCCCCTGGACCCTTCTCACTCTTCTCTTGGATTGCTGGGGGACCTGACTGAGTCTGCTGTTGGCTCCACAAATCCACCAGCAAAACAGTGTCTTTTTTTCCCTTCTTGCCCAGCCTGTAACTGCGACCCGGTGGGCTCAGTGCGCGATGACTGTGAGCAGATGACTGGACTCTGCTCCTGCAAGACTGGGATCACAGGCATGAAATGCAACCAGTGCCCCAATGGCAGCAAGCTGGGCATGACTGGTTGCGAGAAAGGTGAGGGAGCCACGTACCAAAGGGGTTGTGTGGGGCACTGAGAAATGGGTGTCCGGGTACCGCTGCAGGGCAACACGTAGGCCCATGAAAGAAATGCAACCTCCAACCCTGCGTGGTTGTGCTTCAGGGGGAAGGGTCCTGGCCTCGTTCGTGGCTGGGTTCCTGTTATCTGTGCACTCATGCACTGCGTGAGGGACTGTTCCTCTGTTTGGTGAAAGTCTGTCTTGTCCACTGGTCTGAACTGCTCTGGCAAGTCCCTGGGAGAGCTAAGACCCACTGAGAGGAGAGATAGATTTCGATTCAGCCTAGCCTTTCTGTATCGTTGGGACGTGCTTTGTGGTCATCTCTTCCCCCTTCTCTCCCTACCCCAGACCCATCAGCCCCAAAATCCTGTGAAGAAATGAGCTGCGAGTTTGGGGCCTCATGCGTGGAAGTCAACGGCTTTGCCCACTGCGAGTGTCCGTCCCCGCTCTGCTCGGAGGCCAACATGACCAAGGTTTGCGGGAGAGGCAGCCATGGGGGGCTGAGCAGTCTGCGCGGGGACGTGTGGCTAGCTCAGCTGCATCGGTTTGGTGCAGGCGGCGCAGGAGTCTGATGTCTCTTTCCCCCGCTACAAGAAGCAGGCGGGCAAGTTTGGTCACCATCTTTGGTGCGTGGGGAAGGGTGACGTGCAAGTCGTAGATGTCTCCCAATGGAGCCGGGTGCTGTGCGCCCTGTCTGGCACCTCTGAGCTGCTCTGCTCCTCGGCTTCCACAGCCCTCCCTTGGGTCCCTCTCTGCAGACCATTGCCTCTTTGCCTGCAAAGCCTCTGCTTCCAGCATTTAAGGACCAGTTTATTTTACCCAGGGCTTGGAGGAGGACAGACGTGCAGCTCATGTTTCCCCTCTGCTTCCCAGGTGTGTGGCTCTGATGGGGTCACTTATGGGGACCAGTGCCAGCTGAAGACCATCGCCTGCCGGCAGGGACAGGCCATCACAGTGAAGCATGTGGGGCAGTGCCACGGTGAGTGTCTGCAGCTCTCGGTGCTGGGGCAGCGCCAGCTCTCTGGCCTGACACTGGACCCGGGTCTGGCTGCCTCCCGCTGCGGTTCCTCACTGTGCCGTGACTCTTCATGGCACAGCAGATGCACTGCCCAAGGCAGGTGCCTGAGGGTTTGCAACATGCTTCCCAATATCATGGCCAGCCTTTTCTTACCTACCCTGTCTTGCTGCTCCTTTCAGAGTCCATCACTCACACAAGCCACCCCTCACCACCCACACCGCTGCCCACACTGCCGCTGGACAAGTTAATCCTTCCTCCACCACTGCGGCTGACCACCCGGGCTCCAGAACCCACCGAGCTGGCTACCAGCTCCCTGCTGTTGGAAGCCAGGCCTACTGAAAGAGATCACCCTACAACAAAGCGCATCACGACTGCCAGACCAGCTACTACACCATGGATGACACATGGGGTGTATAAGACCACCGTCCGCCCTCTCTCCACCGCACCGGTGGTCCTGGCCACCACCCAGCCTGCCTATGTTGAATCAGGCAGTGCAGAAGGCAGCGGGGACCAAGAGATGGGCATCAGTGGAGACCAGGAATCTAGTGGGGCAGGCTCTGCTGGTGAGTGTGCTTTGGCTTGGCAAGTCAGTCGTGGGCTAAACCATACCCTGTCTTTCACGACAAAACGAAGCTGTGCCTCAGCCTCATTCTCCAAGAAAGGTTAGGTCTTCCCTCCTGCTGGTGAACGCTCCCCTTAATGCCTTGCAGGGGAAGAGGAGGTGGAGGAAAGCCAGGTAACTTCCACCCCAGCCATTGAGAGGGCGACGTGTTACAACACCCCGCTGGGATGCTGCTCTGATGGCAAGACTGCGGCTGCTGATGCGGAAGGCAGCAACTGTCCAGGTGAGTTTGTCCTCGGGACTGGTCTCTGGGCTTCCTTTGGGTGGTCAGGAGTCAGGCTGAGCTCTTGCAGGGTGCGGGAGAGGGAGAGACGCCGCTGAGAGCCGACGGGCGAGGAGAGCAGCGTGGTGCTGTGCTCGCCCGGCTGGCAGAGAGCGTGGTTCCTGTGTCCAGCCTGGGGGCTGGCATGGTCCTGGGGACGTGCTGAGCCACGGTGGCTGGCAGATGTGCCCATCTGCCGCAGCCCCCGGCAGCCAGCCCTAGTGCTTGGGTGGGTGCTGCACTTCATGCAGGAGCCAGGGCACGCTGCATTTTTCTTCGCTTAGGTGGCCACTTTCTTCCTTGACTGCTACAGCCCTAAAACTTTGACCAGTGTTTTGCCCAGGCTTCTGCAGAGCTCACGACTGGCACTAGGGGGGATGCGGGATTTTCTTGGATTCCCATTTTATCTACGTCAATAGCCGTAAATGGGAGCTGGGCTGACCAGGACCGTAGCCCCAGCGTCCCTGCTGGGCTTCCTGGGGAGTCTGAGCTTCTTGACTCACGCTGCGGTTCCCAGGAGAGCACACTGCTCTCATGACCTAGCTGGGATCTGTCTTACCCACTCTCAGTCCCTTTCACACTGTCCATGTCGAGGGAACAGAGCCACCTGTGCTCGGTCAGAGTATTGGTTGCCCTGTACATACATCCTCGTTACCCTGAAAATTGTTGCTCTGGGGCGGTTTCCCAGATATTTGCTCACTGAGGTTCTTCTTAACTGTCCCTGTTCCTTGGGGGTTTCCAGCAGGACATCCCCTGTTCTTCTGGACACCGTGTTCCCCTTTTAACCCACGAAAGGACAGCTGTTGGGAACCTCCCTAGTGGGGGGTCTTTCTGTAGCTGCCTCTGCACTCCCACGGCTCCGCTGGAAGGAAACCACACCTTGGGTTCCTCTTGCAGTTTCGGTCTGGTTTTGCAAGGCTGGCCACAGCCTGTTAGCTAGCAGGGTCTCCGCTTCCCTCTCCCAGCACAGGTCTTCTTGTCCAGAGCCCACATTTCGCCCTCCTCTGCCCCCTGTTTGCATGCACGTGTCTGATCCTGCCGTATTGACTATGTGCTGCTCTGGCTAACGTCTTTCTCTTGTTACTCAGCCGGTGCAGGGGGGCTGCTATCCGGGCCGGAGCTCAGAGGAAACCGTATGGTAAAAGCTGCCATCTCCAGCCTGGTCTTTGCCATCTGCTCCAGCACCCTTTGATACTAATCCTCCATGGCGCTCTCCCAGACCCATCCAGACTAACCCCGACACTGGCACTACCCGCACACCGCCATCACCCTTTCCCCCCAGGGACTCGAATGCTCCTCGCGGCTGTCAGCCACACGCCTGTCCCCTGCCCACAAGCCGACTAAAGGTGTTTGTCTTGTTTACCCTCCCTCCCATAGCTACCAAAGTCTTCCAAGGAGTCCTCATCTTGGAGGAGGTGGAAGGCCAGGAGCTGTTCTACACGCCCGAGATGGCTGACCCCAAGTCAGAGCTCTTTGGGGAGACGGCCAGGAGCATCGAGAGTGCGGTGAGTCCTTTGCGCTTGATCTAGGGTCTGGGTAGGGCTTTTCTGGCCTCATGAAAAGAAGAGAGGACGCTGCCCATTGTGGTGGACAGACGGCTAAACCCCAAACGTTCGCTTCCAGAAGCACAGTCCTCCCCTTCTCAAGCAAGCCGAGCTGCTGCTAATAAGCAGGCTTGTCGGTTCAAGCGGCGGGGTTCCCACCGGGAGCCAGCCCGTGGCAAACCAGCCCGTGGCAAACCAGCCCGTGGCAAGCTCGCCTGCTTGCGTCTGCTTGCCCCCCGAGGCACCAGGGCTCTGCAGGAAGGCTGCCCTGCCTGCTGCGCTTCGTTCCGGCCGCCCCGCTGCGGCGGGGCACCCAGGGCGCTCTGCTTTTGGAGCGCTGCTCCCCGGGTGCGTGTTACAGTACCCTGTGGCAACGCCAGCCTCTCCGACTGCAGACGCTGTTGTTCCAACCACGGGGACAGCTGTGGGTTTCCTCCTGCTTCGGCTTCTCGTTCGCGATGGCTTTTGGGGAGGCTGTGGCCTGTTATTGCTGTCTGTCACAGGGGAACACGGAGACTTACCTGCGAAATGTGTTGAGTGCCTTGGAGGAGCGTTGCTCCATCTTGGAGTTTGGGGTGGGTTTTTTTGAGATGGGCTTAACCTACAAAAGTTGGGAGTGAACATGGCTTATTGCCAGGGCCAGCGCTTTTATGGGGTGGGCACTTAAGAGTGTAAGGAGATGATGCACCAATTCTGCCTGAGAGGTACCCTCTGAATTTGTCCAATCTCTTTTTAATCTGCGTGGGTTATTAGCCTCTGCCACATGCTGTTCAGTGGGTTCCATCCTTTGTTATGTGCTGGGTCAAAAACTATCCTTTTTCAGCTTGATCTTGGTGGTGGGGCTGTTTAGACGAGAGGTTACGTCTTAAAGCCCTGGATTTCCTAAAGCATCCTTACCTCCATGAAAAACCCTTAGACAAAAACGTGTCCAAAACCCCCTCGCGCCTCCAGTTCAGCTACACAGCTTGGGAAGCTGCTTGTGTAAATCCAGTCTCCCACCTTTAAGGAGAACCCCCCTGCCTTGCCAGCTCTCGGAGTAGGCGGACTTTGCGTGGCAACGTGTACATATGGGTATGCCAAGGAAGCGCTGGGTGGGGTAGCAACATTATACTGTAGCCTGCAGTGTGGCACAGCAAATACAAAGCATCTTTGCAAGATTAACATATTTCGAGTTGGTTCCAAGCCGCACTTAGAAGTTGGCAAGCCCTCAGTACAGTCATATAAGCAGATGTGTGCCTGGCATATGGACCATATGTTTTGTGCAGTTCTGTATCACAATAGCGATATTTCCCAATACAACAGTGGCTTCTATCTGAGGATGCAAACAGGCACACAAAAGCTTCTCTCACTGGTTCTTCCATTTGCCCTCCCCCTGTGAGAAGGCAGGAGATTTTGCTGATTTCCGTTTTCCCAGGGCTGGGGGAAATGAAGGCATGGCACAGGCCCTCTGTCCCAGAAGCCGTCTGTGGCTGGGCTGAGAGTTCCTGCCACGGTCCTGTGCTGCAGAGACCTGTTGTCCCTGTGCAACCTACCTGCAAATACTCGTGGATGTGATGTGCTCCTTTACCCCTCCGAGATCACTATGCCCAAATTTATAGGGGGAGACTATACCATGGGGCCATCAGTCAGTTAATTACTTTCTTCTGGTTTTGCCTTGAAGCCAAGGGAAGGAAGCGGTGACCTCTAGCTGTGGCGACTGCCAGCCCAACACGAGGTTGGACAGATAGCTAGCAAAGGTGTTAAAGCCGTGACTTGCTGTAAGCCTTCGACTGTCACTGCCTCCTTCATGTGACTTCAGACAAATCCTGCAGTGTCTGAGAGCCAAGTTTTAAAAGGCAGTCAGGTACATAGAGATGCAGAATGGTGCCTTATGGGATTTTCCAAAGTGCCTAAGCAGGTTTACACAGCTTTAGAAGGGATCAGTAAGACTTAGATGCCACTCAGTAGAAAATCCCTATATGAACTGCAGGGTGTCTCTGGTCTGGCTCTGTTCCGCTCTTCTCCATGGGTACGATGGCGATAGCTCTTTTCCCCACACTGTTTCTGGATCCTGTTCTTACCTTTGAGTGCAGGGCATAAAGAATAGGGGCCACCTGAAATTATGACCCTACACAAAGGGGCACTGCTCTCTGCATGTGTCTGTGGGAGGTGTTGCAAAGGTTTGGACGCAAACTCCTGTGGGTTGAAACCAAGGAGACCTGCTGAGACTCAAGATCTTCTACTGAAAGGACCCATGCCCTAGGATTTCCCTGTTACTGAGTTTGTTTATCTTTCCTCCCTCACCTCCGACCAACTAGCTGGATGAGCTTTTCCGCAATTCTGATGTTAAGAAGGATTTCAAGAGCATCCGTGTCCGAGACCTGGGGCAGAGCAGCGCTGTCCGTGTCATTGTGGAGTCGCACTTTGACCCAGGTGAGAGCCTTCCCGGTGCTGATTCCATGTGGCATCCACAGCTGCCTGAGGAGGGAGCAGGCACTCCCGGTGGGGCTGCAGCCTGAGAAACACGCGTGCAGCAAGGAGCATGAAAGAACCGTATTAAAACTGGCCGGGGCTATGTCTTCTATCCAGCAGAATCAACAGATGCTGTGAGAAGACCTGGGAGGAGGTGCACCCTAAGCTGGTGCCTGGAAGGCTGGAAGCGTTTTCCTAGGGAAAAGTGATTCGGATGCATTGTGGGGAGGTCACGAGAGGGAACTGCTAGGTGGGCCTGCGTCTTCACCCTTGCCTTTCTCCTTTCTCCCCCTGCCTACGATTAGCCACTTCCTACACGGCAGCTGATGTCCAAGGGGCCCTGCTGAAGCAGATCAAAGCTTCCAAAAAGAAGACCATCCTGGTGAAGAAGCCCCAGCAGGAGCATGTCAAATTCATGGACTTCGGTGAGCCCCCTCTGTCTGCGGTCAGTTCCCTCTCTTGGTTTAGGCTTTCAAACAGCCAGGCTGCCTCTTCTGGTCTTGCTAGGGCCTTTCATCTGTAGTGGTAACATGTCAAATGCTTCCCCAGACAGTGCCCTCCAGAGGCAGGGCTCAGAGGTTAGTCCACGTGCCCAGACTTATATCTCAACTCAGGAGGGCTCTAAGGGAGGGTAAAATTGCTCCCATCTTCCACAGCACACGGCAAGCGGCAGTGCTGCGCCGTGGCGATGTGACGCTGCCCACAGTACTGGAAAGCGATCCCTTTCTGGCACTCCCGAAGGGGTGGGCAGCCTACCTACGTGGTCTCATGCTGATAAACCTGAAACACTGATTTTTCAGGAAAGAAAAGCTCGTGGTCCCCCTGCACCGGGCACGCAGCCCTACCTGGGAGCATGTCTACCCCCACGCAAGGGTGGGAGGACAGGCAGCACTGCGGTGCTGCAGGGGAGGACCCTGTGCAGACACGCACCCTGTGCAGGCCAGACGCGTGGGCTGGGATGTGCAGCCAGAGCCCTGGGGCCCGGAGAGTGGAGGGGGGAGAGCTCTTGGGCTTTTGGGCATGCGGGAGCCTGGGAGAGCCGTCCATCCGAGCCTCTCTGCTGCCGTCTCCCCCCAAAAGCCCGAGCGGCTTTCACTGCCCCCAGGGAGGGTCGCAAAGCCACCAGCCTCTACCTGCGTTCTGCTGTGTTTCAGACTGGATCCCCAGGCTCTTCACCACCACTGTGACCACAACCACGGCCACCACCATGGCACCCACCACCACCCGCAGGTACACCACAGCTACCGCTGCCACCACCGTCCACGTCCTGCGCCCAGACGCCGCGGGCCGACCCAGCACCAAGACGGCAGGAGCTGTGAGCACCAAGAGACCCACCTCCACCCTCCCTGCCACCACCGCCCGGCGGAAGCCCACGCGCCAGCCCCCCGCCATGAAGAAACCCTCGCGGCCCTGCGACTCTCACCCCTGCCTGCATGGTGGCACCTGCGAGGATGATGGGAAGGAGTTCACGTGCAGCTGCCCGGCAGGCAAAGGGGGAGCTGTCTGCGAGAAACGTACGTGCCTCTGACCTGTCGCGGCACCGGTAGCAGAGCTCGCAGCTGTAAGAGGGCGAGGGCCAAAAACGGGGACAACACAGTCAGGGGAACCACATCTCGTGGAGCTTTTGAGTTCCACCTAGAGGCTCCAGCCGAGGAAGCTGGGAGGATGCAACTGGGAAAGCGTTGCTCTGCTGTTGCCCCTTTTCTTACCTGTTCTCCCTAAGCATGTGCTGCTAGGCACAACCAGGGCTGAAGGGCTGGGCTTCACGCAGTGTGACCCTTCTGTGCCCGTCCCCCCTCCAGCAGACTGCAATTCCTGCATGGCAGTGGAGAGCCATGGGGGCACATGCAAACCCAGCTCCGTAACTTGCGCTGGCACCGCACACAGGCAGGAGGCACGGCAGGGGTCAATTTAACCGGCTTTCTTAACTCTGCCAAGAGCAGGTTGTACATGCGCTGTGTATTGTAAGAGTCAAGGACAGCGAGGCTGCAGGGTAAGAAGTTGCCAGGAGCAATTTCTTCCTGGCTCCACTTCTGATATACCACTGCCGCGAAGCATGGGGATTGTGAGCTTCTGCTTTTTTATCTCAGCCTGTGCCATTGTCGCTCACAGCTCCTGCAGCTAGTGACGGCTAGTTAGTGTAACAGAGAGACAGGTACTGACTGTCCTCTCAAACACCAGGAGACGTGTGCTGATAATTCAGGCTCTATTCCCTGGCGCTCAGAGCTGCTTAGCAAACAGCTGCAGACAGGCAACGTGCTTAACCAGAGCTGCTGTTATTTACTCTGAGCTCCCACTGGCAATTTGGTGTCACGCCGGGGGCTCTGCGTGGTTCAGTGCTTACTCCTGAAAAGATTTGTCCCTAAAGCTATAAGCTGGAGCACTCAAAGCTGCTGCTGGATGTGGATGTCCGGTCCTGCTAATATTAGTAGGGCTTGGCTTTCCAGATCCCTTGGAAAATCTCAGCTGCAATAAGTAAAAGCCTGGAGTGATGAATGTAAATCCATCTTGTGGGATTCTGGGAGGACAGATAAAAATTACCTAAGGAGCCAGGAAGTTGAGTGTAAGGAGCTGTATGTGCAGCAGAGCTCAGCTGAGGGCCCAGGGGATGTGATAGCTGGGCACAGAAAGGACCGGCAGCACTGGTCCTTAACTGGGAGGAGCTGACTGGGACCCCACTGAAGCTAAGTACTGGGAGAGCAATACCACAGATCTCTAAAGCCTGGGAGCAATCTTTGGGTGCATGCTATCACGAGAGGAGCTGGTTGCTACCAGTATGGGTGTTTGGGAAGCAGTGACGGGCTAATTGCACAGGAGCATGGGCCCAGAGGAGAGAGCAAGCTTCTTTCTGCCATTTCACAAGAGTTGTTTGCTCGTACAGGTAGGAAAGTGTTCACAGGCTCATGTCAGGCCTTTATCTGCTCTCTGTTCTTCTGTTCCCTCCTCTACTTCATCCCCTTGTCCTTTCTCTGTGTCCTTCTTGGCTCTTGCAGCTGTCAGGTACTTCATCCCCAGCTTTGGTGGCAAGTCCTACCTGGCCTTCAAGATGATGAAGGCGTACCACACCGTGCGCATCGCCATGGAGTTCAGGACTGTGGAGCTCAGCGGGCTGCTGCTCTACAACGGGCAGAACCGTGGCAAAGACTTCATTTCCCTGGCGCTGGTTGGCGGCTTCGTGGAGCTCAGGTGGGTGCCCTTCCCCTCGGCCCTGCATGCTGCGGAGGAAGCAGAGCAGCCGCTCCTGCCAGAACGGTCCTTGCAGAACACCAGGAGGCTTCTGGGCTCAAACTTGCAGGCTGAGAAATAGTAGCATTAAATGGACAAGAAGAGGAGGTTTCTTTCCAATGTAATAAGAATACTATGGGGAGCCATTCCCTGTGCTACTTTCAACAAAGTTATTTCACTTATTTCAATTTGAATTTTGAAAAGCTAAAAGCTGTGGGAGGTTGACTTTTTTTGGGCAAGTGAGAGGTCTTTTTTTGGCACTGTTTTTGTACTGGGAGAAGAAATGGAGGGGGGGGAAAAAAGGGAGAAAGGCCCCAAAAATCTGAGCTGCAATGATTTTTCCAGTTCCAAAAGCCAAAGCCACAGACTTGGAACAAGGTGAGGTGGCAGGAAGACCTCTGGAGTCTGCAAAGTCCAGACAAGTTCCCAGGCAGCCAGTCCCGATGCTCAGCAGGGGACGGCTGTATGCTCTGAGCACAGCCTGGCCCAGAGGTGGGGAGAGAGGGGGGCTCCCGTGTGCTCCCAGCTTCTCTTTGGGACACAGCAGCCGCTGTGCCATGGTGTAGATGTCACCTTTCTGCAGCGTGGCACAGACAGAGGCCTCCCCCTCTTCCGCCCCAGGTTCAACACCGGCTCCGGCACGGGTATCATCACCAGCAAGGTCCGCGTTGAGCCTGGGAAGTGGCACCAGTTAGTGGTTAACCGCAACCGCCGCAGTGGCATGCTGTCTGTCGATGGGGAGCCCCACGTCAGCGGCGAGAGCCCGACGGGCACCGACGGGCTCAACCTTGACACAGACCTGTTCATCGGGGGAGCACCGGAGGACCAAATGGCTGTGTGAGTGAGGGCGCTGGACCGCTGCCGTGGGTGTCGCCGCATCCGCTGCTGCTGCGGGCACAGCATCCGTGGGGGCTGCAGCCCTCTGCCTGCTAGCAGGCTGCAGGTGGTGGCTGGGGGAGCATCGTGGAGCAGAGCTTCCCTGGGCCTGGGGGGGCCTCTTAATGCCCTGCTGGGGAGCACAGACTGACCCAGAAGCTTGGAGGGCCCCTGCGTTTTTGTCTTTGTGGACAAAACCCCCACCTACTTTGTCCTCTGTCCCCTCAGGGTGGCAGATCGTACTGCGGCTACAACCGGCCTGAAGGGCTGCATCCGCCTGCTGGACGTGAACAACCAGATGTACGACCTGCGGGAGAAAGGCAGTGATGTGCTGTATGGCAGCGGGGTGGGCGAGTGCGGCAACGACCCCTGTCACCCCAACCCCTGCCACCATGGTGGCATCTGCCATGTCAAGGAGGCAGAGATGTTCCACTGCGAGTGTCTCCACACCTACACCGGTACGGGGAGGGGGCCGCAGGCAGCGTGTTGCTGGGGCTCCTGATCCCGCTGGCTGGCTCTGAGGGATCGCAGAGCCTCGGGGGCTCATGGTGTGAGCTGCGGGGTGGGGGGTGGATGTGGTGTGGAGTGTCAGCAGTGGGTTAGAGGGAGAAGTGTAGGATGAAGCCGCGTCTGGTGAAGACAATAAATTTAGGAGGTAGACCTATTCCTAAGGACATGAGCCAAGGGCCAGGATCTGTCTGTTCTCACGTACTAAACAAAATTGCCCTTTGCGTTTCAGGGGCAGTGCAAAGCATAGTCTGGCAAGGGTATCACCTGCTGTTTGTGGGGTCCTCTGAGGGGGGCTTCTTGGGTCACTGGAACCCAACCTGGGCAGGTGAAAAGAGGCTGGTGGGGCCATCAGGAGACTGTTTGTCTCTGGTGAAATCATGCCTGATGGCTGTTGGTTTGAGATGCTGACGTGACAGGCTGCCTTTTCTGCTGCAGGCCCAACGTGTGCTGACGAGAGGAATCCCTGTGACCCTACGCCCTGCCACGTCTCTGCCACCTGCCTGGTGCTGCCAGAGGGAGGTGCCTTGTGCGCCTGTCCCATGGGCCGGGAAGGAGACTTCTGCGAGCTAGGTGGGACGGGAGCTGGCAGAGGAGCGGGTCTGGGGAAGGGGGTGGAACTGAAGGTGCTGATTTCCCCAGCCTGGGTGGCCAGGAGGCTTTGCCTGCTGTGGCTCTGGGGCACTGGCTGAAGCTGCTCTGCCTCCTCTTCCTCACCCTTCCCTCGTTTGTGCCCAGTGACAGAGCAGGACCACACCATGCCCTTCCTCCCGGAGTTCAATGGCTTCTCCTACCTGGAGCTGAATGGGCTGCAGACCTTCGTTCCTGACCTGCAGTAAGTGCCAAGGAACAGGAGAGGGGCAGGCGAGTGCATTGCCTGCGTGGCTGATCTGGGGGAGAGAGCTTGGGCTCTGAGCCTCGCCTGGCACATGCTGGCTCTCCCTAGAGGCTCTCCCTTTTGACAGGTTTTGGAGGGTTTGTCCAGAGGGACTGGCATCGCCAGAATCCCCGCAGCCAGAATGAGCCAGCAATGCTTCCCAGGGGCTTGGCGTTGCAACGGGCTGGGTAAATAAGCACCACGGATGGTATCCTGAACGTGGCAGATGTATCTCTTACCTGGCAAGGGTGCCTTACGGGAGTGGCATCTCTCTGCCATACCTGTAGTCCCAAGCAGGCAGGGGTCTTCTAAGGGCTCGGCACATGGGAGCGGAGGAAGAGGACACATGGGTAGCTGGAATGGAGGGTATCCATAATCCTTCTCTCCTCAGGGACAAAATGTCCATGGAAGTTGTGTTCCTGGCCAAGAGCCCCAGCGGCATGATCTTCTACAATGGCCAGAAGACAGATGGCAAAGGGGACTTTGTCTCTCTGGCCTTACACGATGGCTACCTGGAATACAGATATGACCTGGGCAAAGGGGCGGCTGTACTCAGGTAGGGTGGGCTGCAGGCTGGGGAGCTGCTCCTCAGGGTGGCGGTGGCGACAGAGGCAGGAGAAGGACAGTGGTGGCTTTCAGCATCTAGCACTGGCTTTGAGCTCCCCCTCCCCAGAAAACCATAAGGAAGCCAGGGGTAGCAGGCTTCATACTGGCCTCGGCTGTTTGCTGTAATGGCTCTGGGGCGGCTGTCCCTCTGTGGGGCAGGGCAGAGCTGGGCCTGCCTCCAGCTCCTGCCTCTCTCCCGGGCTCTGCTGGGCTGTCTGCATGGCTGCGAGCTGGGGCAGCCCAAGCTGGTCAAGCTGCGGTGGCCTGGGCAGCTCAAGCTGGTCAGGGGAGGTTTCCAGCGCTGTGTTTGGAGGTGGTGATGGCAAAGCTCTCATTCACATGTCTTCTCCCTTCTCACCACCAGGAGCAAAGAGCCAATTCCCCTCAACACCTGGATAAGTGTCTTGTTGGAGAGGAATGGGCGCAAAGGGGTAATGAGGATCAACAACGGCGAGAGGGTGATGGGAGAGTCACCGGTAAGTTGATGGGCAAAGGAGAGCTCTCTGGGCTTCCAGCCCCTGCTCCTCTTGTGTGAAATGAGCTGAATTCCCAGCCTTGTGGGCTTTTAATGCCTGTGGTGCATGGCTTTAAGGGTAGAGAAGAAGTGGGCAAGACCTGGGGAGAAAAGGATGCTGCAGGGCAGAGCTTGCCTGCCCCTCTCAGCTGCGCTGTAGCCTGGCCCTGGTGCTGTAGGACAGCAGCTGCACACCTCTTGCAGCTCTTCCTCCCTCCTTGTCCCCCACCAGCCACAGAGCTGCAGCCCCTTTGCCAGCGCCACGCATGCCCTGATTCTTGGGGCCTCGGTTTCAGGGATGTGCTTGACTGAGCCCCCCTCGCACAACATACACACAACCACACACACCCTTTTTTGGAAGTCCTCGAGTCTCCCTGAACAGGGGCAGGTACGCAAGGCACCCTTGCAGCCCCGGGAAGTGGCTGCCCATGCTGCCGCTGTGTTGGGCCCCTGTGGGTTTCATCCCGCACCCTTGGCGCTGGGCTCAGGAGCCCTCCGAGCGTGGGAGGCTCGGCCGGGAGGAAGTCACGGAGTCGTAAAAGCCCCGTTGCACTGTTGCTGCTGAATCCATTAGTGCTTTCTCTGCTCAGCTTCTAAGCTGGCAGCTTACCTCTCTGACCTCTCCCGTGTCCTGTCCCCCCCTGCACTTCTGTCTCTGCACAAACAGCAGGGTTTCATGGCAGGGCTACTGGCCGTCCTTCCATCCACCTTTCCAGTGGGGAAGCTGATAATGCAGGAAAGGGCCTGACTGCTGCTGAATTCATCCTTAAGCTCCACATAAAAGTGCAGCATCAAGATTATGCAACGTTCCTGCAAAACAAGGGGTTTCTTCCTTCCCTCACTCTCATCTTTTCAAGCTCCTCTCCAAGTGAAGGTTACCCCTGGTTGGCAGGGTGGCAGCAGCCCCTCCTGTTGCGTTCTGCAGCTCCCCTTCCCTGGCTATCCCGGGCACTGGTTGCAGTGGTGGTCTTGCAGCCGTGCATGTTACAATGTTACCCACTGATCTCCCTTTTCTCTCTCTCTCTTTCTCTCTCTTCCTTTTTCATTTGTATTTTTCCCTCCCCTGCTGTCTGGATCCCAGAAATCCCGTAAGGTAAAGATAAGTATGACCCACTGCACCTCCATCTCATCCGCCATTGGCACGTTGTTCTCTTTTGTTTTCCATTCAGAACTCAGTGTTTCACCCACTCCCCTTCCCATCTGACCAAGCAGCTTTAGGATCTCTGTAGATTAGAGACACTTCTTTTCCTCTTCCGTCATTAATTTCCAGCCAGTTGTTACATTTTGTTCCGGAAGCATTTCAATTAATCCAGTCATGTTTCTCGTGTTAACTCCACAAAGCATTAGCTAGTGATTCATATAACTGCATCTTTGCCTTGCTGCTGTGCCTCTGGGTCTGTCCCAGGTGCACAGGAGGGGATCTTGCTCCTGTTGTGTGCCCGGTGAGCCGTGTGGCTGAAGACTCACCTGGGACTTTCCGTGCCATGCAGCTGGGGCTGCAGGGTGACAGCAAGGAGGGGGTCTTTCTCCTCCAAACTCACAGCCCTGTGAGATGCAGGAGAACCTCCTCTAGACTTTTGCCATAAGGGACCTGCAGCAGCTGGATGAACCCAAGCTCAATCCCTCTGGTTTGGGTTTAAACATTAGTCCTGGCGAGACTGAAGCAGTATTTGTTTACTTGGTTTTGGGGGCCACATAAAGCCAGGGGCCTCCACGCCTGAGGACGTCAGAACAGCATCTCCCTAAAATTAAATTCACAGGAAAATCTTTCCCTTGTGTGCCTGCTGGCAGGTGAGACCTTGCAGCCTGGCGTGAGGAGGTTCGCTGTGGGCTCCGTTCTCCCAGCGCCCTTTACGCAGCCTGGTTTGGTGCCAGATACGTGGAGCTCATCCTCCCCCTGTGCTCGGCGGCGGCTCACCCCGGCAGTGCCGCGGCTGGTGGGCGGCTGCGGGTCCCGGTGGCAGAGCAGGGAGAGCGAGGGCTGCAGGGCATGGGGAGCAGGGGCAGGAGCAGCACAGGGAACGGAGGAGAAGGTGGGGACCTGGTCCCAGGCGGGATGTGAAACCCAGCCTGCCTCTCCCTGCCCGGCCCACCTCCTGCCTGCCCACCCCAGGGCAGGGCTGTCCTGCCTGCTCCGCTGCGGCAGAGCCTGTGCAGGGCCCCTGGCATGCTTTCTGAGGGGCTCTCCTGCTCCAGCCTCCGCAGAGACGGCTAGCGGTGCCCCACGCCAGCCCTGGCCCAGGGCACAGCCCATGCCTTGAGGGAGGAAGGCAGGGAGTGGGGGAGCGCCGGGGACAGGCATCTTCTTTCCCACCAGCCCAGCTTCTGGTTGTGCACGGGTGCCTGCTCTGCCGGCAGTGCCGCCCTGCTCGCAGCCTCCTTTAGTCCTCGCGGAGCTGGGCCAAGTGCCCAGCTTGCAGCTTAGGGATAGCCTGACATCTTCTCCATCTCACCTTCTCCCCTTTCCACCCCAGGTGCCTCACACCTTCCTGAACCTGAAGGAGCCATTTTATGTGGGGGGAGCCCCTGATTTCAGCAAACTAGCTCGAGCAGCTGCCATCTCCACCAGCTTCGACGGAGCTGTGCAGAGGGTAAGACCCTACCGGGCAGCCTGGGACAGGCGTCTGGCTGGGAGATGTTCCATCTGCGCTGGCATCGCCGGAGGAGAGCGAGGAGGAGCCTGGGAGTGGGCTTCCCTGGCACCTGGGTCCATGTGCATGGGGGGAAAACAGCCAGCTGAAAAGTGGCAGCGGTGGGTGGCAGAAGAGGAGGCAGGGGTGCATCGCAGGAATACGTGTGGCTTGGGGATGGGTTCCCATCTCCCTTTTCCTCTTGAGGGTGCTGGCCTCTGTCCCCCCGCCAGCCCCGCAGAGAGGTGGGGTGGTGAAGGCTGACTTTCGTGCTTCCTCTTGCTTGCACCTGTCAGATCTCTGTCAAGGGGGTGCCTGTGCTGAAGGAGCAGAACATCCGCAGCGCCATTGAGATCTCCCCCTTCCGAGGCCACCCCTGTACCCAGAAACCAAACCCCTGCCAGAACGGAGGCACTTGCAGCCCCCGGCTAGAGAGCTACGAGTGCACCTGCCAGAGGGGCTTCTCCGGGGCTCAGTGTGAGAAAGGTGAGACTGCCAAGATAGGGCTGGACATGGACCCTCACCCACTAGCCAGACAGAGCAATGAAACTGCTTCTATGGTTAGCGGGTGGCAGCAGGACAGCACAACGCTTAGGCCAAGCCTGAGGTCTTGCCCTTGTGGCAGGTGGGAGGGATCCAGGGGAAAGAAGCTGCGGCGTTTGCAGGCTGGCGCTGTTGTGCAGCTGTGAAGTCGAGGCAATGCCATTTCTCAGAAAGGCAGGCATTGCACTGCACGCAGCAGGGCGAATGCTGCTGCCCACGGGTAGATCACCCAGCCCTTTCACCTCCATCTGCCAGTGCACTCTCACCTGTCTGGTGTTGCTGTGCTCACTTGAAGCAGGCTGGGGCAGGGAAACATAGAATCATAGAATGGTTTAGGTTGGAAGGGACCTTTAGAGGCCATCTAGTCCAACCCCCACCATGGTTTGGTGCTGTAGCAGATCAGGGTTTCTTTCCTGCTGCCTCCCTGAAATTAGCACTTGGGCCATCACCGAGTCCCGGTTCCTCCCCAGCTTCAGCCAGGAAGCCAGCAAGGCTGCAGATTTCATGACAGTTGGCTGCAAAACAAGGAGGTGGTCCAAACTCACAGGCTTTAAAGCCACAGCAAAACTTTCCAGGGGCTTGCTTAGAGTGCTGACATGCCCCAAGGGGTGGCAGGTTTGTGCACGCCTTCGTCCTGTTATGAATTCTCAGTGTAAAGGGGGATTTTCCTATCTCCAAGGACAGACGGGCCATGCCATGTTACCTGACAGCTCTTTTTTCCCACCTCCAGTGATCATTGAGAAGGCTGCTGGAGATGCAGAGGCCATTGCTTTTGATGGTAGGACATATATGGAGTACCACAATGCCGTGACAAAGAGGTAACTTGGCTGCCGAGCTGAACCAAGATCAAAACAAGGAGTTAGGGCTGCTAGCGGGAGGAAGAGCTAGGGTGGGAGAAGTCCAAGTACAGAGCTCAGAAAGGGGCAAGCCAGACTGGGGCTGTGAGCACTCGCTTCCAGCCGCTACCTCTAAAGCTGCCTTGTTGGCAGAGGGCTTTTCCCCACAATGGCAGTGCCTGGCCAACCTCAGGTCTGGATAATCTCATTCTGTAGTGTGTGGGCCACCTTCTGGGTTACCATCGTCTGGTTTGGGAGTGGGATAAAGCTGGCTGAGTCCACCCATGAAGATGGTTAATGTCCCCTGCTCCTGGTCGGTGCCTTTCTTTGCCCACATGCTCAGGAGAGAGCTTATGGGCTGGGTGAGCTGTGCTGAGGGGAGAGATAGCTCTGCCTCTGTTTTATTTCACACCTGTTTGCCAGCTCCTTTGTCTCCCTGGCTGTTTGTGCAGCAAGGGGGCGGTTCTGCCAACAGGGACGGGCCGTCGCTGCTGCAGGACCTGGCTAGCCTTCTCCAGCATCTGCTCGACCCTGACCCCATGGGCTAGGGGTACGTGTTCGGACCCTGTGGCCTCTGTGGCTGTACTGGTCCTGGGGGTTTCTCTCTCAAGATAAGCAGAGCCTGGTACGCAGCTGCTGACTGAGGACCCCTTCAGCCTCTGGGCTGGATATTTCTCCTGCAGTAGACTCCCGCTGCACTGCAGCCTGACTCAGCACCCTTCCTCAGCACCATGCTCCTACAGCCCCTGTGGTTAATCCCAGCTCCATGGCACCGGGAGAGGGGATTGCATAAGGCTCTGTCCATCTGCCTCTTACACCCTCAGATTCCCTGCTGCCCTAACACCCTGCCTGGGGCGGGCGTCTGTGTTGAGCTGTTGTCTGTCAGTCTCTGTCTGTCTTGTCTCTTCTCAAGGTCCTTGTTTCTTTGTTTTCAAGCCACCTGACCAATGAGATCCCCGCGTAAGTACAGTCGTCCCCACTGCCCAGCTCCTCCCTGCAGCCATCTGCCCTCCACCACGTCTCCCATTGCCACCCTGACCGCCAGCCCACCCGCGGGGGAGCGCAGGGCAGGTGTGGGAGGAGGAATACGGGCACTCTCCCAGGGGTCTGCCAGGGACAGGGGGTTCCCGTTTCAGGGTGAGGACGACACAGGTACTGACCGCAGCTCTGGCAGCCGTACAGGGGCCCAAACAGAGCCACGATGCAGCAGGAGCTATGCTGCCTGGCTCTGCTGCAGTCAAGTTGTTGTCCCAGCAGCATGCTGCAACATAGCCTTAGTTTAAGTGGATGAGCATAGGGGAAGAAAAGTTCTTGTGACTTACCTTTTCCATCAGTGGCAAAGGCATTGGTGATGGAATTAAGGGGTGCTAACCCTGCTGTGGTTTTTCTGGCACGAATGTGGTGTTGCTGCCATAGCGAAGGGGCCAGGCTGGGTGCTAGGAGGATGTTCCCCGGTCAGGGGTGCGTGGCCTGGGCACCCCCTCACAACATGTGCTGCGGCCAGAGGGGCAGGTGGATGGGGATAAGGGCTTCTTCCCTAGAGCAGGCTTGACAGCTGTTGATTTGCTGTCTGTCTGTCTTGCTGGGTGGCAGGAGTGGAAGAGAAGCACTGGTTCATGCAGCTCCAATGTGTGGGGACAGAGTTTGAGTGATACCTGCCTGTCACATCTCCATTTCACCTCATTTTCTACAAGCTGGGGTCAGACAGAGGCTCGGGAGGCTGAGTTGCGTGCATGTGTGCATGTCAACACCTGGGGAGCCACAGAGCCCCTGACCTGCATGGTCACAACAGCTTGGGAGGTGGTCTGGTGTCTTGGAAAGGGCTTTTTGGGAGCCAACCATCCTCCTAAGCTACACAGTGTGCCCTATGGCAACGAGAGGCATGTAGTGGCCTGCACAACAACTCTGCCCCGTGGCAAAGTGCCCAGCTGTCCCTCTGCACAGACGTGAGCCACATCCCTGCAGATGAGCAGAAAGCTGCTCCCCGTGTGTTCTGCCTCTCCCAGTGCACTGCAAAGGGAAGGTCACCATTCCCAGCCTTCTCCCTGCCTGAGCCAGCCTATTTTGGCTGTGCATGCCCCATCCTGCAAGGGAGCTTAGCACTTCTCCCCAGATCCCTCTGCCGGGATTTGGCAGTGGCACTCGGTAGCCCCGCCAGGGCTGAAGGACCCATTGGGCTGCCCATAAAAAGTAGTTTCTTCTGTCTCCAGGCAGACACTGGGGTGTGCCTTGGGCAGGACTAACACTCCAATTGTTTCTCTGGGCTCTGCTGGCCATGACATGCCCGTACTACTTTTTTTTTTTTTTGAACATACATTTTTATATATACATCTAGTTAGAGCTGATTGTAATGCCGGGACTGTAGCCCCTAACGCTTGCAGCCAGTGCCAGCAGGACAGCTGTAGTGCTGGGTTTCCCCTTCTCCATGCACGCCCTGCTGCCCAAGTGCCCCAAGGCTGACTCAGAGGCCTTAAGTGACAAGTCAGCTCTCTGGCTAGGTGGGAGCCCATTCTGCGGCATCCCGAGGAACCAGCCTAAGACCTGCATGCAGGTCCACCCTGGAGAGAGTCCTACTGCAGGGCCATGGCCAAAAGCTCCCTTCTGCCAGCAGTTCTACCCTCTGTCCTGTCCTGGGATGCTCATCCCAGCAGGGCGGCATGGGTGATTAGCAGGAACACTGATAGTCGTAGAATCATAGAATCGTTAAGGATGGAAAAGACCTCTAAGAGCATCAAGTCCAACCAGCAGCCCGACACCACCATGCCTCCTAAAGCATGTCCCGAACCCAGGAGAGCATTGCAGAGTCCCTGCACCACTGGGACAGGGCTGTATTCGCTCGTTGGCGTTATTAGGCCCACTCTGGCTAAGCAACAGCTTGCAAAAGCCTTGCTGGCTTGAGGAAACTCAGCCCCAAGGACAGCGGCTGAGGCTTCCCGCTCATGCTGGGTGGTTTTCTCAGCTTGGGCGTTGTGGAGGGTGAAGAGCTGTTGCTGTTGAGCAGGGCTGTTCCCTGTCTGTGAGTTGGGGTGGGAGGGAAGGGTCTCCTCCGCTGTTCTGCGCTTATCGCATGCTCCCCTTTCTTCCTGCATCTAAGTCCCGAAGCGCTGGACTATCCTGCAGAGCCCAGGTAAGTCTGTGCCAGGCTTTCAGCTCTTGTGTCTCGTGCTCTGCTGTTGCTGCCTCAGCATGTCTCTGTCTCTGTGCGTGTTCTGTGTGTCCATACCCCCGGCTTTTTATTTATAAGGGATACAGCTCTGCAGATGGTGAGAGTAAACATGAAAGAAGCCGTGTCCTTCCAGCATAGGAACAGCAGCTCCTGTGTAGCTTGAGCGCTGGCCCTTGCTCCTGGGGGACCTAGACAGCAAGTAGCTGCTGGTGAGGGGAGAGGCTGAGTTACCTTGACAGTACAGCCCTTGTCCAGCCCCTTGGACAGTGTCCCTTGGGAATAAAAAGCTGTCTGTGTTGCCCATGTTGTCTGGTCTGTGTGTGCACATGTGTCAGCAGCGTGTCTCAGAGCATCCCCGGAGAGCGGATGGCAACTCCATACGGCAACGTCACCAGTTGCCAAGAGCCTTTTGCCTGTTCCAGAAGGGACTGAGGAAAGATGGGGGTGCCAGTGTGGGGGAAATTCTGTCCTCCTTTCATTCCTCCCTTGAGAAAAGACACCACGTCTAGGAGAAAGAAGGCTTTCTGCTTCTGTGGACAGCCTCCATCCCCTTCAACTGCAGGGTGCTCATCGCCTCACGGACCCCAGCCTCAGGTTCCCGTTGGGCTTTGGTCAAGCAGAGGCAGCGGTGTAGAGCAAACGCCTCCAAGGCTGATGGCTGCGTGGTGATGGCATGGGGAGCGGCGGACCCCAGGCACCCCAGCTCTGCTGGCACCTCGGGTGCCTGCCAGCAGGATGAAATGGTGTTGACCCCAGCTTAGCTGGTGCCTGATCTGGCCAACAGAGCCCGCTTTGTTCTGACTTCTCCCAAATCAAAGGCAGCTCTGTGGGGAAAATCCTTCTGGCGATGTGGGGGCCAGCCCAGTGCTGTTCACCAGTGCATGTAACAAACCTCTTCCTTCACCGCCTGCATATGAGGAGGCAAAACCAAGACTCGTGTGTCGCAGTTCACAGGGGTTGATGTGTCCGAACCTTTTGCTCCATGGAGGGCAAAAGCAAGGGGCAGTAGCCCCAGGCTATGTCTTTGGAGGTTCAAGCTGGATTTTGGGGAAAACGCTTCATCCCCGAGAGGACTGTGCAGCCCCCGCTCAGGTCAGCAGGAAGATGGAGAAGCTCCATTCTTGGTGTTCCCAAGCTCCGCTGGGCAGAGCCAACGCTGCTGTCATGTAGCGCTGGCGCTGGTCATGCTCTGAGTAGGAGCTGGGTTGGAGAACACCAGGGGGCTATTTCTTTGATCCTGTGGCCTGGTTCAGAGCTTTCCATCTGCTCCCCCCCCCCACCCCCCATCATGCAGCAGGCCTGGGATATTGCAAAGGCTGCGACCCCTCAAGTGCAGCAGGTAGGGACTGAGACCCCATGCGTAGCCTGATGCCAAAGGTTGGTTGAAGGTTATCTTCAGCAGGTGAGCTAGCTGGCTGGGATCAGAGAAGGCTGCTCCGAGGAGCTGACTGGCTGCCTGTTGCTTTTGTAGCCATGTTTTTAACTCTTCTCTGTCGTCTCCCCGTGCAGCGAGAAGGCCTTGCAGTCAAACCACTTTGAACTAAGCATCAAAACAGAAGCCACTCAGGGGCTGATCCTGTGGAGTGGGAAGGGGCTGGAGCGATCAGACTACATCGCCCTCGCCATAGTGGATGGCTTCGTTCAAATGACCTACGACCTCGGCTCCAAGCCAGTCGTCCTACGATCCACGGTCCCCATCAACACCAACCAGTGGATTCATATCAAAGCATACAGGTGTGAAGGCTCGCGGGAGGGGAGAGCAGGACTGTGGCAATTGCTCTGAGATGGGCAAGCTGTGAACTAGGGAGCCTGAGTCATGGCCGTGGCTCCATGCCCTGTGATCCCCAAGGGTCACTCCTCTTCTTGGATAATAATAGAGGAGAGGCATGTGGGCAGTGCCGCGTTGGAGGGGTGCGTGTTGTGACACGCCTGGAAATGTCAAAGGGGCAGGCTCAAGGAGGTACGAAAGGTTCACGGCTTTTATTTTAGCTGGCTGAGGGTTTGACATTCTGTTCGTGTTGAGCCCAAGCCGTCCCTTTTTATTTTTATTGGTGGTGGGAGTGGTGAGCGGATCATGGGGCTGGCATGCCAGGGATTTCTGCTGATGGGTCTGGACGGCACGGGAGGAAGCTGCGGCTTCTGGCAGGGCCGGCAGCGGGCCTGCGGGATGCCGTGGGGATGCCGGAGGGGAGCACTGGCTGCCGGCTCTGCGGCGCTCCCCGGGGAGGCGTCGCACCGAGGACCGCTGTGCGCTACGTGGCCTGAGGGAGAGCCCCGCTCCTCTCCAGGTGGAGAAGGGCTGATGGTGCCCGGCACCTGGATTTAGCGTAAAGCAGAGGGCAGCTCTGGGTTATTCCTCTAAGGTTGCTAATCATCTTCTCTTCCTTCTCCCCTCTCTCCGGGAGCAGGGTACAGAGAGAAGGTTCCCTTCAAGTTGGCAACGAAGCCCCCATTGCTGGCTCTTCACCGCTTGGTGCAACACAGCTAGATACAGATGGGGCCCTGTGGCTGGGTAAGTCGGCGTGGAAAGGGTGAACCTCCTCTGTGCCCCTTGCTGTGCGGGGCTCGGAGCTGGAGCCGGGACGCTGATGCTCCCTCACTTGTTTCAATGGGACATCTCTGCCTCCCAGGTGGCTTTGACAGGTTTGGCCTAAGAAGTCCCCGGCTCGTTCTCTGCCTACTAGGGCGGGATGCTGGTGACAGCTGAGGGACGAAGGGTTGGCTTTACCAAATGCCAGTCCTTTCCAAGTCACCGTGTCCCCTGAGGATCCCCTGCCGCCAGTGGCGTGGAGCACTCTCTACTAACTGGGAGTGCTCCCACCTGACGAATTCCCTCACGTGTGGGAGCCTCCCTTAGTTCACAAGCCTCCCAAACATTACTTGCTTGGGTAACTCTGGTTCCCAAAAGTCAAACAGCTGAATTGAGAGAAAGGTACTTCTGTCTGGAAATACATAAATACCCAGATTTTAAATGTTGCTTTATTTGCATAACGGAATAAGCAGGCATGCCAGAACGTGGCATGTGCAGCATGAGTGCAGCAGAGTCAGGCCCGTTTGTGTGTTTGCAGTATTTCGATCCTGCAAGCGGAGTTTGGCCCATTGCAACTACCTCACACTGCCTGTGGCAGATCTGTCAGCACAGACAGAGGCTAGATTTGTCCTGTACCAGCTCAAATAGGCCAGAAATCCACCCACAAGTGTAGGATAATTGTGCTTAACTACAACCAGTACTAATCTGAGCTAAGAGGAGAGCGAAGTCCTTTTTGGAGCATAAAAGATGAAAGAAGGATGCCCAGTGATAGGGGATGCTGCAGGTCCCGGCTTCATTCGTCTCAAGGAACCTGCATGACTCAGCTCTCCATCTGTAAGTGAAGGACTGGGCTTCTCCTCCAGCGGGTGCTGTAGCTGTCCTAGCGTCCAGGATTGCAAGGGGGCACAAAGACCTCAGAAATCAATGGACAGAAATGTTCATCTGGGGATTTCAATCAGCTGTAATGGAGAAACAGTGAATTAGATTCTGTTCACGCTTTTCAGAAGCATCTGATCTTATCTTCCTAGTCTAAGCCTGTAGTTCCAGGTCTAACCCGACTTATAGAAGTCATGTTCAAAAATGTGGCCTTACGTCTGAAAAGACAGTATCCCAGATGCCATTTCTTGTTCTGAAATCTAGAAGAAAGCAAAATTTTTTCCATGAGAAATTTTTGCTTGGCTTCCCCACTAGCTCTTCCAAAGGCTTTGTTTGCGATCAGCCTTTCAGAATTTCAGCACCTCGAATGAGCCATAGTTCACGTCTCAGTAACTGAAATAAAATTCAGTTTGAATTTAGGACCGATCTCCAAGGAAATGAAGTATTTTAAGTTGAATTGGTATTTTAGAATGCAAGTTACTGGTTTAGGTGTCTTCAGGAAACCTGCGTGTATTGGTTGGAACTGGCATTTCTCTGATTTAAGTGAAAATAAATACTGGCTAGGAAAGAGGGTTTTTCCCCGCTGTTGAGGAGGGCGCTCCCAGCAGCGCCTGCACTGCGTGTGTGTGCGCATGAGTGTGCGACGCTGCCTGGGGCAGGCCGCTGGCCGGCACAGCAGCCTCTCCTTGTCCTCCCAGCCGACCTTCCGCGCTGTCTCTTGCAGGGGGAATGGAGAAGCTGAGCGTGGCTCACAAGCTGCCCAAGGCCTACAGCACTGGCTTTATTGGCTGCATAAGGGACGTGATTGTCGACCGCCAAGAACTGCATCTGGTGGAGGACGCTTTAAACAACCCCACAATATTACACTGCTCAGCCAAATAGAGCCCCAGGGACCCTTCCTTCTCCTTCCCTCCCTCCTGCCTATTGCTGTAATTATTTTCTATTTTTGTAAACTTATTGCTTTTTATATTTTGGGGGGAGGGGGGAATGGGAGGGGAGGAAACACCTTTTCTTTCGGTTTATCTGTTCGGTTGCAGTCTATCCAGGTCAGTCAGACTCTAATCAAACAGCAGCAACAAAGAACAAACCTTGAACCAAGTCTCCAAGAAGTGACAGAAGAACTTCCCCATTACACCTGCATTGTAAAACTTTTTCATACTTGAAGCTTCTTTTTGGGTTATTTTTCCCCCTCCTTACTTGTGTTCTTGGGTTGTTGTTCATGCCCGTGGGGGAAAGGATGCTGGTGCTGGCGAGGTGTGTGGCCTCCGTGGATTCACTGCCTTCCCACCTCAGGCCTGGCCCCAAAGCCCCGCTCTGCAGGGCTGGCTGAGCAGGGAAGTGGCCACCAGAGAAGCGGCAGTTGCCACCCTGCTTTGGGGCCTGGCTCTGCCAAGCCTTCTCCTGGCCCTGTGTCCACCCTATCTCCCTCCTCCCCCCCTTCCTCTCACTATAATTTATGTGTGTAAGAATCTCAAGTGCTTTTCTCCTTTATGCTCTGTTAAAATCAGGGATGCCATGCACTGGAAGAGAGACCAAGGTCTGCTCTGAGCAGGCAGGAAAGCATTGCTCTTTGGTTGTCTTATGACTGTTTGCTGGACTGAGAGGTGCTGTAGGGGAAATGTTGATTTCTCTGTTGGCTCTCCTCCTCCTCTTGGACATGTGCAGAAGCAGCTGTGAAACCTCATTTCCACGCTTTGTTTTTATCCAGACATGTCCTAACCACCTGCTTGCCCTGGCTGCTCTTCCCAAGAGCTTCTGTGTACCAAGCGTTGCCCTCCCCTGTGCACCAGTGAACTTGCAGCACGTCTTCAAGAGCTGGAAGTGTTCTCCCTCTTCCAGCGCTGTGAAAGGGGCTGCCAGGGCACAGGGACTGGGTCCCTTTTCACTTTTAAAAAAATAATCTGTTGGACGTGTCCTTCCATGACCCATGTCCATTTTCCAGCCTCCGGGCGTGACTTGCCCTCTGTCTACCATGAGGATGCTTGCAGCTGGCCAGCATGGGAATCGCTGTAGAGCTGGTATTAGAGCCTCTCCCATGAAGAGTAATTGGAGTTTTACCTTTGACTATAAGTTTTTGCAATGCCCAGTGCAATGCGGGGTCTTCCACGCCATGATCAAAGCTCCTCCGGATGCCGCCAGCCCAGCAGCGATAGCTGGAATGGGAACGGGGCGTGAGTTAGCTGTCGAGGCAGTAGTGTTTGGGAGGAGGGGATTTTTTTTTTTTTAAGGGTTTTCTTCCTCCGTGCAACTCTTGGAAGCAAATACTGTGGTGCCAGTTACAAAGCCAGTATGTGTGTTTCTGAATGAATGAATGTATGTTTGCGAGCGTCCGTCAACCAGCACACGTTTGCATGCAAACCCTGAATCTCCCGTAAGCAGGAGAAGAACAAATGGATTGCAGCTATGAAAGAAATGACCCGCTCCATTCTGGTTCCTTCTCCATGGGAAGAATTTACTGGTGCTGTGTAGCATCTGTGTCCTTTTCCACCGCCGGGACACACTGTGTCCCTTTCCCACCCTGAGATGGCAGCTGGCTCTGCGTAAAACCAGCTTTATGGAACGTACAGAATTAATCTGAAGGATTCCACCAGGTATCAATTGTTATTTAATATCCAGAGTGCCATCGTTTTGCAGTTTTACCATAAATTTCTAGCGCACCTTGTAGTGTCCCTTTACAAAGTAGTGCATCCTTTAAAAATGTTGTTTCTCGGCACTACGTTTTGAGCCATGAAAAGTCAAATCACTTTTCTCAGGGTGAGCTCTGAACACAGATGTAACGAAGGGGAAGAATATTGTATAAAACCACTTGGCTTTCCTTTTTTCTTTCTTTTTTTTCTTTTTTTTTTTTAATTAAAGGAAATCTGTGCTCCCCCCTGCCCAATCTCTACCTAATCTATTGACACTCCTCTAAAAATCCAGTGGTTAAATATTTCACGGGGGGGGCTGCACCCTCTGTGGGATGGAGCCTCCGGGGTGGGTGTGTGTGGCTGTGTGGGTGGAAATACCACATTTTAAGTGGCTAATGTAATGTATATAAATTGTGGTTCCTGGTGGGGAGTACTGTGACTGTGTTGTGAAAGGGATGGGCTGCTGCATTTTGATCACGAGGTGTAGATAGATGGGGGCTAACTAGGACTGCAGCGTGGGGTGGGCTGGGAGGGAAGCTCGAGACCCTCGGTCTGTGTTTTGAGAACGTGAGTTCTAGCTGGGCAATGCAACTGCGTCGGCCGAGACTGAGGGCTGACCGTGCCAGCTCCGGAGGGAGAGGGGCATGCGCAGAGGAAGCTGCTAATTTTCTAGAATGCCACTGGAATGAAGCCAGGGTCACTGAAAAAAAAAAAAAAACAACTAAACAAAAACAAAAACTCTGTCTGCTTTTGCTGGGGCTTGGAAATGCCTTAAAACAGGACTTTGCGTCCTCGTTGTCAAGCATCTTGAACCAAGGTCAGATTCAGCAGTGCTCCCTAGGGGCTGTGCACTTAACTTCGGCTTTATTTTTAATAGCATTTATAACATGTATGTACAAAAAAACAAGACATTGAGGTTTGGGTTTTTTTCTGGGGTTTTTTTTTTGTTTTTTTTTTTTTTTTTAAAAAAAAAAGTTGTCCATGTGGCTTCATTTATAGGGTAAATTAATGACCATTGTGAACTGCTGTATGAATTCTGAAGGGCAATGCACAGTAGAGGAGCAGCATGATATAACCATTACTAACTTGTGTCTTTCGTCAATCACCATGAAATAAAGTTTGAAAACTATTAAATATGTTTTTAAGGGGCCTATTGCTTTTTTTTATTACTTTTGAACTCTGTGCCTCCCGCTTGCTGACTGGTGTGTGTCTGTCTCCTGCACAAATACCGTGTGAAGTCAAACCAGTATCTCCGTTACCTCCCTTAGAACCAGAGCGGCTTGTGCAGGAACCTGCTCTGTCTTCTAAACGCAGCCTCTTTCCAAATGCCAACCTCAATCCTATCTACCCCGTGTCTGCAGGAGGAAGACTCCTGTGTGGCTCTGCTTCCCCCCCTCTGTGGCCATCTGCCCTCTGAGTGGTTTCACCGATTCAAGTATCCGCTAGCCTTTCCTTCCCTGCCATGCATGCTTTTATCACCTCTTAGGTAGCGTTTTCAAAGGAGGCTCTGTATCCCACTGACATCGAGCCTTGTCAACAAGACAGAAGCGGTGCTTCTGTGGCCTGCTGCTCACTGATGGCAGCAGTTTCCCCTGGGTTTCACCCTCTGTAAGCTGAGGAGCCGTGGAAAGTCAGTCGCAAGCATGCAAGCAGGATGTGGTTTGAGACGTACCAGCGTCTTAAGTTCCTGCTCTCAACAGGCCTTCCTAATGGGGCCTTTCCACCTGGCCAGAGCCCTAGCTCTGTAATCTCTACAGCTTCATCTTTCTGCAAGAAAAGGTGGGAGGTGGAGAATTTTGTTCGATCGAGAGCTCATGTTCATCCAAGTGGTGTGAAGTGAGAAAAGAACGTGGGTTTCCTGCCATTTGGGAGGCAGCTAATTTAGCAAAACGAGTCATTTTGATATCCAGCGGTGATGCACATTTGATCGGTGTCTGCACCAGCTCAGTAGGAACCGGCTTTTCAATGGACAATGCGACGCCGAAGAGTCACAATGGGGAACAATGAGGCCAGTGTTTGAGCAGCCACAGGGGTTGCACAATTCACAACCGGGGCCGTGCTTTGCTCGAGATCAGCCTCCTGGTGCAGCATCTTCTTGACAATGACCTTATTATGCCACAACAAGCACGGACTTGCAAAGTCAGTACCTCTTTCAGAGGCGTTTTGCCAGCTTGCTGCAGAGCAGTAGGAGAAAAAGCCATGGTTGTCTTGGCCCGAAGGAAAAGCTGAGCTCTGGCAGCTGGATGGTGGTTTTTTTTTTTACTACAGGCTGGAAAAAACCCATTGTGAGGGGAAAGAGGAAGGAAAGAAGGACAGGAGCCACACTGGGGGCATCCTTGGGCAGGCAGCAAGCATGGCTCTGGGGAGTGGCCTGGCCATGCTTTCTGGCAGCCCGTGCTCTGAGGGCAGCGCGCTCAGCTCCCAGGAACACACCGTGTGCGCATCGAGCCTGACCGCCCAGTCTGCTCTCACGGGGAGCAAAGGCAATGAGGCTGTGTCATCCAGAAGGAGAGGGCAGTTGAGGTTGGATGGTCTTACCCGTCCTCAGCTTGCACTGGCACCCCTAGCCTCTGGGAACAGCTAACTCTGACAGCCAGCTGCGAGCCTCTCCCATGCCCAGGAGCTTCAGTCTGGGACTAAAAGCAGCTTGCTCCATTCTTAAGCCACTGAGCTGAGGCGTCAGCAGGACGGTGGGAAAGCTGATGGAGGGACCTGGGGGAAGCGAAGGGCAGCGCGTGTGTTGCTTTGGCGATCGTGTGAATGGTCTCACAGAGCTCTCCCATGGGCTGTTGCTCTGGTGTGTCACCTTTTAGAGCTGCACGCTTCCTGAGCTGGTTAGCGTGAAGTGAGAGACCGGTCAGCGTGCTGGTTCCTGAGGTTGTTGCTGCCAGGCTGGTGGGGGCTAGTCCTCCTGGAAGTAGCCTTACTCAGCACTTGTCAGGCCATGCCTGGAGCACTGTGTGCAGTTCTGGTCCCCGCTGTACAAAAAGGATGTGGACAGGCTGGAAGGGGTCCAGAGAAGGGCCACAAGGATGATCAGAGGACCGGGAAGCTGCCATATGAGGGTAGGCTGGGAGAGCTGGGTTTGTTCAGCCGTGAGAAAAGGAGGCTCAGAGGGGATCTCATCCCCATGTACCAGTACTTAAGGGGCAGCTACAAAAGAGATGGAGACTCCCTTTTTACACGGAGTCCCATGGAGAGGACAAGGGGGATGGACACAAGTTGCCCTTGGGGAGATTCTGATTGGACACGAGAGGGACATTTTTCACAGTGAGGACAGTCACCATTGGAATAATCTCCCCAGGGAAGGGGTTGGCTCGGCCACGTTGGACACTTTCAAGAGTCGCTGGACAGGGTGCTGGGCCGTCTTGTCTAGGCTGGGCTCTTCCCAGAAAGGTTGGGCTAGATGATCCCTGAGGTCCCTTCTCACCTGGGATTCTGTGACTCTGTGATTCTGTGAATACGGCAGATCAGACCTAAACCTCTAATGAGTGTTATTTGTGGCCGCCATCCCTTTCTCCTGTAGCCTGGGGTAATGGCTGTTAACAGATCTGGACTCCTTGGCTCCATGGCTGCTTGGCCTCATTTTGCAGTGTGTGTGGTGGGGGGCAGGAGCTGTGGATTTCTTCCCCTGCTCGGCTGCTGTCGCAGCCTGTGCCTCGGGCTGGTCGCTTTCACTGCCTGCACTGCGCTCTCCTACCTGCCAAAGCAGCGTAATGATCCATTACTCTGCTCTGTAACGTACCTCTGTGTCTCTGGCTGGGAAAACGTGATTATTCAGAGAAAAAACAGGCTGCAGTGTTTGTAAGTAGACAACCTGGCCCATGAACACGATCTTTCAGGCTCTTCATCAAAGCAGCCTGTCACAGGGTCTACAGTTCAGGGCTACGTAGATGCCCTGAATTTCAGGGTTTATGGAGCTCTTGCAGCTGTGGCTGGGAGTGCAAACGTCTTCCCAAAGCTGAGCACATGCAGTGGTTCTGGGCTGCCTGAACTGCCATCTCTCAGCTGGATGTAACGTGAGGGTCCTGGCCCCATGTGGACCTGAAGGAATGGGACTAGTTCCCAGTGTCTGGCCAAGGTGCACCTGAGGGAATTCCCTTCTGTCAGACTGGAATCCCAGTCGCTTCCTCTGCATTCCCAGCACCAGCTGTTGGAGAGCTATGCGATGTGGCTGTGTCCTGGTACCCAGCTATCCCGTCCCAGCCTGCAAATGGCAAAGCAAGCGTGTGAATCTGCTAATATCAATGAACCGCTCAGGAGGAAATTGTAAGTGACTTTGAGTAGCTCTGGGTGGGTGCTCCTCTGGATGAGTGACACAGCTGAAATGGCATCTTTATAGCGATCCTCACTGCAAACATTACAGGCACCTGGAAGCATTATTCCCAGAACTTAACATCTTCAGAGACACTCCCCATGGAGAGTCTGGTGTCTTAACCCAGTGATCAGCCTGGACACGGACACAAAGCCTTCTCCGGAGTCTCCTGTCCCATGTGACTGCTTCTCCCCTCCAGCGGCGGCCAGCATTTTGGTGGGATGTCACCAAAACGTTCTCACTGGGGACCTTCCGCCCTGTCCCCTGGGAATTCTCCAGCCCAGGCACACACTCTGCAGTTGAGAGACAAACATTATGCCTCCCCAGGGGCGTTCTCACTTTTCTTTGCTCCTAGACGTGCTGTCAGTATCGTCCTGGTAATTAGCATGTGGCATTTCCAGCCACTCTCCCACCCCTGTAGATATTCCCAGAAGGACATACAGATTAGAGCTAAAAAATGTGCTCTCCTCTGCCTGCAGCAGGAAATAGGGCTAGGGCAGCACCACCAGACTCCAGAGCTCCTGAGTAAGATGCCGAAACCCACTTTCTCCTGCTCTCTGGGCCAGCTATGCAGGATCCTGGCTGCTCCCCCATTCCTGGGGCACAAAGCAGAGCAGGTGCCTCCAGCCATCACCGGGCACCCAAAACACCTGTCCTTGCTGGGGGAAGTGTAGCAGGGTAGAGCCCAGCCACCATTAAAGCCTCTCCCAGCCAGCCACCAGCTGAGACTGGGCAGGTTAGAGAGCAGATGGGGTCACACAGACATCTAGCACGCCTGCTACTGTCACGGTGCATTTCTGTTGCAGCAGGTCCCCTGAGGGACAGGCACCAT
This sequence comes from Phalacrocorax aristotelis, assembly GCF_949628215.1. NCBI lineage: Eukaryota > Metazoa > Chordata > Aves > Suliformes > Phalacrocoracidae > Phalacrocorax > Phalacrocorax aristotelis. Next base: position 5,946,916 of record NC_134294.1, read on the forward strand.
CCCAACACTGACAAAATGGGATGTTCTGGCTGCAGAGAGCTCCCAGGCCAGAGTCTAGAGTTCTCTGCTGGGTCTTTCCACGGGATCAAAGCATTCTAATGGCCAGGAGACAGGAGGGCTAAGGTCTCGCAGGAGGGGCCCGCCCATTTTCACCAGTTTACTGTGTCCCAGTAGCATAGTCTGGAAACCAGGATCTTACAAGAAGGGGGGCAATTGTTTTGATCTGTTTTTCACCAAGAAGCTGATCAGCCGTCCCCCCCGACCATGTGCATTGCGCTGAGAAGGGGTCTTGTTGCCCCCCCCACCGTACGAGACAGGCACACACAGAAGTCACAGTTCGGTCTCTCACAATGAAGTCTCAGTGCTGTGAAAGAAGGTCCCAGTAACTCGGAGCCTCGCTAGCAGGGGAAACGAGGAAGGAGAGGACAGGGGTCATTGTTATCAGGGTTGCTATTTGGCCTCTGTGGTCCTCGTTGCCCTGTGAGCAATCCAGTGGCATGCAGGAAAGCTATGCAACCCGCCAGTCCTCCTCACTGAGAAATGAGCTGGCTCTTGCTGCCAGCTCTCTGGGTATTCCCCGAATAGACACGGAATTTGCTGAGTCTTATTATAGTTATAAAACTGCTATTTTTGCCACTATGGATAGACTGGGGGCGGGGGAGGGGGGGCTTGCTGGCTGTATCCTGGCTTTTTCTCTCTCTTGGACAGCTGGCTTTGTTTTCTCACCCAGCATTCATGAAAGGTGCCAGATTCAGGGCATTTCTTTGGGTTAATTTCTATCTTTAATGGGAAGCAACATGTATTTGACGAGTTTGTTAAAGGCCTCCAAATTTACACTTCAGATGGCAAAATGTGGTCTATTTGTATAAAGCCTATAGCACACCTGACCCCAGCTGACCCCAGTGGAAGATTGGGGTGTCACCATCCCCATCTCACCATAGATATTGGGATGAGAGTGGGGAACCCCCTCCAGGGACATTGTGCCTTCCAGACTCCAAAGCAGCCCCTGAGCTGGGGTTGTTTAGGGATACCAGCAAACGTGGCTGAGCCTTGCCAGACTCAGATTCTCAGTGTCTGGTGGCTTGCTTCCTTCTCTTGGTAGCATGACTCTCCAGTCTTTGTGACCTCAACACCAAAATCTAGACCTTCAGTAGTGTTTGGGTATGGAGCGCTGTCTCAAATTGCTGCTGGTGTGAAATCTCACATGCTGTCAAGACTGTGGAGCTGCCTAGCGAGGAGCACGGATGTGTGGAGAGCGTGGTTACCAGCCTGGAGGGTGAAGGAGCGCTGGCACCAGAAGGGGGACGGCTCCAGGGAGGAGGGAAGAGGAGAGGCTGTGTGTTGCTTAAGTCTTATGAGGAGTGGCTGAGGGAGCTGGGGTTGTTTAATATGGAATCATAGACTCATGAAGGTTGGAAAAGACCTCCAGGATCATCAAGTCCGACCCCCAACCCCCCAGGCCTCCTAAACCATGGCCCCAAGTGCCACATCTACAAGTTTTTTGAACACCCCCAGGGATGGTGACTCCATCACCTCTCTGGTGGAGAAGCAGAGGCTGAGGGGAGACCTTATCACTCCCTACAACTAACTTAAAGGAGGTTGTAGTGAGGTGGGTGTTGGTCTCTTCTCCCAAGTTACTAGTGATTGGGTGAGAGGCAGTGGTTGAGCCAGGGGAGGTTTAGATTGGATATTAGGAAAAATGTCTTTACTGAAAGAGTGGTCAGACATTGGAACAGGCTGCTCAGAGGTGGGGGAGTCACCATCCCTAGGGGTGTTCAAAAACCTGTAGACATGGCACTTGGGGACATGGTTTAGGAGGCCTGGGGGTGTTGGGTTGGGGGTTGGACTTGGTGACCCTAGAGGACTTGATGGGACTGGACTCTTTTCAGTGGTGCCCAGCAACAGGCCAAGGGGCAACGGGCACAAGCTGGAATGCGGGAAGTTCCCCCTGAACAGGAGGACAAACCCCTTCCCTGTGCGGGTGCCAGAGCAGGGGCACAGGCTGCCCAGGGAGGGTGTGGGGTCCCTTCCCTGGGGACATTCACCCCCCGCCTGGACACGGCCCTGTGCCCCTGCTCTGGGGTGCCTGCTCCAGCAGGGGGTGGGACGGGGTGAGCTCAGAGGTCCCTTCCAGCCCCCACCACTCTGGGATTCGGTGTGACTTCTCCGGCCTCCGTGACTCCGCGATGCTTGCTCGGAGCCCGGTCGGGGTGTGCCATGCAGCCCGTGGCCGGGGGCGCTGCCGGGGTCCCGGGGCGCTGCCGGGGCGGGGGACGGAGCGGGGCCGGCGGGGCGCTGCGGGCCGGCGGCGGCGGCGGCGGCGGCGGGCGGGGCGGAGGGCGGGGATTCCCCCGCGTCACAGGGAGGGGTTTCCCCGCCGGCCCCGGGCCCGGGCGCCCCGCCGGTGCGGGCAGTCGGAGCGGGGAGCGGGGCCGCTGCGCGGAGCTCCGCGGAGCCATGACCTCCCGCAGGTAAGGACCGACCCGACCCCAACCCCGACCCGCGCTCGGTGGCCGCCGTCGGAGCACCCGCGGCTACCGGGCGCCTCCTCCTCGGGCACCGGCTCCGGTTCGAACCTCCCCGCCCCGCGGCGGGGCCGGAGCGGCCGCCCGTGCCCACCCGTGTCCGTGGGTAGGTGCTGCCGCCGGCAGCGCGGCGGGCGAGCGGCGCTCGGGGCGAGGAGCCCGTGCCGGAGTTGCAGCCCAGACACCTGCCCCGAGCCCCGGCCCTGCCTCCGGCCCCCGGCCCGCGGCCGCCCCGGGACCCTCCGCCGCAGGGCGCTCGGTGCCGGCGGGAGAAAGGCGCTGCCTTGAAGCCCCTCGTCTCAGCAGGCTCTGTAACCGGCGCTAGGGATGCTGAAGAGGGGATGGCAAAACGGGACCGAGCTTTAAAACTTGCTTGAAATATCTTTGTGGGCTGCGAGCTGGGAAAAAAAAAAAAAAAAAAAAGGATGCTTCGGTGCATCTGGTGTGGTGTTGGTGCCTCCCCCAGCTTCTCCCAAAGAAGCTGTTTCAAAGCTTCAGTCTCTTTTTCTCAGTGGTGGCAGGAGCCTGTGTGACTTGGGGACACCATCCCGTCTCGGTTTCTCCTCGGCTATGGTTTCCAAAGGGGTAAATAGTCGTCCGGTGGATGATCTCTTCCCGTGGCTCTTCGGGAACCAGCTCCAAGCACCAGGTCGCACACGTAGCTCCCGCCGGCAGCAGTGCAGAGGGGTTTCCCCATCGCTGGTTTGGGGGTTCTTGTCTGTCCTTTCACAGAGAGAGCCTTAAGGTGACCTGAAAAAGCGTTTGTTGCTATTAGAAGTCAAGTGTGTTTTGAAAAACCCTGAGAAGGGTGGTGGCCGGGGAGCCGCCGTACAGCTGACGGTCACTTCAAGCCGAGAAATGGGATCGGTTACAGGACAGGGAGTGCTTGTTTGGTGTCGGTGCAGGACCGAACACTGGCAGGTCACGAGTGGGGTTTTTGCAACCATCTCTTGGACGTGCAGGAACTCCAGATTCTCCTCACACGCATTCCTGCAACGCCAGGATCCTGGGAGTTGTTTGGTTTATGGTTCTTTGGGTCTCTTCTTGCCATCCAGCGCTGGCTGTCTCTCTTGTACAAGTGCTGAGCTGTGTTTTGTGAGTGCCTGATTCAAAGCGTGCAGAAGTTTAGGAAGAGGCAGTGCTCACCTGGGCGGCGTCACATTAAGTTACGAAACATGCTTGCTGATGGGTGATGGAGTGTAAAGCAGAGGGCTGGGACTTGGGGCCCCTGGATTTTATTCTTGGCTCTGGTAGTGCTCTCAGTGCCCACAGGCAAGTCAATATTTGTCTACGGTACCTATACCTTGCTAGCTCCACCCTGTCGGGCAGTTACCTAGGGCAGCAGACTGCTAGAGACAGCAAAATGGTTGTAATGCTGCTGCCAGCTCAGCCCTTGCAGGAGTCCTGAGGAACCTGGCGAGCTGGTAGTACTGCTGCTGGGAAGAGGTCAGGGCTGTGTGGATTGGCATTTGTATTGGGGATTGATTGCTCCCAGCCTCTGTTGCCCCCACCCTTTCCACCTGTGCGCTGGAGCGCTGGATTTGCTGCTCCCTGGTTCTGTAACACTGCTCAGGTCCTTTTTTCCCCCCCACGTTGTGGCAAGACTGGCTTGGCCCCAGCCTTTCTTCTCTTGCCTAGCAACATGTAGGGTGCCCACCAGATTTGTATGGCATCTTTCTCTTCTGCCTGAACCCCTGGCCGATGCTGTTCTCCCTCTGGCTCAAAGCATGGCCTGGCTCTGCCCAGGTGGATCCACTGAGATCACGACCTATGCTGGTGGAGTGTTGAGAGACTCGAGCAGTCCCTCAGGAGGGATGGTCCCTGCAAGGCCCAACTGAAGTACGAAACAGTGGATCCTTTGCGTACTGTCACCATCCTACCTGCATCCTTTCTTGCAGGTCGTTCAGGCTTGCCTGGGAACCCTTGGAATTAAGGGCACTTTGGCATTAATGGGCTTACGGGCCGACTACAAAGGCTGGCAGTGTGGAGCTGCTGAAAGCTGATGTAGAGCTGGCCTGTTGTGTTGAAAGAAGCAGGGGGATCTGCAAGGACGTCATTTCTCGGTAGCTCCCTTTCAACGGAGGTGCTGATTCCTCTCTTCAGGGACCACCTCTGTGGCTGCGTATTCGCTTTGCGTCAGTGGGCGGCGGTGAGGCTGTCACCAGCTGGAAATGCTGGGAGCTGGCGTGGGTACAAGTGTGATGGTGGACTGGCACTCAGGTTTGGAGTGTGCATGGCCTGCCGTGACTGTCCCCCTGCCACAGCACTGTCCCGTGGCTGCAAGGTGGGATGCTCTGGGTGATGCAGTCGAGCTTTCAAGAGGATCTGCTGGGACTGAAGGATGCTGCATTCCTTTCTGCCCTGGCGTAGGGGCAAGATAATACGGATGACTGAATCAGGCGAATGGCTTCAGGAGTGGGCGTGGTGGGCCACAAGCCTCTGGGGGAAGAGTGACATATCTAATCACCCAAGGGTTATTTTTTGCCCTCACTCCTGTTCCTGGGCTGTGTGACTCTACCAGTGTGAGCGCTGTTTGGATAAGCACGTGCCTCTTAACAACTGGTGCTCTCTAAGAGAGACTCGGGGGAAGCACAGGCTTATATGAGTGCTGGGACCAGTAACACTGATGCTGAGTGTTGGACACTGCTTAATGCCTCTCCTCCTGCCTGCATGGGAGTGTATCTGTGGAGGGACTGGGAGGAGATGGGGTGACTCCCCAGCTGAGAGGAACAGCTTTACCCTAGGGCACCTAGGATACTCGTGTGTGCTAATTCTTTTCCAAGGAGGCACGTGGAAGGGGAAATAAGCCTCTTTGTGGGTGTTTGACTTGTTTGGTAAGCTCTTCTAGCGGCCATTCGGTGTTGTGGGGAGAGGCATCGAGGACTGGTAGATGCTGGTCACTGTGCTTATGACCTTCTGAAAGGCCATGCTGGTGAGCTCAGGGGCCCAGCCTGGAAAGCAGCGGCCGTGTGGCAGTGTGGGGGTGTGCGCACACGTGTGATGTGAGGGAGGATCAAGCCCTGTTGTAGAAATAAAACAAATTTTTTTGCCGTCAGCCTAAACCACAAAGCTGTTGCAAGTACTGAGCTCCAGGCTGCTGCCAGGGCCTTATTGCATTATTTCTTAAAAACAGCTTGTTGAAAGAATGACCGTTTCTTTCCCTCTCCCAGCTTTACTGGCATGTGACCCATCAACTGCAGGAAAGGCTTGGAGGTCAGGGATGTATCACCGCCCAGGCAAGGACACAGAAATCACGGTTCTTCTAGAACAGTGAGAGCCTGGGAATCTAAGAGTAACTGCTGCCCTTCTTCTGCTCTGGTGCTTACATCTGCTTGGCTGCGATTAGAGGCCTTTTGCTGTGGCGTAGAGATCTTGGTGGATAAACCTCGCATCCCCATTACTGACGAGTGGCTTGCAGATCCCAGATGCCCTCTTTCTTTTCCTAGAAAGGAGTTGCTCAGTATCTAGAGCACTTGGGAGGTGGCAGCTGGCTTGTGTGTTGCCCTTGTCTGTGGGGCAGGCTTTTTTCTTTACAGCCAGGTTTCCTGGGACGCTGTGGCTGGGAGGAAGGGAAAGTCTGGAGGAAAAGAGTACATGCCAGCTTCTGGAGCCTGGTTGTCTCCAAAGCCTGGGGGATTCAGTTCTGCAGGACTCAGTGCTGAGTGGTGCTGCCACAGAATTGGAGCCTGTGTGTGATAGATCACGGAGGCCCTTTCCCTTGTTGCTCTCTGTACTGTGGTTCTGGCACTCTGAGCATTGCTACCACTGGTGAAGCTGGTCCCAGTGTGGAGCAGACAGTTCCTCCTCTTTCCTGCCTGTGCATGTATGAGAGAAGCCTTCCCTCTTGGCTCCAAGGGCTTGGGTGGTGGTGAAACCGTGCTGTCAGCTCTAGGGCCATCACGGCCCCGCGTGTGTTAGCCAGCAGCCGTGATTGTGCAGAACCCCCTTTGGCTACTGATCTCCCCGTACGCAGAGTGGGCTGGAGAGATGCTGCCTTGCAGCACTGTGAGCGGGAAACTGCCCCTGGAAGGGAACACTGAGACTGAAAGGACCAAGTTTCCAGTTTTTGGGCCAATGAATGAGCAGGCTGATGGTGGCGGGGGGATCGGTACTCTGGTGACGTGCTTCCATTTCTGTCGCAGGCTTGACAAAGAGCTGCTGAGTGGTATCCCACATCCAGAGCTGAGTACATTTGTTTGACAACTTTTTCCCTGCATTCAGATGAACCTTTTTAAAATTCAGTCTACTGCTTAGCTGAATTACTTTATCCACAATGATTTTATGGCACATTGTGGGTGGTTCCCTTTGAAGTCTTGGATTGCTTGTAATTACTAGCATAAGCAGGGCTGCTGCAACCACCAGTGTGGGAAGCAGTGGCTGCTCCAGCGTGGCTGATAAGTCAGGATTGGCCAAAATCCAGCATATGCTTTCTCCAAGATGGTTTACCACGCTTGTGCAGGCCATGTTGCTGCGCATATGAGGCATCAAGTGCATCCAGCTGGATCCTGAAACCTTGCTTGCTGTCCAGCCTTGAGTAACTGCTGCAGTGACGGGAAATACAATGCCAGTCCCCTGACCAGCTGAGCAGCCTGTGGTCCCAGCTTTCTCATTCTCTTTACCAGTGAGAAAACACATGCTTCCTGTGCTGAATCCAAATATAAATATTAACCTTAAGTATTTGCAATAGCTGCTTACTTTGGCAACTTGGGTGGTGGTGGGGATGTGGTAATTTCTGGTCCAGGAAGCAAAACCAGGTCAGTGTTTTGGCATCTTGGATATTCATCAACAACACATCATGGGCAGAGCTTAGGGCAACGGTGGCTGGAACCAAGACGATTGCGGATCTCGCTGGCGGGAGCGTGCTCAAGCCCACGGCTGCTGTGTCTCTGAAGTGCAGGCCCTGAGTGGTAAGCTGAGAAATGTCCTCCGGCAATTTTCTGCGAGCTGTTAATTTCCATCTCTTCAGGCAGTACTTCAGCGCTTGGCTCTGGAGCTGCCTTGTGCTCAGCTCCAGCACGAAAAGGGTCAGTCAGCCCGGGCAGCCGGAGACAGGTCACAGCAGCAGCTTGGATTCACACCCTGCCTTCCTTTGCAGTGGCTTGCTCACATGAGCAGGCTTCACGAGACCTTCCCAGCAAGGCAGCTGGTGCCTTTTGCTTCCCTCCTTTGCTGTTGCTGCACCCGAACCTCGGCTCAGATTTTCCCCGATCTTCTCTCTCTGGCCAGGCTGTATGAAGATGACTTTGGACCCAGGCTCTGTTAGCAGCAGTACAGGAGGATCAAAGCTCCAAGGCTTTCGTGCTACTGTGTGCTGAGACTGCCTAGACACTCTCTGCCGGGTCAAGTGGGGAGGTGAGAGATGGGAAATGCAGGGAAAGGAGGAGACGTGCTTTTACACCAGGCTTTACTCTGGTAAATGAGGACGACAACATTGGCAGCAACTTAAATTACGCTTTGATTCCAAGCCCCCAGCCTACTCTTTATTTCCAGATAGAGCGAGTTCCTTACTGCAGGTCATAAAATGCATAAATACACTGTTGTCTCCTGTTTTCCAGAGAGGGAATAAGAATTGTTAAAGGCCTCACTCAAAGACGGAACACTAGCCTTGCCTAGGAGAGGTTTTTGGATCAGGCCTCCGGTGATTTTCCAGTATCCTATGGTTTCCCCGAAGGCAGAGTGAGCTGCTCTCGTTATGGTCCCGAGACAAACGTAGCGCTCTCGGCCCTGGAACACATGTCTTGGATGCAGCTGTACCTCTGCTGCGGGCTGCCAAGGAGAATTCCTCGCCGTCTGCAGTGGCAGGGTAAGGCAAAGAGCACCGAAGAGGAAGCCAGTCTTCCAGCTCGTACTGCCAAAGCTATATTGAGGGTGAGTTTCCTTTGTGGCTGGGTGGTACCGGAGCTGGTCGCTGCTCCTTCCAGCAGGGTTTAAATTAATTGGATTTCTAGGAGATGCTTCTTCTCAGGAGCCTCGGAGGCACCTGAATGAATGAATCGGAGCTTTGTGCTCCAGCGAAGCGGCGGAGCTCTGCCAGCGGAGCAGCAGCAGCCAGCTGGACTCTCCCGGGTGTCCGGGTGCGGGTCTCGCTCGGCGTGGAGCTGCGTAACTGCTGCGAGCGAGCCAGCAGGCGTGGGGAAGGCTGATCCCAGTGCCCCCAGCACCTGACCTGCCCCCCCCAGCGAGAGCCTTCTCCCCCAAGGACAGCTCAGCTGGCCAAGGCACGCGTTGGGAGCCCAGCAGAAGCGTGCCTGTGGCTTTGCGGCTGGGAGCTGCTGCTCCTTGGAAAGGGGAACCGAGCTCGGTGCCTCTAGCACTGCCACAGAACGCCTGGCTCATGCGTCAGCCCCAAAGCCCAGCTGGAGATGCTTCTTGGTGTGCAAAAAGGTGGGTGTTGGCCCTTCCTTCTGCTCAGCAAGGCAAACCCTGCACTCCTGGAGCTTTTCCCAGAGTCTGGCTTTTCATGTTGACTGTTACATGCTGGATCTCTTGGTGACTCCATTTAAAGCAGTTGGAGGGAAAGTTTGTTTTCTTTAATGGGGGCTGTGACCTATTCCTCAATCTGAAAAGGACTGGCCTAGCCAGAGGGCTCCTTCCTCCCTGGTGCCAGTCACTCCATGAGCAAACCAGCAGCCTGGTCCCTCTTAAGGAGGGTCCTATGAGTGGGGAATTGGAGCTGAGAGCTTCTCTGTTCCCAGCTGGGTCACTGGTTTAGTGCCTATGTCCATAGTGTCTTTGTGGTGTTCACCTTCCCACCCTCGCAGTGCAGATGCCCTTTAATTCCCAAATGGCTTACTAAAAACTTATTTCCCAAATGCTGACATTCATTTGGGTTTCCATCTCTGCCCTGAGGGATGAACAGAGCTAACACCTATTTCCAAGCTAAGAACAAGCCCCTGCCCTCTGAGGGAGGTGGGGGGGAGAAGTACTCCTAAGGCTGCAGTTCTTTAAGCATTGATTAATACTTTTTCTGCAGTAGGAATTGATTTATTTTGTTGCTTTTTCACTGCCTTGACCAAAAGCAGTGGCTTAAGCACTTGCTACCTTGTGAGTGGTGGGGAGGGATGGAAAGTGGCTCCTGCAGCGCAATTGCATGTTCCAGGAAATGTGCATAGGATGGGGCCTAATCAGATTATGGAGCTGGTCTGTTTGCAGGCTTCCTGCATGAGTCTGAAGGGAAGAAGGAAATTCTTTGCATGAAACCAAGCTGGAAATCAGGAACTGTGTGCTTCCTGCATATGCGTTTTTTTTCTGCAAATAGCTCATGCTGCTGCTTGTATCAATGGTGCTCTCCAGAGAGCGAGTACTGCCTGCCTGCAGTGGCTGAGGGATGCACTTAGAAGAGAGGTACGCTTCAGCATCTCCTCCTGGGCTTTCTGAGCTGCTGCTCTCCTGTAGCAGATGCTGTGGCTGTCACAGGTGTCCCAGGCAGGTCCCATGTGGAAAAGATGTTGCTGAGATCCAGCTGCAGTAAAAGCATCTGTCAGGTAGTCTGGGAGCGTGTGACTGTGAGTATCAGGCTTTCGGGCCTTGGGGGAACCAGGGGGCTCTACCTTGCAGCCCCCCTTGGCTCCTTGTTGGAGGAGGTTTTCTGCGTCAAGTCCCAGTTGTTTCCACGTGGACAAGAGAAACAGATGAGCCTCATCCTCTGCTGCATCTTCTTTGAAATGCCCTTGTGGTTGTTAACGATGGGATGTTCTCAGTGTCTTCATATTGCAGCCCCAGCCCTTCTGCTCTGCTCTGCTCTGCTCTGTCTGTCTGCCCCCTCAATCTGTCCTGCAGAACGGGCTGCAGGGCCTCCGTGGACCCCTGTGTTGGGAGACAGATGAGCTCTGTTCTGCCCCCATCGCCGGGGGCAGTGAGCAGGCACCCTAATAAGTGCCTCGAGGAGGAGGTCACCTGGTCCAGCGGGGGCTGCTGGCACCCGTGTGCATGCCCAGGGCGAATCACAGCACCGTTCTGCAGAGCCCCCCTTGCGAGGGCTCAGGGCTGGGGAAGCCTCTCACAGCAAGGAGTGATTAATTTTATCTTGCTTGTTGCAGCTTCTTGGTGTTGAAAGAAGCACTGGGGGAGGAGAGGGTGAGCTGAATTTTCTAGTTGGGCTGGTGTTGGCTGCAGCTGTTCTGATTACTTTATCAGGTGAAGAGGCTGTCTCGTAGCAAGTATCTACTCAAGGTTTCCCGGGCACAAAGCTGCTGGGGGTGGTTCCCAGCCTGTACTTGCTGTGGCTGGTGTTTCTCGATCTCCCCAAGGACAGTGCAAGCACAGATGTGGGACTGCTGGCTGACCTGGGAGAAGAGGCACCAACAGCAGGGAGAGGGACGTGCCAAATGCAGGCGGTCTCAGTGCGCACCTCCACGCGGCCCCTCTCATGCACAGAGGTGGGGTTGCTGTGCAGGTTTCCAGCACCTTTGGCAGTACCCCCTGCTGCCATGCTGAAGCAGGCCGGGTTCTCAGTTTCTTCCTGCAGTCCAGGCAATCTTTATGCCTCGGTGTCACCTTTTGTATTATCTGGGGAAGAACGTGTGCTGTTGATTCACAAGGGCCTTTCGTGCAACGCCATCCTTTCCCTTTTCTCATCCAGCTGAGCAAGATAGCCTGTGCCCTTAGGATAATAAGGTCTGGAAATTCCCCCCCATTCCCAATGTACAGTCATTAGATTTATCTGGATAGTGCCATGATACTCACATTTGTTTAGCTGTCTGCCAATCTCCTGTGGGTGCTACAACAAAGATTTTTTTTCACTTAAATATATTTCTGGCTTGCAATAGCCCACACCAGAACAGGTAGATAGGAAGAAGCTTCTCTTGGTGAGCAGATGCTAAACAAGAGATCTGCCGCTCTGTACTGGGATGGAGGAGGGCTGTGTGCGAGTGGAGAACCGGCTGTCCAGAGCTGGCAGGAGGAGAGAGGCGTGTCCTCCATCTGCTGGGGGGAGTCAGCTGGGCCAGAGGGCCCTTCTCTGTACCGGGACACGGTCGCCTGTCCCACTGGGCTGCAGCTTGCTTCTAGGCTGGGCTGCTCCCTCGCTCTGGCCCTGCAGTGTCAAAGCTGAGCCTAAGGCTGCAAACTGCAGTTCACATCTGCAGTGCCTAAGTGAATGCGGCTTTCCGCCCCCCCAACACTTGATATGTTTTGAAAGTTCCCTTTTTGGCCAGACTGAACGTACCAGTTAGCTTTCAAGGGAACTGTTTTGCGCCGTCCCCAGCTATTTTAACCCAAGGGAGGGAGGAGCTGATGGAGGGCAGCCTGCGCAGCACACCCAGGAGATGGTTCGCTTTCCCCCCCATTGCCCTGTGCTCCCTCCAGGGTGGCACAGCTGTGCCAGCCAGGGCCTTTGGGCCCCCCCCTTTTCCACCCTGCTGTGAAAACCCCATTTCTTTTTTGTTTCCTTCTGGGGTGCAGCTCGCCTCTGTCAGAGTGTGAGCTAATAAAGGCAGCAGGGCTGAGCAGCTCGGGCGCTCTGACTTGATGCTGAGACGGGTTTGAGGAGATGGGCGCTGTGGGTGCCTGGAGGGTGTAAAATGGCAGTGGTTGGATCGACAAAACAATGGTAAAAGACCTGCCTTAAAAATATGAATAGGACACAGGGCAAGAGATTGGAACACGCAAGTTCCCCGCTGCTCCAAAGAGTTTTTAAAATATTTTTAAAAATTGAGCGATTCCGGTCGGAGAAACTGAGGGAAGACCTGCCTGCAGTGACAGGGGAGTAAGGAATTAGCGGCATCACCAGCCGTTGGGCTCTCTGTTAGATGCTACCTCCAGGGTAACCATGAGGTTACGCACAGCCTAGGACTTTGTTAGTTGCTCCAGCCATGGTTTGCTGCGGCTTGTCGTTCCCCTCTGCAGCCCGTCACGCTGGGCACATGTGACAGAGGGAAACAGCCAGCTTGGACAGTCTTGGGAGTTGGGGTAACTATGAATACTTGACGTAGGCAGAGAAGAGCCCATCCCTCGGGACACGTTGTTTGGCCTTGGGGATTTCAAGAGGGTGGGAAAGTGACAAAGATTTAATTTCAAAACCACAAAAAAATCCCTCTTCACACCCTTGAGCAGCATCCCTACCATGTAAGGTAGTTGCCAGGGCTATATTTGTCCTTGGTTTGCTTTTTGGGGTAGTTTGTTTGTTTGTTTGTTTGTTCCCACCCTCCCCTTCCTCCCACCCTCCTGAAATATTTCCATCAGTCTCCTCTCTAAGAAGTGTAACAAGCCCTGCCACTGATTAAATTCTAAATATAGCTGTGGTATTTTTTTTCTCTCCAATTCTTCATGATGTATCTAAGTAAAAAATAGCGTTGGCGACTCTTCAAAGGGGATATGGGCCTGTTATGGGCTATATTTTTGTCTTGTCACCCTGCCCGGGTCCAAAATAAACCTCCTCATTTTTAATTAGCTCGTCAGGTTATATAATCCTGAAAGCTGAGGATTTCTGGGCTCGGCAAGAAGGCACGTGACGCCGTGGGCTCGGGCAGATCACGGCAGGCAAAGGTGGCGTGTCGGGGTAGGGGCGACACAGCAGGAATCTCCTCTCCTCCTGCTGGCCCCGATGCCAAGTGGGAGGGAGCTGCCTGGGGAAGCCAAGATGCTGCAGCATAAGGCCACCCGCCTGGTCCCTCTCGTCCTGGGCTCCGCTCTTGCCTTGCTTCCTTATTGCCTTATTTATTTATTTTGTTGCATTACTCAGAGAGAAACCTGCTGAATGAGGGAGGGCCTGGTTAGCCATGGGCTCCTTGGCTGTCTGTGTTGCTTGGGGGCTGGTTTTGGTTTTCCTCTGCTCCTGGGAGAATGGGTCAGGGGTTTTCTGCCCTTGGCATTATCCTAACAGTAAGTTGTTTTACTCCGGGTGCACATATGTTTTCCCATAGCCCAGGTCTGAATGCTTAAGCATTATCCTGCTCCCATCGTCCAACATGAAGGGTGAGAGCCAAATGATTCCCTCTGCCTGGTGCTGTAAGGTGCTGGACTGTTCAGCGCCGCTGCTGCTTTACTTGCCCTGGAGCGCCAGCCGTCGTGAGCACTGCTGCTGTAGAAAGTGGCCACCCTTGTGGTTCACACGTGGGAGCCTGACTGACTCTTCAGGTTCTCGTACTCACAATGACCCTGGTCACCCAGGGTGGGGAGATCCCCTCACACGAGCGTCCGGCAGCCTTCTGCTCTTTGAGTGCTTCCCTGCCCTTACCAAAGTGGTCCACCCCAAGCTTCTCTTCAACCTCTCTGGACAGACAGCCCAGAAAATGAGCAGGCCGTGCAAGGGAGCAGCGCATGTTTGCTCTACGCAGCTTTAAAAACTTTCTAACCACCAGATGGAGCAAAGAAACTTAAAACCACGGCCGACACTTTGGCCAGGGACTGCCATTGGGCACTGAGGTGTAACCACTGCCCTGTGGGCAGCTGCTGGACCTGCACCTTGCCAGGCTTTGCATTGACTTCCTTCTCTCCAGCCTTTCCCTGGAGCGGGAAGAAAGCAGGCCTCAGGGTTGTCCTGGGGCTGTCTTGGCAAGATGGCAGGTAAGTGCAGCTGCTGGTGCATTGCAAGCCTGCTCCTTGCCCTTCGGTGATAACCTGCCGCACAGATTGCGGTTCCCACTCCCTGGCACGTCTTTAGTCTTTAGAATGTGCTGCAGCAGCAATGCCCGTTTGCTCCTCGAGTTGAACCAACCCACCGCCTGCTGTCAGCTGTGCCTCAGACCAGTTTCAGTCCTGCTCTGGGGACGGCTGCGGAGTGGGAGTGTCACTATTTGTTGCTGCCGCAGCTTTAAAGCTGTGGAAACTTTCGGTGTTGTCATCTCGATGGTCAAAGCTAAGAGGAACTGGCGTACTTCAAGAAGCGCAGTTTAGTGAGGAAGGCATAGTACTGAAGCGTTTGACTGGACTGAAATTGGCAGGTTTTTGTGTCCCTCCTGATCTCTGGAAGACGAGCGATGTAAGGCGCCTCTGGGATTTGAACAGGCTTCTTCAAACCTTAAACCTCTAGTATGGTGTTCAGCAGCACTGGGCACGAGCCACAGAATTAAGAGTCTTCAGACTAGTGCAAGTGAAAATGGGCTGGAATTTCCCATGGCTGGTTTTCAGATGAGTGCCTCAAAGCAGCCAGCTGGTGATCTCGGGACAAACAGAAGAGCAGGCTGTTTGCATAGGGTCCCTCTTGTGCGATTAGCCATCGTAGAAACGATGAGCTCCTGCAGCAGGCACTGTGACACCGGCCAGGGCAGTCTTCCCACCTCTTGCACCCGTACTTCATGCACAGGTGTTTGGGCAGGGACTCCGTCTAACACAAAGGCAGATGGCCGTTTCTTCTCTTCTCTTCGGCTTATACCAGTATTTATCCCAGAAGAAGTGTCTTGCCTCAGTTGCTGCAGGTTTCCTTGGCTCATGGCAGAGGGCTCTCGCAGGCGTGCTGGGGGAGAAGGGAACACTCAACAGGTTTCTGCATGAAGGGATGGCTAAAAAGCAGTGGAAAGTACGACAGTCAGGTAGCGACTACATGAGACAGGCAAGGTGTAGTTTGAATTCTGCAAATAATCCTTACTGCAGCAATGAAGCACGATAGCAAAGCATAAAGAGCTTGAGGAAAACAGCGTGGGATCTCATGCAGACAGCTGGCCCTAGCCCTAGCAATCTGCTTTCAGATGATAAATGTCCTGGGGGTTATATTTAAACACAGCGTCTTGAAGGCCCTATGAGAGATTTTTCTCCTGTGCTGAGTAGACAGGAGACTTTTGACGTCAGTGAGTCTGGGTGATCCTGAAGAAAGCAGAGGTGACTCCTTGCTCAGCGTTCTCCTGCAAGCCCTGCGATGGACACCTTGCGTGGTCACGGCCCGTGTGCGTGTGGCGGGTTCAGCCCAGGAGCAACAGAGCGCCGTGTGGAAGCTGCAGGGCGCAGGAGCTGGGTAGCACTTTGCAGAAGTAGCTCCCAGTAGGCATGGAAGGTGCACGTCTTCAGCACGTAGGCTTTGCTGTTGTGCGCCCTGCTCACAGAGGAAGGGAACACAAGTCTGGTCTCTGTATACGGGGCTGGTGTGGTTTGGACGTTGCTGGAATTTCATGAGACAAAGGTTTTAGTCCCGCGTTAGTTTGCTTCTAGTGCGGAGCTCTGAGGCCATAACGGCAGAAGAGCCCCGTGGGCGGTATATCTAGATACGTTAGGATGTACATAGGGTGGAAGAGGAAGACACGGCTCCACAGAGGGCCAGCACAGTGTAGCCTTTTTTCTTCCCCTCCTTTTTGCTGTACTGTTGCAGCTGTTATCTCTGGCATCTCTGATGTCTGACCATTGGCGGGTAGTGCCGTCTGCCTACACCAGCAGTGGAAAAGTGTATGAGTGTTAAGTAGGAAACTGTATATTTTAACGCACAGGTTTGCACGGAAGTGCTGGCAGTAAACAAAGGAAAGTCCTGTGCTAATTGTGAAAATGCTGATGCCCTTGATTGTTAGACACCAGTTCAGCTCTTCCACGGCAGAACGTGGCTTGTTTTTCAGTGTTGCTTTGAGCCCTGGAATGATGACAGAGGGAGAGATAGGATGAGTTTTTAATCCTTGGATATTTTGTTGAGTGTCTTTTTAATAGTTTGCCTGTTGGTTGTTAGGATAATCTCAGTAGAAAATCTGTCTTCTGTTTGTACTCTAGGGATAAGAAGAGAACTCAAGTGCCGGTTCCAAGCAATGCCCTTCCTAGGGAGAGAAAAGAAGTTTTTTGAGGCTTCATTGCTGTGTAGAGTTCTTCTTTTCCTGCTAGCGCAGCACTGGTTTCTATGAGCAGAGACGCAGAAATATTCCTTGAAAAAAGAGGCCACTGAGCCCTCCTGGATCTATAAGTACCGTGCAGGGCTGGCCACGAGCCATGGTTTAGGACTGCTTTTCCGGGACTTGCATATTACGAAAAGCAACATTGCTGGGCCTAGGGAATGACCTGGAGAAATGGTGAAAGGATGAAAAAGCAGTGCCAGGGGCTCAGAGCCCACGCAGCCTTGTGCAGGATGGCCACGCTAAGCCCCTCTGGTACTTCAAGGCCCTCTAGGGTCCATTGGAGCTTAAAAGCCTTCACTAGTGTGTGAAGCAAGGGCAGGCTGTTTGCGTGGAAGCAGCTGTTCCCCTGGCTGAGCACTTGCCGCCAGGAGCGGCGATATGCGGTAGGACGGCGTGTGGATTTCAAGAGCAGTCCGTAGCGCACGCGGGGTGGTGGCTCGGACTGTGCAGAGGTCCCTCGTGCAGTTCAGCTGGTCCTGCTTTGGCTGAGCAGGACCGCACACACACGCACAGGCGCTCAGTGCAGACGATGGAGTGTCTGTCCAGGGAAAAGCAAGGAATCGTCCCGGTGCAAAATCAGCCCCGTGGGCTGTCCCTCATGTTGAAACCTGTCTGGGTTTGTGTGCAGGAAAGGGAGGAAGCTGGGAGGTTGTCAGCAGGCAGTTCTGATGCATGCATGGCTCATGGCTGCGTGAGTATCTCCACTGCTCCTCTGTAGCACTTTCCCTGTGTATAGTGGCACTTCTGCAGCGCTTTTCCTGTGTGAAGCTGGGATATCGGCGTTCCTGCTGGTGATGGCTTTTGATATTTCTTACTCTCTGACATCTCTGCAGTGTGTGATGCCTGTGTTCACTCCAAGATGGAGGAAAAGTTGGTTGTTTCTGAATGCTGGAATCTCACCAAATCCACCGAACGCTTTGGCAGGAGCGTTGCTCATTTGGGGTGCCGTTTGGTGGCTGCTGGCCGTGATGGCACACGTTCGGGATGGTGGCATTGTCACGGACGCTACCGTGCTGGCGTGGGAAAGTAAGGATGACAGGTTCTGGCTGAAGAGATGTCTTATGGCAGTTAACCTAGAAAACACCGGAGCTCCGCCTCTAGTCTGGACACCTCCATTTTGACCATCCAAACAGGCGCAGCAGGAACAGATTGTGCAGAGGCAGTACTGCACTGAGCTGAGCAAAGGGAAGGTGGGAGTGCTGCTGTTGCTCTGCCACTGACCCCTTGCATGTCCTGGGGCAAAACATTCTGTCCTTGGCATCTCTCAGCCCCAGCTGCAGTGTTCTGAGCCCCCGCAGGAAGCGTTATTCTGAGGGCTGTTCCCACTAGCTGCACCAGGCACCCGGGGAGCAAATGGGGATGCTTGGCACTACTGGAGGGTTGCCGGGATCTTCTCCATTAGTGGGAATTATGCCCCTGAGTTGCTCTGGTTCTTCCTCTGGGGCTGTCAGCTTTTCCTACTGACTTGGAAGCGAGCATCCTTCTTCAGCAAAAGAGCTACTCTTCCTGCTTTAGCAGGATGAGAAGCCCAGCTCTTGCTCTAGAGCCACTTGGGTGGGGATGAACCCTAAAAACAGACCAAGCTCTGTGCTGTTCGCCTCCTGCTTCCCCTCTTCAGGCCCAGCCGGGCCCTGCGGGGTCGGTCCCCAGTCCTGCCCAGCATTTCCGAGCTCACTGTGGCGAGACAGGGCTTCCAGAGTGCTCGGCTCTGCTCTGCGGTTGAGGCTGTTCCTGATCTCTAATCTCCTCTGTGCCTCAGCTGCTCTGTTGGCACATTAAAGGCTAGCCGCAAAGCAACCATAACTGTGCTAAGTGTCTGTGGGATAATGGACTAAATAGTCAGGATTGCAGCGGCAGCCACATTCCCAGCTATTTAATACCTTAATTGATGTATATTTAGTTGTTTGCCAGCCCACAGGAGGCCGGCCTTCTGAGCTCTTGTTTCTCCTGCTGTATGAAGCTGGTGATGCAAGGATATTAAAGAGCTAGGCGGGAGCAAGCTATTTGGCCAGTCATGCGGTTGCAGGGCTGTGATGATCCCAAGTTTGCTAGGATTGGGTGTTGTGTTCTTCCTCCCTAGCTTGCTGAGCCAAGAGAGGGAGATCGGAAGCGGTTTTAGGCTCTGTTTGGAAGAGCTGAGTTGTCCTCTGTTGCTACAGCCTTTGGCTTCTTGCAGGACTGAGAACGCAAGTTCTTTCTGCCCAGGGGTGGCCTGAGGAAGGTCAGAGTGCCTGAAAGCTTGTCTGCATTTTCCAATTATATGATCTGATCTAATAAAAGATGTTATCTCTCCCTGTAAACCTTGCTATCTCTCCACGTTAAACCCCGGACCTGGACATACTGACATGCTTGGGCTGTCTAACTTTAGGCACCTGTGTTAAGTGGCTGAGATGAGTGTCCCTGCCTAGTCAGGGGAGAGGACTGGGTTCTGTTCTGCATCACCCTCCAGAAGTGACTAGTTCTCTCCATGCCTGAATAAGGGGACTGGACTCTAACTTGGGTACCTTATAGCTCTGTGGTCTACGTGCTCCTGTCGAGTGTCCAGAAAAAGCTAGCTCAGAGGGGCTGTGTAGAAACGCTTCTGCGCGAGGTACAGCTGTCTTTGGGGCCCAGCAGTACGTGCTGTTTACCATGGGGAGCGGGGCAGTATGTTTCCCCGAAGAGCTCGCAGGGCGGAGAGGTAAGGTGCACAAGTGAAGGCGCATGAACCCCGCTTTGGAGGGCAGAAGAACCGAGTCAGAGCCGAGTGAAGGGAGTGCTTTTTAAGCCGAAATTAGGAAACCCAAAAAGCAAGCAGGGGTGCAAAGATGTTTCCGAGTATCTTGAAGGTTCCTCCTGAAGGAGCGTGGCCGTCTCGTCCCCGACGGGAGCAGAGTTGGGATCCCTGAGCTGGTGCTCTCCCCTCGCAGCTGCGCTGAGGGCAAGGACTGCTGTTCGGCAGAGTCGCTTAGCGTGGAGGGCTGGGAGCCGAAATCTCTCTTGCCACTTTGCGTGGAGGGGGAATATTTCATAGGAAACGCTGTTCAGATACAGCAGCGTCATGGAACATAACTTTGCCCATTAGCCATTCTTTTTTCTTTCTCTTTCTTTAGCTCTGGCTGCCCATAAACTTGACAGCCAGATGTCGTCATGTACCATGTGTGTGTGGTGGTTACCCTCCCCTGTCCCCTTCTAAACACTCAATTCACAGCTGCCGGCTCTGTACTGATAAGAGAAAGAGATGACTTCCTTTTCTTCTCTCCACCCCCACTCCCTTCCAGAATAAGCTGGGCTGTTTTTTGGTAAATAACTAGCTGTCACTTCTTCGCTTGAAACTTTCCAGGCTCCGCCACCTTGGCCAACCCTCCTGAAGGATGCTGGAGGCTGGAACGTTCCTATCGGGCAGCAAACTGCCTTCTGCATCCTAGAGCAAGCTCTCCCCACCTCCCATATCCTACGAATCTTAGTGCCTTTGAGGTGTCCTGTGGTTTCTGTGGACTAACAAATCTCTCTGCGTACTCTGCCGGGTCAGGAGCCTTGACCAGTTATGGTGAGGTAGGATATCTGTTCTGTGTATGTCTAGCTTCTACTTTTAACAAACCTGGTATTTCTGCGTGGGAACAAAGCGAAGGGGAGAAGGCATGGAGATCATCTGTGTAGTTTAGGTTGTACAGAAAGGTTCCACTTGTGCTGTAGGAGGACGTGAGCTAATACCAGTCCAAGAGCACCTACGAAGGTGTGGGTGCTATTAGGGTGGGAATAGTGATTAACAGTGCTTGTTAGCCACAGACTAGCAAATTTGCTGCAGAAGTGCAAGATGCTCCAGTGGAAACTACCTTTCAGATGCTTCTGCAGCACATGGGTGATGGTAACTTTCTCCTTGTGCTGGCTTCAGCACTGGGAAACAGTGTGTTAGCAGTTTCGTTTATATGATTACTATGATTACTGTTAATATGATTACCGAAGAGGCTTCTGGTGCTGACTGCAGCCTGGGAGAGGTTATCCCTACTGTGAGCAGTATGTTATTTTGTGTTGTTATTAGATTTCTATCTTGTATTACCTTGTTAGCAATGCTATGTTAGTAGTTACTTGCTTATCTCTTCATTTGCCTTGCTGCGTCTCTAGCTGAGCACGCTTTCGTGCGCTGATAACTGGCTTGTTTGTGTTGGAGCTTTGTAATTTCTAGGTGCTGGACACCTCTAGCTGAATTTTGTAGGTACTTAGAAACTGCGTAAAATGACAACATTGAGTCAGAAGGGTAGTTTGTAAAGTAGTGAAGTTTACAGGGGGCATGAACAATAAAAGTAGCTGTATGTGAAAGGGTCTGCTGGAGCAGGGAAGGGGCTGTGGGACGGTGCCTTTGCCAGGCTGGGAGGCACAGCAGGTAAGTGCGTGTGTGGAGAAAGCAATCCTGCCTGCTGGAAACACAGGGATTGGATCCAGGGCAGGAACTGGGATGTGTCTGAGGTCATGTTTGAGGCTGTTAAATGCAATGGGATCGTTGTGCAAGTGACTATGGCTCTTTGCCACGGAGTGTAATGTGGAGCATGCCTCGGGTTTTCCTTCCTTCCTTCCATCCTTCCTTCCATGGGCGTGCAGAGGGCGTGGGCTGGTCCGCGGCACTCTGCAGGGATTCAGATGATGAAAGTTGCTACAGCCCGTTGGTAGTTTACGTTCCCTTGTATCTCAAGAGCATCCCAAGGCTTTTGCCCTATCCTCATTTCAATGCTGCTGCTCTCACGTGTTGCAGAAGTGACTGGTTTCTCAGTTTCTGGTCTCTTCTTTGAGTGTGTTCTGCTTCGCTGGATCATAGCAAAGCAGCTAAACAAATACTTTCCTGTTCCAGGAGGAAGCCTGTCAGTCAGACAACAGCTGGGCTAGTTTCGGTGCTGGCTGGTGATATGTATTTTTAATGTCCCAACTGTCTAGCAGGTGGGCCTGCAATTTAATTTTAACTTGCTTTATGAGAACAAAACCATCCATAATATACAGGCCAGTAAACTTCCATGAATGGAGGGACTTCAAAAGAGATTTCTCCAACTATTAGAACTTTTAAGACCAGTAGGTAAGGCCTTCTCTGGCTGAGGTTAAAGTGTAGCTCAGTGTTTATGGTGGTCCTAACAGTGGAATGCCCTCTGAATAAAAAGGACTGATTCAAATATAAGTGCAATTTAGAGAATTAATTTAGAAAAGTTGAAAACTGCAGCTGAAAATAATAACCTCACACACCTTTGGGGCTGATGCATTCAAAAGAGCTTGAGGGACTCAGCTACGCCTTTTTTAATTAAGAGAACATGGGTGTAAATCCTCTGGGCAACTTGGAAGTGCCCCAGCTACCAGTTTCCTGCTGGTGCAAGTGAGTACAACCGGGTGTTGAAATGCATGTTGGCCTGATACCACTAGTTCTGCCTCTCCCGTTCTGTGGAAACTGAGAATTCTCAGGCAAAACTTGTGTCTTTTTCCCAGCAGTTTGTCTCGTGCTGCGCTTCCTGTCCCCTGCCTCAGTGTAGCATGTGCTAAACCCAGGTACTAAACTAGCAGCTGACCTCTTGCCCGCCACCGTGCTGGCCGAGGTCCCGCTGCGCACGCCGGGGGGGGTCCCAAAGCCAGTCCCCCCGCGAGGCTGCCTGCCCTGCAGACTGCTGGCGGCTGGCTTACAGACCACCAGGCAGGGTGAGGACCTAAGGACTGCAGGCAGGGATGTGCCTGGAAGTGGAGCGCACTGCTGAGGAACCGGCACGCTGAATGTTAGTACTATTTCTGGAGTGAGCAAATACTTGGAATCTGATTGGGGAAATTAACAGGGTGCACGTCCTGTAAGGGATTCTTATGCTTGCTTAGAGAACAAACCCAAACTGTCTCAGCAAGAGCCTCTGCCCTTCGGGTATTAGGCCCTAAACTCTCAGCAAGATCGGTGGGGATGGACTTAGAGCATCTGGGTACTGGGCAGGAATCAGTTTTGCTCCTGAAAGCATCCATTGGACTTGCGATTGCTCCGAGATCCGCGCAGGCAGCGTGGAGGTTGGGGTAGCTGTGGGTAAATCACTCAGGTAGCGTTACCAAGCCTAACAATTCCTCGCCTGCTGTCCTCCTGGAGCAGCCTTCTGCTGACCTACCGAGTGGCCTTAGCTCCTGGCTAGAGATGTCTGTAAAGGCACCCGGTGTCTGAAGTCCTCTGCTACCCGTGGGAATAAGCACCACTTCCCAGGGTAGCAGCTGATGCCTCTTCCAGCCTCTTGTGGTTTTTAATTCAAGTCCCGTTGGTTCTCTGCAGATGACAAAGAGGGGTGCTAATCTGTGGTCTTCTCTCCCCAGCTACTTCACACCTGGATTTACCAGCTATAAATTTTAGCGACAGGCTGAGAGCCAAATCCTTTGCTGGTCTGAATGATTTGAAGGGAGGGGTGGCAGGTTTAGGATTTGTCCTTTATCAAAGACTGTCCTCCGAGGAAAGGTGGACAGATGGCTTACTCTGCAGTCTCTGCCCCAAGCCTTTACTACACTAGTCACAGAATTTGAGTTAAAGTTCACATAACACCCCTCTGCCCAAATCGTGTGGGTATCCCATGACTGACATGCATTCTTGGCAGTAAAGAGGGGTATTTGTGGGCGTAGTTCCTTTCCTGAGCAGCCAAACCAACTCTTGAGGTGGTCCTGTGTTTAAATCAAATGTACAACGAGATGAAATGTGATGTCTAATTTCAGTGCTAAAGAACGGGAAACTTCATTGACAGATTTACACGTAGAGGTAAGTGTTAATGTGCCAGGTCTGCTGTATCCCTAGATGCTGAAATACTTTGCTCTAGCTTGGCTGTGAATTTTGCATAGCCCTTTTGGGGTAGCACAGGGATATTGCTTAATGCCATACTGCAATGTGGCGGTAGGGCAGTCCGCTCTGACCTAACGCCCTGAGGTAGAATAGGGGCTTGTTTTCTCCTGCTCTCTCTTCTGACTCAAACCTCCATGGGACACTTCTGCTTTCCAATATCAGGCTCCGGGTGCAACTGGAGAGACCGTGCCGCTCAGGTCAAGAGGAAAAGCTGACAAGATGCTACATCCTACATCTCTAAACAGAAACTATTGAGAAGCAGAAGCGAGGGCCGAAAACCCACATCTCGCAGAGCACGCTCAGGCTTAGCTTTTTTTTGCAGAGAGTGACCTCGTGGTGTTGGTGGCCCATGCTAGGAGGGCTCTGCTATGCCCGGAGAAACTGAGCGTTGGGGAAACCTTTTCACAAGGTGTGCTCTTCTCTTGGCTATTGCCTACAACAGTGCTGAGTCTACAGTAGTGTCTGTGAGATTTGACAGGAGTTGGTCTGTCAATGGCTGATTTTCTTCCTCTGTTATGGCTCGTATGCCCACATTTCCACAGTTGTCTTTCTGATGTGGCTCGGTCCTCAGTGTGTTCTGACACAGGTCTGATAGCACATGTAAATTGGTGGCGATAGACCCTTGTGGGGTAGATAAGTGTGGTGCTTTAAAGAAGGAACCCTTGCATCCAAGCAAGAGCGTGTAATATCTTATTTTGGAAGTGAAAATGTAAGTTTGCACTTGTGGTGGGAGGCCAAGCTCTCTAACAACTCCTCCTTCCTTCCTGCCTTCAGTTCTTAGTTTGAAGCATCTCTTCCTGTGGCTAGAGAGGACCAGCTGGAGCCCGATATTTGACAGTGTCCTTCCGTGGCTATAGTTAGGCATGCTGCATGCAGTAGCCCCAAGGTAACGCTGGCGCAAGAATACCCGAGCATAAAGGCAAACAGGCGCACTTTGTTTTGCATTGATCCACTATCTGCCTCCGCAAGAGTGGAATGACCAGTTAGACTTTTCTCTGATGTGTGGTAAATGTCCCCTGTACCATCCCTGTGTCCTCATGCTCACTGTGCTCCCTTTGGATAGACTCTCCTGGCTGCACAAGTTGGCCAGACAGAAACTCCGAGGTGCTGCTTCTGCAGCCAGCCCGAATGCAAGTGCAGCATGCTGGGTATTAGGATGTTGTTGCAGGAAGTCATTTTAGCAAGGGGAGAGGTTGAACAATACACGTGCTCGAGTTTTTGCAAGCTGTCGTTCTCAGGACTAGAGCTGCTAGACCAAATGTGTGCAAAATCTTGGACCAGGAGTGATGGTAGACCTTCAAAATGACAAAGGCATAATCTCTCTCATTTCTTCTACACGTGCACAAGGGTGCTCAGCCCCTCGTCTGCCGCAGCCTCCCAGGGCTGCAGGAGCTGGCCTCGGTGCGGCTGAAGTGACGGCAGCTGCTCACCGCCACGAGGTGAGGAGGAGACGGCCACGCAGCAGGCAGGTGCCAGTCTCTTTCACATCCTTTATATGCACCCATGCGAGCGTGTAACGCAACTCAGCCTCGCGCAGCGGTTGAAGGCCAGGTCACACGCTCATGCTCTGGTGCCCTACTGTTTGCTCTAGCCCTGCAGAGCGTGCTGTCCCTTTTGTCTGCAGATGATGTATTTTTGTGTCCTGGATCTTCATTTTGTCCCTGGCTTCCTTTCCTTGTCACTGCAAGGCCTTTATCTGGGGAGCGCAAGACGTGATGGTGAAAGAGGTTTTTCCATATCAGCAGTGTGGGATGGGCTGTGAGGAAGTCCCTACGATAGGCAAAGCCTGGCTTAACGTGTGCGCAGGCTGGGGAGTGATCAGGCTCTCTGCAGCCACTTCAGCTTGGATATGTCCTAGACTAATGTTGACTGCTGGAAGGATCATGGAGACAAGTAGCTATGAAACGGGCATGTCCCGTGAGCTGTCGTCCCTGCAGGACTGCTTTAGACCTGCTGCTCTTCCTCCATCTCTTCTGAAGCCAGGGAGAGCTGTACCTCTAAAACTAGAGCTGAAGGATCCAGATAGAAATGCCATTGAAACAGGCGTGTGACTAAATGAGTGTCAGAAAGTGGGCAGCTCGTGTGCCAAAGGCCCTTGCTGAACTGTCAGCAGAAAATCATCCACGGCTGAGCGTGGATGCAGGAGAGCCGTGCTGACAGGCTGTTCTGCCCGCGGCGGCCGAGCTGCCGGCGTCCGTGTCCGCGGCTGTTGGTGCTGCCTGGGACAAAGAGCCTCCACGGAGCCGCAGGAGTCCGTAGGAGGGTGCTCAGCTGAGGTGCTTTGTGTCACAGGCAAGTGCTTGTTTGGGTCAAAAGGAAGAATATGAATATGCCCATCTTTTATCTTTTTTTTTTTTCCCCCCATAGCAAGGCTGTCGTACTGGGTATCTAGTGAGAAGGGTAAGAACATGATCTTTTGTCTGTAAAGTTCACCCTGGCCTCCTTAACACAGGGGGTGAAAATCATGTGCGGTACACTGTGAATAGAAGTATTCTCCACAAAGGGAAGGTCTGCATTTGCAGTTTCTTTATACGCTTCTGGCTTTTCTTCTGGAAATTGCTATTTTTGAGCTGATGACCTGATTAATAGTCTTGGGTTTCCCCAGAGAGATGACAGGTGACCATGTGATTGCATTTTGACTCTTCGCATCTTAGGTCATCGCCTTTTTAGAGAAGTGAACCTGCACTCCCAGACTTTTCTTTTTCACCCAGTGCTCGTGCTCTGGCCTGAGCCGCTTTCACAGAGTGGGCAGTCTGCGATGCAGACCAGGCTGGGGGAGCCGTGGCAGAGCACAGAGGTCACTGCTAGATGCCATTGGCAGTTACTTGCAGGTCAGCCTGCAAGCTTTTCAGGTCCTTTGAACCGTGTATTGTCCTTCCAGGCTGGTCAGCTCTAATGGAAATTAGGCCCAGCTTTGAGGCTGCATTTAATAGCAGTGTGAAGTGCCAGTCCTAGTCCTAGTCTCATTGGTAAACTTCAAGCCATGCTACTTCTGGCATCTCCCATGCACTTCTTCCCTGGCTTCGTGTGGTGAGATCCTGCTGCAGGGACCACCCTTTGAGAGCTTTGAGTATCTCCTGATTGTAACTGTGTTATAAAGGGGGTTAAGATGGAGAGAAGTACCTTAACGTGCTTGGATGAAGGGCTTCTGTGCCTGCACTTGCCACTGCAGGCTTTGAACCTGAAGGCAGCTCAGAGGGGACTTGGCCATACTTTTACCAGTCCAGACTGTGTCTTGGCTACACGGTGGCCAACTAGTGAAGGGGAATGTCCTTCCTGCACACAGCTGGAGCAACTCTGTCTTGGATAGTGTAGCTGCTACATCTCCACGGTTAAGTGGCCAGTCACTGGCTCCAGGGGTGAAAGAGGGCATGCTGTAGCTGTGTGCTTTGGTTTGTATTAGTGAGATACGAGAAAAGAGCAGGGTCTGTTTCTGAAGTGGAAAGAACATCAGTCAAAATGCTAATTTTAGCAGTTTCACATTAAAGCAGAGAAGCAGAGTGAACCCTAGCAGACTTTGCAAAGCAGAGAGTCTGGGACCACAGAGACATGCCAGGTCCTCTGGGTGATGTGTTTGCCTGTGCATCCATCCCAGGCAGAGGAGCTGGTGCACAGCCTTAACTGGCTGCTATTTATGTGACGGGAGTTTTTCGTGGTATTTGTCCTTGGAGTGATTTCTCTCTGTTCTGATGTCAGCCAGATTTAACAAGCTATCTAGTTTCTTAGGCAAAATCATTGCTTTAGTCACCTAACCAACTTGAAACTCTCTGCTAAGGGGCTGTGACAGATCATGAATGTGTTGCTGCTTTCAGTAGGTGGGGGAGATGGGGTGGGTGGCTCAGAAGGTGAATGAACGGGACAGCGCATGAAAAGAGGAAGATGTGCCAACGGCAAGCATGGACTAGAATAATTTATATAAAGGGACTGAATCATAGGGAGTAGATGAGCACAGAATCTTGCGCCTGTCAGGGAGAAAGGACAGATGTAAATTTATATTAATTAACAATTAATGCCAGCTGAGGCTCCAGAGCCAGTAAATGGAAACTGTCTGCACCAGCTCCTTGCCAGGAGGGTGTTGCCACCTCCTATTTTTGTAAGGCCTGCAGGAAAAAAGCTCTTGGAGTCCTTTTACTGCTGTCTCTGGGTTTTCTACGTGTGCTCTCCTCTTCCTGTTTCAGCAAAAGCCACCCCCTCCCCCAGGATGGCAGCTGTGGGTTTGTCCAGCCACTTTCCTCCAGGTCTCCAGGGGCAGGACTGAAATCGGAATTAAATTACAAAGACATAAAACTGATCTTACCCGTGTAGTCAGAGGCCTCTGCTAATCCCCCGCTAAAATCAATTGCTCTGACTGAAACTGCTCTGCCCAGTGCGCTGTCTTGCAAGTGACATCTATGGAAAAGCCTCTCTAAAGAGCTGTATATGAAACCATTTCTGACTGTAGTACTTGAGTTTCAGACCAAAACGTGGGTGGTGAATTAAAACCCCACTTTGAACGTGACATAGAGGAGCGTTAGGTACGCTGCTGCTCCGCAGCTCAGAGCAGCTCTGCTTTGCCTTTCATGAAGGTCGTCGTCCTTCATGGGCAGAGCTGTAGGCTGAGGTTTCCATTGCTGCAGCCAAAGCTGTTTCACACCCACTCTGTGCAAGCATCAGTGGCGTATCCTGCAGACGAGCAGTGGGCTGGGGATGGTCTCGTGAACCATAGGACCATGCCTGTGCTCATGACTGGTACAGAGACTGCTGAATGAAATGGAAAAGTTGCCCGTGCCTTGATACTGAGCTCTGACGTGTTAGCTGGCTTGAAAAGCTGCCGGGAAGGCAGCGCGTGTTAGGAAGAGAATGTGGCTTTCCAGAGACGTGGAGGGATGGCTTCCTCTGGGGGTTAGGGCTCGATATCTAAACTGCCGAGGGCGTGTGAGCAGTTCCTACAGAACAATTTCAGCGGTGCAGCAAGGCATGAAGGCTGAGCGGTGCTGGTCAGCCTCGCCGGTGGGCTGGCAGCCCGGTCTCTGGTACGCAGGACCAGGACTCTGGGTTTTGTATCTCTGGCTCTCCTGCTGCTCTGCTGAGCCTTTGCTGGGTGAGACCGTGTCTGACCTGAGCCTGGCAGAAGAGTTCTGCAGGAACCCGCCGTGCATCCTGCACAGCTGGGTTCATTGGCACCCCAACGCCGTCTGTGCCCTGCTGCTGGCACGTCGCTGAGCCGCTGTCGGGCTACTTCGCCTCATCTCTTCTCTCCGAATAGTGCTCTGCATTGTTCTCGTCGTGTTTTCTCTGGGGAAGTCCCTCTGTGCGCACACACTCACTAACCATACGCCTTGAGATTGAACGGGGGGGAAAAAAATCACTGACCAGAACCCCGGTTCTTTTCACAGAGTGTCAGTGGAAACCTGGCCTTTCTCAAGGAGGTGGGGCTGGTGGTTGGAAATGTGCATGCACCCTCAGCCTAGGCTGGCTGGTGCACACAAAGGGGGTCGCTAGCATCAGGTCTTTCTTGTGGCAGCTAAATCCAGTGGGGCTCACCAGCTGGTTAAAAGAGAAGTCTACAAAACCCTGTGAATAGCTGCAGAGTTTGCCTGCAACAACTCCCAATCTGCCCCTCCTGAAATGAGAGCTTGGCTTCTGCTTTGCAGCAGAAAAGGGTCTCTGCCCTCTTCCAACCCAGCATGCCTTTTCATCCTTGCTCTTTAATATTGCTCTCTTTTTCAACCGTTCAACCATTGTCCAGCTATGGGTAGGGGTGGGCGAAGCTGATTA
This sequence comes from Phalacrocorax aristotelis, assembly GCF_949628215.1. Lineage (NCBI taxonomy): Eukaryota > Metazoa > Chordata > Aves > Suliformes > Phalacrocoracidae > Phalacrocorax > Phalacrocorax aristotelis. The sequence continues at coordinate 5,975,751 of NC_134294.1, forward strand.
CTCATGTCAAAAGCGTGGCAGGGTTTTATCCTACTTACCTGCTCTTGTACCATTACTCGGAGATCCTGTGTTATTTTTATTGAAGGGTTCATCGAGAACCAGGAGACCTCAATGATATTACGTGAAGTACGGGTTGTGCTGCATGACCCAGGTGCCTCTCTGTGCCTCTCTGACCCAGGTTTATCACTGGAGTCTTTCTTTGGGTGTCAGAACCTGCTTGCAAAGGGGCATGGCGCGGCTGGAAGGCACTCTGCCCGGCCCCTGAGTGATCGGGGGAGGCTGGAGGCACCATCCTTCTCTCGGAGACAATTTGAGAAGCGGGTGAAAACTGTGAATCTGCTTGTTGGGAGCAATCCCACCAACCTCTGCGCAGGGTCAGGGCCTGAGTAAACAGTCCATCTGCTCTTTGCTGTTGCTTGTGCTCTTCCTTGTCTTTAAGTGTTGGAGAAAACAGCACTGCTTGTGGAAACAGGCCAGACTCTGCATAAACACGCTCGCTTGGAGTTGGCTGTTTGTGCTAGTGTCGAGAACTTGGTTTGTGCGAAAGCCGGACTCTTTAAATGAGCCGAAGGATGTTAGACACCTAGATTCTGCTGGAATTTGGTGAAAATAAGGTGTGTACCTTCTCAGAGAAAGTAGTTAACTGGAGCGTGAGATCCATTAGGAAAATGTTCTGTAAAATACATAGGGAAGGAAGCAAGCCGGTTTCTACAGAAGTGACTGTTGCACCCCAGAGAATGCGACGCAGATTTCTGTACCTGCCATGGAAATGGGTATGCTGAGTTAGAAATGTAGTTAGAATATTTTTGTTTGTTTGTTTTGAAGGTGTTTACAGAAGTCTTGGGGGATATTAGATGCTGCACACTGGCACGGCTAGCTGTCATGATGCTAATTGCTTTAGGAAAATGAAAATATTTACCTGTATGTAGAACTGAATAGATTTGTAGGGTATATTTATTTAATACACTCCCTTGAGGCTATGCTTGGTATAATGAGTCTTCTGACGGGGTTTGAATTGAACCAGACTAGAACCAACAAAGGCGGCTGTTGCAGCTCTGTCAGGTTTGAGAAACGCTTTGTATGCAGCCATGTCTGTGTAGAACAGCTTTCAATGAAGATGTGAATGCTAATAATTCAGTATGGAAACATCTTGAAACCAGCAGCAGCCTGCTGTGTAGTGAACACACAGTTTGCTAAATGAAGGCTTAATGTCGCAGGACAAGTACGACCTCTCCGCAACTAACATGGAATTGCCTATTTCCATCCTTTTAGGAAAGCCTGCCTTTTCTTTTTTTTTTTTTTTTTAATTTTTTTTTCCTTCCCCCAGAAGCTCTGGGAAATGCCCTGCCATGTATGCAAGCACTTTGCTGTGGATTTTTGCTGATGGCCAATGTTCTGGCACCTCGCGTGGTGCCGTCCCGCGGGCGGGTCCGTGCCAGTGTCACCGCGTGGTGCACTGTTGCTGGACCTGCTGCAGAATGGAGCACCTTTCTCGGAGCCTCTACTCCTATAAGCAAGTATCAGAACATCTGTGTTTTGGGAAGAGGAAACTTTCAGCCCTGGTGGGTTCAGAGAAAAGCTCAGACAAGGTGACCCTGAGCGTCTTCGAACGACGAGAATGCAGCCTTGCTTTTACTGGCTGTTTTATTCCTTGACTCCAAACCTAACAGCTTTTTTCAGTGCTTGAAGCTACCACTGCTGACACTCGGGATGCTTTCAGTTTTGCATGGAGTCCTGAGCAGTTTCTGGAGGTCTGCTCTTCCTTTTGCGGCTTGGGGGGGATTTATAAGCTGAAGAGCTGCTGGCAGCATGTTGGTCCGCTGATGGTTTCTCACAGGACAGGCTTCCTTGTGCAGCCTGACCCCAGGGTGGGCTGTGAGAAAAAGCCTGCTCACACAAGCAAGTTTCTACTGCTCTTCGGAGAGGTGCAATGCTGTAGCTGCTTCCTACTCTGAACCATATCGGCAAAAACCCCTAAATACACAAGGGAGGAATGCGTTTTTCATTCCTCTTGGAAACCAGTGAGTGTGCCAGATATCGGGAGCAATCCTCTGACAAATGGGTCTAAATACTACTGTTAGCTCTGGGTCTCCTACTGTAACCTGGTACCTTGGCCCAGTTTGGCTGAGAAGCCAAAGCAGCCTTGCGGAGGGTGTGGGTATGATACTCCCCAACCACAGGCAAGCTGCAGAGAGCGAACCATGCTGTGTGGAGCCTTGCTGTTCCCAGAGGCGGCAGGGCCTGAGCCCAAGTCTAACTAAATCTCCCTGAAAAAAAGAGCGGCTTCCCTCTCCTCCAAGCCAGGATCCTGATTCATGGGTGTTCCTCCTCCTTCATCCCAGAGGTGCCTCGCAGGAATGGGACAGCAGCATTCACTCAGCCCAGAAGTTTGCACCTACTAGTCCCATTCTAAGGATTAATAATTTTACAGAGCGTGAATTTCTTCTGTGACTGTCCCAGCTTTGTTTCTGCTTCAACTACATTGTGAGAGCTCAAGAGGTATTTACCCTTCGCTGTTCAGCACTGAAAGGAGCGTCTCTGTTGTGTGCAAACATAAAGTTTATATTCCCTTTAAATAATACGTATCTGGATCTTTTGAGCAGCTCTGAAGGTTTCTTCCTATTTGCTGAATAGGAAACTTAGTCTTGCAAAGCACTGCACTGCCCCAGATTACGCCTGCTCCCACAGGTCAGCCTTCTCGTTTCTCTGCTGGAAGAAGCTTCAGTTGTTTATTTGCTCGGCTGCCTCCAAGGGCAGGGTCCGCACCCTGCCCTTCCTTCGCTGCGGTGGGAGGCAGGGTGTCTCTGCCTGTGGAACCAGGGGATCCGCCTGCCCTGTATCAACAGCATCTGCTGTGAACGCTGACCCTTGCTCCTGGCTAGGGTCAAGAGGCTGTAGCATAGCAGAAGGGAAGTCTGGTGGCGGTTGGTCCCCTCCTCCCCCTTTTCCAGTTTCTTGACCCACCTCAGCTTGCTGGGCTGGAGTTTGTGTTGAACCAAACAGTGCTAACCACACACGAAGTGCGTAGGCGTTGTCTCTTGAGCCACATTTTGCTTTGATCCTCTCCAGGCCTAACAAAAAGAAGTTTTACCATTACAAATGCTCCAAATTCTCTTGCTGACGTTGGGCTAAGTTGGCCTTCAAACCCAGGCGCTAGCGGGGCTGCAATAGATGTGCACCTTGCGCTGGCTTCTCTGGGGGTGCCCCAAAATAGGTGCTGTGAAACCCTGGGCACGTGTGGTTCCCGAGCCCTGTGGCAATTGCTTTCAAGTCTTCAGTGGTGACTCTGGCTTTCGTGTGTGCAGTGTTCTGGGACAGACGTCCTGTTCATGCTCGGAGGGGTGCGGGTCTGCGAGTCTCAGCAGCCAGTGTGTTCGCCTGTGCATCTTGCATAGAAGAGAAAGCTGCCGTGGTACCTTCTCTGACCTGTGTGAGAGAAGGGAAAATGAAAAGGTGGTGATCTAGAGTAACTTGCTTCCATCTCCTTTGGGGCTTCGCTTAGAAACTTTGTGGTTTACCTATAGGTTAAAGGATCTCAGGCCCCAGCAGGTCAGTGTTAGTGGGGAGCTGTATCCGCCTGTGATACCTCAGACAGTAGTTTTCAAGAGTGCATCTGCTGGAGGGTCGGGATGCTGGCACCCTGCTTCCCCGGGGCCGCATTCAGTGGCCTCTGAATCGTTTCAGAAGTATCATTGCAGGTGTGGTGCTTTTTATCTGTGGGATGTTTGCTGGAGCTGTTTAGAATACCAGGACTCCCAGCTAGGCTTTTTAAAATGCCTTGGTTTATAGATTTCTGAGGGTGTAACAGTGTTGCTCAACTATTTGTTCTGTTTTATCCCAAGATGGGGGCACAAGGATGCATTCCAGCAGAAAAAAAAGCATTCCTGTTCATGTGAGGGAGTAAATGAGTAACAGTGTATGGAAAAGCCAACTCTTTAGTAATTAAAGAGAAATTATTTGATATTTTTTAACACAGAGAAAGGTTTCCTTTTCCAGAGCTTCTGCTGGAACATTGCTCCTACCCAGGGGCCTGTTTTGAAGCCAGAGGTCCCTGTGTCTGATTTGCCGGGGCCTGGGGAGCTGTGGCACCACCACTGCTTACCGTGATGCCCACAGGGTCAGGAAGGGTCTGTAGCGTTGCATCAGTCGGCGTTTATTGCGGTACATGGACGGGGGATGGCTGGCATCTACCGAAGGCTTTCCCTTTTGTGTAAGCACGTAAATCCCAGCTGGAGAAACCGACCCGCCTTTGTCTGACCCGTGGCCAGATTTGCTCGTGGTGGCCACTGAGCGCTCGAACGGGGCACAAGGCTTTCCTGGTGGGGGGTGTTCGACAAGGGCCAGCTGTAGGGGTGCGAGAGCCGGCGAGGAGCTGACGCAGCATGAGATGTTAAGAGCAGAGCTGGTGTTCCAAGGGGCTCCCCCCAAGGAAAGTGGTGTGGAGGGCATGCCACGTCGGTGACTACCGTCCCCACGGCACCCTCAGTCATGCTGGGTTTCTCACGATGGGCTTTCTGGTGTTCTCGTGGCTCTCGGACTGTTCTGCTCTGAATGTGCCGTGCTGTGGTGCACTGGCCAGCCTGGCCCGAACCCTGCGCAGAGCCCTCTCCCACCATGCAGGGTTTGTTCCCCTTCTGACCGAACCGTACTCCCTGTCCCTCCTGCAGCCCAAGCAACATCCTTCTGTCAGTCTGTGTTGGGGACCGAGCCCTGCGTGCGAGTGTCTCTGTTTTCTCTCTAGTTATTTTAACAAATTTCTTTGTGTAGCTTTGGTTCTTGCTTTTGGTTCCTGAAAGGCACTTGCGGGTGGCTTTTTAATTTAAGTTTGATTTTAGATGAATTGAACGATGGAGGGGAAATGCATTTCTCTGCAGGAAACCAGTGTTGCCTGAAGTAGACAGTGTATATTTACTTGTTGCAGTAGAGATGAAAAGTTGTTAGATCCCTACTCATATTTAAAGCAATTCTTCAGGGGTGACTCAGTTCTGCCAAAAGCACTCACAACTGAGCGGTTGCCTGAATGACCGACTGCACAACAATGCTTGTCATTTGCTGATGTCGAAACAACGGCGTGATATTAATAATGCCTTTTTCTTGTTGTTGTTCCCTGGGCTGGGTACCTAGTCTGGATCCTCTTAATTTGTTTTCCTTCTCAGAATATTGCAGGTCTTCCTATACACAACCTGTGACTCCAAAAGGTCTGACTCGAAGCCCAGGTTTACCCGCAAGTGAGCGGTGCCTGCTCCCCCGATGCACGGCTAGACCTTGCAGTCTGTGGGACTGTCTAAGGCTGTTTGCAGGTTTTAGTATTGCCATTTAGTGAGAGATGTGTGGGTTGGTGCTTTCTTCTTGCCTGCTCTGTTGTGGGTTGGTTTTGCTTACCAACAAATGTACTTCAGTAAAAGCCGTAATGAAAAACAGCTCTAAAGATGCTTTCTGTAAGCAGAGCTTACTCCAGGCCGGGAGGAAAACAAGCCGTATTGATAAGAGCACCTCCGGCTGTGTAGTGGCCATGGCAGTGTGCCTTCACCCACAGGATGAAGCGGCAGAGAGCTTTAGAGCACTCAGGCTCTTGGGTACACTGAGTAGGATGGGGCAGCCTTGACGAGCCGAAGAGCCTTAAATTCAGTGTTGGCTGGTTTGGCTGTTGTGTTTTTCATTCCGCTGCTTACAGGAACAGGGAGTGAGCTGGGACCTGGAAATAGGTGTGCCAGAATATCCTATGAAGGGGAGAGGCGGGGGGTGAGTCGTTGGTAGCTCTCTGATCTGCACGAGGGGTTGAGGACGTGTGCTGCCACAAACCTCGTGGGGTTTTTGTGGATTCCTGCGTAGTGCTCAATTTCCGGACTGGAATTCCCAAATGGAGATGGCCTTGAATTTGAAAATACCCCTTTCATGCCACAGCCCCGTAGTCTTCGCCGGCTCAGCCTGTCCAAAGTAGTGCCAAGCAATACGTTCCTGTCCAACCGCAGCCCTCTGAAGATGAGATGCGCAAGGTTTTGTTTGTTCTGGAAATCCATGGGAGAGGCGTCTACGCTTGCTGAGGGCTTTTTTCCTTTTTTCTTCTCCTTTTTTTTGCTGCTGAATTTGGAAATTGCCTTTCCTCCCTCTTCTGCTTGTGGGGGCTGCAAAGGTTTCTCCTCAGCTCATTGTTTATGCTTCCTGCAAGCTAAATAACAACCGGTCTGTGTATGTGTGTATGAATTGGTTCCTGCCCAAGCAGTGGGAGTCGTTAGGGGAAACGGCACTTAGGTTTCTGTTTAGTGACACAAAGACAATGTCAAAGTTGACAGAACCCCAGATTTGCCCCCAATATACTCCTTCCCTCTCTCGCGTTACACAGTGTTGTCCCACTCTTGAGTGTTTGTGCAGTTTCTAAGTGGCCCCTGCTATTCCCTCCTGGTTTTTCACTGAGAAAAAGATGGTGAAAAGGGACTGTTGTGAATCGCGTTTGTAGCTGTGGTCAACAGCTGCTGTGGTGGAAAAAGGTTATGGTCCTCCCTTCCCAAGCACCCATCCTTCCACGGGAAGGGATGTTGGACATAAGGTCCTTTTTTGTTCCTGTTGCCTTCTTCCTTGTGGGAGCCAGTGCTGTGGCTGATGGAAGATTTACAGCCCCAGCACCTTCCTGACACCAACAGCCTACACAAGGGTGGCCGTTCTCAGCATCACGCAGGCCTGGCTCCAGCTGAGGCACGGAATCCCAGGGCAACAAGTATTTATGTGGGAGCCCCGGGGGATGAGGGGAGCCATGGGGACACATGGGTCCTCTTGTCAGGGCAGCCTCTGAGGAGTGTACACCCCTGGGAGGACACTGCTGTCACGCTGACCGGGATATTCTGAGAGCCGGTGTGTACTCACGGCTATCGGTACGTACGACAAGAGCTCTCATCCCACTGTTTTAGCAGAGATGTTTCCTTAGGTTTTTCCTACTATTTTCTGGCTAGCAGTATCGTGCTGGCCTTATTGCCATTAGGCATTCAGTGGAAACGTTGTGTGTGGCCTTTGGCAGCTTTGCGCTGTCCCTGAGCTCCATTAAGCTCCATTAGAGGCATTCATTCCTATGCCAGTAGCAGTTTTTACGGCACAGTTAAATGCTGGCCCCGCAGACGGTGGATTTATGAAAGGGTGTCGCTCTTGTGATGTCAGGGATACGAGGCTTGGAAATGCTGGGATTCGTGTTTACCATTTGTTTCCATGGCCCTTCCCTAATAGACCTCTCCTCCTCCAGAATTCAAGGATCTTTACTCAAAACTGTTTGGCTTGTGGTGGGAGGGAGGAAATCTCAAATTGTGGAGGAGATGGTGACATTTCTTGACCTTTTCTATGTGTATCGCGGAGACAAACACGCTGTAATGAGCGTGCGTGTGGGTTACGTTTGTAGGTTTAGTCTTTGGGTGTATTTCCTAATGCAGGCACTCGGTGAGATGCTAGGTTACGCGTTTCTCTGCAGCACTCGAGACAAACTTGCAAGCCCTTTTGGGGGGACGACAGCGTGTTAGCTATTCTGATCCACAGACAGCTCTGTTCAAGAAACTAGCTTACTAAATGTTTCCAGATACGCTCCTCTTGAGAACCCTCATTTCACTTTGCTTGGAAAACTAAGTGTTGCAGTTTTGAGTCCTTTGGTTCAGAGTGGTGCCGCAGACCTGTCCGCCCGTGCAGGAGCTCTTACAGCATCGTCCTTTACTCTGCAGGGAGCTTTGTGTGCGCAGCTGGTTCTCTTGCAGTTGGTGCTGCCCAGAAACGCTCAATAAGTGAGCTTTGTTATCGTACAGTGTTCGTTGTGGCTCATCTTCCCCTCTTCGCTTATGAAAAATATTACAGCAGCCCCATGCAGAAACGTCTGCCGGAGTGTGATCTAAAACTGAGCAATACTTTCAGAATTGAGTGACTCGCAGTTTGGGGTGACTCGCTCTTTGGGTGACTTGTGAGATTACTCAAAAGAGCCTGGCATTTAGAAAGTGGATTTTCAGTGGCTTCTGAAAAATTGAACCGTAAAACTGGTGCCACATGGGAAATCATTGGTCTAGCATGCATATTTAGTACACATTAAAGCCTGGGGAAACACCAGTTCTTGCGATTCCATCGAGAAAACTTGATCAAGACTGATAGCATCAGAAATGAGGTCAGTAGATGGTTTGATGACACTTAAAATACAAAGATTACATTAAAGTAGCACATGATATGATGAAACATTTTTCCCCTTAGGGTGAGCTGTCTCTCTTTTCCTTTTCCAGTATGTCCTGTTAGGTATGTACACCAATCGCACTGTTACTTTCCAGCAGCACGCAAAGCAGTGTTTCCTTTGCTGCTTCCCGGGCTACGCGCTGGTCCTGTGCGGAGAACTTTGCTTTTGACGCAGCAATTTTGTGGTTTGGGTCATTTTTCTCTTGCTCTTGGGAAAGGTGGCTGCGGTACCACAGCTTGAGCTATGACTAATTGGAGTTAAAAAGTCACCGCTTCACCTTAAGTTGAAGAGTCAAAGCTGCCTTAGCTAGGGCTGGAGCAGAGTTGCTATTTTCTGTGGGCTGGGCAAAGAGGGAGATCCTGGAATATGCACTTGCCGTTGCATTTGCACCGACACTTAAGAAATGCTCTTGTAGCATAAGGACGCTTTGCTCCTACAGCATACTGCAGACCAGAGTGTGCCTTTCATTCCCAGACAGACTCGAAGGAAAGCCTTTCTTCTCTCCAGCTCTGAGCATCCCCTCTTCGAAACAGATTTTAAATGGGAGAGATGAAGGCCTGAGGCTTGTGTTCTTGCTGGGGAGAACATGAGGTTTAGTGCTCTTGATATTGGAGCTTTTTTTTGTCATGAAGCATGCCAGGAAGCCCCTAAAGAAATGCCTTAAGTGCCTTCAGGGGTGCAGGTCTTTTCTTGGTCCCAGTTCGTTTGCCAGCAACGTGACAGCTCAGAGAGTATGAGCTTGGTAAGTGCTGGGTGGGAAGCAGCCAGCCAGGATCAGACCTGGAGCCAGAAAACTCAAAACTATTTTTCTCAGCCGGTGCTTTCCTCCGGAGAGGGAACCTCCCGCCTGTGCCACAGGCGGCGCGCAGGGCTCTTGCTTTTGCCTGAGCTGAGGGAGAGGAGGACAAAGCCCTTTGGGAAAGAGACCTCTTCGGGTGGATGTCTGAGAAGACGTTCTCCATGGTAACGTCTGGACGGAGGGCTTTTCTGCGCGGAAGCTGTTCCTGCGATGCGGTGGGGTGGAGGGTGGGTGTGCTGCCGCAGGCTGGGGCTCTGTGCCTGCCTCGCAGGTAGGGAACCGCGTCCGCCCCTCGGGCAGCAGGGAGGCAGTCGGGGTAGGCTTAGGCTAACCACCATTTCACATGTCTCATTTGCACTTTGTAGGTGGTTTCATCCCAACATCAGTGGAATCGAGGCAGAGAAGCTGCTCCTGACCAGGGGTGTCCATGGAAGCTTTCTGGCTCGACCCAGTAAGAGCAACCCAGGAGATTTCACTCTCTCTGTCAGGTAAGCAGACAGCAGCACATGAGGACAGGAGGAAGGGGCTATCTCAAACTCTCCGGCACACCCTGCTCTGATTAATGTGCAAGGGAAGAGGTGCTGCACAGAGATGACCTCTCTGTGGTACCCCTTGAAGTTAAAGGGTCACCGAACTCTCCCCATCGCCGCAGGGGCTGTGCTAAAAGCCACACGCTACCTTCTCCCAGTTTGTTCCTCCCGGTGGGCTGCACATGCCCCTGTCCTGCCAGGGTTGGCTCTGTGCTTGTGGCTTGTGTTTCTGGAGCTGTTGTTGCCAGAGGAGGGAAGATGATGAGCCCACGTGTGTTTCTGGGGAGACCATGTTCGATCTCAGGAGGGATAAATCATCTTGCTCCAGTTTCAAAGGAACTTACGGTAGTTGCCTTTGGGAGAGACTTGTTTTCTGTGTTTGTAAGGGATCCCAGGAGCACCTCCATAGGAGAGGAAGCTTGCTGGCCAGCCTCGCAGTGGCTGTGTTCCCAGACGGTATCATGTGCGTCACCTTTAAAGCGCTCTTGAATTCCTCGGGACCAAGGCAATTGCAGAAAGGAAAGCTGCAGTTTTGCCGATGGTCTTTGTGAATGTGGCCGCCGGCGATGTGGTGGAGCAGATGCGCTGGGTAGAGCTCTCTGAGGGCGAGCTAAAGGGAGGAGGCAGAGAGTAACATGGGCCCAATGAACCCCTGAGATAAAAGGAACAGGTTGTGGGTTCAGGGCATGAACCTTCCACGAGCACCATCCGTCTGGTGCCTTGCAGGGAAATCGCTCAGCAAGGGTTTCTCCAGGCACTTGTAACACAGACCTCTTCATTTTTTATTTTTTTTTTTTTTGGGTGGTGGCTTCTGTTTAAATTTAAACAACCCTCATTTTGTTTAGGAAACTCCAGTGAGTTTATAAATCCTTTGACCAACACTGTGCACAAAGAGAAACTTTGTGCAAAGGACTCTCTGGACAGAGAGTTTCCACCTGGCAGAGCGCCGGCATCGAGCGGGATGTGAGCAACGCCGGCGCGGTTTGCGCCCCGGTCCCTCCCCGCGCACCTCTGCCCCCGCAGCCAGGTGCTGCCGGAGCTGCTGGCGGGCCAGAGCAGCGTGGCAATGCCGACTGGCTCCGGCGAGGCTTCGCCCTCTCCTTGTTGCCTTAACCGCTTGGATGAAACCCTGCTTGGCCTTATTTCTTCCCCCCTTGCAATTGTCGCTGGACGTGAACCTGCGCTCCTCTGCCAAGCGCCGTCATTTCTTAGCTTGGCAAGAGGGAGGGTTTGCAGCTGCCTTGATTTTTTTTTTTTTTTTTTTTTTCTTCTTTTAAATGCTTCCTTTCGTGTTGGGGAATAAACCCCAGCAGTTTGACCCTTTGCCTCTCAGCCGGCTCTGACCGCAGCTCCTCACGCTATGGAGCAACACAGCAGAAGGGGAAAAGGCCAGCTTTTCCTGGGCATTGGCTGGGTGGGGAGTGTTTGGATCTGACTTCAGTAGCTCTCCAGTAATCTTGCAATCAGAAGTGGCTGTGAGTTAATGAGAGAGGCAGGAAGTGCTTCTAATTAGAATGGAAAATAAACTCAGTCACGGAGAGCTGCCTTGAGCAAGCTGTGACAGCAAGGGAATACGTGTAAAATGGGGGGTTATCGTCATGTGAGCTTAGTGACTCTTTTCGTGTAATCTTGTGAGTCAGGGTGTTGTCTGATCGTGAAGCACTGACAGCACCTGCTTAGCCAGGCAGCGTGCAAGCAGATGCAGGTTATGGCTGTGCAACAGTGTCCTGATGTGGAAAGGTACCCAGCTAGCAGCATAATTACCCTGAAATCGCAGGGTAAGTGGCTTTGCCAGGAGACAGAGTTCCCACACCTGCACTACTGCACTTGTGCCTTGTGCTGTGGAGTCAGTCCACAAGTTTGCATATTTTTCTTCCCTTAACTCTGTCCCTGTGCCTCAGCCAAAGGCCACGTGCGTTTCTGCTGTTGTGGTTTGTTGCCTTCCACCTGTGCTGGGCCACGGCCTCCCTTCTTCCAGCTGTGGCACGTGTTGAGACTGAGTGGATAAAAGCTTGGCCTCCCGTGGAACAGCTGCAGCTGGCTATGGAGTCCCAGAGCAGTTTTATTATTGCTATTATTTCTTTACTCTTCTCTATTTTCTCTGTGGCAGAAAGCAGAGAGCGGGGAGGAAGGGACTGTCAGATTATTGGAGGGGGTTTGGACCACTTTCTACTGCAGGGAGACCTTTATATTGCAGCAAATGGTTAATAACAGTATTGTTTTGGCCATAAGATCGAGCCAATTAATGCCCTTAATGGATGAACAGTGCCCTGCAGTAATGAGATGCAAGAGCAGGGCAATACAGCATGCCTTAACATCATAATATTGAAGAATACCACCACAACCCACTGGCAGATTGTAATTCAGTGGAAAATCTGACCAACTTTTACAGTTCTGAGTAAACCAAAGCTGTGACATATACCATGTTTCCAGGAAAGCATATTAAACATGACACACAAGCTTAGAGGCAATGTGTAGAGCTTTGAGGCATCATGAATTGAAGACAAGGAAAGAAAGAAAGAAATAATTCTTTAATTGGCTACTTTTACCTGCAAGTCCTTGCTCCTTCCTGCCTCATCCCATCTCTTACTGCATGACCTGAGGTGAGGGTCGTCCTATAGTCTCAGGTACGGAAAATTTGCTTGGACACGGTCACTGGTTAGGTAGACTGGTTTTGCTTAAAATTCATCTTAGCGATCTGTTCTTTTCCCACCAATAATGGCCCCAAAACACATGCATAAGTGTTCTCGGGAATTAGAGTTGTAACACCAAATAGAGTATAGAAAGGGTAGCTTTATATGTTGTGAAAGCTGAAAACTTGGGTGTCCATCTCCCCCGTTTTTCCCCTTTCCCTGTTACATCACACGCACACACAGATGGAACAATGTGTTATTCTCACCTAGAATTGTGTCCTGACAAGAGCTATTTTTTAATCTCTGAAATGGACAGGTCTCTCTCTATTTTTTTTCCTTTCTGAGAAATAAAATGTTCTCAAAGGAAACAATACAGATATCTTTGAAAATGCACCTAAAATAGAGGTGGCACTGGGAGAAAGTACCTTTAGGAAAACCATCAAAACCTCTTCCTCCTTCTTTCAACCCCCTTCAGCTTTTTCAAGGGCTCTTGAAAGCCAGTGAGGGGAAAGGCAGCTCCTTTTAATTAGAGAGAGGATGTGGGCTGAAAAGAAAGCAGGCGATGGAGTTTTGGCTGACCAGACCACACACCAAGTGACCGTGTGCTGGTGTGTATCCAGATGCGTGTCCCTGAAGAGAGGCTAGGAAATAATATTGCAGAAGTTACGAGGTTTCCGTGAAACTCTGCGGCTGCTTTCCCTTTCTTTCTTTACTTCTGTGCACTCTTTCAGCCTTTACCATTACAAGTCTTCACAGGGCTTTGTTTTTTCAGCTTTCAAGAGAAAAAGGCAAGCCACGTGGAGAGGACGTGATACAGTTAATGAACGGATGATGTTTGTCCTGGTCTTAAAATAATAGAAAAAAAATCCTCAAAAAATCCTTAGCTCTGAGTCCAAACTGCTGGCAGCCTGCAGTTGGCCAGACTTGGCTCCTTTCATCAGCCCTTCCTCTTCTGAAACATATTCCTTCTTGGGATGTCTCTGCGGATAAGTTCAAGAGCTTGTTCCACCCAGAGGATCGGACACACCTGCCAGAGTCCAGTGCCAAGAGGGCCGTGTTTCTGAGAAGCCTTTGTTTGCTGTGCTGGTGGTATGTCAGTACCAGATACCGAATCTGGATTTATTGGCTCATCTTATTCTTTGGGCACTTCAGCAAATCTGCGGAGCGCATCAACAGGGAGGAAAGCGGTCTGGCAACTTCAGCTGAAGTGTCACGATGACAGAGAGTAATTTTGAGTAAGGCTGTAGTAATATCCTCTGCACCTAGGCATGTGCTGTCTTGTTCCATGTCGTCGCTGCAGCACTGCTCTCTGCAGGTATTTCAGTGTTACCTCAACCCACACGATAAGTCAGCTCTGTATCAGCGGGTCACTTAATGCGGGTGATGCTCCTTATTGCAGGCATTGGCTCCTGCAGGTTATGAGCGCTTGTCTTTGCCAAAGTTTATTGGGTTTGCATGGCAAGGTTTTGGTCGCAGGGGGGCCATGGGGGTGGCTTCTGTGAGAAGCTGCTAGAAGATCCCCCTGTGTCCAGTAGAGCCAACACCGGCCGGCTCTGAGACGGACCCGCCGCTGGCCAAGGCCGAGCCCATCAGCGACGCTGGTAGCGCCTCTGGGATAATAGATTTAAGAAGAGGGGAAAAAACCTGCAGCTGAAGAGGAGAGTGAGAATATGTGAGAGGAACAGCCCTGCAGACACCGAGGTCAGTGAAGAAGGAGGGGGAGGAGGTGCTCCAGGTGCCCGAGCAGAGATTCCTGTGAAGACCGCGGTGATGCAGGCTGTGCCCCTGCAGCCCAGGGGGGCTAGCGGTGGAGCAGATATCCCCCTGCAGCCCGTGGGGACCCCACACCAGAGCAGGAGGATGCCCAGAGGAGGCTGTGACCCCGTGGGCAGCCCACGCTGGAGCAGGCTCCTGGCAGGACCCGTGAATCCATGGGGAGAGGAGCCCACGGTGGGGCAGGTTTGCTGGCAGGACCTGTGACCCCGTGGGGGACCCGCGCTGCAGCAGCCTGTTCCTGAAGGGCTGCACCCCAGGGAAGGGACCCACGCTGGGGCAGTTCATGAAGAACTGCAGCCCATGGGAAGGACCCATGTTGGAGATGTTTGTGGAGGGCTGTCTCCCGTGGGAGGGACCCCACGCTGGAGCAGGGGAGGAGTGTGAGGAGTCCCCCCCCGAGGAAGGAGTGGCAAAAACAATGTGTGAAGAACTGACCCCAAACCCCGTTCCCCATCCCCCTGCGGTGCTGGTGGGGTGGAGCTAGAGAAAATAGTGAGTAAAGTTAAGCCTGGGAAGAAGGGAGCTGTGGGGGGAAGGTGCTTTTTTAAGATTTGGGTTTATTTCTCATTATCCTACTCAGATCTGATAGGTAACAAATTAAACTGATTTCCCAAAGTCGAGTCTGTTTTGCCCGTGATGGTAATTGGTGACTGATCTCTCCCTGTCCTTATCTCGACCCACGAGCCTTTTGTGTATTTTCTCTCCCCTGCCCAGCTGAGGAGGGGAGTGATGGAGGGCTCTGGTGGGCACCCGGCATCCAGCCAGGGTGAGCCCCCCACACAAAAGTAACGACAGCACTCCAACACTTCATGCTTTCCTTAGAGTGGCTCACAAAACCTGGACTGAATGGGACACTTTGGAGGAATGCCTCGGCTTCTGAGCCTGGAAGGGGCTGTAAGCTGGAGCTGGGCTTGCAGGAGAGCTGCGGAAGCTGTTCTGCATGGTGGGAGTGGAGCAGAGTGGGGTTTTGGAGGATGCAAGTAGACTTTATTTGCCTGTTGCAGTTCTGATGAGCAGCTGGTGCAAAAGCTTCCTCCCCTTTCTCATACGCTATGTCACATCTCATTTCCTAGAAGGACCTGGTACTGGGTTTGCTTTTGATATTGAGTCTTCCAAATTTTAATTGTGATTCTTAAGAAAATACAGCCTTTTGAAAGTGAGGGCTGTTGGGGGAGAAATATGGGAGGCCATGGAGGAAATGCCCCCTGTTTTCAGCCTGCGGTGCTTGCCTGGATCTGCCAGAGCATGTTTGCAGAAGACCAAGTATTCAGAATTGCTTCTGAAGAAAGTGAACAGCTTCTTACAGATTTGGCCAGGTCTGGGTAAATAGTTTGAACAAAAGGAAAAGGCATGTTGAATGTTTGCCTAAATGGCCTTTGGCCTGTGGCCACGACAGGGATGCAAATGCCAGGACACTTGGTTAAGAACCATCCGTTAGAGACCCTGTTAACTTGGTAACTGCATCACATTTATGGGAATGGATCTTATCGTCATTCAAGGGATATAGTACAAGATGCTTCTGGGTAACAAAGTTTTGTTAGAGCTAGTCTCCCTGAGTGGTTTCCCTGATAACACTTCCTTGAGCATTCCTATATTTAACTGGACTTTTTTTTTCCCCCCCCCCAAAAAAAAGGCATGTACAGGCACACTCTGGGTACTTGTTAAGACATGCAAACAAAAAGGAGGATTTTATGTCCTATAGAGTACGGACTCTGTGGAAAGGAGTAAATCAATACTGCATGTGTGTTATGCTGGTGGAGTTGCTGCCTGCAGACGATACGGATGCAGCACAGGAAGAAAGATGGGTCGGGAGCAGAATGGATGGAGGCTTGAAACAGGCTCTTTTCTAAAACAGTTGTCCTTGTGCCTCATCATAATAGCACCTACATATTAAGGCCCTGTAATCCAGGCCTACACAAATATTCAGTGAGAGGTACGCCTGATTCTGCCTCTTCCAAGGCAGACCGGCCAGCCAAGGGAAGCGCTGTCTTCACGTTACAGCTAGGAAACAAATGATGGACGCAGAGTCGCACCAAAAGCCTCTGAGAAGGTACTGAACATCAAATCTTGGCTAAGGGCTTTTATCACAAGGCCCTCCTTCCCTTAAGCAAGCATGTGCTCCTCTGACAATGGCTTACTTCTGTCCTGGAGTGGCTTGAATTTATTTTGAAGCCCGTCATTCAGTTAGAGGCGTAATACTGACAGATGGACACCTCTAGCTTGCTTGTGCTCGTGTTTGCTGCTATTTACAGGTTTGGCAAGCCAGAGGAGGGTGTTGGAAGACTCTTTTTGATGGCAGCCCGTTGGCACGTGGTCTGTGCTTTGCATCCTTTCCCAGGGCAAAAGGCTGGGGCTCTTTGGAGCAGAAACCACCTTCAGGAATGCAAAAAGCATAAATGCTCTATAGGGAAACGGTGCCAATGTGTGAGTACTTGGATGTCCTTGGTCTCATCTATGCACCTCCTGGAGCTCCTAACACCTTAAGTGAGCAGTAGGGCTCAGGCAGTCGGCTGAATTGCTTCTTCCTAGGAATTGGGTATGAGGATTTGAAACCCATACCTAATTTCTAGAATTCACTTTGTTATATACTTGAAATAGCATGCAAATGTCAGTTGGTTCTGTTGTGTTGTATTGGTGGATCGTGAGTTTTCTCTGAGAGCCCAAACTATTGTGTAATTGAAAGCAAACCTTCAGTGAAGTTTCTAAACCTTGTGGGAGATTTGTCTTGTTTTTCACAGAGCAACTTTGGGATTTTTGGGGTTTCTTTCTGTAGGTTATCTGGGGGGTCCTACATGCATGCTGTGAAGTTCTAGGCTTTCTCTGTCTGACGCAGGCAGGACAAGCACATGACCAAAAGAGACTTTTGGGGATGCAACAGGCGAATGTATTTCTGACATTTAAAGCGGTTCTTCTGCCTTCAGTGACAAAAAAGGGTCTGTTTGGGTTTTTTTGCAAGCCCTCTTTGTATTGACTGTGCTCTATTGCGAAGAACAGACTGCATCCACACTGGTGGTCACTGCAGTATGGACACAGATTCACCAGTTGGAATGTTTTCCATCAAGCAGCCCTCCTGGATGTCTAGCTAAGGAGTTGTGCTGATGGTGTGAAGAAGCTTAGCTTGGAATGGAGGCAACTCTCGCTTGTCTGACTGCTGACTCTGAAGCTGCCAGAAAAGCTGGCATCTGTATTAAACAGTGCTGCATCCCTGTATGAGAGCTGTGTGTCTGTTAGAAGTAGCTGTGCCCTCTGGCGCAGGGCAGCTGAGTCCTTTGGGCATCTCCTTTGTGCTTTATTTCGCCAGCCAGCACGTCGAGGGCACAGTTTAATGGATGCTGCTACTGTGCAGTCCAGTTCTGCTGCCCAGCGGAGCTGCAGAGGTGACGCAAGCTTGAAGAGAAAAAAATGGGAAGGAAGTGGGGATCGATCAATGCCCTTTGTGTTTAGCACGACCTTGAGGGCTCATGGGATAAAGGACCCTGATTATCTCTCTGCTTCTCATCCCTGAAGTGCTCAAAGGGCTTGGGGGTGGGGGAGTGGGTCTGTGAACTGAGCCTTTGTAGGTCTGTAATGGGTTGTGATGTGGAGACTAAGCTGTGGAAAGAAGGGAGCTTTTGAGCCTCAGGCCAAGTGGCAAAACCAGTTTCGTCTGCTGCCTTCTGTGCTGTACAAAAGCTCTTCGTGTCCAGCTGCTGGTGTGCACGGCTGAAGCACTTCATGTGCCAGCTCCTCTCGGAGAAGAGGCATTGTCATTGGAGAGCTGCCTGGGATGTGACTTTCGCAGCCAGTTTTCGTTTCCATCTAGTGAGTTCTGCTCATATCCTAGATGGCCAGACTTTGAAGTCTCTGCCCATGGGACAGCTGGAGTTGGCATGGCAGGCCAGGTCAGAACTGTGCTTACCAGACGTACCAGGAAGCACTAACTGTGCCTCTCCAAATGCCCAGCATTTCCCTGTGCCGCTCAGCAGTTCCCTATATGTTACAGGAGGTTGGGTTCTGTCTCCAAGACCTTCTTGTCACGGTGTGGTGAGACTGTTCAGGACCCAGATGCAGATTTTCGCACCTCAGGCCTGTTTGTCAGTCTTCTGCTGGTTTTGTTCTGCTGTTAATGTGGGATGATAACACTGTGGATGCTGTCTCTGTTCACGCTCGGTTGGTTGTTGCCACTGAATCGGCACTAACTGGAAATCGCCTCGATGCCAGACAAAGAATCCAAGGGGGGCTGCGTTAGCACAAACTGGAATTGCTGAATCTACATTGACAAAGTCCTCCTTAGCAACTGGGATGGAGTAAATGTGAATATGGCCATCTGTCAGGGCAGTGTTTTAGGGAGAACCACATGGCATGTGGTGGACTGTAGCTTCAGTGTGGCTAAGAGTGGTGCCAGCTAATCGTAAGCCATGCCTCTAATAAAGGCAGGTCTGGAGGCGAGACACAGAGTAGCCGTGCTAGGACACTGCTGTTCATGTTTCTGTGGGCTTATCGCACTGAGATGTCATTGCCAGGTTCCAGCTTGGCCTCATCTTGTGGCAGAGCTGCTGCTGTGTACTCTAGCACAGCTTGTCAGACAGTCAGCATTTAATCTGCTCGTGCACGTGACAAGCCCCTCACATGCCAGAAGTCGTGGCTGTTAAAATCCTCAAGGTATGTGGAAATAGCAAAATCCGCGGCAGTAGTTGCATAAAGGTAGCCGTGCCTCTGGGCAACAGGCGTGCCTCCCAGGGATGGCGGTGACCGTCCCATCGCTGCGAGAGACTGCTGCGCTTCCCACAGTGCTCGGTGTGCCCTTCGCCAGTCGTCCCACAGTCCTGCAGGTACACAGCCCCAGGCTCACGGAATTTGATGTCAGCTCTTTTTGGGAGAGTTATTGCAAAGTCAGCAGAGTCCTCTCAGGTGGACTTTCACTGGACCTTGCAGTGTATATAGTTCAATGCAGTATTCAAGAGGAGGTTGTTTCTCATGTTACCTGAGGAGCCAGGTGTCCCGTCTTGCATGTGCGAGGCAGGATGGATCCCCTCTGCCAGAGGAGAACTCAGCTGCCTTGGTGCTCTCCCAGCGCTTGCCTAGACTAGAGGAATTTGCACCAAGGTATCCAAATAAGACGACACCGCTGTAAACCCTGTGTAGACGCAGCATGATACCGGGAGCCTTCGCGAGCACGTCGAGCTGGCACAGCGGGGCTGTGCCCCTGCAGCTGCGCCACAGTCCCCTAAGGCAGGCAGAGCCTTCTGCCACTGCTTGCGTTGGAGGGCCAGGTCTTGACCTCTCTCTGACATCAAGAGTAGGGTCCAGGCTCTGAGGTAGGCAGTACCTACAGCCCAAGGAAACCAAGCAGGAGATGATTTTGTGGACCTGGGGCAGGATATCCAATAGCACCTGGATATCTGGTCTTTCACTGCATTGCTACGGGGGCTGTACCCGGCCGCAGAAAGGTGGCAGAAATGGGGGCAGAACCGCTACTGAGAGCCCCAGAGCCCCTGCCATGGATCCAGCTCTTCCTTCCATTTAACCTTGTGCACTGCACTTTAGCTTTTCTAATTCCCCACGCCATGAAATGGCTTTTCTGTCTGACCTGGTACACTGCTTATACCACCTGGAGTCTCCCACATCTCGCTGTCACGGTTGCTTTGGCAACAAATTGAGAGAGGCTGGGAGCAGCTCGGCACTGTAAAGAACAAGAAATTTGCTCAGATTTACGAATGTCTCTGACCCAGCTCGTCCATCAGGCAATGGGCTTCCAGCCATGTCTCCCCGGCTCAGAGGGGCTGCTGCTAAGTGCATTTAAAATGCAATTAACCTGCCTCTTGGAGGTTAGTGTGGCCTTCTGAGGAAGGAGGCTGGGCTTTGCCAGGGTGAGTGGGCTTTTGGAACAGGCTGATAAAGGCACGCAGCCATATTCCCTTGAGCCTGGAGGGCACCACTGGAGAGGGGGAAGCATTAACCCTTTTGGTACAGTTCACACACACAGTTCACAGGCAATATATTGGTTGGGGTGATTTCTTTCCTGTTTGTTTTGGGTTTGGGTTTTTTTATATACTATTTAGATGATAGCTAGTATACCTGTGCATAGAAAACTGTTTGCTATAAAGCAGAGTCGAGGTCAGAGCCTCATCTAGCTGAGAGTATAAGTAGTGTAGGAAGTGGAAGTGATGGCAGAGGAGGAATTATTCACCTCCTTTGTGTGAGGCTGCCTGGGAAGCAGAGCGGGCTGGGAGCTTGTGAGGTACAGAGCCAGCTCTTGGCTGCGTAACCTTGGCCAAGGAGCATCCAAACCTTCCCCTCCTGTAGAAGCGGGGCCAGCGTGAGCGGAGAGCGCGTGGTGCAGCTTACAGGGGCAGGTGGTGTCCAGGAGGCATCGGGACTCTGAAGGTCAGTGCTGGGTTTCCATTCTCTCGTGCTTACAGTCTTGTTTGCCTTCCTTCCTCAGAAGAAACGATGAGGTGACACACATTAAGATCCAGAACACAGGGGATTACTATGACCTCTATGGAGGTGAGAAGTTTGCCACCCTTGCAGAGCTGGTGCAGTACTACACCGAGCAGCAGGGGCTGCTGCGGGAGAAGAACAGCAATGTCATCGAGCTGAAGTACCCTCTGAACTGCCAGGACCCCACCTCGGAGAGGTAAGCCACGCTCTCTGACAGCCTCTCCCCGTGGGGGTGACAGTCATCCCAACTGGCGCAGACCCTCCAGCTGCACCTGGCCTGCGTTTGGAAAGGAGCCCGAAACAGAGTGCGTTTGGGTGTGATTTAACTTTCGTGACCCAAAAGTTGCACGCCTCTGGGATACGGTTCCCTAGCTGCTCTGCATGCAGAAGCTGGCTAGATAACATTAGCAAGGCCCAGAAGCTGATACTTGCTCAGCATCAGCATGTGCTGATAAGCTTTCTCTAGCTTTTAGGTGGCTGGGGACATGAGCAGAAGGAGCTCATCCGCAAAGGGTCCTGCAGGTGTATCCTAGGAGGTGCGTAGCTTAGCTTTTAAAAGAAACAAACCACAGACTTACGTCTGCCTGCAGGATGCTGGGTGGAAATGCCCTGAAAAAAGTCTTACCCCACCCCACCTCAATCTGTAACTGCTGTTCATCCCAGCAGCAGCACGTTGTGGTCTTGCAGGGATGGGGACGGCTGACTCGCTGCGAGAAGCGGCTTGCCTCAGGCTACCTCAGGGTGTTTCCACCAGGCGATGAGCGGCTTGCTTTCTTGCCCTTCATCTGTGACACTCCAGTGACCCCTTTTTTCCTTTTCCTCCCCCTCAGTTTCCCCAGCGTCATACGCAGCGGCTGACATGGTGGGTTGGAAAGGGGAATGCCTAGTCAGGCGGCTGGCGATGCCAAAGCAGGCCCCTAATTACTCTAACTTTAGCAGCCGGGGTAAGGCGAAGCTGTCGCTAGTCTCGGTTCCTGAAATGGAGCAGAGGTGCTCCCTCCGCTGTCATGTGAGCCGGCCGGGCCGAGGTGCTGGGAAGTCCCTCCAACTCATGTGCTCCCTTGTTGCCAGGGAGGTTTCTTTGCTCCTTCCAGATCGCAATGTGAAAAGTGGCCGGGCAGCCGCTCGTATTAGTAGAAGCTCTGGAAAAATGGAAACCCCCTTCAGCTGGGTTTTCCCCTCCTCTCCTGCCAAGGAGAGTCTGGCTTGGCAAGGAAGCTCCATAAAGACTTCTCTCCAGACCACACATCTGGTGGCATCTGGAAGAAGAGAGGGAAGAAGGGTCTAAGTCCTCTAAATACACAAAATGACACCAGTGTCAGAATATAGCGGGATGCGTCAGGGTAGCAGTGTTTCCAAGACCTGAGCCTGAATAGCAGCAGCGCTGTAAGCAGGCACCAAGGTGCTTCACCAGACGTGGGCCGTTCTGCCCTCTGCAGCCGTGCGACTCGTGCAGCCCCGTGATCCTAACGCCTTCGCCAGCCTGCAGGAAGGAGTCTTGCTCTTTACAGCTCTTCCCAGTCAGGCTTGAAATGGCTGCCTTTGCAACACGCTGAGTCGGGACTCGAAGGGCCCGGCATCACTGACTGCTGTCCTATAAACTTCGTCCTCTGGGACAAAGTTGCTGAGACGTGACATGATGCCGTTGCATCCCCCCTGGAAGGTTATTTTGAGCCTCTCTGAATTCCTGGCAGCTTGGCTGGACGGCCAGGAGCCAGCGTCTTCAAAGTGGGACCTGTGGCACCTGCCCAGAGCCATTGCTGAGTGTTGGAGTGTGGGGATCGAAGGCTCCGAGGCAGAAAAAAACTCTGCTTCATTCCAAACTGTTGTTTGTGTCTGTGGAAGGCTGTAGCAGAGT
This sequence comes from Phalacrocorax aristotelis, assembly GCF_949628215.1. Lineage (NCBI taxonomy): Eukaryota > Metazoa > Chordata > Aves > Suliformes > Phalacrocoracidae > Phalacrocorax > Phalacrocorax aristotelis. Next base: position 5,997,961 of record NC_134294.1, read on the forward strand.
GCTAGCCCGTGAAGCACGCTGCCCTCGATAGCCGCTGCGCGGGCAGGTGAGACGTGCTGCCTTGCCGAGCTGCTGTGCAGCACAGGCCAGGTGAGCTGCCTAGGCAGAGCACCCAGCTAGCACCATAGTGCTGCCGTCTGAGCGGCGGAGGGCATGCCCAGGAATGGGGCGGGTTATCGTGTGCTTAACCCCAAGGCTTTGTGGCGAGAGTGCTCCAGGCTTCTGAAGGAGCAGGTCGAAAGATAGCCTACGTTTCACTGGGACTGCAGTGTAAGTGTGTCAGCAGAGCAGGAGAAAGGGTTATGAGAGATTAGGTGGAGAAACAGGGGCACGTGCACACAAGGTGTACGGAGAGGTGGAGCGGCTCATGCCTGCGCAGTGAGGCTTGGGAAGAGCTCAGCACAACCCTCTGCACGTTGTAATTGCCCCTGGCCGGAGACGTGGCTGTGGGGAGGGTTGGAGGGGGAGAAGCCTCCTGGGCATGGTGGGGAGCCTGGTTTTGCCACTCCAGGCGGGGCCTTCAGCCAGACCTGAGCTGAGGTTAGCGATCTGTAAGGGGAGCAGCAGTAACTACAGTGAGGAGGACCCTTCTGAAAATCCTTCCCAAACTGCGTCAAATCATCCTGTTCCTGGTCAGTCTGTCCGTGCTCTGTGTCTGATACCGCCTGGCTACAGCCGGCTGACTCCAAGTGTTCTGCTTGTTCTTCCACGTTGAAAAAATATAGGAAAATGCAGCCACCTTCGAGTAAGAGCTGCCAGAATCATGTTTCTTGTAGCTTTGTCGGAAGCTATCCCTAGATGACAGTGCTGTCATACATCATGTGGCAGTTTAATATACTGATGCCGTTTCACGTTTGGCTGGAGGATTGGGCAAAGTCCTGACACTTCCAGTCTCAGACTAAGGGGCTGATGTGACATTGCAAAGAGTTGGAGGGAAGTCACTGGGGACTGTTTCTAAAATAACTCAAGCTGGTCTCGTGCCAGTGGGGAGAGCAGCCAGGTTGGGAGCCTAGAAACGGGTCTCCCCTGCACACCGTCCCCAGCAGCGAGTGTAGCTCGTGCCTAAAGGCAGTGCTCTGTGCGTTTCTGAGCTGACCTTGGTCTCCATTGCTGCTCCCCAAGGTGGTACCATGGGCACCTCACTGGCAAGGAGGCAGAGAAGCTTCTGACGGAGAAGGGGAAACCAGGTAGCTTTCTGGTGCGGGAGAGCCAGAGCAAACCGGGAGACTTTGTGTTGTCGGTGCTGACGAATGAGGATAAGATGGAGACTGGAGACAGGAAACCCCACGTGACCCACGTGATGATCCACTACCAGGTGCGAAACGGGCCGTTCCCGCTCACCCTGCGGGAGGTGCGGGGTCGGTGACCCAGCTGGGAGCTGGGGCATGCGAGTCTCTCTGGTTTTGTCATTCTCTCCCGCAGCCGGATGGGAAGTATGACGTGGGGGGTGGAGAGAGGTTTGACACGCTCACAGACCTGGTGGAGCACTACAAGAAAAACCCCATGGTGGAGAAATCTGGAGCTGTGGTTCATCTGAAGCAGGTAATAGCTGCTCTAGCATGTATTTGTTGGTACTGGGCTTGCTCAAATTCCTGGGGGAGTGCACGGATCTGCTCCTGCTCTTTGGAAACTCCCTGCCCCTAGAACATCCTGCTGGATCCTTGTCATGCTTGTCCAGGCTCACACTTTCCAGAGAGGTCCCTGGCCCTGCACTCAAGACCTTGGGAATGGAGCCAAAACCTGCCAATACCCCCAGGGATTCATGAACTCTTTTGGTTTTTTTTCAAGGGGAAAGTTATCTCTCTGTTCTTGAAAGTGATTTCTATTCTGTCTTCATTTGTCTTTCAGCCATTCAATGCCACGCGCATCAATGCCGCTAACATTGAAAACAGAGTGAAGGAGCTGAACAAAATGGCAGATCACAGTGAGAAGGCCAAGCAAGGGTTCTGGGAAGAGTTTGAGGTACGGGATGCTCCTGTGCTCTGTCCCACTTGTGCCCGTGGGTGAAAATTATCATATTTGCATGGGAGTGTTGTGGTTTCCCGGCACTGGGGAGCTCTTCTCAGCACTGTTGCTCCTTTCCCTGTTTTCTGTGTTCAACTGAGTTGTTTCCTGGTCCTTTGTTTTCATTGCTTTTTCTCATGTCCAAGGTAGTTTCTCCTTCCTCATCCTAGAACCTTTTGTTCCCTGCAGGGATTTGTGCCTTCTCCCCCATTAATCCTCTCATTAAGCTGCTTCTTTGCTCCCTTTCCCTTCCCGCAGGCACTCCCTCTGCTCTCCTCAGCATTAGGAAGCCAAATGGCTTGTGAAAAGAGCCCTCCCTTTGCCTCTGACTCTCCTTATCAGGCCAGAACAGTTTGTTCTTGTGTACTCTGCTCCGCAGATGCTGCAGCAGCAAGAGTGCAAGCTCCTCTACCCCAGGAAGGAGGGACAGCGACCAGAGAATAAGGCAAAGAATCGCTACAAGAACATCCTTCCCTGTAAGGAGACACTGAATACTGGTTTGGGTTTTTTCACCACCATTTCTGCAGCCTTCTCTGGGACTAGTTAACCCTGCAGGGCTTTCTGTTCAGAGCTGTGTTGGAGAGAAGGGTGCACTGTCCTAGTGGAGTGGCCTTCTCCATCCCCTTTCTAACCTGGTCCTTCCCTTTTGCGTGGGAAACCACTGGTAAATCACGCTCCTCTCTTTGTGCTGTGAGTCCCAATATGCTTCAGCTCTCGGGTGTGGTTCAAAAGCCACACGGAGCCAGAGGTAGAACCTCCGAAGGAAATACTGGAAAACTTGAGCTCAGGCCAGCCTGCAACACTCCGTATCACTAAGGTCCATCCAAGTTACTAGATTAGCAACATAGCTGTGGGATGGGTAGTGTGGGCTACTGCCGTCATTAGGGGAGCGTTTTACACCCTCTTTTGCAGTAGTTACCCTTCATGGGTAATACTGTAGACTTATATATAATGCAAATCGTATTTATTTATAAAAAATTAAATAATTTTAAATTTTAAATATAATTTTAATTTAAAATAAATTTCTTTTGAATCTCATACAAATTAAAATTCAAATTTTAAAAATTAAAACTTAAATATAATTATATATATAATATACTAAATAATAGTATAATATACTAGACTTCATAGTAAGAGCCTTGGGGGAGCCCTTGCTGGGAGCCACTGTGACTACCTTGCAGCAAAGCCCGTGCGCATGAGTCACTCCCGTGTTCATTCTGGACTCTCTCCTCCTTCAGTTGATACCACACGGGTGGCACTCCGAGACGCAGATGAGAGCGTGCCTGGATCTGACTACATCAACGCCAACTATATCAAGGTACTTGGAAAAGGGAAGACGTGTGGGGGCTGCCTTCAGCCCAGTGCTAGGTTTCTGGTGGGTAAGTGCAGTAATGGTCTTGAGGGCATGGCCTGTCAGGACCAGCATCTTTCACTGGGTCCAGGCCAAACACTGGATCTTTTACTGATCCCACCATTCTACCATGTCCTATTTGCCTCTGTCTCAGAGTTTCTCTCAATCCCCTCCTTTCCTTACCAGTTCAGGAGGTCCTGGGGGTTGACTCAGACTCTCTGTCATTGACCATTATCTCTGAGGTCAAATTATAATTGTCACCTGTAAGCTAAGAGCTGCTTGAAGCTGTATTTCCAGCAGTGCTGCTCTGGCACTTAAGCACCAGCCCTTGGGAAACCTTCAAGGTGGCTTCATTCCAGCCACGTCCACCTGCAGTTGCGCAGCTGCCCGCTGGCACGCGTCTGCTGCGCGGATACGTGCGTTACAGCAGTGTAAAGGTCCCCGGAGGCAGGCAGACCATTCTGGTGGTGACTCTGTCGAAGCTGGCAATGAGAGTGGTTCGTGTCCAGAGTTCTGATGAATACAGGAAAATCAGCTAGCTCAGAAATCCTGCGTGGCAAGGTGTGCTGACTTCGCTGCTGAAGGTGCAGGAAAGCAATTCTCAATTCCTCACTCCAGCATTGTTGGCTTTTTCCCCCCCCCCTTCTTTGCTCCTCAGAGCATCCCTGACGATGGGAGGAACTCGGAGCACTGCAAGATCTACATAGCCACCCAGGGCTGCCTGCAGACGACAGTGAACGACTTCTGGGCCATGGTGTATCAAGAGAACAGTCACGTCATTGTCATGACAACCAAGGAGGTGGAGCGGGGCAGGGTGAGCACTTGCAGGGTGCTGCCCCCAGGCCTGAGCGTTACCTGCTGCTAGTACTGATAGCGCCTAGTGGAGTTGTGCCTGGCTAGCTTTCATATAGTTTCTTCTCTGTCTTGTAACGTTGCTTTAGCTCTTCTTCATGAAAGAAACACACCGCCTTGCTCTGCACAGCCCATCTCCCCAGACCCCTAAATATTAACAGGGTGTCCGTCATATGACTTGCTTCAAGGCTCTGGGGAGTTGCAGGTGGCAGAAAGAGACAGAGGGAAAGCATTGTGCTTGTTACAGCAAGCTGGAAAGAGGGGAGGGGGTGTTGCAAGCTGTGTGAGGGACAAAAGTAATTACACAACCTGTGTACCACCTGTATGCATTTCACTAAGAGTGGGTTGGCAGGGACCAGGGAATACAGTGAAATTCCATGCAGAATAATTTACTAGAAGAGCCTTCCCTAGTGAAGAGAGGAGCTGATGATTGGCACTAGCAGTTTTGCTTAGGGACGTGGGGGAGGCTGTGCTTGCAGCAGCCTAGTGCAGAGACAAAGAGAGTTCTACTCACAAGCTTTCTTTTGTATTGGCAAAGTCGCTATAGCAAAGGGGGGAGGACAGGAGGGTACAGACAGGCTGTGTCGTCCCTTGGGATGGAGATTTGGCTCAGGAGTTAGGCAATGACCAGACCAACAGCTCAGGTGCTCTGTGTCAAGACTATGCCTTTGGCAAAGCAATGCCTACGTGAGGCTGGGGTTAGCTGAGGAGGGAGATTCCCCTAGGGACCACGTCCTTCGTATAGCAACAGCCCTTTCCAGTACAGCCCCAGTTCAAAGGAAATGCTCTGTGTGTATGGCTCTCCTTTAAACCTCTACGCTGGGGCTACACACCCTTTGAGAAGGCAGCAGCACCCCTGAGCAAGGTGTTCAGGGGTTCATCTTCCAGCTCCCAAGTCTCGACTGATGAGCAGCTCTCTGATGTTGCTGCAGAACAAATGCTTCCGTTACTGGCCGGACAAGAGCTGCACCAAGGAATACGGGCGCATCTGTGTGCGAAACGTGAGCGAGCGTGAGGCCCAGGGCTACTACCTTCGGGAGCTGGAGATCTTGCGGACCGACAGGGTGAGTCCTCTGGTGCTGCCCACCCGCTGTGCTGGAACCCCCAGGGAGGAGCTGTGGCTTTTCTCTTTGGTTTTTGTTGTGTTTTGTTTTGTTCTTTTTTTACTTAATGGCCCCACTGCTTAAGTTCTGGGCCACTTTGCCCCAACTTTGATAAAAAGAAAGGAAGGAGAAGCCCCCTTGTAGGAGGGTTTTCCTGACTAGGTGCTGGGTCTCTGCTTCCTGCAGGATAAGCGCCCGAGACTGGTGAAGCACTACCAGTATTTTAGCTGGCCAGACCACGGGGTGCCCAATGAACCAGGAGGGGTTCTCAGCTTTCTGGACCAAGTGAACCGGGCACAGCGAAGCATTCCAGACACGGGGCCGATCATAGTGCACTGCAGGTACAAACCAGTGGGCTGCCAGCAGGGTGCTCTAGTGGGGATGGGTAATAAAAATGTCTCCTCTTTTTTGTTACTGGGTCGTTACTGCAGCTGGGTCGTCATATGAGCTGATGGTGGGCGATCAGGATAGAAGGGTACACATGGGAAAATACAGCCCTCCTCCAGATCCTCACTGGTGATAGGCCAGGGCAGAGCGGGCCTGATCTGGAGCTGGTAGCTCTGGTGCAGCCTGCTAGACTCTGATCTCCTAAAGATTAGTATTTGGTTGGGCTTATCTTATAGCAGCCATGCCAAATCTGCCCAAGATGGAGCAGGCATGCAGATGAGTGTGGGAGCTGAGCTAACTAACTCTGAGGAGTGTTTCTTCCTGCAATTATTATTTTTATCTTTTCTCTTTCCAGTGCTGGAATAGGACGTACAGGCACCATCATAGTGATAGATATTCTGGTGGATATTATTCACAGGCAAGGTACGTCTCCCTGTCTCATGGGTTTCACCGTTTGCCTTGCTCTGACCAGTTATGGGATAACCCTGCTCTGATGCAGTGTGGTGCATGACCTCCAAGCAGTGGGTATATGACCTCCAAGCAGTGGGTTTGACTTGTCCAGGAAACAGTGGGCATAGGCTTAGCCTAGGGTGAGGAGGACTTGTGTACTGTGCCCAGTTCCCCGTTTCTCTGCGGGCCAAGAAATGGAGCTCTGTCGTAATGAAGTGTGAACCCTCTCCACGTGAGTGTGCACGTGGACGGCCCTCTAATAAGGGAGATACTTTAGCAACACAGCACAGGAGAGCCTTCTCGTTGGCATCAATAGATCCAGGATTTCAAGGTCTCCTGGAAAACCCTCTTTTACTGAGGGTGGGTTGGGGTAAACATATTCAGTAAGGGTGTAACTCCAGTAGCCCTTTCAGAAATAAGTCCCCCAAACTCTTCTGCGTAGAAGGGCTGTCACCCTTACCTGCAATTCTAGAGCTGTTTTGGAACTCTCCATGTTGTCTCTGGGTCTGGTCTGGGAGCCTTGAGGCAGGTGGACCCTCTGCAGCAATGGTTGTATCTATTTCATAAACCATGCACGGGTGGCAAGTCTGGATCTGTAGGAAGCTGCTGCAGAACAGCCCTAATTCCCCCTCCCCTTGCTCCATGCAACTCAGCCCTGCCTCAGCCGTTCTCAGTCCAAGGTGCTCTGGCAGGGGAAAAAAAAAGAAAATTAAAAAGCTTGCAGGCACAGGGATGCACCAAATCCTCTCACAGTTTTCCAGGGCTTTGCTGACCCTGTGTTCAGCAAGATACTGAAAGCTTTCAAAGTTTTCCTAAGGAAATCCCAGAATCCCAGGTGGGAAGGGACCTCAGGGATCATCTAGCCCAACCTTTCTGGGAAGAGCCCAGCCTAGACAAGATGGCCCAGCACCCTGTCCAGACGGCTCTTGAAGGTGTCCAACGTGGCCGAGTCAACCCCTTCCCTGGGGAGATTATTCCAGTGGTGACTGTCCTCACTGTGAAAAATGTCTCTCTGGTGTCCAACCGGAATCTCCCCAAGGGCAACTTGTGTCCATCCCCCTTGTCCTCTCCATGGGACTCCGTGTAAAAAGGGAAATAATTTTTTCAACCTAACTCCCACTCCCTAGACCTCATCTTCTTGCTCTTGATCAGGTTTGGACTGCGACATTGACATCCCCAAAACTATCCAGATGGTCCGCAGGCAGCGTTCGGGCATGGTGCAGACAGAGGCACAGTACAAGTTTGTTTACATGGCTGTTCAGCAGTACATTGAGGCTGAGCAGAAGAGGTTGGAAGAAGAACAGGTGAGTTCCATTCAGCTTGGTTGGAAAAGCAAGGGTAGAACTTGGCCCACACCAAACACCGCTTCCACTCCCACCTTCTCCCTGGAGCTCAAATACTGCCCTGGACACATGGAAATAAAGCCACAGCCACTGCTGCTCTGCTGGCATATGGGATCTTGTAAGGCTTTCTTCTGTATCTGCTTTGAGTGGGGCTTTATTGTCTTTGCTTTCTCTTTCAGAGGAATAAAAGGAAAGAGCGAGACTACTTGAATATCGGCCACTCTCCTATGGAAAAAGGCAGAGCCAAAGGGCAGCCCCCTTCACCACGGGCCCAGCCTGTGTAAGTTGAATGTCTCCGCCAGGGCTAAGAACTTCTGTGGCAGTAGCGAGGACAGCTTGAGCAAAGGCCCTGGTATTTATCCATTGCCAGCCTGCCTCTCCCGTACCTGAAACATGACCAGTTGCTGGCTATCGTACGGGAACGGCTAAAAATGAACAGGCGATCCCACCAGGCTGCCAGCAGTGGTGGTAGCAGCCCACCTTGCCTGTGTGCTACGCTTTTGGAAAGGAGAGGAGGAGGTAGATCCTAGCCTTCAGCAAGTAGTGCCCCATATCCTTGCCTCTGGAGAATGTCTCTGGAGAGTCAGCTGAACCGTGCTACTGCCACCAAGGGACTGTTACAGCAAAATCTGAAAGAAGATGAGAAGAGAGCAGAGGGAGGTAGACTCGCACCCATGTGGAAAGGGAGCATGTGCTAAGTAGCACGAGTTCCTTACATAAGCAGAGATAAAACACCCCAAATGATGTTTTTCCCTCTTGTCCCAAGTAATGGGATACCAGTGAGTGATGGAGAGGGGCTCTAAGTTGAAGGTGAGTGGGTAGGGACATATGTCAGTTATATAATATCAGAGATTTTGGGCACCTTGAATTGCAGTACTGGTTTTGAAAGAAAAGACGGCTAGGCAGGAGCAGAGGCGTGGGTGTTAAAGTGGAGGCAGGAATGCTGTTGCTGGGCTCATGCAGAATGAAAAACCCAACTGAAGAGGAGAGAGCAAAAGGAGATGTCACACCTTCTCTGGGTGTTTGGCAGCCGCCGGCGTGCTGGCGGCTCCTGCTGTGCCTGGCAGCACACCGTGCCCAGAGCTGCCTCTGCAGGAAGAGCCAGAGCCGGGCCCAGCAGCCGGGGCGCTCCGGGCCGGGGCTCGGGCGGCTGCCGCCCTGGGAGCCGGGAGAGGGCAGGAGGAGGCAGGGAAGGGGCTGCTTGGCTCCCGGGGCGCCGCGCAGGCAGAGCCGCTCTGGTCCGGCGGCGCGTTAGTCACTGCGAAGACCTCGCTAACGTGAAATCTGGATCCTTTGCTGGCATCGTGAACCTTCCAACTCCTGCTGGATCTGGCCAGTTGGGTTCTTCCCCTCTGGGACTCTAGAAATGTTTGTGTCCTGTTTAAAATGCCCAACCTTGAAACTGCAGCTCTGAATAAATGAGGGCGGGGAGGTCTGCACGGGACTGAGCCGAGCAAGGCGAGCTCTACGTGGCTGGTACTGTTGCCTCCAGAGAGGTCCCGTGAGTTCAGCTTTGGGTGTCAAACCTGCTTTAGAGGTTCTTGGATCTGGCCTTTGGAGCAGCCCTCTCCTTCCGTTAGTTTTTGGAAAATCCAGGGAAATTGGGTCTGTAGAGAAAGTAAAAGTAGGAAATACCAGGAACTGTATCCACTGATCCTGCAGAAACTTTGCATCCACGAAAGGCTATTGTGTGGAGGAAGGTTCAAGGCTCCACGCCCAAGCTGTATTTGAACCTAGGAGGGGTGGCCCAGCCACAGGGAGAGAAAACAGGGGCTGAGAACAGCGAGTAACCCGATGTCATCCTATCTACAAGGCTGGGGAGGGAAAAAGGGAGCTTGGTAGGGCCGTTACCCACCCCCCACTAGGCGCCTGCCTCTGGGAAAAGATGCAGAGCAGTGAGGCTGTTAATAACAAGCTTGGCTTTGTTTCTTGACAGGGTTGATGATGAGTCAGCTTCCGTCTACGAGAACCTTAACATCAAAAGCCCAAAGGTTTCAGGGATGAGCAACACAGGGCGATAAAAGAGCCGGAGGTGAGCTGTTTGGAGGCTGTACAGGTAGGAATGCTTCCCTGGATTAACTGAGAGTGTCACCACAGTCTGTTTACATTGCATTTGATCCAGCTGCTCTTCAGTTCAGCTTGTGCAGCTCTCTGTGGCTCTGCCCACGTCAGGGAAGGCAGCTATGCTTTGATGAAAGTTGACGGAGCCTAAAGATGTGGTCGTGGCCAGCAGCTGATGGGAGAACAGGGCGAAATGGGGGTAATGAGATCTCAGCAGGGAAGCACATTTATTACATTGCCAGTGAGGGGGGAGAGCTGCTTTTTGGACTGTTATGTCAGGTATCTGTCAGACTCGGAGAGCAAGACTGTGCTATGTGTGCAAACAAGTAGGAGAGGCTTCACACGCTGGGAGCCTCTCAGCTCTGTAACCTTATCAATGCGCTTTTCTCCCAGTTATAAACCACGCCACCCTTCTTCCTTCTTGTGTTGGAATGCAGGATTTACAGTGTTTACGTCCACCCTTTCCAAGTTCTGCAATTGCGGACAATTTTTTTTGCCCGTCTTGCCTTCCCCAAGCACCTTGGGTTCAGCGAGGAAGTAAGAAGCTGACTGTAAGAAGCAAGCAGAGTCTGCACCTAAGAACATGCCTTGACCTAACTTATTCACAAGAAGGATCTTCTCCCATTCTCCCCTGTATCAGTAGGTTGATATTTATGTAGAAGTGCCTCTGGACATTCATTAGGGCATCAAGGCTCAGTTTGTTTGGTTTTTTTTTTTTTAATTTAAGATTCTTATTTTTTACACACGAATTGTTAAAAGGAATGGAAATGACTATTTGCTTAGGAGCTTTCCCAGGGTTGCCCACTTAGGGCGTTTGTAAAATGTTAGTACACTTTAATGTTTTCATTAGGTCAATCATTTCTAAGCTAGAAGTGTTTTTAGACTAAATCCTGGAGTAACTCTGCTGCCTGTGAGGGTGAGAAATAGAGAGCACTGCCTGGCCCCAGGTATTTGCACCTCTGTTGATTCTTCTCACACTTCCTTTTGGCTGTACCAGTTCTAGATTTCTATGCAACCCTGCCAAAGCACACCGAGCAATCCCTGCTGCTGTAGTACAGCAGATGCGTGTATGCGTGTGCCTGAGAATCTGCTAGCTGCTCTGCACGTGGGTTTCATAGCAGAATTGAGAGGCAGAGGTGAGCATCTCCATCTTTGACTGCGTGGGTCTGAATGCTGAGCTAAGTGAAATCCCGCCTAGCCGATGGGTGCTGAAGAGTAGGAAAGCAGCTTTGACTGTGCGCTGTGCTTTTAGCCACACCTAGCGAATAACGGCCTCGGATACTAATCTGAGCTGAACCTTTTGAGCCGGGCCCCTCTAAGCTTGATGCAGCTCTGCCATTACCTTGCTGCATGACCTCTTTTCCCCCCCACCCCTCGCAACTACATGACAAGGTAAGCGTTATACCTGCTGAGTAGGGGTGTTGTAGGCGTGTTTGTGACTTGACCAGTGCCATGAAGGTGAGCGTGTCGCTGAGTGGAGTATCCCAGCTCTGTTGATAAGTCTTGACTTGTGACTACCAGTGCTTCCTGCTGTTCCAGCCCTAAGGCCTGCAAATAGTCCTGCCAAAGAACCCCTTCCTGCAGGATTCATCAGTGTCTGGAAGTGTGCTCTGTGGGGAGCCCTGGGTCTGAGGGCCGGTGCCTGAACCTCCGGAGCATGCGTGGGGCTGATGCTGAAGACCTCCTAGGGCTCTGGAGCTGGATGGACTTGCTGCACGGTTGGGGTATTAGTGCCTGGAGTGCCGGCTCCAAGTATTGAGCAGAAGGGGTTGGACAAAAGCACAATGACATACCTTGGCTGTATTTCCTGGCTGGTCTTTCTGGTCCCTTGTCACAGGGACAGGAGAACTGTTTATTTTTATTGCACTTTTAATAAATGTTGAATTCTCAAGCCTTTCTTTTTTTTTTTTTTTGCCCCCCTTTCTTTTTAAGAAGTTTGCTTTTTGGGAAAGTAGCTGACAGTTGGTGTGACAATGGGGCATCCTGAATGTCTCCCATCGCCAAATGCTACTGTTCAGGGCCCTGTTTTCACTTGCTTTGAATCTTCCTTTCAATTATGCATGAGCGAGAGGTTCAGCTGCGTGTTAGCTAAACCTTCAACCTTTGTTTCCAAGTACATGGTGAGAAGGGGAAGTGCAAAGGGACAGCCCCCACAAGGATGCTGTGACAGACCGCTAGGAACAGTTGGAACTGTGCGGATATCTCTGTGGCCTGTTTGCCACCGTAACGATAGATTTTATGAGGCTGAAAATGTTATTTCCCTCTCCCCTGCCCTTAGGTGTCATCAGTGGGAGTTGAATGGTAACAAAGACATAATGACAAAGCACTTCATCTCTACTAGTGTCTGTTTTCTGGGCTTAGTCTCAAATTGCACCTCGGGTAAAACGGAGGTGCCTTCTCTGCCTTAAGTCCAGGTGAGCCACTTTTTCCAAGAACACACTTAAATCGGTGCTGTGAAGATATCCTTTCAGTGGCAAGCACGGGGGAACGGACAGGATGATACAAGTGAGAATCCCTGTCAAGCCCAATGACTTTGGCAGAAGTTGCTACAGTGCCTGGAGTAATTTCTGCAGACGTGTGGCTGGCGCAGATAATACCAGCCTGCAGCTGAACAACAAAGGTGGCGCAGGTACAGCACACGCAGCAGCTTTCCACAGAAAGTTTTGCATAGCAACAGACTTGAGTTACTTCTGCTGTTGCTTCAGCCTTCTCTCTTTCAAATTACACTTTCTGGAAAGGGAGACTGGGAGCATCTTTCGTCCTGCTGGGAAGAAGCAAAAGATGAGCTTTGCAGCTTCTCGTTTTTCAGGTCAAATCAGGTATTCGGAGAGGGAAGTCACACCTGGGACAACACCGCTTAGATGGTTGTAAGGACGAATTTACAGGACAAAGCTGTCCACACGTGCAGGACTGTACAACACTGGGGCAGCTGATGCATGGGCCAGAGTACAGACGTGCCACGTGCTGCGTAACTACCACGATCTGGGAATGCAGCTGGACTCGGGACCGCTAAGTGAACACCTCCAGCTGCAAGTAAGAAGGGAAATGTGGAGTAATGGTTACAAATTGACACCTTGCATTGTATAAAACATAATTTAATACATACACATATCATACTTGCATACAATACTGTCTTACATCCATGTGTTTGAATAGAAAACATTTAATTGTAAGCCATCTTCATCATGAAGACTTTTGTGAATCACTGTCAGAAGATCACTGCATTAAATAAAAATATAGTGTAAGCAACTGGCCTGTGTCTTAATACTGACACATTTTAAGATTAGGAGGGTAAAGCTGTCAAAGGGTGGAATTTACATCATTTTGGCAACCGTTTGCCTGTGAGAAGTAGGAAGGAAGTTCGCTGACGAAATAACTTGACGCCGCTGTGTCAGGGTGCCTAACAGAACTCACCCCGCGTAACAATCGCTTTCCAGGTAGGGATGAGTGATTTCTAAGCATGATCTTAGGAAAAACGAGTAGAAGGGCTACTCTGGTCTGTTCAAAAGCTCATCAGGCTGGTAACACAGCTCAGGTGAGTAGCAGTGGTAGATTCACCGTTTGTCAGCAGGAGGCAGCATTTACACCTCCAACATCGAATAACAACAGAAATGTTTCAAGCGTGTGGAATACGGATAATTTTCGTCTGCCTATATGGCTTTGACATGTCTTTACCCTCCCAATCCCAGCTCCTCTGAGGAATAATCATGTAGATCCTTCAGTTTGCAAAAATAGCCCTTTATTCCCTAAGGGAGTTCGAGGAACTGCGCCCACGGTCATCTGGTGCCAAGGCGGCACACGTCCGTGTGCCACTCGAGGCAACCAGTCCTGGGAACCTGTCTGCTGCTTTCAAAGCTCTGGTTTCCATGGGGAGTTTGGCAGCAGGATGCCGAGCCGGCTCCTTGGAGCATTTCTGGGCTGGAGACAGCTTGGCAGGCGAGTGTGTAGCGGAGCTCCTGGAGGCGGGTGCGTGTGTTCAAGCGCAGGCACCGGAGGAGTGTGGGGAGCGGGCCAGGGGCTCTGCCAGCAAACCAGGGAGTGCCGTCAGCGCAGGAGGCCCTATTCCTCCCCCCCGACGTGCCGTGGGGAGGGGGCCGACGGCCTCGCGCGGGGGGGCGAGGGGCTGCCTCGCTGCTACTGGAAAGGGAGTTGTGTCACAGGTGTTGCCGCTGTGGTGTGTTTCGGGGGAAGATACTCGGGCCTGCTCATCGCAACGGTCCTTGTGAAGCAGCGGAGGTTCCCCGTCTTCAGGGCACACTGGACTGGCCACAGAATGATGCAGAACAGGATGATGATCAACGCAGAGAGGAGGACTATGCGTTTCCAGTCATCGCACATGTCACAGCGGGACAGCCGCCCAGCTAACCCCGCCGGGGGCGCCTCCGGGCTTTCTGGCTTGCTCATGGCGACGTCGATGGAGATGCACGAGTCGGGATTCTCAGGGTCATCAGATGGCTGACGGCAGCAAAGCTTGGTCCCTTCCATCCAGAGCACCTTTTCCTGCTGGAGTTCAGGAGGCAGCGTGGCAAGGAGCTCCTTGCTGGTCTCGAGTGCTGGGGCACCTTCCAGAGGGATACTGGTCAGCTGCCTGCAGAAGGGGCAGGGGAGCTGGTCCTCTGGTTGGTTTGGGGGCAGCCCTGTGCTCAGGCGGGCCACACACTCCAGGCAGAAAACGTGGGAGCACTGGAGCAGCTTGGGTGTCTTGAAGGTGTTGTCATAGGTGTTGAAGCAAATGGAACACTCAACAGGGGAGGCTGGCTTCGGAGATGTTGGGTTCGGAGAGCCTGGCTTGTCGGTCGGGGACCTCGCCTTCCTCTTGCCATCTCCTGGGGAGGTGACAACGATGGGGCTGATGGGGATGGGGATTTCACTTGGAGATGCAGGGACTGGGCTGGTGGGAGAGTCTGGCGTGTTTGAGTGCCACAGCTGCGTGAAGCACGACATGATGGAGCCCGGGGAAATAAATAGAGCCCTGGGAGACTCTAGAAGAGAAGAAAACCACAGCCCTCATTTTAAACAATGTGAAGACACCCATCACCAGACCTATGTTTAACCCCTTAAAAGGAACAAAGAGCAAGTTCATGACTTCCACTGCATCCTGCGCCTGGAATAGATCCCTGCTAGAGGTGAGAATGACCCAGGTAGCCTGTTCGAAGCTGCGTACCAAAGGTGAAGTTAAACATCCTGCCAAGAAGCAAGCAACCAGCAGAGATTCGCCATCCAGCCAAAGCCTTTTCACCAGAACCACCATGGCGTTACAGATGGGTGCAGCCTTTTCCCCATACATGCCTCCCTCTGGGCAGAAAAAAAACACACCAAAAACCTACCCCAGCTGGTGCTCCCCGACACCTGAGCAGGGAGGAGAGCAGAAGACTCCATGAGGTCAAGTAGGGACCTTGCTATGGCAGTCTATTAGTCTGGGAGGCACTCAGATATTATGGTGGCAGCATGAGCAAGGCCTAAGAGACAGATAACACTATTCAGTTGTGGAGGTAGCAGAGGGGTGAATCTCTTCTCTTCGGTGTGCTCAGAGCTGTGTGCCTCGAAGCATGGTTCTGCATGCTGCCTAGCAGGCAAGCGAGGCACCACCCAGCGCTGCTGCCTGGTTTTGTCTATCCACAGTGGGCTCTGAACTCCCCCATGTCCCAGGAGAACCCAAGTGAGGTGAGGAAACTCTGTTATCTTGCAAAGTTTTTTCCATCCTCAGCCCCAAGCAGCACAAGAAGCAGCTCTGTCTTGTCACCATGACACAGCAAGAAAAGCAACGTTGGAGGAAATGGCCTTGGTGGCAGAGCAAAGGGAATTCACCACTGTTTCCTTGTTGTCTTGGTTTGCCTAGAGAGACACGGTTCTCCCCTGTGCCCTGCCCTGGAGGAGCGCCAGCACGGTCCAAGCCTTGCCGTGTGCTGCCATGTGCTCGCTGCTTTGTTGTGGTGTGCAAGCAGGAGCCTGGAGTTCAATGGCTAGTATGCCAGTTCTAGCAAATTGGTTTACAACTTACTCCAGCCTTTTCAGCGCCCTAAGCATTACCCTGCCTTCCAGTTATCCCAGGCCTTGCATACATGCTGATATTCAGGCTTTTCAGCCGACTTTTCAGCTATCAAGCACTTTTACCTGAAAGCAAGCGTTTAGCTGGAGGAAGTTCCCAGCGACAGCCCTGATGCTGTATGCCTGGGGAACATTTTTTTAGGCTGTGTCACTGAACTAGCTAGGCTTGATTCTTTGTGTTGGGAGATTTACTGATGACAAGCCAGAAATGTTCAGATTGCTGCTGTAATTATAGGTCTCCAGTCAATCCAGCAATGGCTCACCAGCATGGGCTAGAGCCTCCACGTCTCAGCATAAAAGGCTAGTTTAAGGTATCAGAAAGACTATGTATTCCTTACATTGCACAGAAAAAGTCTCCATTGTTTAAGAATGAAGTATTCTCCCCTCTCCCATCACAGCCAGCATTGCCAGAGCTGAAACCAACTTTAAGAACCTTCCTTCCTTTTCTTCTCTTATTCTAAATGAAGACATTTTTGTGAAGCCTCTCCTCAAGCTGAATTTTCAGCCCCAGACTACCTGCACTTTTCAGCAAGTTGTAATGTTTTTTTAATGTGTGTTTTGTTTTTTTTTTTTTCTGGCTACAGATCACCATGCATGTTTTCTCACAATCTGGCAGATGCTGATGAACTACAAATCCAAGCCCAAGCTGGCACAGAGATGAGGGAAACCCCTGCTTTGGTTTGGTTTGGGTTTTTTTTTAACTAAATCTTCTGTTTTGCAGAACTCCATCCCCTCCGCCCAGTTCTTTGCCATCCCTCAGCTCGGGGTGTTTGTCAGACACTACGAGCAGCAAAACCAGTAGCAGAAGGTAACCTCTAAAAGAGAGAGCCTTTGCTTACACAAACTGTAATTTCATAACCTATGTGAAAAGCTATTCTATTGGGGTTTTCACTAGTTTGTAACGTGACAGCTGTAGCAACAGCAGTATCTTGATAGTAAACTCGAGGAATTTTATTGACAACAGTTGCTTTTAAATGACGATATGAGCTTTTGCCCACATTTTCCCTTTGCTAAAGATGTGACGCTCTAGTCGCTTGTTAGTATTAATAAATTTAGAGGCTACTTATTTTGAATCAACATCTTGGTGTTATGCAGCACCTCGATCAGACATGGTGCACGTAGTTGACTTAAACTGGGAAGATGTGAAGAGCAGGGCACGGAGCTGAGGCATGGGAAGGACAGTTTTAATTCATACGCTGCCACACGGGACAGGCCAGCCCCTGCCTGCTTCTTGCGTCTTTCGGCGTGTTGCCATAGTGCTGATGCTCATAAAGTTAAACTGGGTTTGGGCAGCAGCTAAAGCAGGGTCCAGGATTTCTCCCGGGCACTGCTGCTGTACTACTAAATGAGAGCCAGTCACTACAGCTGCAGAGTCCCAGTGAAGACATGCAGTGGAAAATCTCGACAGAATTAGTTAGGGTTTGGGGGTTTTGTTTGTTTTTCTGTTGGCTTTTATTTTTCCATTACACAATCATATGACTTTTTTTTAAACACAAGACAATATCTTCAATTGTTCAGACCTCCGTGGCCACACCGCATTGCCTCAGACCCTGCTGCAGCCGTTTACCTCGCTTTCCCAGCTATTTACCTGGGCTTTCTGGAAACTTTGGGAACATCACAAATAACTAAACCATTCAGGAGAGACACGTAAACTCAGATTTAAAACGAAGCAGTTAAGTTTTTAAAAACTAAGTAAAAGTAGTTCGGTACTTTTTACTTCTCAACAAGTTCTAGAAATGTTTTTTTCCGCGCCATAAAACCAGACAAAAGAGAACATGCAGTTAAGGTAGTGGCCAACACTGTGCTGTAATATGATTCCCTAAGGTACCTTTAACTCAGAGCAACGGAATACACAGCAAGTTAAGAGGTGTACAGCAGATTAAAGTCTATAAATACCTGTTCGGAGTGCTGGTTAGAGGGAGAAAAGCATGTTCTGGGCTCTTGATTTCTACCCCTGAAAGGTCTTCTCTCCAGAGGATAGTCTTAGGCTCAGGGTCTTTTGTATTTATAAGCCGCCTTCTGGTATTTGAGCTCCCCGGTAGCTTCCTGAGTTGCCTCCAAGCACGGTGGGTCCGGCAAGACAAGTAACCTCTAACAGCTCCCCGCACACAAGTGGCCCTGCCACTGTAATTCAAGTATCTTTTATACCTTCCTGTCTGGAGGTGACTTACCTGCTCCACCTGCCCTTCCCCATCACCACTGAATCACTCCGTTGGCTGCGAGCGCGCTCCCGCTCCGGCCGGTTTCTATGACAAACAGGGCAGGCTGGAATGCTCCTGATAAGGGGCAGCGCTGCCGAGGACACCCGCCTGTGGCTGCCCTGGGAGGCGACGGGAGAAGCGTTTATTTCTTCATCCTCTCTGGGCTGGGGAAGGCCGCCTGCTTTCTGGTAAATTCTCACGCTTCTCCAACTGGCTTTGAGGGATTTTTTTAATTCACGCTTCAAAATCTGGTCCGGGTTGTGCCGATGCACCGGCCACATTTTCGCAGGGCAGCGAATCTTCTGAAAGCAAATTTCAGGACACCTAAAAATGACAGTGATTGTTCTCTTGTTTCTTCAGGAAGGACAAATAATTTGAAAGTGCCTTAGGTTAACAGCAGAAACAAGATTCTGACAGTCAAATTTCTTGTGATTAGTTAAGGAAAAAATCATTGCAATAGAAAAATCCAGTATAAGTTTGAGAGCCTGAAAGCTGTTTATAAATTAAGTGAACCACTCTATATAATCACACGTCTGCTTCAGGCTCTATACAATTATTCAAAATAATACTGTATGGATTGTCACAGAGAAGGAATTTCATTCTTTGTGGCTTTTGGTAGTAATTGACGTAGAGAAATATTATTCGACCTGCCAACCTTTCGTGGTTCAGAGGACATCAGCCCGTGACCCAGAAAACAGAGCCAACAAACTTGCACTCACATGCAGATAAGGAAACAAGCGAGGGGGGTGGAGGGGGAAGTAACAGATGGACATTCAAAATTTAATCTAGCTCTTATTTGTTGCAAGCACAACTTTTCTTTCTTCAGCTTCTCAAAAAAAAAAACCAGAACCCAAACCCACCACAAGATGGTCTGTGGAGTTGTTTTTTTTTTGGGATGGTATCATGAAGTCCCTTCTCAAAAACAGGTTGAGAAATTTCACTCTAAAAATGTATGGAACTGTGTTCATCTCTTGGGACAGAGAAGTGTCTGAATCTTAGAGACTTCAGTGACAGGCAGATACAACTCGCTTGGGCTTCCACGGTCCTCTACTTCAGGTCACACTGTTCAGTCCTAGTGAGCTGAAATCCAAAAGGAGGCTTTTAAGAATAAGAGAAGCACGTTGAAATCAATGTTTTAAATCAGTTTTAGGATTAAAGCTAGGGTTACCTGATCCTTCCACAGCTGGGAGGATCTGGTCTGGAGCAGCGTGGATTCACGATGAGCTCCATGAGGGACTGGAAGACAAATACCTCAATGGAGAATGCAAGTTAAGACTAAACTTTCCCGGATCTGCATCTCAATGGTATATACACTCCACTCCCTCAGCGGAGTGCTCATATACCTTAGGAATAACAATCCGTACACTAGGCTGAGCACACAATACCAGCATGGTGCACCCCCCACAACCCCCCCCTCATCTATTTATGTTGCTGTTCAGGGATGAGTGAGGCTGGGAGCGAGCACTGTCCACAGCTGACAAAGCAGGATGTTTGATGAATGGATGTAAATCAGATTTTTTAAAGTCTTGCTCACTTAGTCACTCGCATAAGCGCGTTGGTAAACTGGGCTCAAAATTAACAACGTTCTAGTAACATACCGGGGTACGTTACATTTGGTAACACGCTGAGGAACAGCAGTCCTTGCTCTGGGTCCAGCTGAGACCCTCTCCCCCCGTAGTCGGTGGAGCAACACTGATCCACTGCTTGATCACGCTCTAAAGACAGACACAGGCACACTTTAAGCCCTTCAGCCACTGACAAGACCAGGGTTGCTGAACTGCCGCGTGAGCAGAGCTTCGGAGTTTCAGAGAACTGCCCCTTCAGAGTTTCAGTGTTTCTGAGGCTGGTTTCCCATCAGCCTCAACGTGGTGGCTGTGAGGAACCGGTTGAGTCCAACCCAGAAGCTGAGAGCCTGGGGCAAACTGGGCCACCCCACACATGCCCGCGCACTCCTCCCTCTGCAGGGATACGCCGGGTAGGCAAGGCACCGAGCGTGCCGAGACCTAGCCCAATACCGGGGTGACGGCCAGGGCTCGGCTTCCAAAAGGGAGTGGGAGGCTTGTTGTTATTTTTGTCATCTGCTTGGAGGACTAGACTGAGCATGTCAGGAGCTGCAGCTGGTCTCGGGTGGATCCCAGAGGACTGGGAGCAATTGGCCGTGGGAGCGTATACTTTCATGTTTGCATTTAAAGGAACAGTGGTACTAAGCAAACAGTTACTCGATTAATACTGTTATTCCCTTGACCTTGCATTACACATGGACACCTCAGGTGCTTCTCAAAGGTATTCGCTGTGTACAGGTGTAGGGGTGTGCAAACAGCAGTCTGAAAATAATTGTTCTAAATTGATTTGTGCTAAACCAGGCAAGAATGAAGATGATGTGACTGGAACGCTGGGATGAGATGTAGGAGGTACCTTGAGCAAAACAGTTTCCATGGACTTCTGTGGTTATATATTCAATATATATTTATATACCTAAATAAATATTTAGATAAATGAAATAAAATTAAGAAAATTAATTATAAGCCTTCCTTTTTGGTCATAGTCTCTGTCTGGATTGTGTATTTAGATGGGAACCCAGGAGGGATGAGTGTTGCCTAGTACATAGGGCTGGTCACAATGTCTCCAGCCAGAGATCTAATGCAGGATCCCACCTGCAGCAAATAACTGTGATTGGAACACAGAGGCTTTCAGCTGTTGGACCCTTCCCACCATCACCTCTCCTTATTTTACCAGCATCAGTAACTGCTGCCATCTCCTCCAGGACTGTCGGTGAAGTGATGAGATCTTCTAAAGGGTATGTACTCTTTTCAGGGGGATTTAGAAGGGTTTATAATGAAAAATATTATTTCTAACAGCAACTGCCAACTGGTTGAGGACAGGACTATTTAAAAACTTGCAAGCCAGGCAACTTAGTGTGAAGAGAAGCAAAGTATACTGTAGAGTAATAAAACCAGACTGCTGATTAGAGCTTCAGGCTGTTTCCTTGTCTTGTCTCTGCCTCCACCACTGCCTAAGTATATAACTCCTTTCATTCTCTGTGTAGTTCATATCAGTAGACAAACTAAAGCCACCAAATAAAGATGGGTGGAAAAGAAGATCAAAATAAAAAACACCAAGCAGTGAGCAATAGGCTTCCTCTGATTTCTCTCTCCCTTCATCCAAGGCTAGCTAGTTTCTCATTATTATGTACCACACCTGGGGGTGCTGGTTTTGGGTATTGTCTGCAGCTCTGATTTGTTAGGCTACATCCTAAGGCTGTGTATAAAGCCTGCAAAGGTTTTAGAAGGTCTTTCATGCTGGGAGAAACCCAAGGGAACAGTTGCCACAGAAGCACAAAAGTGTTATGAGCCCAACTGCTTTGGACTTAGCCACTGCAGGGCAAAACTCCAACGTATGTAGGGTTATTCCTGCCAACAAAAGTTATGTCCGCTAGGTTTGCGGAGCTGCACCCTACTTTCAAGGATAAAAATAAGGGTATGTTTTAGGATGGATGTGCTGGTTTTAACTGGGTGAGAACAAGCCTGTCTAAATCAAACACCCTTGTGCAACATGGAATAGAAGTCTCTGCAGGGTTAAATGCTTAAAGCAGGTAGATACTACTTAGAGTATGTTTTCTATGGGCTCACGCGTTCGTGTGCTAGCTCCCAAGCTACCGAGACCCAGTGAACACCTACGCACGCACCCCCCCAGCTAGATCCAGCGCTTTTCCTGGCAAACAATTCTTTGGCCTCGAGCTAGTAGCACTTTTTGCTCCTACTTTTTGGTTCCTCAGAGTCAGAAGGCCTAATGCTCTGTGCAATTAATGCTCCAGGGTGGTAAACAGCACCATTAAGTGATGTTTCCCATGCTAACTCACGGAGCTCTCACATTGGTCTGGCTTCACGTGCAGCCAACTGCCTAACCAGGTGTTCGCCGTGAAGTCTTATCATTGTTGCAGTAGTTTGCACCTACGGCTAGACAGGGCTGTTTAAATTCCAAAGTATGTATTAGGTACTGGCAGGAAACAGCCTTGGTGAGTCATCAGATAAGCTAGACAGGCACTCACTGTGGGATACTTTTAATGTAATTACATTTTATCCTTCTCTAACTGTTTTTATCACACAATCTCAAGATACCTCACAGACACAGTGAACCGAGCCTTCCAATAACTGTGTTTATTGAGGACATTATCTCATTTTACAGCGGGAGAAGTTTTGTGGCGCATGGGAAGCCCCAGACAACATTGAGAAATACTGCTGTGACCTCTGCAAGCCACAACGCCTGGACAAGTTGTGGCCCTTAGCATGGCAGAGTGACTTGCCAGACCAGAGGGATAAGACTTAAAACAGGCAGTGGAGTGGGAAACACCACCAGAGTTGTGCGTTACCGATAAATGTCCACTAAGGTAGCTTGATACCGATTTAGAGAGAAACTGCTCCTGTTAGAGCCACAGATGGTGCCCCTCAGGTGGCTCCTGTCCTCTAAGTGATGCCTGTCTTTACTGACTAGGCCAAGCCTAAGTTCTGGGACCATCTGCCTCTGTAGTTGAATCTCATTCAAACCCTGGATCCACCTGGCACCTAACTTTGCACTGTTCTTCATTTCCTGTAGTCACCAAGAAAACACCATGATTAGATAATCATTACAAGGTGCAGGTGCAACATAGCAATTTTCCTGATACACTATAACTCAGGTGACTATTACTCTTCAGCAGCTTGAGGCTCTATGATTCAGCCACTCACAGCTAGATTCTCAAATAGCAAGAATAGCATCCGTTCCCTGGACATAAGGTCAGGTCTTTTCTTCTAGCCCATTATTTCTGAAGGAGTAAGTGACTTGGACCAATGGTTCAACTGTGGTCTATATATCATTAGTGATCCACGATACCATGCCTAGGAGACTGTTGGCTTTCCAAATGTCTATGGTGTTTCTCTAGTGGCTTGCAAGGAAAGTTTGATATCAACAATCATAAACAGTGGCTCAAAGGAAGAGTAAATTACATGAGAATAAAGGTCATTGGAAGTATTCAGTGAGTGTGGCAGCTCTTTCAGTTAAGAGGATACCCACGATGTGGCCTGTAAAAGGAGCGGGGCTGGTCGAAGGGTCATTAGATGTTCCCAAGAACTGCAGCATCAGCTCCTTTTGATGCTGTAAGTGGCTCAAGTGTACCTGGAGTTGGGATATAGAGCATGTAATGTGCATGGGAACCGAAGTAATTACTCTCCTGAAGCACAAATGGGTGCTCTTCCCATGGACCAAAGGTAGCTGTTGTTGCCTGCCCTAGAATACGTTATCCAGAGGCAGCTGCAGTCATAGCGTGTTGCTGATGAGGGAGACTATCAGCAGGACGAGAGGGGATGGCAGCAGAAGCAAGGCGAAGGGCTACGCTAACAAGCTCTCGCCAACATGTCGTTCATTGCTCTCATGATTGTCCCACAGAGGTCGTGTTCTGGCAGCGTTACTCACTTCCTGGCCCGGCGTGGTGACGTGACGAACCTGGGAACTGGCCTGTGATGTCAGAGCTGGCGGGTGAATGTTCGCAGGGACACCTTGCTTCTCCTCTCCAGGGACTTTTCCTTACGTAAGAAGCCACCTGCCCTCTGCTGGCTAAATTCTCCTCTTCTGCCCATGAACTGTGCTCAGCTCCGCTTGCATCTGTACAGTAGAACAGATGCCTCACCCCGCAGTGGGGGTTGTTTGCGCTCATCAGAGCACGTCCAGGCAGGAAGGGGGTGTTGGGATGCTGGTGCATCTGACCAGGGACACTTTCTGGTACACCAGACCTGAATTCCAGCCTGTGGCTCCCCATCAGGTCACTACAAAAAGGACCTGATGGTGGTGGTGATGAGGGACAGGCTTCTCTTTGGTGTCTGTGGTAAGTGCTCACAACCCGAGAGGTCTATACTGATCCTTTCAGGTTACCAATAGCACATTCTGAGTTGATCCCTTTTGCTTTCTTCACCCTGCAGGACTCCACCAACTTGAGAAGGATCAGATGACACACCTTCTCAGCTATTTCCAAAGCCACACATGACCCTAAGCTCTCCATTTCTCTGTCATGTTCTCCCCACCCCCAAGGATGAGCCAGCAGTCTTCCTCCTCTTATCCCCACAGATGTAATCCCACAGTCCCCAAGCATGACCTGAGAAACCAGTCGAAACCCTCTCCATAAAGATGAGCAAAGCAAGCAGAATGCCGGCCATGGAAACCTCGGTAGCTTCCAGCTGGGGGAAGGACACCATCACACCTTGGTCTCAGTGGCACTGTATTTCTCCCGCACTGAGCAAGCACAGGACTCCACCTACTGTCCCCTTCCCTGTCCTCTCCCAGAAGCTTAATTATCCCTGAGCCATATCACAGTCCTAAAACTTTGCACTAGGGAAGTGCTTTTTCTCTTTTTATTTTGATTTTTTTTTTTACTTCCCCTAAAGCCCCAGAGAGAAATTGTTCCTCTTTTGCCCTGTACCCACCAACATAGAATTGATGGGTGTGATGCATAAACTTACGACGTACCCTCGTAGCTGTCCTTTTTAAACTCTGATCATTTTATATCCCTATTTTCTAGACAGTGCCTATATTTGCTTTGTATTCCTTGAGCTTCTGGAGTATTGATAGAGTTGATCTTCAGACGGTGGTTGAATGCTTTCTCAAGTGTGACACTTCAGTTATGGCTGATGCATAATAGGTTTAGTTCTTGCAACTATATCTGCAGCTGGGTATTCATTTGTGTTACTAACACATACAGTTAATCATTCAACTGCTTAAGGGAGTCTAGGCCAATATCCCAGATGTGAGACTGGCTACAAGTACAGCAGGAAAAATGTCTTAGTGAGTTGTCCATGCTGAAGAGAGCAATTTATACTTCAATCCTAAAGAATGTGGTGGGACAAGTATGCAAAACACATCCTCATATGAATTTGTAAATACATTAGTAGATGCAGAGATGTAAACTGAGTCCCAGTAAGATAAGGCAAAGTGAAAAGCAGTCAGTATTGGCACAAGGGTAAAATGTCCTCCTAGCTCATCAGATAATTTATCACCGTTACCCTTATATGGAGATATAAAAAGAACATAAGGATGTTCTCTGTGCCTTCCTAAAAGTTTAATTTATAACTTCATCCCTCGGTCTGGTTCTGTCCCCAAACACTTTCTGACATATGGATCTGAGCTGGAGAGACACTCTCATGCTCGGCGTTCCAGCAAGAGATACCATTTCAGTTAATGATTCAAAGGGAAAGAGCAATAGTGAGTGATGTCCTTTTAATATATTTCTTCTATTCTCCATATACATATTTATTATGCTATTTTTAGCGAAGTAGGACACTAGAGCCCTTTGCAGCTCTCGCCTCAGGCTCCAAGTCGCTTCAGGGACCGGTAGAGTCAGAAAAGCTGGTGTTTCGTAAGTGTATGACTAGAGAGAGCAAAACCAGGAGATAACTCACCAGATCCTCAGCAGATACAGTGGGTTTTACACTGGGCCGCTCCGGAGTTCCCCAGTGCCTCACAACCGCTGAGGATCCAGGGTTTAGAGGATTAATGAGACGGGCATTGAGCAGCCTCGGTGCCTCCTGGGGCAGCTCTCTTGCTTTCGGTGCGCGTCCACACGCATGCATACAGCCGCACAGATAAATGCGGCTCTCGTTCTGGTTACATCATCCTACTGTGATCTTTGTACACCACCTGCTCTAAATTATATGCCCTGTGTCCTTTGCTCAGCGCTTCGCACAGTGCAGAGCGCCGGCGCCTTTCAGTGCTAGCAAAACAACAATATTCCAGTGGAATTGCTGGGCAGGAGCCCTGTCCGGGCAGGGCTGCCTCTTCCAGCATAGCGGAAGTAGGAAGTTGGAAAAGGGTTGTGGGATTTGGCTCCCTACAAATAATGAAAAGGCAGAATCCCTTATGCATGTGGTAAAACACAGAGGAACATCACAGTATTTGTATTCACAGCGCAAACCGTTTTCCATCTGTTAATACAGATACTAACGCTACTTTACATATAAAATACAAATGTTTGTGTTGGTTTTTTTTTCACGCTCACTTCCTTCAGGCCTAATCCTTCGAGCCTAAACAACAACGACTTACAATGAGTTCAGTGGAAAATAAGGATGCTCAGCAGCTTCCAGGAACAGACCTTTGGCTCTCGGACAGATTCAGCATCGTGCCCTGCCACTCATTCTGAGTAAAAAGCTACACTCCAGCAGAAGGATGAAATCTTTTAAAGATTAAACATAATTGCTGCATATTCTCCGTAGAAACCCTCCATCTAGTCAGCAGGATGAAAGATTAAGTTCTAGATTGTGGAGCTGAGGTAGCAAACCCCCGGAGACCTGACTCTGAATCCAACTCTCGAGGATGTCATACGGATGTACTCGAGATACTCCATGAACCGCATGCCTCAGAGGTTCCTCCTACCACTGCTCCACCTCTGTGAAATACATCAGTGAAGACATTTAAGCCCTCTTGCTTAGCTGTGGACTGTTTGTGAAAGGGAAATATCAGAACGGATTTGCCGATTGAACTTACGGCAGGGGAGGACTGGCCTCCAGCCCTCCCACAATTAGTTTGTGCTGCAGGCTTCCCACCCCTGTGTCCGGAGCTTCTCCCAGTATAGAATCACCCAGGCAACATCCCTTTGGCAGGTCAACACCTGGATTTAGTTAGGCCACGAGTAAATAGTTCTCACTGATCAGAACATGAAGGGAGGGAAGAGCTCCTCTGGAGGGACTTTGATCTATTTTTAATGTACCTAATGCAGACAGTGAGTATTTTAGTAATGGATATGATATTAACAGCTAAACTAATTGTGTGCTGGTTTGCTCTTCCTAAGTGCAATCTTAAATGTTTGTACAATCAACGTAGAATAAATAATTAAATTTCTCTAATCCTTCTTGCCATCCTTGCTAACGACCAACATTTATGATATAAAATGATTTTTTTGAGGGGCACCAAGCTGCCCTGGGTTCTCCTGAGCGCCTTTATTTTCCACTTCTTGTGCTTCCTGACCTGTGAACAGCCTAAGTCAGGCTTAACACTGTTTCTGCTGGGGAAATAACTATTGACTATGATGCAGGTGTCAGCAGGGGACAGGTCTCTGTGTTATAAAGGGGCCTTTGATCAAAACTGACATCAGGGAGATAGAGATGAGGAAAAAAATCTCGGAACGTCTCAGTGAACTGTGACAATGGTGGCAAAAAATGGAGAAGCCAAATAAGGCACGTCTGCTGCTTTGCAGGTTTGTGAGATGCACTACAAATTCATCGGCTGTGTATTTCTTCAGATCTATGGCGTAATAAATGTGTCTCAGTCCTCCACGCCCTGTGTAAAACAGTTCTTGAAAGCGTGGCTCCAGTACTGGTCCGGTACTGGCCATACTGGGCAGGCTAAACGCCTGCTGTGGTAGCACTGTTCAGTCCACGTGTACCTCTTCACATAGGTAAGGAGCCACAAAATTTTAAAAAGCTCTAGAACCGGTTGCTGTTCTTTTTCTTCCATGACCTGAAAATGACTGGGATAATAGTCAATGGCAGCTTTTTGAGTTGCAATGTCCATTAAACCTAATATTTCACATTAATACCCAAATGCAAACAGGTACATCAATGACTTCCTATTCACTTCATTGCACTCTCTTTACAGAAGGAAAGTTAAATATTGACAGGTCCGGCATCTCTGAAGGGAGGTGGGAATCTTGGGGCTTCATTTCTTAACGTAAGGAAGATTTGTCTTTCCATTTCTTGCTTTTTTGGTATTTTCTATAATCAAGAATTCTACAACAAAATATATTGTAGCATTTCTTTGCTGTACACTTGTTTTGTGCCTCATTCATGTTTATTTTAAATCTTCTTGAAGCAGCTGAAATGACATACAGCTGCCTTCCTCACCCAACACCACCTACTCCTTTCATGTTTCAAATGTAGCGCAATCACAGCGCTGAGTTGATGGGAGAATGATAGTCCTGGAAACAGACCGCGACGTCATAAAAATAAAACCTTGTTGCCTGATGAGTGGGATAGATGGTGCCGCACCGCGCACAAACCGAACCGCTTTAGAAAAGATAGATGAAGCACTTAGAGACGACAGAGGTCATCTCCATGGTTTTTCTTTGAACTATGGAACACACTAGTCTTATTATTAGTAACAGAGGGAGAGTGCAGTAGTTTTTATTTTTGTAACTGCGGTGCTCGCAGGAGGCGAGCTACGAGACCCACAGAAAGCCTCGGCTTCTCCCTGTAGTATTTACAGTGAAAGAGAAAGGAAAAGAAAAGCTGTTCAATGCATAAGCTGGGAGCTGCGACACAACCATCTTTTGTTTAGGAAACTCCTCTTTGTATGGAGCACTTCGAGTCAGAGATTTGGATCCCGCGCTCGCCTCCCCAAAGCACCCACCCCCAGGAAACACAAATACAACTCGCTTATTTTGCTTTTTTGTTTATAATATGATGTGGCCGGTCGTAAAAGAGCCCTTTAAACCTTCGCTGTTGACTCTGTGCTGAGGCCATTCAAACAATACTGCCCTGAAGATGTCATTCTGAGTGTGGCAGCCTCCAGCAAGCAGGAGATTACAAGTGCCACGTTCTGGTATTGTACAGCGCGGGTTTTACCGCCGTGAGTGGGCGTCTGGAAAATTGCTGGTTCCTCTGCTCACATCCTGTGTCTGCAAGGATGCACATTACACGCTGGCTTTCCAGCCCCGGATAAACATGCGCTGCCTCATCTCTCCTGTGCCCCCAGGTGATGGGGAAGGAATACCACGGTAGGGAACGAGGAGCAGACTGGTTCAGGGATGTGCATCCCCAGGGCTCATGACGGGGTGCGCCGTGGAGGATGGGAAGCAGCAGCTGGCAGAAAGTCCACGCGGTGCCGGTGCCCGCCAGACCCCCGCGGAGCCCCTGTGCGGCGATGGCCTGGGCACAGACGAGCTTGTCCGAGCCGTGATTGGAACATGTCTTCCCCATCGCTCATCCCGTCCTTGGCTCTAGAGACAAAAATGCTAAAAATTACACCAGGGTGAGCATTCGGTTTCAGTCTCGAAGGGTTAAACACACGCTTTCATAAACTGGCAGATGAATTCCTTGATTTTCATTGTGTTATACCGATTTGCCAAACCCTTGTTTGTGCTTTTCCCTGGGTCAAGTTATTTACTTTTCCTTGTAGACTCTTTATAAACATTCAGATCTCGTAGAACATCTTCTTTGTTTATTTCACTTATTTATTTGTATTTACTGTGAACGAAGTGGCATTTAAGTATTGCTGCATGTGGAGATGACACGCTGCTTCTGGACCCAGGAAAATGGAGGTATGGGGCAAGAGACTGGGTGACTGTTAAATAAAAGAGAAGAGAGGGAAAGAGAGAAATCAGCGCATCTTTTGCTTAATATAAGGCAAGCCTAGGGTTAGAAAAATTCCAGATCAGAGATCTGATGAGCAAGCTCTTGCAGGTGTGCCCACTGAGTAGGTGTTAATTTGGGAGGACTGAAGTAGGGAAGCCCAATGCTGAGAAGGGTTTTTTCTTCTTGGGGTTTCTTTTTCTTTCATGAACTGAAGACAGGATAGTGTTAATCAAGCACTGGAAGATTAACTCGAAGAAAGTGAGTTGTAATTATCATTTTAATGCTCATTGATGTCTCACCTGGCAGGCTGTGAACTGCAGGATGGAAGCTGGTGGTGAATTCTATTTTTCACTCAGCAAAGCCTTATGGAAGGGAGCGCGATGTTGTCTGGCCAATTCTTCAAAGAGAATTCCCTTTCTAGTGTGTGCATTGGGTAGTGAAACCTAGTGAACAGGTTATTTTTTATAACCCTTTCTTGCCATAAGCTGAATGAATTTAAATCAAAATGCAAGTTTTACAGCTAGCAAGAGGTTTCTCTTGTTTTTCAAGGCAACAGCTCAAAGGTGAATTTGTGGGAGCGTCTGGGAACACAAAAGTGAGGTTTTGTAGGAAGAGGTAATAGCTTTTCCTAGGCAAGTTCTGTGAGGTTTTCAGCTGTGAGAACAGCCAAAAGAAAAATGCTCTGAGCTTTAGTGGAGAGATCCAGAGACATGGATCTGAGGCTGGGTGTCATGTGCTGCTGTTCTCAAAAACTATGGGAATTACTTACTTTCATAAAGGCAATAAAAAAGGATGCCAGACTCCTTCCTTCTTCTGCAGCTACGTGTGTCCCTTTTGAAGTATGTTGTGAATTTCCTGGATATGAGAAAGATATTTACGAAGCATCGACTGCTCGCTCAGGAATGGCAAATGTAAGCCCCCAGGGACAGCTTAATAAATGGCAGAAACCTCATACTCCTGTAAGCAGGAGAGCCATCAAATTACCCGGTTTCGGTGGCTGCGACAGAAGGCTCCTGGCAGGAAATCCTGTTGCGCAAATCTGTTTCCTTGTTACTTCCTGTGCTGTAATTTTTTTTTCAGAAACAATCCATCTCCTGAATGCTGCGAAGGACTGAGGGAACAGAGTTTTTGCTGTTTCTCGATTTATTCTTTGCTTGACTTTTCTCTTAGGCCCTTTTGAGAATAACCTAAAGCCAAGTTTGCTCTCTCCAAGAGGCTGTAGTGCTCCTTCTGCTTGCTCTGGAAAATCTGGAAGTATTGAAGGGTGAGCTGATTTTTCTGTGACTCAGCAATTGAGACTTCTGCGAACACAGCACAGATGTGAAAGGGGTGCTGATAAGAGAGGAATGCACTGATTCGTGACAATGCAAAAGGCAGGGAGAAAATGCAGGAGTTTGCATCGGTCCAGATACAGAAGTTAGTCAGGGCAGCAGTGCAGATTTCCCTCGCGGCTTTTGAAGTCGTGCTGCTCTGATAACTGCTCCGACGTGCCTGGGGTGCCTGAGACGCCCTTCTTTGGCGCAGGACGGAAGGGGAGTTGCTTCTGTATATGTGACCATATAGTTCACATATCAAAAGGACTGTGATCTGTTTTTGCATATACACACATACACATATGTAAAGATATATACAAAAAACTAGATGTATATTTTATAGATGCAAAAAATAACCTGGTATCTACTGAATCAGTGCTCTAAGTAGCTGCTGGGGCGATCAAAATACACATGTGGTGAATGTACGTCCGCCTTGTTTAAGAGTTGTGTTCTCCAGGAGCACCAACGGCCTCATAGCCCAAACTCCCTGCAGAGCAGCGACTCTGGTGGGACGCTGTGTGCGCTGGCCCTATTTAACAGTACTTCTGGGTGCTTTAGATTCAGATGCAAGTGTTGCCGTGTTGCGAATGTGTTGCGGACTGTCGTGTTTGTAAAATAAAAGCAGGTGCCCAGTTTGTCCTGTTACATGTGGAGTGGAAGGTGGCTGGACCGCATGGCGGGGGAGAGAGAGAGAAATAAATGCAGTGTTCCTCTAATAGACTCAGAGTAGTTAAAAAGGGGCCCTTAGAGCTGCAGAGCTACTTTTCTTGCAGAAACTTTCTTGCATATCTAGGCTTCTAAATCCCATCAGGCCTTTAGGAACCACCACGAAACAAGGGTAATCTCCCTAGCTTTCTACAGCCTCTGCTCCAAAGGCTCATCCACAATCTTTCATTGATAATGGCTACTGAAATTGTAAACCTAGGTCTTCCATCTCAAGATCACAGTTTATCTTTTTAAAAAGTACTACTCCATAAAGCAGTTCTCCAGTAAATAAGTCACCCAGAAGGAAAAAAAAAAAAGAAAAACCAACCCCAAACCCAAAAACAAACCACCCACCCACAAAAAAAGCCCAGGGGCTGCAGAAATCAAGACACTTATATTTTTAAAATGCAATAGCACTACTTCTGATTGCTCAAGAGTATTATGCTCTTGCTCCTGCCCTCAACTTAGCACGGCTGCTGCTGCTCGTCTTGCCCAGACACTGCTCATTCACTCACAGACACGTTCTAGGTAATTTCAGAGCACGCGATGCACGCCAGCGCCTGTTACGCCGCAGCACGCTGATCTCTTCAGGCTGCTGAGATATACTTTCACTGACATCGATTTTTGTGGTTATCAACTCAAACGAAAAATCCTACCAAAGCAGAATGCAATTTGCTTTTTAATAAAACTTAAATAGAAGTCAATATATCACTGAAAATCTCTTTTCAGTGTGATAGTAATTAAAGTGATGTATTACTAGAAGCATTAAAACTTTAATACACTTTCATGTATATTTATATAGATTATACCTAATCTTTGCCCTCGCAGCAAAAGCCTCAGGCATGATTCCTCATCCCCCTTTTTTCCCTCCCTCCCCTTCTCCCTGTGTGAAATGTATAGGTAATGTTTGCAAAGCCATGGAAATTGCACAAGATTTAAACCTTATTAGCTGTAATTCAAATAATGATCATATTTGATAAATTTACCTACAGCTAAACATGCAGAAATAAATGTGTCATTATGAATGATGAATATTTATGGTTTTCCACCTCCTACCTTTGTGTGCTTTACAAATATTTGCATGTGAAGATGTTGGTTTGTTTTATAACAAAGAACGAACACATAAGGAGAGAAAAACCCCAAATCTGAGCATTGCTTGTACGATTTGCAGAGCACAACTTCTAGTATTAGAAAAATTTAGCTACCAGAGACGACATAAGTCACCATGAATCTCTTCCATGTCCACACAGAAATAGTTTGAGAGGAAAGTCAGATTCCCCTCGCGTTACAAATCAGCAGATAGTTGTGGGGGGGGGGGAATACAGTGGAACCTACAGACTTTTCAATCAGTATTACATTCATCTACACAAACTGCGGAGTTCCAGAGACTATTTCTGTCCTGAATAATTCTTTTCAATGCTTTTTTTCCAGGCAAATGTCATCTTTAATATTTAGGATGGGCCGATCTGCTTTGGAGGTTGTGGTCCTTTGGTTACACATAGATGTTTAGACTGATTAAACTAGGTAATATTTATGATCTTAAATTTTGGAGCTGAAATTATAGTTCCTCACCAAATAAAATACAAAAGTGCTTACCTGTCATGTATTGACCTTCAACTTTTAGAGGTTTTTTTATGCATTTAAAAGCTGTCATTTATACAGCGTCGAAGTTTCCAAATTGTATATCAGCGTTTATCTGACCATTGTACGTAGCGTACATGGATACGCGATACACGGGATCATTGTATCACAATATCGGAGAGAGCTTTTTGTAAAATTACTAGAAATACCTGCTACCATCTCAGGTTCTATGTTAAATCCAGACAAAGCTAACAAGTAAGATACTGTTTCAGGGGCGAACGGTCCAAGTGGCGACGCGATGCCACGCAGGTGCCTCCCAGCCCGGTTCCTGGTGGCGAGGTCAGGCGCTGGGCGGCACTTCGCAGCACGATGGCGGTGCTCGGGGCAGGGGCCGAGGTACGGAACAGCAGTCACAAATGCACCTGGGTGAGGCAGCGGCTCTTGGGTCTCGCTGGCCTGCTGCAGGCGTGGGGCAAGGCAAGATAAAGGCGATGAGCAATTCCCAGCACGTCTAAATTTCAGATGAAGCCTAAAATGTTTTGAATTTGCATACCACAGCATGTCAACCTGCAACTGTTGCCTAATGGCAAAACATCTGATGCAAATAAGTAGTTGTCTTAGAAATGCCACATTTAAATATACATGTGCCCCAAAGTGGTAAGATAGCACTAGAATCGGGGAGCTTGCTAGGCCTCATATACGTGCAAAATAGCAACAGATTAAAGGGGGAAAAAGCCAAACCACACAAAGGAGCAAGCCATAATAATGCAGAATAAACTTGCTGTGCCTGTGGTAGCTAATCTGTGGTTTGCAGATAGCTGAGAACGTGTAGATTCCTTCTAAGGGATTTACATATCAGTATTTAGGTAAGAAAAACAAAGGTATTTTTCTCCTGTGCAGGAATTCTTCATTAGAGAAAAGAAACAGAAAACCAGCAAGGGCTGAAAAGCACTGTACAAACCAGACGTTTTCAAGCTTCTATTCTTTACTTGATTATTACAATAGGAGTGGGGTAATTACACAGGCAAAGCCATTGAGCTATCTGATAAGCAGCTTACAGTAACTCCTAGCTTTCCACTGGTGTCAATAAAACCCCGAGCACGGCAGTAGGTTGCCAGTGAGAGTGTGGCAACGCTTTTTACAGTAAACATAGTTACAGAGCATCGGTTTCCATATTTTGCTGGTGGTAGATCTTCTTTCTGTTCAAGGACAGTGTTGTACGCTTCTGACCGTACTGTTTTGGGCGGGGGTTGTTAGGTTGTTTCTTTTTTAAACAGGAACAATTTCAGTTTCAATGCAATATTCTTATTAACCCTTGGTCAAACTTTCTTGAACTGCTTTTTCTTCTCGTGTGCTTTTACCTTCAGTTCTTTCTGGCTGTATTTCTCAGATAAAACTTGAATTTCAGTTGGTAGAGCTTAAACACAGACTCGTAAAATATTTTAAATGAAAAGGTGCTGTGAAATTAACAGGCAGGAAGGTGGGTCTAGCTTGGGGAAAAAAAGGACTTGAATTCTTCTGCCATGAATTATAGCAACCTTGGACGTAAGAATAATTTCTTGCTGTTTTTGAATGCCTTTTGCTCCTTATCAGACTAGCCTATAGCCTGTCAACAGCTTATCTCATACCCTGCTGTAACCCAGACAGCTATTATGCCCATCTGTTGTTTTCTTTTGGAGTCTGGGAACATCTCCTGCGT
Organism: Phalacrocorax aristotelis; assembly: GCF_949628215.1. NCBI lineage: Eukaryota > Metazoa > Chordata > Aves > Suliformes > Phalacrocoracidae > Phalacrocorax > Phalacrocorax aristotelis. Next base: position 6,032,368 of record NC_134294.1, read on the forward strand.
GCATCAAGACTGTGACTGCTTTTCATTTGTCTTCTACTTTTAAACTTTCAGGATTAACCATAAAAAGGAGTTGTGATTTCATTTTCCTTTCTAGAGCCTTAAGGGAAAAAAATATTTAAAAGAAACTTGTAAATAAAATATAGCTGGTAAATCAAGTGATGTGCATGTTCATCCTGGTAGTATTAAAAATCCCAGTTTAACAACCATAGTAGCGCAAACTGATGGTACGATATTAGAGTCAAACTGTCCATGAAAATTGGTCTGGAATTGCCCTTTCCCTGCTTACCCCTCCCCAAAAATAGTTAGCAAAGGAAAGAAGTGAAGGGTGTATTGGGAGTAGAAAATCTTAAACAAAGGGCTTCTGCCTGATAGGAGCATCATACACGGCAGTAGATAGACCCGTATGCTTTAGTTCAAACGCTACCATTTGAAATATCCTTTGGCTTGACCAAAAGGTGTTTCTCAAGGAGGTCTTTAATTCCCATAAACCAAACAATGAGAAGTCAGGGAATCCTCTTCATATCTCTCAATTAACAGTTAAGTAATCTCAGCGTGCCAACGGTTAAACTGCCCCAATCTATCCGATTACACTGGGAATATAGTTCTAAAAGGTCACCGTACGTGTCGGGAATATATGAAGATGTTTCCCCAGTTAACAGAAATATTGCCAGTGGATTAGCAGACCATAAAATGACGTCAGTCCTAGCAGCGATTCTTGTGACAAGGCAACTAATGTTTTTACGTCTGTTATGTAGGTCATATCTGCTCGAGAGCAATAACTTTCTGCTTGGCTGCCTAGCTGTGTGCCACCCAGGTAATATTGCCGGAGAAGTACAGGATGAGCAAATGCACTCGTGAAGGGGAGCATCATTTACCATCTGGTATGCTTTGTTTGGGTCCTATTACATATTTTACAAATAACTCGTATATTCTTCTCAAAAACAGAAAGCTTTGGAGCTTTTCCTTAATATTAATGCAAACCTACCGATAGACTTTTATCATTTAAAGCTGATTTGAAGGAGAAAAGGCGTACGCCTTCCTATTCCTGCTTTGATCAAAAGCAGACCTTTGAAATTGTCAATAGGAAATCAGCAGTGCTCGCTGAGCGAAGAGAAACCCTGGATATCTGAGATGATGACATTTAGAGACACTGTCAGGGCAAACAGCCTAATAGATAGAATTCCAGAGTAGAAGATTAAAGACCGTGACTAATTTGGGGCAGTTTGAATAGGAGCGAGTATATATAAAGACTGATGCTTTAATTTACCAGAGTATAGTAGGTCTGATCTGGGAAAACTTGTCAGCGTTGGTACAGATGGTGTTATGCTCCACGTGAGTCAATATTCCAAGCTTTTTCCTTAAGGATATGGTATTCGCTGAAAAATGTCACTGCTCCAAGGAATAAGGACTAAAGTATGCTCAGAGGCACCCAGCTTTCTACAGTAACCTGTAGTCTCATCCCCATTCCCCAGATCTATCCGTGTGTCCTTCCAGACAGCAATATCAGAAAGCAGCTGGTCATCGTCTCCGCTGGGGATGAAAGGAATCAGGGTAGCTGCTAGTGCGCCTTCAGCAACCAAACATCTTTCTGTAACAGCAGGCGTTCCACGGAACAGAAGTCTCTGAAGAAAATCATCACCTGAACAACTGCGCGCTCTGTTTTCTGCTTTGTTTCAGAGCTGCCACGTAATATGCAAAGTGAGAGTGTTTTCACTTTGTCTCTTGGGGGAAATCTTGGCAACTGCCTCAACCAATTGTTAAAAGCCACAGATCAGGAAGTCTAAATGACAGCACACTTCAGTGGCAGTTGCGTGCAGAGACAAGCGGGGAAGCCGAGTACAGAAATCTTATTAACGTAACCACTGCAAAAGCAAGGCTAGGCTTTAACTTGCAGGATGCTGAAGTACCTCCTAAACATAGCAGAAAGAGTGTGGTTTCCTCCCAGCTATACAGACTTTTGGAGATGCCTATATATTACACAGATATACTGGAAATACCCTACAGAGAAAATGGATAACATGATCTCAAAGAGGATTTTTGTCTTCCTTTCTCACAGCCTGACAATAGAGTTGATAGATTAGATCTTTCCATTAACTAACATGCAATAAGAGCTGTTTTGTTTATTTTGAAGCAATTTGTAATTCTCTGGCTACTAAAGGAATGTTGATTTCAACACCTTTTCTGCCAAGCACTCAAAACAACACGTAACAATTAAAACCGCTGCAAACTTTTGTCTGCCAACATCGCGTTGAAGAGATGTCTGGGTGTGTTGTGTGAGAAAACCTTAAAAAACAGAGCTGAATGGAATAATTCAATATGGTAAGAATAATTTTAAAAGCACTACTGAGGGATAGTAGACGTATTTTGAAAGGATTTTTATTAATCATGTGTCTGGTTGCAGTTAATTGTCATAGTGGCTTGCACTTTCACACAGTGAAACTTTCGATAATCTCCCACTTTCCCCCCACCCCCAGACTGGAAAGGTCACTCCAAAAAGCAGTTTGAACTGTATGTCCTGTTCATTTACTCACCCTTTTGTTCTGGTAAAATACGTGCTCGTGAGCAGCAACCTAGTTTTGAAGGCCTGCACTTTAGTTTTAGTGCTGCAGCGGCAATAATTACGGGACCAGTCAGAAAGACAAATATTCAGTGTATCCTTTTTTTTTTGCCAGCTCTACAATTCTCTTCCAGCAATTTTATTTCACGGTAGCGCTGCCCTCTGAACTACGGGGCGAAAAAACCCAAACACCAAAAAACTACCTACGCCTGCCCATGTGCAGAACTTTTTTCTGCCTCGTAAATTAAAATGTTTGTTGACCCTAAATTCAAAACTTAAAATTTCTACTGTTCCTTCCTCCATGCAAGCAGCCTATCTTGTCCTGCACAGGCATGCCGTAGAGAAAGGTACTGAGTTTTATAGTGTAACAGGTTAGGGAGAAATGCAATAAGTTTGGGTGTCAACTACTAAACTATTCATAGGATTTCAATCACAGCCTCTTACATGCGTTGAATCTGTTGGGCAAGAAAAATTCCAATCACACTGTCACACAATGTATTCAGCCAAGAGTCCTATTTTGTGAAACGCCGGTAGAAGACCGGGGTGGGAAGGGATCACAAAAAGCTTACGGAGCTGCAGAACAAATTTCAAGTGACACATTTATAAAGAAATGCAAACCACAATGCACAGCTAAGAAAAGAAGGCGAGAAATATTTCTCCTGGCTATGAAGTCATTGTAAGTTTTAAAGCCAGTGAACAGAATAAAAGGCAGAAGGCTTAATCTTTGAAGAGATAAGGATGAATCTGATATTGAGATGTAGTGCTTTTAAGTCAAAATACTTTGTCATGGTATAATTTTACCTGTGTGTTTGCATCCAGTCACTCAAAGGTATCCAAAGGTATTTGAGAATTGTTTTAACTGATCTGCTGATGTGTGAATTAGGCATCTCTGAAAGTCCTGTGTAACTGCAAATGAAACCAATGATAACAATTCACTTGCGGTTTCAGCACTTTAGCTACTGTGTGTTTATCGGAAGCTGTATCCTGCGTATCGTTGGATGCTCGCACAAAGAGCAGAAAGCAATCAGGTCTGTCCACCCACTTTCCCTGTCTTCATCTCCCTTTAGCAAAGTGCACCGAGTTATACCATATATCCACACTTTGTGGGAAGAAACGCAGGAATGCTGTACTAAATGTTCAGTGAAAGCTTTTTCCTGCCGACTTCTTCAGTCTTGAGAATAGTGCACGTAAGCCTTTCTCTGAGATTCCAGGTTCTACTCTGAAATTTTGCACCTACTTTTGGGGGAAAAAAAAACCCACAGTAAATTTTAGTTCTTCTGAGGTATTCAGATTAGGGAAGTTGTAAAGAGTTGTACAGTCAGTTTTCATCTGCACACTTACATAAATATTTAGTAACACTGAACGTGAATATTCTTTATTACACTCAACTAGGTAGTTTCTTTCTTACTGGAAACAATACTTCCATACGTGGTCCAGGAGAGAGCAACTTGCAACAAATTTAAACACGTCAAAATCTTTTATTAAAAAAAAAGTATTCTATAGAGTCTATACCTTTACCCAAATAATGTTTGGTATTGCCTGTAATCTTTGTATAACTTGTAACAAAATGTACTGCCACCTCAAACTTGGAACAAATTTTAATTCTCCTCTTCAAGAGCTAGGTAACTTCGGTTGCAGGAAGGCGTAGATTTCGGACCAGAAGTGCAGCTTTGATCTCGCCTCCCGTTTCACGCCTTCGTTTTGCCAAGGCTGAAACGCTCCTGCCACGTTGCAGCAGCGGCCGTTCGCGGGCCGAGACGCGATGGCAGCGGCATGCTTAGGCGAGCAGCTCTGCAGCGGGTGTCGCCCTGGTGGACACCAGCATCGCACCGCATCCCTCAAGGTTTCCTTTCTTCAAGGAAGAAGAAAGGAAGACCTTTTTTGCAAGAAACCCCGATGTTTGTCAGGAGGCTGCTGTCAGGTGATATTTAAGGACTTGTGTAACATGTCAAGGCCTGGGAGGGGTTCAGATGCGCCGTAGCCTTCTTGTGTTCCCCCCTCCTGACGCTTCTTTAACGCACTATTTAATCCTTTCATCACGACGAACCCCACCTGGCAGCAGACCTGAGGGGAACAGCCCTCCCGCCCTCCTACCTGCGGCTCCGTCCTCCCTCCCGGGGCGTCCGCGTCGCCAAGCAACGCCTAAAATGGCGGCTCCGGCGCGAGGCACACCGGGAGCCGCAGTCCCGGGGCCCGCCCGTTGCCCGGGATGGCTCCGGAGGCCGGACTCCCCTTCCCGGGAGGCAGCGCGGGCGGGATCGCCCCGGGAACGCGCTGAGGGAGGGGATTTACCTGCGGGGAGGAGGGCACAGGTAGGGCGCGGCGCCGAGGCTGCTGGGACTTGTAGTTCGGAGCGAGGGGCCCGCTCGGGGAAGCTGAGCGGCGGCGGGCAGAGGGGGAACTACAACTCCCAGGGCGCGGTGGGAAGCAGCGGGCAGGGCGCTGCCTGAGGGCGGGGGGTACGAAAGGGAACCTGCCGCCGGTGCTGCCGGAGGTTGTTCTCTCAGGTGAGGAGGCGGTGGGGGAGGGCGGCCGGTTGGCTCAGGCGGCGGCGGCGGGGCGTGGAGCGGCGGGCGGGAAGGAGGGCGGCGGGCCCGCAGGAGGGCGGCGGGCCCGCGGGCGCCGAGCCCCCGGGCGCCGCCCCATTGTTCGGGGCGTATGTGAGGCGCCGCCGGCGGGCAGGTGAGGCGGGGCGCTGAGGGCGGCGGCGCAGCCCTTCGGGGCGGCCTCAGGCGGCAGCGGGCCCTGTCAGCGCCGCCGGGCGGGGACCGGCCGCGGCCCGGCACCACCCCGCCGGGTGGGGAGGGTGGCTGGGGCCGGCCCCCGAGCAATGGGGCGGCCCGGCGGTGGGCAGCGGCGGCAGGTGCCCTTACTGAGGCGCCGCTTTCCCGCGCAAGGAGCCCCCGGCCCTCTCTGGGGGCGGTGAGGGGGCCGTGGTTTGACATGTAGGGTAAAGCAGGGGAAGCGTCGCCCCTCGTTCCTCCTCCTCCTTGCCCAGCTTTTTTCAAGGCTATTTCGTTCCTGGTGCGTTTTATATTGAAGTGCAATGTTTTCGAGACGCATTTGGAAACGAATCATGTCTTTCTCGTGGCTCAGTAAAACTTTAGATACTTTTTTCCTAGTACACCTACTCAGTTTACTACAGTTCTTGGTGTTTGGTGGCGTTTTTTGTTTATGTTTTTTACAAACTTCAAGCAAATCCGTACCTCTGTAACACAGCGTTTTCTTGCACTGTTTAGGGCAGGAAGAAAAACCTAACCAGGCCATGCCTATGGTCAGTCTCCAAAGCATCCTCCCCTGTAGCGTATAGCTGTGCTATTGGCAACCGAATTGCGCCAGTGTTCATTTCTGCTCTCGGTTTTTAAGGCTGCAACGACTGTTGTAACAGCAGTATGTGTTAGTGCCAAATTCTTGTTGACTGAACAATAGTAAATGTTAACTAGTGTTCGCTCCAGGCTTTTGAAGCAAAGCCTAGCTTAAAGTAGATATCATTGTCTTGAGCGGAAGGTGTGTATTTTTAATTGTTGGTTGCTGGCCTATTACATAATAATTTTGATGTAAGGGTAGGGATAGTAGTTTTTTTTCACGGTGCGTGTGAAGAAAGCTGGAAAAACAAGTCCTCCTTCAGCTTTTATTTATAAAAGATTGTTCTAAGCACAACCCATATCTGCTTTTCTGCTGTGCAGGTTTTGTGAAACAGTTGCAGCGTCAATGGGAAATTAGCAGTAAACCACATACCACAAGCCTTCAGCGTTATCTAAGGAAGATGCAGTGTTCCAGTGCTTACCTCTGAAGGAGCTGGTAAGTGAGAGTTTAGGCCTTCACAAGCCTGTTGTTTGTGAGACCACATTTTGACTTTTCTGTTTTATCACGACTAATTCAAGGACACATCGGAATTAAGAAGGCTTTAGCAGCAGAACGAGTGTGATGTAGTTTCAAACTCTGTCTGCTGAGTGAATTATAAAACCACCTGAAATTTAAGCAATGTTTCTTTTTACTGCCATCTTTTTGCATGTACCTGAAGAAAATTACCTTACTCAAACAGTGCTCCAGCAACACTTTAAGCAAGAAAGATACTGATAGTACAACAGAAATCATAGATACACAGCTATGTGGATGGGAAATGTAGACACAAAGATGAATTAAAGAACACTTGCTTCCAAGAGTGGGAGGAGAAAGTCTTCTAATGCTTAGTGTTCATGAATTGTTTGCATTCTTTTTTTTCAAAGCAACAAGAGGAAGAATTCACTTAGTGAATCTTGATGTGCTTAGCTTATGTGTATTGTGGTACTTGAGATCCAAGTTGACAGTGATTTGAGATTTGTTTCAAATGTGGAACTCTGGTGTGAAATACTTGTTTTAATTAAAATGTCTGTGTTCTCAAAACTGTGTTGGCATCTCAAGCATAAATACTTTCTAATTTGGGCTCCAGTTTTTGCATAGCATTATCTCTTTTTTTCCCCCCGTAATCCAAGGAGAAAACTCTGCCAAACATGAAACATATTCCACAGGCTTGTAAATTGTTTTGCTGTGGGTGTCTGATCCTAATCAAATTCATGTACTTAATTTAAAAACTAAAGCTTCAGCTACTTCATTCAGAGGCATGGTTAGTATTCATGTATACGGGATGATGTCTTGGAGGTGCTAGGGCTTTTTCCTTTCTCAAATTATGGTGTAAAATATTGTTCGGGTTGGCAATAGAACAGTTATGATTGACTTGTGGCTGGAAAGCAGTAAAATGAGTTGTGTTACTTCTGTGGTTTTGTGGAGGGAGACCAGCTGACAATGCAAATGACTACCTGAAGCTGCTGTCTTGTTCGGAAGTTCTGTGCTTGATTTATTCTTTGACTTACAAGTCACGAGCTCTTTCCAACCTTGCTGAGGTGTGGCACAACCAGACTTTAGGAACACTAATATGTTTTTTGTATTATTACATACAGAGTATATGAATGCTTAAGTCTGATACCTTTCATGGGCATTACCCTAAAATAAAGTAGGTATCTAGTGTTACCTTCATAGCTTGAATTTCTGCCTCATTGTACTGGCCAATAGAGAATCCAGCAGAATGTGAAGAAGTGGTTCTGGGACCTGGAGTAAAATGTAAATTGAGTAATATAACAGACATCTAATATATTTGGAAGCTTTAAAGCAGCTTGTTTGTATCTGCTTTCCTTTTCCTGCACTTAAAACTGGTTGAAACAAAAAAAACCAAATAATAACAAATATATATATTTTTATATATATTTTTAAAGCTTAGATAATGTCTCTCTGTCACAGAAATAAAAAATATTGGCTGATGATTTGAGAGCGAATAGATCTTGTGTCCTATTTCTAGTGGAATGGCTACAGGGCAGATATTCTAGTTTGTTAGAATCACTCGTGGCTGTGAGCAAGTATCTGCCCATAAATGCAACACTAGTGTTGATTAGTATCTTAATTTATTTGTTTAAAATACATCCATCTCTATACACATCCTGAGGATTGTTTAAACATTAGACTCTACTGGACTGCCTTGAAAAACCCTAAAGTTGTGTTACCCGACTTGACTTTTTATGCCTTTCTGTTGCAGTAAAAAAACTCTGGTTTTGAAAGGTTCAATGTGCAAACTGAAGCTACACTCACCGTTACCTGAAATGGAATTATTCATGGCATTTATAGAAGTACTCGTATACTGTCATACACAAGTGGAAAGCTCTCTGTCAGACTAGATAAGCGCAATGCCTACATCAGCAATCATTTACAGAGCTGTAAGTAGCTTCTGTTCTGCTCAAATGCGCGCAAGAAGAAACTGTTACCATCAGAGCTGTAAGTTAGGTGTTCTTGGATTTGGTGCGTACGTATTGCACTCTAGAAAGGTTGTCTCTCTCCATCTTCTGAGGTGACTTCACCTTTTTGTTAAAGCAGGTGTTTGCATTTGAAGTATCTTGTCACCTCAGGTATTGTGTCAAAAATATAACATTAAAGCTTTTTAGTCAGCAATTTATGAGCTTAGCTGTAGATTAGAAGTGTCTCTTTCCATCCTTGTGTAAAATTCCCAAAGCTAAATTTTCCTTCCTGTTTGTGGCAGTACTAACACTTTCCAGCAGTGCTGTAAACTGCCTTAATCCATCTTAATTTTCACTCCAGGATGTGGTGGTGGTACCTTTCCAAAGCTGCTAGCTCTTAACATGTCATTCTGGAGAATCTCTGCATGTGAAAGGCTCCTTGCTTCTTACGTTCCTTGCTTCCTATAATCTACATTGCCAAGAGCAAGGCCAGTCAGGCACTGTCTGGAACTTTTGTCAGCTAGTATCTCATGCACAGTGTGAGTGACTGCTTTTCGTTCTAGTATAGGTGTCATTTTATTTACGTGTATGTACATGTGAACTGATGAAATCATGGATGCTGCAGACTGATGCTGACAGACTTGACATCCATTGTTATGCTTAAATTGGAAGGTCTCACAACAGCGCAAGCTTTCCTGCTCTGCCCCAATCCTCACTACCTGTAGAACTTAGTTGTGGCAGTAAGGCTGGAGTTTGGTTTTCAGGATTTTCAGTCCTTGATCTTGAAGCTTTCAGGTGATAGCAGGGGTTAGTAAGTGTTCCCACCAAGCTGAACTAACTGAGGCAACAGGCTATGTGTAAGTGATTTGAAAATCTGAATGGAAATGAATCATAGAAACTGCTCGATGATTTTGTTCTTCAGAAAAACAACTCGCCAAAGGTCGTGATACATATTTTGCAGTAATTTAAAACTCACCCACTGGATTTTTAGTGAACAAAAATAGTAACAAATTTCAGTTTGTTAAATGAGTCACTGAAGGAGTTTTCCCCTACAGTTGAAGGCTTTCTTTCAGACACTTTCCTCATGTTAAGCTCTGGTTAGAGGGCCCTGTCTGTCCTCATGCTGTATTTATAATATGAAAGGCTATGTTTTTGTAAAGCGACCAGGCTGCAGGTACAGTAGCTCTGAGAGCTGGGTGTGGCATCCAACATTATATTGACTAGAGAATAGCCAGATGTTATAATATTGACATAGGGGGTGTCCGAACAATGCAGATCAAGTATGACATAGCACCTTTGAGTTTATCCAATTTGATGTAAGAAATGTGGACTTTAGGTTATGTATAGTGTTATGTGGCAAAAGTGGAGGGGGTGGGAAAACAAGGCTTGTAGCAGAGTGTGTACAATATTCTGTTCCACACAGGGAAGGTTTGTTCTCAGGCAATTGTGAAATACTACGTATTAACAGTCAGACTTCATTAATGTTTCATGACTGTGCTGTCATGGCAAAAATTAATTGCAGCATTGCCTTTTCAAAGTGGCATGTGCTCTCTGTTCTGATACAAATCCATCACAGTTCAATGCTGCAGCCAGAGGAGTCTGTAACTGGGGAGGCTTATCAGTGGTGGTGCCAGGCGGTAACCGTTCTGTTGCAATCGCATTGATTTTTAGATCCTGGGTGTGGAGTAGTGTCTGCATGGCCCAGTTTGGAGCAGACTGATAAGGCTCCTTGTTTCTTAGCAACCACAGTCTGCCATAGCCAGAAACCCGCCCTTCTGCAGCTGGAGGGAAAACTCTGAATGTCTCAAATTTGTATCTTGAACAAAGGTAAGTCATTCCCCCCAGTATGTTTAATTTAAAGGCCTTTGAATTCAAATAAAAGTAATGTGTTGGCAAAAGTTCCTTAACAAAGGGAAAGCATAACTTCTCTGTCATTAATAAGACATTTTAATTTATTTTCCTGTTCTTATTTAGACCTGTGTCTTTCCTGGGCATGGAGGTGCCATATGTCCTTCTCTTAACTAGACTTGTAGCAGAAGTTGCTGGCAAATCTACTGAAAGTTCGGTAGGTACTTCATGTTTTTTTTGTCATGCAATGTGCTATGAAAACAGAAGGATCAGATTATTTTCCCCTCACGCTGCAGTTTATAGAAGGCTTTCTAATTAAACAGAAATGACCTATGCTGCTAGCAGTCATTAACTGAAACTTTTACAGTGGGTCAATTTGCTATGATGGCTGATTGCCCATTAAAGCATTGAATTCTTCCTAGTCATGTGCTTGTAGGCTAGCAGGGATGCAACTGCTAATGCCTCACACTATGTGGGAAAAGCACCCTGATGATCAAAAAACCAGTATTCAAGCTGCTTGGCAGTTTAACTACAAATGATCCAAAACATGGATACCCGAAAGTGAGCTTTTCCAAATGAGTGAGAAGTTCTGAAGCAAACACTGCTTCAAGTCTGAGAAAAAGGTCAGAATATAAAATTCTGCTTGCGGGAGAGTTCCACCAATAAAACTTTAAGAAACTGGTCTTAAGCATGTTACCTATAGATCTTCTGGTTCTTTACTGTAGTCTGCTTTCCCTTGATGCGCTAACAGTGTGAAGTCAGCCTACTAATTTCAGTTTTGACAGTCCCAAACACTTCTGAAAACTTTGATCTTTGTCACCCCTAGATTTGGTGGGTTTGCTGATTAGCAGAATAATAATGCCTGTTACATGTTAGGTATATTTAAGTTACTCCTATGGCTGAATATAGGTCAAGTATTGTTACTTTTGACCAAGAATACTTCATTTTTTAAGACTGACCTGACTTGCTATATTCTTTAGGGGAATGTACCTGCAAAACTTTAAAAGGCGTGGCAGTTTTGTGGCTTATTTTTGTTCAGATTCAGAGAGTGGCTATGCCAAATCTACATGGGATGTTACTGCTGTCTTTCGAAAGAACCACAGAGCTTCTATCAATCATTTATCTCTAAGCTTATGTTGCCACGTATTGTAATTTGTAAATGATTTTGAAACTGACTGTTATATAAATAAAAAATAAAAACAAATTATGTGCCTTCAGGATACGTGAAGTTATTCTTTTATATAAAAAGTTGAAGGGAGAAGCTTTTGTAGTTCAGCTGGATTGCTTTGTTGAATCTACATTTGTTGAATGTAGATGTTATCGTCACTTGCAACATGGGCACCCAGTGAAAACTGGTTTCTGCCAGTCATGTGGCCAGTAGTATTTCTGAGCAGACCTGTTGGGCATTTGCATGGTGCTGTGGGAAGGATAACTCCCCCTCAACTGTGCTTCGCTGAAGAATTTAGCAAGTATATTTCTAAAGCAGTTTTCTGAGGCTTTGTCCAATGTTAACACCAGAGTGTGCGTTTGTTCTCGAAGTGTTAGTTTGAGTAGCAGCTGCCAGGTCAAAATCAGCATGATGATGCATCTAGCTTGTTCTCTCCCTCTAAGGTTGCTTAATGCAAAAAGAAAAAGTTACAGCAAGTTTTAACTGAGGTTACTGCTTATTTCTTTATGTTCTCTGTAGATTTTTTTTCTTGAAGCATTTTAGTAAACTTAAGAACTGTGTGAAATGTAATTTATTTTCCTAGGTTTCAGAAACAGAATGCTGTGTGGATAGGTTGGATTCAAACAGTTCCTGTCCAGTAACCAAACAGTGCAGTCCAGGTATAGTGTGACATTGTTTAATAAAATTACAGATTGTTTTTGACAGTTAACACCAAAATGCAGTGCCTGATTAACTGGGGAGTGAAAACAAAATAATTAGTGCATGCACATTAAAGCCTTTCTTCCTCTGTATACACAAGGTAACGCTTTGTATGACTCTCAGAAGTTGTTCTTGCATGGTAAGAATAGACAACTATTAAGCAGGTTATTCTTTCTCTTTTTTATTTAGCGATTATGTACGAGCTATTGTAAATACTTAAAAGCCCGAAAAGCCCCTATAATAAGCATAAAAAGCAAAAATGCTGTAATGCATATTTAAGGGAGCATTAAGAATAATTTCAGTATTGTCTTGTTAGTGCAGACTATCTTGTTCTTCCTTGTGCCGTATATGTAGAGTTGTCGCCTTCTAAATGGAGGTAAAAACTTCTTTTGTCACTCTTCAGCAGTAGCAAAATGGTGGTCTTTTTTTATGCCATTTTATTTAAAATCAGAGTAGAAGTGAGGAAAATGGGCTCAGAGCCCACAATAACAAGAGAATTAGTGACTAAAAATTGGGGTTCCCTTCTGGGTTCGCCCATTTCCTTGTGATGGTTGCTAAAGCGTTTTAGGCCTATCTATTTTCACTGCTTCATTAGCTTCTGTAACTGTTGCTTTGTTTAATGCATTCATTTCTGCTTCTAAATGATCTTGGATATGGTATAAATAATTGTCCCCACGTTATGGGACTGTGTTCTCTTAAATCTTATTGTAAACCAATAATTTACCAATATCTTTGGTGACAGATAAGAGCTTTGATGCTTTCTCCCTATTACTGTAGAAAGTCTTTGCCCTTACATTGGGTCTGTTTGTGTTTAGATTAAATGTCAGATATAATTTATTACTGTGGGCATCAAATGTGCTGCTTCTCTCTAAGGAAAATGTAGCAGCACAGCTGTTTTCAAATCAGCACCTTACTAATGGCTTGCTTTATGGGATAATTGATACCAGTTTGGCTCAAGGCTCTATAGAACTGGATTTTAGCCAGCACAGTAAGTTTTCTTCCTTTAAATGTGGACTGTAATATGATGTAGTAGGAATATCCTTCTAATCTTCATGTCTCAAGTCTAAGCCTCAAGTGAAACCACGACAGCTTTATTGTATTAAATGAAGTTGTTATTGAAGGTGTGCCCTAAATTATTTTTTACCTTAGCAAAGACATAGCAGTGTGTGCATTTAAACATAAACGGAGAGGTTTGAATGTCAAAGACATAGGCCAGGATGAAAGTTTCCAGCCTGCATGGTGGGGTGACTGATACAAAACACTCGCCATCTGTCACAGAATAAACAGGCTTGGATTCTTCTTAAAGTGAAACAAATAGTGCAATACTTGAGAGAACTGAGGCATGGGAAAAAGACTGTATTATGGCAGTATTCATATATTTTGCCTGCCATCTTTCAAATGACTAACTATAGGGATGCCAGCATCTTTTTTTCATCCAAGTACATTCTTTCTGGTTCTTAGCATCTCCCCCTGCCTCCTCCTATTTTCAGGACTATATATTAAGATGGCATTAAATTTTGTTTTGGCAGTTTATGACATCTGAAAATAAATGGTAAAATTCTGCTTTTTCAGTATTGCTGAGGGTAGTTACAGGTTGTTAGACACTTCCCATTTTTCTCAAAATGAAAACGTGAAGCAGTGAATGCAGTTATGTTGAAGTTGTCCTCTGGGAGTTGTTTGCTTATAATTCTTTCTCCTTTTTGGCCCTTGAAAGGTTATATCTTTTCTGGAATAAACACTTTGAAATGAAACCTCTTAGCTTGTGTAATGTAATAGGAAGCAGGAGATGTTTGTAACCAGTAGACCAAACAGAGGGAATTTCTGTTGCCTCTACATTTTTCTGAAGACTAGGAAATATCTCCAGTGTCGCTTTTATTGTTCTCGAACCTCTGTACATCTTATTCTTATGCAGGTTGTTACAGACGGTGGAATGAGGATGGTAGCAGCAGCTGCATTAAATGCAAAAATGAAACCCTTCCTGTTTCATCTGTTTACAATCTGACTGAGTGCAGAAATAGTGAGTCATTTACCGTCCCTTTGCTTTAATGGGTGTGTTTTGGTACTGAGATCGCTTCTTGCATGCGTGGCCCAGCAAAGACTGTTCAAGAAGGCATCAAATGTTGCAGATTTTTTCCCCCCCTTCCTTTGTAAAACTTCAGCCTTTTCCAAAGTCTTCATTTAACTTTGAGTGTTTGAACATGCAACAAAACCTATGGAAGCTCTGAAATCTAGTTTGCAGAAGCTGTGCAGAGTGCTGTGGAACCATTCCAGAGTCTGGGAGAGGGGGCAAAAAAATCAAATCGTGCTGTGTAATGGAGTGCCTAATCTGCAAAGCCGAATGCGGCATAAAAAAACCCCCAAAACATTCTGCCCAGTGTGAGCTCTTAAAATAAAAAGAGAAGTTCTAAGCACCAAAATAACTAAATTTACAGAGTGGAACCTGTATCCAAACATACATTGAATACTGGATTTTGTGACTGCTTTAATCTTTGCTGTAAGAAAAAGGCATTTGCTGTGGGTGTTTGCTAGGGACTTCTCCAGAGCACAAAATAGCTCAGACTGTACTTGAGTTCTTTGAAAAATCTATATTAAGAAGGCTAGATTCATCTTGTACATGTGCTTTCCTTGAGAGATGAGAACCACTCAATTCCCTGTAAATATTTTTAATGAAAGACATAAGAAACTTGATCTCAGTTTCCGGGAAATGCACTAGTGAATAATTTTCTTTTTGGACAAACTATGAAGATGCATGTTTGCTTCCTTTTTTTCTTTTAAATTCTCAAAAGTGATATCAAGAATGAATTTTTAATGGGAGAAATCAGGATTCTTATACAATTTCAAATAATTATTGAGAAGTATAATAGCCTTCTACTAAGATTTTCAGCAAATCTGTAGTGTTTTTGTCAGATTTTACTTTAAAAATATTCTTTTTTTATTACAGCTGGTATCAGAGGAATGAATTTCCAAATGAATATAAGCACTGTAACCCCTTTCATCCAGAACATAGGTGAGTAAATGGAAATAGCTACTGAGTGCAGGTTTTGTGCTGTTCACTGTGTCCCAGCCCCTTCATGACATGGCATTTGAAACAAGTTGTAAAACGTGTTTTGCTGCAGCATGGGTTTTATTCTAAATGTAGTAGCCATTTTTACTTTTTCTGGCTTGCTCTTAACAAGAATCTTTTATAAATCTTACAGCTGAATTTTGCGGTAACTGTATTTTATGGAATGGTTCTTTGATCTTGTCCTAGTGATCTTGAACTGATTTTTCTGGTACAGGTTGAGCTGGTTACTTATGAAACCCTGTAACTTGAGTTTTGAACTTTATGCCACAAGAGTTCTGGTTTTTAGGGGTGAGGCAACATGTTACACATCCATTGCATCTTGGTTAGCCTTTAGGTAGGTTGATATTATTACTGCTGACCAGTCATTTCTGTTTAATCTCCTAAAAATACTTGTTCAATACTGGTGAGAATATTTAGATAGCAGCATTGTTCACCTCAGCAAGAGATAGAAAGTCAAATGAAGTGATTTAGTGTTACAGGGTGAGTGCTCATCATCAGTGCTCTTAAAAAGGAAAGCTAAACAGCCATGTCAAACTTGGGTACTGTTGATTCGTTGCTAGCATTTGTCTTGTCACATGTGTATACCTGACTGGAAGTATCTAGTGCTGTTCAGAATGTGGTCTTCCGAAGCAGAGCTTGTCAGATAAATCTGTTGTCCTAGTTTGTCTCCAAAAAGTTCATAAATAACTTCTGTTTGTTAAAATACTTGCTCTTTGGGATCATATTCTGCTGTTCTGTTTATTTAAGATTAAATATGCAGGGCGTTTTTTGAGGTAGGGAAAGCAGGATAGAGGAGAGGGAGGGCACCTTTTGCTAATGTCTGCCTCCTTGGGATGGCTTCTATGTCGTTCACTTGTGGAAAACATAATACTGGGTGTACTGTACTGGGGTATATCGTATGTTGACAAGTTCTGTCTTTAGGAGACTTCATTTAAAGAATAAAAGAACAATATTAATGTTTAGTGCCTCACAGCACTGGTTTTGAAAGCTACATAAAAGGAACAGAATGATGGATTACAAATTTGTGGCTGTCTTCAGGAAAGTAGAGGCTAAGGCTTTCCTGGCACTTCGTAGGTGGGGTTGGGGAAGCTGTTCATATAATGAAATGAGTATTGAAAGATCTTTGCAAATCTCTCAGTGAGGTCTGCCTGTGTATTAAAACACCACTTTTTTTTCTCCTACAAATATCAGGAAGTTGGTCTTTAGCTTTTGTTTAACCCTTCTTTTAGAACAGTGAATAATAGCTTCCCCCCCCCCCCATCCCCTTCTTTTTTCCCCCCTTTTTTTCTTTTACAGGGGGCCCAGAAGTGGCAGCCTCTCTCATCTTAGGGACATTTTTCATCAGTTTATTCCTGATTCTGTCTGTTGCTTCTTTCTTCTACCTCAAACGTGCCAATAAACTTCCTAATGTTTTCTACAGAAGAAACAAAGGTAAAAATACCTCATTGTCTATTTAATCTCGAAAGTTTTGGCCTTTGCTCAGTTTCTTAATTTAGAAGGTTTTAAATTTCATGTCAGCAGTAGCTACATTAAGTTAGAACACTATCTCTTGACAATCCAAAGCAACGCAAACTAATGAAAAATTTTCTCCTGCTATCTGTTTAGTGTCATGTTTTCATGTCAGTGCAGAGGATGTCTGTTCTCAGTCTTGTGTTTAGGTGCATATTACACAGTATCTCTCGCTAACCCAGCTATTGTTTTTTGTAGCTTTCAAACACTTGCCAGAGTGCAATACTTGATGTTACTTGTCACTGAATATTAGACATCTGATTTCAAAAAGGAAAAAGAAGAAAAACCATAAATCAGTCGGTGCTTTTGGTACAGAGGGCATTTTTATAGAACTTAATAATACTTGTTTATTTCAGTATACAAAATGCCAGATGTTTATAAAGCCTTACAAAGAGCAGTTGCTGTTTACTCTTGGTTTAGAGAGAAGGAACTGTAATACTAAAGGGCAGTGTACTTACTATGGATGTGTCAGCAGCAGGAGGAGTGGAGTTTGAGTTTCCTCATTATTGCGCTACTCGTTCAACTGTGTTTGCCTTCTAAAAGCAGGATTTACTGGGGCTTGGAAGAGATAACAGCCTGATTATTTTTTTTAATGCAAACACCCCTTAGCTTTTCCTTTTATAATGTAATTTATTCTTTATTTCTGCCATTCCTGTTACTGAGAAGTGAAGCCGTGTAACTAAAATGTTAGGGACCTAACTTCATGCCAAAGAAATTCCAGAAAAGCTAGGGAAAGATCACCTGGGATGTGCTTAGCCACAGGGCACCAAGACTTTATGCAGACATCTGGCTCTTTCAGATGCTTCAGTTTCTGTGAAGTTGTTCCATGTCCACGTCTTACTGGTCTTCAGCTTCTGGGAGGTGATAAGCAAAATGTGTGGAAGATGCTGTCTCCATTTTGCCCAGTGTTCTGCATAAAATTGAGGCTGATCTATGACTGTCTCACCCCTTCTATGCAGTCACTTTGATCTGTGACAACCTCTAGCACAGCATTTGTTGTGTTAGAGCTCCTTCTGTTGAAAGCAAGCTGTTTACTGGTTAGGTCTGCTAAACAAATAGACCTGTTATTTTCATTCATGCCTTACAGGACCAAACTCCAGCTAGACTGTCACAATAGAAATAAGCTTAAAAAGAGAAAAAGAAGGGGGGTGGGTGGGTGGAGCGGTATGTTTCCATTGTTTGGCTAAGAATGTTGTATCTAGTCATAGGAACTTCATGGAACATCACAATTCCACACTCTGGTGTTATTTCATGTAAAAGTATATGACAGTAGCTACCTAAGGTTGAAATTAATTGGCACCGCAGGAACTGCTGGTATCCTAATCACAGCTGCCATATTGAAACCTCTAGGTTGGTTTTGCATGTGTCAAGCAAATCTAGTTAGTGCAAGGTTCTCCTTCAGTTTTTAAGCAGTTCAAGAGCTATTGTGCTGTGACCTTTTGAAGTTGGCAGGACACCAAACCTCTGAGGCTTCGGTGATACTGGTCTGACTTCCACAGTTTGTACTGGTGGTTTCCTCTGGCCCGGCAGGCTGAAGCATTGATGTCCTCCTTTGAAGGAGAAGCATTAGAAACATTTCTCTGGCTTATTATCCTGTTAGCTTTCATTCTGCCTGGATGATGATTATCATGTGGCCAATAAAGGCGGCAACCTCTTGTATAAAAGGGTTGCATCTTTCACTGCTCAGTTGTTTTCTGTTTGTACTGCCTTTTTCTGGTAGTTGGCTGAAAGCACCATTCTTCCTATTGAAGCTTCTTCATATTAAAGAGATACTGTTGTGGCTACCTTCTCTGAAAGCAAAATAAGTCATTCTTGGAGACCTTTGCAACCCTTTTTCTCTAATCTTGAAAAGAGTCTTGCAGACAATGTATTCTGCTAATGGGATTTCTGAATGTTTTGATCTGTTTTGGTAGTCTTTGACAAAACTATTTTTTAACAGTAGAACTATTCTGTTGCACACATGTATTTTTAGGAAACTAGCAGTTCTAACCTTCTAGATTAATGATGGTTAGTCTCTCTCTTTCTCTCTTTTAGCGTCTGTTCTCCAGCCTAGTGAAACAGTAAGTAAATTCTGTCCTTCCAATAGGAATGAGCAAGCATTAAGAAATCAAGTAAACAGTAACTTAAAATTCTAACAGCTCATTAGGGAGCTACTTAATCTGATGTATGAGAGACCGAAATAAAAATAACAGATGTTTTGGGGTTCTCTGTCCAAACTGGGAAAAAAAAAAAGGTGAAAGATGAATACTGACTGTATGAATTCTATTGAGTTACTTCCTCCAGGAAAGACTATGTGAATGTTAAATATCATTGGAACACTAAAATGTTCCTGTATTTTTTTAATGAAAGACTGTGAAGACAAAAGGTGCTTTGTTTGACATGATCATTCTTCTGTTATGCAGGCATCCATGATACCTCCCCCAGCTTCTTCAGGTGAGGAACTGTTCTCTGGGGCACGCTGCTACAAACACTTTACCTGTTGGCTTCCCTCTTAAGCAACTTGCTATTGAAAAGTAGGCAAACAACCTCAAAGTGGTTTTGCTAAGAACACACAGCAAGTCAAAACAATTACCTGTAAATCCTGATGTAGAACTGTGGAATCTGTTGAGGGGACAGAAATCCAATGAAATATGTCTAGCAGACCTTTTTGATAGGATTTATTGCTTTAATTAATGCAGGCATACAGTACTGATGGAGTATTTTAACATGTTAAAGTAGATCTTTGATAGCTCCTAAAATAGACCTTCGACTTCTCTCTTCTCTATCCTAACAGGCAAGTCTTACCAGCAGATGCAGTATTTTTTCATAAGTGGTCAAAAATCAATTATTCAATCTGGGACCTATTTTCAGGATTGGAATCTTCTTGACAATGCTAGGTTGGCTCATTTGCAGGCTTGCTGATCTGAAGCTTCTCAGCTTTTTGAAACAACACAGACTGTTTGGAATATACAGTTTTGTGTGTGAGGGGCTGTTTGTAGGTTGGCTCTTTTTGGCAAGGGGGGGTTTTAATACATGTGAAACCCGGGCAGAATTTTTTTTCTTGGGGAACACTTCATCCCTCAGCTTGTCTCCTTTTTCCTCCCCAGTTTTTCATAATTTCAACCTATAAATATTTCTGAGAAGTTTGTACTCTAATCCATTGTTTTAGACCAGGTCTGGGTAATCCAAGAGCAAAACCTTGCTTTTTCGTGGGCATCTAAATATGTGCTACTTTGAGGAAATATTAAATGCTGTTCTTATATTATTAATGGGCCAGTGAGAGCCTAATAAGGCATGAAATATATTTTTGGGAGACTCATATTTAGATATTTAAAAGGGCAATGGATTATACCTAATGAAGTCAAGGCATTAAGTGTCTCTGACCATGTAGTGCAGTTTGAAAAGAAGTAGGTAGTAAAGGATATATTTTGCAAATGATAGAAAATTTTATATCTATACATGAAATTAATTTTGAGTGGCTAGGAAAGTGGATTTATTTGGACAGGGTAATACAGTAATATATCTTGTCTCTATGCTGGATCCATGTACTTTCAAGACATTGACAGAACTTGCGGTGACTTAAAAATGAGACAGACCAAATCTTCTAAAAACTTAAGAAATAATGGCTCTCTGAGGTCAATGAAATTTCTGGTCTCACTCCTCATGTATCCATAGGCTTCTTTAATCAAGATGGTATAATTAATTTTTATTAACACAGTCTTTAACTTTTATACTTTTTTAAGATGTGTTCCAAGCTTGGTTTGGGTCTGGCAGTTAAAAGTGAAAAGTCTTAGTTTCCTTAATTTATATATCCGTTTAAAAAGAAAGTACAGTTGTGGAGGTTTTATTAGGGCTGAAAATGGAAAGCTACATGTACTGTAAACACTTCCAAATAATGGAAATGGCACTTTGTAATGAGCACCTTATTTAGGAGGCCGTTAGAAGCTGTTTAAAAAGTTTGTGTATGGACTTTTGCTTTATCAGCTGTATGTAGGGGTTTTTTGTGATTTGGGGGGAGGGGGGATTGTGGTTTTTAATTTTTTTAAAGGTCCAGAATGACTTTGGTCACTCAGGAATTGTTGGATGGCATGTGGTGTTATGAATTAATGATAAAGGCGTGCTTATACAGCAGGTGCTAATGATGTTTCTGTGCCCACCATTTCAGTTCGGAAGCCACGATATGTCAGACGAGAACGGTCTCTAGTGACGTCTGCATCTGCTGCTATGATCTCTTCTTCCGAAACCAGGGTCAGCAATGTTTAGCCTTCCTTCTTGACTGAGGACTTTATAAGTGTACACAGTGTCGAAGAAACTTTCTGAATCCACTGAAGTGCCAGGAAAACATCGCAAGCAGCTGACCTAAATGGAAGCCAAATTACTGTGTCAAAGGGTTCGTGCCAAATGTTAACAGAGAAATGAACTAAAGCAAAGATACTGATGACAGGCTACACCCAGTTTGGTGAACTGCTTTGGTGATCTTGAAATGCACTATTCCAGCTCTGTGGTTTCATTTGTCTCCTGCAGAGGCTGTGTTTAAAATATTTAAAGAAATCTGCCTTTCTTTGATACACTTTTAGTCCTGGCAAGTTCTTCTTCCTGTGTTGTGATGTGTTCTGTGTCCCCAGAGCTCAATGCCTCGGTGCTGCAGGCCAACACAAAATACTGGAATTACTCAAGGATGTGGACTTGTTTGAAGGACCCAGATGTAAATGCTAACACTAAGTGCCACTGCTTTAACGTCGTAGGACAATATAACAATACTTAACATGCAGTATCCTTTCGAAGCAAAAAATGATGCCTCCTGGAGCATCCTCTCCAGCCTATCACATAGCTGACCCTGGTTTTTAACTGTGAATATAGACCCACTCTCCAGATACTGTTGTTCTTGGTGCTTTGAAGGCTGTGGCCAGTATGGGTCCAATCCCAAGTGTGGGAATTTGTTGGGAAGCTTTTTCAGTTGGCTTCAGCTCAGTCCTCGGATAAAGAGCCATTTGCTGTGGCTTGGTAACTGAAAGGCTGCTATGTCTGTCCTGCAAAGACCCTCTCCGCTAGCTTCCTTCCCCTAACACAGCAGTTCAGGGAAAACCAAAACTCCTGCAGGGTAGCTGCGTATCCATTAGACACGTCAGTATCGAGATGAACTGGAGAGGTCAGGTGAATTTCTGCCAACGCAATAAGGGGTTTCTTTGGCCAAGCCCTTCGCTGACATGCCTGGCATCTGCAGGCCAGTACCTTTGTCGGAGCTCCGCGAGTATTTCCATGTTGGAAGTGCCGGCCTAAATAGCCGCCACTCTCAGATGCTTGTTCGTGCCCATCTTATGCCAGCTGTGTGGCCAGGTAGTCACTTGATCAGGAAATTTAAAGTAGCTGTAAAATAACTTTTTTTGCTTAAGTTATCCTTCACCAATTCTTTTCCTGGCATGGTTGACTCTGTTGCCATATGAACGTGTATATCAGCATAATGGGCACAGTAGTACAGGCAGAAAGAGTGGGTGACTGGGAAATAAGTGAAGAACCTGAGGTTGCTAAATTGGTTGAAGTGTCGCTGTCACCATATGTGAAGTTATAACTATGCAGCTTGTGCATTCCCTCCTACCTGTGTTGCTGTTGCCTGTCTTGGCTTAGCTGGCACACCATTATGGGACTGTGCTCCTAGAATAAATTACTTGGAAGCTCTTCATCAGCACCCACTGGCACGAACATAAACTGGAACAGTTGGTTCTCTTTTTCAGGAAAATGTGAATGTAACTGTCTTGAGCTGACATGACACCCATATGGAGAGCCCAAACCTTGTCATCCAGGTTCCCTTTTCTCTGTGGTTAAAAGCTTAAAGATAAGAACTGGGATGGGAGGGGATATATTTATCTTATGGAATAGACCTGTCTTCATGTAAGTTGCAGTGCAGTTTAGTTTACTTTTTATCTCTCTCCTTACAAGGTAATGAGATCTCTTGTAGCATTCAAACAGGCTGGGGCAAAGATTGGGGTTAAACCACAAACCATGAAGAGGCCCCTGTGCCAAAACAAAACCAACCCTGAACTGCTGTGTGGGGAAACTTAAGGTTGTCTTTCTATCACAATGGTAAATAAAATTTTAGTTCTTCTGGACAAAACTAAAGGCAGCAGACAATGCCAGTTTGAGACACTTTAGCTTTCAATATGGAATGTGCTTTATAGTTCGTATGTTCCAAGTTCAGGAGGCAGCAGTTTTGTTTCTGTCATTTTGATGTCTCTTTATCTTTGTGCTGCTGTGATTTTCCACAGGTAGAAATTATGTCTGGAGGTCATAGGCTTTTCCTGAACTTAGTTGCTGAATACTTTCCTAACCACTAAGGAAAAGGAGTAACTATGCAAATAATGCCAAGAAATTGCACCTTTGAAAGCAGGGAGTTGCTGCTTGCGAATCTGTCAATGATAGTGCATTCTTGTATTGCTTAGTTGCTAATATATTCTTTCTACTCATAAATTATTGAAGAATCATTCATGTCATTGTACTGTCTGAACCCTATCTTATCCTCAAGTGCATATTGTAACTTAGTTTAATGTCAAGCATCTAATGTTCTAACTTCTGTGCAGTCAAGTTTTTCTCAATGATAACATATCTCTTCCCCTTCCCATACTCTTCCCCCCCCCCCCCCCCAGCAAACTCCTTGAAATGCAGGAAATATATTTACTATTTCTTGTGTTTCAGGAACTGATCAGCTTTTTTATTGCTGTCTGACACAGTGGACTCCTGGTCTAAACAGTTTCTCATTTGTTTGCACTGTCAAATTAGATACATAATGTGATGTTTTGGGTTCCATCTCCCTCCAAAATAATAATACATACTTATATCTATTTTAAAAAATTGGCTTTAGTGATCACTGATATTGAATGTATTTGTATATTTTTAAATTGTGCCAAAATAAACATCTGAGCTTTTTTAATGACTGTGGAGGTCATTCATGTGTTTCCGTTTCAAGCACAGAATGAAAACAGCAAAATTAGCACCTAAAGTAGATCATTGTTTCAGCTCATATGGCATGTTACCTCCACCAGAACTGACGTTAAGTCTGCTGCATGATCCTGCCCAGTCCTACAGTAGGGTAGCCAGGCTGTTCTTCTGCAGAGTATATCTTCACACCTTACAACCATGGCAAAAGCCACCCATAATGGCCTTACCTGTAGTGGCGTGAAAGTAATTCTGCAGCAGAGAATGTAGCTTTAGTAAATGACAGAATTTTTACATTAGTGTATGTTTAGTTGAATCTCATTCAAAGAAGGTAGCAAGAGCAGCAAGAAAACTCTGAGGAGACAAACGGTGCCAAATACACCAGAAGTTGAGATAATTGGGAAAATGTCTTATGAGTGAAGGGGAGTCTTGGGTAGGGGGGTTTGTATATCTTCCCCCATCTGATCTCTGATCAGTTTTTAAAAGTGTGCTCTTTTTTTTCCTTTCCCTTTGCTCCTGGGGACTTGGTACTCTTGTTGTATTTCTTTCTTACAAATGTGTCTCATGTTCTTAACTCCAGTTGCCAAAACAACCTGTAACAATGAGAGCTGAACCAAAGGAAACTTGGGTGCCGAGCCATATGGTCTGAAATACTAGTAGTTAAATTCCGCAATACTCTTTTCCTCACAAAACTAGCTGAAGTAGCCTGATGGGTGAGAAAAATGCTGCTTTTAGTGAAGTATGCTGATGAGGAAGGATACGCCAAATGCTTTAATCCTTAATGTGCATGCACCGTGGAAAGTCTCATAAACTTTGCTGTCAAAGCCAAGGTGACAGTGTTGCAGACAAAGAGAAGTTGGCCTGGAAAATTATCCCCCTGGGAGAGGAAGACTTAAAAGTGGGTTTTTTCAGTTAAATGGACTCTGGACACTGTGCACGCCAAACTATAACAGCCTTTGGGAGGAGGAAGTACTAAGTGGCCCTGCCGTTAGTCTCCCGACGGAGCTTAGGTGAACTGGAGAAAGCGGTGTGTGGATGTACAGCAACAGGGAACAGTTTGAGACTGTATTTTGCGCACCTGAGAGGAGCCATCTCCCTTATCCCTACGGCACCATCTGAAGGCGAGTGTGTCGTAGACGGAAGACTGTGACAATTATTTCTTAAAATTAATTCTAAAACCTCGTGTTTGGCTACAATCTGTTACCCGGTTATAGGCCCTCCAGAAGGCTGGTGTCATATACAGAAAGCATGAAACAGAAATGATACTGCACGCAGACACTGAAGTATCTTGCTGTATGAAACTGCATGAAGTTTGCTAGATTAAGTGATAAAGCTTTGTGCAAACATAATGACTTGAGATCAACCTACCTTCCCCTAGGTTTAAATCAAAGCGCACGGAAACTGTGCCCTAAAGTTGTCTCTTGTGCCTTTCTCTGTGGTTTTTTTTTTTTCTCCTTCTCTTTCTCCCCACTCCCTCAAAAGCTTCTTGGAAATACACCTGGGATTACGGGCTCAAGTCTGTAACTTCCTGACAGTAAGATGTGAAGGCTGAAAGCTGTTAAACTGTAGAAGAAAGTGAAGGGCAGTGGGAAAAGAAGCTGGGGGAACAGTTTAGGTGCTAATCAGGAAAAAGGAACAATATGGTTTTTGCTCTTGTTCCTCTGCAGTGAGGCAGGACGTGATCTAAGTTGCATGGGCAAAGAGAATGGAAGAGCAGGAAAGGATTCTTAAGCTGATACAAAAGCTTGAGGCTCTCTCGTCTACTTGAGATTTGCAGATAACTGGGTGGAGAGATTTCAGCTGTGTGACTGCACGGAAATGCTGGCTGCTACAAATGGCTGAGCTTCGCAGGGAAACGTTGCTGTGCCAAGACAGTGCCTACGGTGGTGTGATAGTAACTTTCATTTAAAAAAACAAAACAAAAGTTGTACCGGCTTGCACTCGCAATTAATTTGGTCGTCATTTTAAGTTATTTGAAAGAATGCACTTATGATGGAGCCGATCTCTGAAGTATGCTTGCCTTGCCTTTGCTACCAACACTGTGAGGTTTGTTGAAATGTCTAAAGGCTGCTTTGCATTCTTGTCATCTATTTTTAATGCTCCCTGGTGAGAAAAAAATGACAGAGTTTATCATTTTAATGGCCTTGACATATTTTTATTGCTAACTGATTGGAAGCAACAGTGTTCAGATAATTGCACTTCCTGTTTCGGAGCCTGGTGATTTATGTCCCTTAGTAAAGCGTTAAAAGTGTTTTAAAATGATAGTTCTAATAAGATGTGGTGCAGCTCTGAGGCATTTGCTCCAAATGATTAGGTCTTTACCATTAAGGTTGCTGTATTCTCTAACAGGACTAATATAGAAGGGGTTAGGTTTCAGACATGTCATACTGATCTTGTAATTAGCGTTGTTTATAAATAAGTCATTGTTTTGTTGCAGTTTTACATCCATCAAACTGTAATGTTCTCTTCTGCTTCGCAATCCCGGTCCCCACAGGAATGCAGTCATTTGGAGCGGGGCGCTCAGCTTCCTGCAACGCTCCGGCTGTTCCACAGTGCTGCAGCGTACTCCATCAGCTCATCAACCTGATGTCAGCGCCTGTAAAACCCCAGTGATTTTTCTCATGGCAATTACTCCCCTTTAAACACCAATATGTAACTCTTCTTTCCTAGAGCATGATTTTTTCTTACAAACTTAAGCCTCATTCTGCTACTTTCTGTCGTCTCTGTTGTGTTCACACCACAGGTCCCCAGGATACGACCCACAAAGGACAGGAGGTGGCACCGACATTTGTATGTGCTCCTTGTGATATGAAGAATTCCTAGACTGACTTATGAAATCTGAAACTTGCCGTGGGGGTAAGGAAAAGGGAGACCTGCAAAAAGAGTTCATTGTAAATATAAATACATACGCACACACACAAAACGAAGCTAATTTTAAATGCTGCTCAAACTATTTTTGGCAGAGCTTAAAACAGCTACTGAAGTGTTTTTAGCAGTAATTGTGCCAAAGATAATGATTCAGGAATAAGCTAACTATGGGCAAGCAGCTTGTTTGCATGCAACTTAATATATTACAGAATGAACTGCTAGTTTATACTGTGTTGAGAAATGGGCTGTGAGTAGTAAGGTTCAGGACCCTGCTTGACTGCGGGCACTTGTGACTCGATGTGTTACAATGAGGGAGGAATGCTTTTCATCAGCATCTGCTGCCAATTCAACATCAAGCCCAAATCATTACTGACTGCAGGGTTCTGCACTCTGACTGCCGTGAAATGAGTCTGGCAGCCCGCTTCCCAGCACCTAACTGACCATGCCCCAGGCCTCCACAACTGGGACGCTTGGTAATTTGATTGATATTGCTGCTGTCTTCCCAGCAGAATTTCATCATGCATTCAAGGATAAGGGTGGGATTTGCTTTCCCCATCACTGCCACCCCTTTCTGTGTGAAAACTGAGCACACGTAGCTGGCAAAAAAAGGAAAACAAAAATTCTAGAAAAGGTAAAAATGGCAGTCAGTCATGTTTCAGTGGTGCTGGCTGGACCATGACCTTTAGAATTAGAGGCAAACCACAAATCAGTCTTGGCAGTGCAGAAATTATGAGACAGAAGATTCTTCAGGTCTTGGGACCCCTATCGCCACAGAATTATTTTTAGCACGATCTTATCTGATAAGGGCGAGTTTACATGGTTGGACGCAAACAGTCCTTCAGTAGCTTTGCTGCCGTTAGCAGGATTTGAACAACTCCAAAACCCTTGCGGCCTTGACAGCGTGGAAGTGTGCCCATGCTAACACATCCATCCGAGAGGCACGGGTTTTTATTAGCGCTGTGGGTAAACAGCTCCTGAATCAGTGTTGGCTTCTGTCCTGCTGGCTCCGAGTGCTGGCGGGAGCTAGTGCACAGTGTTACGTATCTGCCTAACGAGAGCTACGTGTGTGCAGTTCTGAGTCTCCGTATCATAATATTTCACATACCCATGAAATTAAACCGTTGGGAACCTCTTCCACTTTCAGTAGAAGTCAAAAAGGCATGAGGTATGATGAGTTCAATGCTGTGCTTTGAACCCAAGAAAAAGAGTGCTCTCACTCTGCTCTCACTCAGCTTTTAGCATCCACGCTGACTTAGCTTTCCCTATTGCTTGTGCTGACAAACTAAATAGACGAAAGCTCGGTAACAGCTTTCGGTTATGGAAGAGTCGATGCAAATTGTGATAATTGATTTGTATATATGTGTCATCAACTGGATGAGGTAAAACATATCTTCATTCTCAAAGGAATAGGTTGAACCTGCAATTCTAGTGGTCAAATACCTGACAAAATGCAAGGAACACCAGGGAAGGTCAAGTATTACTCGAATTGGATGCTCAATTGATGAGAGTTTTGGGCTGTATCTTAACTAAAGAGCCAGTTAAAGCAGGGGAGGATGAGATTTTACTCAGGCCAGGCAGTTACATTCCTATTGCTGGAGTGATAAAGACAATTATCTAGAAGGAATATGATGTTACACAGCGCAACTTGGTGTGAGATGAAGCCTCGTATTTTGACATTGATCGTGCCCTGATTTCTTGGTATAGTTTGTGTTCCTCAGGTCCAGTGGCTGGCGTCACAAGCCAAGTGCCGATCTTTCTGTAGGTGTTTTGGAGTACTATTTACATGATGCTAGCATTATCACACTCTACTGAATTTTGTAGCTGAGGGGTTTTTTTTTTGGGGGGGGGGGGGGGGTAGCACAGGGCATCGTGTTTTGTATTTTTGGGGTGGGTTTTGTTTTTTTTTTTACATTCTGGGTCATCATTTTTTAGTTCCCCAAGCAAGGTGCTTTGGGGATCTGGCTTTTCTATTGAGTTTGCACAGACTAATCTGAGTCTTGAAGAGTTTGGAGTGTCCTATGTGGAGATTTCCACAACACGGGTGCAGAAGCAGAGCTTCCCAAACTGTGGGACAATCACCAGTAGAAGGCCAAGCAGAGAAGGATCTGCGATGCTGCACATCCCGCGCTCCCCTTAGCGCCGGCAGTCCCAGCACTCCGTGTTGCGCTGCCTGTTTGACATGCATGGCTTTTTCAGGCAGCACAGTGGCGCTTTAGCAGGCTCCAAGCGCTGTTCGGGGCTGCGTGTGAAGGTTTCTCCTTGTCTCCGAGGCAATAAAGATCGCCTGACTACAAACCCTGTACTGCTTGCTCAGCTCAGGGCTGTGCCTGCTCTGTACTATGTCACCGAGCAAAGCAGGCCTTGAGATTTACTGGAATCGTTGTTCTGGAACTGGTCTTCCGAAAACCGTACAAAAGCCACAGCCCTGAGAACACGAGGGACTCGGGCTGAAGGGGCTTGCTGCTCGCTTTGGTGTCTGCAGCCTGATTTCGTGAGGGTGGTGCTGTGGGGGCTGCAGGTGTGACCCCAGCTGGGCCCATTAGTGGCTTTTGGTGGGGGCAGATCCCTTGGGTGCGGGCTCAGGCAGGCGAGGGCTCCTCGGGCAGCACCGGTGGGTTTGCAGAGCATGGAGTGGGTCAGGTAAAACTGCTTGGGGTACTTGGTTTGTGCCTTCACGTTGTTCTCGGTGCTGGGGCGGGTTGTGGGTCTGAGGGTGACGCTGGGCTGTTCTGTAGGCTGGCCTCAGCCCTGCTCTGAGGCTGGCTGAGTCACCTGCGAGGCTCAGGAGTGGTGGGAGATCTCTTGGGAGGCTGCAAAGAACATGAGCAGAGATTGTGGTAACTTGCCCAGGAGCTGTGAAAGCACCTTTGTGCCCGTCCCTTTATCTGTGAGGTTGGTTTAGCCCTGTGGATCCAGCCTGCCCGCCTGCATTCCCTTGGCCTGAGCTTGCCTGGAGCCTTCCCTTGGCTCTTGTGTGAACTGCAAGCAGCTACCGATTGCGGTTGCCACGTGGCTGTGAAGTCTAGACAGCCCTAGGCGCGGTAGGCAGCTCTGGTTCGTGGCATGCTTTCGTTTCTCTGTAGGTTTGCTCTGTGTCTGAGTGTTTTCAATGGCTTGTCCCACCGAAGTAAAGCAGGGTTGCCCGCTGGTTTCAGTGAGCTGTAAAGCCGGTCCTAAATCCATCCAGACAAAAAGGTTTTTGGATTGGAGTACTTGCACTGTTCTTCCCCCTGCCCCCAACCCCCCAGCTAAAAGAAGCAGCAGCAGAATTGAAACCCCCATTTTTCTTGCATTTAGCTGTGCTTTCCGTGCAATCTCCTGAGTCTGCATTTGCGTTTTGTAGAGTGAGGGCATGTGGCGAGAGAGCAGGGAAAACATAATTGGTGAATACTCTTCTCTAATGTGTTGCTGGTGGGTGGCATCAAGAAAATGACTGCGGGGTGATGTCACTCGTCTTCCAAACGCACTGCTTCGTTTGGACTTTCTTTTGGTTTTGAATCTGTCTCCAGCTGGGTGGTGTCTCTGTGTGGGCCTGGCTTTATGAAGCACAGCTTCTCCTGGGCAAAACGGCTTGGGGCTTTTTTCCAATCCCAAGAAAGCACGTCTTGCTGACTATAAACTCTTTTCAAATTTATTTACTTTGGCAATCCCAAATCTGAAAGGGTTGCTATTTTGCAGTTAGGCTTCCTTTTTGTTTTACATAATTATGAAGGCAGGTTTTATCAAAATGAAAGAAGGTGACGTTTTCTTAAGAAACTCCGCAGGAAGTTCAGTCACCCCAATGCTGATGATGGTTTTATGCTCCTGCTAGAAATCTAAGTTTGACTCTCAGAAAGTAATAGCGTAATCCTCTGTCTAGCTTTAACGTTCTCAATCTTGAAGACAGTGAAAAAGTGGTGAAAAAAGAATAAGACAACTTAATGGAGAAGTACATCCTATTGCAAATATACGACTGCAGGAGAGCTTACTTTTCATTTTTACTGCCTCATCTCATTTTGGTAAGGCAGAAAATAGCTGAACTCCCTAGTGCCAGGGGTTGTATCAGTCAATCCTTTAGATATCAATATTCTAGCTCTTCAAATGGGGTGAAGGGAAGGTGGTTAATTTAATCCTAATTACAAAAGAGGGGGGAACAAAAATCAGTGACACCTGATTTGGGCGTCCTGGATCTCGCCTGTAGCCAGGCAGTGCTGTCCTAACGCAGCTGGAAGGCTCTGTTACATGCTCGTTTGACCTGGGCGCTTAGTTGCCAGTGTCGAAATCTTCACCTTGCCTTTCTCCCCTGGAGTTCGTGATGAAGGTGATGTTACTGGTTCTGCCTGCCCTGCAACAAGGTGTGAATATGGTATTATAGGAAGGAGCAGTGAGTGTCTTTTCATTGCTGCAAATTACTGGCGGTGCTGGGTGCCTCGGATTACCAGCCCGAGCCTGGCTGAGCCAGTGTGGCTTTAACGTTTGATACCTCTGTAGGTATCGAGTCTGAGGATCTCAGGGTCCACACTCGCAAACCCTGAAAATGAGAACTATGAATAACTTGCTGGCTCCTGTCTTGGTGGTCTCAGCCACGGTCAAAGATGAGGTAGGCTACCAAGTGGGATGGATTTTATCACCTGTAGGGCACCGATGTTTGTGGTAGCAAAGCAGTAGGCTCTGTTCGTACTGTTGCTGCTCCGTACACAGAAGCACTTCCATTCTTCACAGGCTGGCAATCATTCTGTCAGCTTTTAGCAGCTGTAAGTGAGCATCCATTGTTAATTACTTTTTCATCAGATTTTTTACGGATGATGGCAAAGATCCTAAGTTAATTGCATGATAGGTTAGGGGGCCGTCTGAACCATGCAGTATTTCACTCCTGAAAACCAGTGGAGCATTACCTTTTTTTTTCCTCATTTTTATTTAAAAATAATTAATTTTTAAAAAGAAATAAATTCAACCTCAATACCATGAAAAAGAAGCAATGTTTAAAAACACCAAACCAAAACCCTCCCCAGAGAAACCAAGAAATTCCAAATGAAAGCTGATGTCCCACTACTAAGTGTACTATTGTAGTTCTGCTTTCATAATGTGGGAGACATTTTAATTGTTATCTCTTGAGAGACACCGCCTTAAATCTGCTCCCAACAATACTTCTTTTGTGTGTGTTTGTATTGGTGAAGTTTAATAATTTTAACAGCCCATCAGAGCATGGGGCAAAGGTTTCAGCTGGGCAAGAAACATGGAAATAGAGAACTACATCAGGCTTTCTGTACCTATAATAGATAGCACTGATGCAAGTTTGCAGCAGCTTTCATGAGCTGATGAATTCTGAGTGTTTACATGCCTGCTGATACGAATATTGTCTTGAAACTATTGTTTGTGTTGCAATTTGTGCCTTCAGGTCAGGGTTGGGAAATACAGGCTGCAAGCCTCACCCCCTTTCTCTCTTATCCCTTCCATTGTGCTTCAGCGTTGGAGTTACTGTGTTATGCTCAGAACAATCTCCAGAATGAATATTGCTTTTCTGTGCAGATTGAAGGTGAGCAGAGGGATAGTACTGTGACTGCAATGAAAGAGCATTTCCTTTAGGCTTCCCTCATTGACCTTGACAAGTTATTTGAGAACAAAAACACAGCATTATTTTCAGACTTAGCGGAGAGCACATTAAGGGCTGAGAAATGCTCAGGCTCTACTTAAGTATGAGACATGGTATTTAGAATTTCTAGCTATATGGTGTTAGGAAGTGCAATGCAAATATGGAGTTTAAGCACCACGTGAAAACTCAGGGAGTGAGGAGTAAATGGGAACAGCATCAGACATGTATGCCTGAGTGTCATTTCACAATAGCTCTGTCTGTGAGCCCGTGTCCCTGCCCTCCTGGCCATATCCGAGTCCTGCTTTAACTGCAAAGGAATGCTGAAGTACTGGTGAAGAAAGTGTGAAGAGGAAGATCTGTTAACAAGCGCAACTCATCCTGGAGCTTGCTAAATCCAGTGCTAGGCCAACAATAGAAGTCAGGGGAGTGGGAGAGAAAATCGGTAGTTAAAATACTGCTCCAGAGGGAGCCAGGTCACACAGCAAACATTTGAGGGAAGTGGCTTTTTCTTGGGGAGTTGTTGTTTATCACTCTATGGAGGACTGCTTTACCCTCTGACAGAGATTCCTGTTGGGAGAATGGACTCTCGTGCTGATCTGAAAAATCGGCAGGAGATCTGGAGAATGATAGGTAACATGCATATCGCACATCAGATTCCTAAGACCCACGGGTTGCAGATTTAAACCAGGACCTAACATGTAACTATTTTGAGATCCAAAGCAGATTTTTACTCTCCCATATACTCAGGGTGATTGCTTTTGCTTTCTGTCTAAAGCACAAAAAGCCATACCCCTCACTTAAGAGACGCTTCAGCCCAAATTTTCAGTAGATCTCACATGAGTAGGTCTATGATGAGGGGACTGGGTGACTTAGCAGAAGGGATTTGAAGTGCTAGTTTTATTACTGTATGCATTCAACTCCCTATGGACTTCCAAAATGAGGAGGATTGTTGAAGCTTCTTTATAATATTGCTCTTTGTAGATTCCTTTGCAATTGAAGCTTTGCCTGCATTTCCCTGGCTTACTGTTCAAAGTTAGAACAAAGCTGTTTTGTTGCTCTTGGGGTTTAAAACGTCCATCGCTATAAATTAAGTACAATTATATCAGCACCACTTAGAATCTTCTCTCTTATATCACAGCAAACAAGTGCTAATTAGTTTTTAAGGCTTACTATAGAGCAGCCAGACTGCTGAACAGCATCTCCAGCTCCTCAGATGGGACCCAGCTTCAGCCAGAAGGGTTGGGGGATCAGGTGCAGCCTCAGTCTTAGGACAGGTGTGGTTTGGTGTGTTTAAAATACAGTATGTATAGAGAGGATTTCTCGAGCTGTCCATTGGATTTACATAACTGAACTCCGATTTGTCCTTAACAGCAGAAATGCCCTTGTGAGCGTACTGATTGTATTGAGGCCAGACAAGCTCAAGGAGAGAAGAGGACTTGTCCTTTATATCTGTCTTTGTGGGCAAAGATTCTAGCTATCGGTATCTGGTTGATAACCTGATATCTCTGCTAATCTTCCAAGTATTTGGCAAGAAAATTGAAGAGACTGAGCAGCTCTGTGAGGCTGGTACTACGTGTGGACATAATGAATCTGGAATAGCCAGTCTCACCACGGAAAGTGGTGAAATTGGATTATGTTTATTGCCGAGCTACAACCTGGGACTCTTGCATGCCCTTCCTGAAATAAATGCATGTGAGGAAAGATCATTTCGGTGGCCTTGCAGCCCCAATAATACTGATACCAGGATCCTTCCGAAAATGTGCAGTCTTGGGTGGACCTTTTACGTGGGAGCCTTAAGCCCTGTTCTTCTACACCAGAGCCCTGTCAGTTGGCTTTGTCTTACCGAATTGCATGTGGGCAAATTGTGCTGCTTCCCAGCTTTCTGTATTACAGAGAACCTCTAGTCTGCCGCTGCGTGCTAGGTTTATGACCAGCTGGTGCGTTCACACCAGAGGTACTAACAGGGATCTCTCTAATCCGCTGTGCATTGCCACCCTACCCCTTTCTTGTCCAAGGCGGTTCCCACTGCCTCAGGCACTATCTGTGAGGCCTGTCTGATTATTCTTGCTTTTACCAGCATTGCGGTAAATATTGTTTCAAGACAAGGTGTACACTACTGATGTGCCATTTTACAGGGCACCACACAGCTCTTTATTGCTGGGTGACATGAAGTCCAGGACCTTTGGAAAGCTCTCACTCTCCCCTAAGGAATTTCATGAGTAAATCACTGACTTTTCATGCTGATTATTGCAGTTAAGCAGTGGGGAACCAGTTCCCTGTCTAAATTTTTTCTTTTTTTCCCCCTGTAGCTTTCTATACAGTGAAGCATCAGGGATCTGGTGGTGGCTGTCACTAGATCTGTGTGTCTCAAAAGTTAGATTCTATTTAAAATCTTGATCCTGGAGGCTTCCACTTCCTTCAAAACTGGCTTGGAGCAGTTGTCAAACTGTTTTAAGTTTGATTTATGAAAATCATAATTAACGCCAGCTGCAAGATTCCCTTTATGCCTTACATACTTTCCATGTATGCTTCGCTAAAAATGCACCTTCTAAAGATAAGGAGGTGGATGAGAATTTTGCCTCTCCAAAACAAAACTTAGTTTCAGGAGTCCTTATGCAGGAGCAAATTGAAAAAACTTACCCGAATGCTTGCTGAAAGGGCAGTTTCTGCCCCTCCTGGAGGTAAGACTCGGCTCTGCTGTCACAATATCTAACTAGATATCGCTCGAAGCAAATGCTAGTCCTGCTCACAAGGGCTCTCACTCATGACTTGTTTCTAAGAATGCTCCTCTTGTTAAAAGACCTGTATCAGTCTGAAAACAAGTTTTACAGCTAAATCCCAGGGAAGAGATGGCCGGGAGATACTTGTTCTTGTTTACATTTTAAACAGTTTGTAACTGCGTCAGTTATTGAATGAATTTTCTTTAACGATGATGGCTTGAAGAGATAAGTGCTTTCTTTATAACCCCCGACTTATACAAGTAAACAAAAAGCTGGTTATGACCAGTATGGAAACAGGACCTGTCCTGTTGCAGCAAAATCACATTCCGGCCAGATCTGCAGTTCTTGGGCTCTAAGAACAATTTGCCTCAAAGGGCGGGTGGGTGGAGTACGTATGGTTTGTTCATGCCCATCTAAGGAGCAAGGGTTCTGATAAGCTTCTAGTGCTAATGGTGTTTACCGTAACTAAAAGGAAAGGACCCTTCGTTATGTTCACATTACATGAAAACTATAGGAGGGCTGAGATGCTGAGCGCGTAAAAGCTGCCATGTGTGCAAGAAACCAATTCTAGCGATAGCAGTTTGCACCACGTAGTGTTTTTATTTCCGTGTAGATCTTTGGTGTCTCTTTCTTTAAAGTAGAAGCTGTAGGATGATACTAATAGCCAATTCTGTCTCTCATACGTATTGTACTAGAAACCTGCATTCTGCGGAAGGTGATGGCCGCCGCAAGTAGCGTGTCAGGTGTTGAGGACTTCTTGCAGCATGTTTTTTTCTTTAGGCTCCTGGTGCCCTTCATCAGGCCGTCGAAGAGAGCTAATTCCCATTTTTACAGAGCAGGAGACTCTTTGTCCATGCAAGCCCTCTGGCTTAGGCCCCAGCCAGTGTGATTTCCAGTGTCTGTTCAGCAGAAGATGGATTATGTGCTAAAGCACTCCGCTGAGCTCTCAGGCCTCCAGGCTCAGTCCTGCGCTCCTTTAGAGTTCAGGGGGAGTTAGGAGGGCTCAAGAGTGTTACTTCCCCTAGCTAGGCAGAGTTTCCCCCCAGAGCTGGTGCATCTGTGCAGCAGGAGGTGGGGTGTATTGTAGAGGAGAGCTTGCTCTTTATTTGATGTTCACATGGCTGTTGCTCCACCCTTTCCCCATTGTTCTGCCAGCACATAACAGGGCTGCTTTCTGGTTCTCCGCTCAAGCCCTGTTTGAGGCCTCTGCTTTTCCTGGGAGGTGCAGAGTCCCGCAGTCCTATTTATATGCAGGAAGAAAGGCAAGCCTGTTCAGTTGGACAAAGCTGGCATTGTGCTGTGTGCTCTGATAGAGGCTTGTCAAAGGCTTCGTGCTCTAAACATCCCCTGGGCAGCGCTCGCTCAAAAACCCCAGGCAGCTGAACAGAGTGAGGGCCACTTACGTGAGGATTCTTTGTCTCCAGGGGAAGGAGAAGGCAGTCTTTAATCAGACTTTAATGTGCTCTACTACCTGATGGAGTTGGTGTCTAGTGTTTCTAAAGAGTGCTTCAAGACCACTAAGGCAGAGAGGAGGATGTGATAGGAGGCGATTGTGCAGAAGCAACAGAGGGGATAAGGAATGCCGCCCCTGCTCCCAGCTGTTGGAGGGTCCGGACAAAAACAGGCAGCAGGCCTTCAAGCCTGCTCATGCTGAAGGTGTAAGAGATTGTCTCCATTTCCCTGAGCTGCTGCCTGTGCAATTGCCCAAACTATCTTGATTTAAAATATCTCCTTGGTAAACTTCTGGGCATGTACAACTGTCTTGTCATTGGCACATATCAGCCCTCAGAGGTTTTTCCTCTCAAAGAACAGCTAGGGAGCTTTGCTACTTCTCATCCATTAGTGCAAACTGTACAGTCTTAATGTACCCTGCTATAGCATACTTTGGAGGAGCAAATCACATTTTCTTAGCAAAAGCTGCTTGAAGGGAAGCAATGCAGCGCAGCGCTTTCCGTGTGTGCTTATTCTTGTTTATTTGCATCGTAACACTTGTTGGATGTACGAAACATATGTAGAAGCTTTCTCTAAAAGCTCGGGTTTCCATTTTTTCCGCTAAGTTGTTTTTCTTCTTTTCCAACCGATAGTAACACCGAGCAGCTACGCTGAGAATTTCCAGTATTGTTTTGAGGGGGTTTTGGTGGGGATTTGACAAAGTTTAGCGTACTTCTGATGGCGGTAAAAGGTTTTGTGCCCGAGTTAGTTCAGAAAGCATCGGGGTATCTGTCATCACTGTTGAGTAAAACAAAGAGCCTATGCGTCATATTCTGGACCACCCTTCCTTAAAAAACTGTCGAAATTTTGACTGCTCTGAAGAGATGACTCATTCTGCAGCGGCTTCCTGGGACAGTAAGCGGTAGATGAGTGACACCTTGTGGTGCGTGGCCTGATCTCAGAAATTACACTTCATCTTGCACATCTGCAGAGTGAATGCTCTGCTCTGCGAGGAAGTGTGCACACGCTAGCCTGATGTATTTGTCACCAAAGCTTCGCCGCCTGTTTGCTTCCCTAAGGCCAAAGTAGAAGCAGCTGCTGGAGTTTTGCTGGTGCAGAAATTGTTAAAAAAAAGCGAATCTCGTCTTTTGGCTTTGGAACGTGGTGGGTGCCGCTCCAGTGCTGGTGCTTTGCATGTTGTAGCACCTCAGAGCAGCAAAATGGCAAGACACCAGTATTAAACATCAAAAAGAATCCAGTCTTTCTGAGTAGCTGTCTCCAGGTTACGTTTTTATAGCAGATCAAGGATCAGTTCAGCAGAAAGAAGTATTTGATATTTTACTTGCCTTGGTTGTGAGTGATTTTAAATACGTACACCACAGATATAAAATGATGGTGGTTGCTTTATTTTTCATTACAGATTATTTCCTCATTCTACAAAACAATTTCAGTAAGAAAATTTATTTCTGATAAAGAAAGAGGTAAATAGAATCTTATTATCTGTCGTGATGATGGGAGAAGGGCTTTATGTTGAATGAGGAAAGAAAAAGCCCTAATGTTGCATTTAATTTTAGTTTGCAGCCTGTCAAAAATCTTCTACTTCAGGAGAAATTCTCAATTGGAAAATATAATAAAGAGAACAAGTGGTGAGATAATATTTGAAAATCTAATTCAAAGCATATGTTGCCCTCAGATAACACAGCAAGGGCTAATCTGGTTCTACAGGTAAATATTCTTTCAGGAGATTCAGCGCTGAACAGTGATTAAGATGAACCAAGCGTGTAATTTCATGAATTATCCACATTCCCACTTCAGATTCAGCAGGGAGAGTGCTTCATCTAATTCCAAAAGGGAGACAAATGTCTGAACTAATCTCTGATGGAACCTTCATTATCTCCAGTGTTGATTTTTTTTTTTTAAAACAAATTTTAATTCTCAATAGCACTGTTGGCTTGAGGGCTTCTAGATTTTGGCAGAGCCCTGGAAGTGTGGTTGATAACGGAGTAACCATACCCCAGGTGAATATGGTTTTTAGTTTATGAGGCTTTGTTCTCCTGTGATATGAATATCTGCCCCACCAGGACTAAAGGTCAGTTAAACAGAGTGAGTATAAGTTACTGAAGGGTTGCTAGAACTGGGTTTTGATTCAGCAGAGAACAGGGATGTAAGCAAATCAATATACGTGGTGTGAAATGCATCAAATTTTAACTGCAAAAAAAGTGAGTGCATTTGGAAGGAAAAATACCTTTTCTGAGTGCGCTTTTCTGTGAAAAACAGGATTTTTCTGAACAAAAGGAGAGTTGATCTGGGTCAGAGCAACATGAATTCAATACTGTCCTTCTGACACTGCACCACTGCGGAGAGATGTGTGAGATGGGTTGGTGGACATGGGACCTCCTTCATTGACGTGTAGCTGATCAGCCGTTACTGTACAGCTTTTGCCCAGTTACTGGACAGCCTGGGCCATCTAGAGCACAGATGTTCCATCCGAAGAGATCCAGTGCCCTCAAACACAGGATGGCCGTCAGTGTTGCCAATCCCAAACGCCTACAACCGCACAGGGTTGCCGGTTGCTCGCTGCCCAGTTGCCGTAGATGCCTACTACGTATTCAGCCCCAAAATGAAGCAGAAGCCTTCCAGTGAAGGTTTAGGATCGAGTTTGTGTGTGTGTGTGTGTGTGTGGTATGAATTGAGCACTCCAGACCTACATGCTGAGAGCCGGGGACACCCAAATCTGTAACAGAAATGGAAAGAGTGCCCTTTGCTTCTGTGGTGGTTTCAGGCTAGGTCAGGCTTTGCGGCATTCGGACCTAGCAGCCTTGGCCGCGGCACTCTTGGTACGCTGCTGGGAGGCTTTGGCGAATGGCCTGTGCCGCTGTTCCGCTGTCCCAGCCACTCTGCGACTGCCCTTCCTTTTATTCTGACCTTACTCTTCCAGGAATCCCCTGTCAAAGCATCACCTGTAGCGAGCGACAGCCTGCTGATCTGTTGGTGCTCTGGACTTAGCAGATATTACACGAGCCTTTGGCAAAAGGTTAGCCGAGCACTTGTTATTCAGGAGTTGACTGCTGTGAAGGAAAAACATAAAACCAGTAGCCTCCATATTGTAGCTCTTCCTTGGTGCTGCTGTCTTTAAAATTAGTTCTCTGTATACAGGGGTTATGGTAGTTACACTTTTATAAGGGAGTACAAGTTAAATATCACTGTTTAACAGTGCACGTTAGGCTGATAAAGCTCACTTTAAGAGCCTGCGTGTCCCTGCTGCTGCTTCACTTCTTTTTATTGTTGATGAACACAGAGGGATTCTGCTGCAGCTTGGGCAGTGGATTTTGCTGTGGTATCTCCATGTATTTAGGGCAGGTGGGGGGTGGGAGAATCTTGCTGGGAAAGCCTTAAACTTTACCTGTGGACCTTTTCCCTGACGGTGAATCCATGCTGGTGTTTTCCTCCGTGTACTGTATTGCTGGGAATTTTGCAGAATGTGAAATTGCTGATACATGTGGAATCTCGCAATCAATAATGCAAATAATATAAGTGAAGATGGAAGAACAAGGACACCCCTCTACGGCATGGGAATTTAAGCAGGGCAGGAAGCCGGTACTTGCTGGCCTGCCTCGAAACCAAGACCAGCAAATCTGTTGTGGAGCTGGTCTTGTTCTGAATTTGGCAGCTAAACTGTTGTTAGAGGGTGAATGTAGCTGCAGCTTGAAAGCTGAAACACAGAACAGATAAAAGTATCTTAGACCTACAGACCTGGTCCGCTGTTGTCAGGATTGAGCCACTGGAATGGTTTAGCAAAGTGTGGTTATTTAATACTTGGAGGATCCAATAACACAGAAAACACTTCAGGTAGCAGCCTAGGGGTAAAAGCTTGGGGAAGGCATCTTGTTGAGCCTGTGCCCGAGCAGAGTCTGCTGCAGCCGTGTTCTTCCCCCAGCACAGCTGGGGAATGGCCTTTGGAGCACGACGGTACCTCAGAGGCTGCACCTGAAACGGTGACCTCAGGAGATGCCGGTGGCAAGGGTGCGGCTGCTGGTCGCTGCGCCTGGAGCAGGGCTGGCCTTTCCATGTCTTCAGGCTTAAGGATAGTGAATGTAAATGTTTGTTTAATTCTTTCTCTCTCATCTCCCCTCCTTGTCTTTGGGAAGAGCCTCTTGGGCAGCAGACCCCATCTGTCTCAAGACTGGAGGAAGAGGATTGTGAACTTTTCAGAAGGGTTTTTCAGCCATTGTACCAAAATACACTTTATAGGTTCCTTTTGCAATGCTTGGACTGGTATGCTATATTTGTGATAGAATGCCAGCACGTCCTGGGCAGGGAAGCCTTTGTTAAATTATTTTTATTATTATTATTATTATTATTATTAAGCAATGTTACCCCTTTGAATTCTGTTTCCACTTTCAGGAAGTATCAAAACTGATTTTGGAAGAAATGGAGTTATAACCTTAACTAGCTGGGGGACCTTCTCATAAAGTATTTTTCATCTTAGTGCTGTGTAACATATACAACTGCTCAGAAAAGTGAAAATGCAGCACCGGTCATTTCAACACTATAAAACATGCTTCCACAAATCCCGCTTCCCAGCTGTTTCCTTAACCCCACGGACACCGTTCTTTAAGTAATTCTCATACTGGAGGGGTGAATGATTAGAGTTAGAGTTGAAGGATAATGAAAAAGCCGATGTGGAAGTAGGGCATTCCTAGAAGTCAGACTAATTAACAGGTGAGGGGATTAACACCTCTCCCCAAGTAAACCCCAGTGATCTGTCAGGAGGCTGTAATAATGTAGGGCTTGTAGTTCAGAGAGTGGTTCAGTTAGGGAGGATACAGTACAATTAACTGCCTGCAATTAGAATGAGTGCCTTAATTACTGTGTTTACATTTTGCAGCCTCTCTGCTCTGATCAGACAAAGCCTTCTCTGCATATAAAGCTGGGCATAAACATTTTGCTTTTCACTCTTGTTTCCCTACCATATGCTAATTTAAAGATCTAAGATTGAGTTTTGGCAAATGTTTATGTAGCTCAAATAACATAATATAAAGCAACAAAGGCAGCAAAGTTTTCGCAGTTGTTTTGGT
Organism: Phalacrocorax aristotelis; assembly: GCF_949628215.1. Classification (NCBI taxonomy): domain Eukaryota; kingdom Metazoa; phylum Chordata; class Aves; order Suliformes; family Phalacrocoracidae; genus Phalacrocorax; species Phalacrocorax aristotelis. The sequence continues at coordinate 6,073,556 of NC_134294.1, forward strand.
CTGCCTTTTGCCTTTACACTTAAAGGATATGGATGTTTGCTAATCGCTTCAATTCATAACTATTCCTCCCAATTGCAAACATACATTAAATGGACTTTAAAGCCTCTTAAAAGGTATTTTGTCTGAAGTTGCTTTCTTCTCCTTAAGCACTTTGGTTAAACAGGGATGTTTGTCTGCTGTTGCAGGCAGGGGGATATTTTTTTCCTGTGTCCCAAGGGGCTGCTGTCTAAGGCTTGTTTCTAAAGTGTTTCAGACGTTAACACCACAATACCCTCAACTCCTTTGCCGTGACAGGTTTGGCTTTTGAAAAGCCACAGCTCCCACACTACGACAATTTGCCTTGCTCTGCAGCCTGAAGGCCAGTTTCCAGGTATGGCCGTCCAAACGTATATCGTAGCTAATTCGGGATGCTGAGATAGTTACACACCCACTGAATGGACCAGAGCACCCTGTGTTGCTACACTGTAAGATGAATTGCTTACATTATGAATTCAGCTGCGTAGATGAAACAAAATCAGCTTCCATATTAAGTCCAAAGCAACTGCTAAAGCGGTCAAGTAGGTCAGAATGCCAGTTCCCTGTGTAGAGGGTAGTAGGAAGAGCCATGAAGGAGTTCAACATACAGATGGTGACTTCTAAAGAAGATGCATAATTACTCCAGAAGGTGTCTGGTAGGACAGTTTTTTGAAATCAGATTTACTGAAAGCTGCAGTATTTCCAGGGACCAGATCTGTACCCCATGTCGGCAGACATTTTTGATAAGAACCCATAAAGACTCCTTTTCCCACTAAAACTGCTGCCTACAGGTGATGAACTGAGGAGCAGATCCTTGGAGAAGTCTGGGCTAGGTAGTATCTTGCTGGATTGCACACCTGAGGTTCATAAACCTCACCACAAGGTGTCACAGGTATTAATAATGCTAAAGCTGCAGGGGCAGGTCCTTAGGAAGGCTACCGTCTCCTGCCGGGGCAGCCAGCGAACAAAAGGTCCTGCAGAGTTCATGGAAGAGCAGGGAGTGGAAAATGGGCCTTCAGGCAGCTCTTCCCTTTTCTCATTTTTGGAGCACGAGCATTCTCATTCTGGCTCAAGAATTGCACCATCACAGATGGTTTTGGCCACAGAAGTGCCTTTTACTAAATTCACCTCTGCGTTTTGCTTTCGAAAAAGTAACATCTTTAAAAATGGCCAGAAGGAGAGACCAAACGGAGAGAAGGTGTTTTTCCTGTCCTTCAGAAGCCGCTGAAATCCAGGGTTCTGTTGAGCGTGTACTGGGAAGAAAGCCTTTGCCAACCAGTTCACGTGAATATGCTGAAACGCTGAGCTAACATACCAGGTTCATTTATCTTCATAAGAAGCATGAAGCCTACCGTTTCAGCTCTCATATCCACTCAGCCCCTCTCACTTACAATGAAAGATGGTTCTTTGCTACTTCTAGTTAACTTGTGTTTGCTATCTTTCATGCGAACTAACTGCTTTTGGAAAGCAACAGTTATTTAAACTTCGATGATTTAATTCAAGTTTGTGATGAATAAGAACCCTCAAGTATTTCTCTTCTGGTTCCCTCTACTTCCGTGTATTACATGATAGAATATGCTCAAAAGGTATTTCAGTGCCGTTGTGAGAAGCTGGAAGTCACCAGCTGCAAGTCAGTAAGTGTCGGCTGTCCGTGCTCTGCCCTGGAGAACGGATGTGCAAACAAGTAGTGAAGACCAGTGGGGAAAAGGCGTACGCGAAGGGCAGCTCTCTTCCCTTTGGCCTTGGCTGAATGACGCTGTCAGGCGGGTGGGCAGCTGACGCAGGGAGCGTAACGCCGGCACGTCTCGTCGGAGGCGGTCTTTGTTCCGAGGTTCGGCTCCGAATGCGGAATCACTCAGAGCTCAAGGGTACTTATGTCTAGGGCTATTCGAAGGCCGGCGTTTGCTGTTGTGTTTTTTAAAAATATTTTTTAACATTATTTCTCTGTGCTCTTTATTTTACAAATTTTGCTGGCAGCAGCGGTCTCTGTTGCAGTTCTATCCTCAGCGGATAAATAGGAGTATGTGAGAGGCTGATCGCGTGTGCGGCAGCAGTTCTGGGATGCTTCAGGATTTTGGGAAGGAGGGGAATGGCAGCGTATGTAAAATGTGTCTCATGGGCAGCGTATTAGGAAATAAATGGGTGCTGCTCTCATGAAAATGCAACAGGTGACATCCTGCGGCACCTGATGTACCGAACCTAGCTTCAAACTTTTTGCACGTATCTTGTCATCTTACCAAACTTCCTCAAAAATTGAGGCGTAAACTAGTTTCGCTGAGACCCATCATCTTACTCGGTTGCTTGAATCTCGTCCTCCCGCCAACTCTGCTCACTGCTGCAGTCTGTAGTGAAAATCTAAACCTGGGGGGAACATAATGGTCCCCTGGTGTCGCCTCTCTTAAACAACAAGCCCTAACCCTGAGCTAGTGGTACCCGCTTAGCCTCCCGCTGCTTTAGGATGCGTCTTCCTAGAGGACACCCAGCCTTGATTACAAAGATGTCAAACAGGGGGGGATCCCCTGTGTTCTTGCGTCAGGTGCTCCCATGCTTTAATTTCTCTTGTGGTGACTTCTGCACTGCTTTTACATGTGCAGACCACTTTCAAATCAAAGCAAGATGAAGAATGGTCTGGTTTTCGATGTCTTTTGTGTACCATCCCAGTGCCTTTGGCAATAGGAGCTACCACCAGGCAAATATTTACTTTACAAATTGGGTTAGGATGGAGAGACTGAAGTATTTTGTGCTCTAATTGGAGTAAATTATCAGATTATGCAGGTAAATCTACGTGGGAAAGGTTACTTATCTGTTTGCCTTATCTTAATGCATGGTTAAAAACAGGAAGGCAATGATAAGGATGGTTCATGAAGGGAGGGAGAAGGCTGAAGGGGCAGAAGTCAGAGGACAGAGGGATGAAAGTGAAGCAGCTTATAAGTGAATACCCCAAACCTCAAGGATTTAACTCGGCATTCTGCTGGTGTTAGAGGGGCTCAGAGGCTGAAGGCTTGCGTTACTTCAGGGTAGGTGGAGCTGAATGCTTTAGGTCACTGTTGCCCCTGCGGTGTGTAAGACTGCATGCTCCAAAATAGCTAATATGCTCTTTGTATCAGGCCCTTTTTAAGGGTATCTCAGATGTGGCACGTTGACTGACGTGGTCAAATAATTCTGAAAATACAGGTTAGGGTTTCCTCTGCAGTAATAGCATTATGGTCAGCAGAAAAAGCATTACCTTACTTACGCTGTTCTCTTCTTCAGTGATGTTATTTATTTTAAAGGTATTTTTATTTCACTGGGTATTGCCGTGAGAGGGAATGCAAAAATAGAACTTGGTAGTGAGATGTGTGAATATGCAAGTTGATTCCAGGAGCTGTGTTTCATTATTTCCTGAGCTAGTAGTGGACGAGTGAGCTCTGGCGTAGTCCGCATCCTTGCTGCTTTGCTGGTGATTGGCAATTTTTTAAAATGTTGGACAAACACATTACGAGTGTGACTCTATGTAGTAGAATTAGAAGAACAGGTGTATTTTTATTACTTTCCTCTCTGGGTAGATGTGTCTGGTTACTGCAGCAGACGTCTGGTTTTTATACTTACTGTTGCATGGTAGCAGTCTTTTGGGCTTCAAATGTGACAAGCTCCATGCTGGATGTATCCCCAGCTGTTTCTCAAATTGCTGATGGAGGGAAGGAATGGGGTTAGAGAAGGTGAAACAAGGTGAAACCTCACCTGAAGGAGGAGACTAAACATAGGCCGTTATTACTGATCAGTGGTAGGACTAGCTGCAGGACTGGTTAGTGTCTATAGTTGTTTGTTTCTTAGTGAAAGTTGGCGGTTGGAGGAAGTCCTTGTAAGCATTTCTAAAGTACCTTTATTCCAGAAAAATAACTATTACAGCACTTCTAAATTTTAGGTAGGCCATACGACTGCCGTGTCGGCTTGCCTTGGTTTCCCTAAATACCGTAAGTAGTGTATGAGCCATTTATCCTTGGCCAGGTACAGATTAAATATAGTTTTAAGCCATTGCTTCCCTCTTCGGGTTATTTGTCACAGTGGACAGGTATTTACATGCATAGCTTCAATAACGCTGGGTGTTAGATAGAGGTATAGAACAGTGCCTGTTCATTCCGTGAGAAATACAGCACCCCAGATGAAAAGGAACTGGCTTTGTGGGATTCAGAGTATGGGTTTGGTCTGGTTCGTTTTGATTTAACTGGGTCTCCCAGGAAAATGCATGGGAGTCCTGAGCTGTTGTTTCCCTTCCTCGCTCCTCCCTCCCCCTATCAATCTTGGGGAACTTTTTAGCAGTTAATTGCTAATTTTTTTGATGCATGTGGAATATCACATTGCTGCTGGGGTAAGCTGACATAAAGCCACTGGCTGCTGTAGCTGGATTTAATTTCACTGAATGCTTACAATGATTCTTTATCTCCTGGGAGAACGAGGGTAAATGTGGTGCTGGCGCTTTGCGGTGCAGTTGCGCCTTGGTTTACAGCTACAAGATTTTCATAGCTTGCAACACAAGTGTCTTTAGCATACCTCAGTGGCAGGAGGCTCTATGGATTTCAGAGGTGTCTTTGATGAGACACAGGAATCTACGCTGTAAAGCACACAAAACTGTCGGTCCTGATGAGCACTTCTGCTAGAAAACGAAACATGCAACCGAAGAGGGAAGACGACGTAGCAGCCCATCAATTAAAGTGGACATGGCTAAAAGGAGGTCACCAATTTGCTGAAGAAGGTGGAACTGCATTGGATGCATCTTTCCACACAGTTGACTGTTCCACCCTTTGACCTATATTGGTACAAATCTTGGGTTTCTCTGATTAAGACCTTCCCTGTCGTAGACTATGGCTTTCACCAGTTTTGCCCCTACCTTAAAAACTCAGGCTTCCAACTGCGAAAAGTCTGTGTCTCCCCCCTTCTTTTATTTTTTTTCCCTTATTTTAGTTTTCCTTTCGCCGTCGCAGCACAATCTCTCTGCCCCCTCCCATGGCTGGGCAGTGGAAATCCAGACCCAGAGCAAGCAGCGCCCTGTCGTCGTGACCACTGGGGGGTGTTAGAACGCAAGGCGTGGTGCCCCCCTCCTGCCCAGGGAGCGCCGGGCGTCCCAGCAAAGCAGCAGGGTGAGAAAAATGGGAGTGGGGGCAGCTTCTGTTCCAGGGGATCCTTTAGTCGGTGTTGCTGGCTTGGTCAGGTTTCTGAGTGTCAGGAAATCTGACGGTTGATGGCAAACACAAGCTGGTAGCAATTCCTTCCCGCCCCCCAAAAAATATCTTAGCAAGAGAAATGAAGCTTTTCTCAGTCTACAAGGTCAGGTTTTCTTCAAAGAGGTTAATTTTTGGCTTGCAGCATTAACTATTGTTGGAATAAGAAACAAAGTACCCCACCTGGACTGCAGCCAAGAGTCACAGGACCTCAGGGATCATCTAGCCCAACCTTTCTTGGAAGAGCCCAGCCTAGACAAGATGACCCAGCACCCTGTCCAGCGACTCTTGGAGGTGTCCAACGTGGCCGAGTCAGCCCCTTCCCTGGGGAGATTATTCCAGTGGTGACTGTCCTCACTGTGAAAAATTTCCCTCTCGTGTCCAATCGGAATCTCCCCAAGAGCAACTTGTGTCCATCCCCCTTGTCCTCTCCATGGGACTCCGTGTAAAAAGGGAGTCTCCATCTCCTTTGTAGCTGCCCCTTAAGTACTGGTACATGGGGATGAGACTCCCCTCTGAGCCTCCTTTTCTCAAGGCTGAACAAACCCAGCTCTCCCAGCCCATCCTCGTATGGCAGCTTCCCGGTCCTCTGATCATCCTTGTGGCCCTTCTCTGGACCCCTTCCAGCCTGGCCACATCCTTTGTGTACAGCAGGGACCAGAACTGCACACAGTGCTCCAGGTGTGGCCTGACAAGCGCTGAGTGGAGTCCCTTCTCTTGGTGGTGTCACACCTGCCTCTCAGCGTTGTTCAGCCCCGTCTGGGTGTCCCGGTACCGGTAACTCCCCATACTAGCCAGTTCTCCATCCACCCGTTGGCTTTCAGCTGGTGATTTGGTCTGACTGCTACCTCATCTGAAGACTAGAGGAGACTAAACATAGGCAGTTAACTTTGGTGCTGTTTCTGTATTGTGTTTGTGCGCTCCTGAAAAACACAAGTAGTCCTTCAGAGCATTCCTGCAGGGGAAAAAAAGGAAAAAAAAAAAAAACCCAAACCCAAATCTTAGCCTCTAGTTATGGATGGGAGGAGCATGGTGAGCTCTTCATTCTCATGGGAGCTTTTGAGTATTTCAGGATCATAAAATAAGTGGAGTTTTTGAACACAAGTTGTGTTGTAACCAGAATTTTCATATAATCATCACCAGCAGGTTAATCCTCCCCTCTCAACGCACACCTACTCCTGCAAGCTGTTCATTTATACCGGTTGCCTCTTTGCTAATAAGCTTTGAAAAGCAAGTTCGTTAATGTGCTGACTGCCAGACTGTGCTTTAATGAGCCTTTCTCAATGCCTCCTATCTTATCTTGAGCTTGATAAGTACAAAACGTTCCTGTGACTTTGCTATAAATTACATTTTATTGATGCATCTCAATATGAAATGCCTGCTGCAGTTTGTTGGTGTCTGTTTGCTTTGGAAGGGATAGCGTTGTACAAATACAGGTCTGAGGTTTTCTTGTGACGTGGGAATTGCTGGGCAAAGATTTTTTTTTTTTGAGGTACATGGGAGGCTTTTGCATGCATTTGTAAAAGGAGGCCATTGCCATTTGCCTTCCACGTCAATCAGTTCTTGAATTGTGCAAGGTTATTGTTAATTCTGAGCACTAATTTTACCTGAAATTAGGACTCTTTTTTTTTTTTTCTCTCAGGGCTAGATAAAACTACTGGGTTACCTTTGCTGTATACAACAGGTGGGCTATCGGCTGCCTGTGATTCAGCCTGCGGAAGACCTGAGCTGATGGTTAGGTTAGGTACTTCTGCTTTACTGGCATGTGAATGCATTTAAGATGAAGGGAGTAATTGTGAAGGCTCATGTAATGGTTTGTTTACTTACCTGGTGCAAGCTATACAAACCTGGTAGTGAATGTGAACTATGTGCAACGTGAGGACTCTGCAGACAAAGGTAATCCATGCTGGACCTGTTTGTTTCCCACCGTACTCTCGAGCAGCTTTACGACTGCTCTGGTGGCTGACTGCATCAGCCTGCAGGAGAACACGGTGGCTGGGTATCACGGCAGGGCAGACCGGTCTGCTACAGATGGAAAGGCGGAAAATGATTTTTACAAATATTACGTGGCTGCTTTTTCCGGAGTGAAGATTCCCTGTCAGCTGCTGCTGCACAAAGTAGCCCTGCTCTGGGACGGACGGATGGGGAAAGTTAAGCTCCTGTAATTAATCCTGTAAGGACGATTTTAAATACCTCCGTGCCTTCTGTATCCATAAAAGAAACACAAGGTGTTTGTCCCTTATCAACTGTGTGGGTGGGGAAGTGAGCTGTGACTTTGAACCCGCTATGATGGATATTGCTTAGTGATAGTTTCCAATTGCTATGGGCAGCATCTGTTTAAGAAACACCTGTGTGCGTGTTACGGAGTTGTCCAGAGATGGGCGTGATTAGGTTTACTTTCAGCGGGGTCAGGCACGGATGTTTTGCAGGTTTTTTGTTTCAGTGCTTTCAGCTAATGTACATTGTTATTCATGCTACTGTTTGTCTACCTGAAAAACAGGCCAGCCGGTCTTTCAGCCCTTCCCCAGAAGGCCTTTATTTACAGTTGATGCAAATTTTAATGGCTATCAGGAAGTTGAATTTGGGGAAGTTTATTTTTTGTTATTGAAACGGTAAATCTTCACAGTTTTCATTGAGCCTAACTGTGAACATTTGTCTGTACTTGCATGTGAGGGTGTCTTTGAAGTCACACTTCAGTACGAATAGAAAATAACTTTTTAAACGTGTAAAAACCGGCTATAGGCTCCAATTCTGATGCTTCTGCTAGTGCTGTATTTGAGATGGAACTTATTTCTGTGTCTAAACTCTTCTATTTTAGTCGTGCTTTGGTTAAATCCTATTTCTACATGTTATTTATGTGTAACCGTGGTGCTGAGTGCTTTGAAAATAATGGTCCCAAACTCTTCTTGGGCTGGATGGAGTCTTCTGAAGCCTTTGAGTCTCTTACCATCCGTTGCCATTACAGTAAGGCATTTCCTTGTTCATTAGGCAGAGTAAGTCCGTACCTGAGTTCGAAGCAAGCCCTTCTGCGACACAGGAGCCGTAAGTTACGCTGTTATCCGCCACACACCCAATATCCGTGTCTTCCTGACGATTCCCTTTCCAGAACCACTGCACCAGCCACCTGGAAGCCTCCGCATTTTTTTTCACCCAGGTTCTTGCCTTCATGCTTTTGGTGCAGTTAAATAACGAAACCCATCAGGCTGTGTCAGAACCACACGCGTACCTGAATTACGTTGCGCAATAAATGATGTGTGTGACAACGGGTGTACGGAAACATTCTTTTGAGTTAAGAGCATTGACAATTTGTTTTAAGAGAATGTTCCCCTCTTCTCTGAAATAGATCTGGCTATGCTGTATTTCCAGCTCCCTAATGAGGAGAGACGCTTCAGCTTCCCGAATTACACGTTCTGCGCGTTCACTACGGGAAACAAGATGGGAGTTTTGTTTGCTTCTTCCTGACCAACTCGGAGGCTTTATTCAACTGATTTTTCTGGTCTAACAACATGTAATCAACAGCGACAGCAATTTTAAATATCTGTTTTAATGAAGCTTTAATCGTGCAGGTGCTCAGCAGCTATATCACTGACTCCGCAGCTCTCAGTGTGGAAAGGGCAGCTGCTGTATTGAAGAAGAGCGATCAAACCTGGGTATAACAATGACGTACACAACAATAACAAGGTGCCTTATGAAAGGACTGAGATATTTGCAGTGGGGCTCAGCTGACATTGCCAGGTTTGTGGTTTAGTGTGTCTGCACGTGCTTCTGCCTGCAGGAAAGGAGGCAGTTTCCGTGTTGGGCTTTGTTGTGAGAATAGGCATTTCTTACCAGAAGGATGGTAAAATGTACTTGAGGCCAAAAGTGGGGATGAGGAAACAGATTCTTAAAAGCCTTGAAATGAAGTATTCTGTTCTGTTCTACGCGGGCATTGGATTGGGTTGTGATGGTTTGCTGAGGACTTCATCACCCTGGAAGAAGAAAACCGCCACTTGGAAATACCACGCGCTAGTGGAATGAGCGTGGGCCTGGGCTTCCGTGCCTTCTTGGTGCTGTCTTACTGAATGATGCGGTTTGCTATTCCTCGTTCTCAATTTCCCAGCCCACATTGCCAGATGGAAGGGGGCTTGAATAATTCACCTTACTCAAAGTTATCTGAACGCCAGTCCAGTTGAAAATCTGATCTTTAAATGTCTGAGTACAGTTCAGGGGATGGAGTCTATTCCCAGCTTTCCCACTTGTTTGATATGTAACTTCCTCCCAGAGCTGAGGTGACTTGTTTCTTTGTTTCTTGTCCTAGATTTCTGCATATTTATTTTGTGACTTAAGGTAGACTCCTAGTTTGTGTTGGTAATGTGCCTAGCACAGTGGGACCTGAATTTCAGCTGGCCCTCTACAGAGGTAACATAATACAAATAACAATAGAGGTGATTAGACTTGCTAACTACTGTTGTTTTAGCAGCTCTGAGTGCATTAGGTTGTATTAGCCACAGATCAGTAAATTTATTTCTATTTTTAAAAAAGAGATAATTAACCGGGAAATCACATCATCTACAGTTCTTGAAAGATATAATCTCTCAGCTATGTGGTTACCTCTTCATTTTCCCAGAAAAGTTCATCATCTTTGTGCTATCCCCTTCCCCTTGTTCCCTCCGCCCCAGGGTAGCAGCTGGAAGGGGTAGTGCATGTGTTTCCCTCCCCCCCACCCCCCCGCCCCCAATTAGAAGTTCCTTTTCCATTAAATAAATAAATAAAACCTAATCAAGCAGACAGTGTATGAGACCCTGTTTTTCCTCCCAGAGCTGAAGTTAAAAATTATTCAATGTAAAATTCCTGGCCTGTGAAACAGAGGCTCTGTACTGTACCAGGCAAAGATTTTCACCAGCATTCTCTTGCTTAGCCAAGGCTGAGATAACAGACACTGTGAAGCACTTGGTGGAATAAATCTACAGTTCCGAGATTCCATCGGGGTGTTCATCTTCCACCTTGTTTTTTCTTTCCTTAACAAGGTACTGCGTGAACTTGGAGTTGATATTTGACTTGACTTTTTTTTTTGCTTAAAGTGGACAATGCCAAATGAAGCTAGATGTTGTTGTTTCGGTGTTGCTTTTGTCTTCGCATTTAGATGACGGCTGGAGAGAGCAAGTAAGTCGTTAGGCTTTATCTTCTCTTAACGAAGAATTTTCTTGAGGGACAGTTGTAATCACGCTTTGCAATGTTTTGATGCAGTTTTGAAAGTGGTTTAGGAGCAAAAGGGTAAAAATGACTGAATTTTGAGACACTCAAGTCAAATGAAATAAGGCTGAATGGCAGCAGTTCTCTGGTGCAAGGTGGCTTCTCGAGACGGTGGTTAGTAGCAAGGTGATTCTTATTGCTGACTTGTGTGTTAAGAGCTACCTGCAAGTTCCTTCCTAGCTTTTCAATTAATTTCTGAAGATGCTTAGCCACTGATACGGTTGCTTGAGAAGCAGGAGGGAAATTACCAGTGGAAGAGAAAGGCAGAACACTTTTTTTTTTTTTTAAACACAGGGATCTGTAGTGATTGATATTGTTTGTAATCATATCTTGGGTGTTTACTTGGGGATGTGAACTCCCATTGTTGGCTTATGGCTGTAATCACCAGTCAGCCTGCGAAACCCATTTCCTATTCAGAAGGATCCTGGATTTGTTGTACAAGTGTTAGCGGCGAAGTCAGGAGATTTACGTCGCTGTGTAGTTTTTGTGGAAATAGGTACGCTGTGAATCTTTCAGCAACAGAGGCCTAACACAAAATCTGTGCTCTTTCTGATGAGTGGGTAGCTAAAAACATGGGGGCAGGATAGAGGGGTGCAGTTCTGAGGCAGATGTAAAATCCACGCAGAGGTTAAGCTGTAGGAGCGTTCCCAGCTTGCTGTCTGAAAATGAAATAACTAGGTACTGTTTTCTTGCTTTGTGGGATGCTCTTATATGTCTGAATGTCCAACATCCGTGGGGAAGGGAAATGATTATTTTTTAAAAAAATATTGAAATCCTAGCAAAGCTGGATGTTCTAAATTGCAAATTCAGGTTAACAGTATAGCAGAACGCAGGAGACAAATGTGGGTTTGGGCTTGAAATAGAATCATCACAAAGAATGTAGCAACAGTAACTCGGAGCCCCCGCTGCTGTGGTGCCAGGCATCCGGGGCAACCTGAAAAAGCAGAGGAAGCCCTAAGGTCACTTCAGATTGCCCTTGAGAACAGTATAGGGGGAGCTGGCCTTTACTTCAGCGGGAAATTGTCAAGTGCCTGTCCCGTCCTTTCGGGAATCTCTGCATATCGGTATAAACGTCCTGGGCTTTACTGGGTAGAGTGATAAGCACCCTTATTATTGCAGTGCCTTTTCTTTGCGCTCCAGCAGGGAAAGGTGCACGACGGCTTCCTCTTGTTCCGCGGCAGGAGCAGGGCAGAGATCCTGCCCAGGCAAATCGCAGTGTCAGAGGAGCCGGGGCTTTTAAGGAAGTGTTTGCGTATTGCTAATGATGGTGTGGTATTTATTTGGAAAACAACATGTAAAAATGATGTACCGGACTTGCAGGCCTTCCTTAATTTCCACTCTTGCTTTCCTGCGTGCTCTTGTGTCTCTTCACGGTACTTCTAGGCAGGCTGTGCCACAACCTGCCCTCGGGTGTCGTGACCTTTCCTTTTAGTGCCGTGGCCTTCCGTTGAACTGGGTGGTAATAATGGAAGTGGCATCAGCGATTCTGTCTGCACTGTGACATCAGGGGTCTTTGCTTGAAGGTACAGGGCCAGATCCAGCCGCAGGGGATAAAACTTTGCCTTGGACCACTGAAGTTTTCACCCCCCAGGATTCTAGGCTGTATGTAAAATATATATATATAGGCTATATGCAATAAAAACTTCTAAAAAGCCCAGTGGACCCAAAGCCCATCGAGGGCAGCAGAAAAGCTCTGACCCACTTTCCTGGAATTTGGTTCAGGATTTTGATCTCTTCTCTAACAAAAACGTGTTTTGTTTTCATTTTGGCTCAAGTGAAAAGGAGAGTTATTGCTAATGATTTATAGGGCAGTGAGAGGTAAAATGAGAGCGCATTTCAAAAGAATGGCAAGTTTTCTGGGCGAGATCATACTCGGGAGCTTTCTGACCTTGCTGAGCAACTCGTCTGGGGGCAGGGGCGTACACAGGGGTACATCTTTTGACATCCCTTGATGTGTCTTGGGAACCCCCAAGACAGATCTTTTTCCTTTCTTGTTACCAACAAGCAGAATTTGGGATAGTTTTCCAGATCCAAGGAGCAATATAAACTGACTTTGTTTTTCGTGCTGTGTGCCTTGGAAGCTGTATCTCTCTAGGTCCGTTGCAACTGCCTGACGTAGGCAGGAATCTGTTTTTCTTCTCTGTGTCGAGGTGAATGCACCGCTTGGTCCACGGGGATACTTGCTGTGATATTATAATCTGCATCATAATACTGCATATTCCACAAAGGTATTGCGAGACTCAGCAGTGATTTTGGAAATGCTCGTGTTGCTCAGACTGAAATCCTTCTTGTACCATCTTGTACAATATATATATGGTCTTATACTGTCTTCGATAACAAGGTGATTTCATATACTGATATAAGAATAACATCAAAATTAATATATGCTGATCCTGAGTGAATGGAACCAGAATGCAGCCTTTTGCATCAACACTAGTATAAAAATAGAAATTCTTGTTATTCATGTTGTAGTTATACCCATACTGAGCATAATGCAGCCTCAGCCTCATTTAATATCCGTGGAGTTCAGTGAGAGTCTTTCTACTGACTTTGTGCTCCAGTCGGGGTGCTTGATGGACACCTAAAAGTAACCAAAAGTAGGATCTGAGGGGGAATAAAAAACCTAGATGGAACACAAAGCCCCTCCCTGGGCTGACAGTTTTTCTCCTAGAGTTCAGAATTCAGGTCAGGGTCCCTGACTGTCAATCCTACCGGGGAAGCAGAATAGTACGTTAAAAACAAATGTTTCTTTTTTTCACCAATAAAATGAATATGATAATGTAGAACTGAGTCTTGTTGATTCTCCAGGCTGGTGGTATCATGTCTTAGGCCAGCGTCTTCCACCTAGAAAAACTGAGTTAATGTGTTGGGTTTGCCAAGTGCCTCTTAAAGGTCAAGCTTCTTGTCTGCTTGGGAAGACGGTGGCTTCTTCCCTCGGTTAAGAGTCCAGACGAGTGTAATTGTAACAACAAAAGGAGCTGTTTCTAAATTTAAAGGCAACAGAAATGGTTCTTGGGCCCATGAAGGCCAGCATCTGGGACCACAACAAAAGCAGCAAACCTGGAGTCAAGGCCAGGATCTTCTGATCCTCAGCTAGTAGCTGGAGTACAATCCATAGGTCAGAAATCACTCCTGGTACAACCACTGCCAGCTAGTGTTGTTGGCAAGCCAAGGAGCAAAGCGGGGTGCCTGATGTCCTATAAAACATCTCAGGCAGTCTTTCTTCCGCTGTGGTGTCAGGGTGTAGAAACAGGTTGTTGCTGCTTGTCCTTCAGGGGTTAAAGAAACTACACGAGGAAACTGCCTTAAAAACCTAGTCTTCCGTCTCTCAGGCGTTCCTGCACCCTGGTTGATAACTCACTGGTGTGGTTCCTGTTTCCCACCGGGCAGCCAATAGCAGGGGCGTGTGTGGCTGCCCTGAGTCAGCAGCTTGGCGTGAAACCTGACGCTGGCCTTACGCTAGGCGTGCAGCAAGCACTGGCAGTTGCCTCTTCAGTGCTGCTCCTTCCTTACAACGAAAACGTACACGGTTCTTCTTTGCAACCTGTACGGTTTTTCACCTTTTGATATTTGTTATTAAAATTCAGCTGTAAGGCGCTTTCCCCCCGCCCCCCCCCTTACGGCAGAGGTTTGCCTCTCTGTACCTAAAGCAGGTTGAATGTTTGTAACAGCTTCTTGGCCAATGCAAATCAATGTCGTTATGTGACGTGCACTCAGCGGAGCAGTTCATTGGCCCAAATCCTAGAGATTATTTATAAACCTGAGAACTCTCCCTTCCTTCCGCGCACAAATACAAATCGTTATATTCCACAGACCCACTGCTTTTAATTACGTCTTGCAGCTACCCATTAAAACCTTAACCAGCAGTTTCTGCCTTCCCAAGGAAAAAACGTTACTATGCATCCCCTCTTATGCCTGGATCGTATTTTAATCCCTTCTTTTGGGACGCATCCTCCACAAGAAGAAACAAGGCTTCAGAGCACGTGAATCACAGCTGGAAAGAGCATTTGTGACATTTTAGGCTGATGTTGGTCTCTTCCCTGGAATACATGAGCGGCAGATGCTCTATAAAAAGAAAACAGAAGAATATACATTGTGAGAGATAACAGTGTGAAACTTGCCATAAGATTAATCTAATCATAAAACAAAGTAACTAGAAATCAAAATAAAAGTGGTTACCCAGACAGAGAAGTTTTAGAAGTTCTATTACCTTAGTGCCTGTTCTAGATTTGGACCTAGTAGCAGGTCTCAGGCAAAGATTGCATCATATAATTAGTCCTTCTGTATCTTCTACCTTTGGGACCGCTTTTTAATGCAGCCTTTGCTGAAAGGACTGAAACCTCATTAATGTCAATACACCATAGGTTCGTTACAAGGTCTGAGGGTGTTGAATAGCCCCCAAGACAATTGCTTTGCCTCCTGTCAGTCTGCTTTGAACCAGATGTGCTTTTCTGCATGTTAGTAAGGAACATATATTCAAGAAAACAAGAGAGTTGAAGTATTTTATTGATTCCCTGCAGCCCACGATGGAGGTAGGGATTCTCTCTGAAACATCGGTTCTCATCAGCATACAGAGAAATCAGGCTTGGCTCAAGTCTCTGGGTAGAGTATGTAAATTTTTGTTTTTATAGCTGAAAGAGGAAAAAAAAAAACCCCAAGATTTCCATGTCTTCTTGTTCCCAGTTAGTCCATCTATGGGGAGGGATTCTATAGGCCTTGGGGAAAGAATCTGATGTGGAAGGCTGTATTCGTTGCTTTGATCAGCTTCTGAAGCTCTCTGCCCAGCTGCCAAGTGGTTAAAAAGACTGAGATGCGTGAGAACTGGCTCCAGCGATGATCACGGGCATTTTCAAACTTTCAAACTTTTTGTTCTCTTCATCCAGTGTTGGTTTTTTTTTCCCAACTTCATTTTTCAACAGATTTTAACACCAAAACAATTAGTCTAAAACAAAAGAGGCTTTGGGTCTTGAGAAATGGCCCTTGAACCTTCTGAATGTGCTAAACACTTGCTGAACCTAGTAGCAGAATGAAGTACGTGCTGCAGAACCCCCAGGAAGACCACAAAGCTAAAGCAGCTCAAGAAGCCTCCCCTAGAGTTCTGCACTGAATTGGTCCCTGGAGAGGCGGAGGGGAGAGGGAGGGTCTGACAGAGGATTTTTTGTTTTGTCTTGGTCCGATTTCATGGTGCATGTTTGCACTGCTGATGGGAATTTCTACCCTGATTCTCACTTAAAACAACAGTTATACTGGGGAGCTGAGGAACCCTAGACTATATTAGTTCTTAAGTGGGGTGCTCATGTTAAGAATAGAGATCAAGAGACCGCGTGTAACCTATCTGTCATGAAGATGTGGGCAGGATACATAAACAAGTACATGAGGGAAATTTATGCAGGCTTTCAAGAATCCTTAGCTAAAAAACTTCCTGGAATGAGAACAGAAGACATGAAGTATCTGCTCAGTCCCTCCCAATTAAATGATATTTCAGTGGGCTTAAAGTTTACCCCCAATTGTACACAGAAAGAAGAAAACTGAAGGAAAGCTTTGCATTATTCCTTTTTCCAATCTCTACTACCAGGATACACACTTGAAGTCTTTCGCCTTTTAGAGTTGGAGGCAATACTTAGTTTTCTTTAAAGATTAGCTTTGAAGACAGCATAATGTTTAACCTTCTTGCCCTGATTAGGGTGGAATGTTAATTAATACTTATTCACTACTTAATGTCAAGTACTGTTGAAGGTGCAAAAGAGCAACACGAATGTAGTTCAAAAATTATGATGATGAGGTTCTTCAGATGGAACCTTTGCTTTTACGTTATAATTCCCTAGATTTCTGTTAATATTCTAACTCATTAGGTACATATTTGATTTTTCCAGGCAATTGCTTTGCACTGAATGTATGTGCTAATGATCTTTCTTAGTGGGTTAATTCATCATTTCAGATGAATTAATCGTTTTAACCTTATTCACTTATTGGCTACCTACTTCAGCTCTTGTAGCGTTGTTCATACAAAGGATGCTGGAGTCAGTCTCAAGTGGAACGTTTGGATCAATTAGTTATGAAATTTAACTTCCAGTTTTCCACCTAGCTACTGGTTTGCCAGCGTATCTCCACCGGGGTTAGCGTTACTTCTGCTGTCCTTAACTCCCATGTGCAGATACAGCGGTCTGCAGCGGTTCTTGCATTACACATATCTGCTACCTTCTTCCTGTGTCTTAACTGAGCTCCGTGCAAGGACCGTGTTCCTGAAGTACTTCTGCTTTTTTCCTGCAGAACTCCAAGTACATCTCTGAATCTGAGGTATATACCTTACACACGTTTCTCATGCCCTAGTCCTTGGCTTCTCCTTGACTGCCATAGCCATCTTGGCAGGAGTCTGACTGCCTCTGCATGTGAATGTAGGTTTGGAGTTGCAGTGTAAAAATGAGAAAACAAATCCCACATATCCCATGTAAAGGGCCAAACCATTGGCAATACTGATTTGGGAAAGGCAGTGAGATGGGTGAATGTGAACCTCCAATCAAGCAATGAAAGGAGTCCAGTACAGACTGGAAATAGAGGATGGGTAAATCATTCTTTAGTGATCATTCATTCCTTTTCTGTTTGTGCATTAACTTTCATAAGACTGTTATTTGAATCACAAGTGAAATAGTTCATATAACTGAGGCAAGATCTCAGCTGGTTTAGCTTCTTTTGAGAAAGGCTCCTGGACTTATCCAAAGATGCAAGCCTGACCCATGGTCCCTTGTTATTTATCCAGTACAACAAACTCTGTACCATTAGGATAGCAAATCCAGTCAGTGGAGACGTGACCAGCATTAGTAATTGTAGGGTAAACACTTCAATAAGGGTGAAATAGCAAAGTGAGGGGTTAATGTGCTGTAGGTCAATTTTTTTTTCCAGTTCAACCCAAACTGCCAGTGAATCCGGTTCCAAAGCGTGGTTAAGTTCCTGCACAACCCCTGATTAAACAGGAAAAACCTGTGAATTGTTGGCTTTACATCCTGGACTGAGGACAGGGTGCACTTGAGTAACATGCATGCTTCAGTGTTTCATTTAAATTTCTAAAGCTTCAGAGGAAAGGGAAAAAAAAAATCTAGGTCTTTCTATAAGAGGAGGAAAAGATCTAATCTGTTTACACCCTGAATTCCTTACATTCCTTTGATAGTCTGCTACTATAAAAGCCCTCAGTCCCACCTACAGTATGAGTTTAATGGAGCTACAGAAAAGTTAAATCTTTCTGTAGAGGCAGATATGACATAATGTACGTAGAAGTCCTGTCTTATTTAGACACCAGTGCATCTACGTTGTGTTTGTGATTATTTAGTGCTCTGAACAGATCTTGTTTTTCCTTCAGAGGAGGAGCCAGGCATGTACCCAACTTAATTCAAAAAGGCTCCTTTCCCTGGTAAGAACTTAAAAGTGTCCTGGTATGGGAATGCCCTTTTTGGAATACGAAGCTCTGAAGGTTTGTTTTTTTTTTTTTCTCCTGTTTGGACGTGATGACTCAAACTTGGTGCAAATCCAAGGCAAATAAAAGGTGCAGGCGCCTACAGTTGGTTAACTCCTGAGTCGCTGTGACTAGAGATCATGAAGCAGAGGAAAAGTGCTTCCCATGGTGTGGGCTCCACCCCTCTCTCTTCCCAGTCCTTTTCAGGGTACTGTGGTCTAGGCACCCTCCTGACTATGACACTGAAGGACTAGATGGGAGTTGAAGATTTCTTATCATCTGCTGCTTTGGTAATTAAATCATCCCCTTTGCTGCAGTTTATCCTAGCGGTGGAGTTAACAGCACCTGGCTTGCTTGGGTTTGCTTTCCCATGTGCACTCTTTCAGAATGGAGCCAGGTGTTGGATTAGTTTTGTTCATGTAATGCCGTTGTGTTGAGCCATTGGAATCAATCAACAGAGGTATGCCAGTAGAATTTGGATCAGGACCGATGAGATGTGAGCGTGGAGTGATTATTTCTGCCACCTTCAAACCATGGTAGACTTCTAAAGACTGAAACAGAGTATTTGGAAACTGTTTTGGTGGGTGGTGAAGGGGCAGCTGAACTTAGGTCTGGCCTGTAGCTGGGACTTACAGCCTTGAGCGTAGATCCAAATATTTGGATCAGGAAGCCACCAAGTCTTTGGGGAGGGGGTGAAAGAGATTTTAAAGACTGCGATCTAGCGATTGCTAATGAACTTTTAAAACACATGATCTCCATTTTTGGTAAATTTCACTTCTGCTCTGCTTGAGGGATCTCCAAAAGATAGGTGTGCAAAAGGACCCCCAAAGAACCCAAGCCCCTAAAGTCCATATCACCCTACCTAATACCACCTCTTTCATAAGACTAGGCTGGATGCTTGACACTTGGCTGTTGTATGTATGTAATTATTTTGGAAGGAATTGCTGCTAGAACTGAATAAAGAGCACCTGGAATGCTCAGAAACATATACGGGATATCTGAATAAGGCAAATCTCACTGAAGTGTTTGAGTGAAGGGGAGCACTTCATGTGCTTTGGTCCAGTTTTGGTAGCAGTGAAATATCTAACCAGACAGAGTGGATGTTGAAGCACTGAAGCGTCGGTGTCTGAGGTGGAATTAGCTTCTTCACCTACCACTAACAGCAAACAGAGGCTCTTCTTCAGGTGGTTGGAGGGAGAGGGAGCCAAAAAACCTTAGTAGCAGTGCCATAAATGCAAAGTTAAATGTCTCCAGGAGGGTATAATATAGCCACAGCTTTCAAGTTCTAGAATATTTAACTCCTTGCTTTAAAAGTCAATAGTACATTTTGCCTATCTTTAAACTCACAGGGGCGAAGAGATTAATTTTTACCTTCAGTGAAAGGGCATAAATCTCACACGTTTTACTTGTCTCCCTGTGAATACCTTTCTCTAACTTTGCTTTGAGAAGTCATTGAAGAAATCAGTAGCTCTACTAATTAACATTGGAAACAAGGGTACACTTTGCATAACTAAACATTAATATCCTGTCAGGTGTCTCTGCAACAAAGACAGTATGTGGAAGAAATGGCAACGGAATATCAACAGCTCCCATCAGAACTAATCTAAGCTCAGTGATCAGCATTTCGTAACCAAAAAGTGATTTAAATAGTGTAGCCTTGAATCACAGCTGCCTTCTATGATTTACGGTAGCTCTGATTTTATTTGCAAATGAAGGCATAAGCAGAGCAACATTTGTTTTAATATTAAAATATTTTCTGGAAAATAGACTGATAATAATGGAATAACAAATCTTCAAGGTGTTTAAAAAAAAATCAGAAGAAATGAAACAAAAAAACCCTGCTTGAATTCTGTGCAGCTCAATCTTCTTGTGTCAGTTGTGGGTCAGGTCATGCTCATTTCTTCCTGTTACCTGTCCTTCCCTTTCCCTGTTCCTCCACTATCCCCCTTAAAAATCAAAAAGATATCATGCAGTCTTGGTCTGAGATAGAGACACTTGTTCCTTTTGTGCAAATCCTCACTGAAATTCCAGCCCGGCCCCAGTGTTGTTTTCCGTCCTACCAGAGCAGGGGAGAGACCGCTGAGTTGTGACCTGTTGCAGCGGTCTCTTCTGCTTCAGGAAGGAACTGAGCGTATTATTTTGAACTATTAATGTGAGCTGAAGAATGAGTCTCTGCCTCTTTTCCCTCTCGATTGTCAGAATTAGGAAAAGACTTTGTCAGCCTGAAGGGCTGCCTCGTTCTCCACAGTTAAGGACATGGAACCGACTTTGTGATAAGTCCTGCTTGCTGGGGTGTGGTGTAAATGTGGAGGGTGGAAGATTAGCCGCGCTTCCCCTGGGGTCAGCTTTCCCACCCAAGCTGGAAAGTGGGTGGTATGGGTGGTCGCAGCAATCGAGTTGCTTTTGGAAGCTCTTGAACAAACTGTATTGTGATTGGGCGAGTACTTATCAGGCTAGCTACAAAGAGAACTATTTAAAAAGAATCCTTCCCTGCACCACTAGTTCAAGAAGTGCTTAGGAAGTGTCTTATCTACTGGGGTGAGTGCTGTAACGCAGTGAAGCTCTGCTGACATGAGAGAGCAGTGCTGTTTTGTACCAGGCATGAAGCTTTGACTGAAAGCATAGCAGTGAATTAATGTGTTTGTAGCTGGTAGGTGGTGGTGGGGGGCTCCCTCAGCGATGCAGATTTGGTTTTTTTTCTGTTCCACATTTATACTTTAAGCTTTGTTTTTACTCTTTGTTTGCATATTTGTGCCGCAGCGTTCGAACCATTCAAGCATCTTCTGCTTCAGTATGGAAGGCTTCAGTACAGGGTCACCAATGAGGAAAGCTGCCACTCGAGGTGCGGGTAAAAGGTTTCGGGCCAGCGGGAGTGCTCTGAGGAGGGGGCTGATGGGTGTCACATAGCCCTGACACAGCCCGGGACGGCTGTGTTTCTCCAGTTCAGCCGTTCCTGGCACATCCCGCTCAGCCCACTGCGTATTATGGGAGAGCAAACTGCCTGGCATTAGGGGCACAGAAAGGGCTGCAGAGATAAGCTGCAAGTTAATGAGTTATAGAGGCAGTAAGAGATGACGTAACCAACCACAGGAGACTTATGCTAGCTAAATGCGTTGAGAAATTTATTTATTAGTCAATCTGAATAAAGAGATGCTTCCCAGAACTCTTCATACTCTGAGACTCCCTGTAGGGTGGTTTTTTGACTTTTTTTTTCTTCTTTCTTTTTTAAGCTGTGATCTGCATTTTTTGTAGGTGATTCACAATATTGTCACCTGATACTTCCTCCTTTGACTGAGGGTTAGCTGTTAACTGCCCATCCCACCTACCTTCCAGTTTAAGATTAGGCCTGTGCCTTTTTCCAGCCTGTGTATATGGACTTGGGCATGAGCCAGCAGCGTGCCCTGGCAGCCCAGGGGGCCAACCGTGCCCTGGGGGGCATCGAGCCCTGCATCGCAGCTGGGCGAGGGGGGGATTGTCCCGCTCTGCCCCGCGCTGGGGTGGCCTCACCTCGAGCGCTGTGGGCAGCGTTGGGCGCCACAGGACATGGAGGGTATAAAGCTACTGGAGAGTGTCCCGAGGAGGCCACGGGGCTGGGGAAGGGTTTAGAGGTGAAACCGTACGAGGAGCGGCTGGAGTCCCTGGGTTTGTTGAGCTGGAGCAGAGGAGGCCGAGGGCAGCCCTCATGGCCTCTGCAGCTCCCTCCCGAGGGGAGGAGGAGGGGCAGGGCTGGTCTCTGCTCTCTGGTGACCAACGCCAGGCCCCGAGGGAATGGCAGGGAGATGTGCCAGGGGAGGGTGAGGCTGGGCATTAGGAGAAGGTCCTTCCCCCAGAGGGTGGTGGAGCCCTGGCACAGGCTCCCCAGGGAGGCATCACGGCACCAGCCTGGCGATGTTCCAGAAGCACTTGGACAAGGTGTGAATTTGGGGTGTCCTGTGCAGGGACAGGAGTTGGGGTCAGTGATCCTCGTGGGTCCCTTCCAACTCAGGGCATTCTGTGATTCTGTGACTTTGCTCTAATAGAGGATGCAAGAACAAATTGGACTGTCAGTCCTCTCCAAGCAGAGGGGACTACGGCAGAGTTTACCAGCACCGTATTTGCTGCCTCACGGGTTGCAGGCCTTGGCAGGGCAAAGGCAATCTTCTTTAGCCTGCTCCTATGTGGAAATGATGTAGGAAAAAAGTATTCTCCATCACTAGCAAAGCAAGGCTTCCCAGTACCGTGGCTGAACGGCTGCAGGGACTTTGTTTATTTCAAGATGAGCCATTTGAGTATGTTGTCTCTGGATTTCTGAATTCAGCTCTGAACTGGGCTTCTGTCCCTCACAGCTGGATATACTAGTGCCGCTTCTGTGCACTTGTTATTGATTGTGGTGGCAGTTTGCTCCTCGGCCTAGTGAGAGATTTGGTGTTCCTGTTGCCTCTCCTATGTATCCTGTGCAGATTTCAGACTCTTGCATGGCCAGTAGATACAAGTGTTTCTACTCCCTGCTTCTCACTGAACACACATATTTTTAGGCAGGATTAGAACAGCAAATTGTGATGGCATCAAGGCCTACAGGGCATTCCCCATTCTGTAACACGCCGCTTCCAGTGTGTGACAACATCCCGCTCTGATATAGTCCTGTAAAAAAAGAGAAAAAACCAAGAAAATAATTATTTCCAGTACGAACTTTTAGATGGACTCGTCTGAAGTCTTGTTCTGCAGAGAGGTTTGGATAAGGTACAGAATAAAAAGCCAGTCCTCAAATACTATCTAACTTTTTAACAGCATTCTTCTTGTTTCACCATTTGCATCCCTTGGCTTCCATTTGTCATTTGTTTTGCTGCTTCTGTTTCCCCAAAGGTACCTCATCTCAAAGGAATGAAATGTTTTGAGCCAACGCCTGGAGGCCCTGTGTTAATTTGTTTTATGGCCCTTTTCTCCAAGCTCATCCCTCCTATTTTCTGCAAACAGAAATTCCTTTTTCATCTAGAGTAGCTGTTTGAATCAGCAAGTTGAAAACATCATCATCAATCAAGTTCATGTTCAGTCTAACTTTCAAGCATCCAAGTGATTTAGAAACTTGAGTTCTATTTGCAGAAGTGATCAAAGCCCATATGCCAGATTTGAAGGCATTTCAGAGTTTGCGTCCATTGATTTGAAGGAGAGTTCAGTTCCTAAACACATGCCATAATGATTTCATGCCTTGGGGCTGACATCCTCTAAGGTGTGTGGGTTTCCAGCATCTACTGAAATAATGGATGCTACAGAAAAGGAATCTAGGAGTTCCAGGGTGCATTTTTCAACATTATGAACTATATTGAATAACTGAGACTTTTCTTTTTAAGGTCCCAGAATCTACACTTAAAATAATAAATGTCAGTGCAGACAGAAATTTCACATCTCTTTCTCTGCCTTCAGTCTCTTCGACCTGCCCTCTCCTCTCTTCTCCCCCAGCTTTCCTTGTTTAGGAAGGATTCAGGTCTTGGGGTACATGGAGAAACACTGTCCCCTAAGCTCTTGTTTCAGCCACTCACTTGAATGGGCTGGTATCTTCTGCTTGAAGCATGTGGACTCCAACAATGCAAGTCAACCTCTTGCCTCAAATACTTAAAAAACCCACGCAGTATAAAATCATTACATTTGCCTAGAAGCACTTTCCAAACCAACATTTTGCGACCTATTGACAATAATTTCTGTGCCGTGTGAGCATCCTGCAATAGTTGCACTTATCTTCAGTCACTGCCTGGTTTGGACTCAGCACGCAGCTCCTCTCGGGGAGCGCTGCTTAATTGCTTCTCAGTATTACCCCAGGTTTGGAAAAGATGGTCACAGGGCATGGTAGGTGGGCTTTTTGTAAGTGGTTTGGGCAGCTGGGCACCCAGCCTCAGTTAAAACAACCTGCTTAATGCTGGGCCAGCGTCCCCTGATACGGGCAAAGTAGGCAAGTGCCTACCAAGAGCTGTGAGGGGCAGCAGAGGGGCCTTGGCCCTGCTTGCCGACCCCAATTCTGCCAAAGCCCTGGGAGTTAGACTGGCAGCAGCCGCTCCGGAGGTGTCGGGGCATTGAGCACTCCAAGAGGAAGAAGGAAGAAGGGGTGCAGGAGGAGGGCAGGCCTTCCTAAAAGTGGAAACATCCCATAAACTCCCATTGTCTGGGAGCATCCAGAGCAGCAAGCCCTTTCTCCAGTTTTCTCTTTGCCCTGTGCCGTCCCTCTCAAGAAGAGCTCTTCTCGTTTCCTTTTGCCTACCCGTCTGAGGAAGCTTGAGTTAGCTCAGCCATGGAACAGCTGACAGTCCCAGCCTACCTTTGTTTTCAACAAACATCTGTCCACTTTGCTGCCTCTCCAGAGTGAAAGAAAGAGCGTCACCTATGGGCAGGCGTTAGCTGAAGAGACTCGGGGCCACAATGAGAAGCATATCAGCCTTTACCAAAACTGCTGACCTGGGTGTTTTGGTTAGAGTCATACTGAGTTTGAATATTTGAATTCAGCCACAGTGAGGCATAATCAGTCATGCTCTATACAATTAATAGAATGAAACACTCCTGCAGCTCCGAACTGTGGGTTAGGTCATCTGTCACTTCCAAGTTTTGTTTAGTTCTTATCAATAAACTATAGCTTAAAAGGAGGAGGTTTTGAACCTATCACAACTCTTCTATGTGATATAAATCACAGGTGTTAACCCTTTAGCAGCATGAAAATGGAGCATAAATTGATAAAAAATTTAATTTTCACTTTTCTTAAGGAATTAAAGTGGTATAGATAAAGATACTGTATCACTGGGACAACAGATTGAAAACTGCATTTCTTGAAAGGCAACATACACAAGCTTTTTCACTGGATGTGTAATTTTAATTCAATGAATAGGAAAAGTGAGAATACTTAAAAAAAGCCACCAAACTGATAAACCAAGTTATTGGACCTGTTTCCCCACTTAGTGAAAATTTTCAGCAACTGGTTAAAAAGAAGAAGAGCAGAACAAGTTATGTTTTATTGGTCCTACTTCCTCCCTTTGTTTCTTTTAGGAAGAGAGGGAATCAGATGAAGTAGTGGAAACGAAATCTGTATTTCGTGATGTTTTAATAGTCTTGCAGCACGACCCTTAAGGAAAGGATTGCTTTACAAATAAAACATAATAATCCCAGTGCACTGCAAAGAGAACAGCCAGAAAAAGATACTGTCCCTTTGGTGGCCCCATTTACAGCTTCTGTTGTAATGGGAATTCTGCATGCTGCACGACGGCACACCACGTTTGGGTCACTTCCCAGCAACATGCTGTAAGCAGCAAAAGAAGCGTGGTGTGGTAAGTGGCAAGATGGCTTGGGGATAGCTCTTGGCCAATTCATTCATCAGCAGTATTATTACTCATTTGTACATTGCCACCAGCTACCGTAGCGAACTATGCCTAACAAGTGATAGATCCTTTGCTTGAAAGGGTCAAGTCCACTGGTGCAGTAAGCTGTTGCAAAACAGCAAAGCAGTGCAGAAAAATGATCAGAAAACCATGGACTGAATGATGAAAAGGACAGGAGGACCTTGGGAGGTCACCTAGTCCGTTCCTCTGCTCCAGGTAGGATGAACTCTAAAAACCAGGTCTAGTAGAAGACCTTTGTTGTTGCCTCTGACATCTTTCACTGACAGGAATTTTGCAAGGTGACCGGTCAGCACATTTTCAGAGCAAGTGAGCTTTCCTCTGTTTTCTGAGGAATGCATGAACATGTAGATCACCTGCAAGGCCATTTCAGGTGTCTTGGAGGTGAGCTGAAAACACAATGCTCCCGGAGTTCGCATAGCTGAAGAACTGCAGAGACTGTTGAGATGATCAAGTGAGGCAGGCTTTAGCTGCCTTCAGCACTATCTGTTGCCGTCTGACCCGAGCAAGACTGGTGGAGAGTGGGGAAAGAAGCTCTGGAATGATGTTGGAGGAAAATGTTCCGGCTTGTATTTGAGGGAGGAGAATAGGAATAGGGGACGTATACATAAATATTTTGTAAATATTTTGGGACTTTGATGGTAATGCATACCTCCAAGTTTTTTCCCTAGCGTCTGTCAAAGGAGTAGCTTTTGTAAAAGGAGTTGTTTAATCATCCAGACTGAAATCTTTTGTCTTTAGTTGCAGATAACCTCAGAACTGGCTATTGATGTCAGGCAAAGGTATTCCAAAAAGAATACCTCGTGTTCGACCCTCTCTAATCTAGGGCCAGGTGCAGTCCCTCATGCTACTTGCATCATGCTCTCCTACCCTTGGAGAGGTGAGCTGCCAGGCCTCAGCTACCTGTCCCTTTCTCACTGATTCTGAAGAATTCCAGGGAAAAGAAGAAAACCTTAAGAAAAACACATGGCATTTTGTTCATGTGGTGTGTGATGTTTCTGTAGGATTTATGCTTTAGCTCGCTACAGGTGTGTAAATTGGACCATGACTGATTTTGAGAAAGCTGGTTTTAAAGGTTACTTATATTTGTCGAAAACCACGTTGAAGCTGGCTAAAGGTTAATAACACACTAGTCATGCTTTCCATTTGATAGTAATCAACAAGCACGGTGGCCAAGACCACCTCAGATGAAGCAGTCAAGAGGCCATGAAGGGATATCTAATTCCAGTCATTAACATTTTAGCAAATTAACTCACAAGCGAGAAAAGCCAGTAGTCAAAGTAGAACTGGGCGCAGCAGTCAGGGCCAACACAGGGCCACCCCACCGCGCTAGCTTACCTCGCAGCGCAGGCTGCAGCTCTCTTCCCTCTCGCACTATGCAGTGGCGCATGTTTCTGTTTAATAAGAATTCTCTCTCCTTTATGGTAGAAATGCTAATATTTCTCAGTGGTGAGTCAAGGACAGGATTCCTGTACACAAAGAGTTCTCTGCAGCAACGGGCAAAATCTCTTACCCTTTTGCTGGTGTCCTTTGTAAATTTTGTACATAGATGGGAGGAATGTTCGTAAGCGCTGAAAATGCTTACAGTGCTGAAAGTGATAAAATGATTTGAGCAAAACTGCCCGAATCTGATTTCGTCCAGCTGGGTGGCAAATATTTGCTCATACTCTTTGTCCTTTTTATTGCTGTTATTTTCATTATAATGGTCCTCCACTCTTTAAATGCAACTAGATGTCTCTTGACTTTCAATTCTAAAATCTCTGCATGCAACTAGCTCAACAGTTCTTGCCATTAGTAGAGAGTTTTCAAAAAGAAGTAAGGTAGGAGGTGTAGCAGCACAGAGCTTGTCTTGCCTGATGAAAGAAGCTAAGCTAGGCCATGCCAAGGTTATCTAGGTATGGTTGTATTTGATAATGACTCATCCAGGGAGCTTCCTGGCTGGCCAACACCCTTTCCTACTAATTACTGTGGTGGGAAGGATGACTCAGAGTGTGCTCAGTGGCATGCTTGCTGCTCTGCTGGGAACAGTGTTCTGGTGCCCTTTCTTGTAGGGGCTATCTTGGAGGGTGCCAAGGGAGAAAAAGACATGTCCTAACTAGCTGGTTTTTTTTTTTTTAATGAGTGAGGTACCTTTTAAATAGAGTTTGCTTTGTTAAAAGTTGGAAAGTGAACCAGGAAATTCAGAGTTAAGGACAGTACTTTCTTCTGATCTGAGCCACCCAAATATCTGTTGGATCACACGAAAGCATTAGCATTCCCAGCAGGCTCAGTGGAAATATACTCTTCCTATTCTATCAGCACAGTGTGGACTGCCTCACTTCCATGGTCACCTAGGCGATCCTCACTGGTCAAGAGCAAGGACAGGGATGTTTTTTCCCCGCATGCTTCCGTTGGATTCATGTTGTACTTGAGCAGAGTCTGTCTGGATTTGCGTAGGGGCAAATCTCAACTCAAAAGCTAAAATCTTGGCTCTGTGTGTCTGACAGCAATACAGTGTGTGATTTAAGGGTAAGAGCACCTGGCCTTTTGTCCAAAGGAGTCACTTCAGGGAAGCTGCTATTCATCTCCACCTCCCCATCTGTAAAATGGGAGGAATGTTAATTTCCTTCATGAAATGGTTTAAGGTCTACCAGTGACAGTAAGAGGGGTAGATGTTTCAATAGCTGATAAGAGTCATCCCAGCACAGTACACAAGCAACTCTCTGAAAACATTAAGTTGTAATCGTATCTTCCTGCAGGAAACCCAGCTGTTTTAAGGCAACCCTTTTTCATCTCAACTAAACTAGAATGATGTTTTAAGAATTTAAGGGTTGGGCTCCATGGATGTCATCAGATTAATGAAGAACAGAATGTATTTTTCTAGAAAATGTCCTAGAAATATGCAGCATCAGATGGGATTTTTTTTCAGACACCGGACTGAAATGTCCCTGAGTATATTGGCCCCAAACTCTTGGCTTCAGCAAATCAAATATAGCATTTTTAGAAGATACAGACACTAAATACTGACTTTAACTGTGTTGTTTTAATCAACAAAATCTGGACTCAAACCTTCTTCCCTTCAGAGTAAGTTGTTTATGGCTTTTCTCCCTTGTATTTTTTCTGTTTGGTCTTTTCCCAGATTTTTCTGGGTTTGGTTTCCCCCTCCCCCCAAAGACCAGATGCTTATAAAGTTTGCTATAAGCATAGTTGTGTGGAATTTGCTTGTACCATCTGCTTTATTAACTTGGCAAGGCAATGAAAAAGCAGATGAAAACAGGCTCTGTATCTCAGCCTAGCATATAAACTGGTGGTACTCTACATCCCTATTTTTCTCCTGGCTAGAGAATTTCTAGAGCTTCACAAGCGTTGCAGTATTAATAGTGATATGTTTTGGAGCCGACTGTTATCCTTGTTTATGTGCCTGCTCAAAGCTAATTAAGGCAGAAGTGAAAATGGACTCAAAAGACGCACTTGTATTCTGGGAAATATGATAACGCTTATAAGAAATGACCAAAACTATTAACCTTAAATAGTCCACCTTTGTGAACAGAGCTTTCACTATGTGTAGAAATAAAAAGTTACCCTGAATATTGAAAGTACTGGAGTAGTTTGTTTAATTGATACTTGCATAGGCTGGACTCTAAGCACCGGGTAAAAGCCTACAGGCTATGCAATACCAGCTTCAGCCAAAGGCTGATGTCTGCACATGTTCGCTCACTGGCAGTGGTTTGGGTTTAATGCGTGAAAGAAGTGGCTGGAAACAAAAAAAAAAGTCTTGGATCAAGTCCCATTACAAGCAAGGGCAGGACTGACCATAAACGTTTGGGAGCAGTTCTGGTGAGTGGTTCACAAGAAAGAGACCGTTCATGAAATTAATCTCTTCCCCTTTTGCCCTTCAGGAAATAGTAATCTAAGCATTAGTGTTTAGAGGGTTTTGCATCTCTGTGTTCCAGCTTGGTCCCTGTGAAATACCTCCCAAATCAATGGGTGATGGGAGGTTTCAAGCAGCGCTAGCTATCCTACTGTTTGCTCTTTGTTGACTTTGGTTGCTCTTAGTATAAAAACTTTTCATGACGGAAATGCCCTGCGTGCTGCTCTAAGTGCTGGTATTAAGGCTACTAAGGACAAGTTAGGACAACAGCGGTAGCTTCTTCTGGAAGCTTGAATGCTCGGTGGGGTACTGTAGCTTCCCCCCTACTCCAAACAGCAAAGCTGCAGCATGCTGTCGAGGTAATAAGATGCTACACTGATGACCCTGTCTTCTCAAGTCGTTCTCATAAGAAACGCATGCCTCTGCGCAGGCGTATCCCAGTCTGGAATGAGCAGCAGCATACGGAAGGTTGTTTACACCTCAGCTGGTGAGACTCGAAATGATGTAGAAGTGGTAATTATTCGATAACTGAAAAAAGGACGCAAAATAACTGACTAGTTCCGTTCTGCCATTTTATTGAACAGTGTGGCTATTGTCCAGAATATCCTGCTTCAACGTGCTGGCATTGCTTGGGGTTATGCTGCTGCTGCCTTTTTCCTAGAGAGTTTGTTGTAATTTATTTATTTATTTATCTATTTATTTATTTATTTTTACACAGGAGTGCTGGTGATTGAAGTAACACATTGTTTAATTCTTTTATTGGCAAAAACTGCTGTGATGTATGTTAGTGTGGTGGAGGCTGTGAATTTAATGGTCTCCCCATCTGTGTATATTAAAAGGAAAAAAAAAAAAAAGATAAAACTCCGTCTCACAGCTGATGTCAGGCTCAGCCCTTCTCCTCTCCTCCTCTCCCTCCCCAGTAATCACCTTATTCACTGGGATGGAAAAAAGAGTTGCTGTTAATTTCCTCCATTCCCATACCTTGCAACCCAGCACAAGTCACTGCCATTTCTTGTCCTTCAGAGACCAATTATTGGAGGTGAAGTCAGACGCAGAAGCAGCGTTGCTAGGAGTGGGAAACGGGGGCCGGGGCTTTATGCAGCTTTTAGAGACTGGCAGGATGCAAAAAACTGGGTTGACCCTTTGTAAGCCTCGTAGAATGGAAACCTTGGGGCTATTTGAAAATGGCATGTCTGATAGCTGCTAGGAGACTGCCTGCGTCCAGTCCCATGTATACGGTGCCCTACGGCTGTGAACCTAGCAGGGGTGTGAGGGGTGATGCCTGGGTGGGGCCCTGGGACGGCACGGCTTGCGCTGTGCCCTCCGGGTTTCTGGTACGGCTTTGAAGAGGGGTGCCTTGGAGGATTTGTGTAACGCTAAGGTCCTCCATACTTTATTCTTGTGGATCTTTAAGACCTGCGGTGTTCTGTTGCAT
The DNA here is from genome assembly GCF_949628215.1 of Phalacrocorax aristotelis. Classification (NCBI taxonomy): domain Eukaryota; kingdom Metazoa; phylum Chordata; class Aves; order Suliformes; family Phalacrocoracidae; genus Phalacrocorax; species Phalacrocorax aristotelis. The sequence continues at coordinate 6,104,085 of NC_134294.1, forward strand.
CCATAACAGGCTCTTAGCCCCGTGATTTGGATGACCGTCTGTTCGGGTCCAAGCATCCTGGCTGGTGGCCCAGCATGAGGCGGGTACCTTCCCTGACAGTCTGGGGTGCACGTTCCTCCTGCAGGTATGCAGGAGGCCACTGAAAAACAAACCTGGGTCTTGGAGAAACAGCAGAACACAGTATTCTATGCTAAGATAACCCTGGCGTGGAAGGAGGATTCAGTGAACCTCCTGATGAGGTTAACACCGAAAACGTTTTTATCTGAACTGCATGCAGGTTTCTGCTAAGTACATGCCAGCATGTGAGAAGGCATCTCTCATTTCTCAGGTTTTTCCTCTTCCATTTTCAAAGCTGGATTAATGCTGCTTGCACTTGTAGTTCAAATTTTAGGGAAGGAAAAGGCTGATATTGGAGGAGCCTGCCCTTTCCAGACCTTGTACCAGCAAGGGTGGTCCAGGCCATCCAGTGGTAGAGCTCTGCGGCTCTGTTGAAGGTCTTGATCACATAACAGAGCAAATTAGCTCTTAATTTTTAGTGAGATAGTTTTGCTTTGTCCCAAGACTGAAATCTGTCAGAATCCAGGCACTCATTGGAGCTAGTTATAATTAATAAAAGACAGGTTTAAAGAAGTGCATTGACCTCAGTGTATTTAGGCCTCTGTTGGCACCAGAAGATGTGCTTATACAGCGATGGAGTGACTTGTATTCTTCCTTCCATGCCTCTGCCCCTCCTGTTTCCTCTGACTTCGAAGTTAAAAACGAGCTATGCATGGTTTTAAAATATGTCTATAAAAGCAAAAAGTGGCTGCCATGGAGAAAGAGATACAGGATTTACTGTCTTGCTGCTTCTTCCTTTGCTTTCACCTGTCTTTTCTCTTAGCTGACGGGGTGGGCGCTGCTTCCTCTGTCTGTAAACACACTTTGGATTTTGCTCTTGTGTGTCCGTATTGCAACTTCTTTCTTGAGAACAGGCCCCCTTTTCAGCTTTGTTCATGTAATTACAGTGCAGCACAGGATAGACTGGGAGAGAAGGGCCATAATTAGGATTTTTTTCAAAAAACATTTCCTGTGCTGACTACTGACCTCCTACCAGTCCTGCCGCTGCTGTCTCTTGAGTAATACCTGCCTCCTTTCTGTACTTAATGCCACTGATGAGGCCAGCTGTCAGGAAGGCAGAGTTTGCCTCCTGTTTTGCTTTGTGGAAAGCGTTTTTTTCCTGCTCCTTTCCGTGATGGTGTTGTCAAATGAAGATCACTGTAAAATGAGAGTGCTCTGTGCTGCCCTAGCATTTTTCATCTCGAGCCTTAATATCCTGTGCAATCATTCAGTACTAACTAGGCCTGGCTTTATTTTTATTCGTTTTCTGGATGGGCAGATTTATGTTTCTTAGGTTTGAATTAGGGCTACTGGTACCTTGTCAAGGCTTTTTTCTTCACCTACATCTTTGGAAGCTTTAGATCCAGTTCTCTTTCTGAATAGCTGCTACTGGGGGGTGAGGGCTGTTGGGAAATGTGGTATTTAGACCTCTTGGAGGGTCCCAGTGCTAAAAAATTGTGGCAACAGTATCTACCTGAAGATACTCCTTCCAAAAGAGACTTTTCATGTTAGCAGACAAACGATCATTCTAGTTTTTGTAGCAATTTCCAAGACAGTACATTGGGCTTCCAGTGGAGTCTAGAACCAAGCCCAGTAAGTAGGTCTAAACAATTCCTTTTCTCAGTAGCTATGTTCCAGGTTTCTAGAATGGCATGTCCATGTCATGACAAGAAAAATAGTGAGGTTTTCCTCAAGTGTAATGTTTTAGGGACAGGTTGACATTTGGGATTTATAAAACTGGAGTACCATTTCCCATATAATGATAAATTGTTTTAATGGGAAAGAAAAAATGAGCGCTGGTCTTCTGTTGGTGAGCTGAAAAGTTACTTTCTCTTTTGCAAACCATATCTCTAATACTGAACGTGTGATTTGTAAAATGATACACGTGTTAATTAAAAAATATTTTAAAAATACCTTTTGGTACAGGTTTTTTTGACTTACTGCTTATTTTAAGCAGAGCTCCAGCTTGCTGGGGCTTAATTTTAGATTCTTACTGCTCTGATTAAGCTAACAAAAATAATTCTTTCTTTTTACTTCTACTTTAATACACGCTTTGGCTCTAGCAGTACATAGACCGAAAGGTCAAATAGCCACTATTTCTCTGTGCTTCCTTGTACAAAGTGTTTGGTTTTTCCAATCCAGATTTTTTCCAGGCAGATGTTAACCAGGATACTGGAGTTGCCTCTTGCTTTCCAGGAAGACCATAAAGATTCTTGCACTCCTTCAGGACAGGTAGCCTAAGCTAAGAGGAGAAGAGCTGTCTGGGGAGTGGCTGGGAACTCGGCACGCTCTCTGCTCTGTTTGCCTCCCATCCACAGGGCTGCCTCATGACTTGCCTGTCCAGGCAGGTCCCGAAGCGTGCTGTGCTGCCTGGTAGCGTATGAAACTGCCAGGCGCACCAAGACCAGTGCTATCCCAGTATCCTGGGTGCTTTTTTGGCTCTGCCAGTTACTGTCTTGTCTGGACAATAAATATGGTCTTTGGTGTAGCTTCTGCATTTCTCAAAAGTCTGCAAAGACGTGGCTGCAACCTCATCTTTGCTGATACATTCCCTAGGTCTGATCAAATGAAGTTCTAAGTGATTCAAATAACCAGAGGAATGACGGGATGCCAGATCTCAGTGGGAGGAGAGTCCAGCCTATGGTTAGGTAGCAGTGCTTATTCCCCACCTCGGAGCAGGAATGAAAACCATCTCTTCTGAAGTGTAAAATTTGATTAAACAGAAAGCTTTTTTTCCTAAGTAATTTTACTATTAAACACTCAAGTAAAACCCTGTAGAAGGGTCTCTGTGCATCAGTGTCCTATTGCTGAGCCTTTGATGATAATTTGTGGTATTTTTCCTTTACAGCGTCCTAGGATTTGCTCAGTTGAGTTAGTCTGTTGTGTTTTTATTGTTGTATTATTTGGCATTCAAATATGTGCAGTCAGTGAAGCCCTAGTCAGTTTGCTCATTTGAATTATCCATGCAAAGCTGATCTCTGGTTTTGAAATGGAAGCTGGTCATATTCTTGACATCCTCACTTTTCACTGCGTAGCATGTTTATAGCTGTGATTTTGATCCTCGCACTAGTCCTATTTTTTTTCTTTTACCACCTTTCTGAGGATGAAACTTGATACTTCTTGGCCCGGAGATGCGCTAATCATCTTAAAATTGTGTGAACCAGATGTAAGAGACACCATGTCGGGTAGTGGGGTTGTCCCATTGTATAGCTGCCTTGCTAATGCTACTCACAGTCTGCAGCAAGGTCTCTGTCAAAGCCAAGTTATCAAGATAATTGATTGCCTATTCAAAATTTGAGGAGTTTTTCCACATCTGACAGTGGGGCATTTGACCAGGTTTGCTACTGGATTATTAGTTTGGATTATGTATTTTGGTCTCTCTGATACTGCTTTACATGGGTCTGAGTCTGATTAGCTTGCTGGGCACTAGTGTAAATTGTTTGAGTTGGGTGGATTTCCTTCAGTTCTGCATGACTAATCAGAATGTAAGTGGTATTCCCACTAATTTTAAAACTTAGCTGGGATAGGTGGAGAGAACTGGTAGCCCTTCTATCTCTCCCCTTAAAATTTCTCCTTGCTGTCATCTCACCCCTCCAAGGCTTAACAAAATACCATGTCCAGGTCACCTTTCAGCCCCTTCTTCTCACAGGTAAGTGATTTTATCCTGTTTGCCCTCTGTGTTTGAGAAATACTTCGAGCCTGTCTAGGGAAACCAATGTATTTGTATCATAAATGGGATGGCAGGAAGGAAACTCCATCACATCCACCTTCCTTTTGCATTGACTCATGTAATCTTATAGTTACTCAGGCCCTGGCACCAGCCTTTGAAACAACTCATGTCTGCTGCTGAAAACAAGGTAAGTGCTTGCAGGCCTTGCGACGTGCTTGGCTACTTGATATCTGTCGTGTCCCTGCCTGCCTAGGGGGATGCATCCAGCAAGCAGTGACCGCCTTGCAGTATTCCAAAATGGGTTGGACTTACCCAGGTCTACTGTATCTATTGAAATAGATGGAGTTGCCAACAACCTGGGTAGTGGCAGGTGAACAGGTGAGAGTATCAGAGATTAGGAAAGCTGGTTTAAATTTAATAGCTGGTCAGCTGGTTGGAGTTGAAACAATCCCAAAGGAAATAATCTCCTACATGCAACCAAGTCTACAAAGGGAAATGATATGTAGCTAACAGTGGCCCTGTTACGGTACAGCTATGCTCAGAATTTTTGTCAGAGAAGTGATTTTCTGGGGAGGTGGCGTGTCTGTGCTGCGGTCATGGCTGGGGACAGCATTCCCGAGTGGTGGGAGATATCACAGAATCCCAGGCTGGAAGGGACCTCAGGGATCATCTAGCCCAACCTTTCTGGGAAGAGCCCAGCCTAGACAAGATGGCCCAGCACCCTGTCCAGCGACTCTTGGAGGTGTCCAACGTGGCCGAGTCAGCCCCTTCCCTGGGGAGATTATTCTGCCTATGAAAGTACCAAAGCTGAAACACTGCAAAATTTTTATTCACTGAAGGTACCGAGGATCCCCCCATACTTTACATTTCACAAGATCAAGGCTGTTAATCCCTGGATGCCCGCAAATATCATTCCAAGGGTCAGCCTCCTGCACCTTGCTGCTCACCTAAAGGGATCTGATACATTGCTTTGCAATCACTCCCCCCCACCAAAAAAGAGCAGAGCTGGAAGCTTTGCTTGCTGTAGTTGGGGTATGCCATTTGCTGGCATGAAGCAAAGCCGATATCTTCCTGTTCTTTGCATGTATTTCATACTATACAGGTGGTAACATGACTTGCTTTGTAGAGGCCTGGCGTCTCCTTTGCAGCTGCACACTTACCATCACCCACATCCTCGCCACTTGTGATTTGAATGAGTAATTCCTGACATTTGTTTTCAAGCAGGTGGCTCTGACACACCCTGACTCCTACATTCAAATACAGGAGGAACAGATATACAGGAAGGGACATGGACATTACCTCATTTCATGGAGCTGAACAGGAACATCACTCCGTCAGGTAAAGGTACAAATGGCGCTGCACGAATGTGCCTCATGTTGCACTAGGCCGAAGGGGTACGTGCGATTGCAAAGGAGGATTGCTGTGGGAAGGGCAGGTCTTTTCCAGTCTTTATTTTTACGTTAAAGACAGGTTATATCAAAAGTCACATCAGACTCTTGACAAACTTCATGAAGCTTTGTCACCTGCCACAAAACAGCATCTGGGGAGAGTCTGAGGGAGCTGGCGGGGTTTAGCCTGGAGGAGAGGAGGCTGAGGGGAGACCTCCTCGCTCTCTGCAGCTGCCTGAGAGGGGCTGGAGTGAGGGGGGGGTCGGTCTCTGCTCCCAGGTCACCAGTGACAGGACGAGAGGGAATGGCTGCATCAGGGGAGGTTTAGGTTGGATATTAGGGGAAATGCCTTCACTGCCAGAGCAGTCGGGCCCTGGCACAGGCTGCCCAGAGAGGTGGGGGAGTCACCATCCCTGGGGGGGTTCAAGAAAACATGTTGACATGGCACTTGGGGCCATGGTTTAGGAGGCTTGGGGGTGTTGCATTGATGGTTGCATTGATGGACTTGCTGATCTTAGAGTTCTTTTCCAGCCTTAATGATTCTATGATGCTATGATTCTATGTTCCTGAATATTCATAACTTAAACCCTCTGCCTATGTCACGTGAATGGTAAAGGTGTTCAGCAACTTTGGGCTGAAGTTGAGAGGGTTCTTTGAAACAATTCTCACTGCAACACGGCTGAGTCCCCTGAGCACACAAGTAGGTGACCATACACTGTGAAGGAAAGCTGAGCTATTCCATACCATGGAACAGTGTCATGACTGTGAGATGCTCTCAAGTCTAACAGATGTGCATTTCTCAGAGCAAAATGCCACCCTGGAATGCCATGAGCCATGACTGACCCTTACAGAAATTGTGTCTGTGCTGCATATGCCTAGGGTAATATTGTTTAGAGATTGGAAAAGCTCATTAAATAATCTGGTTTTTACAGATGCTGTTTGGTTCCTATCTGTGTTATTAGTAAACTGATTTTTATACACCCTTCTGCTACATGCTGTCCCATTTCTGGGATGAAGACTCTATTTTGAAGGCCAGGTCTGTGCACTGCGCTGGGTGGCCCCTTTCTGCCTGGAAGAGATGGTTATTCCGTGGTCTACCCACTGGCCTACTCTTTCAGTGTAGAAGATGGATGTAGATCTGGTACTTCTGTTCACGCTGATGACTTCTTGGGGAGTGTTCCATCTGAGCCACAAAGCAGGTGAGTGCTGTGGTTTCTGGCCCAGCCCTAAGGTGAGGAGAGAAAGCATAAGGTCTACTCATTCCGCTTGGTGCTAGAACAGTTCCAGCTTGGCTCAACCAAAATCAGGAGGCTTAAATTAGGCCAGTCATTACTCTTGCAGACCAAAGGACTTCTTCAAAGCCAACTAGGTGGAGAGTCTTGCTGCCCCCAACAGAGGAAGACATCAGCTTGGAAAATATATACAATGAAACCCCACCTCAGCCTGAAGGCACCTTTCTTTACCCAAGACCAGGTAATCAAACAAGCTATGTATGTATTCAGCCCAACCCGGAGAAATAATTTGTACAAAATAAAACAGCAGCATTGCCTGTCCAATAAGGCAAAGCAGATTATTTTTTTTTTCAGTTATAAAGGGTTTCTTAGCAGTGACTGCTAAATGCAGCCGATCCTTGCTGTTCAAAGCATGAGGTTAATCAGGGTGTTAGATCTGGTTTTGCTACACAGGAGTCTGCTTTAAACAACAGTCTGTTGCATCAGACTTGGGTAAAAATATACCCGGAAACAAGATTTTTAAAGCTGCTCAGGAAGACAATCTTATGTTTGTTCAGCACCACATGGATTTGTATGTCGGAGCTGATGGTTGCATGCATTAAGCCAGAAATTAGACTAGGTTTTTTGTTTCCCTTGCCTCATCATTTTATCATTGGTGGAAATTGTAGGCTCAGAGCTTTGAATGTATCAGTGGCATTGTTTAGTTCCTTTATTTTTGCAAGGAGAGAAGCAAGGTGTATTTCTGTCAGGTAACGCGGCTGGTTTCTGCCTCTTCTGGAACTCACAACGCTGTCTGGTGCTGCAGGAGTCATGAGCGACTCTGTCTGCTGTGTTAGCTGGAGCACTGAAAAACAAATGGCAAGGCTTGCAGGCAGTCCTGAAGTGTGTGTTTTCTGTAGTGGCGTGTCCACCGCATAGAAGATGGACTGCAACCAAAATCTTTGTCATCCTAGCAACATGGACCAAAAGCTTTGATTTAATTCTTAAGGAACTGATCTGGAAGAAAGATGTCAGTTCTTCCTCCCAGTTTGTTCTAAATATTTACGGGTAGGAAATACACCGTGAACTGCTTATCACTTACCATTTCAGTTGTCTGTGTTGTGGGTGTGAACCACGGTTTAACTGCACATAGGACATTTGCTTATCCACAAGTATTTGAACTTGGGAAAGGAGCAGGCAACTTCTCAAAAACAAGCATGAGAGATTTTTAAACATCTGTCTCAGTTGTTCCAACACTGTGTTTATAGTTGAGTAGAGCTTTTGATGGTGAGATATGGCCCATTGGAATATTTGTCTTTCCCCGGTTTCCAAACCAATAGGCTATCAACAACAATTAAAAATACATGGAAGCAGTAGAAAAGCTCAAGTTATTCATATATATATATAAATATATATACATATGTATGTATATATATATAAAAAAATATATTCACACATACCAACGTCAGATTAGGCAAGTGACCTCTCAATGCTCTGCTTTTGTTATGATAGAGCTGATCCTGCACAAGAAGGATGGCTATGAGGTGGGTGATTTCATAGAGATGCCTTGAAAGCAGAAAAACATTTACAACATATGAAGAAAATATGAGTAACTGTAGAAAAATAGTGGGTCATTTAATGGGCAGATTGAACAACGAAAGGTTGGAATGTCAGTGATAGTGGGCTAGAATATATTCTCAGTGGAAACGAGGAGAGGAAATGAGGAAGGCTGACTCAAGTCTCTGCTTCTCCAAATGGTATCTCTTCCTGTAAGAAGGCACAGGCTTTAAAAGTTTCATGGTGCAATATCTAAGAAAACAATGCAAGACAAGTATCAGAAGTCGTTACCTGCCGGGATACTACATGCACTTTTAGAACTTCCTTGCTCCAAACTGAGAGAGTGAGCTTCTGTTTGTCGTCCTAGGTATCTAGGAGAGGAAGGCTCAGCAAGGCTTTTAACTTCACAGAAAGGATAAAAAAGTGATATAAAGAATTGAGCAATGCTATGGCTGCATACCAAAATTAAATTTACTGGGAAGGAGGTGGCCAGCGTAAGTTATACCAATGCCGGCTAACTCAGAGGGCCTAAACATGCTTTCCTGAAGTCAATGACAAAATGCCTGCTGTCCTCAGCGTGACCAGGTCTGAGCGTCGTAATGTAGCCAACATCACCTGAAGTGATCCACCTTTCAGAGGGGTGGGTTTTTTGGCCACTAATCAAAACATTGGGTCTTTTACGGTATAGTCTGGGTCCTGCACCTGACTCTGCATAACAAGGTTCTGCTCCTTCTATCTGGTGTATCCTTACTCTTGCTGTAACCTGGAGCTTGCGTGCTTTTAGGAGTGAAAATTGTGCCCATTGTTCTAGGTTTTGTGGGTGTTTATGCTGTAATTCACTGACTTGATCTGCAGCAAACCTGTTTTTAACTGCAGATCTAATGTGGGAGATTGTTCAAAAGGTAAGGTGTGTCTTGCTGATTAGCTGAGTTGAAGTCACCTGACCCTGAACAAATAATTCCTGACCTGAATTTTATGTTAGCTTTATTTACTTAATATAGAAACGTTAAAATTGGGTTCCAGTGAGCTGTGTCTTTAACCATTTCCTTTCTTGTATAATTTGTAGCTTTAAAGAGGATCTAATTAAGAGTTGGTGGTAAGCACTGCATCGTGCTGTGGATTTGGTGATTTTACTCTTAGGTCATTTACCCTCCACGGATTCATCAGCTTCCCAGGTGCAAGGCTTGGAGAAGCAGGTACATACAAAGTTGTTACAACATGTAATGGAAGTGTGATGGGAGGGGTGGGGGAAGGAAGAAACTTGCTCGCTGAGGTGTACCGTGGGCTGGTGATTCAGAGGCCTGCATGCCATTCGCTACTTCGGAGGCAACGCGCTTGCAGAACTAGAGTGCTGACTCTCCTGTTCATGCTCGTTCCTGGCACAAGATGGTGGTGAAGTCAGGGCTGTGTTTGCACTCTCACGCGATGCGATGAGGGAAGATGTGCTCCGCGGTGGCTGCTGTCCCAACCAGCCAGTGCGTATTAGAACTGAAACCAGCTCTGTGGGCAGAGGTGTTGCCAATACGACTTTGTTGCCCAATAGGTTCCTGATTACATATTAGGTAGGTCTGAAGGGAAGGGGAATGCTGTTTGTCCTAATGAAACGATATAGTTTGTGAACAGGGAGAAGAAAACTAGCTTAATGTTCAGAGGTTCTTTGCTGAACTGTGACAGTTGGAAAAGCGCTGCTGCTCCTAATGCCTGAAAGGCACGATAGGCAAATAGCGTGTAAGCCGTTCTTCTTTCTCTTATGATCTTAGCTAACTGGCTTTTCTCTCTGTCTCCCTTTCTTTACCTATAATATATGCTATAGTGTTTGGAAAAGTCAGTCAATTGTTCCAGTAAAGTGTTGTGGTATACTCAGCTATCGCGTTCATTTATACTACGGTACTGTGGGTACGTCCACATCGCCTTTCGCAGGTTCCTGAGACTCTTGGCCCTGGTAACCTAACAGCCTTGTCACAGCTCTAGTTCAGGGCCTCCCTTGAGCAGATGACCTGGCCAGCCTGTGGTCTGGTACCAGCCTAACTGCACTTACCTAGCAGCCAGGCTAACTCGTGTTCCAGCAGCTCTGAGCACAAGGAACTGGTTCACGTCAGCCACCAAAACGTCTTAAAATCTAAAACCTAGCATGAATCGGGGCTGCACAACTTCGAAAGACAGTGCTTCTGTTCAGCTGCAAGAAAGGGCTTTGTGTTTGCAGTTGGGATTAGATCTTTGGGGGGTGGGTCTGTCTGTGAAACTTAAAATCTGGGGGCTGGTGGCAGTCGTGAATTTGTGCTGCTAAAATAAGCACAATCACTTTTTTGTGAAATAGTGCGTTACGTGGGGTTTGCTGGACTGATCATCTCTAGGGCTATGAAATAATGCAAGAAGATAGTGTTACTGCTGTGGCCTTCACTGGCATTGCATTCAGGACCCTGCCACGTTCCTTGAGCTTCCCAAAGCAGCTCAAAACCTCGCTTCATTTTAGAAATCCTCATTTTAAGAACAAAGGTCCACGTGAAGAGGGAAACAACACGAAATGAACTGCATGCAAAAGGAAAAACATTTGGCAGGGCTGCTGTGTGGAGCCATTACCGTGGCTACCTTCCACAGCAACTCAGTGCCTGGCTCCGCTTACCTGTCTGGGACACAGGAGCAGTTGCTGGGCCTGTCTGAATGTACTAGAGATTAGCAGGGTAGGAAAACACCTGCTTCCACTTAACTGATCTGAGAGGAAACAAAGGGCAAGAAAAGCGACTGCCTGAACAACACAGGATTGGATGAAAACTAATATGTAGCTTCAGATTGACAGTTGGCAGCCATAACCCTCAATTTAAAGCAGCTGAGAGTCCCAGCTCTTTAGATCTAAAATCTTGCTCCTATGAAGATGAAAGACTTTGTTCCACACACCCTTCCCCCTCTTTCCCCCCCCCCCCCCCCTTTTTCTTTTCACTCAGCTGTGTCCAAATGGGGAGCCGGCAGATGGGAGTTCAGGCAAACCCAGATGCCGAGCTGCTGCACTTCATAATAGGCAGTGAGGAGTGGCAGACAATTCAGCCAGAAGGAAAAGGTGGAAACTTTCCGATCATGGTTTAGGAGCACAGTGACCCCCTTTAGTTTTACCTCAGAGGAAGATGGGCTTGGCTGGGACTCACGGACGACCACGGTATAGGCTTCAACTCAGATACGGGATTGAAACTGGTGATAGGAAAGAAGGGAACGTGGTGCTTTCACTGACTTCGGTGAGGACTGTTGCTCAGCATCTCTGCAATCAAGGTCTCAAGGAAGGTTTTTTAAGTTGGATTCTCAAAAATTATGTGCTTGAGTCCAAGCCCATTTAAATCGTGAGCAAAAAGACAGTCATCATCTGCGGCTGTTTCACTGCCTGACTCTGAGCTGTGTTTCATTCAGAAATTGGACTTAGCTTCATTTTAAATACACTATCATTAGGCTCTTTTTTTTCCCTCTGTTTGCTTTGGTTAGAACAGGAACAGTTCTTCTAGCCGTTAACAAACAGAGGTACGCAGCACTGCAAACCAGGTCCCTTCAAGGGTGTTGTGCACTGATTAATGGCACAGCTGATGGCCTCTCCTGGGGCTCTCTTCGATGCCGTGTCGCTGTGGTTTTTGTGCGTGTGTGTAATATTTTACCTTTCGCTTGTTCACAGCTTGTGCCCCGTGGAACCATAACTTAAGTCTGGCAGGTGGGATGGCTGGCCTTATGTTAGCGTGTTTGCAAAGAGAAGGTAAGGCTTGTAAGATTATAAAACTTTCTTTCCGTGTTCAAATAAACACAGATTAGTCTGACTCGCCTGCCCACCACTTGTGTTGTCTTCAGGGTGGTAAAGAAACAGCGAGATGTACCTGTGACCTTACACACTAACACTGGCAAAACATGTTTTAGCTGTGGACTGTTTGATTGCATGCGAGCTATCCCTCCAGGTTATTGTACCTCTCCAAACACTGCAGAGAGCAATATACTTCTCCCCTCCTCCTCTGCTTGCTTAACTTGTTAAGACACGGAAGGTTACTCCTGCTATGACTCCTATTCCTGACCTGACAGGTGGTGCCTTAAACTGAACTTTGCTCTCACAAACACAGTTGGGTTTCACGTATCAGCCTAGCGTTCAGTGGACTTGCCCATCTGCATGGAATTTAGTAATTCTGGCAACGGGCGCTGCTGCAATTGTCTCAGGTGCTGGGTTAAGGAGCGCTGTTGAGGGCAGGGGCTTGCTACACAAACAAATGAGGGCCAAGGATTCCACATGCTTAATCTCATGTCTTTAACTCTACAGATTGTGCAACGAGTTGCTGAGTGCTGGTAAGGAGATGAAAGAGATTGAGGTGATGCAGGAAGTGATACTGATGGCTATAGCCCTCAGATGAAAGAAATAAACACCTTTATGGATCTGCACTGATGTGACCCCTTACTGCAGAGCTGTAGGAACAAAGAATTGTCATATTGGATCAGAGGCCAATGGGTTTTGTAGCCTGTTTTGAAGACTTGCTCAATAGGAGGTTATTGAAAGAAGAGGAACGAACTGCTATGAAGAATGGCTGTGAAATGATTTGTTGAGAGGAGATGGGGTTTTTTTTTCACACAAGAAAAGCTACATTTGAACTGTGTGGCAAGGCATGTTTGCATCCTTTCTTTCTCTACCCAGTCTAAAGCCATAGGCAATATCCTCTAGCCATGCTCAGTGTTTTGTTATGATCATTAGTCTCCTACCAAACTTTTGGTGTCAGTGACATCCTGTGGTGTAGTTATGTTAACTGTGTCTGCGTTTGGTCTTTTTTTTTTCCCTCTTTCACACTTTATCACCCCAGCTTTTAATATTTAGGCATTCTATGCTACCCCCTGATTTTTGTATCGTGAAAGTAGAATTAGCTACACCGCTGGGTACCAGTCACTAAGTACCCCAGGACAGTATTTAACAATAGTAGTCCTTCTAACCCCAATCTGTGGTATATTTGTATCTCTTGGGTTAAATCCTGCAGTTTTCACCCAGCTGCCATTTGGGAAAGATTCCTGCTCATTTTAGCTTATCTGCATTTACCTAAGGAAGGATTATGAATGTGGGGATTTGGTTTGCTGTTGAGTATTGACGGCCCAGATATAGCGGAATTGTTTTGATAACCACAAAGATGAACATTTCAGTATTAAGTGTAATAAATCACACATTAATATTTTCAGAGATGAAAAATATATAATAAGGTCTTCTCTGCTCTACTTCACGGAGATCTATGAAGAGCAGAGGCAACACCTTCAGCGTACATACATCATTACAACGTTCCAGGAATGAAATCTCAAGCTTGCTGTTCAAAGATCATAAAGCCCTTGAGAAGTCTCACCGCTGCAAACAACAGAAAAAGACGTGTTCACTATTGCTGTTTTATACGAGGAACTCCACTGACCAGATCCTTGTAAGGCACCAGCAGGTATTGCACGGCTTAGTCATCTGCTGCAGTAACGTATCCCGTGAAATGCTGCTGCTACTTAGTGTTCTTCCTCTGTAAATAATTTCTTGAAAACTTGGGTACTTCTGAGTTGAGCTAGTACATTACTATTTCTAATCTAAATAGGTGGTTTGGAGTTAATCAGTTTTGGAAAAATTGAAATGAAAATTGTTTCTAATTTCACAGTCCTATATGGCAGTGTAATCCTGTGGCTGTCAATCAAAGTACTGACTGAAGTAGAGTAGGGAGGGATGAGAAATCAAAGAACTGGGCTGGAACATAATAGCTTGGATGTTCTGGCTCTGCTACAGATTTTTCTGCATGATCTTGAGCAAGTCACTTCAGCTCTCTTAATCTCTCCCGTTCGATTCCTCAAATGTAAAACAATGTACTTATTCTTTATAGACGTTTTCAAGCTGACATCATGACTTCTGTAAGGTACGCAGACACCGTGCTGTTGGGCTGAAAAATATCCAGACACTAAGCTGAGACTTCACAAAGATGGATCAGCGGTCAGTCGTGTTACCGTACATGAGGTTTTCAAGTGGGGGCTTTAGAGACATTAAAGAACTTTGTAGAAAAATTTATCATAACTCTCTTGATACAGACACCGGATCAGTCTTCCTCACTTGCACCTTACATTGTGCAAAAGATGGGCTACTGCTTTTGGCTTGAAACAAGGTACAACAGCCACACAGGGATGGGATCGATAGGGTAGAGAAGCGTTTAGGATTGTCATCAAACAAGTCTGCCATATGTAAATACGCTGTCTTTGCAATCCAGTGGCTCCTGCGTGTTAACCCAGGATAGGGGGCAGTTTATTAATTATAATTATTTTCTTGTTGCTGATAACAAAGAGGCTTATTTGCAATCGTTTCCTGACTTTCTTTCCAAGGAAAGACGTGATCGCCTTATTCTGTCACAGAAATTCAGTTCTTTGTGTGTGGTCCCTCAAGGTCAGCAACATTATAAATGAATGGAGGGTAGAAAAGTGAGGTTGTAGGGAAATTGGGTTTGGTTGGAAGAGTTCCTGGGGATCCTTAGGCTGCTACTGTGTGAATTATAATTACTGTTGTTCAGACCTAGAGGGTGGCTTGAATAGGACACAGAAAGAAAGTCTGACTCGGGGTGGTGTGTAACAGGCAGGATGGAGATGGTGGCCCACGGGGGGTTATGAAAGGTGGCGGTGACAGAAGAGAGAAAGCGTGAATTTGTTTTGGCCGCCTTCAGGGAGATTGGCGATCCAGAATTTCTTCAGACAAGCAGAGAGAGCTCAGGAACAGATGTAGGCCTCAGAGAGTAGTTGAATCAGAATATAATTCATGTAGCTAAGCCACGTCCTGGTCGTTTACTGATGCAAGAGAAAATAGGTCTGCTTGTGCGTTAACTAAGTATTGTCGATGGGTTGGATTGTCTGACTATTCATGAACTGTCTCAAAATTTTTACTGAGAGGTGCCTCAGAGAGAGAACAGGAGGGTGATTTTGAACAGATCAAAGCAGTTCAAACCTGTTCATGCCTGAACAGGTTAAAATCTCAAAGAAATGTCCTAAGTGTCCAGGTGGCCTGGCCTAATATGGATGCAGGGTGTATCTATATTGCAATACAGGACAGTGTTGCGGCGTATGCTGACACGCTTATGGTAGTTTTATTCATTTGGGTGTTGAATCTCTGTCGAGACACAGCTGAAAAGATCAATGAGACCTAATCTTTCAAGAAACGTAGGACACTGGCACCAGGATTTTACCGCCTACGTGGTGGCCGATGTCACTCGAGCATCGCACCTACAAACAACAGTTTAGACGTGCCTGCGCAGACTTCTGTCACGTCTCCCAGTTGCGGTGTCTGTATCCCAACGGGGCACATATTTAGGCGTTTGGTGGATTTCTCTAGTTTATAGGTGGTGTTTCTGCTAACCATGCCTGCCAAAGCATTGGACACAGAAACCCTATATTTGGAAAGCTATTTATTAACTTTGATTTTTAAATTCTTTTGAGTGTCACAAATACAGATTCAGTTATTTAAGGCCTAAGTCTTGTCTCCAAAATACTGTGGGCTAAACTTGTCCCAGGCAAAAATTTGTGTCTTGGAGCTACAGCTCTAGCAAGTTGGAGATGAAAAGGAAAAAGCCAGCTTGCTCAGAAGCGCAGCTGACTATAATCGAACTGCAAACTGTGTAATAGCCTTGCAGGAGAAATCAGTCTTTCGCAACTGAAGGTTTCCAAGGTTTCTCTTGAGTTAGTTAGGAGGATAAGTTGTGTCTCAGGGGAGTTCTTCTGCCAGCTGGGCTAATTAACATGACAATTTGTTGTTTCATTAGCTACATCTTTCATGGGAAATATGAGTACGTTTCCTTCATAACAAGGAGAAAACATTTTACTTGTTTTTCTTTTTCACACGACACCGATGAGAATTTTCTGAAAACTTCTGTGAAAGGGGATGAAAATGATATGATGTAGCCAAAATAGGGGCCTTTTCTTTTTTTTTTTTTTTTGTCTTCCCATATGTCCACATCAAAAATGGAATTCCTACCTGACTAATCTAGGAGTAAATACCACGAAGATCTGGGCTGAAGTGTCCTGTAATCATTGTAATCTCAATCACGGTGCCCGTGCATGGACATAAGAATCCAGTTTTAGGCCCCTGCTCTTATTAGGTCATATATTGGCAGACCTGAGTTCTGGCTGGACTTTTTATTAGTTTCTGAAACTATTTTGTGTGTCAAGACTAGACGGTGATGGGATTCAAGCTTCTGCTAAGCTTTTGAAAAAAATTTACTCCTGTGAATTTACTACCAAAATTGTATGGGTGTCCTTCAGCAAGTCCTTGCCTCTGTCTGTCTGTGCCTTAGATTGTCTCTGTACACGTTGCACCTTGTGTCCAGAAAAGCGATCATCAACCGACTGATGTCCCTGCTCTTCCGTTGCAGGTCAGATGACCTCGGAGAGTTCCAGTTAAATAATCCAATCTCTGATTCAACGGGAGTTGTATTCTGGTTGGCTGAACAATTAGCTGGCTTTTAAAACATCAGCTCAGCAGTATGGTAGTCATGGCAGTGGGCAGATGGAAATTGGTTTGCAACAGGAGAGTGTCTGGAGGTTGATTTTAAAGTGAGAGAAGAATGTACCTTGGCCCTGAACTCTTGGTTGCCAGTAGACCTCTGCTTTTAAGCGAATCTTAAGGGTGCGTAGCAGGAGCGTGAGAGATACTGTGGAACGGCAGTATCAAATCTGAATCTGCGCTCGGTAAATAATTCATTCTTTGTTAAAGCCGTGGCAGAGGTGATGAGCCCGGCAAGCCCCTCGAGAGGCCAGTTTCCCGCACAGCATGTCTGCCGCACGCAACTTGGTTTCGCCCTGGCCGCTCCCAAAACCCGAGGACACACCTGTTAATAGCTAGAGGCACGGAGATTGGTCGGATGTAAAGAATGCACCTGCGCAGGGAGGGGTGAAGGACTACATGTAAGACGAGCCTTAGACACTCGCCGTCTCTTCTCAATTCCAGCTTAAACAAGCAACATCGCTCTGGGCTGCGAAGAAAACCATGCGCGGTTTAATCCTTTGCTTTCCTTTTTTTTTTTTTTTTTTTTTAAATTTGGTTTTATTTCAGTAGGCTCATACAATTTAGAAGTGTGTTGTTTTTTCAGGTACAGTTATATTTTTGTCTTCATTTGTTTTGTGTGAATTTCACTGCGAAAGCCTCTCGCTCCAAGTTCGTCTTTTCCAGGACACGGAAAGATCAGAAGATGAAAACTCTTGTGCGCGCCCTCCTGATGATCATTACGTCCTTTTTGTTACCCACTTGAAGGCTGATGATCTTGGTTTGGGAGAAGGTGGTTGTGCTTCCAGCACTGAAGTTGCTTGCGTGTGTGTGTGTTCATGGTCCTGGTAAGCCATAGTGTCCAGGTGCTGTGGTAAAAAGTGATCTAACTAGCGTGAAGAATGACTTCTTTAATGCCTTTCGTAACTTGTTAATCAATATTGTCCTCTCAACTTAACTTTCTGTAGGACTCTGTCCTCTTTTTCTCTTCCTCCTTCTTTCCCCAGGTAGATTAAAGAGGGTTTTGTTATACGTATCAGGTTTTGTCTGCTCAGAGTTAGGGGGGAGGGGAGGAACAGCACATGAATTCAAACGTTCATTTTACAACTAGCCAAACCAGTCAGGGCAGGTAAAAGCAGAACCAAGAAATTGAAGAGGAGGGAGCCAGTGGGGGAAAGCGAGTTTCACCGAGGTGTCACGATGAGCTTGGAAAAAAAATAAAAAAGACGCCTTTGGAAAAAGTTTATTGTGACTAAAATAGAGTTTAAAATCGAAGAGAGAGCTCTCAGAAGAGACTCCGTGCATTTCAAAGAGGATGCAGCTTCGGTACTAATAGCAGTGACGTTTCTAAATGCAAGTATGCTATCGGCTCCTTTTCAATTTCTGTGTAATGATTGCCATTTTTCAATTAGTTTTTAAATTAACTGCCATTTTAATGCATTTTATTGCGATTGCAAAATGCCCAGTCCTCTGCTTCTAGTTTCTTGACTACTTTGGAGCCAAAATTGATCTCTCAGGTAGGGTGCTGGAAGTGAAGGAAAGAGATTTGGAATTTTTCAAGCAATACTTTTGTTTAAGAGAAGTGGAAGCCAAGGAAAGATCTTGTTCTGCTTTAGTCATCGGTTTCCGCTCATGGCATGGAGGAGCCATTTTGGGTTCGTTTTGTTTATTCTTTTCTTACCCGAGGCTTTTTTCGTGCATGACAAAATGAGCATAATTAAGTCTTCACTCTCGTGCTAGTTCACTCTCGTTACGCAGCTACCTGTGCCAGCTGTGACTAGCCTTTGCTTGCGCTGGCTAGTTGGACACCAAAGAGACAGAAGACAAAACAAAGTGGTTTGCTTCATTTTTTGAAGTGTGAAGTCTAGTTGTGGGTTGGATGCGATAGCTGCGCTGCTTTCTCAGACTGGAGGATCGAGGTACCTAAAAAGCCCGTTCTCGTCTTTTATAATTCGGTTGGCAGCTGGTAGGTGAGGCTGTTGATGTGATAATTTTGGATGAGGAGTAAGAGGTGTTTTGTAAGCAAGCAGGCTTCTTGTATAATTCATCTGCTCAGATTCAGGAAGAGGCATTAGGCTGGCTTTGTAGACACCGAGGGAGTCAGCAGAAAATGTTTGCTCACTCGTTCCCTCCACCCCTTTAGTGAAACAGCCTTCGAGAAAGTTCTGCAAGGCACAAAGCTCAAAATAATTTCAGCTTTCAGCTGAAATAATTTCAGGGTATGTAACTTTTCAGAAGTAAGGAGGCAACGCGTGTCCCGGTCTGAATGCTGTTTAATTTATATTTTTTTTTAAGTTTCAGGAAGGTCTTTAATAGCTCTTTTCTGAAAAATATTGTCAGGAATCCATGAAATATTGCTAGTTTATTTACCCCCTCATTTTCAGTGAGGTTAATTCTTGATTATTTGGGTTTGTTCTTCTTGTAATTGCAAGTATTCAAATTCAGCTGACTTAACTTTTATTTGAAAAAATACGGTTTTAAAATTATTTTGCTTTATTCTAGACCCTCTGTAACAGCATTAATATAGAAAAATTATGTGCTATTTTGTCCATACACAAATACCCAAATACTCAAGCCAGCCACAAGGTTTTATCGGCAGGGCTAAACATTTAATTTTGACTTTGCAAATTCAGGAATGATCTCGGCCTTTTTCATTGATTTTGGTACCTTTTTAATCTGAACTTACATTGCAGCTTGCAAATGCGAGTGTCTGAAGTTAAGTGCCTACACAGAGCTAGAGATGATACATGACAAGACTTTCGAAAGCGCCTTTGCTTTGCGGGCGTCCAAATCGCTCTCAGAATTCATGAATTTAATTATTGAATCATTATTAGAAGTGATTACTGGATGGGAATTTGGGCTGTTACAACACACTCTTTGGTATATGGGCAACTAAATTCAGGCAAGCAAAACGTTACAGAATTATCGAAAATCACGTGAATGCCAGGATTTTGGAAGCTGTTAGCTAAACACTGAGTTCTTCCTGTCGCCTCTTCCCATTCTGCTCAGCGAGCGATGATCCCAGTGAAGGCACAGGTGCTTCTCACATGAATTAAGTTACTCTCAGCGGTAACCGTGAACGCAGCCTTGGTTATTTTAAATCATTTCAGGAAAGCTAACAATCAGAACTTAAAAATCTGGCACCTTACAAAAGTCGCTGCGATCTGGGGGTGACCAGCACGGAACTCTAAAAGCCAGATAGAGTGATGCTGTCCAGGTTCTCAAATGGAGCAGGGGCTAAACCCTTCTGATGGTTATACTGGGCAGACCCCGTCTGGAGCCTGCCCGTTTAACGCTGGCCGAAAGGCTGGTCCCTGCAGTGGGTGAGTTCAAAGCAGCGCGAGACCTGAAGCTGACCTGGTGACACAGTTTTACGGATGCCTATTGCTGTATAAAAATTGAGTAGTATTTCTTTATTTCAGAAAGATAAGAAAAATCCTCCCTGAAACAACGCTTGCTAATTTACTCAGACTCTGAATCAATGGAAGGACACGTTAAAATATATACCTGTCCGTCACAGTGTTTGAAAATTGTTTCAATATGATTTTCATAAAACTTTAAAAATTCTCCTAAGCTTCCCCTTTTCTGTGACAGTTTACTTATGTAGGAAATCGGGTTTTCTTAGCGTCCTTAGTCTAAAAAACATGGAGGAAGGCTGCAGTGATAATTGTCTGCATTTCCACTAAAAAGGCACATAATGAGGTTGAGAATTACAAAAATGCAAACGGGACAAAATATACGTGGGATCAGTCACTTGTTAGACATTTTGTTTGCAAAACAAGTTAATTAGGATGTTCTTACCGTAGTTTGGGCAGGGGAAAGTGGCCTGAGGAAATTCCATTTTACGATTGGGATGCGCACTTCATTTTAATTAGCCTTTTTTTTTCTTTTCTTAAATGCCTGTCATTAGCCAGATAAGTTAGTTTTAGGGTCTTACTTTTATTTAATCTTAGGTTTTGGCAGAAGTAATCATGAATCAATAAGCAGTCAAGTCTAAAACAGAACTTAGTTTGCATTGATGCTTTTAAGCTTTCAAATAAGCCTGCCTGTCCTTTCAAACTCCAGGTATAGCTTTTATCTGATGGAGCTTGAAGATATCGAGGCTTCAGTTTCACATGCTTTGTTCTTTTCATCGTCGTTGACTATTGATTAAGGCTCAGCCCTACAGGTTAACTAACGAGTTATTTTTTTTCTCCCTGGTGGAGCTGCATTCTTTTTCAGACCTGCAGCTACCGGGGTAAAAATGGGCATCTCTGTATTCCCACTTGCAGGATAATTGATACCCGATTGTTTTAGAGCTGCTGGAACTTTGTCCTTGTACTTGAGAAGTGGGGGAGGCAGGTAAGGAAGTGGAAGAGGGGAGGAGAGAGAAAGGGAATATAGGTACAAAGCTAATTACTGCTGCTGTTTAAAAAAAAAAAAAAGTGGGGGTGGGGTTCATTTAAGTTCCTTGTTTTCCACTCCTCTTCGGTCATTCTTTCCTTTTTTTCTCAAGGCCTGAACATTGGTAATAATGGTGATGATTAACTAAATGAAGTCGGTAACCTGGGCGACCATTAGGGTGGTTTTATATTTCATGGGTACCGAATAGCCAGAGAAAGCACACTATTGAGGGCTTGGAAAAATGAGATGGGGCGTTTGGGGATTTTTGGTGCTGGGTTGTTTTCTGGTTTTTTTTTTTTGCATTGTGTGTTTTTTACTTTGCATTTTGTGCCTTGATGCTTCGCAACGGTAAGGCTATAACCACCTTCTTCCATGTTTCCCTTCTCCTCCGGTCTTTTTCGTTCTTTCTCTCTTTGACTTGCCACTTTTGAAAGATTCTGCATATGACTGAAGCACAGTTTCCCCCTCTTGGCTGGCCTACCTGTAAAATACTATCCTGGGTGAGAAGAAAGGAGGTGAAAGGAAGGATTTACCTCTCAATATAATAGGAATACGCTAGATTAATTGGCTTGGAGATTTTTTTTTAAAATGATGTATCTTAGACTTCTGCCGTATTAACTTAGTGTTATTCTCTCCGGACAAAGCATTTAATTGCATTTAATTGTGTGCTATCACCTCACCTGTATTGAGTGTACTAAAAGCAAGTGCTATCTTCTACGGAACCAGAAATTCTCCTAATTCTCAGGCCTCTGGTGGGCACAAATTGCATATTTCACTGGCAGCGGTAACGTAAGCAGCAAGCTGGTTGGATAGTTTGTGGGTTGCTTTTTTTTTTCCTGGTTTTTTTTTTTTTTTGGTAAATACTCATAACTCATGCGCTTGCTAGGTATTAAATAAGTCTTACTCAAAACAGACTTAATGAGCTGAAATTGTGTATTAGTCCAGTGGGAAATAAGCATTTCTGGCAAAGTATTTTTATTTGCTGAACTAGATAGACACAAACATGAGATTTAGCATTAAAAAGCAAAAGCTCTAAGAATTATTAATGGGTGTGGAGTGAGGATTCAGCTGAGAAGTGTGTGCGTTACAAGGGAATGCTTCCATTGGGCCGGTCTTCGTGTAGGTTGAGCTGGTTAATGGAATCCATAAGCCATTTGTAGAGTATGTGATGCCTTCTGGGGGGGTCCGTGCCTTACAGTTTGTCACTGCAAGCCTTGGCTAGCGGGTGGCTGTGGTATGTTGATTATATAGTGTTGGCGGTGTCTCTGAGTAACCTTCTTGGGGAACACTGAGCAAAACATTCCTTAGTTTATTAAATTCTTGGCAGCTCCTCTAGTAAAGGAAAAGAACGGTGAAAGTTTTTTCCATCCTGCGTAGAATTGCACATGCTGAAGCGAAGATCAAAATGCATTTCTCAAATAAACTATGACACAAAATTACACTTAACCATTTAAGATAATTTTTATAGAATCATTTTCCTAACTCATACCAATTGCTATTAAACTTTTAAAGTAGCAGCTACTCCATCTACTAAACCCATGAGAAAAATCCCCTAAATTTTCTGGTCTCGGGTTTATGATAATAAGAGCTGCATAAACTCTTCAACTTTATTTGGTACTGTAGATGTTTAACATCCTAGCAGAGCCCAAGGTTCGGTGTTGGTCCTTTGCCTGCTAATGTAAGCACAAAATTGCCACATTTTTGTATGTGGTGTAAGTTTTCCTTGAATTGTTAGCTATAAGTCACTTCCGAAACGTCTTGATTTATATATAAAGTATCTCCTATGGTACTAATGGGAAAAGAAGTTAAAAGGTGCAGTACTGTGCAGAAGATGACACAAAGGCTCTTTCTCTTGTGCTGTGATCTCTTATTGACAGCAGTTAGGCAAACCAAGCAGATGATTATTGTTGTTTTAATGGATTAGCTCTAAAAGAGTTCCAGAAAGAGCCCTGTGAAGGACTTAAGTCTTCTTGGAAAATATTTCACGGCGTTTTTTGTCTGTTATGATGTTAGATTTTAATTTGTTTGTTTGTTTTTCACAAGAGAGATCATTTTCATTGCACAGCGATGATGGATAGGCCATAAGTGATACGAAGTTTTGAAAAGAAAAGTCACCAGCCATTGTCAGGTTCAATAATGATTAACACAACAGCAAGGCCTGAGGATTGTTTAGCAGAACTGCATTATGCAGCTAAGAAACATGCGCCTTTGTAATTACCGTGGCATGCTACCATTTCCCAGCTTGGATACGAAACCCGTGCAGAGGTGGGGGGGGGGTTGGTTTTTGTTTTGTTTTGTGATGGCTTTTTTGTTCTTAGCTTTTATTTTTTTTGTTTGGTTTGGGGTTTTTTTCCCTTCTTTTTTTTTTTTTTTTAAGTCCAGATGCAGGTTCTACTGGTTGACTTAATCTCCAGGTATTTAGCTCTCATGGGAGTCAATACAGGAGAAGGCCTTGAGAAGTGACTGTGAGGCTCTGACTGGAAGTCAGCGTAGCCCTGGGATGTAGTTCTGATACATTTGTGAAGGCGGTGTTTTTACCTGGTTTCGAAGCAGCAGCTTGACCTATGGCGTGCTAACCATGCTCTCTTGGTACACTGCGCACCAGTAGAGTCCAGATTTTCACTGGGAACAAATCTGGAGGACGATGCAAAGAACATGGTTAATGCAAGGGCTTTCGGGAGCCCAGTTTAGGGCAGCCCTAATGCACAGGAGTCTTTTGGGAACAGATCTATCAAGAGCTAGGTATGGAGGGAGAAAGGAGGAAGGACTGCATGACTTAGCAGGTCTGCTCTAACCTCTGATTGCATAACATTACAGTATTGTCTGTTCGTAGTAATCTACTGTGAGGCCGATCCTGCTCTTGGCAGATATATCTGACATGGCAATGACTTGCATTTTGTATTGTCACTAGCTCCGGGGGGGTGGAGGCAGAATGTAATTGGCCCAAACCTCTTCACCCAGTCGCGCCACATTAAGTACTCTGATTTCTGGTATATGCCCGCGGTACGGAGATTGCAAATGGCCATCTAGCACGCAGTCTGCAGGGAGAGTCTGGGCAGGGCAGAGTGAATGAACTGTGAAATTTGTCAGGGGAGGAGATGGTATATTAAGAAAAGGATTTTAATTTAAAAATTTCCATTCCTATAAGGAAATGTAGGAAATCAAATAATGGACTGAGACCTTTCACCTTTCCGCAGCGAATTTAATCCAGACCGGTAATTTTTCTGCTTTTTGTCTTTCTCTGGGCATGTGTGAAGGGACTTGGTCGATCCGATTTCTTTCCTTTCAGAACCGGTGTATTTGTAGCAGCACACCCACTCATAGATTACTTAGCCTTTTGTTTGCAATTGCAAAAGGCGAGGTAAGAAATGAAGGAGCTTTACATTAAGATGGAGAGCTATTTCTCCCCAGGTTGTTGGAGAACTGCCTGAACACCTGGGCTGAGGGGTACTGACAGACTGTGCCTGGCTTGTGCAGTGCTGATGAAAAATGGCCACTGCCCCTTCACGTACCTCGTGGGGTTTTTTGCAATAAACCCATCTAATGTACTCACCTTGCTTTATGGCGGAAACTTTGACCTTCCAAGTAGCATTAGGAGACGGAAGGGCATTTCTAGTGAGAGCTAGAGTTAAGCTTAGAGCTAATTTGACCTCAAGGGTTTTTCTCTATCACAAAATGTCTTGAAGGCAGGAGGGCGAAAGAGGTCTTAAAGGAAAAGGCCCTAAAAAATTCCTCATTTCCTACCCCTTTTGACTACACCTACTGCAGAAAGAACCAATGCTTTCCTTTCCTATTGAAGTATCTCTGGGTCTTTTAGGGGTTCACCACCTCTGGTGAGCAGGAGGGATACGAGAGTTGGTATAATACTGCTTGCTAGGTACCAGTGCGCCGGCAGTGTTTTGTACATTCTGCACACTGAAAGAGGTGTCCTGTTGAATCTCTTGGCAAGATTTTATACCTTTTATACCTTTACTTCATTTTATACTTATTTTATACCTTTTAAGCATTAGTTTGTGGCATTTATGTACATGTTTTTCTGCTTCAACATGCGTCTGGGTCAGTGCAACAGCTCTGAAATTGTTGAAAGGTTTCAACAGTAAGAAAGTGGCGTGGGGAAAGATCCACTGAGACCCCGGAGGGGGAGGATTGCTGCTGAATGCCTTAGGGCAGTGATTTGTTAGCTTAGAGTATATTCTAGGACAGTTTTTCCCTCATGCTCATAAAAGCAGGAGATGTCACCTTCTAGCTGGGCCACAGATGGAAATACTTTGCGTCAGGCTGAAATATTCCTGCACCATTGGGCAAGAGCAGGATCATGCCAACACCTGTTCCTCTTGCGTTGGTTCCCAGTACATCAGAAATTAAATGGTGATTGCCTTGAATTGTCCTTATGGCACCTTTGAGATGTCATCAGAAATACTAGATCACAGAAAATTTAGTTTGGGCTTGGCTGATAAAAGTGATCTAGTCTGATTCTCAGTCGGAAGCTGATCTAAAGCTAGATCTTGTAGCTCAGGGCCTTTTCCAGCTGAGTTCAGAAAATCAGCAAGGAGGCACATTTCATCACCTCTCATCTCGCGCTAGGTCTGATAGTCTGTGTCACACAGCGTCACTCCATTCCACGTCATGAGAAGGTGGGACAATGACAGTGCACTTGAATGCTAATGTAAAATATTGATGCATTTTTCCTTTTCCACTCACTGTTTTTAAGGGAGAAAGTAGTTTCCTGGCAGCTTTCCAAGGTTACTGTTGTATAAAATGGTAAGAGTAAGCAAAGGCCCTTTTATCAGCTGAAGAGGACATCTTAAAACCAAAACCGTCTGCATTCTCTATAAGCACTGATATCTCAGGTATTCTCTACTCCAGGTTCAAGGGAGAAATGTTCCCTTGTCCACCTCAATTGGGAGTGACGCATTTTAGCTGAGGGCAGAACTAGATTGGTAAATTCAAATATGTGATCCCACGCTCACTCTAAGGTGATGGGATATATCCTATTATAGGGCATAATCACGGGACTAAGTTTCATGGCTCCAGACAAATCTATGAAGAAATGGCTGATGTGGAGCAGCAGCCTTTGCTGTAAGGCTGTCGTGTAACAACTCTTGTTTTGGCAGCTCTTGGATCAATGGCCAAACCAAGGAGATTTAAAAAAGCCTTTTTGTTACTTGACAATGAAAGGGAAGGCAAGGGTTCAAGTGTGGCAACAGTAAAACTGATAACTACCCTGAAACACCCTCAAAATATCTTCTTCAAAGAACCATAAAACCCTCCCAACAGACAGGAGACCAGAATCCACATTCATAACCTCTCAACGTGTTTCTGGCCTGTGAGTCTGCCCTGCTCCATCAACGGTCTGGTTTCGTTTTAGGGGTTTTGGGTCTGACAACCCAGGCCTATTTACATGTGTTTGTCACCTTCAGCCTCTAAGGAATTAATGAAAATTCAGCTGTTCAGCCTCCAGTAGCGACGCCAATGAGCAAGGAGTCATTTCTCAAGGAATAAAAGACATGTTGTTAGTGCTATTAAAAAAGTGACATGTCTGTGCCAATGGGACGGTAGCAGAGAACGTCTTAATAGTTACTTAATTTTGGTCATTAACTGTGATTTTGTATAATATGGTTCTAGTTCAATTGTGCAAACATCTACCTTTAATGCACCTGCCTTACTTGAAAAACATCTGTAGGATAACTTTTTTTTTTGTCTTGGAAAAGAAAATCTTCAGACTGCAAAGAGTCATCAGAGCCAGGAAAGAGGGGGGAAAAAGCCACGAAGCCCACTAAAATAGGAGTTGAAGCAACAGAATGAGAACTTCAAACTTCTGGTTACTTCTGCTTCACTGTTCTATCAATATGGCAGCAAAGGAAAAGGCTCCCAAAACTCACCCTAGCAAGACACTAGACTTCAGGCAAAAAGGGTAAAATTAGCTAGAACCTTAGTTTATTTTCTAAATTGTTCTTGTCAGTCGGCTATTTCCTGTCAGTCATGTGCAATTGAATATTTTTGCTCCAGTTACAACTAAGGATCATGGGGTTTTTGTAAACTGTGGCCATTCTAGGAAATAATTATTATCCATATTAAATGGATAACAGATTTGGTTGCCATGTATCAAAACGGAGTTTAACACAGCCCGGGGTTTTAGTGTTTAGAAAGCCCCCATTCTACCTACTTTTCTTTCAGCTACAGCTATCACATCTAACGTGTAGGGTGCTTTAGACAACGAGCTATTGTCTAATCCTCCTTCTTGTTGACTTCCTTTATTCCACATTATTGAGGGAGAAAAGACACTTTCCGCTGTAACGGTTAAGTGGAGCCTATCTGCTTGTTGGCTGCTTTAGTGGGGCTGATGAGGGTCCGTGGCACCTTGTTAAAAAAAGTACAAAAACCCACAAAATGCAAAAAAAGCGACTACCCTCTGCCCCCCATTTTTTTTGCGGTGGCCTACTTAGCTATTTGCAGAATGTCAACCCGAAATGGAGCGGGGGGGGACGGACTCAAGCGCGTGTTTGTATTCAAATGCCACCGTAAGGGCATGGCGTACATTACAAGACTTTAAAAGTTGTCTGGGGTAGCCTCGTGGAAGAGCTCCTGTAACAGAACTTCTTGACATCAGAATTTGACTGGAATTTCTCTTCAGTGACTCTTGAGGAGGCATTAAATAATACGTATTGTAGTGCCCCATCTACACGCTCAGGTAATGTATGGAATGACACGACAGCTATAGGTATCTTAAACCGGGAGGGGATTCTAGCTGTAACAATGACTTCATCTGTCATCTCACCACATTTTGTTCTAGCTGCTTTTCGCTTTATTTTCACCACCTTTGTCTTGAATGCGGTCCCGCCATTCAAGCGGTCGCTGTGCTGCTGAGCGGTTGGGGATGGCCTTCACCTTGCTGCACTTTTGAAGTCATCAATGCAAGCAGTAAGGGTATTTTTGTTCTTCTTGCTTTTGTAAATTAAAACACTCTCCCTTTACTCAGGAATTTAGCCGTTCTGACCCGGAGTTATCCGGACCCAAATGAAAATTTCTCTTCCCCTACTTTTAGCTGCACCTTTTGCATCCCTCAATGCTTGGTGAGTTGGAGGTCATTTTATTGTCGTGCCCTATCACTAATCAAAATGGTGTGGTTTTGGTTAAGAAACTTAGCAACGTGCAGGTAAAGGAGGAAGGGGGTGGAGGGCGAGAATGACACCACCACACCGCAGCCACTAGGCTGTGGAAGGTTGATCCATCAGCAGTGTCAGGCAACAGAGATTTCCAGTGGGTTTCAGAATGCACTGGAAAGTACGTTTGTCAGGTTACAAGTCTTTTCAAGGGTATTAAATGTCAATGCTGAGTTTCTTTGTGGTGAGCAAATCGTAGGAATTTGTTTAGTCGCTCCAGAGCTGTTTAAAGGACTAGGCCTATTCTTTAATTTATGTGAGTCAATATTGTAAAAATACACACACACACACACAAAAATCACGTGAACGTTAAGCGATGATGTGAAGAGTAAGAGGCTCCAAACTTTCTTAGCATTTAAATATTCCCAGTTTCTTTGTAATAACTATTCTCTGCAAGGTCTTTGGACTCCCCAAATGTAAATCTGATTAAAACATGACTGAAGGAATTGGCAAACATGAATTGCCTAATAAAACCATAGATAAAGCTTAAACGGTTGGAGGTACTGGAAGAAAGGTAAGAGTTATATACCTCAGTCTGCAAACCGGTGTTACTGCTTGGATTTTGCATTTCCCTGCATTTTTAATTTGCAGGAGCAGATAGGGCATGAAGTTGGCTGTAATTGCCATACCTCAGCTACCATCCTGTTACATTTTTCAGTTCACAAGTGCGTTTCATTAGGTGTAAGATAAATAAGACCACTTTTTGGTAAGTGACAATTCTGAAGGTGTGGGGGGGACTATATGACCTGTACAACTATTATTGGGATAACTTTTCAGAATATTGTTGCTTCTGCCTCTCCCAAATGAACAGCATTTGATAATTGGAGAAATCACAAAGGAGGGACAGCTACAGGTGGTATTCTTCCCCCTTCCTGGGTTCTTTTCCTACTCCAAATAGTCAGGCTTTCTAGCTTGCAGTATATCTGCTCTTTGTAGACCATGATCCTGAGATGCCATTACCATCTTACTGGGCAGCATTGGATGTTTTCTGTTTTTCTAATACTGCCTGGTAATGATGATTATGGTGTTTCATGTACAACGTGGAAAAGTTCAACAGTGAACTTGGAAACAGAGGTTAGTGGCCAATAGAGAAATCCATGCTTGACTGTCAAATCTCCCCAAGCATGAGTAAATTGAAAATGAAATGATTTGGGTTCTAGAGTAAAGGGTAAAAAAGAAACAGAGGAAAAGCCTGTCCTTATTCTAGAATGAGCAAATAATGTTAGAGTGAGCCTGTAAATAGAAAACCGTGCAGAATGTGGAGGAGAGCACACATCTGATACTGCAACAACAGAATACATTCAAATGAAAATGTTTTGTAGTGGTAAGATGAATGTAGTACTCTGCTCCAAACATGTTCTTTTTATTTACCTTTCAAAAATGGTAGCTTTCCAGAGAATGAAAGCAAACCTTTTATTGAAATGTAACAGTTGAGTTTTCTTGTTCATCATTTTCACTCAAAATCAAAATGTTCTTTTCATCTAAACACCTGGGCTGCTGAAATCAAAAGTGGTGTTTACTTTTTCAGCTTTGCTATTCTAACTTACGCTTTCCTTTTCACAGCAGGTCCTCTAGACTTCTCCAGTAGAATGTTCTAATAGCAAAGCCATTTATTTTAAAACTTTGAACTTTCATATAATGCGTACATTTTAAATTTCATTTAAATTACTAACATTATAATACATTCTAAAATATAATGGGCTTGATTCTTATTCTATGAGGTTTCTTTCCCTAAATGAATTATACTAAAGTCACCTTGAAAGAACCAGCTCAGTCTAAAGGGACTCAGCATAAGTGAGGATGGAGTCTTAAATGGTTCGTGGAAGCTTTTTGTTCTTTACTGAGAATTAAAGCAATACAGGAAGTTACGCTTCCCAGTTATCAGATATTAAAGGTACTATAAATAATGATTTATAAAGGCTATCCCTGAGAAAGGCTATTAGTGCCGTTAGATGTTTTTATCTGACACACGGCTATGTGGGCAGGTGTTTCAGTGAACCTGGCAGGTGTTAAGCACCGAAACGCATCCTGCCCCCTCCCCTCCCCTTCCTACCCTCCCCTGGGATCTCCTGCTGCTATACGGTGTGCCCTGGCTTTTAATTTCTCGCACTGAGACCGTTGGTTGTTTCCTTGAGCCCTGTTCTGAAGCGTCAACCAAATGATTCACTGAAGTGTAGCTCCGATTAAATGTATTCCTCTACAGTTTAGTTTGATAGAAAGGTGGTTTCTATACCATGTGAAATGCTGTGCTGGCTCCACAAAGACTTATGAGTACCTTACAGCTATAATAAATATTACATGCAGTGTAGCGTTACCTACACAGCGTAGCTCAGATCAGAGCTCTCTTAAGCTATCACGCAGTGAGGGGCCATTACTGCCCCGAGAGATAAGACTAACAATAAGGGGTGTAGAAAGGAAGACGAAACAAGTCGTGCCGCCTTCCTCCTGGGTGGTGCAGGGGGTCAGCGGCAGCCGGAAATCTGGGGTCCTTAGAACAACGGCCCCCCGCAGAACGGCACGGGGCTCTTACACAGGGAAATGCCCCAGGCTGAGACGCGTGTGCTAGATTTTTTACCTTCTCTGTTGCATGATGTGCTACAGCAAACTTCCCCGTCTTCTGGAAAAAAAGAAAAGAAAGCAAACAGATACCTTAACATCTTTATCATTATTATTTACTATGCTTAATTACATTACTGCCTAACTACTGTACACCTCAGTCTCCTGTCACTGTCATGTTTATTTAAGACTCAAATTTGTCTGCATCCCTTAAATGAAAACTTAAATGAAGTATTTGTTGTAAAAGGAACTAACGGTGTTAAATGCTAGGCCACCTTTGACACTTTTTTGTGCCCTTCTTAGTACTGTTTTCTTTACATACCAGTTTTCAGTGTGTCCTTTTAAGTGATTGGAAAGACTTGAATCAGTATTTTTGAGAAGCAAAAGGGAGAAGGGAGTGAGGAAGCCAAGAAACAAACCACAAGAAATCTTACTTCTTTTACTTATGTTTCTATTTTAGAGCTTTATTAAATCAACTTTTTATACTATCGTTGTCTCCTGAAATCCACCATGATTTTCAAACTATGCCTTAGTACCAAATGTCTTCCTTAGGCCCATCCCATATTTGGTAAATTATTTACACACCCACAGATGTAAGGCAATCTTTCTCAAGCCATTTCTGTTAGTTTTTATGGAACATTGACAACCTGAAGACTGTGGAATCATTAATAGATGCTTCATTTCTCCAACTGCTGGACAGACGATGGTCCTCTGTGGGCATCTTACTAGACAGTGCTGGATTTTTTGGAGCTACTCTAACACTGTCTGGTAACGATGTTTAAAGGGTGAACCAAACAACAACATGCATCAGGAGGAGCTCTCACAGAAAGACACAGTACCACAATTTAGGCCAAAGTGGAACATTTGGATGAGAGGGTAAGGATGGTGGCTATCATGTTAACAAGTGTCTTTAGATACAGTAAATGGCTATAATCACAAGGACTTCCAACAAAGAAGTTGCTGGAAATGGCTCCGTTAGGTGCTACTGAACCTTGATGTTGCTGTGAAGGAGGTGATACAGGACACGTCAGCTCTAACGCACAGAATGCACGTCTTCTCAGAGGCACAGTAATGCTTTCTTCTCCCCAAACAGTGGTCAGAGCTGCGATGTATTTGCGTGGCACAGCCCCTGTCCAGGAGGCTGAAAGATTTGCCTGTAATATTGCCATGCTTGGCTGTGAGAGGTGGTTAGGGCAGGATGCTGGTTGTAAAGGTCATTCTTCCCAATTACAGTTCAATTATGCCTCCATGGTTGAACGGCCTATGAACTTCCAACCTTATAACCTGCCCTGTTGCAGGCAGTGCTTTCCGCTTATAGAACAGGTGGGTTAATCACGCTAATCATTCCATTAAGAAACAAAGGAATTTAACTCAGGCAATGGACAACGACTGAATGCTTACCCTGCTCTACCTAACCAAGCAGAGGAGCCCCACAAGAACTTGTTCTCACTGTGTGGCAACTCCCACCGCTGCATGCAGCGTGGGAATGGATGAGGTTTTGATTAGAAGCGCTGGGACTCCTTAAGGAAATAAGTACTTATCTCCAACGACATAGAGGTCAGATTTAAGCAAGTTTCCTGGGGTGACAGAGAAGTGCTTGAGGAGACCTCTTCTTACTGTCAGAGTATTATCTCTGTGGCCTATCATGTCATATTTGAGCCAGAGAGTCCAGTTCCATCCGCTTTAGTAAAAAAGGACAAGTTTCAGCACTGCTAGTGGTAGTATTGCTTGTCGTGTTAAGGGTCGGATTCAGCAAGCAGATTCTGGGATCACTCACCTATCTCTAACAAAGCATATATTTGCAAGCCAAATTTGGGGACTAAATTAGGTGCTAGACTTGCCCTCCTCCGGTGATGTTTAATGCCTCCTGCCCGAACTGCACGTACATATTCAGGGCCAGTCTGCTTACACGACAGGTCCTTCCTCGTCCTTGCCAGATTAATCCAAGTCAGTATTTTGCAGACAACCTGGTCCACCTGTAGAGGATAAGAATTCACGTCAGAACTCATTAGCAGTCACTCTGCAAGCTGAGGTTCATCCTTCCACAAGGAGCGTTCGTATCGCCTGCGCTTCTGTAAGACCACAACAATTTTTTCAGCGCTGGTGGGGATCTGACCTAGGGTGGGATGGTACACAGACCTTGTACTGCTTCTTCAGCGTTGCACCCATTGGTTTTCAGCTCCTCTCTGTGAGAAATAAGGCAGTGTTACACATGCACTCTGACCACACGCTCCTCGCCCCAGATCTTTAAATGGATTCCAAATATTGATTTGTGTTTGCATCGGAGCACCAAAACATTTTCCTCATCCTCAACTTAGTGTTAATCCCTTCCCTGGCTGTAAAATAGAACTGGTTTAGCAACACAGCGGTACATTCTCTGCCTTTGTTACTGGAAGTCCCTCACTGTTTTTTTTTCAACACTTTGCAGTAAGCTGGGCTTACGATTCCTTGCCAAAACTGCTAGGTAATACAGGAACGGTAGGAAAAATGAACCAATTGGTATCTAACTTAAACTGGTTTCCATTACAATGTGAACAGCTTGAAAGGAGCTGACGGTGCCTGCTTTAACGCCACTGGTTGACTCACTGGACCAAGCTCAGTTTTGTGTTTGCCCTTGCAGGTTGTAATTCTCAGGAAAACGAGGGAGAAGGAAGAAGCAGAGAAGCGTTCTTTGGTGATTAGCCTCTGTGTTAATAAGTAACTGGTTCACAAGGGATTGAGGAAATGGTGTGAAATTTGAGTGACTCTACAAATTGACTTTTAACAAGCATTTAAATAAGATGAATTGGAGCGCACACCTACCTCCCATCCATCTCTCCTTAAAACAACATGTGGGTCCTAACCTTGGATGGAGTTGAGTAAATAAATAAATAAAAAAGCCAAAAAAGATAACTCTAATTGGGCATCCATGGCAGGCACAGGAATGTCGCCTTAAAAAAACACAAAACGGAGACCAGGGAAGTCCCCTCTACCCGCCCCCATGATGAGGTATGCTTAGGAAAGTGTCCATTCAATCTTGTCTCAGAGAGAGACAGTTAGTCATGAGAGCCAGGGGCAACCCAGAAAAATCCCCTTCTGCCTCAATATCTTTCTCTCCCTCCTCTTCTACTGATTTTCATCTCTCTTAAATCAGTTTCACAGGAGAGCAATTCCACAGGCACTACTGGTTCTTAGGCTGGTTTAAATGCTGTCTGAGGCCTGGTCTGCACCAGATTTAATTCCAAAAAAAGTTGTCTCACTGAGGAGACTTTTAATATTGACGAGGGCACAGACTTTAGAGCGCAGCTGAAACGTACGCATCCCCAGTCTTGCTGTGCTGCTACTGACGGCGCTGCACCAGACGCGGGCAAGGTGAGCAGTTCCACAGCAAGAAGGATGCAGTGGACAGAGCTGTTGGTAAGTCAACTTCTTTACAATTTTTTTAAACTCACGTACCAGTGAACTGGAAACGGATATGTTTTCATAATTGTACTGCCTTATAATCAGCAACTATATCAAGTTAAATATTTACTGGTTATTGCTTTGTCTAAGGGAGAGGCCCTCAGCCTTTCCCTGCCCTATCTTTTTAGTCCTGGATCTGGAGAAAGTCCTTTAATGTTGGTGGTTTGCTTTAGCCCGAGTGCCTGCTGATTGCTGTCTTACCAGGCAAAGTTAGATCTAGCTATTTTTGTCTAATACTGTCTGGTAATGCCGTCAATTGCATTGGCAAAAATCTTCGTCTTGACAGAATATGGAGGAAAAAAAGCTTGCCTTTATCAGAAGAATCAATGAAGCCTGATGCCTGGGCCTTCTCACTGGAGTTTGGGCTTACGCTGAAAGCTTATTCAAGTGCACTGGTTCTATGTCTGTCTTGTTAACACCCAAACTGTACTGCAATGCCTGCAGAAGTATAAGGAGAGATGAGAAAAGTCAAGAGAGTATAAGCTCGAGTGTCCATAGTACGTAGGTAGGTCACAATATGTTTTTTTGAACTTGCTTCCCTAAGAAACTAGGCTCCTGTGCTCACTAGCTAGCTCTGTGTTAGTAACTTTTGGACCTATTGTCAGACTTTCCCGAAATGTAATGGGTGCAGGCACAACAACCTTGAAGGTTTGAGAAAGACATCATAGAACTAAAGCAGCTAAGCAGAGACCATCGCTGCTCCCAGTGCTGCACAGTAAGCACGGCTGAAAACTCCCAGCGCCATGGCATTGGAAGTCGACTGTTTCTGAATCTTAAAATCTTCATCGTAAGGAGTTACTCCTATACCCAATGCAGAAACCACAGGGGCTTTTTTAGCTGTTGTTTAAGGTGAAGAGAATTTCTCTGGGTAAACTTGGGCCATTTAGTCATCTGGGGGTGCTGTCAGTTTAAGTAGCTGCATTTGTTTGGAAATTATTTGTTAAACAAGCAAAACCCAGCAGCAGATCAGTGCACCCTGTTACTATACTGCAACTTTGAATAAGGTCTGCTTTACTTTTACAGACAGAAAAGTACTTTTAAAAGTATCTTATAAAGTAAAAGCGTTCGCACAGCCCTCAGTTCAGCAAATCTTCTATCTGAGATGTAGTTAGATTATACAACGAGAAAGGTGGCCCCCCCCGAGAAGCGCTCTGATTCCCCACACGGGGCTACCGGCCTTTATCCTCCGCACCCGAGAAGCAGCAGCAGCCCGTGGCAGTTGTTGCGTTTCTCAGTAGAGCAACCCTAGTTGTGCAACACAACAGCGGTGGGAGGGAACAGCACGGCAGAATGTGCTCCTGAGCTCAGCTGATGAGCACGCTGTGCCCTGAGGCGTGAGGATGAAGATAGTTCTCTACATCAATGAAGTCTCACTGAATTGTCAGGAATTTCCCAGTTAGGAAATCGCCTTGCCCAAAACTGCTCCGATGGTGAAGATGGTATCTGTGTCCTGGTTAAAATGACTCACGCTGGCAAGTCTCATTTTGCAGGGTACAAGCAGTATTCCTTTTCACAGTACAATTATTTTATGGAAACTGGCTTCTACTTTTGGTATATTGCAGTGTCTCAGCAAGATATTAGTCCACTGCATGTTAGACTTTTACTGTGCTATCCCTGAACATCAGCTGCTGGGTTCCTTGTTTGCCTTTCCTCTCTATGCCTCTCTCTGTCCAACACTTACCCTTTGGATTTCACAGAAGCTACAGTCTCTTATTGGAAGCTTCCCTGTTTCTGTTTCCGTCCTCATGAGAAGCTCAACATGATCAAGGGTTTTCTTCTGGAGTTACAGTGTTTCTTGAAATGAAACAAATTTGACCTTTCAGCAGCGCTACCCTTTACTAATTATCTCTAAAAGAAGTGAAAACAAGAACTACATGTCTTTTATTAAAACGCATTCTTGGGTAAACTGGTAATAAAAAAAATACCCCTGAGATGTCCTATGCAGTGAATTTTAAAGGGTAGATTTACATAAAACATTCTCAGAGAAGGCAAAGAGATTGACGATGTGACTCTAGTCCTTAATGCTGTGTTCACGTATTCTGTTACCCGTAGCTCACAGCAATTATTCGGATGAATATTCTACTGTCACTGTTTTTATCACTAGAATCCACGTGTGTGGATAAACACAGACTGTTTTCTTTGTAGGAGTAGGAAGAACAGTTTCACTAGCTGCTATTGTATTTTTATATCTTTTTATATCTTTTTATATATATTTATATATATTTTTATATCTTACATGGTATTTAACGTGCTGTTTCGCTGCCTTAGAGCTTATGTTATTAATTTTAGGCATTTTAGTTGAATATTTAATAAAAGAGTTGAATCTCAACCCAGCTCTGAGTTGAATTTCTTTTGAAGCAATACAGATTTCTGTGTGTTTAAACCAAGTAAACAGTATTCCCCAAGGCCTGAATTCAGTCTAATAAATCCTGCCCAAGAGCGATAACTCCTTCTCAGGAAGCCCCTTCCTCCTGACGCAGCTCAGCTCCGTAGGGAGGCACAGCCCGCTCCTCACAGCGGTCTCCTCTAGTTTGGGTACGAGGTGGCGGCACCGGCGCAGCCGTACGGCTCTGCACTCCAGGGCTCTGCTACTCGTGCGCTTGCTGCAGACGGACTGTGTTGGGCTGACACCACTTAGGACCAGCTTTTCAAAGGGGCTGCACCTCTGTGAAGCTGAACCGGGGTTCTAGACACTGCAGATGAAGCGTTGCCTTGTCCTTGCCCCAGACATAAAGTCCTAGCCAGCCACACGAGACTGAAGCCGACTCGGTAACAGTTCACCAAGCTATACTTTGAAATATCCTTGATTTCTAAATGAGGATCTGCCGTTGGGCTGGGGGTGGGGGCTGGGGGAGCAATTTCTCAATAGCTTCCCACCTTAAAAACCCTACATCCAGAAAAAATGGTCCTTACACAAGCTAGAATCTAGAGTCTCTCACAAAATACAAGCAGTAAACGCTCTTGTAATTCCTCAGCACAAATATATGTATTTAATGCTACTTGTCCTCCTGACCTGTAATCTGGAACAAGCCCAGGAGACTTTTGACTTGAATACCTTCTTATGATCCTTGAACGAGTAAGGCAGGTACCACCTTCCCAAAGCGGGAGAGATCCCCAAACCAACCCCCCGTCTGAGGAAAGCAGCGGGAAGGAAAAAAGCAACATCTATTTCAGCAAACCCAGTATTTCTTTTTCTTTGAACGGCAAGGGAACACCCTGGGTAGGTCACCTGAATTGACTAGCAGAGAGTAGAAAGCTTCATGGCTACCAGAAGAGCCTGGGCTCAGGGAAGGTGAAAGCTGAAGCAATCTGTGTCTGCCTGGCATAATTACCTCTCGCTTTGCCGACTGAGGCCTTACCATAAGAGCAAGGCAGGTAGGAACCTTCCAGCTACTTGCCATGGCTTTAGCCATACTCAAAAGGCTACGGAAACTCCAAATAGAGCACCTGGTACAGTCTCTGGTTTCTAGCTACAGGCACAACCGGTTAATCCCTGCGTTCAGTCTTGGTACCAGGTAAATTATTTTTTTTTTTTTGGTAACAAAACATTGTAAGCAAATTATTATATTGGGGCCAAAAGAAATTAGGCAAACTTTCATTTTGGTCTGCTTCCCTTTTATTAATCTTAGATGTAAAATGTTTTGGTACAGAAAATTTTGAAAAGCAATGAAAAATATTGGCTTTAACGTTGTGAAAAATGAATTTTTTTCAGCCTTATTTTTTTCTGCAAAACCCTGAAGCCCTTATTCCAACACGGTTAATGTTCTAAGGTGATCATAGGTTCTCCTAAAGTTAAATTCAAGAACTAAAATATCCTTTACCAGTCTACAGCTTGTGCTATGGTGTACAAAAGCAGTCCTGAGGACTCTGTTGCGCTACGCTTCACATACCACCAGGTAAAATACGCAACTACGTTCTACATCATCGGGCCCGTTACGCCTTCGCATGACCAAGCACAGCATCAGGCTGGGGACTGCATGTTACCAAACGCAGCCCTCGCACCCCTCCCGTTTGCTTGCCTCCCACGAGCTCGTAAGCACGATTGATGCTTCCTCCTGCAGCTTGCGAGCACTAGGAGGGGTTTCAGAACGGGCTTTGCTTGCTGGCGTGATGCTGTGCCGCAATGCCGCCGGCCCGCTCGTGCCGTACCCCCCCGCCGCCACGGTCGGTGTCCCCTTCTCCCCAGCCACGCTGCAGCTAGTAGCTGCAGGCAGCATTGCCAGCAAATTGCTGTCTATTACCTACACGTTCGAATCGGGAAATCTCAGGCTCACACACAGAAAGCAACTTGTCGGACAGTTGCAGAAGAAAATAACCAAGAGACTTTGTTGTAGACTCCAAGTATTCAGCCTTCTTATTTGGCTTTAACTTACTAACATTAAAGTTTAAAATACTGGCATAGCAATGTATGGGTTTAAAAAAAAAACCAGCTGAGTGCTTCCTTTCCTCTCCTACAAGTAACTATTTGAAAAACAAGCAAAAATAAACCAGGGATTTCTAACAGGGAGCTGAGCGAAGACAAAGGAAAAAGCATTTCATTTTCCTAGTATTTTGTACAAATCAAAACAATTAGGGGGAAGAACAGCTTGAACCCTTCTATATACTTTATTAGTCATCTAAAGCAATAAAAACTCCAGTGCTTTAAAAACACTTCCTATCACCTTTAAGTGTGATGAAAGCCCAGTCAACAGAAAGGTTTGTTCTAGGTATGGTGTGGATGGGCTTTACATCTTCAGCATATGGGCCCTAAATGTAGCGTGGAAGGCTGTTTAGATACTTAGGCGGCAGGGAAGAAAAATTTCATACCTAGCCCCCTTAAGAAGCTTGTGCTTGGGAGAAGCTCTTTTCATATTCCTTTGCCAGTTTATTTTAGGCAAGGAAAGGTGGAGTCAGCTCCCAAGGCAGTAAATCTAACAAGCACCTCCTGGCACAACTGTTACGATCTAAATTGATTCAAGAACAAAGTTCAAGACATTTAGACTACAGAAACTATGAGCACAGCATTTGATTGTTTTACTCAACAAATGTGGATTTAAGTATTGAAGAAGCTGCTTAATGAATAATACACACTTGTATCAAACTATCTACCTTTTTCAAGGCAACAACAGGGTTTTTTTTTTCCAGATATAGTGAACTTACTGTGAAAGTACCTGGGCTCAAACCCACTTCCAAGTTCAGGTTGGAGTATTAGTGCTTGTGACACTCCCCTGGGACTGCAGGGAGAAAGCCGCCTGCTCGGGAGCGAGCCCTCGGAGCGCCCAAGGCCCCTGGGAGCACCCGAGGACCCCGGGAGCACCCGAGACCCCTGGGAGCACCCAAGGACCCTGGGAGCACCCAAGGACCCCGGGAGCTCAGCTGGCCACTGGGGCAGCGTCGTGCCCAGCGTCACCGTCCCCGTCTGACACTGCCCATTCACTCTCAAACACTGTTATAGCCATGTGTCTTAAGAGTCATTGGAAGAACCAAAAGTCTCTGATATTTGATAAAGATTCCTTTTTAATTTTGGTGTCTAAATGTAAATCACTTAATAAACTATGTTAAACCATTACCTCGGTCCCTCCAATCGGGAGCCAAAGCCAGGGAGAGGCTAAGCGAACAGCGAGGAGAAACAACCTCATTTGGATTGCTAATTTTATTTGCATACCAAACATCACTTTAAGCAAACCCATTTGGATTTCTGTGTGTGAGCCTAACTCATATTCACTATCTGCTATTTGATGACTGTTTGGGAGCCTATCCTTTCAATAAATGCACGCAGAGTGAGAGAAAAAGCCTTGAGTACCGCTGAAAAAAGGGAAAGTTGAAGACAAACTAGGATGAGTTAATAACACGCAACTCTTTCAGTTTCCTTGCTTGTCTTTGGCCTTTGTTCTCAGTTCTAAAATAGCCCTGATTTTAGGACCTGTTCTAAGGGAGATAAAGGAACTGCCTATAAATGTACTTAAATAACAAGCAGAAGCCTGGGAAGAGTTGGAGCTTACAGTGGTTGTATGGTGAACGAAGTGAATTAGACACGGCCTGCATTTAACTCTTTTTTTTTTTTTAATTGGATTTCTCCCATGGCTGGAACTTGTAAGTTTTAGGCACGACTATGGCGGGACTGAGAGGCCTCCTATATCCCATTTTCCTGCCCTTTGTGTGGATCAAGGTATGGGGGGAGCGGGGTGTGTTTTGGTTTGGTTTCGATATTACACAGTGTGGCTATTTATCGACCATGTATAAAATTATACATGCTCCTTTTCCAGGTAAATAAATGGCAAGAGATTTACTCCCCCCTCCTCTTCCCAGCCTTGTGTCCCCTCAGTCGCTGCACTGTGCTGCCGCCTTACTCAATAGCAATGCCAGCATTCGCAGTCCGTGCTCCGGAACAGAGCCGGAAAATAGAGCAGACTGGGAAAAACGCCTGC
Source organism: Phalacrocorax aristotelis (assembly GCF_949628215.1). Taxonomy (NCBI): domain Eukaryota; kingdom Metazoa; phylum Chordata; class Aves; order Suliformes; family Phalacrocoracidae; genus Phalacrocorax; species Phalacrocorax aristotelis. Next base: position 6,144,436 of record NC_134294.1, read on the forward strand.
TGCTCCCCAACACACGTCTTTCCTCCGGGCAGGAGAAGGAACCATTTCGCTGTGTCGGAGGAAGAGGCTGGGCACGAAGAGGGAGCGAGCCAGGACCCAGCCCTACACCGAGGAAGCCGGCGGGGCAGCGAAGCCCCGCAGCAAACGCCCCAGGGACCGGCTCCCTTGCGGAGTTTGCACAACAAACCGATGCCTCAGCTCCAAGGCGCTACAGCGACAGATCGGACTGGTTAAAAAGCAGACGCGTTTCTTACCTGGACGCTCCTGAGCACTGGGCAGAGTAGCTGCTGGTCAGGTTCTGAGCGAAGCCCTCACACCTGGCCAGGTGAGTCCAACTACAGATTACTGGGTAAGCCAGTCCCTTCAGCTGAGCTCCCCGAGCCACAGCCTGGGCTCCTCACACACCTCTGCCGGGCTTCAGCTTGTGCCCAACTTCTTTCACGCTTCCTGAGCCCCTGTAGATTTGCCCGTGCTCTGGGCTCCCAGCGCTTACTGCGATTTCTGGCCTAACGCTGGCCCTAACTGTTGGCCTTGCCTGTAACGCAGAGGTTTTTAACATTTGCTTGTGGTTACAAAAATTAAAGCAGCTTTGCTTAAGCTTGCAAAATTCCAGCGACCAGGAGTCTGGGTTTTGAGCGCTTTGGAACTTTTTTATGGTTTCAGTCAGAACTAAATCCGGGATGAAAGTTCCCCATCTGCAAAGGACCAGCACATACATACTGTGTGTGGTATATTTAGGGGGGGATCAGAGAAATGTGGGTGCGAGCCGTGTCCCCTCACTGCTGTTATTTCTGAGACTATCCCGATCTTTTGCCAGGTTACACCTCCAGTGGCTCTCTCTGATATACTGGTACTAAATTCAGATACTACAGTCAAACCACTGCCGGTTCCAGAAGAATTTACTTTTTTTGCCAGTAAATGCTATAGGTTCAACTTGAGACGTCAACTGTGATTCTACCTGCATGAATTTGAATAGTTTTACCCATTTCTGTTCGTACTGAGGTGCAATTCCCTGCAGAAATACCGCATAAACAGCAGTGAAACCCTATTTCGGTGGAAATGCAGAGTTAATCATTCTTTCTGTAGTGTGAGAGTTGAGCTGGGTGAGGCCATTCAAGGCCAGAGGTGTAACCGTCAGGCGTGTAGTGATACCTAACCAGCCCTTCAGGGTGTTTTCATAAATTTGATAATCAAAGCACAAGCTCATCTGTCATCGAGGTATGCGGCTATTCACAGCAGCCTGTCCCTTTCCAGTAAGGGAGGCGTATTTGGTGCAGGTAGCTGATGGAAACAGCAGCTAGCTCTGTAAAAAGCCACCGGAATACTGGATTTTTTTTTAAAAAAAACCAGAATTTACAGGCTGCAATCTGCATGTAGCTCAAAAATGTATAGCCATTTCTTAAGTGAGCAGTCCCCATCTATTCCAGGTTGGTGTTGCCAAAAATCATAGTGACTTTTTATTGGTGTTCAGTGACTGGGGTGAAGCGAGGGTCTCTTCAGCCTCACCTAGTGTCCATTTACGTTACAGGAGTTGAGCTGGTAGGTACTAATTGAGTATCTCAAAAAAGAAGCCAGGTTCTGGAGCACTACAAGGGAGTCTTTCCTCATCTGAAGCTACGGGGGGAAGCGTAAATAGTTTGCAAATGACTGGCTACGCTAAACAAATGGTTAAGTTTGCTGGGTTGCTCTCCATAGTGAAAAAATAAAAACAGCTAGGAGCACGGCTCCGTGGGATGGTCTTTGCGGTTTATGCAAAACATGATTGACAACAGGCATGAAAGTTTGGTCCCATCTGATACTGCGGAACAACCACTTTTCTGAACTGCAACACACTTTGCCAGTAACTCACAGCACCAGATGGGGCCCTGTCAGGGTCTGAGCCGCTCGCAAGGTACGGAAAGAAATAACTGGAATGACACATCCCGTAACAACCTGATTGCCATAAACCTGCTCAAACGATTGCCATAATTTGCCCTTAGACTATCCGGGCATCCCTCTCACCTTCCCAAGGAGGGCAGACCGCCGGAGCGCGGGTGCAGCCTCCCGACTTCACGGCTCGCTGGCATGGCTTCAGAGTCCGGGAGGCATGCAAGAGCCAGGTCCAGACTTGAGCAGCTGCGGGTTCTGAAATGAACCAAAGCCATTTCTGAAAGCGGACACATGCCTAGTTAGCCTGACTGGTCCAGCAAGGAGAACTTTGGTTAGTCTCAGGAAAAGGCCTGCCGAGCAATGGTTTGTACTTAGAAAGCTTTTGAGAGTCTCCCAAAGCGGTATATGAAATGAAACGCCTGAAGAAAACACCACAGTAAATAAAAGAACACCGAAACGCATTTAGGGAGGCAAAGGTGTACAGCTCAGCAGAAACAGGGGTGGCTTTGGGCCTGTGATAGCTCTCATTCCCTCCAGCTTTGCTCTCTGCTGGTAGTGCGTTCAGCACGGGTGCGTAAGGGAAGGTCAATAACCTTTGTGGTTATTCTAGCTTCACAGGGATGCAGCGAGGTGCAGGCAGGACTGGAGCGTTTACAGCTGGTGATTTTGAGAGCCAAGGCAGCAAAGTGCCCATATCAAACTGGTATTCAAGGGGATTTGGGGGCTCGACACCCCACGGCCTTTGAGAAATGCCGCGAATGATTGGCGCGTCTGCATCACTCTGCTAGCGAATCAGTCCAGGAGACTATTTTATAATGGCTTCATTCTGTAATGAAATGGCATGTCACCCTCGCCCTGCCCCTGCGTTTGCCCGTATACATTGCGTGACCAGAGCAAGCACAGGCAGAGGTGGGAGGACTCTGAATCCTATGGTCACCCTTTGCTGTAGCAGGAGCAACACCTTGGCAGTGTTTATCTCCCAGTTTATCTTTAAAAAACAAACAAAACAAACCACTCTTTTTCATTCACGACTGCTACACCCACTCATGTCCATCTTGAATTTCCTAGGAATTCTGGAAGTGGGCTATCCTGGTGAGAAACTGAAGTGAGCTATCCAGGTGGGAAACTGGAGCTGATGAAATCACGTGTGATTTGTTCTCCTCTGAGTAAAATCAGAGCTTGGCCCTTGTGCCTTAGACCATCTTTCGGGTTTTTTGTTTTTTTTGCTTTTGTGATTTGGGGTTTTTTTTTTCTTTTTAATATTATAGTTCTTGTTCAGTGTTGGATCCAGCTTTAAAAGGCACCAAACAGACAGGTTGCTTTGCAGGCGAGCACGGCATCAATCCCCATGTGTACCTATGATGGCAAGCGGTTTTGGTGTCTATTATTGAGCTTATCTAAAAATATTTGTAGCTCATGAGCATTGGCCCAAGCCTCTGTCAGTGCCAGACTCGTGGCAGCAGTTCAGCATTGCTGCCCTACGAGTTTGGGCACCTGTAGCAATTAATTTCATCCTTTATGATTCCATTGCAGCTTCTTAGTTCTTCTATAACTGCTTCCTCCAGTTCTTTGCCAGTTTCTGTGAGTCATTGCCTTGTGCTGCTTTCTGGTTTTCCTTCTGGCACAACATAACATGGGCAAAGCAAACGGGGCAGGTAAAAGGACGATCTCTATTGCTTGGGCTTCATTACGTGGCGTAAGTTGGGCTTACAAAAGCTCATAAGCCCATTTCATAGCAATGTCGGTGAGACCTTGGCTTTCAGAGGCTGACTTTGTCTTTCTGGGAGACAAGTAGAAGAGGGCATAACTGGACCTGGATGATGGGAAAGCTGCAAGCGGATGGAAGCTGGCACACGATTGAATTGCTTCGTGTTGTGAGCACCGAGATGCTGTGTTAGTTTGCTGGAACAACAGACTCAGCCATGGTGCAGAAAGCAGAGTTCTGTGGGCAGGAAAGCAAAGACCTGTTCCTCCTGCCTGCAGCATTCCTGCCTTTCTTAGTGTGAAACAAACATTAACAAGCCTCACATACAGCCCAGGGTCACTTCTTTCCCATTGCCACCAAAGGCAGAGGTCCTGCAGCAAGAACAGCTGCAGAGCAACCACGCCGCACTCCCCAAGCGCACACCTCCTTTATTGTAAATGGTCCCCTGCTTTGTTCTTCACCAAGCCATCACCTGTTGCACGGAGACAACTCAGACGGAAGAAGTGGATTTCAGCTCTCTCGAGAAAGCGCAGCACTTCGTGTGCCGCTTGCAGCAACGCACCTGCAGCAGCAGCAGAGCCAGCTGTGGCACGGCCAACTGCGGGTCAAATCACCTGGAAAAAAATGCACAGGGCTCCTCATGGTCCACCCAGAAAGAAAGAACCTGGCAAGTCTTCTGTCAAGCCTGGGGACCAGGGTCGGTCACAGGTTCTATGCTGGATGCTGTAGCAGGAGCAGGTCACTTCCTTACCTAAAGGGGAAAAGCCAGGGGAACAGGAGGGAAGGGAAGAAGTCCAAACAAGGAGGGAGCATATCTAGAAACAGCACAGAAAAACAAAGGCAAAAGCAGGCAGGGAGTACCCTTTTTTCCCAACAACTTTTCCCACATAGCCTCTTTTTTTTTTCCCAAGACAGCAGAGGTCCTGGCTGCGGAGTGCTCCAGCTTCACCAGAAGGAGGGCGAGCATGGCGCAGCATGCAGTTCAGCTCTGCTCCAGCTCCACCAGCCCTTTGGGTTCATCTCTGCCTCCTCCGTGGTGACCTTTCCACACTGCCTCTTCCAACGCCGTGTCCTGCAGCCTTCTGTCCGCCGAAGCTCTTTTCATTGTCGGGGATGAGGTACAAGGGCGGACTGGCCTCACGTCTCATCCTTATGGGGAGGTCCTGAGTTCATGCTGGCGGAAGATAGATGGCTAGTGGGGTGTCAGGAGGTAAAGGGCTGAACCGTGTTCAGGTGGAGCCCTTGGTCTATTTTTGGAAGAGGAGAGCAGTTTGGTCAATAGTTGGTGGGAGTAAGGGAGGACTGGTCACAAAGTCCGTTCTTCTGGCGAGGAGGGGTGGAAGCGGGCTGGAAGGCACAGTTTGGACAGGGGGCTGCTTTACTCCCTGTGTTCAGCCGTGACTCCCCGACTGAAGCACGCAGTGAGGTAGAGCAGTGGCTACGAGGAAATGCACACAGCAATACGAGCCTCTGGATCTACCAGGAGACGCTCAGGTAGGGCAGCTGATTCCCACATAAATAGTGCTGCTGGGTTTGGAACTGAGCAGGGGGAAACCCGAGCAGTGGGAAGGACTACGTACAATGGCTGTTTGCTTTACTTTTTTCTCACCTTTCTTTTTCCCACTGCCACACCTCAGACGGTGGGTTGGATTTTGCGTAAGCTGGGACGGCTGGCTGCATGTAATGTTACTCCAGTGATTTGCTGCTCCTTAAGCTGCAGCTCCGAATCAGAACAAGGCAGAAGAATAAAACACCACAAAGGGCTCGGTACAAAAACAAAGCAGCAACAACAAAGCAACGGAGGCAGGTGAAAAGGGAGACAAAAGGAGTGGATTTTCTAGGAGATATTCCCAGTTTCCTCAAAATACTGGTACAAAGCCCGAGGAAACCCTTAGAAGTTTTCCACAGACTTCACTGGACTTCAGGCCAAATTCCTCTTTCCATGATTGAGAGTCTCTTCTCACAAGTCTTGCTCTCATAAAGTAATGAGCACCTGTATTCCTGTTGCTTTCAAGCAGGATTGTAGATGCTCAGCAGCGCTGAAATCTGGTCCCATTATGAGAAACTGGTTTGGTGAAATCACTGTGCAGAGAATTCACCTACTAATGCAGGTATGTAGGTGTAAACTGGGATTTAGCTGATCGTCTCAGTTGCTCTATTTTCCCACTGCGCTGCAAGAAACGCTTGTGGAAAGGGGATGGATGGATGGAGACATAAGGAGACTTCCTTACATACATCGGGTTTCTGTGACAGGTCACGTGAAACGAGCGCTTGTGCTGAACTTTCTGCAGCAGTAGGGTGGTTTTGAGTGGCCTCGGTACAAAACTATGGCAGCAGCCAGCCAAAAAAACTTGGATTTCATGTTTGAATCTAAAGGGTTTGTCTTCTCCTAACTCCACAGCTTTGTTTCAGAATTTGGGCTTAATCATTAATTCCTATGTGTCTGTGGCCTGCACGCCTGCTGTGCGGCGAGCGACAGGGCTAGACTGGTGTGCTGCTTTGGGAAAGCTGCTTCCTATTGCTTCCCCTCTGGTCCTGAAACACAACCTACACAAGCCACGGCTGCAGCTTGATTCTGGGTGGGGACCCCACAGCTCACTGCTGGGAGGCCCAAGTATGCATTATTTAATAAACATATCAAAGCAACTTATAATTATGCATTTTTGTTAAAGTCCACAACAGGTTAATATTGGGTTTTTTCCATGGACAGGTGAGAAAACTAAAGTCTAGACGAGTATATGAGTTTCCCTGTCTCTCACAGTGGCTTTCTTGTAGAACCAAGGGGAGATCGTGCCTTCTGCCCCTGCACACTCAAGAAAATAGCTGTGCATGACGGTGCATAGTCCTGCCTGGGTGCTCCCCAGGGTGGGTTGCCCCCTCCCAAATGGTGCTGTAACCCCCTGTAAAAGCACTTTCTGTAAAAACCACTGCTACTGTTGGAAAATAGCCACGCCGAGCTGGGAAAAACACCCGCATGGGAACTGACCTCATCGCAGTTCCAGGTACTTTGGGGATTACTCTGCTTGTGTGTGCAGGGGGAGGCAGTGGGGGAAGCAGCCGCCAAACACGGCTAAAACATTGTTTTCTGCGAGACGTGTTGTTCTGACCCTCCAGTTAGCTATGAAAAAGGGCACTTGGACCGTACGCACCACCAGGACATGAGTCACTCCTAAAAAATCTTTGAATGAAGGAGATTGTCTAGATAGCGCCGCTCTCCCACCGACCGCACGCGGTGAAACCTCCGCGCCGTTGCCTCATGGCTTTTGGATGGAAAAGCGCTGCTCACCTGAACACGGGGATGAGCAGGCTCAGGAGTGCGAAGGTATCTCTCAGAAGCCACTGAAACAGTAGTTTTCTGTCCTCAAATTGGATCTGTTTATAGAGAGAAGCGTCAAAAAGCATAACGTTCCTGCAGTAAAGCTAAGATTATTTTTTTCGACAAGAAAATATTGCCACGTGTTTACGTAGCTTGCTTCCTTCCACCGTACGCTTTGTGAAACCAGCCCATTAGGTGGGTACAAAAATTCAGACCCCCTGAGACCTGCCGTCCTTGCTACCTGCAGCATGTGGCGATGTGTGACACGAGCTCTCTATTCCATTGTTTTCCTGGCTGGTGAATAGCAAGGCTCAGTTGCTTCCTTCAAGGTTCTGCATAAATAACAATGTAGAACATTTTTTTTTTTTTTTAAGGCATTTTCTGTGGTTTAATATTTGAATTTTTACTAGTTTTTGTGTTATACAGCGCTCCTTGCTTTTGTAGCTTGGATTTCATGAGAACCTTGAAATAGAATTATAACCTTATTATTGCATCTTCTATAGTGGAAACATATTTCTTATATAAATATTGATATATTTTATAGTCAAGGGACTAGTTTGTTTTATTTGTTTCATACGGAGCCCATAAGACTTTCAGAAATACGGAATGCAAATAGGCCTTTCACATCAAAACAGTCCAACTTTATACACCTAAACAACAGACCAAAGGCAGCAGCAAGCTGTCCCACAGTCCGAATCCCAAAACAGAGGACTCAGATGTTGCTTGTACAGCTCATCCAGTCACAGACACCCTTTGTCAGAAGAACTGCCTTGAATTAAACAGGCGCTGTCTCTAACTGTTGGCACTATGCATCCTTTTCCCTTGCATGTTATTTTTTGAGCCTGGTTTCCCAAGCCAATAAGGATTACACAGTTACTTTGTCGTTTCTTACTCTAATGATTTTTAAACCTATTGCTCAAGTTCTACAAAACTCAGTTTTTAGAGGCCTCCTACGTTCAGGCAGGTTTCATGTGAACAAGCAGCCGGGTAGAAGAGGGCAAGGTGGTGAATGCCCTTCCCTGCCTCCTCCCATCCAAGGGAAAACCTCCAGCGTTCCTTGAACTACGTGCTTAGCACTAGAGATTCAAACAGAAAGGGGTGGGAAACGCGGTGTCCAAAGTGCATTTAAAATAGCCTGTGTTGGGATATCAAAACACGGGGCAAATACATAGTTCAGTCTCCTCTGGTAATAGGAAAGGCTCCTATTAACACATACTAGCACAAGTTAACATCTCAGGTGAATGAAATGCCTCCCCTAACGCTGTAACTGTCAGCCTCTCCCCTTCTCCAACAATTAGGCAATATTTCCTAGAGGGTGTAACGTTTGCTGAAAGTATTTGCAGTGCCGCGGGTTGCAACACTGCCGCCCTCCCACTCCGTGCCGTTCTCTATATGACCAGGGAGATTAGGTTGGGTGGGTTGGCCATGAGAGGTAATCCAGGAAGGCTGAAGGTAAGGCAAGGACAGGATCCTGCCTGGCTCTGCATGAGCGCTGGAGCTAATCAGAGGCATTGTGCACGAACAGGAAAATATGGAGAATGTTCTTGAAAGTCACTGTGACCTCCGGGGAGCAGTGCCAGAGTATTCACACTGCCTTGGCACGTCCACATCGGAGGATGCAGGGTCAACCCAGAGAGGGATTGAATCTAGGCCAAATTCCACCTTCCATCAACTTTTCTCATCCCTTTTGGGTTGGGGGGGGGGGGGAGTTACCACATGAGAAAACACAGGTTTAGTACTGGATTTTTCATTCTTCTTCCTCCAACCCCTGTGATTCTGTAGCTTTCAGTGTGAGGCGCTGTGTGTGTTCCCTAGAAGGGGACCTCTCTCCTCACAGAGCAGATTTCAGCATCTCAGGTGCTGCTGGAAGATGTGGCCGAAGTTTTCTGGGTAGGCCAATAACTGAACTGTTGTGTCTGCAGTTGGAAGTGTGAAAGCCTGGGAGTAAATGCAGACCTTTCCAAGCTTTATCTTCTGCTGTTAACCCTGGAGATAACCCACTCTTTGTGCATATCCAGCTGAGGTCACAAAAAAAAACCCCACCTTAATTTTTGCTCCTGAATGTGAAGGACAGAAAAATCTATCTAGAGTAATTTAAGACTACATAAGTAGGCCTTTTTATCTTTATATTTTTGACTGAGGCTCCATTAAGTGTCAAAGTCCTTTATTATTGCTAGTTTGGTCGCACACAGCGGCTGCCTGAAAAAAGTCAAGGTCCCATTGTTTTAGCCACTTTTCCCTGCACTCAGATAATTAATGGTCTTACATAAACAAAAATGTGAGGGAGGAGAGTGATTTGTCAAAGTCATAAAATGATTCATTTAGTCATAAAACTGGCAATGGCTGCACTCCATTTGGTTAGAACATCATTTTGGAGAACCACCCAAAACCATAGGGTTGTTTCTTTTCCCTACTTATCCCAGCATGCTCAGACTCCTGGAAACACAAGTAGGACCTTGTGAAGTTTGGGATAAGGAGGGGAATGCAGGACTCTCTTCTCTTCTTTCTTTTCCTTTCTTTTCCTTTCCTTTCCATCCAATTAAATCCCCGGGTTATCGTAGGCTCAGCTCACCAGTAGCTGCGGCTTAGTGACACAGTAAAACTGTTCAAGGGATTCAATAACCAATTATAAGGAGTCGCCTGAGAGAAACGTCTGTATTTGGCAGTTATCTCACACTATCATTAGCTTATTCCCCATTTTAAAATACGATCGATTTTGTGTCTTTTACATACATCAGTGTCACTTTGTATCAGCGTGAGCCGTGTTTTGACAGTGTCACCTCTGCCTTTTTTAATGGCTATAGGTGAGTTTGCAGGTGTGCCTTTGATCATATGTGGCACACAGAAGCATCGTGGTCATTCCTCCTCAGCCTGCTTTGGCGCGACTCTTGGGTGGTCTCTGGTCACAGACTGGGTGCTGTTTGGACGGAGCTGAACCAGGGAAGGCAGCGACCCTGTCCCACCAGTAAGGGATGGCACTGAAGGTCTGGCGTCCATAGCGCACACCTTAGGGAAAAGGGGTACTCCTCCTCTCTACAGATCCACTCCTGTTGCATGGATATATTTGTGGATGCAGACCTTCCCTTCGCACAGAGTAGTTTTGGTTGGCTCTCCAGGGCTGCCGCAGCAGCTGCCTTTGGCCTCTGAGCTGCTCTTCACAACATCACAGAAGGATTTGCCTCTGTTCACTGAAGAAACAAAGGACTTACGAGGGTTTAGGATGCTAATTTTGCCCTGCTACCAGTTTTCATTATTTGATTTAGTCTTGGCAAATTTAACAGCCCATGCTGCACCGGACCGACTCCAGTACTCAGCACTAATAAAGCCCAGCAAAGTACTGAGCTATGCATACTTTGCCTCAGAAAGGAAGACCACATCATAGACAAAGTACGTATTTTCGTGTCTTTAATCTGTTGTCCCATTGGTGATTGTGCACTGGAGAGAATGAAATCGGACTTTCTGGTTTGCTATTCGGAGCAGCGCAAGTGACGAGGGTGTCTCAAGCAGAGGTGAAGCCTGACCTTTAGAAGACTTGAAGAAAGCCACAGAAGGGTGAGCAAAAACTTGCCAGCCAGCAGACGCTCAGAGACCTGGTTTTCCTATTTTTCTGTTACGCAATTCTACCCCGACACGCACACGCCAACCTGCTCAGCAGCCCTCCTGTACCACTGCCATCGGACGGCTTTATCTGAAAGCGCACACATCTGTAGAAATCCCTTTGCATTTTTAACACCGGAACCCCTCGCGTGATTACCAACAGTAGCCAGGCAGCTGTTGCTAGGGGATCAGCCCGCGCTGATAGCGCTGGAGGCTTTCTGGCCCGCCCGGGCAGGCGCAGCGGAGTCTCGGTATTTATACAGCAGAAGCAGGCTGGGTTTCTGAGCCTCCGCGTCCTGCTGCGAATCCGCCGTTCTTCGGTCAATGACATAAGGCAGCCTGGACTCTTCCAGAGCTCAAACCTGCTCCATCACAGGATGGTTTGTTTCTTTAGAAGCTGTTTATGGCCTGACTAGAAGCCAAGTGCAAGGTGTCTGAACTGAAGGCAGGGCAGGGAGCCATTAAGGCGCTGCTGAAGTATTTAGAAACTGCTGAGCAAAGGTTAGAATTTCCATTACCTTTTGTTAGCTTAAGATATGGGTTTAGCCTCTGAAAGAAGGGCGTAAAAGGCAAGAAGTTGTCGTTGTACAGAATGCCTCTCTAATCTCTGTGAAGCTATGGTGTGGAGTGATTTATCAGTAGGATGCTGAAGCCATTTTGTGCCATCTAATGACAGCAGTGCCAACTTACAAGCTAAACACCTATTTGCATCTGCATTATGATATTTGGAGTGAATGTTCCAGGCCCTTACTCCAAACATGACACGGCAAAGCCTTAAAGCTTCTTCTCTGAGATCTCATCAGATCAACAAAACCAGGCAACCTGCTGTCATCAGATATACTTTGGTAAAAACACTGAGCTGTTTTGTCCAGTTGTTGCAGAACAACTAGGTAGTATCTCTCCAGACAAACAAGATGATGGGTAAAATGTTGTTCTTCCATATAAAAGGCTTTACATAAATTCTGGATATAGCAGCACCATCTCTTTATTATCACGGCATGTATTAGTACCTGTTACTAAGAAGGCGCTACAGAGACACAAATCATTAAACAGACAGACGTAAGGAGGAGGCTTTCCACTTTTACTTTGCCAGGAGAGTGTGTAAAATAACTTCCATACAACTTGGTATCTGGATGGAAAGGCACACACAAGCTGTGAGGCCAGTGGGCGCATTAATTCCTCGCAAGCAGTTATTTGCTCAGTCCGAGCCCTTCAGCCTCACAGGGGAGTGATGTGCAAGTGCTCAACAGCACAAGAAGAGAAGCTTCTGAGAAGTGTTTATCCTAAAATGAAACTACGGGAAGAGGCTGGGATAAGGAACAAGCAAATAGTAGAAAGCCAGCAGAATGGGAGAGCTGCTTTTGGCTGAGAGGAAGATGTCTGCTTTTGATGTTCAGCACCACAGCAGGGACAACTGAAAGAGGAACATAAAACCAAGTATCTCCTCAGCATGATGAGGATTTCTTCATACGTGTTTTTCAACGACATGCTTGAGCCTTACTCCTTTCCAGACCAGTGCATTTGAGTGCAGGAGAAAGCTCTGCAGGACTCCTGACTGCAACTGGACTAGCAAATGCAAACCCACCTGAACAGAAACCACCACTCACCCTCCCTGTTCCCCGCTCCGCATGTTGCCTCGTCCTCTACAGCTCCACCCAGAGCAGCCTTTGCTCTGTGCACCGTGCTGGAGTCATGACCGCAACCTAAGTCTAACAAATCCCCACCTTAAAAACTCTTGTCAGTTGTCTCCCTGTCACGATGCCTCCTAGTCTGAGTGTTGTTAGAGGTACAGCTTCTTATTCCCTGTCGCTCTTCAGGGGATCTCACAGCTTCACCTGACCGCCTGGCAAAAGCCCTCTGCCAGGCTCTTTTGGGAGGCAGCTGCTGTGTATTATGCCGGCCCACACTCCTTACCTTCCACTGGAGTCTGAACGAACCCTTTTCCCCCCTAATTCCTCTTGTGGCTTTGCCAGACCAAGGTTCACAGAAAGACAGGTGCCCTGAGGTTCCGCAGCACCTGCTTTTCTCTAAACCTCAGAGTTTTTGGAGACGGTTTCTTTCTCTTTAACATGTCACGTCATGGGAAACTGCAGGGGTCTTTGGCCTCCAACTGAAAATAAAACTCCACTCGAACAAATAGAGCTGAACAGCCAGTCTTTGACTGTACTACAAAAGGAGAATTCCCGTCCCACCCAGGTGCAATTATGCAATTATTACTCAAACTTGCAGACAGGGGAACTGGCACCGTAAGGCTTTGTGACACGGCCACAGCTACAATGGATCAGTGACCCTGCCAGGCTTGTCTACCTTCCTTGCCTACCCAACACATTGCTCTGTAACTCAGTAGCTCAATATTGTAATTTAGCTTATTGCTTTATATCTTTCTACATAAGAATACTTACAGTAAACAGCACTTCTGCATTTGTCCCTCTTATGGACTTTAAACTACACAGTATGTATGCTCCATATTTATTTAGTGTTCTTAGACTATTTGTTACTTTTGCTTGTAAGTAAAAGCTGCAAATATGTATTTCCCTCTCTAATTCTAGCTGATGTTTCAGTTGCCCGATGCTTTCTAAGGTAAGCATCCTTCCTACAAAACAGTTGCAGCCTTGACTCAGAACAAGTCCCTTTTACAGCTGACTATTCCAAGCATGAAACTTGCTAAAAATATGTCCAACAATTATTTGGGTTTATGGCTTCTGTCTCCAGATAGAAGATCTCATTTGCTGCTTTTGTATCCATTGCAAAACCAGGAAATGGGTCTCAGTTTTCAAGCGCCCTGAAGAGAAGCCTGTCTTACATCCCAAGGCTGAACAACTGGGGCCTGATGATGCCATAGTCAGAGAATACCAGATATATCTGAAACCAGCTCTTGGACACTGCTCCACCATGAGCAGCAGACTTATGGAAAGCACCCGGTTACTTCCAGCAAATTTACAAGGCAACCCAAGACTACCCTGAGTGCTATCAAGGGGAAGGAAGTAGAAAGAGCCCAGAGATTAGAATCAAAAGCACTCAGATCCCCAGCACAGTCACCAACAAGCTTATCACTAGAGACCACCCATAAGAAGCTGTAGATAGAAAGTAGAGCCTAGGTATTCCCAGCTAAAAACCGGTGTCAAAATAAAGCTTCTGAAGAAATGAAAAAACGGCCAAAGATGGTGAAAAATGGATCTACAATGAACAAAGCAAATGTTGACAGAGAGAAAAGTACACCTTACAAACTTTCCCAGGTCGCTCATGACTCTGGCAAAGAGGCTGACAATGATCTCTCCTCCCGCAGGCTGGGCTGCGATGGCCTTTGTGCCAACCAAGAGGAAAAGGAACACCCAACCCATGACGCAAGAAAGGAACCAACAACGGGCTGGACCCTTACCAGCCGGCAGAGGTGAATCTTTTATCCTTGTTTTTAGCTGTTTATTGTGCCAGGTCCTGTGACCAGGTTCCCAGCTGATGCCAGTATCAAGGGATTTATATTTTCTTATACTAGCCAAAGTGCTGGCCACTAATTTATGGAATAAATTACAGACATATTGCACATAATTTACATCACTTTCATTTAAACCCTGTGAAAATATAAGCCCATCCCTTTGTTTCTAAAATAATTCAAGACAGAAATTATTGGCATTGGCTGACACACATCTCGTGAAATTAAAATACTTGATGCTAACACTTTAAGTGTTCTGTTGAAAACATGAAGAAAACTACAAGCTATCCGTTAGCAAGCCAGTTAGCAAGTTCCTCTGAAAAGAAACCATTATTTTTTTATGGACAGAGAATTTGGCTGAAATGCCACAAATCTTTCAATGACAAAACCAACAATGTTATTTTTCTGACGTATTCGTTGTTGAACTCAGCTCTGTGCATTGGCAGTAAAACTATATATTTGTTTCAAATGAAAACCTTTTTAATACAGAGGTAACCTTTAGGGCAATGCTTGTCTTTAGAAAGATGATTAGATCATTTAGCTTTCTTAAATGACAATTTCAGCTAGATTTAATCTCTGGATCCTAGAGTCACCTACTGGTCTGTTAAACCTTCCTTTACATGGAAAAGGGAAAAAGGAGGTTCTGTGTTCTAAGCGCTGCTTTTCTTCTCTTTTGGTAGCAAACGACACAGAGCAGACGGCGTCTCCCTGCCAGTGTGTTTATCGCCGTGTGCACTGAAAGCAGAGCTGAGATTAGATAGGAGCTTCTTATAGACACCACCAACACACAATTCCCAAAGAAATTAATGAGCCGAATTCAAAACTGTCTCAAGCAATGTAATTGTCTGGCTGCAGCCGGTGTGAAGACAATCTCTCTGTGGGCTCTCTGGAAGGGAACTGTGCTCTTTCATTTCATGCTGCTAGGCTATGTGACAAGTTAGAAGAGCTTCCCCAAGGGCTCTCCCCACCTCCCCACCACAAGTACCTTTTGGACAGAGAGAGGCTCTTTCACGGGACAATGTAGAACTGAGTTCAGATGCACAAACTCAGCCTCGGAAATATCCTCTCCTCTCTGCTGATTAGGTCTGCAAGCCAAGCCACTCTGCCTGTTCTTTCCTAGGAGCTCAAGTCCCAACAAGCACCTAATCCCACCTCTGATATACAAATGGAAAGGCCCTTCCCTGAAATGTATGCAGTCAGGCAATGGGAATAACCCCCTCCATCGCTGCGTCTCCTTACCTCCTTAATAATTAGCCATCTAAGGATGCAAAACACACAAACAAATGAAGACTAAGGGCACTCATGCTTAAATAATACAGGCTGAAAGATTCAAAGAAATGAAGGTTCATCTTTAATACTGGGAGGTTCCATAATTAGTCAGAAAAGAAGATAAAAGGCTCCCAACCTCTGGGTCTCTATATAAAGATTGGAGAGGGAGAGACAAGTACATGTTTAGACTAATGGAAGAATACCTTACCAGCACTTCAATCATTGCAGGATATTTCATGTGTCCATGTCTCAGGATTAATGGGATTGAATAAAATTGGTTCATTTCTTAGCGAGCCAGGCAAGAAGGGAAGTGGTAAAAGAGCCAAAAGCTCTCGCAGGAGGTATGAATGAACAATTAAGTGTTAAAAATAGATAGGTAAATAAATCCTTACAGTCCCATATCAAAGAGTAACAAGAACAGCACTATAACACACTGTGCTAAAGCAGAGGAGAGGGATCAGCCTCCCTCGTGGAAGATACCAGTAGCTGGAGGGGTGGTACTGCTTTACGGTACAACTTTTTCATAAAATGCGTCGGGTCTAGGAAAGTTGAGCTGTGCTACTTTTCTGTGCGTGTCTTTTAATTTCCCTGACGCTTATGCATAATGCATTAACCTTGTCTTTGAGCTACTTTCAAACACTTTGCACAAAAAATTTGCCTGAGTCGCTAATGACAGTCTCTTCTAGAGGAAGACAGACTATGTTACGTTTTCGCCTGGTCTGGTGCTGCCATGGCAAAACGAGATAGCGACCAAAGAGCCAGGCACTGCTCTCTGCTGGAGAGTCCTCCCCATTGCAACTGGCCCACCACCCTGCAACGAGCAAGCGTGGGCTCAGCTCCGCAGAACCAGTAACAGGCAGCTTGAAATTCACGGTGGAAAGAGCTGGGCTCAGTTGGTTCCAAGACATTGCGGAAGCAGCGGTCTCCATCACAGACTTTGTGCCCTGGCTTGTTTGAACCGGTTGTTCAGTATGGGGTTTTTTTGTTTCTTTTGGTTTTAATTTAAGGAGGAAGTTCAAGGCAGGAGTCCAGGGATTAGCACTAATAATGCCGCAGTTTATAGCAGCACTAAGGCTTTCACTGTTAGAACCTTTTGGTGCCAAGTCCTACATGAAGCAGAAATTTAAAGCCAGTCCCGCCTCAAAGAGTGTGCAATCTACTTTCTTTATTCCAAAGCAAACTGAACCAGGTGTGTGACCCTGCTGGGAAATTCAATATCTGTGGGCACACAGTTTGCTGTGGACTGCACCTGTGTTCAGAGGTGGAGTGCAAGGAAGACCTAAAACAAGTGCTTGTAAAATGAGAGATAACCTTTGTTCCACTTAAAAGAGTTTTGTCATTGAGATGGAAGATTTTACTCATGTGATCACAGGATGTACTATAACAAATAACGATAAAAGAACAGTCCAAAGAGTAGATAGCTCCAGTCTTGTCATCTGCCTGCTTCCTGCTCCCTCCTTCCCTGCTACCACCTCCTTCCAGCAGGAACAGAATTAGGACAGAGTGGACTTTTTCTTCTATTCACAGGCTTTACTGTTCCCAAAAGTTTTGTGCACAGCCAAGCTGAAGAGAAACCAGAGGCATAGTTTCTCAGCCCCTGGAAGTATTAAGCCTATGTATGTATTTGTAGGTTTGGAGCCAGTGATTTGGGTATCAGTAGCCCAAATGCTGGTTATGTACGTAGTCACGAGCTGTTCCGGGAGCGAGTGCCAAACCCACAATTCCTATGAGATACCAGCCAAGAAATCAGACCGCAAACAGAACTTTCTTATAAGACCAAGATAATGGCGGATTAATCCAGCAATAGTTTTGGGGCTGATGACATCATTATATCAGATACCGCTTCTGAAACCATTTGGTTTGACCTTTTGAAGTCCTTTACCAGCAACCATATTCAAAATACAATTTCCCATTACTGGCTATTCTTTCATTCATATCCAAATGTGATTCAAGTTCCAACCCGATCACGTCCTTCATCTCATTTACATATTATAACATCATAGATCTGTTTTGAGGACATTTGAACAACACAAAGATTGATCAGGTAGAAATTGCTCGCATACCATATTTTTTCCCGACAGCACCACAGCGTATGACAGTCTAGTTGTATCAGGCGAGACCCTGAACAAGTTTTGCTACTTTAGTTAAAAAAAATACATAATAAAGCATGGTGTTAGACCTCTTGGCCTGTATCTCTGTCAGGGTGAGATGGTACTTGAGTTGCTTCAGCTGCTTTGAAGCATCTTTATGCTTTAGAACATGTCTGGGGACTGCACCAGAGCATTGTCTGTGCTCTATGAAGAACATGAGAGACCTGAAATATGGACAGAACATGGGGGTAGTGGGGAAAAGTCACGCAGGCTCATTTTGCCTTGCAAAAGAAAAGCTTTTGCTATGTATTGTACAGAGAAACCTCTTGACAGAGGAAGATCTGGAAGTGATGTTTTCAGTTTAGTTTATCATTCCTAGAAGGCCAAGAAGCTTAAGTTCTTCGCAACTGCTAAAGCTAGACACAAGCCCTGACATTCTCCTCCACAAATAATCCAGGCAGATCCCATTAACTTTGTACTGAAAAAAATTATTATCCTCTACAAATTAACCAGTTTTTGAGTCCTGGGATCTGAGAATAAGTAACAGAACCATGGCAAGCCTGACGTGGTTAGTTACCAGTTTGAAGCAGGGTGTTTCCCATTCCCACCCCTTGGGTCATTGCCACCACAGTTTACACGTGGCACTCCTCCCTGTCAGGGGCAGCTCAGAGCTGTCACACTCTGGGCTTCTCAAAATTCCTATAGGCTTTAACAGTTGAAAGAGCATCTGCTTCAGTGTATAGTGTATGACTTTTTAGGAGGCTCTCCTTGCCCTTCTCCCTGTGTACCTCCACCGGTCTCTAGACCTCGCAGTCCGTCACACTCTCCCACGGCCACCCCCAGTTTTCCAGCTGGACTGATTTGTGCTCAGCTTAGGGTAGAGCTGAGACCCACCTAGACAAAATGAGAAAGTCCTGTGAAGCAGAGGCCTGCCAAGTATGAGAATGCCATTTAGCTTTGACAGACTACGGCTGATTTGAATGTTCCCTTGTACTACATATTTTATTATATTTCCTCTGTTTTCCACTTAATATACCATGGCACCTGCTACCAGGTTACATTAGCAATAATTTCTGAATTGGTTTAAGACAATGCCCCTAGCGATGGCTATAAAACCAACTGAAGCGGTCCCTTTACCTTACAGTATTTTCTTCTGTAACAGCTGTCTTTCTAAATGTGGATTTTATGGAGAAGATCCCAGATCATCTGAAGTTTCTCAATTTCCAATTTTGCAGCTACTTCTACCAACTCTGAAGTGGAGCTTGACAAAGCCAAGTCTAATAAGAATAGAACACAGGGTGAGGAATGCCCTCAAGAAAACCAGCCAGAAGAAGAGATACCAAAAGTACCAACGGGACTGGGGCCATATTTTTATATCAGTGGATCTAATGGAGCTGGGCTGTAAGTAGGTCCTCTCAGGAGACTCATATGAACGGCAGTATGACCATATATGAAGTCCTGCAATGTTATCCATTATCCATTGGCCTCAAATAATTTTCCTTTGATTTGCTCTCTTTTTGGAGTGGTGCGCCTGGGGAACCATTTAAAGATAAGTCACATAGAAAGTATCCACCAGAAGGCCACCTGTGGTAACGTAGCTAAGTGCTATATCTTTGCAAAGAAACGAAATACTTCTATTTGATTAACAAAAGCTTCTCTCTTCAGAAATCGCTTAGCTATACCGTATAGCAAATCCATGCATCTATGATCTGCAGCATCACCGCTAAAGCTAGGAACCACTGTTGTTGATCGACATTCTGTTGCGCTAAATGTAAAACAAGTGGAAAATAAGAACAGATTTCCGCCCAAGAACAATTCTCAGATCAGAAGTTCTATTCATTCCTCTCTGAGTGCTTTTGCAGCGTATTGGCGTTCCTCTCTAGACGTCGTCCCCAGCAAGTGCCACAGAACCTCTGCTGCAAACAGCACGTTCCTCGCTGTGTTGCCATAGTTTTAGCTACAAACGGCTTTTCCTATTGCCACTTCTCATCTCTCCCTGAACTCCTCAGCGGAGAGGCTCCTTATTAAGACCGGACCCTGAACATTTCTATTCCAAGGGTACCAGTTGCATCCTGACTGGAAAAGCCCTGCTGAAGCGGTAGATGTTCTCATTAGAGCTGCTGAATCACAGTGCCCTTGGCATACTCAGCTACTCCCCCACCCTCCCAGGTTCAAACCAGCAGGTCCACTAGCAGCATTGTAATTAACGCTTCCCACCTTATCCCCCACCCAGGGGCTTCTGGGCACGTTAGGTCAGGCTCCCAGAGAAAATTATGAGGTGTTCAAGGGATATGAGCTAAGAATTTGTTAATAGAAAGGAGGCTACTTTGCTATTTTGTTTTCCATTTGCAGTGTGAACATCTATTGCCAGAGCAGAGGCTGGCAGCGTATCTATGACAACAGAAGAGAGGATTATGCACTGAAATGGTGTGAAATCAAGTGCAGAGAGACCTATTACCATTTCAAAGAAGGTAGAGGTGCCTGTGGGCCTTGAGTGGGAGAGGGCAGTGGGAAAAACTTGAGAATGCTGGACTTGTGACTCCCAGGGCGGAGGAGGTCACCTGGGGGTAGGAGGAACAAGTAACCTGAACTTCTTGGCGGAGCTCAGAGGGAACATCAGAGCTGGATTGCCATGGTGATTAAAGAAAGGGTTTTAGACAAGGAAACAGCTTTGGGAGAAAAGATACCATTGAAATGAACTAAGTATAGTGAAATGAGTGGGTACAGAGATTTAAACACAAACCATCGCAATCACTTTTGAAACGCTGTCCTCCCTTTTTGGATGTGAGTACAGACACAGTACCACAGGCCAGGAGCAGCATGCAGCCTACTCCGGCACCTCTTGAGCACTAGTCTGAGCCTGGCCTACAGAGGGTGCCTCACATTTAGAGACGCTCCCCACAGTGGACGTGGGGAGGTGAGAAAAGGAAGGAAGGGTGCACTTGAAGACAGAAGTAAAGTGAGCTCAGGAGGCTCACCCCGCACATCCCAGGCCCAGTTACCTCTATGTAGGGAGAGCAGAGTCACTAAAAGCCAAACTACTCCACTGTATTAGCAAGCGACGTTTTGAATTGGGCTTTGCCCTTCGTCTCATCAGTGCACCCTGACTTCGCAGGGGCCGGGCAGCTTTCTCACCAGAAAAGCATAAAATCAAGGACTCCCACAGCGATGCCTCCAGCTGGCACTCTCAGAGCGGTACTTTGCATAACAAACACAAAACTCCCTAAGCACAGCCTCTGGGGCAATTCTTTTACTTCTCGGAGCTGGTCAAGACCGGTGCCCTGGCAAGCCAGAGCATCACGGGCCAGAGCTGCGGGCTTTCCTGTGCAGAGCCAGTGCGTTATCACTTCCCAACCGGCCCACGTACAGCAGCCTCCTTCCCCTCCTGCCAGCTCTGGTGGCAAGGTGGTGGCTGTTTGTCAGGCCGCACCATTACAGCAGTTGGCCCAAACGCGGCGGGGCGGGTAGGCTATGTTTCAATGCAGTTCTGCAGCTGGAATGGCGTGACGGCGGCGGCGGCGCCTTTGGAGTGGGCAAGGGATGCACTGTTTCATGAAGCCCCATGAGGTCAGTGGGTTCCGCCACAACGTCGGACAGAAATACATTTACAGCAAGTGATTTCATTGCTCTGTGGGTTGTTGTTACTGCCTTAAACCAAGTTGGTGAACGTCAACAGTGACAAAACCAGCTTCACCCTGCAGATTCTGCTGCATGGGACAACGAGGGCAAGCTTTTTGTGTTGTTTTTTTTTCATACAGGTGAACAGCTTCTCTAGCAGATTCCCAACAATAGAGTCCTCACCAGTAAGATAGGGCTTTTATGCTGCCTGAGAGAACAAGAGCGGGTGATGAAAAAGATCAGTAGGAGCTCTAATCCCAAGTAAGAATCCTCACCTCTTTGAACCTTGACCAGAAACATGCCAACAGAAAGTGAGAGCACATAAACAAAGAACCAGTTTCTTCTAGATGCATAACAGTATGGGAAACAATGTATATGAGGTTTTATTTCTTTGATTTTCTAGAAAAATCTCCTTTTTAAAATTTTCTCTAGAAGTACATACATCAGAGACAGAATTTCTTCTTTTCCTGCGTCTGGAGTTGCAGGAGTGCCAGGTGCCCAAGTGGCAACAGTGATAGTAATTCCCCTGTTTTGGGTACATCATCCTACTGGAAAGGGCACAACTTCTCGTGCCACAGACACTGTAAACATAAGAGAACGTTATTGCTATTTCTGCTCCTATATTTTTGACCTACCAAAAATTCAAATGGCAATCCTCTACCACGGTTACCTGCAGCCATCTCAGCTAGTCTTCAAAAAACTGAGCATATGAAGAATGTCTTAAGGCTAACATAGCTTCTGGAAAGCTTATGGAATGCGGTAGCTCAGCAAAAACATACAACAAACACACAACTGTCTACAAGCAGGACTAAAAGCACCATTTCTTAAGTGTCTACTTGCGTCCGTCCTTTCTGAAAGTACCAGAGGAATAAACGCATTGGACAGGGTTTTCAACTTGTATTTGATTCTCCCGTAGGTTACTGAAGATGGAAGAATTCTTCCCAGAATCTTTTCGCCTGGACTTAAAAGATGAGAGAAATGCCTTTTTCAAGCTTTGCAAAGGTGAATTGCCTTAATCGTGATGGCAACCAATTTAAATAGCGCTGTGACCTCTAAAATGTTCCTAAAAGTATACGCAGTAATAATAATTGATATCTCTATGCATGTGTATTTATATAATACAAACATGTTCAAGTGAGCGGTTTTCAGGGCCCACGAATGGGCACAGCGGTGTTTCAGCCCACACGCGTTACTGTAACAGACTCCTTCTCTCTGCAGAAGAACAGATTTGGATCTGCAAACCAAGCTGCTCTAACCAAGGTCGAGGAATTTTCCTGCTTAAAGATCCAGCTGCTGTCACCACCCTTCAAGCCAAGCTCCGCAGCGCTGAGGAACACCTACTCAACCAGAGGGTGCCATACAAGGCTCCCCAGGCAAGAATAGTGCAAAGGTAGAGACTGAAGCCCCGGGACTCCTGTGTGGGTAGCGTGCTTGATTAAGCACACCGGCCTCAGAGAGTTGAATTGTTCCATAGGTATTTAATGTGGTTACACCACATCTCACCGACCTGTGAGATTTCGTTTTGTGGGAGAGAGGCTGTTTCTCTGCGTAGTCCTGTCTTGCATCCGCACTTCAGCCATTTCAAGGCAAATCTTTGTTATCAGAAAGGTTTGAGTTTACCTATGTCTGGAAATTTAAGAATGTCTTCAAAAGGTCAGAAGCTACGGTTTGGTACCTGAATGCTATACATAAAGTCTTCTGCAAAATAATTTAAATTAGATATTAGCCCAGCTCCTTATGCAAAGCTAGCATTTTACAAATCGTACAGCTACAATATCAGTTCCGTGCAATCTGATAAAGCCTCCCAAATACCTTCTTAACTCTGCCTCAGAGCTGCAAAAGTCTACACCCCAATCAACAGGCAGTGGCTAGCAGTCACTAAAATTTTGGATTAGGGCTGTTTTATTTTTTATTCCTTGCATGAATAAAAGACCAGGAAGGATCTTTGTAGAATAGATACCCTCTCAGCCACTGCTAGGATGTTTTGTAGAGTAGCAGAACAGCAGGAAAAGGAAGGGAACAAATAAGGCAGCAGAAGTCATAAGACCAGTTTCAGGTACTGAACATTACATACTTACACAACTCAGTTGATTTCCCTTTGCCTCAGTGTCCCTCCCTCAGCTGAGGAATGCGTTATAATTAAATCACTTCAGTGCTCTGAGAGGAGTTCTCTTTGAGCACTTTCAAAGAGAAATGCAAAAAAGATGTTTTCGTTATTTATCCTAGGAGCTGCCGTTCCCAGATGCCTTTGATGCTGCCTCGGGTGTGCATAGCTAGGCATAGGGGCCACTCTAAACTTCAAGGTGCCCACACGTGCGTGACATCGCCTGGCATTCTCATGACATGCCAGCAACAACACCATGACACACTCGTGACAGCGCTCTAGTATTGGCATGGCAAAAGTGATGGTAAGAATTCCTTACGCCGAGCCTGTGCCACTTCCCTGACATTCTGCTGTCAAGGCTTGGCACCTTTATCTTGCGAGAGCGCGCAGTGCACAGGAGCCTTTCCAAGAACGGCCCTAGCCAAAGCAAGCAACGTTCTCTGCTTACATTCATCCAAACATTTCTTTTCATAATAAAGGAGTGGCTGGCCTCATTGAAAAGGGCAAGAGAGATTTGTAAAATGGTCAACTGGAATGATGATCTTAGAGGCTTTCTGCAATAGGCTGGTCTATGTTTATGCAGCAGCCAGTATGTGGTGCAAAACAAGGACTGCCTGACAAAACTAGACCAAGGGCCTTAGACCGATATGTGGTCTCTGATATGGGCAAGCAGCAGTGCCAGGGGAAGAAGTGGTTGGACCCTATCTTAGGTCTCATCTTGATTTCTATTAGTGAGGAATGGCTTAGGCTCTGAAGAAAGAGGCTCTGTAGCCCTTTGAAAACTGTTGTTAGCGTTGATTTAACAGCATATCCTTGTTATTCATGTAGACATCCAGCAACCTTTGACGATAACGGGAAACAATTCCCAGTTACACCGCTCTGGCAATAAAAGCAGTGGTGCTGTATGAAGGGCTCTTTGTGTTCAGACATAAACTTGTATATTCTCCAGTAAATATTAGTAAATCTTTAATAACCTCCTGCTCCCGAGAGCCGGCACAGCTTCTAGTCCTCTTGAAAGGAGCTGTCTTGGCATCTGTAACCTCTTCTACGAGTGCCCTCTTCTGCCACTCACCTCAAAACAAATGTTGACACAGGAACAAACCAGTTAGTGCTGCGGTGTGAAATGACCCGGCGGCGGGGTTTTGTGTGAGCTTCCAATCGCCATGTGTTATAGCTACCCGTGGGTGACACCTATTGAAATTCTGCTCTGACAGGTATATTCACCAGCCTCTGCTCCTGGAAGGGAAGAAGTTTGATGTCCGGTCGTACCTCCTCATTGCCTGCACGGCACCGTACGTGTTATTTTTCGCCCAGGGTTACGTCCGCTTGACCTGTGTCAGTTATGATGCCGCGTCTGATGATCTGACTGTTCATCTGACCAACCAGGTAAACTAAGGGCACTTAGTTCAGAAGAAGGGGAGGGTGTGGTTGATGTAGATGGGAAGCAGAAGCAAAAAAAGGCCTTTAAAAGGCTAAAAATAAATGCCTCATGCAGGCAGAATGAATGCAGCCAGGAAACGGAGGTGGGCTTATGGTCAGGCACGGCAACAAGGCTGAACAGAAGCAGTACCGATAAGGTTCCATTCTCTGCCATGGACTGGTTCTCTGCTGAACCTGACAATTTCTTTCCCTGGACCTCTTTTTCCTGGCATTATTCTCTCATGTGTCTGTGGACCATAGGCTTCTCAGGGCAAGAAGCCTTTGATTGCGGCTACCTAGCACAAAGGAGCCTTAATCCTGGCTAAGGTTTTTGCTGATCCTCTTGTGTTTAAACAAAATAATCATAATGAGGTAAGATGCAAACATGGCCTTCAAGAGCCGTCACTCTTATATCTCTACCTTTGCTTGTCTTGCTTCTCAAATGAGAGCTGTAACAGAACAAGCTGTTTAGCCTGGAGGAGAGGGGGCTGAGGGGAGACCTCCTCGCTCTCTGCAGCTGCCTGAGAGGGGCTGGAGTGAGGGGGGGGCTGGTCTCTGCTCCCAAGTCACCAGTGACAGGACGAGAGGGAACGGCCCCAGGCTGCATCAGGGGAGGTTTAGGTTGGATATTAGGGGAAATGCCTTCCCTGCCAGAGCGGTCAGGCATGGGCACAGGTTGCCCAGGGAGGTGGGGGAGTCACCATCCCTGGGAGGGTTCAAAAACTGTGTAGAGACGGCTCTTCAAGGCATGGTTTAGGAGGCCTGGGGGTGTTGGGTTGATGGTTGGACTTGATGATCCTAGAGTTCTTTTCCAACCTTCACGATTCTATGATTCTAAGCCTGTTTCTGGCTTGTGTCCCCATCTATCTATTGTCATACAGAATAGAAGCCTGCCTTGCTCAGATCTACCTGCATTTTTTGCTTCAAATGAGGCCCTTCAGTAGTTAGAACTGGTCCTGATATAAGAGAATTAAAAGAATCAGAAGGAAGAAAGCAGTTTGCTTTTAAAGCCCTTCTCTCCTCAGTGTCATGCTGTGTTCCGAGAACTAGCAAAATACACATTAGAGGGGTATCAGACAAGCCCACTTCAGTTGGAGTTTTACGGTTCCTGTAAAAGCGTAGTTCAGGACAGCAGATCATAGCTGCTCCCTGCAATATACGCTATTATCAGTACGCCACTTGTTTTCCTGGAATAGTTTGTTTGCTCAGCTAGAGAGCTATCCGCATGGGAATTCACATGCTCGGGTAGGATCCCATGGCACAAGTGATATTAAACAGAGGACAGGTGTTTATTAGCAGAACACAAATTATCTGGGTTCCTGCTGGGAGGAGGGAAACAAAATTTACAGGAGTGGCTGGTAACAGACCAGGCTTCTTCAAATTACAGTTCATTCTGCTCTCATTCCCTTCCTACCCTTTCATCCCACCTGGAATCAGCCATTTTCCCACCATATTTCCAAAAGACAAGAGGCAGCAGAGACAGCATCACTAACCAGAAGCTTTACAACCTCACAGTAACCGTCCCACAGACAGAGCTGCAGCCAAGCCCAGCTGTTTCACCGGGAAATGGGGCTGGCCTTTGATCGAACACTGTAAATACCCCATCATTGATAAACCCCAGCTGACACTGGGATTAATGAGACAGTGGAAGAGATGAGCCCTCACCTTGGTTTCCTCTGGGGACACATCCGTACATCTCTCTCACACACACTCTCCTAGAGGTGAGTCCGAGGCAGATTGGACTAAATCCAGGGCCAGTGTCTAAGAATATCATGACTATGACTTGAAAGCACCTCTCTCTCCCTGTCTGCCAGTTGGTCGAGACATATCGTACATACACACAGAGAAAACACCGCTTTGACAGAGGCCTCGGGTAATCGTCTCTGCGATGTCCGCGTGGCTCCGGCACATTCTGCCTGTGGCAGTCTTGTACAACGGGAGGCAGCACATCTGCTCAGGTTTAGCTCTGCTAGTGAGGGGCTCTATTCCCTCCTCTATAACTTGATCCTGGGGTTCTTCCCAACTCCAGATGCCTGGAACAACTGAGGGTAGTTGGATGCCTGCCGTGCAAGCCGGTTCCCAGTTACTCCTCGCTGCCAGAAATCTAATCCTCCCCTTGCTTTGTTTCCCCACCTCTCAGCACATGCAGAAGAAGAACTCCCAGTACAGCCAGTTGAAAGATGAGACAGTTTGGCGGATGGAGCACTTCAACAACTACGTTAATGAGAAGTTCCGAAAAACCAATGGCCTCCCCAAAGACTGGGTTTTCACGGTGTTTACTGTAAGTGCAGGCAAGTGTACGGTGTGCTCGTCTGCCTCATTAGGGTGACAAATAGGGAGAAAACCCTTCAGTTCACTGGAGCCCCTGAGGAAACACGTACACAGAATGAGAAGGTATTGATGGTCTCCTGGTAACCATTTATCTGCAAATGCTAACCGCAGAAGTAAAGACACAAAGAGTTTAATTTTAATAAAATGGGTAAACTGCAGAGAAGAAGAGTGTGAATGTAAATGCTAGCTATAAAAATGTAATTATAGTCTTTACATTCCTGGCCCAATGCTGTGGTCCTACATTAAAAAATAAAATACATGTTAGAGACCTCTCCAACCTGACAGGTCTTACCCTGAAAAGGGACTACGCTTTCAGCGGTCTCTTTCCTGTCCGAGTTGGGCTCACCCTTCACTTTCCATTTGATTTTGCCACATGAAAAACCTGTCAAGGCCTTAGATCTTCTCTCACCTTGGAGGAGAGATAAGAACACTCAGCTGGCTTTATTTCTTACCATCCTCCTGTCTCACCGAAGAAACAAAGTGAAGAAATTACCTAAGTCCCTGAGGCTTCATTTCATCAGCCTGAGTCTGATGACGCATCAGTTCTCTACGTGACTTGCTGGGGTGAAAATGAGAAGGGCAGAGGACACAGCTTTCTCAGGTTAATCTTGGAAATGCTGTAATTTAAGGCCAAACACAAAGAAAATTAAAAAGCTAAAAACTCTGTGAAAATGTGGTTTTGTTTGGAAAAACAGCTCAGAAGCAAATCTAGCTGAATTTGCCAAATTTCTCAGGGGATCAGAAACTTTTCAACCGACTTTATGGTATCTCTCTTCATGCAGAAATTCCCCACTCTGCATTTCAACTCCAAATTGAATTAAGCTTAGCATCACCTATGGCAAAGTTGCTGTAACTCACCCGGCTTCTTTAAAACACTATGTCCAGCACAGCTGTGAGGGGGTCGTGAGTCGTGCCTGTCGGAAACAGCTGGGTTCAGCTCACATCTAGGTACCCCCACAGGAGTCAATGAAAGAACATCACTGAAATTTCTGCAGACAGCTCATTCTGAGGAAGGGCCAAGGGCCAAGGTTCCGTCAGACGCCAGTGCAGTGGTCTGGAGAACCAAGTTCAAGAGGGGGTTTCAATCAACCCAAAGCAGACAGACACGTGGCCTGCAAAATGCAACATCCTTCCAAGGCTAGAGAGGAGCTCTGCTGGAGGCAGGGGAAGAAAAAATGTCCCTAAACCAAGAGGGCACCTATGATTTACAGCGACTCCTATGCCCTTGGCATTCGCAATGACCAGTTACCATCGTTCCCTGTCTTCTCTTTCAGAAAAGGATGCAGCAGATCATGTTGCAGTGCTTCCTGGCAGCCAAGCACAAACTGGATCGCAAACTGGGCTACTTTGATCTCATCGGCTGTGACTTTTTAATTGATGAAAACTTTAAGGTACGATTGCAATATGGTCAAATGCTAAGTATGATATTTGACAGATATCTAATGTCATCAGGATAGCATGGCTGACACAGGCTCTGGGGCTAGGAACTAACTAGAGCGTTCAGACCGTCAGCTAGGAAGTGCAGGATCTGATTTTTTCTCCAGTTCCATCATCCAGCATCAAGACATGGTACCTGCATGGCCTGCACAGAGAAACCCTGGCATTAACAGCTCAGGATACGAAGAAAAGTACTTACTGCAGCTGAAACTGTTCCGTGCAGAATTTTCATGGGGATGCAGAGTTCGTAGTGAAAAGTATGGGAATTTTAATGCCCCCTCAGTTTTTCCTTTCTCCAGAAACCGAACGTGCCAGATGATCAGCCAGCATAAATCAGTGTGTAATGCCTCTAACATCACATGAAGTATGCTCATTTACACTAGCTGAGTATCCATCAAAGGCACCCAAGAACGCCCTCACCATACTGAAGAACCACTCATCGATTCACATGTCAGCATCAGCATCTCCATGTTCACTGTAGGCTCCCCATTCAGCAATAGGTCAGCCCACTCAGTCTATAAAATCTGCTAGAATTACAATTCAGACTTGTAAAGGGTGAATGAAACACACACAAGGAAAGGCAGAAGAAAGGGAAAGGGAAATGTTAAATACATGATTGAGGTGCTTTCAGTGCAGCACAGTCCTTCAAAACCACCTGGCCTACACATAACAGAAAGCCATCTGGCAGATTCTGATGCTGCTAAAGCAGAAAGGAGCTCAAACATACTCCAGCAACGGGCAGTGGGAACAGCAAACCTTATGAAAGAATGGAATCAACGGATGCAGCAGCGGTTAAGGCACCCGAACAATAGGCTCCTTTGTACAGGAAGTCAATGGCAAAGACACAGAAACTGGTGCTTCTCAAATTTCAGTGGGAATTGTCTTTTGCAACGTTGGCGTGCAAAGCCCTGGCTGTGTAAACTTCAGTAGAACAGAACATCCAGCATCGCCCTATTGTGGCAAGTCCTACTTGGCTAGTTAAAAACTTCAGCGTTTAAAGACCATTACATCCCCGTGTATTTTACATATGGAGAGATAAACAGAATCTGATTCTTGACAAGTATTAGCTCTAAGAATGATGTGGATTTCTGGACACTCAGTGGTGACAGAACCTAGAACTCTCTTCTGAGAGAGTCATGTGGAAATTTAAACATTTATTTAGCGTAGGTTTGTCCATGTTTTCTTGCCCCTGCTGGGGAGCAACAAATCCTTTTTATTGGCACACTGCTGCATGGAGAGACACCCGTACCCTCCCTGTAGAGGCAGTGCACAACAGCTGCCCACAGGCCTGACGCTACAACCCACAGTTAACACCGGGCGGTGCAGCAAACTCCCTGTTCTCCGTGGGCTGACATTACCGTTCCTGGTCTGACGTCCTGCCCTCTCCACCTGGAACACACAACAGCCTATTCTCCCTGTCATCCTATTTCACGACACACGTAGAATCTGCTTTATGCTGATTTAACACGATATTACACGCTCAGTCCTTTAGCTCATCATGCCTTTCCCTCTTCCTTATTTACATCTGAGATACAAATGCCCCCAGGGTCACTCCTAATAATTCTTGAAGGCCCCGCAGCATCCTGACTCAGTCTTTGGAAGGTGTTTTTCCTGCCTCGGAGATCTTAGAAGCACAGACTCCGAAAGCAGGGCCTGCTGAGGAACCTCAGCTTTCTGTAGAACTTTGCATATTCATACGTAAGCTGAGAAAAGAATGAAGTACTTTAAGAAGAGAGGGAGCAAAAGGGATGGATGTGGTTTTGCTGCTGTTGGCTATTTTCCTACTGCTTTCTGGAGATTCCTTATGCTGCATCATAAATGCTTAAGTCACTACAGAGCTTAGGACGGTGTTATTTAAATGCTCAAGGAACCTGTTTTCAGAAAGCATTGCATCAGCCGTGCAAAAGGGCTTCTCTCCAGAGGTATGCTGGGAAGACAGATGTGAACATTTTTTTATCAGCCATAAAGGGAATCCGCTATCTATCGGTAGAGAACAGACTGAGCATAGATAAGCCATTTGCCAGTTTGTGATAGATGTACATAAAGGCAGATAACACTCAAATCCCTAGTTAAGGCAGGGACGGTCCCTTTGATTTCAGTAACATAGCTTTTCATTCACCCCGGGACTATGAGGTACCACATGGATACTGTAGACTTGGTTGTGCCCACTCCAGGTCACGACGACAAAATAAATTTTATAAAAGCTTGTAAATCTGTGGAAAAACAGGACCCCACTGCCTTAGCCCATGGTCTCCACTGTCACTGAGTGGGTCCCTTTCTGGGAAGGGCAACAAGCCCT
The DNA here is from genome assembly GCF_949628215.1 of Phalacrocorax aristotelis. Taxonomy (NCBI): domain Eukaryota; kingdom Metazoa; phylum Chordata; class Aves; order Suliformes; family Phalacrocoracidae; genus Phalacrocorax; species Phalacrocorax aristotelis. The sequence continues at coordinate 6,174,920 of NC_134294.1, forward strand.
TCCAGTGCTTGGTATGTGACTCTGCATGTGGCTTCAGCTACGTCCACACAGGCCACAAATCATTTTATTCTTATTTCTGGCTGGTATTTCAGTGCTGCCTAAAGCTCCGGCCAGAGGTCAGGCTCCCTGGACACCTGCTGCTGCACAAATACGATACAAGACAGCCCTGCTGTGGATAGCTTTGGGCTTTGGAGCATGTTACCGGCATCCTCTCTAAGAACAAGTTCTGATGTAGAGAGATGTATATGTTCCCATTCAGCCTTGGCTGTCACGTCACCTGGAGCCTCTGGGAGCATGGACTGGTGCCCTCTCCCTCCCTGAGACCCCAGCAGGGTGTTTAGCTTCCACCCGGCAAGCTCTGGCAAAGGCAGTTAAATAAACTAAATGGTTTTTGATCAGAATCAGAACAAAACTTTGGCTCAATCATGCATTTCCTGCACACCAAAAAGTCTTACTTCTGCCCATGTCGGCAGGGAAAGGACCCCTGAGACAGGTCTTATGCTGTCTGTTAGCCCCTACGTGAGCGCGTGACAGAGCCTAGTCTCATCATCCAACTCCCCTTTGAAAGACATGGAACTGCTGCTGTAAGGATGGTTCTACAGCAATGACACTACAACACTAACCAGACTAGATGAAAATAAAAAGTATTCAGCAGGTGCCAACACTGCATCTAACACTATACAGAGAACAAGAAATGAGACCTCAGATCCTGGTGTAATGCAGGATCTGGCTGCAGTCGGCCGGTTGTTCAAGAACCTACGGACAAATCCTACTATTTAAAGTTTTTCAGCCTACCTGTGATGTCTTGACAGAGCAAGCTTAGGATGTGACAGAGCATGGAGTTGTTCTGGCAGGCTGCAGGGAGCAGTACCCTCTTCATCCCCCAGAAACCTCCAGAGCAGCTCTTCTGACCAAAGCCTCAGGGCACTCATTATCATTCTCACCACCTGAAAAGCCTAAAGAAAAAGGACAGTCCATGGTTAGGAAGTCGAGGACAGACATTCTGGGTTTGGGTTTCCTTTCTTTGTCATACGTTTGCTAGGAGATTTTGAGCGAGGCACGTGCCAGATGCAGGGAGGAGCGCAGGAATTTCAGTCTACATGAAATTCCCATGCAAGTTACAGATAGTCACACAAATACCGTGAGTCTTGGCCTCGTTCTCTCTGCTCTTCCTGAAGTAGAGCAAAGGGCATTTATTAACTTGCCCTGGTTGTTGAGAGGTTAAAAGCATTTAAAAACTGACAGTACAGTAATGGGGAATGTAGAAGATTAACAGCACGGCAGATGTCACAGAGAGCTTTCTTACTCCTGTTTGTCACTTTTATTTGTTTCGAAGAAGAAATCAAAATGTAACCAAGACAATTATGAAGGTTCACTGAGTTTGTCTGCCAGCACAAAATCTTATGAACTTTTAATACGGAAAAACCCCACTTACTCAGAAGAATGAGTCTGCCAAGAAAAATGTATGTAACTTAGGTGCCCTCTGTTGGCATCTGCAAAGCAGCTTTTTTTTAGCAGCTGCTCCAGTTCTCTGGAAAAAAGAAAAAAAGAAAAAGACATTTCACTGCCCTCACTTACCAGTCTTTCCATTTGTTTAATCAAGTTTTTCAAAGGAGTGAAAATTATTGTTGTATTTTATTCGCAGCAAAATAAAGTGCCAAAGTGAAGGCTATCATGTCATCAGAATCTACCAAACACTTAGACCTCATTCCACAGGTACTTGCAAGCAAACTTAGTGCTGCTTCAGGGAAAAAAAAAGAAAGATTTTTTTTTTATTATTTTTAAAAATCAATTAAAAGGGAGTAAAATTCTTCTGGGCCTGTTAAATGATTAAATATCCTTCCTTACGAAATGCTGAATAGTTCCTACATGTGTTATATACAAGCGGCAGCACCATATGGTGGAGGCAGGAAGTGAGCAGATGAGTTTCACTATAGGGAGAAGGAATAGTAAACAGAATTACACACAAGTCAATTGTTCGGTTTCGCACAGATTTGTAACTGGACTATCACGTTCTGAAGCTCGTAGCTTCAGACCTTGGCGTTTCAAAGGGAAACAGAGTCGAGGCTAGTATAGATATGTAAAATCAATATCTTACGTGGCTTCTACCTGAAACTAAAGCTTACCCAGGAAATCAAGGCCAAGGGTTCACTGAAATCTCAGGGCTGTATTTGCTTAGTTTTGATCCCACATCCACCTCAAATCCAAATGATTCCTAGCTTCCTTACAGCTTTATTTCTTGGTACTCAAAAAACTCAGCTAGAAATTGTTACAGAAACTGGTATGTTAAGAAACACAGCACCTTTACACGCCTATAGAGCAAGCGTTAATCCAAGGAGCATCAGCTGGAGACACAAAATAACACGTAGTGTTGTTCTCAAGCACGTAGCTGTATGCAAAGAGGGGTTTTGCTTAATTCATCCAGTCGGTATGAAAACTCTGCCCTGCCTGCGTTCTGTGTCATGGGATTTTGTTGGGATTTATTAGTGCTCTTACTTCTCAAGGAGTTCGCTAAGGGCATTGCTCTGACTTTAAGGAGAGGCAGCCTCGTTTCCTGACTGGCATTTGTCTTTTCTAGGTCTGGCTTCTGGAGATGAATGCAAACCCAGCATTGCATACCAACTGCAAAGTCTTGAGAGACATCATCCCAACTGTGGTCTACGAGAGTCTTGGTAAGTGAACAAGCCACAGGGTGACCAGCAGCAGAAAATCGTATCGCTCCATTGCTTCTCGGAGGAAAGACTCCTGTTTGTATCAGTTGTAGGTCCAAAACAGTCTTTGAATAAAGATGTCTCACTGCTGTGTATACAAGCAATTTAGAAGGCACTGAAAATTCTAGCCCATGCAGACCTAAAAAAGCTACGGTCTTTTTAGCCATGCACCCATTAGAAAGAAAAAAGTGCTTAGGGTTTTTTTTGTTATAATTATTTTTAAGAATGTTTTCTTATATATTCATGTAGAAAAGGCTAAATCTTAATACATGACCCTATAAACTGCACCTGTACATTTTTTCTCATGCCTTTTGTTGTGAATGTGCAGGAATTTAAGCCAGTTTTTACAGTGTGCCTTACACGGCCGTGGCAGCGCTTAGATGCCAGTGTGCCCACTGTACTTCGCAAATAGAGCTGGCAGCTCCGCCATGAACTATACACAGACTGAAAATCCCTTCTGTAGCCCGATATACATTAACTAGACCTAATCCTGCCTGGAGGACTAAAATCTCTTCCACCTCTGATTTGCTGTGATATCGCTGTGTGCGTAAGGAGAAGCAGTAAAGGGAGAGTCTACGTCCGCAAGAGGGATATCAGCAGTAGCCAACTTATCTTCCTTCCACAGATAGAGCATATGTGCATATGGGTGTTTATTTTGGGGTGTATTCCTATCCTGTATGGCACTGTAAGAAGTTTTACAATATTATTCTTACCAATTTCCTGAAATGTTTCCAGTGGAGCTCCAGCGAATGCAAGAAAATTGTGTTGGTTTGTTTTTTTTTTAATATTGTCTTAATAGTAATAGCCCACAGAGGCCACAGATGACCAGCTGGAAACCACTTCCCCTAATCCGTCCAACACACAGAGCTGCTTTGTGCATACACATGACAGCTGGGGTTTATTTTAGCACCGGGTTGTTTGGACCACCTCATAATTGCATCTTCTTTTCCAGATTTGGTTCTCGAGGTTTTCAACAAGCGCCTCAAAGGCCAGAGTGTTTTGCCTTTAGAGACACTCTGCCATTTTGTGCATCTCTATCACGAGGATGCTGCAGGCCTTGGCCAGAAACAACCCTCGAAGCTCAGCCCCGGGCAGCCTACAGGCCAATTTCTGCACCCACAAACAGGCGGTACCAGCCACTTCAGTCAGAGCCCTGCCAAAGTGCTGGAGAACTCTTCCAAGGAGCTCAGCTGCTCTAGAAAAAAGGCTGCCCAGAAAGACTTGTCAACAAACTGTCCTAACTATACCTCACGTGCAGCCCTTCGACCCTCATGGAAACACCCTCTGAGCTATCACAGAGCAAGAGGGCTTTTCACAAGTTCAGAAGACATGAAAAGGAAATAAAAGCTAAACCTGTGCGTGTCCAGCTCATTGTCGTCTCATATAATCAACTTCAGTTGGAAAACCAGTAACTAATTCTATAAGTTCTCAGTTGTCTTCTGCGAAAGCGATACTCTAACCAGCCGGCCAGAAATTACAGGGAAGCTACAGAAAATGAGACAAGTGTTAACCACATTATAACTCCTCCCCTATAAAACCAATGTTGATCTGACCAGTGCAAGCCGGCAACAGGCCAAACTTGTTACATACAAAGTCCTTATACAAAAAGGCAGGGAGAGAAGCTGCAAAGACTAAACCTAGGCTCAACAGTGGAAATCCCCCAGCTTGTCCCATCATTTGCAGCTGTGTATCCAGCTCCTTACTCATTAGATCCTCTGAGCCTCGCACATTTAACCCTGTTATATTACGACTCTCTCGTTTTCCATTTGGCTGAGGTGCCAGCCAAGCAGCAGCACTTATCGTATCAGGCCACCATCTCAGCAGGAAACAATGACGCTTGGGGGACCAAAGGGGGGGGGGAGGAAGGGAGAAAGGTTTAAAACCAACAGGAAATGCTTTTACATCTCAGACACTGCTGCTTGTAACCCAAGAGGAATTGAAATGATCGGTAAGCCAAAGGGTACGTGCGCGTTTCTTTCCCCGCCTGTGCTTACCCTGACCATAGTTCAGGCGTATTCATGTGACCCTGCGCCAGCAGCATCGGTTTGAAGCAAGTGCCTGTGGACGGGGGAGCCAGTGGCCAAGCATGGGATGCTGCAGCCTGAGCGCCAGGCAGGCTGGGTCTGCAGGAATAGGCCAGGATGAGGTGGAGCTACTGAGGACAGGCAGGACCAGGTAGGTAGCAATTTTGGGGGCATGTGAAAAAAGCCAATCAGCTCCACTGAAACAGAAAGACATTTGGTGCTTGAGACCAAAACTCAGTGGCTGTATTTGCTTTCCAAATATGACTCCCTTAAAGGAAAAGCTTTCTCGTTTCCCTTTTTCTAGCCAGAATTTACAGTAATGCTAAGTTTCTGTAGAAAGAACGGATCGTTCTAAGAAGATTCGTTCAATCTTCTAACAAGAGCCTGCTTACTTCTGACCAATATGTCCCCCAGATGTCGCAGTCTTTTAAGACAGACAGCATTTAAGAAACTGAAGGTGAAAGCACTCCTTCCTGCCTCGGATGTAACTTTCTGTGCTCTGGGCAGGCAATCGCAACTAACTCCTGGGGCTCTGGCAAGCATTGCTGACGTTTCGTCAGAAATGGATGTTTTCAATCAGACTGTCACATGTCAGAGACAGATCGGAGGCCTGAAAAGAAGCTCAGGAGGTCTTCAGTCCTCCTTCTACCTCTGGAGTGGCCTCAGCTCCTCCTAAATCTTCTTGACAGACGCTTATCTAACCTGTCCTTGAAAACGTCCAGTGATGAAGGTTCTGCAATGTCCCAGGCAAGCCGTTGTTTCTTCCTAATAGCTAAGCTTTAAGGCAGGTAAGGCCATGGTCTGTATCTTAGGCACCACAGACAAAAGGCAAAAACTGTTCCCCTCCTCTTTCTAGTGGTCTTTCACACACGTGAAGACTGTTCCCGCATCACCTCAGTGTGCTTTACTTTAGGCCTAGCGTTCACCTGCATTACACATTCCCTTCCTTAATTATACCATATTACAAGAAACAGTATTATTCCTTCCTCGTCCATTCAGGCAGGGGCACTGAGAGTGCCTTCAGCATCCCTACAGTCTCTTCTATGCAACGCCAGTGGAAAACCAAGAGTCTTAAGTGCTCTATTGAATTTAGGACCTCATCTCTGCTTAACGTGAGGGGACATTTAGTGGTATGTTCCCCAGAAGTTCAGGTGTGTTATTCCCTGACACGCCTGCTTTCTGATTCTGCATCGCCTGCATTTTTTTCCCTAGAGTTCCCTGCAGTTCACTGAGCTGTTACCAACCGATATTCCAGTCAAAACTAGCATATTTTAAAATACACCAAATTTATATCAGAAAGCCATAAATTGGCCTGCTCACTGAGCATTAATCTCTATCTCTTTTAAAAAAATCAACACGTGTAAGTGCTTTTCTATACCTTTCCATAGTCTCTTCCATTTCAGAATATGGTCCAGCTCAGAAGGCCAGAGTGAGGCATCCCTCCATCCCAAGGACCCTGCAATCCTAGCAGAAACAGAAGATGTGAGTATGAGCAGGGTCACGCAACCAAAGACTTGCATGTAGAATCAAGGAAGAAATCAGAGGCCTATTTATCTCGCCCACCACGGCGTTATCCTGATGCAGTACCCCATTACAGTAAAGTGCGAGAGGCTATGACATGCCCTTTGTTTTGAATGCACGTAATCAACAGTTCTCCCTGTTTTGGGGCCCAGGTATAGGTTTTCCAGCTTCTGTAAGAAATGTTGTCATCACAAAGCAGTTTGGGATTTTTCTCCTGGTACCGTATTTTATCACCATTGTTGAGAGAAGATGCTCAGAGGGAGGGGAAGCGATTTATGCAAATTCACATAAATGGTCAACATCCAAATCTCCCACGAGCTGGGCTGCAAAACCAGCCCTTCTCTCACTTCTGGCTAGTGTTAGAAATCATTATTGTTTGGCTCTCACCCCCATTTTTCCACCTCTACTTGTTGTACCTTACCGGAGATTCCTGGTAGCGTTACCAGAAGAGATGCATGCTGCTCTCTGTTTGTTTCAGACAGAAGCACTGTGGGGAAGAACACGGGAGGAACTAGCGAACTTGCTGATCACACAGCCTATCAGCGGCTGGGAAGGGATGCACATCCACTCTCTTGGGGAAATTATTTGGTCTTCCCTCGTTTTTCTGAGAAGTTATTGCATGGAGGTAATCATCCTCTTACTGTAACCACCGAGCAATACGCAAGGGATAAGGTGGGGGTAAATTTGGATTTCATACGTCCTGGCCAAATGACTGTCAAATCGCTAGGCTTGACTGAAGCTACAATTTGCCCTCACCTTTATTTTCAAGAGTTGATGCTAATATGTTCAGCCTTTTTCACCAGTGCCAGCAAAAGCTGAATGGATTTCATAGCCACTTCCTGGAGAAGCATGAATCTTTTCATTGACTCCCTGGGGAAACAAAAATGGTTTTTTTGTCAGAACTTTTTTGTATTCTTTTCCCCAAAGAGATAAGGGTTGGTTATTACGGTTGCAAATTTGTATGTGTAACAATGGAGCCCTCTCCACAGGTAGTGGAGGAGACTGGTAAAACCAATGCAGTGTGATTGCCGTTACCCTGGTTTTGACGAGGTCAGAAGAGGGAAATGAGATCTGTTCTAACTTTGCCATGGACTCCTGCCTCTCTAAGTGCACATCGCTGTTTATCTGGCTGTACACAGATGAGGAAAACCACCCTGTCTCACAGGAATGCCATGGTCCGGCTCACTAGTGCTCAGAGAGGGCATGGAGAGTATTTAAGGAAAGATGGCACAAAATGACAAAGTACTGACCTAAAGCTTCAGTCAAACTGACCTAGTGCAAGAGAGTCTGGCATTAAACACTGCCTAGTTCCTAGGTACAAGCAGCCACTAAGCACGGCAGCCTATCAGCACTGTCGGTACATAAAGATGCACCAAGTACTGCATCAGCAGAAAGGAAGGGAAAGTGAAGAGCTTTGAAGAAATATCATTTCTTTTTTTAAAAAAAAAATAATTGGAAACATTTTGGGGGAAAGGCATAACTGATCTTGCTTCAACAGGAGATGCGTGAATGCTACGTTGTGCTGTTCTCCTTCCACTTGCTGATTCTTTCAGTGGATCGTACAAAGAAGGCATTAGTTTATGAGGTAAAGCACAAGAACCCTTTTGTGTCTGTTCTATGCCTGTTCATACTCAAGATTTTCTAAATTTCCCTTTGCTCATAGCTCTAGCATGCACATGGCAAAAAGAGTACCTACCCTCGGTGCCCTGCCAAGAGGCCGGCTCAGGATGGAGCAGACGTGTGCGTGTCCCGTCAGCCCGGGCACAGACACCCCACTGAGCTCAGGGGACCGTTGGCATGTTTTCTAGCACAGCAGCTCACAAACCTCCATTTTTCAGCTTACTTTGAACTGGGAAGGGATTCTGCTCCAGGGAGTGAAGAAGAAGTGCCAGTTTCTATTCATATGCCTACTTCTTGGATCTGTAATGTTAGCTGGCCTCTCATCACTTAATTCATTTACCCAGGGAGAGGGACTGCAGCTCTGTACGCGTGAGCTAAATTAACAAGGCAATAGCCAAGAGGTATGGAAAAAAGGTCATAACAACAGACATTGTGAGGAGAGACATATCCAGAAGAGCTGTCTTCAGCACAGCAATGTCCTCTGATGGCTCTTTTTGGTATATGTCTGTGGATCCTAGATGTGAGGAAAAGCGAGCCAAACTAGGAAACTGCATAACTAGAGCAAGAAGGTCCTCGATCTGTATAACATTGGCGTCAATAAAAACAAAGTCCCTCCGTCAGTTAAGCTTGGTGGTGTAAGAGGAGACAGAAAAGAAATCATCAGTTTATAAAATACAGGATCCGAAATGCAAACTGGGGCCTTTTTTGTCCTGACCATGAGCATGATCTTGTAGCACGGTTTGGGGCATGTGGCAGACAGACGGGGAGGCTGCAAGGCAGGTGAAATCCCGTCTGGTTCATACAAAGTCCTTTTCAACACCAGCCTTGGTCTATTGGTGGAGCTCACCCCTCTACCTCAGAGCACTTTATGAAGGAGGACAGTCATTCTACAGGCAGGGAGAGGCGAATAACCCCCAATTTCCTATGTCTTCAGACAAAGAGCTGAAGGTCGCCCCACGCAGATTTCCGTAAAGTCAACAGTTCAAAGGATGGGCAATTCTTTAGCCTGGCTTGCAGAAAAGCATTCTGCTGTATGTTGGAGGGACCGCAGCGGGACACAGAGGAGTTGTTGTTACCAACCAATTTCTAACACAATTCCCTACCATACAGGGTCTCCTTCCTCTTGCTGGAATGCGCCTGAGAGAGATTGTGAGTGCCATCAGCCACACATTTGAAATCTCCGGTAAGCCTGTCCTGCCGTTCCTGAAGGGGCCCGTGACAGTCACAGAGCAGTGATACCCATGCTCTCGCCTTCAAGGCCTGGCCTACGTGGCTAGAAATGAGCGGGGCCGTGCAGCCATGTGGAGGACTACCGAAGAAGGGACATGCCTCCTCTCCAACCTGCCGCCATGCTGGAGCATGTGCCGTGCCTTTCCGGGCTGGACACTCACGTGCAGCACACGCTATAGTTGCACGGAGGGGTGAGACAAAGCTAGAGGGAAGGAATTTGGAATCTTAGTTTTTACAGGTGGACACAACTGCTGCACAGCCTTAAACCAAGGATGCCCTAGGGTGAACTAGGATTCCTCACGTGCAAGGCAATATAGGTTATAAGTTCCCCTTTACTCTAATTTTCTACTTAAACTAAAGAGGAGGCAGCTGCTGATGTCTGCATTTAGAACAAGGAAGGTACATAACTGTCCCGGTGCCGACCCAGTATCTGCCATCAAGAACGACGCAGGACAGACATGAGTTTGTTCAGCCATGAGCTATCACAGCACAGGCGGGATGTGGCTATAGAGATAAGAACGACAGAGCAGGGGGGCAGCACACAGGATTCACCCGCTAGGCTCAAAGGCAGAGCGCAACTGCCCTTCCCGAGACCCACGCGTTGTACGTTTCCTTGCACAGGGTCCATGATAGAACCCAGGCTCGTTTGCTGCCAGAACTCAGCCGACTTCGACACGTGGGTTCAACGCCTCCGGCACCAAATCCAGATGGCAAACGCTCACTGCCCAGTCAGTCCCAGCAATAATATCTCTTTTCTGGTGAGTCAATGCAGAGGAGATGTAAAGGGAATGGGATGAAAACAGGGAACAGTGGCAGCTTTGAACATAAACAGGGTTTTTCATGGATTTTTAGAACGCAGGCTGGAAATGAACAATAGCGTTACAATAGTTGAGGATGCTGTTCCAGGCTATGGCAAGTAAACGTGCTACACACAAATTTGCAATTGCTACTCTATGATCATGAGAGATTTTAGAAAAATTAACGATCCTTTTTGTTCCTGGGTCGTAACTACAACACTGATTAAAAAGAAAAAAAAAAAAATCCTCTTAGTTACAGTCACAAAATAAAGGCTTTTTATACGTGCTGGCTTGTAGAAGCGACACTCTGCAACGTCCAGAAGGGTCACAAGGTGGCAGGACTACCCTGCCATTGAAACCACCCTGGAGCTGCGCTTCGGGCGAGTCGCGCACAGCAACGCAATGAGTCCTCCCAGAGCTGCTGCCCACGTTGTGGTGTGCGCAGATTCCTAACGGGCAGGGGTCAGCTAGAAAGGCAGCTTGTCATTCCCCCCTCCCTCGTGAGAGTTACTAACAGTTCTGCTAAGTCTCCCCCTTATTTTAAACACCCGCCCTGTTGTCTAGCAGCCTGTAGCTTGACGCCTCGCATGGCAGAGGCTCCAGGGCAGCCCTGTACCTTAGTTGTGTCTAACAGCACGCTTGCCTTCAGTCTGGGGGCAGAAAGTGCAACCCAGAATACCCACCCTTAAGAGCTGCTGATTCCTGATGTTCCCCAGAGTTCACATAATTGTGTGTGGCTGGGGGATACAAGCTAATTTTACAGGAGTTAGCTCTGGCGGTCCTGCTCTAAGGGTTCAATATAGACTGCAGCAATCCACCCAGGACTCAGCATAGCCATGCACACCGTGAGCCCCCGCTCCCCCCTTAGTCGGACAGCTCTACTTTGAAGGAAAAAGGAAAATATCCCCCAATAAAGGGACTCGAATGCGAAGCTCAAAGTGCTTTGAACTAAGAGGAATTCTGAATTCAAATCAAACCAGTGTCTCAACCAACCTCTTCTGAGGGGGAGGACGAAAATGAGACCCTCCCCTTTTAACAGCTAAAGCTGTTTGGTTGCCTCAGCTGCTGCTCATGAAGCCACGGTACACATGGCTTTGTTCAAGTAGGTAGGGAACCTACAGCAAACTAGGAACTTCATCATGGGTTTCCCAGTTTCCAAGCATATATCCTAAATACCTTCCTTTTAGCACTCTATAACCCTGAAAAACATCGTACTTGCAGTTTTACCTCATTTTGCTCTGTCTCAAAAAAAAAAAAAAAGGTGCCGTGTGATGAAGAATGGAAGAAAAGAGAGCTGATGAGACATCTGTTGTGTAACACCGTCCTGGAGTGGGAGGGAAAACCTATTCAGCACCTGGGAAGGATACAGTATTTGACCACGGTGCAAGCGGCTAGAGGCTGCATGGGGGTAAGGTACAGCACACACCACTCTGGCACGCGGGTGGCGTTAAGACGACTGGAACCAGTGAAAGTTTAGGTTCACATGGAACTGATGCTTAAAGGAAAGGGCAAAAAAAGAAGGGTAATTATGTCAAAGTCCCACAGTATTAAAGAGGCAAAAGGAAGTGCAGGTGTATTTCTGAAAGCTGCTTCTGATAATGTGTCCAAACCGTTGCATTCGGCTTCCAAGGGAGCCGAGCTGGGAGGACAGTCCTCCCCTTCCCGATCACACAGCAAGAGCAACGGTTTCTAAATATTTCCTTGCAGCTGTGCTCCTGACCTATTCTAAAAATAACCTCACCGCTTTGTGATAACCTATCAGCTTTCTGAGCCATGACTGCCCAACCTGAATAAGAAACACAAAGAATAGTGCCCGCGGCTGGCACAGGAGCGAGCGGCTGCTGCAGGCAGTTCCGAGTGTTGGTGTATTGTTATAGTCGTTGAACTTCATATTCTGCCTTTGACTGAGACAGATCCCCCGAGTGGAAGTGATTTCTTAGTCACTGAATGTTTTTGCTGGCTCTGAGATGCCTCTTTTCCACAGGACTCTGAGGAAAGACTGCTGGTCCTGTTTCCAGATGATCTGCTTTTCCTCTCTGTGGATAAGGACAGAACTGCAATCACGTATGAGGTAACAGAGGAAATATTGGTCAACTAAGTGAAGAATTAAAAGCTAGAGCTGGAGCTAGGGAGCAGCAACTGGGTGATGAAACTGTCTGATCAGCAAGGAGAAGGGGGAGAAGCTGAAGGAAAAGCACCTTTTTTTCTTTTCTTCTTTGAAGGGAAAACTCCCCCTAATTGGAATCCAGGTAAAGGAGAAATCGGCTGTGCTGGGCAGGTTACAGTTTGAAATTACAGGTAAGTAATTGAAAAGGGAAGATGAGAGCTACGAAACACAGGAGGTTCTGTCTGAATGTAGGGAAACAGTTTCTTACTGGGAGGGTAACTGAGCACTGGGACAGGTTGCTCAGAGAGGCTGGGGAGTCTCCAGCCTTGGAGATACTCAGAAGCTGTCTGGACATGGTCCTGGGCAACCAGCTCTGGGTGGCCCCGCTTGAGCAGGGGGGCTGGAGCAGGTGGCCTCCAGATGTCCCTTCCCACCTCAACCATTCTGTGATTCTCTGTGTTGCTCAGGCTTGCCTTGAGGACGGGTTATCTTGCAAAGTTGCCTTCCCACAAGGGATAGTCCCTGTGTCCTTCCTTGCTATAGGCTAAGAAGCCCTGTGTCATGGCAAACTTTGCACACTTTTCCATCACCAAACTGCTCCCTGCTAATGTCTTGCAGGAAGCCTGACAGAACCAATCCTTATCACCTGTTCCACAGCAGAGGATTATGAAAAATGCCTCTTCTGCCTCCAGAAGGTATTTTTCAGAGAACTTTACTGCAGCAATTTCTCTTTTCAAGCCTGGGATTTTCCCAGCCATCGATTCATCTAAGATCTATCATCCTCCCAACTTTTCTGGGTATTTAAAAAAATTAAAATGCTCCATCAGCCGGGGTTGAATGTGGGTCCTCTTAGGAAAAACACCTACCTACTCTAGGAGTGAAAGACTGATACCTAAGCACTCCACCTGCACTGATTTAAATAGAAATTACATACTGAAATAAGCAGAACTACTGAGGGGAGGAGGCGGGCCATTGGCCTCTATTTCATGAAGCTAGAGAGACACACTATGCCACACTGCCTCCTAAAATACCTGTGATTGCACTACCAGCTGATGATGTGGTTCCCTGGAAGTGATAGCCATGCAAACAGGAGTTCGTTCCAAGTAGGTCTTTCAAAATAGGACCGTATTTAGGTTCTAGTTTTCAGAATCAATCATTTTTTGCTGGCCAGCACATACAGCATACCCTACACATTGGAAAACCCCATCTGGGCTCAGAGGAGAGAAAGCTGAATTAGGAGGGGATGTTTTGAAAGCAGAAGAGATGTTGGGCTCTGAGTATTCATTTTCAATATGGCTATTCTATAGTTGAGTTTACCTAGTGTGTAAATTCTTGGCAGAATTAGGATATTCACATGTTGAAAATATCTTCCAGCCAGAGAAAGTCCTTGATCCTCTGGCTCTCCAGCCACCACCAATCATCCCTAAGAAATCCTGGCGACATCAGTAGGACATTAGCATGCAACGACAAGAAGGAGGTACGTTGAATACGATCCCAACAGGAATCGAAGCAGCTGCAAGAAGGAGTAAGAATAGACTGGAAATTGGAAGCCAAGCTTCTTTCAGACTGAGAGATGCATAAGGGTCTGCTCACAAACTGTTCTCCACTGGCTGCTGTTCTGAATGGGCCATTGCAATCAATGTGGGATCTTGTGATTCTGACCTCAGCTGTACACATGCCTCAAGGAGAAACCTTTTTCAATTTTCTTACTATATTTATTCCCTGATTCTTTTCAGAAAAAGAAACATTGTAAGATCCTGTGTAAATACTATTAATAAAACCCATTTACTTGAGCCTAAACCATGTGTAGAAAGCAGCATAACTGTTGGTTTGGAGAGCCATTGCCTTCCTTTGAAATGGCAGGCACCGTGCGATTCTTGATGATGAACAGCCCCTTTGCTAGAGCTTTTCTTCCCTGCCCAAATCAAGAAGAAATGTTAATCCTGCAAGTTTTCACAAACCAAATATTGTTTCCCCAAATACTCCTTGCTAACATCTACTCTCCAAAAAGAACAACCCAAAACCCTCCAGGTTGAATCAAATCTGTTTGTTTTGAGGATTTCAAAATATTTCATGGGGATTTTGAACACCTCAAGAATTTTCTCTCCACTGTACGTATATGTGGCACTGAAAAGGAAGCATTGCTACAAACCAAAACAACTAAGCATTGAATTTCAAACAGTTCTCAGTTACCTGTAGGTTAATCATCCAGGCTGCATCTGTGGTATAACTGCAAAGTCACTGAACAAGCTCTGCGTGGTCCCTGGTCTATCCCAATTTTTGCTTTATGCAGCCTACGCTGTCCATGTAAATGTAAATCAAGAAAACAGACAGCTGCGTATACCGAAAAAATAAAAAAGACAGTTTTAGAAGAAAAAAAAAAAAATCTAACAAAGGTATGCCCACAAGCACCATCAATTTTGTGTCTCTTTTCCTAAGGCTTTTCAGAACTGAACACCTCTGCCAAGCTGGGCTGAAACTAGGCAGCAAGTTGAAAAGTTAGTTTGAAAAACAGGTGTGCAATCAAACGATTGCTTCATTTCCCTTTCCTTGGGAAAGGAGACAAAAAGAATTAAAGACAGGCTAACCCGTGAAAATATTGTTTGACTTCTTCCTTTTCAAAACATTAATTATTTGCAGGAAACATGAGTGGACGTGGTAGCATAGCAAAACGCTGTCTGCACATTTCCTTAGCTGCCTTCTGTTTGAGCAAAACCCCTAGTACGAGGACAGCTGTTTCTGTACCTCTGGCATTTCTCTTATCCTGTTACTCTTTCATGTTTTTTGCAGTTAAAAGATGAAGAAATCCCCAGAGCTCTCTGGGGCCCCAAACGCCCGTGATCATTATTTATGTATGTAAGCAAATGACTATATAAAAGGGTTTCACCTTATTCACCTGACCAACCGCTACCCCACATTTCCTAAAGCTGTGTGGAAGGTCTTTATCTGATTCTGAACAGCAAGCCACTTCTAAGCACCAAACACTGTTTAAAACTTTGTCTTAACAGTGTGAAGTCTCTTAAAAATTTACATATAGAGAAAATCCTGAAGAACTGTAGATCTAGAGGAATTATTTAATTAAACTTTTGGAGAAGGTGCAGAAAACCAAAGATAGAAGGCTAACTCCTCTCCTCTCCTGGGTACCATTTCCCTGCGCCGAAATTTTGCATCATACTTTTTTCATTTTAGAAGTCAAAATTTGAGAATATGGATCTGGGTTAGAAGCACCAAACTCTAAATGGTAATACCAGATCTAGCATCAGGAAAACAAGATACATTGCCCAGAGAAAAGCTGCTAAATTTTGTTCTCTCTCCAAAGCTGGGTCATTGGAAGACCCCAGACCTCAGAGCGATCGGAGGTTTCTCTCCTGAAGGCCAGTTTCAATTCTTACTGTGCCAGCGACTTCCCCTTTTTCCAGGGGCAGGCAAGGGAGCCTCAGGCACAGCTAAATGATGTCAGATTCTAAGAAATCACAAAGCATGGTATATTAGTAGCTTCCTAAAATGCGTCAGTGGTGTTCCTTTCTAAGTAACGTTAAAGAACATGTGCTAAAAGAGCTGGTTCTTAAGATCGTGAAAGATTTTACTGACCATGTCTGCGACACTCAACACCCCCGGCAGCTTGTGAGACTGCCTCGAGCAGGACGGAAAGGCACGCTTTCACCATGTAGGAGGCTTCTTCCACCTCTGGGGTATAAACAGAATCGTTCCAGAAATTTATTAGTTAAGCGCTATCTGCTTTTCAGAGTCCTCGCTCGCATGTAGGCTGCAGCACGACCCAGCTGCGTGCAATACCGGTTTTATCTACCTTTTCCTCAACACATGAAGGCAACAGCACTGGCCACACAACCCCGGTTAACAGCCAGGCAAGCCCTGTGAAATACTGCCGGCAGAGCCTTCCGAGGCCAGGAGCAGGCAGCCTGCCTCCGTGGAGCATGAGGGGTGCAGAGACATCTCTCAGCCTCACAGACAGACAGACGCCATCACCAAATCCAACCCCAAGACATCACCTGGGAGTGGCTTCTCTGACGGCCAAAGACAGACACCGCCAGCAGAGCTCCACGTCACCAGCCAGCCCGGGCCGGGGCTGGGCGGCATCACCCGGCGGGTGGGCAGCCTCCGCAGGGCTGCGACACCTCTGGCCTCGGCCGCTCGGTGGCCGCAGAAACCCAGCTCCCGCCCCCGGCTGTGACCGAGCGATCCACATCTGTGCCTCTGGGATGGGTTCAATGTGTGAAGTCAGGGAGAGCAGTAAGGTGGCTGGTGAGGGCGTAGAATCATAGCATCGTTAAGGTTGGAAAAGACCCTTAAGATCATCGAGTCCAACCGCTAACCTATCACTGCCTAGCCCACCACTAAACCATATCCTCAAGCACCACATCTGCCCTCTTAAATACCTCCAGGGGTGGAGACGCCACCACCTCCCTGGGCAGCCTGTGCCAATGTTTGACAACCCTTTCAGTGAAGAAGTTTTTCCTAATATCCAACCTAAACGTCCCCTGGCGCAGCTTGAGGCCGTTTCCTCTCGTCCGATCGCTTGTTACTAGGGAGAAGAGACCGACCCCTGCCTCACTACACTCCCCAGACTCATAGGAGAAAACACATATCTAGGAAAGGCTCCCAGTAAATAGCAACAAGTCCTTACTCATCATTGGCAGCTCTGATTTCTTTACAATCAGATTCCTCAGCTCATAGGACAACTCAAAGACAAGCCTAAGACTCCTAATAAGATAAGGACTAAGTGCTACAAACTGTCCCACAAAAAAAATGCATTTTTTTTCATAAACATGAAATATACCTTCTAAGGTTCATGTACATATCATGTAAAGCTTATTATGTCCTCAGCTAAGCCGTAACTTGATGTTGTCATTTCAGAGCCTGCATATTTGCCTTTTTGTTAGCAAAACAAGGAACTTTTTTTTTAACAAAATCATTGTGTTTCGTATTTTAACTATTTACTCATGACAGTAATGAGTCTCTGGAAACTTTGGGACATGTAGAGATATTTTACTTTCTCTTTTGAAAAGAGGTTCAAGAAAAAAAAAAATACGGTTACAGACATTCAATTGGATGTAACTGATTTGAGGGAGAAGCGTTTTTTAGCCTACAGTCCCTATACAGAAATCAAGCTGAAGTTCAAATCAGAACTTGAAAATCCCCATAAGCTCTGGCATTTGAACTGAAGATTCATCCATGATCTGATTCAAATATTACAGTAACTGCACACTGATAAAATAAAGCTATTGTTCTTTCTGAATGGAAACTTAAATACAGTGTTTTCTTACAGCTCACTCTTCTGAGCCAATAGCTTTCATTTCCTTTGATGCAAAGAACAGCTCTTATTTTTTTTAATGAAATTCTCCAGGGCTTAAATGATTCACACTTTGGGTTTTTCCCTCTGAATTGGAGCTTTAAGAGGTCAGGAAATTGGTTGCTTTTCCCATCAATAAGCAGCCGTAAAGTCAGGTGGTTAGGTAAGCAGGAAGTGGAATTGTTCTTCAAGGTAGGCATATAGAAACCCAAAAGGCCACTGTGCAAGTTTCCAATGAATAATATGGCTCTGTTCATCGTGTTTCAATATTAACTGGCAGTAGTGTTGGCTATTCAACACCCACAGCCCAGAAAATCTTCTGCACCTCCCCAAGATTTGCCGCATGTTGCCAGAGGCACAGACTTCCACTGGACACTCAGATCTTTCATTCCTCAAATAGTAAGCTCCGTTGAATTTTTTTGTTTTGCCCGAAATGTTGCTGCTTCTCCGCCATCGTCGGGAACGGAAAAAATTGTCAGCTACAGTTTCCTGCTATTTTGGTAGCGGGCGGCTGAAAAGCTGGTTTAGCCAGCCGCCAGGAACCGTTAAACCACTTGCTTAAAAAGGGAGAAAAGTGCAAGTGCGCTAACCTAAACTTCAATGGCAGAAGTGTTTGGTTGGGTTACGTTGCTGAAATAGCTGTGAGAGAGACAAAGTGAATTGGGAAAGTAAAACTAGGTGCGCTCAAGAACACTGGGACAACCTAAAGAATAACCCCCTTCCTTTCCAATCTGCTTAATTATATCGCATAGGCACTTCATTCAGTTTTCAAGTTTATTTCACCTTTACAAGAGGTCACAATCAGAAATCTTGTAGAAAACATTTAAAAAAGAAGGGTCAGTACAGAGCCGGGAATAAACATGGCCAACATAGAAGAAGCTGTAAGAAATGTCTTTACTAACCAGAGTTCAGACTTCTGAGTATATTAAATCCCACAGTAAAATTGCCTACAAGGCAGAGACATTCTTACACTTGAAAAAAAGTGACCCTATTTAAACCAAGCCACTGCTTTCACCTTTCCTTGGCTGAATCTCCTGTTCACCTCAAGAATCTGCACGTTTCCCAAAGCAATGGAAGAAAACTCTCTCTTTAAGTTAATGGGAGACATTCTCAGCAACACAAGGAGTAACAGCTAGAGATTCAAAGAAAGCAAAAATGCATTCAAAGTCCTAATGGTGTCTCGTAACATTCTTTTCAGGTTGAGAAGTATCACTGCTCTCATTCTACATGAAGGAGAAGCTGAGGTATATGGATGTCAGTTGCAGTAAACACAATAACAGAGAAGTTAGAAGACTAAAACTAGGACTGTGGAGGAATACCTTCGAAGGAAGGCATAACCCTTTGCACTTCGTTTCCCCTTACAATTATTTCACCCAGTTACAAGAGTCTATAATACACACACACAAAAAAAGGAAAAAGCAGAAAAGACAGGCTAACTCCTCTTGACATAATCACTTAAGAAATGTTCAGCAATAAAACCATGTCCAGGAATCATAAAATTAATCCTCCAGCCTTATTCAAGTTTGCCAAGACCTCCTCCAGAGAAGGCTTCAGGAAAGACCATCTGGAAAGAGCTTAGAGAGAGGCTAAGAGGTCTAGAAACCACAGCCTGTGAAGTAGGATAAGAGCCTACAGAAATCAAGGAGAGATGATAAGTTACGAATGCTTAAAAAGATGCCAAAAAGTCAACTCTTCCTCATAATCACGACGGATAATATAAATTTTCACTAACAAAACCTCTCTCCTCCGATCTGAAATCAAGCCACTGGACTGGATTGCCTGGAGACGTCATGGAGTCACCTCAACAGAAGCGTAGCTCGTCATCCAGTCTCAGCAAGCCTGCCTTGGAGCACAGAGCATAGTGACTGGCTTACCAAGGTAATAACCTGTCCCACTTCTTTGGATTCTCCATTCAAGTGCTTTTCCAACACACATCTGCGGAGGCACTACCTGCTGCTCTGCAGATACTGTAATTTCACAGAGCCCTACTTAAAAACAGCGTGTCATTCAGACTCGGAATAATCCCCTCTGAGTATTTAATAAGGCGATTAACAGAAATTTCGTTATTCCATTAGGATTTAATTTAGAAGCCCTGTACTCTTTACATTATCTGTAAGCAATCATGAGGAAGCTGATATAATGGCTGCACTGTGAGATATTTATAACCTTTCACGTGAAGGCTGAGCCAAACCTCATGTTTGTCCAGAGCTGATTTGGTCATAAAAGAGCCTACTCCAAGCAGCTTTCACCAGAAGGCCTAACCAGAAGGCATCCAGAGCTTGGAATCTGCTATTGCAGTCGTATGACACAGAAAAAATTATACAAAAAAGAAACATGAGCTTTAACTAGTTGAAGCCACAGGCTTGAATCTTATCTGAAATCAGTGTCAAGTCACAGAACGCAACCAACTCCGGCTGAAAACCTGCCCCTTTAAATTCAGGCAAAACAATTAATTCTAGCCATGTTAGAGTTCTGTGGAACTGGAGGAGCACTAATCTAATATAAAAAAAATAATCCTCCATGGTACCATTTCCAGTAAGGAGAATATCTTCCGGCTGATAATCAGCTATGCTGGTGTACACCATCAGACACTGGTTCCTTTTCTTCTTGGGTGAGGAAAGAAAAGCATCAAGAACAAATATCAGGCTTTTCTCTGCCACTGTCTTTTCCTACTCTATAAACTAGGTGAGAAGACAGCATTAAACCCAATATCTTTCTCCAGAGTGTGATCCTCATTTGAGCCTTTCGGAAGTCTCCCTTTTGTAATACAGTATTCCAAGTACCAAAGACTGCCGAGTTATAGAAGAGGAGGATGATAAATGTTACGCCCTGCTTTCCCCAGTTTGCCTGGAGGGGATGGGGGGGATCACAGAACTTGCACAGAAAAATCTCTGCAAGCACAAACACTGCGGCCACAGCAGTCTCACACTGGCACCTCCGTGCACTGCGACTGGCCTAACCCACGCCTTCCGTTAGGATTGGAGAGTATTTAATGGATTAAGAGTAATGGCCCTTTGCTGCATAACAGGGAGGGCAATTTGGCAGGAGTGAAAAGCGCGGTCTGCTGAAAGAGTAGTAGATGTGGTTGCTAGGCACAATGCCTTACTCCTTTAATATGAGCATCAAGTCTCATCTTAGAAATAGGGATAGCCTGTGAAAGCTGTGAGAGTGCCCTACAGGCACTACTCTATTTCCTATAGCACTGAAAGGATCCATGGCGGGATGCTGGCCTTTTACGTGTATCAGTCTGCGGGGGCACCACAGAGACACGTGCAGAAGATGCAAAGGGGAATAGTGGTAAGAATGGTCCCTGGTCCCAGACAAAGTCGAGAGGAGCATCAATGAAAACAAACCCAACAGCCCAGGAAACACGCAGTGACGCAACGCGGCCGAACTGAACGTCAGCCTGACTTCGAAGTTTTTCTGATTCTAAACGCTAGGTTTGTTGAGAAGAAACAAAGTGAAACTCCCCCAAACCCACTCCTTATGGCTGTGTATATAACGATGCTTTACACATCCAGACCCTCCCTCCCTTTTTTTTTTTTCCTTTTTTTTTTTTTTTTTCTTGAAAAGCTGGGCTCAGCTCCCCATCCTCGCTGCACTTTGCAATTTATCTGTTCTCATTGTAGACTCTGGGAGTGGAAATAGCAAGGCTTGTCTTCTGGTGTTTTGTCTCCATGTTCTTCTTCTGGAAACTGGCAGCTGTAAGTCTCTTCTCTATGGTGTGATAGTTGTGAAGCCACCGGCAGCCTAGGGAAGTTACGTTCCAGATCTGCAGTGAGAATAAGGAAAAGCACTGCACATACAAGACGTCTTCATACATGTCAGTTAGCTGCCCATTACCTTTACCGATAGAGTGCCTCTCTGAGGAAAGGACAAAGAAACAGGTGATGCATTGCATCTTAGCAAAACTGTGACCCACCCAAAAAATCACAGCGTAAATCCATATTTACTCTACTTATTCAACTTAATTTATTCCATTCTGACTCTGGATCAACGGACACATTGCTCGCCACTGAAAAGCTACAGAGGTTCGCAAGGGCGCACTTACTGTCAGCCGTGTGGTATTTTTCTTTCTTCAGCGACCACATGCAGAAATGCAAGAAGAAGGTCAGCAAGATGAGAACAAATACAGCCACTGCAGTAAAGACAGCCAGGATGGTGGTATATAGAGTGTCATTTGTAATAGGACCTGCAATTAAATACATTTAATAACGATGAAGAACTCGCATGCCCAGGCTATTGTTAAAGGAAAGACAGTTCCTCCAAGGAAATTTAGAGATTTATTTCCTCTTTCTGTGGAAAATAATTTTCCAAGGAAAAAAAAGAAAAAAACACAACACAAAACAGCACAGGCATTAACAAAACTGAAATGCTCCAAGTCAAGGGTGCACTTATCACTGTCTGTGGTAAGAAGCATTCATGCAAAAAAACTACGTGCCCGATCTCTTCATTGCTCAGTGTCGCTCCCTCTTGCAGCTATCACTTGTTTGATCTACTCCGTTTTGGGTTTTGCCTTTCGGGGAGATTTGGCTCCAGTGTTTCCCTGAATAGCACTACAGCAAGCTGAATTTTCACACTTGTGTCTGCCTCAGGGAGGTTAAAAGCAGCACCTTTTTGCAGTTTGTCCCAGCAGAACTGACAATTACTCTGATTGAAGGACCCAGACCTGAAGGGCACCAATTCATTGTAGGGACAAGGGTGAGGGGAAAGGCGGTAGCAGTGCAGCTTGCTGTCTTCAAGATACTCAGTACCTCCAAAGCCTGAACCCACTTACTTCTATCTAATTTGTCCATGGCAAGACATGAGATTTCAATTCTGGGTGTTGTGGACTCAACCAATACTTGTAAAGCAACTGGATGACTAAGCTATTGTCTTCCTAAGAAAATCTAGTAAAACAGCAAGAGCAGTTCAATGACCTTTGCCCAGGTCAACAATTCACCCTGTGTTAACATTGCAAGCAACACAACAGTAATTTTCAAAGCAAGTTTTCACGATAGCAAGCTCTGGATGATAACTATGCAACAAGTCACCAACTGAAGTAGAGAAAAGATACAGGCTCAAAGAAACAAACCGTTGTGAGAAGGTACCTTGCTCCAGATCCTTAGCAGGGAAACCACATACTGCATTATGTGTACTGTTGCCTTGCTTGACTGTTAGAAACCCAGAACTTTCACAACTGAAAGAAGAAGAGTCACATTTAGAACACCCCTGCCTTCCCCTTGGATCCCTTTTTCCTCCCCTCCGCTCTTCCCAAAACTTGTTCCCTTTTTTTCCTTTTTATAGCAGCAGCGGTAAAGTTACGCCTATTCCCCGACAACACTATGTCACAATTTTCTATGTGCACATTTTTTTCAGTCTCTGTTTTAAGTGGTGTCCATATTTGGAATAATTTTGCATCAGTTTGAGCTGGACTTGGAAGCAAGCTGAATACACAGCAGTTTGTCTTAAGTTCTGCTCTGAGACTGACTATTTATAAAGCCAAATGTGAGAGAAATATCCTATATTGCTGAATTTAAAAAAAAACCCTAATCATTTAATCTCGCTGGTGATCTCATCTTTGATTCAATTTTATTTTCTAACTTAAGCTTTAATCATTTGAGAATTTTATCATGCATATTTCCAAAGAAGGAAAGTATCAATAAACACATACTTAGTCCAGTTACGGCACCAGCCATTCTTAACATTAGAATAGGTTCCCATCTCGCATGGTTTACACCTGAATTCAAAGTCTACAAAGCCTACAAGAAAAGAGAACATGAGTGGTCAGCGCCTTTACTGAAAGATGGGAACACAACAGATTAGAGCACGGTGCATTCCCTCTACCCTCTTTCTGCATTAAGAATCACCCCCCCGGAGAAACACATAAGCAGTTCTTGCCACCTTTGCATTTTGGGAAATGTATGGGCAGCCCCCTTACAGAGGAGGTACAGAATGGTCTGGTCTGACAGCAGAGGGTGTAAAGTTAAGAAGCGACACAGAGCAAGAGAGTCTTCTACTGACAGTTCTAGCAGCTTGGAAGAAAAGTAATACTGAAAGTCCAAGCACGGAAGTGAACGTCTCAAATAAAATAGGGAAGCAAAGGTTTCAGTCACAGAAGCCACAGTGTAAGGGCCATTTCTCTCTGCATCACGAGCCTTCCCAAAAGCAGGTTATAACAAGTGAAGGAAACTGTCTGATGCTCAGCCAGCCACTTGTCTTAAACTCTCTCTTTCAGAGTTATTTGCATGTCTTTAGTTACCGAGTTTGATCAGCTCCTCGCCCTCTGCACAGTCAGGCAGTTTTGTGCAGTAGAGACACGTCTTATCAGTACAGCTGTATCCCTGGCGACACTTGCAGTCAGGGTCCTTAACGTTCTGACACATGTTGCTGTCTCCTGTCAAGAAGAAAGAAGTTAGACTTGCCTTTGTCATAGAGGCCAGAAATTAACTTCACCATTAGTCTTACTGACTGACACAGGGGAAATAGTTCCTTACTGTGCTGTGGTGGAAAACAAAAAAGGGTACCAGAAAGATGTCACTCCCATGCAAACTGGATAAAGTATAGAGCACTCCAGTTCAACACCACTCAGTCTTTTACACCATGTTTATCTGAGCACTGCATGACTTTCCGCTATAACCCTTCTCTCTCATCCGGAATACCAGCGTACTTCATGGTAGACAGAAGTAAGGCAGCAGGTTTGCTTTACTACGTTGTGCAGATTTAGACCCTGTGAGGTGAGGAAGGCACTGCCAGTGCTCCACAGAAGCACTACACATCATCTCCGTTAGGCTCAGCCATGTTGGAGGAGGGATGCCCAAAAGATCCTTGGCCAGTGAAGCTGGAGCTCCTTTTCCATGCCTTTCCTAGCAACAGCAGCTGCTTCCTACAGCCCTTTGGCAGAATTGGGTCTAAATCCAAGCCATAAAACCAGCACCCTTCCTGCCCTCTGTCCTTCTATTTCTAGAGGAGTTCTGTTGTGAACTTTGCCTGCACTCAAAATATATCCTCTCTAATTCTCAGAAGCTCCTGGGTTCATGAAAGCAAAGGATTTATCATATATACTGATCCCATCAGTAAACAGTACTGAGCAGCCCTTCAGGCAGTTGGAGACCAATTAGAGGGAAAGTGCTGTTCAACCACGAAGCTGTATAAGCTTAGAGGAAAAAAAAATAGAGGGAGAAGCTGGTTAGTCCAACAGTGTGCTTAAAAACCCACAATGAGTAGCAAAGATCAGGCAAAGATTATTTCCTGGAGGTTGGAGATGGAATGTACAGGGCTACCAGGAAACTGCCCACATCTTCCTCTGCCCACTGGCTTCCTCTGGCTGGCCTTCAACACTTAATTAAGTGTGGCAGCAAAAACAAAACAGCTTGGGGATGCTTCTTTTGGTGTATCACTAGTGGCTGACTCTGAAGTTGATCCCACCAAGCAATGACTTTCCTATCTCATACTGAATGCCTTTATCTCAGTGGGAGGGGAAATACCCTGGGGTCTCCACACTACTGAGGACTCTATACTTCTTCACCTATTTATTGCTCATTCCCACAAATCCCATGTGCGCACTCACTCCTTGCAGAGGGAACTCAGCATCCTTGTTGGTTGAGGCAGAGGTATTCAAGGTACTGATAGGTGGGAGGCTGACTCCTGCCTAGGCACCAATGAAAGATGTGACTTCTCAGCTAATCCTACTGCTAACCTGCAGGACAACAGCACTAGCTAGCACTAGCTAGACAAGGCTTCCAGCAGCCCTGTTTCAGGACAAACAGAAAAGGAAGGTGTATCCCTTGGTGTAGGTCATAAAAACAGCTGCATGCTCCCTACTGTTCAGCTCTGGCTACCGCTATGGACAGCACTAAATTAGGTGGAATAGTGTGACTGTGTGATCTCCAGAGGTCCCTCCCAACCCCTACCATTCCCTCATTCTGTGATTTTGTGATTGTTCTTCCTGAGCCCATGGAAGAGTCCATTAGAATCATCTGTTCTGTCCTTCAGTCTAACAAGCACAGGATGGTCACCCAGTGAGTCCCGCAGCTAGCCTGTTCCACCTCTAGTGCCTTGATCTGACTTAAAATTACAGGCAAGTGAGAATCCATTTCTATCTCACCACCGTCCTAAGATCAGGCGTGGATACAAGTTAGAACAGGCTGTTGAAACTAGTGACTTTGTGCATTCACTCCTGGGACAAGCACAGGTGAGTGGAACGGAGGCATTGAAGTGGGATACCTCCTGCTCCTTACGACCGCAAATTGGAAAGAACAGCCGTACAGAGAGCATCACTCCCTGTATTCCCTCTGAAGGCTGAAGGGCACAGACAAACTTTGAAACCATGTTTGAATGGAGAAAGGGCTCAGAATTGGTGTAAAGTGAACACCTTCTTTCCTAATGAGCAAGATCAACCCACAGAAACTTACCTTTCCCTTTCCCACTACAGACAGCAAGTATAAGCACATAACGAATCTGAAACACGAGTACACTCTGAAGTTTGTATCTAAGGCACCTTATGAATTTAGCAGGCAGGAGGGAAGCCCTTGCCATTTTGTTTTGCATATACAGTTACTCAAGATACATTTACATACGCTCTCACACACACGCCTGTTCCCCACACTTGATTAGCTTGGTTGACATAAAACAATATTGAGAAAGAAAAAGAAGAGACACACATAATTCCCTTACCTGCACTTGATCTGCATTTGGGGCAGCATTTCTTTTCACCTCTCCCGATTATTCTCAGCTCACCATCGTGGCACGGTGTTGCCAGAGTTTGCTGTGTCCATTGCCATAGGCACACCACCAGCAGCAAGCAAGCTCGAATCTTGAGGTGACCGAATTCCCTTGTCTGTTCAGTCATGTCTTGAGCTATACAACCCAAAAGCACAGCAGGGTGGGCTTGTATCTGGTCTTTCCCCTGACACTGTGGGAAGGTATTGTGCTTTTTGTGGCTGCACTCTTCCTGATTCTTTCGGGGCGGGGAAAAGATTATATTTTGCGTCATCAAATGCTTAAAAGAAACAGGGCTAAGCAACCATGCACCAGTGATTCCATTTAGAGAGCAACAGGTTAGAAGCAAGATGTAGCATCATGTAATTTGATTTTCAAAGGATTTTCCAAGTTGATATACAATTGAAAATTAATGCAAATTAAGTTACTGCGTGAACTTCAGTGCTCTCAAACTATTTCATTCTGACTTAAGAGCCCCTAATGAATTTAGAAACCTTCAAGGATTTAACTGTCAGTAAGTCCACCCATCCATTCAGTCTTTCTGATTCTGTTAATTGTTTTCAATTCCTTCAATCTGGATCGGGAATTCCCAAGGAAACCCGGGATTATTTTGCAGAGCCAATATAACTCCATATGGATACCATGAAACCAAGAGAAAGAATACTGTCTTCCCCACAGGCTGCAAGATCAGCCCTGGTACCAAAACCAGAGATAGATGCAACGGGCTCTTTAGGGACATGTAGGGCTCCTCTGGCCCCCAGAGCCCTGGGATTTAGGTAACAAAGTCCACCTCCTCAGCAAAATTGTACATGGGCACTGGCATGTCGCCTGTAATCATCACTTGCTGCTGGGTTTCAAATCCAAAATGTCTTACGTTATACAAACGCAAACGCAGACTTCCATCCCTGCTTTATGTGTGGATAGCTTGCTTGCTTCCCCCTCCTCCCCTTCTGTTTCCACCGTACCCTAGGGTTTGCTTCTATCCCTGTAGGTTGTGGTTGCTTTTATGTGTGCACAGTGAAGACAGTATTTAAAATCCAACCTCATTCTCAACTGAACAGATGAATTCTGACGCAGAAGCAGTTTTTAATGCGTTCTTTTCCACACTGCATGTGATGACAAATAGGTCAAGGCAAGGGAGAGTCAGAGCTGTGAAGAGACGAGTGCCTCTAGAAAATGCCATGCCTACGGCATTTGACATTTGCCCTGTTAATTCCTTAGTTTAATACACAGCCAATGAAGCCTGAACAAACTTCCCATACAGACACCATCACTCTTCCTTCAGCATGTTCTAGACAAATCTTCAGGAAGAAAGTGTATGGATCTCAAAAAGCAGGTCAGTCACCACACTTTCCATGTAGTCTTTGGTCTCTTCAGGGATCTACCTGTGTTCCTGTCACGGGTTAGAAATGATCAGCTAGGTTTGGTCTGCAACAGACCCTTCTAGTTTTAGAAAGGTATGCTGCAAAGGTGCTTGTACTCTTAAATGCACTAGGTGAGACCTTTTTACCAAAAGATGACATCCAAACTAGCTGCAAGCAGCCAAAAGGCGCACATCTCTGCCATCAGTTTTTCCCACAAGCTGCCCCTAGGCGGCCAACTGTTATGTTTCAGGAACTAAAAATCTCCTACTTTGTACTCCTGCCACACAGGCGACCCCCTCCTCTTCCCGCGCAGCACTGCTCCTCACATTTGTCGCAGCCTGAACCACTCACGTTACACTGGAAGCCCAGACACACTGCCTGCTGCAGCTGCTGCCCCACCGGCCGTGGAGAGTTCTGGACGCCACAGTTCTTGGGCTCGGGCCCCCCAAGTCAGGACTCCTTTCACCAGCTCCTCCAAACAGCATAACTCAGGCAACGCAGAGACAAGGACGGACAGGGTGCTGCCCTCGTACCGAAAACACGGTGCGCTCAGCGGCTGACAAAACTTTGTCTCACCCTCTCCAGAGCTCTGCGTAGTCTTACAACAAAGAGAAGTTTAGGCAAAGCACTTGGACACGGCAGCAATATACTCCGCAGACCAGTCAGTTACAACCATTTCTGAATTGCACACAAGCCCTGACCAACTCTGAGCATATTTTTGTTATCCCTGGCTCTTATAAGGCTAATAATAAGGAGAATTTGCTTCAAAAGCCTTACTCTGTGGTTACATTAATACCCACCCCAGGGCATGCTGGCTGCAATACCATTTGAAAATACTTGTCCCCACATAACAGGGCAGGGAATACCTGGAGCACACTGTGCCCCTCCACCTTACTGTGGCTGAATTCCTGGGGGCAGAGCAGC
Organism: Phalacrocorax aristotelis; assembly: GCF_949628215.1. Taxonomy (NCBI): domain Eukaryota; kingdom Metazoa; phylum Chordata; class Aves; order Suliformes; family Phalacrocoracidae; genus Phalacrocorax; species Phalacrocorax aristotelis. The sequence goes on from NC_134294.1 coordinate 6,203,229, forward strand.
CCACATCTGCCCCGATAACAAGTGCCGCTACTGCTTGTAAAGAGTGCGCTAGCCAAGGTCTCCCTTCCACCTTCTGCCTTTTGCCCCTTCCCCCGCACCGGCTGCTTTAGTGGGGAAGTGTGGAACCAGCAACTTTGAGAAGCTCCTTACCGCATCTGTAAAGAGATTGTGGGCAGGAAGGGATGCACTTTCCCATTCAGCCCAATAATTTCCCTGGCTCTGCAAGTCTTTCTCAGAGGCTGTAAAAGAGGTATTCCGTCTCACCTGCATGAAGAAAGCAAGAACAAAAGACCCATGAAGGAAAGACAAATCTCTTGGCATCAAGATTTCTTCATTGTCCCAGTAGCACCCACCTTTGAAGCCAGGTGCTTCCAGTTTCATTAAAAGAGTGTAGGCTCCCTGCAAACATAAAAGGGCTGCAAACCCTCTCAGTAGGTGGCAACGCTGACAGAAATTGTGGGACATGTCACAAATGGTCTTAGAAGTAACCCTGACAAATCATTTTTTTCACAAGGTGTGCAGAGGAAAATGTAACTCAGGAATAAGAAGAGATGGGATCCGCTCTGTGTGTTGCTGAGAGACTTGCCCAGCTCAGGCTCCTCAGAAACTCCCTGAGGCTTTTTTATGTGTGCTTCTACCCTGAGTCCCACTGTCAGTACTGACACTGAGGAGACAAACCCTGTTAGGACCCTGACAGCTGTCCTGGTGCCAAAGCTGGGGTCCTGAGGAGCTGAGAATCATTTAGCCTCACTTTCTGGAAGCTACACCTCAAGGCCATACCCTGGAATACATGGCACACCAGGCACCAATAAGTAATGCTGCTGAATAACCAACAGTAAGAACTGTTATCTCCAGCAGCAGCTGGGATGCGTAACTTTGTAACTAACAGAAAGACTTGAGTGGTAGAAGACCAGGTCTCTAAGCTAGGCACCACGCTTAGCCTCCTGATGCCTTACTTTCTTCATCTTCAGAAGTACAGCAGTAGCAACAGACTAGACCACGTCTATCAGAACAGACAAGGACAGTGTAGTGGTTTCACACGGAGGATCTGGCCATTCCCCTGAAGCTCGGAGATGAACATTAATAACTAGCACTGCCTAAGTACCAAATACGAAAATCAGACCTTTGCACAGCATCATAAACACAGCAATAGAGAAGGAACCTCCAAAGGTCCTACCAAGACAACTAGAAGGTGGTACACAAGGGAACCCTAAGCCTGGCAAAGGTTGCAGACAGGCAATTAGCGTATGTGGTATCTGATACCTGGTGTTTATCAGAATAGGAACTAATAGTTTATTTCCCTTTAATCTTTTTTGAATGTTGTTTTTTTCTGAATTGGTGTCTCCACGTTTTGATTCTATTCAAGCATTACAGTCGTGCACAGATACTGCCAGGTGATGGAACATTTACAGTCAGATCACAGACAACAGTTGCACATGCCAAGTCTAAATCTCTAGAGTCAGCAGTGACCTTTCAGAGACAACTTGACTATCTGGCTTTAATATCTTTGGGGGTTTTCTAATGCTAACCATACCTGTCTCTGATGTAAGGTAGTGACATTTCATCTGTCAATCCCTTTCTTGCTCAGTCCTGCACGTGATGTATGTTAATGCTGCTGGGTTCCCTGCTGCCGCCTGATCCGGTAAGAGCTTCCATCTCTCTCTGCACCTATTGATAGGACAAGTGCCTATTTCGCTCATCAATAAGCAGTAGTTCTCACTCCTCATCACCTCACTGGTGGTTTTATTCAGCAGCAGCTACAGGATTAACTGGACCATGTTCGAGTGAAACCTCAGAGATTAGGAATTCTTAGTCTTTATCTTCACACACAAGCAGAGGTTCTGTGGCCTGCAGTTCCTTTCAATCCATGTGACCTGTGTTCAAAATTATAATCCCAAAGGGTTAAAAGGCCATTGGAAGCAATGTAGTCTTTGGGGTCATCTGAGAACATATATCACGCAGCGCCTTCTCCTCTGCACGAAACGGGAAGATACAGCAGTCTCAAACAGGCCAAGAGAAGCAGCTGGGGGCCGAGATGTTCGGAAATGCCCCAGGGCTCATAGTTCCCAGTTGCCACGGAAAAGGAGCATCCAAGTGCTGCTGGTACTGTCCCTCTGAAGAGGGATTCTGCAAGGGCTTGTGCTGGAGTTTGAACCGAAGCACCTCCTGCGTGCCAGGCTCTAGCTCCTCAGCCGTAGATAAAGAGGTCTTAATCTTTTATGACTGCCTCCAAGAAATGAACCTCAGCTCTGGTTGTGGGGCCTCACTATACCAGGACACCTGGGGAAGATGGATTGCTTCTCCATCCTTCAGCAAAGGCAGGGAGGCACAGAAACACGTGTGGCAAAAGCCCCCAAATGCAGCAGCTCACATCCTGCCCTGAACTCCACAGAAGAAAGGACTCCCTTCCAGCCACACCTGCCCACACCCAAACACAGGCTCAGGGCAGATTAAGGCTGAAACGTAAGTGCACACAGTGATGGAACAGAGGAAAGGATTTCACAGATCTCCTAATCCCTTCTCCCTCTTCTGTGCTCCCATGGCCCGCACACACAACACCAGGAGTGCTCAAGGATGAGATTTGAAGGAAAAACCAGGGGATTTTTCGAACCGCTGAAGTGCACCAATATGGCAGCTTTTAACTCTGTCTTTGGGGCACGCGTTCCCAAGAGTATTTACAGAACTGGCTGTGAATTCTACTTTAGCCCACCCTGAGGATATCCAGCCATGAGCTGAACATCATACACGTCGCCAGGAGCATCATTTTACTGTTTCCTTTTTGCTTGAGGCCACCGGAGCCATCAGTTTGCTGAACTGAACAAATTACTAACCTTTTGGAAAGAACAAAAAGATTAAAACAAAGAAAAGAGCGTAGCCACTTCCCAAACACGTAATTAATTCTTGCAAGTCCAGTAGCTTTACTTGCACTCCTTGGACTTAACGTCATCAATGAGATAGTATTGTTACCAGGGAGTGCATTTGGTTTCCTGACATTGAAATTTTGCTGATTAGCCATAACGGGTGACCAAAGAAGCAACACAGTTCTACAAGTAAAAGGCCATTCACATGAAGTCTACGTAATTTCTGAATGACTAATGATATTTGTTAGACCAATATGTAAATTGCCTTGTAAGCTCCATCTTATTTTCATCCCACTGTAAAAAACTCCATCGCCGGCTACAGGATTCCCATTCTGTTGTACAGAACTTGTCTGTGCTCTTGGGAAACAACTGTCAGTCAGTCTTTAAGTAAAGAGCCCTTTACTACGTGATGACAGCTGTGAGAGATATCTTACTTACGCAAGGTGAAGTGACTTGCCACACTAGGGAACCTGTGGTAGGACAGTTCTGATGGGCTGCGGAAAGCGTAGCGGAACAGCCAGCGCATGGGGTGCAGGTCAGCAACCGCAGCGAGCACACGGCGAGGCTGGCGCCGGGGGGGCACGGCGACATCAGCTCCCCAGATCCCCAGAAGGATGCCACGTAGTACTGGCTAAAGATGGGTAAAAATAAAAAAAAAAAAGCTGAAGGGCAAATAATTTATCTGCAGCCTGAGACTAGAAGACAAAATGGTGTTCCTCTCAGCTCTGCTGACCTTTATGAGATTTTGCAGTGACTGGGACTGGCTACCCTGGGGCTTTCCAGATCTTGGGGTATTTGCAGTGCCTGTCTAATGCCTTCCCTCTGTTGGCACACGGGGAGAATTACTGCCCTGCAAACCTAGAACAGGTAAGGCTAGGGGCACAGGAGTCAAACAAGGTGGCAGAAGCATGCGTGACTCATGTAGTGCCACACGTGGGCTCCCGAGGCAAGTTAAATTCTCACCCCCGAACAATTAGGGCTTTGCAAAGAGCACGAGATCCTTCCTTCAGGCAGCACTAAGGACCCCGCAGCACGCGTCAGAGCTCTGCCTTAGCCTGTGGAATGAGTCTCTCAGTCACCTCTCTGGGGTGGCTGGCACAGCCTGGCTGCAAATAGTGGTGACTCCTTGCAGATAATCCAACGGAGCAGAAGCCAGGTACTAACACAACTGACATTTCATAAAGGGAAACCAAACCAGACAGAGACAAAAACCCCAAGTCCCTGACATTACCAAGCTGTGTATTTCCTTTCCAGCTTAGCACCTGGCATGGCATAGATCAGCGGATGTGACCTTTCTTAAAGCCTCTCATGGCAAACCTGAGTCACTTTGATGCACTTCTAGGTCACCAGAGAATCTGAAGAAAAAAAATGCAGGAGATAAAGGATCTGGGGGTAGCCACAGCAGCAGAAACTTGTCATGTATTTGTAGGGGAAAACCAAAAAAGAAAAAAAAAACAAAAGAGGAAGTAAACCTGTGGGGTTCTTTTAAACTACAACTACTACTGAAACATGAAATACACAGTAACTGCCAAACCTGCAGTCTGAAGAGAGCATTCAAGAACTGCAAAACCCAGCTTATCTATGTAAATTCTTTCTAACGTGGCCCTCAAATACCATCTGCTCTTGTCCTAACGCTTCTCCAAAACGGAATGCAGCAGTGCAATAAGCAAAACACCCCTCTATTTTAAACAAATAGCCTTGTTAAAACTCCAGGCAGGCACATGTAGCCTCCCATATAAGAGAGGGAAAACACTGTAGATAAAACCATCCCCTCTAGTCTTCGGGGTTTCGTTTGGTTTTTTCCTCCTATTTTTTTATAGCAATCTGACCTAACCTCTATCTGTAGCTCACTACAAACAATGTAAGAGGCTTGTAACCCATGGCTAGTGCAGTTGAAAATAGGTTAAATTATTCATTAAAAAAAAAAAAAGGCATTATTCTCGCCCAGAAATACAAGATTATAGGAATTCTTAGTTTTACCGATGGTTCTTCCAACAATCAAGAGGTCAAATTTTAGCGATACCATTCAGGCAGACATTTTTGCAGGCGCCTGAGCGACTTCCTGCACGAGGGCTCTGCGGCAACCAAGATGCATTCAATTTACAGATCTCATCGCCTCACCAAGCACTCCGACTGCCAATACAGTTCCCACTAAAACCAGAGTTAGCACTGGTTTGCAGAATAAAAGAACTGGCACCTCATCTTACTGCATTACACTGGTAAAAATTTCCAGTACAGCCTTATCTTTATCAGCTTAGATGAAGCTGCACAACTCAAACTGTGTCTCTCTCGAGTGCTTGAAAATGGGGAAATCTGAATGCTTGAAAAACAGGAACTTACTTTGCGACACAGGCCCATACCTTTGAGAAGGGAAAGTTTCATTTCTGGCACGTAGGAAGACAAGCGTGGGCAGAAGCCAGCACCAATTTGTTCAAGATTCTCCGCCTATTTTTAACTACTTTCTACCATTTCAGGCACAACTGGAACAAAAAATCCAAGCATGTTTTTCACAGAGGAGTGACAAGAGCGAACGCGGCAATTAAAAAGTTATTCCTTTATTCAGAGTGAAATACCTATATCCGTTTATTTAAACTGCCAGTTTACCAACACCTTTCGGTTTAAAAAACCCAAATCATGAATGCCTCCAACCCTATCAAATGTTATTATGGTCTAACTCTTCTGATAGGATGATGTGTCTCGGCACAGCGACTGGATAGTTCTACAGCAGTACAGCCAGCGCAGGCTGGCTCACAGGTACGCCTTTGCACAAAAGCCAGCAACTGCAGCCTGTGACGGCTTGCTGCTACCTGTCTTCAGCCACATAAGCACGCTGAATTGTCCGTCATCGGTTTTCCAAGCATTGATAAGCAACTGCAGCTTGTCCCCAGCTACCTCTGCTGTACTATTCCAGGGCCAGTATCAGTTCCTCCTTCAGCCAGGGGGAACCCATGCCCCAGTTTGCAGGAAATCTTATCGGGAGGGTGTGGGAAGGCACAAGAACACAGTGCACTCAGGCATCTTCCTGTGCAGCTGAGCCAGAGGGCAGAAAACAAGTAAGATTTGTGGGAACAGCTGAACTCACACCAGAGAGGAGCTCTGCTGCCAGACCAGCACTTCTGTCAAGCCAACACCGTCTCTGTTCCTGTGGGCTGTGTTTTCACCATACAACCCACAACCTCAAATAGCTCATTAGTTATCTGCACCCTGCTCAGTTACATGGAAACATGGTACTTGCCTTATTGCCGCTCAAGGGCAGCCTACAAACCTGATAAGCATCGTTTCCGAGAATTCGTCAGGTGTTCCCTGGAGTGCATTTCTCCGATTCATCCATTGCACGTTGCCACCCAACTCACTGCAAGATGACAGCGTTTCGGCCACAGGACGCTTTCAAAGACCGTGACGTTCACAACAGGGACTCTATGTTTTTGAAGGGGCTGAGCATCCCAGCAACCCTCAGGTGAGAGCTACTGCCAGGCCAGACTCACAGCAAAAAAAAAACACTACACGTAGCTTTCTCAAGCCGCACAGAAAGCTGGGGCAAGGTGGCACGTGAACCAAAAGCCTGCTAAAGCCACAGGACCGACCATTTGGCGATGCCGCTTCCTGCGAGAATGGAACCCTGGTGTAACTGTTTGCCCGTTTGTACTCTCCAATCATACACATCGTACATGCGCATTTAGCTGCTATCACAATTTATTTAAAAAAGTCACTATCACACTTCCTATGTAATACAAACGTTTATATACATTGTATATGAACTTTAAAATAGGAAACCACTGCTAAGTACGCCATATGTATAACATATAAGGAAACATATGTTTAAAAAACACGTTTCTAGACACCAGTTGTATTCTTGAATACATTTCCTGTTGCATATTTTGGCATATGCTTTGGTACTGTGTATATGAAATACCTATCTCTAATGAGTTATCCACTGAGGAGTTATATTTGAAGTGTAAAACACTTCTGAATTATGTCACTTTCAAGTTCACTTCTTCTTGAACTTTTACACTAAGGTATTTAAGTGATATTAAAACCTGTTGACAATCACACTTCAAAATCTGAAGTGTCTGAGAGAAACCTGAACCTGCTACCTGAAATTTGAATGTTTTCCAAAACTAAAGACTGATTAACTTGTGGCAAAACATTACAGAAGTAAAATTAATTTCATACAGCGTACAGGCAACCAGGTATTTTAACTGCAGAGGCCAAATCAAGAACACTTCTTCAGTTCTGAATGCGGGTTCCACTGACAGTGTGCACAAGGCGATCATCCAGATGAATGGTCAGAGCATAGTTTAGGTATCTATCCACTGCTACATGGTCTTTGCACGTCTTCACTAAAATGCAACCCTTGAAGGCCCAGAGAGTCAGCACTGTGTTGAGTTCAGCTCTTGCCTCTCACAACAGAGAACACCTAAGGAGTTATTCTTTTCTAAACCATCACAAAATTATCATTCATCAGCAGAAAACTCTAAGCGTCCATGTATACACTCCTAAACCCAAGACATCAACCGCCTCTCCCCAAATCCAGAGCGCTGTCTGGAACCAAACCTGCTTGTGGGTTTCTCCCTGCATTCACAGCAAGCAGTCAAGTCCCACAAAAGTGGTTTAAGCTGAACAGCTTTACTGTGGAGAAGTCCAAGCTTGACTGGAGCAGCCTTGCTGATGACAGACACACCAGGGTGTTCAGCACAACAGGATGTCCACCAAGAGGAAGCACACAGCGCGTCGGTTGCACAGGGCTTACAGATAAAACATTAGTTATACACGGCAGCTACCAAAGTTTACACTGCAGACAAGTGATACTACCTCTCCCCCTATTTTGCACTACAGTTTCCACTAATAATGTTCTAATCAGAAATTGCCATTCCCTTTGCCTTCTGGCAATCCACATATTCTGGTTTTCACACACATGAAGATCTCCATGGAAATTCCCAAACACCTGGAGATCTGGAGCTATCTGGTGATCATGAGTAATTCCATGCGTTGGCCTGACAGTGGGGATGCTGCTCAGCATGTTAACATGACGTTTTCTCAATGGGTATGTCTGAAGAAATACAGAAGAGAGAAGTAGCACTGAGTAGCCATTGTGGTGCTATTCGGGCGCATGGCCAGCACAAGAGTCACCAGCAATGACAACTGGCCCTGGAGGAACAGCTAACATCTGCCACTCAACTTGACCAAGAAGAAATAACTTGAAAAAAACTGGAAGCACAAAGGTTGCTGGGTATGTTCATCAGGGGAGATTCTCCTCTTAAAGCGAGGAGAGTTCATCTGGCAACTAGACTGAAACACTGGAGATACCTGTACTGAGGAGAGAAACGTGCTCTGCTTGGCATCTCGGAATTGTAAGACGAGATATAAACTCAGTCATAAAGCAGGTCTTTTGATTTCCCTGTTTTTCTGTCTGCTCAATGGTCAGCTCTTACAGCTTCATGAATGCTTTCTTCAGTCCAAAGACAACTGCCCATCACTGCATACAGGATTCTCTAGAAACACAGAGGACTCTATCAACTCAGTCCTGGCAATGGGGATGCTGTACACAGCATCTGCCAAAGAAATCATATAATTCCACCAAGAACAGCTACTCCGACTGGCATTAGGACCAAAGGGGCCACTCGACCAGACCCAAAGGAACCGAAGTGCAATTAGTTGGCCACATCCACACATACAGCGACAGAATGCACTGTCACATTACTTGTTAAAAATCGATCCGCTCAGAAATGCGGGAAACAGTAACATAGTGTGTAGTCAGTTTTTGATGAGACTAGAATTGGAGTCAATTTGTTCTTCCTGGACAGGAATTCGACAGATCCTTTCTCCTGAAAGACAGATAATAATAATAATATAATAACAACAACAACTACTAAATAAAATACTGTAGAGAGTAGAAGGGGCAGGAAGAGGGAAACCAGGGACTCTTCTAGTTTCATGGATGACTTGGCAGATATGAGTGACATTTAGGTCAGTGCTTGTCCTTCCAGACAGGGGTAGGAAACACCAAGTGTAGGGAAGAGTGAAAATACACTTTACCATTGCTCTATGAATGGAACATGAGGCAGCTGTGGGCTGCCTCAAGAGCCAGGCTGCCACTTAATTCTGAACATGGAGTTCAGCCTTTCTCAGTCAAACCTTTCCTGTGTTTGCAGGAGACACTTCAAGACAGTTCATTTCCATGTAGGCAAAAAAGTTCACAATATAATCTTTAAAAGACCATTGATTCTGTATCTTCTCTGTACTGAATAGAATTCCCTGCACAAAATCGTTACACCATTTTTGCAGGGACTAAGGGAGAGAAAGGCTGGGAGGGGTTAAAAATCAGAGACTCCTTCTGCATGGCAACAAGCAGGGGAATTTGTGCTCTATAAGAATGCAAATTTGAGACACTATGACCTCTAGTGCATCAGGACTAAAGAGAGGATCAACCACTGGTATTAATGGCAGATGACACTGTGCTACTTAGCCAGGTAGACTTCATTTCGACTGAAGCAATTATCAAAGTTCAAATAGGGGGCCCTGATTATTCTCTTTCCTATACATTTTTTCCCCCCATAAAAAGAAACTCACCCTGATGTATGTTTCTACGAGGTTTCCTCTTGGTCTCTTTTTTGGCTGCTTGGATAATCAACAAGAAGATGGACATTCCACTCACCATGAGCAATATCAGACAAATAAGGATAAGCGATAAAGACCCTAGAAGAAAAAGGGGAAAAGAAAACACTAAAAGGATTCACAGTTCTAGCTAGAGTTTCCATGGCTTTCCAGCTTCAAAAGATGGAATCTAGAACCGTAGAAGTTCTAGTACCCCTGAACCACAAAGCCTAAAATCCCAGCTGCCAAGCAGACCAGCAAGAAGCCTGGAATCCTGCATGTGTCTCCCTGAAAGACTGTGACATACAGATATGGCTTCTGAGAAAGAGTGTGATTTCATTTCCAATGAAATCAGTTTCAGGGGAAAACTCCTGGCCAGCTCTAGTAAACAGAGAGACTAGACTTGGTCATTCCCTTTCCTTACCCCAGTTAGTCTCTGAGGGGCTGTTCATATCCGGGCAAATGAAAGGAATCACACTGGGTCTGGACGGTGAGAACACTGCAGTTGACGTATTATTCTTGTGGTCAGTAGTGGAAAGATTCAAAGCAGGTGTTGCACTCTGAGACGTGGCGGACTGCGTGACATGGTTGCTGCAAACAGCATCAGCCACTTTAGTTCCTTGCCGAAGAGTATTTTTCCCAAGAATGCTGCAGCTAGAGGTGTAAAATAAATGAGTGTAGTTTTTAAAAAAAAATCGCAGCAATGACTTTAAGTGATTTCCATGGAACAAGTGAGTGAACATTTTATCAATACAAACTCAGGCTTCACCTGAGATTCTACAGATATGCAAAGAACAATGAAGCTAATTTAAGTTATTACTGGGAAAAAAATGAGATCCTGTTTTTCTTAGCATCTGTGCATGTAACAGCCTTGTAGCACGGCTGCATTTGGCAAGGGAGCCTTTTGCTACAGACATAAAACCTCCAGAACTTTAAAAAAAAAAGGCTGAGAATACTGTTGTTGCCACAGGTGACGAGAGAAAGGGCAGAAGGCAGACAGATGCTTCAAATCAGTACACAGACTGCCTAAGGCTCCTGAGAGTCATGAGGAACGTGGTTTCATGGCACCTTGTGCAGGTTTACTCTACACAGCATGACTTGGGCATCAACTGCCACAGAAGTAAACCCAAAATGTTGCTCTAAACACATTTGGATCAGTGATACATACTTGGTCCAAGGTCGACAGTTTTCATTTTGCCCTATGGAATACGACCCTTCAGGACATGGTGAGCATACTGGGAAAAGAGGAAGAGGCAGAATTTGAGTTCAGTTAGCAACATAAATGTGCAACAGCTACACCATAATTACACTAATAGCTTATACTAGCAGTCTAGCTTACAGAACTGACCCAACAAAACCCACATAGACTCTAAAAACCATAGTCATTGGGTCAGAAGTAACACAACGTTCTCAGTGGTTCATTTTAGTCTGCAACTGGCAAGGCCTCCTGTTTTCTCTACCAGCTCATTATGGATATTAACAAGGAGAGCATTAAGATTTCTGACAGCTCAGGAATCACAGAGCAGCAGTTTGCAGAACTACCGTGCTTTAACACTTGTGTGGAGATATCAATGGGGTATCAACAGCTCTTACACTAGAAATGGCAACTGTCTCAATCTGAAGGGGAGGGAAGACTTTGGAGTCTGACACATCACTAACTTACCGCTTCCCAGTGTATGCCTGACATCTGGCATGTAACCTGCAACACACATGCAAATTCTGTCAGAGGTCTTCTCACACTTCTTCACTTCCACGCTCCCCTTCCCTAGCAACAACACAATAAAGGGCAAGGGAAAGACATGAAATAAGAAAAAAAAATGTAATTACTCGATGCCTATCTGCTGCGTGTCGAAACAACTGCAGAGAACAGATTAACAATTCTGAAGACACCAGCTTTCAGGCAGTGCAAGCCTGCTTCCCTTTGAAGGCTCCACCATCAGTAACAATCAAGAGATACCAGATATTGAAATAACCACCCAGTCTTTGGACTTGGTCGTCTCAAGCAGCAGGCTTTATGACACCAGCCTTCGAGGAGCATGCAAAGATGATAAAGCGTATGGAGACTGATTGCCTCCCAGATTTGTATAGAGAAATTACCACTATCCAGCTGACTTACTAGTGTCGCAGATTGTACAACTCTTGCAGAAGCTGTGGTGGTACTCATTACTAAAGTAGCCATTTTGACAGGGCAGACAGACTGTGTCTGTTGTTGCTGTGCAGCGGTTTCTCATTCTTTCACCTAAAACAAAGACCACGTAGAAGGAGGAACAGATTGTTATCAGAGGGAAGCCCTCTTCATTTTCATGCATTAGAATGAAAGAGCACCCAGAAAGAGACAGTTCCACTTACAACTCTGGCTGAATACGTTCTGCAGGTTTAGATATACCAGGATCCCTAGAAGTTTTGACCCATAGCACCACTGTAAATTAAGCGGCTAAAATGGGCTACGAGGGGCCTGACAGCTTGCCGAGAGTTGAGGCGATGCCCCAAATGATTCTCCCAGTGGATTCCAAATATCACTTCTCCAGACCACCTTTTCATATGGTTTAGACATCACTGTTTGCAGCCAGTGTCAGTTAGGTCAAGAAGCAGGTTTTTAGCATAGCAGTAAGTCTGATCTCCAGTGTAATGCAATGGCTTTATGACAGATCCTGCCTTCCCTTAGGAGATAAATCATGCAGTTCAACCCAAATTAATCCCAAACAGGTACAAAAGATGGCAATGGACTGCTCAGGTTTGCAGAAAATTCATTAGTGAAGTAGCCGCTTGTAGTATCTTTCTGTTGGCATTTTGAAAGCCCGTTAGGCATGAAAGAATGCGGTTGTATTTTGATACGCATCTGTACTGGCACCCAACAACATCAGCGACATTACTAGCTCCATTTCATAAACAATGCGACACAGCACAAGACGCAAGGCAGGCGTTTGTTACTGTCCCAGACAGCATGTGTGTATCACACATTGCGTTTTGAAACAAGCTCTGAATGCTTGCACCGCAAATTGCAACCTGTACGGAGCACAGCACTTACACAGAAATGCAGAGTGCTGTGCTACGATGACAAGGTCTGTGAGCAAAGCGACTTGCCGAAACAGCAAGTTAACAGTGGATTTTGGAAAAGGAGCCCGACATGTTCTTTCTGTCTCACTAGCTTCTCTCCCTACAGCACAGGCTGCAGGAACCACAGACAGCTTTAATGACACAGGGTTTTACAGCTGACCTTAAGTACATCCCTATTCTCACAGACTTTCTTTCGTTTTGGTTCCTTTTCCCATTCTGTAGGTGAACAATAAGGAATGAGTCTCTTGCTCACTCATTTTCTCTGCATTTTATCGAGTGCTATCAGTGGCAAAATACAGGAGATTTTTACTGACTACAATACATACGATATACTTCTATCTTTTTACCATCTACACAATCAGGAAGAGACTATGAAGAAATGTTTCCCCAACTGCAGCAGACGTGCTAACGATGCAAAACACTGATAGAAGTTCTTTCAGTGTAAGGAGGAACAAAAAACCTTAAGAGATAAACGATTATCTGTATCTGCATACTTTAAATTGAGTTCAGAAACACTCAGATTTAAATAGTTTTAAGAATAATGCAGTAAACTGCCTCAAGTCTTAAAGGCTGAATTTATTCCAATTAGCATCTTCGAAGATGACAGTAGATCGGTGAACTGATCTAGTATTAAGTAGACTTAATTATGAAAAGAGAAAGTAATTATTCTGAAAGATGCACAGAAAACCATATGCAGGATTTTAAGTTGCAACTGCATTTACAAACATGATCTGCGCTGCTCCTGGGCACGTAGATGTACCCTTCTTTTAGTACTGGCAATATTGACTGTACTAAAAATAAGCCCTTCTGTTAAGGGGATTGTTCCTTGAACAGCAATATTAGCTGTTAATTGTTGTTCCTCTTCATCACCGAGTCACTTCTATAATTAAATCCCAACTATTGAAGTATTTGAGGTTTGATATTTTGCATTTCTGCTTCTCAACACTGCCCTGCCTTTAAAGATACTCAGATTGTAGAAAAAAACCACACATATGATGCAAAACCCAGAATTCAGATTCATTCAGTTTCAACAATAAGGAGGAAACATACGTTTCCTGTCAAGTTATGCTTTGCTAATCTCTGTCTATGAATTAAGCATATCTTTTTCATTAAAAAAAACCACCAAGTCTTAAGTACTACAAACCCTGCTACAAAAGAAAGCTTAAAAAACATCTTTAGCAACAGAATTCATCACCATTTCCAATCTTATGCAAGACTTCTGAGGTTCTTTACGTGATAGGTAAAGGACAGTAAGATAAATGCAACCCTCTTTTCTCACCTAATACTCCCACAGTGACAATACACCAGACTGACACATTAAGGAAGCGGAGCCACACAAAGGAGGTTAAGAACACGTAGGTCCTTCAAAGAGGAAGATTCCTGAATGTAGTATGTTACATAAGTAATTTTTGTCAGTTTAGACTGGTGTGAAGACTCTTCATCAAATGCTTTTTCTCCATGCTGCGCTTCCTACATTTCAATATTTCATAGAATCACAGAACATCCTGAGTTAGAAGGGACCCACAAGGATCATCGAGTCCAACTCCTTGATTTCCATCGAGCTGTTTTCCACCACCTGTGAGTTATTAACAGATATTACATCACACCCTTATAACCAACATCCAGGGAAAACTACTTACCAGGGGCACAGTCCTTGCAGCATTTTTCACCAAAAGGATATTGACGTTCTTTGCATTTCAATCCCAAGCAATGACTAACAGTGACTGCCAGCAGCAAGAACAAAACAGTAGAAAAATGCAAATAAAAACCCAGAACTACCATAATGCAGCCCTACTGTCCCAGCAAAATTCTGAGAGTCAAACTCTTGGAGAAGTGATTCTAAACTGCTGGTGACCAGAACAAATACATGTCAGTTGCCGGGAAATTCCCAGCATGTGGCTCCACGCCCCCACCCTTTTTCCACACCCCACAAACCTATTTTGTGCAGTTCACAACTGAAATATTCATAGGCAGAAAGACAGCATGCTGAGTAGCATTTTGAAAAGATTTCCATTCATAGCCTTAAAACAGAGTGCCTCCAGCCAGGTACATACCTCTCTACACAGCATTAAAGCACAGTCCTTGAATGCCAGGAGAACTAGAAGAGACGATCCTTGTTATTGTGAAGAGGAGTATTAAAGCAATACGCTGAAAACCTTTTCAGATGAGAGCCACAGGTAAAATGAGACATAGCCCACGCAGGCTTCCCCCTTAAAAGGTGAAAGAACAGATTCTCTCCCCTTGGTCTCACGGTAATGGCAGACCCGTGACTTTTATTGCTGCATAGGAACGCACGCCGTTAATACATTTCTCTCCTCAGGTAGAGTGTGGAATCACAGATCATCAGTCATCTTGATACTGCCCTGAGGAACTAGCAAAACCTACAGACGAGAAGGATTTGCAGTCTCCATTTCGACTCCTACTACCAGACTGCCTGCGCTGCACTGAAGGAAAGCAAGCTCCTGACTCCAAAATCAGGTAACTTTGTGTTACCCTTACCATTTGCTCCCATGGAAAGAAAAGCTTCCAGCAGAGGTGCGCTCTGTGAAAGCAAAAGATGTAATATTCACATACCAGCTATTTTGAATCCTATTTTGCTCCACAGAAGCATATTAACTCCGGAATCCAAAGCCCCAGAAGGCTTCTCCATCCAGCTGCGCGAGCCAGCAACAGGACAGCAACGGAGGAGGATGAAGCATGCCGGCACAGCAGTCCTGCCCTCACCTAACACAAGCATGCAGAGCAGAGACAAAAAGGGATCACACTAGCAATTAGTGGGTTTAACTTTCTAGGCTCACTACTAGAATTTTACTAATTTCATCTTACTGATCTAGGATCTAAATTTTAGGTCTTCCAGTTCTAAGAGACTTGAGCAACTCTTATGCAAAGGCCCAAGCAAACATATCCTACAGTAATCAAAAATGGTTTAAAATAAAATAAAATGTATTTTTCTCAAAGATGTTTTATTTTTAGTTAAAAAACATAGCCAGACTTCCCAGACAAAGCAGATCTACAGTCACTTTACGTCTAAATGCAAAGGAGATCTGGCTGGAACAGAACTACACGGGGAATCCAATGTGCCTGCAGCATCTGGGAGGACTGAACAGCAATATCGCGGCACGTTTATTCAGAACTGCCACTTTTCATTTCTTAAATTTCTGTATGACTGTTTAAGAGTGGAAGGGGAGACAAAAGTGAGCAAACCACTATTTCTCTACTTCTATTTTTCAAGCATTTTGGAAAACAGACACTACAAAAGAAGTTATACCTTAAAGCCATTCTTTCCAAAAGGGAGCAAAGCCGACAGAGCAAGTAAACGGTACCAGCTGAACTTCAACTACCTTCACATTCAGCACCTGCACACAGGAAATATCCAAATCTCTTCCCACTGTAGTATCGTACTCAAAACAATTTAAATGGCTTTATGCCTCATGACTCAGTCATTCCCTCAGCACTGTTTAATCAGATTTTTTTACCCCCCCAATTCTCTTTCACAAACAGTAGCAGACTTTACCTATTCGGTAAGTCGATTGTCATTCATTAAGAAACTGAAAATGCAAACTCCGACGACGTTCACAAACAAGGTAAGGTTAAAATTCTGCTATATACATTTAAACTAAAAACGCCCAAATTACTAGAGCAGCGATGATAAAGCAGTGATATTGTTAAGGATACTTTAATATAAATTAAACGCTCACTTAATAAAAGCAGGTAGCGCAAAAACGTCATCTACCATCTTAAGAATTCAGCTTTTATGTATGGCATCCTTAAGTGTTACCAGGCTCAATATTGCCAGACTCCTTTGCGTAGCCATATTACGCAAGTAAATAAAACAGGGAGAGAACACGGTGATTATCCCACAGCCTTTTGCGTCTAATGCACCCCTTGGCTGGATTTTCACTGATGCAAAGGAACCTCTCCCAAACGCTGCCTGGCATTGCGGTGGGAATCACACGTGCCACAGGCGTTAACCCAAAAAGCGGGTTCCTTCCCCCGGGGTGGCAAAACGCCAAGCTACACCCAGAGCGGAGGGATTTTATTCATTGCATGCTTGTGCACAGGCGGGTGCCGGTAACTGCGCAGAGCTAGCACCCTGCACCGAGACCCTGCAATACGGTTCAATGTGTCAGTCACAGCAATATTCCCGCCCCGCAGCTGGTCATTGGCTCATTGCTTTCTGACATCATCTTAAAGGTACAGCTCCCTTTAAATTTGCCACACATGCTCAGGGAGTGAGGGGCTTATTTGAGTATATGAGGGGCTTTCTGACCTGTGGGCATGATTTTTAGCATTATGATGCTAAAGGACACTTAGCTTTAGTTCTTATCAACGTGCATAAACATCCCTATTAGTTGTCCTCCTTGACCATGTTCTTTATCACTCAGCTTTCAGCATCTTCTGAGGTGGGATGTTCCCTCCTGTCAGTCCCTCAGCTCTTTTTCAAGGATATAGTCAGAAAACAAATGCTTCCCTATCTCTCAGCTCCCTGCTCTGGCCACCAAATTCTGTTTTGCCAGGCTCACAGGGTTCATTGTTATTGCTTAGTGGAAAACTCCATTTTCTTCAGGATATCGTTGCGTCCCCCCCCCCGCCCTTTGAGACTAAGAGACCTTCTTCATGAGTCTCATAAATCTCACTCCTTTTCATAAGCCGTATATAGTTTTACTATCATACTAGTAATAGATCCAACTAATATACAATCACAATTATAACAACCTTTGCAACCATCCAGTAAGGGAGAATCCAAGTTTATGTAGTATTTTTTTAACTATCTGATTGTTATTGAAGCCCTCAGGTCCTGGTTTGACTTTGCCACTTGTTTTATTCAGTTTAATTAATCATTTAGAGTTTCAGTACTGTTTGGGATGTGAACACAATGATCCTTACCACTTAAATTTATATATACACAAACCCCATGACCGTGTAGTAACATCCGAATGCAATTACTTTACCCACTGTTACTGAATTTTTAGTTATTATGAGTTCAAAGGTTCAATTTAAATCTAGAACTAAGATTCCCCAATCTGGGGGTGGGGGGTTGCAACAGGTTTTGGAAGTAGAAGACATGCGGTCATGCACTCAAAGTGCTGCTATTTTGGATTCTCCCGGATGACTGGATAAGTTGTAAGATTAAATTTACTGAATATATGACCATCAACTTGGCATAGTTTAACACCACTTTCTGAGGGGGTTCTATAACTATCCTTGTGGGGAAAATAGGTGCTTAATCTCTACATAGACAAGCCCTGCTTCCTAAGCACAGCTCACCAAGGGTCTCTGGTCAATCAAAGTCTAACTTCTCCAGCTGTGGTGCAGGTTCATTTATCTTGATCGGGCCTTATGTACTTTTTACCTGTGTAAAATGAGTCCAGGAATCAGTTCCTTCTACCTTAATCGCAGCATAAGTCTTCAATAGTACAGTAGAGGGTCCTTTCCACTTTTCTTTCAACAGTTCATCTTTCCTGGTTCGTACATAGACAGCGTCTCCTGACTGGAATGGGTGGACTGGTGCGTCCAAGGGAAGAGAAGCTGTTTGATTTAGGTACCTGTGCAGCAAAGATAAAGTCTGCGAGAGAAAAATCAAATATTCCTTGATGGCAGCCTGTCCTCTTATATGCATTTTGTCCCCCTTGATGTTTAAGAGTTTTGTGGGATATGCTTTCCCGTATATGATCTCCAAGGGACTAACCCTTTCCTTAACCCTCAGGGTTATTAAAATTCACAAAAGAGCTAAAGGTAAGGCTTCTAATCCCATTAAAGCGTGCTTCCTGGCGAAGTGTGGAAACTTGCCTTGAGGGTCTGATTCATCCTTTCCACTTTCCCACTAGTTTGAGGCCTCCAGGGGGTGTGTAGTTCCCACTTAATCTGTAAAAACTTGGAAAACGCCTGTACTACTTCTGCAATAAAATGAGGCCCATTGTCAGAGGAGATACCTTCTGGAATACCAAATCCAGATATAATTTCTTTCAATAAAATCTTAATAACTCCTCTACCTTTGTTGGTACGACAAGGGAAAGCTTCTGGCCAGAGAAATTATCTACTAATACCAATAGATATACTGATTACATCTAGGTAACTCTGAAAAGCCTATCTGCCAGTATTCCCCTGGCGTTACTCCTTGTCATAATCTTCTTCCTGATTTGGGGGTTATTAGCACAACAGACAGTACTTTTTTTTTCACTACAATATCCGCTATAGTTTGTGTCTTGGGCCCAGAAACACTTCTCTTGGCAGTTAATACCAGCGCATCTGCTCCTGTATGCGTTCCTTGGTGTAGTCTTATACATAATATTTCCATCATTTTCTCAGGAGCCAATAATTGTTTCAGTGGTGTCACCCACCAACCTTGATCATTTTTGGAGCAATCCAATTGTTCTGCTAACTAGTTTTCTTTCTCAACATATTTTGGTGGCGAGAGTTCTAAACGAGATCCTGGAATTAAGCCTCCTTCAAATTTTGGCTCCTTCAGGGCTTTAGCTAAGCCATCCGCTTTTCGATTACCTTTCGCAACTTCGCTATTTCCCTTTTGGTGAGCTTTACAATGTATTATTGCAACTGCTTGCAGAAATTTTATAATTCGTGTTCCATATTTTATTGGCACCCCTTGTGAGTTTAGCAGTCCTCTTTCTTTCCAAATCGCCCCGTGTGCATGTACCACTCCAAATGCATATTTGGAATCAGTATATATTAACTCTTTTTCTCATGACTCAGTTCTAAGGCTTGAGTCAGTGCTATCAACTCCGCCTTCTGAGCGGATGTATTACCAGGCAGCGCTCTGCTTTCCAGTGCTTGGGTATTTGTTATCACCGTGTATCCAGCTCTGTGTTTTCCTTCCAACAGGAAGCTGCTGCCATCAGTGAAGAGCTCCACTTCCACGTCAGGCAGAGGCTCGTCCCATAAACCTGGTCTGCTGGGATACACTTGCTCAATGGTGGTTAGGCAATCACGTTGTAATTCATCAGACTCAGAAACTGCGAGTAAAGTAGCAGGATTTAAGGTGGAGATTAGGGAAAGTGTGGCATCATCTTATTCTAGTAATACAGTTTGATATCTCGCTAACCTATTCGGGGAGATCCAGTGGCCTCCCTTGTTTTCAAGAAGGGACGATACAGCATGAGGTACAAACACGGTCATCGGTTCACCCGCTGTCAGTTTCTGAGATTCCTCAATTAAGGCCCTCAGGCAGGCGGGCCAGCCCTTACTAACCTCATCCAATTGCTTGGAAAAGTGTCCCGCTGGCCTTTTCCAGCTCCCCAGTTTTTGTGCCAGCACTCCCAACACCACTTTGTTGTCTTTCACATACATATAATTGAAAGGGTTTTCTCAAATTCGGGAGCCCTAAGGCAGGGACTTCCATTAATTTTCTCTGAATTTCATCAAAACTTGTATGACATTCTGTCGTCCATTCTAGAATCCCTTCCGTTCCTTTTGTGGCAGCATATCATGGCTTGGCAATTAGTCCAAAATCAGGGATCCATAGCCAACACCACTCAGCCATACCTAAAAATCCCCTTAATTGTTTCTTTGAGGTTGGTAAGGCAATTCTGCAAATGGCCTCCTTTCTTTCGGCACTTAATTCTCTCTGTCCTTTTTAACTTCACATCCCATATATTGGGCCCTTTCCTCTTCTACCTGGACCTTCCTTTCAGAAGCTTGATAACCTGCTGAACCCAGAAAATTGAGCAAGCTGCCTGTGGCTTCCAAACACTCTTCACAGGTATCTGAACCAATAAGTCATCTACATACTGTGACAGTGTTATGGCGTAATACTCGTCGTGCCATTGCTCCAATTCCCTCGCCAATGCATTACCAAACAACGCGGGGCTATTTTTGTACCCTTGGGGAAGGACAGTCCCACAGAGCTGCATCTTCCGTCCTGTAGTTGGGTTTTCCCCTTCAAAGGCAAAAATGGTCTGACTCTGTTCATCCACAGGTATGCAAAAGAAAGCATCTTTCAAGTCCAACACTGTAAAAAAAAGTATTACTGTCAGGAATTGAGGCTAGGAGGGTATGTGGATTTGGGACCACAGGGTGTACATCTATCGTTCTCACATTAACTTCTCATAAATCTTGTACTAATCTATACTCCTGAGGGTGAGGCTTCTTTACAGGCAAAATCGGAGTATTACGTTCCAACTGACATTCCCTTAATTGTCCATGTTCTAAAAAGGAATTTATCCCTGGTTCTAATCCCCTCTGAGCTTCCAATTTAATAGGGTATTGCTTCTTTCTTACTGGTTGGGCTCCTGGATTTAGTTCAATCTTTATCTGAGTCACATTCTTGGCTCACCTTGGTGTTCCTGCTGACCACACCGCGGGTATTTCCGCATCTAATACTTCGTCTGGAGTATTTCCTTCTGCAGGATCCTTCCCAGTTAGCAGGCACATCTGGGCTTCCTACGCATTCTCTGGGGGAATATGTAACTGGACAGAATCTTCAGAGAAGGTCAACTGCGCATTTAATTTACGGAGCAAACCCTGTCCAAGTAACAGTAAAGGCCGTTCTGGCATACAGAGGAGTTCATCTGTTAATTTAGTGTTCCCAATCGCGAGCTCCATAGGCTGAAAAAACAGCCTCGAAGTTCTTTTCCCTGTAGCACCAATGATGCTTACCTTAGTCTTGCTTAAAGGTCCCTCACAACTACCTAACATCCCATATATTTCTGATCACGGGACACCGGCTCCTACAAAATCATTCTGCCTTTGTTTCCTCATGCTCCTTTTGGTTTTGCCGGCTTTCCTTTATTCACCACAAGAACAGATGATCCTGAAATTACAGCCCCAATTTTCCTCGAGGTATTTGCTAGAGCGCCTGCATTACCTGTTGCCTCAGGTATAATCAAGGGTTTTAGTGAGGCAGGCGCTCCTCTCAAAAACTACATCGGGATACTTCTCGTTACCGCTGCCCTGGCGGATTGGATCCTGTAACCCACACGTGAGCCATTGCTGTTACCAAAACATTCCCAGGCACAGCAGAGCCAGAGGATCAGCAGTACGGCAGCACAGCAAGCAGCAAAAGCAGAAGAGCAGCCACCGATGAGCACTAGGTTCTAACATACAATAAGGCAAGCAAGCCCCACGGCCAGCACAGAAGCCTGCCCTGTAACAGCTAAACAGCAATAACAGCCATAGATTCGATCTAGCACATTCCAATCAAACCTGTCGGGCACCGCTCTGCTTGAGTAGTAATTACTTCTTGGTGATCGCCTTTGCATCTTGTAAAGTCCTGACTTCGCTTCCTTTTCCAATTCTCTCATTTTACTCCATAACGCAACAACTTCATGGTGAAGAGCTCTAAGACTAGTAATTAATAACCATCCCAATCTCCCTGATAACTTGCGAGACAAATCCAAAGCCACTATACATGGCAACCCATGCACAGCCTTTTCAATTGTCGGGGGGGGGCCAGGCCACCACTGCCCCATCATCTATTTCATCATTTCAGGCCATGCTGCTGGTGGAGCCAATGTAGCCAGGAAAGTGGCCATGGGGGTCCAGCGCTCAGTACTGGGCCTTCCCGGAATAGGGGGAGTCACCATTGCAGCCTCCCCAGTCCCCAACTTTTTTGCCAACCATAGCCTGGGTGTTTCTGGATCCTGCTGACAACGCCACATGTGAGAGCCAGCAAAGGCAGGGCACAGGAACAATCACAAAACCATGGTTGAAATGCAAAGAGTAAATTTATTTTCGTTACCTCGCCAACAAGAGGCACACGAGCAGGGACGCAGGCACTGCGGAGCTCGGCCCTTGCGAGGGGATCACCGAACCTGCTGTTTTAGCCCGTGTTTCAGGGATTTGCACAGGAATAATTTATCACTGTGCTTTGATCTGTCCCACAGCAGGGCAGGAATCTCAAGTGTGTTCAGTAAGTAGCTTCTAAACCTTTCCCAGGCCTGTTATCTAAATACAGACATTTTACTTGTCCAACACACAAGACCAAACAACAATTAATATGGCATATCTGCTTTTAGACACCCCAGCTCTAAGTCACTTGGGCATCTTTACGATCTTCCTCACTTACGGACTCCGATCCTAATTGTCTCGGAGGGGCTACCAATAGCCGAGTATCTTCCTCCATTTCCTCTGACCTTTTTCCTTTTGTCTTACAGTCAGTACAGCACAAATTTTTTTCCGTTTTTTCCCTTTTCTTGGTTAAAGAATAAATTCCACTCCAGTGTTTCAAATCCACCAGACCACGTTTCTTCCTATTATCCCAGTCATTTCTTAATGTAAAGAACAAATCAGCATATCTCATCCCATTTCTCATTTTTCTCCGACAAAACAACATTAGCTGTAATATAGTGCTGTATTTCAAAGACCCATTCCCAAACCATCTTTCACCATCCTCCAACTGATATTGTGGCCACAATTGATTGCAACACCATCTTAATTTATTCTTAGTCATGGGATACCCTCCAAATTTACTCCAACTCTTATGGTGCATCCTACGGGAGAACAAAGAGGAGCCTTCCTGGAAGCAGTGGAAACCAGTTCGGTACCAAAAAAAGAACCAATGTTTCACACAACAAATTCCAAATACAAATGAGGGATTTTCTCTTACAGCTCCCTTTAAATTTGCCACACATGCCCAGGGAGTGAGGGGCTTATTTGAGTAGGGGGCTTTCTGACCTGTGGGTGTAATTTTTAGCATTATGATGCTAAAGGACACTTAGCTCTAGTTCTTATCAACATGCATAAACATCCCTATTAGTTGTCCTCCTTGACCATGTTCTTTATCACTCAGCTTTCAGCATCTTCTGAGGTGGGATGTTCCCTCCTGTCAGTCCCTCAGCTCTTCTTCAAGGATATAGTCGGAAAACAAATGCTTCCCTATCTCTCAGCTCCCTGCTCTGGCCGCCAAATTCTGTTTTGCCAGGCTCACAGGGTTCATTGTTATTGCTTAGTGGAAAATTCCATTTTCTTCAGGATATCACAAGCTGCTCCTAAAAACAGCCTGGATGCAGCTGCTCTGGTTGTAGTAGGAGAGGAGAGCTTCAGAGTGGTGAGTTGAGCTATGCTATGGGTCAGAAAGACGACACTGCTCTGCTTTTAGTCAATATACATGTACCACTTTTCACTACAGATATATACCTATATATAGATCTAACCTAGATATTCTTATCTATATGCGTATCCTAGATATTCTATACAAGCTTTTGAATCCTGGAAAGATGAAACATGTCCATGAGATGATAGCATTCAGCTACAAAGTCCTATTAACAGTAGGCAGATAGGTTCTGTATGTAAAGTGCACATGAAAAAAGAAAAAAAAAAAAAAAGGAAAAACAACATGGATCTCAAAACTAGTGCTTAATAAAAAGCTTTAAAGAAAAAGTCCCTAGATTCCTTAGGGATTACAGGCAAGTAACGGTTGCCCTATGGGAAAGGACCTACAAGAGTCTGAGAAAGATCGAGTGCATATAAAATACTTGAAGGATTTTTTAAATAAATACGTCTATGGACAAACTAGAATAGTTTGAGCTTCTAAAATTCCAAGACAGGAATAATCTCATGTACCTCCAAATCTCACCATGCAGTCCACTTTATCCTTACAGCTGTTAGTTAACTTGTGATCCTGATTTCTGGCAGAGAAAAACAAAACACATTAAGGTGCAGAACTCCACACATACATTAAAAATTAATTTTTCACAGTTGTTGCTCAAGTTTCAGGTTTCTCAGGTGTGTGGCAAATACCGCAACAACTGTACGTACTTTAACAACATACTATGTTACCTTGTATTTTTCAAGGGATTCCACACCCACATTATCAGAGGATGAAACTAAGACTGCATATTCATATTCTTTGCCTCTATTGACAGATGAAGTTCCAAATTTCATCATCGTATTTCAGCTGCTCAAGAATCCCTCTGCGAACTAACTCTTGCTTTCTGAGCATCAGGTGTGATAAGATAGAACTTGTCCACTCAAATTATACCTAAAGAATTGAATTGTGCAAACAACTGGAGTATAATATGAGAATGCAGTCAGGACATTTACGCAATTACCAACTAACATTGCTAAAACTTTTGTCTTAACTAGATTGTGAACAACTGCATTACAAAGCTGTATGTTTACATGTATAATTTTGTGTTAGTCCAACGTGCAGGTCAGTGCATATTTATGAAGCCTTAGTTAAAACAACAGCCAAGCAAAACCTAGACCTTTTGCCAATCAATCTAAACCAGCCATACCTATGATATCGGTATCATAGATATCACATCATCTATGATATGGATATCATATCCCTCTCAGAGTTCTTTCAAAACCATATTTTGTCTGTCCTAAGAGTTTCAGTTCTTCCCACTCATTAACAAGCCTAAAAACATCAACGTTTCCAAAGCATGGAGAAAAATATTTAATGAAAAAAGATATATGTATAGAAAAAGACTTTGATACAAGCCATTTAACAAAAACACACCAAAAAAAAAAAAAAGGAGAGGGGGAATACTGAAACAGAAAAAGACGGCAATACTTATATTTACATTATATTAAGAGAATAAATTTAATCAAATATAACATCTCACTTGGATTTTTCAGGTAACCCTTCAGAAAGAGGGGGTTTTACAGTAAGATGGAACTAGACTAAAAATAAATTTTCTATTTTAGACAGTAGTGGATATGACCCTTCTGTTGTAAGATGCTTTCAGAGATTACCCAAAACCAGACTGATTAAAAAGCTTCCCAAGCACTGACTGTACGCTGCTCTGGCAAAAGCGGTTCAAAAGCAAAGCCGGGATTTCTCCCAACTTCACTGTTCATGAGTTCAACAGCATTATTAATTTGCAGAGAGGCAAGTAATTATACTAGTTTTAACAATGAATTTTAGTTAAGTAGTAATCATACACTTAGGTGAATCCCATTGCTCTGTGTCACATCTTTAAGTCCACAAAGAAACCGCCCCCATTGTTTCATTTTAGAACAAAATTTGATTTTTTAAGATGTAAGCAATCTCAAGTCTCTCACATTCCCACTGCAGCTGCAAACACAAAACCTGTCACACTAACCAGTTTTCTTTTTAGAGTAGGTGCAGAAGAGTTTCTCTAACATTTAAAATATGTTCTTCCTCACAGCTCCTAAAGATAGTCTAGTGACAGAGGGGGAACTTGTATTAAATTCTCAACAACACGAGTAGGTTGAGATGTACTGAGAACAATACCAGAAGATTAGCCTATCAGTCTCTGTACGGATATTCTCACGAGGTCAGAACACATCTATGTGAACCACAGTCCCCTTTACAGAAGCCAACATCTTTCAGTGTTATTTGTCATTTCCATGGATCAGCAGCTATGAGGGCAACAAGAGGAGTTAAATATTTAAGAAGCCTCCACCAAATATCATTAGCCAAAAGCAGCTGAAACTTCAGCTGGATTAACTGTACAAACGAGGGTGAACTGACGTAGTCCAGTACCTGCCGCATTACTTATGGGCCAAAGGCAACTGAGCTGTAGATCTTATGTATGGACGGAAGGTTTTTTTAAGTCTAGGACAACACACTGTAGGCATATAACACAGATAGCAGCAAAATAACTTTCTGTCTGTTTTGGGGTTGGATTTTTTTTTCCTTTTTTTTTTTTAAAGCAAGAAAGTGCTTCAGAGCTCTGGAAAAGTGAGCAGGATCAGAACTCCTCATGGACATTACGTGCATAGTCCATAAGCTTGCTGCCTGTGAAGTATTCACTGTACTTCAGGATCTCCTCCAGCTCTAAGTGATGGTTTTGATTTTCATCTGCTACTGCTATCATCTGCTTCGCTTCATTTAGGGCATTGTATTCGTTCATCGGATCCATATATTCCTAAAACAAGTAAGAAAAAAAAAATTTAAATCACTGAGCACACGTCTCCACATATCAGGATTATGAACCTAAGCTTCGGCAATCAGGGGACCAACATCAGCCATCCCAAAGTGAACATAAGTCATGGAAAAAGGCGTTAGCACATCTTTAACAGGCTTACATCTATCTAACTAGCTATATTTCCATTCACTGCTTCCTTGGCTGTTCTAACAGAAATCCAGATTTTCTCAACTTATGCCAGTGTCTACAATAAAAATATTTCTGACATTTTGGTTGCAAGCTAAACTCATCAAATCTGGTGTTTTTGTGAAGAAATATCAATTCAGAATTAAAAAGTAGCACACTATCAACCTGTATGACCTAAATTTTCTTGTTCCTGGAGATCTTTTTAGAGCATGTTCCATTTAGAACTTTCTTGTTCCATTTTAAATCACCAGGCAGCCATTACAGAGGTCAGAAGTCTCAGAAACAAAGCATTTTGCTCCTTCATCTAATTTGAAATAGATTAAAATTTCTCAAACAGTGCACATTGGTTCATGACATAAGACTCAAGATTATAATCAATTTCTTCCCAGAAGATACGATAAATATGCACATGCATCTATGTGCGTACACACGTACAAAGACTTCACAGATAAAGCAGCTACTTTTAAAAGAAAATTCAGAGCGAAAAGGCTGTTAACATTGTCTGTGGCACAATCTAACTGTTTAACCGTACTACCACTATCATTCACATTTGCATACTGTGATCGTTAGGAACGAACATTCATCCTGTCTCAGGGAGAAGGCTAACATTTAGAGGTTCTCTTTTCATACTGCCTATGCTGCACTTCGAATTCTGCTAGTCAAAGTACGTTCTTGCATCCAAAAAGGAAAAAAAAGTCAGAAATGAGCCACGAGCCTCTTCCACTGGCCACAAAACTGTCACAACTATAGGGTGCAAAATAGTTCATGTTGTTCGGTGGACCCTTCTGCAGACAGAATTATTAGAAGAATGCCTTTCTTCCGCAAACCAAAGTCCAAAAAGGCCACAAACTAGAACCCACGCTTGAAAAACATAATTGTTTGGGGTTGGTTTTTGTTTTTTAAAAAAAGAAAAATACTCCAAAAGTCAAGAGATCACTACTACTTGCTACTGGGGCCCCAGGGTTTGTTGGTCGTTGGGGTTTTTTGGTTTATTTTTGGTGTTTTTTTTTTTTTAAATTAATATATAGGTTACCAGTTACTCCTCCTGCAACTGAAAGTATGACTCATTGTCCCATTAACCAATGCACCTAATTATGTCTGTGACTTGCTTTCATGCACTCCACATCCATACAGGCGTCTATGAGACGAAAAACCCTAAAAGCATACCTATGAGTAACAATTATGCTAGGAAAACTCCCCCTCCTCTGTAACAAAACGTTATCTGCAAGCAGTATAGAACAATACTATAACTCCAAGTTTTGTAGATACACACACACCCCCCGTACTGCTAATTCAAATATTTTTGGGCTTCATATTCTGTAAAGCAGTTTCAATACTGTATTTAAAAAAACAACTACTGGTTTTAAAAACAACAGAACTTAACTATTTGAGGAAGACTTACCTCCAGCTCTTCCATTGTGACAATACCATCATGGTTAGCATCAATGACCTCCTCAAATTCCTTCCTTCTGTCTTTTACCCAGTCATCATCAATATCTTGAGCTTGCTGGTTTTCCACAGTACCAACAGGTAATGAAATGAACTCTGAAAGGGTAAGTTTCTTATCCCCGTCTTGATCTACAACAGAAGTACATAGTAACTGAAAAGGATTTGCTTAATGCCCATTAAAAATGAGAAATTCTTTCATGTGAGAGATGTCATCGGTACAGTCTGCCTGGTTTCAGCAGTCCACCATCCTGACCCTAGCAGAGAAGAACAGTTACCATTTATATCTTTGGTTAGCTGAAAACTGTCTGTATTATGGTACACAGTGAAGGCTAAAAACCATACAATCATCAATATACTAAATAAAAAGAATTTTACTGCTCCTGACACACGTACCAGGTGGCAAGCTGGGCTTTTATTTTTTTAATTGTTATTTTTTTCAACAATCTACTGCAACAGAAATCCTCTTACAGCTGTACTGACTCTCCCCTTCAGGTAAATTAACCCTCATAAAAAACCGTGTACTGGAGTTGTTCTGTCTGCGTGTCACACACTCAAGTATCACTGGAAACTTTTCATATTTTTTAAGCTAATAACTAGTAAGGTCATAGTTCTCTCTTTTTTTAACACAGGTATTCTAGCAGTTTTAAATATGCATCACTATTGACTCAATAGAAAAAAACACATGTATGCCAATACTTATCAATTTTTAAATATATATATAATTTTCTTAGAAACCTCAACCATTTATTTCCACTTTCATGACTGCATGTCACGATTCTTACATGGTTGCTGTACTGGGAAAGTACAAAGCAACTAATGCTGCCCTCACAGAGCATTCACATCAATATTTCATGTCTTACTATTCATCAAACCTTTTCTACTATTGCTACAGTGACCCTACAACTCAGCAGCACTTGCGGGAAGTAGCGTCAGCTGATTTTCTTTGTATGAAGTACTCAGAATATCTTTCTAACATTTAACGTTGTGCTGTTCTTTAACAGCCAGAGACTAAATTTAGCCTTGAGAGATGCCCAGACAACTCCACAGAGATGCCAGCGTTTGTGCTAACAGTTTGGTTTTCTTACTCATCACATTAGAAGAGGTGTGGAACAGAGCAAACAAGATGTGCCAAAATTTCAGATTGACCCATGATGGTGCAATGACCTAACGAAATCTACCCAATAATGTCTGCAAGTAAACAACTCCCAAGAAACGTGCTTTAAAACGGCATACCCAAATCTCGGATGATTTCTTTCACCATGAACTTCAGCATTCCCCTACTGTGCTCTGGGTGAAGGAAGGACAAGAATTCTTCTTCATTCAACAACAGATCAGGAGGTGGGTTGTCAGCTTGGTACCACCGATCCTTCAGGTTATCTAAAACTTCCTGTGCTAGAAATTTAAGAAAAAGATTTAAGATAGCAGTTTAAATCTAAGTTCTAAGTTCCTAAGATATACCTTCCCCGTCACTCAGTTGTTTAAACAAGGATGACCAATGAACCAGTTATTTTACAGTTCAGCTCCCAGGGAAAGCAGGTGCTGAGGGGAAACAAAGTGCAATTAGTTTTGTCTAGTTTGTGCTGAAACTCTAGGAAAGATCCTTTAACCAAAGAACTGAACGGAAATTAGGACATAAAAATAAAGATTTAGCTACACCTGTACCAAAACCTCAATGTATGAGGTTAAAACTACTGTCCTACCAGTATCATTAGCTGGTTCTGGTAGGAGGCATGAATAATCCAACTTTGTTCAGTACTTGCTTTCATTTCTTATTTTCATATTTTGAAGCCCACTACCAACAGAAATCCTTCACCTGCCTGAATACCAGGAGTGCCTTTCTTCTGAACGAATCGTTGTTTTGTACTCAAACCAGTCTTGCACAGGGAACTAGGCAAAACACGTCTCAAATTCAAAACACTTCAGATTCACTAGCTCCATGTACTGCAACTGTGACACTACACTCCTAGTTACTACCTACAAGAAAGGAAGTGTCAACCAATTCTCTTCCTACCCAAATAATAACCATAGAACAATAAACCCTTTAACATGTACCGTGTTTTCTTCTAAGGCCAAACAACACGACTACCATTAAATCTAGAAAGATGCTTCTAATCTGTGAAGCACCACTGTACTAGCACTTTGGCTAGTAGCACTACACAGGTTTACTCTGCAGCACTTGTGAAACCTATCGCAGGTAAGAAAATATTCCTTGCCACCACAGAGGTTCAATGCATGGCCACGGGGACATATTTGATTACTCCAATGTTACAATGCTCAACTTTTCTTATTTCAACTTGGCATTTCTTAACACAACATTATCTAAACCAAAACCAGTTGTACTATCGTTTTGAACTTTTTTTGGCATGTTCAAGCTCACAGGATTTGAGGTAACGAAACATACAGTGATCTACCACAAAGTGATGATCTAATTATGCGTACTGCACAACAATCTTAGGAAGTGCAGTGTTTTCTCCAGCCACGCTGCAATCCCAGATAGCACCCTCACCCTCCACAAAACTATATACATGAATTAAGCTTCAGAATTGCTTTAAAGAGATTATAAAAAAGAAAAATCAAAGCCTAGTTTTTACTGCCATCAACAATACGTTTCAATGGACAGCTGTTCTTTACAGAGCATTTAACTGAAAAGGCAGTATAAGCAAAGCCATAAAGCAGAGGACTAGGAAAGCTATGAAGAGACTTCTGCCCTGCCTCCGTTCCTCCCTTCTTCTTTTACCTTGTCAAAGGCTCAGAATTTAAAAGAATTGCCTACCCAGACAGAATTTATATCCTTAGACTCAGATACATCATCCAGTATTTCAGCCTAAAAATGTGATTTTTTGGAACTACGAGAGATTTAAGAGGGCAGCTCTACAAAAGAAAGTCCGGAAACATCAAGAACAGATGCTAAGCTGAGCACCAAGAAATCCACTTCATTTTCAGTTACTTAAGGATATAAGTACTTATTACTCCCTTTAGCTACCTTGTCTATTCTGTGTCAGAAAGGATTCTGACTTCAGACCTAAACCCTGCATGTTTTAGTTATCACTAGAATTTAAAGGGAAAATATTTTTGCTGCAAGGAGCAAATGCAAGTTGAAGTACGCGTGTATGAACAAATACACTGTCACCAAAATCACTTTACATTTCCACTTATTTCATTTCGTCTTACCCCATGTAGACAAGCACTTCTTAAGTGAATTTCTCCTAAACTGAGAGACATAATTTGTACGTGAGTTTCCGCTAAAACGACACATCTGATTTGAAGAAACCACCGTGCAACATACAACGTGAATATTATGTACACGTAGTGGTCCTGAACATAACCAAACAGGAAAAATATACCTGTATAGAGTATTCTTTTTCTGGTGTAGGCATTTTCTAAATGACACACTGGAAAAAGAACACTGACTGTGGCACACTCTGCTATCTGCAAAATACACTAACACACACAGATCTGAAGCATTTGCTTTTTACAAGTTTTAAAAACACTCTGAAAGACTACAGTCTTCACACACACTTCTTTTTAATTTAATAAACTGTCTTAAATACCCTGCATGCTTTTGGCTGCTGAGTTACAAGAGGGGAAAACAACAAACCCTAACGGTTTATACTTTTGAACTGCTAGTTGCAGTTAGGAGTTGAGCCTTCAGTGAATATTTTTTGTGAAAAGTAAAGGAATTCTTCAGAGTCATAAAATGAACCTTAGGGCAAGTTTGTAAATGGCAAGTTTTACTTATATCAAGGACACAAGTAAACACAGAATAATCAAATCACTTGCTTACGGTTTTCCAGTGTAGCCAACCCCGAATGTTAGAAGTCACAATCTCCCTTCGCCTACCTTTCTTACTCAGTCTTAAATGAAACTCAACTGTCAGTCATCAGTTGAAACTGTCGTTATCTGCATAAATTAGTGTCCCTAGTTTTGGCCTGGCATCCAAACTGTAGTGTGCTTCTGCGCAAGACTGAGAATATGCCTTAAGATCCACACATTCAGTTATTTTTTTATTATACAGACCGAGAAAGAGTACTTTTTCACTGCACTAGAGCATGAAAATAAGATTTGCCTATCAGGCTCAGGAAGCGGTAGATAGCTAAATTGATTTTCCCAAACAAGGCCTGTTACCTAGGTAGAAAAATGATTATGTACACACTTCCCTTATTCAGCAAATCTTTTATCTGATGAGCATTCCTGTAAACTGTAGTTAACCACACTGCCAGAGAAGACACTGCACAGGTGTTTTCCCTGCCATAAAATTCAAAGGGCCATTTGCATTTTAGTTGCTTTTTGATAAATGGAAAATATAACATAACCCACTTTTAAATGACTAATTCCTGCAAGGAAAGGCTACGGCTTGGTGTTTTACTTAGCAGCAAATTTATACACTTGTAGATGGGGAAGAGCAGGGAGATTACTCTGTTAAGAGTTGCCATGTTTATACCAAGCCAGATTCAAATGAAAGTTTCAAAAGCAATAAGGAAGAAATGATCAATCTCGCTAACCTAAAGAATCAATCTCTTTCTACAGAGAGCTTAGATGAAACATGAAACAACTGTCAGGCAACCTTCTGCTATGAACTTCTAGTACACTTTGCAGTGCCTAAGCATGTGCCTATTTAAACACACTGCTGTTTGCTAGGACATATATCCCTCTTCAGTTTTAGAACAGGAACATGTGTAGCAGCTCCCTTGCATTTGGAGCCACAGGGGACCTGGTTCCCGCGTTAATAATACGGTGGTTCATAAACGACAACTCTGACACATTTTAGCAGACTGTTAAACATAAGTAACTGAAAACTATTCAAACAGGAGAAACAAATAAACAACCAAGATTTTTCAGTGTCAAATATTTACATCAGGAGTGGTGGGAAGGATTTCTCTGAGTTGGAAAGAAATGTAGTATTTCTGTCTTATGACTTACACATTCTACATTTGTGTAGAAGCAGAACAGCAACTAAAACATTCATCTGATATTAAGAAGTTTTGCCATTCAGGTTTTAAGAAAATAAAAGAAAAACCAACACACACCAATGGTCTGCACTTACTTTCTTCATCTATTTTCAGCTCTTCATTGTTTCTGATCTTCTCTGCAATCTCTTTTTCATTAAAGCCCTTACTTGCCAAAAATTTAATCTTATATTCATCCCAGGACACATGGCCTGTAAGAAAGAGACATATCTCAGACATGACACAGTATGCTTAAATGACAAACTTCTGGTCTCATTTCTTAAAACTGTGTGCTAAAATCTTTTGGTTCAGCACTATAACCATCACAATAAGCTTACGACCGGCAATAGGAAAACTATCACCTGATTCGCTTTTATGTTTCTTTAGACCAGACAGGCCTTGTGAAAATAACCTATTTATGTCACCGTCCTCAGCCCAATCCTGGCAGAGCCACTTAACTTGTTACGATTTCCTATGACCGCAAGCAAAGTAACACAGCAGTCAACACAGAACTACAGTGCTGACTGAAGCTCGTTACCTCTCGGCTCTGCTGTCTTCTGCATGGACCCAAACTATTGTGATTACATGCGGTCCAAAGGAGCTTGGATTTTGTCACATCTGAAGAGCAGCCAGAAGGTTTGGCTACTAGCAACTGACTTAAGATGTCATCAGGAGGTGGAGTAATCGTCCATCTTACCATCACCATCAGGGTCTACAGCTCGGAAGTGCATTTTATTCTCTTCCACAGCTTCCTGGAAATGTTCGTCTGTCTTTTCCATGATCCAGCGCTGCATCTCTTTCGCACCTATCTTTTTATCATTATTTATATCCACCCTACAGATGAATAGTAAACAAGATATAGATTTTGCAATGGGGGTGGTGCGTGTGCACGTGCTATATTTTTAGATTCTAAATTAATTACTTTATTCAACAATAACAAACATAGGTTGCTACAGAAAAAACTATGTTTATAACCCTCTCTGAGAAGTTGTACATTATTTGAACTACAGAGTAAACAAGTTAGCCATTTATTTCATAATTAAAGTAACTACAACGTCTAGTTACCACTCAGTGAAAAACATTCAGCCATACTTCACTTTGCTGTAAGTTAACTCATTTCAATATTATGATTTTGAGTAAATTTTTAAAGTAGAGGAAAACCACAAATACATCACTCATGGCATATTAGCTCATTTCATATTGGTTTAGAATTGTCAGCTGCCAGCTGCTGCAGACTTTCACTACTCTGAAAAATTTCATCTCTAACATTTTCTCAAACCATTAACTCCCCCTCAATTTATCTTTCTAAGTCCATTTTACCTTGATCTTCCAAGATCTCTGAAGTTTACTGATGAGCTGCCTCCCTTTGTCTGCCTAGATCACATCACAACTGTCGTCACCATTAAAAACAATGAAAATATAACGTGAATAACCTTGGTGCGAGAACTTTCAAACTATTTAATACTTGGACTGTAGTGCTTGTTAAGTGGAAAAACCCAAAGAAACCAAGGTGACTGTATTATACCTTGATCTCTGGTAACATATAACAGCTGATAGGTTTGAATTCTTAACACGTTTAAAAGCCTGCACATACATTTGTCCCCCATTAGGCTTCTGAGTTATCAGGCTCGCTTTGCTTTGTCAAAGGACGTGCTTGTACTCAGCGTCATTGAGCTATTAAGCTACAGAACTGAACTTTTCCTACCTGACTGAAACGATCAGTAAACATCCAATCGGACAATCCGTTCTTCTGCTTAGTGTACTACCAATACTGCTTTCCTGTGTTAAGACACACTGCCACACCCCCAATTCCATTAATGTTTATTCATTAAAAAGAATATAAAAGTTACAGTTGAACAAATACAGAAACAATAACATGCCACTTTAAAGGTATTTTGAGCATATCATTAAGTGTTTACTCAAAAAAAAGATATAACAATACTTAGAACTGAAAAGACATCACTAACATTTAGGAGGCAAGATTCTATTTAAAGCACACCAAAACCACTCTTGTTCAATTAAAAAAAAAGCAAGCACAACAAAAAGCCCCAGCTTGCCTCTGGCTTTTTTATCTGTTTATATCACTGTCTTGACAGTACTGAAGTGTTATCATTGAAACTCAAGTTATTAAATATGTGATTTGCCGTTAAATGTCAACTAAATGTTAAAAACTTAAGCCAAATAACAACCCTAGCACCTAATCTTCTATAACACTTAGTTGTATTAATAAATGCAGTATTAGTGGTTTTAAATATTGTGTCACATCTTTCACATATTCATGCACAGGCTCAGCATTAGCAGCTTTTCAGTATCAATAGCAAGCCCAGTAAAATGGCCGTGTTCCACTCACACCACCTGGCACTTACCAGGTGAACAAATGTGGGTTTTGATATGGAATAGGTACTATCAGGAATGAGAAGGGAAAACAAAGCATTTTCCCCGTAACATTTAACATTATAGTTTCCTTAGATCAACGGTACCAAACTTACTACTTCCAAGCTGTACTTTCCATCCAAATCACACTGTAAGTAGGGAGAAAAGGAACAAAAATACCATTTATTGCTCTTCTAGCTCATGAAAGTGCACCTTTGTTCTGCTACCACAGTTCACAAGAAGTCTCCAATGACTCAAATTTTCATGAGCTAGCATCCACTGTACAAGGCGAGCAGAAATCCCTTCAGTGTCCATAAACAGCACTTCT
The DNA here is from genome assembly GCF_949628215.1 of Phalacrocorax aristotelis. Taxonomy (NCBI): domain Eukaryota; kingdom Metazoa; phylum Chordata; class Aves; order Suliformes; family Phalacrocoracidae; genus Phalacrocorax; species Phalacrocorax aristotelis. The sequence continues at coordinate 6,238,816 of NC_134294.1, forward strand.
GCTTTTGAGAGGAATATTTACAGCTGTATGAAATATAAGATATGGTCCTGCTGTGAGGTTACCATCTAAGGTGATAAAAACAGAAGACTGTCCATGCTTTCTTAGACAAGTAGCTCATTCAGAATGGACTACTGACAACACAGCCACCGATAATGACAAGCTGAGATAATTACATGTTGCCCAAAAGCCTAATACTGGTAATGCATGGAAAACTGATTTTATAACATGGTGGTGATGGGCAATCAGTTTCCTGAGGCAGACAGGCCTGAACACTCGAAAGATGTTAGTAAAGAGTAGTACATTCTAATGCACTCCTTAAATTGCCAAAGAACAAGTGCTTGCAAGAAAGAATTTAAGTGCAAGAAAACAAGATGAATCCAAGCAAGAATATCATCGCAGATTACAACTTTACTCCCACCTTCCTTTGCAATCTGTGTATAGAAATCTTGTACCAATTTCTCAAACTGCATGATATACCAGCTCAAAAAAAAAAAAAAGTAGAAAAAAGCAATCAAGATTTTTTTGATAAGAAGCATAGTTTTCTGCTAGAGTGTGTTATCTCAGATTTGTAGGAATAGGTATATGATGTACCACCTTCCTGAACTGACAGCAAAAAAAGGTTTTGTAACTACTGTTAGCATAAATTTGAATTAAAAAACAGACTACAGAGAGCAACTTGCCTTATTGCTTACTTGTTTCATTCCAAAGAAAATTATAGATAAGCCACAGCCCAAACAGCAGTTGATGCAATGCGGTAAATACCATTAACACATTTCAGTAATGGGCAGCATCAGATGTAACAGCTCCTTATAATGTCTAAGTTCAAGGTTAATATTTCATTGACTATGCAAACTATATTTCAATATCCATTCACATCCTAGATGTTAACACTACACCTTTGAGTAAGAAACAAGAAACTATAGTGCTTTGTAGGATGACTGTAAATTTTTCCTTAACAAAAAGCCTATAGTAATGGCTGCATTAATATAGATGTCAAGCCTGGAAGAACACGTTTTAAACACGTCAGCCCAGTTACTCAACCACAAGACATTAAAAACCAGATTTTTGCGGCCACCTTTCAAAAGGTCCACATCTGAAAGTATTATCAATAAACATTTGCCACTCAGGCTTTCAGGTTCCTAAATGACAACACTGCAATGCTGCCCAAGGTATTGGGGGGGAGCACTAAGGCAGTATTCTCACCTAAAGGCCTAAAGATAACTATTTCCTTGCACACCTAATGCATATCACTTTAGGGTTGGTTTCTGTTTTATGCAAATAATGAAAAGCAGATCCAGAAAATAGTTTTTTAACAACAGAAACTGAAGCAAAGCTCTACTTTACATGGTAGGAGGTAAGCAAAATTTATTATATTGATATTTAGATGTACAGGCTAGGAAACACACAAATCAGGGTGCACACGCTACTTAAAACCTTCTAGGGGGACACAGCATAAATAGTTTTTTAACTGAGTAATACAAATCTGTAATTGTCCTGGTTCCAGCTGGGATAGAGTTAATTTTCCTCCTAGCAGCTGGTGTAGAGCTGTGCTTTGGATTTAGCACGAGAACGATGTGATAACACACCAGATGTTTTAGCTCTTGCTAAGCGGTGCTTAAACTAAGTCAAGGACTTTTCAGCTTCCCATGCTCCACCAGCGAGGAGGTGCACAAGAAGGTGGGAGGGGGCACAGCCAGGACAACTGGCCCAAACTGGCCAAAGGGCTATTCCATGCCATGCGATGTCATACTCAGTATATAAACTGGGAGGAGTCGGCCGGGGGGCAGCGATCGCTGCTCAGGGGTGGGCTGGGCATTGGTCAGTGGGTGGTGAGCACTTGCATCGCTTGTTTTTCCTGGGTTTTGGGTTTTTTGTATTGTTTTCCTTTTCATTACATCATCCCTGTGTGCAGTCTGAACATAAACAGTCGCAGCTGCAAAGTCTAAGAGAGGTACCCTTACAAGCACTGTGGGATGCAGAACAAGTTCTGCTTTAGGAAAGGGTAAGTTCATGACTTTTAAAAAACAAGGGAAAGAAAACAAACCAAAAAACCTCTGTACATGGTCGTAGTTAACCGAAGGTGCATTTAAGGCTGTGACCTGATGAACGACCACCAAGGTGAGGCACTCAGCTAACAGAAAGATTGTGATTTTTAAATCACAACTAGGGCTGCCGCTAAGTAGCTGAAAACATCAGCAAAATGCAAGTGCTAGAAGGATACCCAACTTTCAAACTCAGAGACAACTCCGTCACCACAAAAGCACCCTGACAGAAAGCCACACAAGTTACATTCTCCTGTACTTGAATTTATCGCTTTTGTTCAGTAGGTGTAATTTCATTTACAAGATAACTGACCCTTAGAAGCAAGGCTCACCAAACTACATTCTAGTACCCAAAGACATTGATTTAGCAAAATCAGTGTCACCATAACTATACTTGACTCTTTTCAATATCGTTCCTCCTTCCCTCATATCAATACCCACCTACACAAGCTGAACTACACCATACAGCGAAAGAATAGCAAATCTATAGATTCCAGGCTAATTTAAACTATTGAAATGGAGTCTACAGCAAATGGGGATTTTTGCAATTATGACAAGTACAGAAAGGAAGGATGTCAAGTAAGTCCCTCTCACAGATTTCCTTGACCTGACGGTACCCGAACACTTACGGTTGGCAGGGAATGAAGACTAAAAAGATGCAACCCACGAGGTTCTGCACCATGCCCTTGCTTCACAAAGCAAAGTGGAAGTACTGGTTAATGTGTAAAAAACCACTTCTGTAGACCAGTAAGGCTTGTCCTCCCAGTAAAGGGTGTCTTTAGAAACTGAAATACAGAATTACGAAATGCCACTCGTTCTTTCAGTCACATATAGGTTGTTTGCCTAGAAAAACACAGTGTGGGGAGCTTTTCTTGCACATTTCCACTTTATTTTCAGTAATCATATGAGACAATAATTTATGCTTTGAATTGACTACTTTGTATCATACTGGCACGCCACAGAATCTCAGCTTTCATTAACTAAAAACACACTGTGTGTTTTCTTTATGCCTTCAAAGAAAGTATTTCCAAAGCATCTGGAAGCCCATGACTTACTAATTTTTTAACAGACGCTCATAGTATTTCTCTTTTCACTCAGCCTTTAAGAGTATTTAAGAGTATATCTAGGAAGCATCTGAACTCCTCAGAATGCTCTTCTACATTTCTAATCTGATCATCTGACAGAATGTAATTTTAAGTATCTGAGTGAAGCTGACCTTGAACCCAATTGCTTTAAGTGTCCTAAAACAATCTCTTTCATAACAAACAGCAAGAAACCAAGGGAGTCTGCAATTTGTGAATGACAATTTGCTAACCACCAGTTCGATGTTTCCAATAAACATATAGCAACAAAGAAAATGAAACCTTCTGAGCAGAATCTTAATATTTGTATATATCCTACCAAGGAAATGAGTGGTCTGAACAGCAGACATAGTAATAAAGGATTCTACTCCAAATGAAAAAGGCACTCTGGTTTGCCTATTTGCTTTAGCTACCTTTACTCAGAGACACCCCACCCCCAAAAAAATCCAATGTTATTATTGATATTTTTTCTCCTGTTAATTAAAAGTTTGCAGAAAAATAAGCTTTGTTAAGCCTTCCCATTTTATCTCGTCTATGTGCAGCCCCACACTATCATCAGCATTAAGAGCACCAATATAATTTAAGCTCTTCTAATAAAATTAATCCTCCATTGCAAAAATGCAGATAAAGCCAATTCTGCCACCTCGTGTCTAAAAGTATGCACTGATTGATTTCCATTTCCATTTTGTTTGTTGACCTCCAAATATCTGACAGTTTATTAGCTGACACAAACCTTGTCTAGCATGAGAAGTGCTTTATAAAAGGAGAAATGCTTTAGTGTGTAAAAGTAATGTTAACATTTTAACACTAAGAGCTAGGTGAAGCTTTCAAAAAGGCTACAAAAAAACAGTTAGTCTTTCTATTCTTATGTTTCATTCTCTTTTCTTCTTCTAAATTTGGAGGAACTAAATGCTTTGTTAACAACACTGCTAACTTAATGAAGAAAGCTTTCACATCAATTTCTGAACTCTTGGTATGTGCAGTTAGGCATAATTGGTTTAACCTTCATGTATTTCATTTGAAACACTCAAACCTTAGACAGCACCTGCTAGGAAGTTTTCTGAACAGAAAGCAACTGTTAGTTTGTTTACCACAATCTTACCCCATTGTTTTCTGTCCCTTTTCTTCCCTTCTGCCTTTACTATTGTCTTTTCAGTGTTTTTCTTCTAAAGTGATTTGCAGAAGTCAAAACAGAGACAAAACCAAGATCCGTATGGAGTATAAGACCAAACAACAAATAAGAACGTAGATTGCCAATTGAAACCAAGCTTACAGCAAAGTAATAGATCACGCTACTACTACTAGAACAAAACTGGAACAAAATCCCACCCTGCCAAGGAAGGGCATCCAGCCCTTCCTTACCAATTCCTTGCTCTAAAATACAAGTGTGATGGATTATTCATTGAGCCAGGAACCAGGGAAAAGTAATATTGATTTTCATACCTTGAGAAGTTATGTAGGTTTTTTCACATAGGAACAGTATGTTTTGTCATAAATTTTACTAGACCACAGCACCAATCCCGTGCTCTTGACACATGCATTCTCAGGAGCGAGAATAGTTTATACCGGTATGTTAATACCTTAATAACATGAATACAGTGCTTATAATATTTTAAATATTACAGAAAAATTTGCAAATTTTACTCTGAAGATCAGAGAAAGAGGCTGCAGTGTTCTTGGCAATGTACATAACTTACTTTGAAAAGATAACCATGAGCTTCTTCCTATTTTTCCTAGGTTCTGAATCTTCCTCAAACTCTTCCATCTCTTTTCCTAGAAAAACTTCTTGATGAAATTCTTTGTTAAGATGTCCATCCATCTCCATTTTAACCCCATTCAAGTGATCTGGGGGCAAGATCTCATTCTCGTCTTTACTGTCAGCTGGCTTTTCTTTGAGGGCCGAATTATTTGCAGGCCTTGCATAAACATCCATTAGAAGAAACACAAACAGAAGGGACAGATACAGAGATCCCAAACTGCAGAGGAAGGCCTGTCTTGACATCATTTTTTTTCCTTTTTATTCAAAATATCAGCTGATGAAATTACTGTGAATGGATTAAATGATCTAAAACAAAAAAACACATGCAAATCAAACTCCAGAACATTATGGCACTAAAATAACATCTAAAATTCAGAAGAATCTAAACACACACACAAGTATTTGCTATGAAAGAATAAAAAAGCCTGTTGAATTATAAATACACAACAAGAGATTAATCTGCTTTGGTTTTCAGTACCTAACCTCTGCCACAGGACTTCGATAACACCCTTCAAGTGGCCTCATTCTGCTCTGAAAACTGTTTCCAGGTGTTATGGCATGAGCTGAGCTGACAACCGAAACCCAAGCATTTACTGAGAAGCCCGGGCAGCGCAGGAAGCGCTCAGTGTGCGAACGTGCAGCCCAAGCGCAGCTGTGGCCCTGTCCCCACCGCTAGCGCTGTACTCCCCAGCCCGCTGCCGAACAGCCACGGCAGCACAACGCTTCACCAGAGATCCCAACGGACCACGTCTCTGGGAAGGCTGAAAGACGTAAAGGTCTTTCTGGAAATAGATGACTGAGGGAAATATGTTTACAAATGCCATCGCTTACCGCGGAGCTGGGAACACACAGGAAACAGGGGCGGACCTGTCACGACCTGCTTGTTGCTGCGTGAAAAACCGCCGCCACAGAGAGTTCGCACACCGCAGGGACGGGGGAAAAAAAGGACTCCGGCCCAACAGACGGAGCGCCGGGAGCACAGCTTCCACAGCCCCGCGGGGCTCCGCCGAGCCTCGGGCAGGGAGCGCCCGCGGCGGGAGTCACGGGCCGAGCGGACAAGGCTAACCCTGCGCCGGAGCGGGGGAGCCCGGCCGGGCCGGCCCTGCCCGCCTGCGAGGGAGGTGGCGGTCCCGACCCCGCTCCAGGGAAGGCCCCACAGGCACTCACCGAGAGCTGCGGGGCGCCCGCGGTGCCCCTTCCCCGCAGGAGCGGGACGCGGCCTCCGAGAAGCGTGACAGGCCGCAGGGAGGGGAGGCCGGCCCCGGCGCCCCTCGTCCCGCTCCCCGCGGCAGCTCCTCACGGAAGGACGTCAGCCGGCGTGGAGGACCCCAGGCCCCGCAGGCACCGGGGAAGGGAGGAAACCGAGCGGCGCCAGTATTGCGTAGGAGCTGCCGTCAAAACGCAGGGCGTGCGTCAGGGGCGGGGAGCGGCCATCTTGGAGTAGGGCACCAGAGCGCCCTCTTCCGCGTGCGGCGGCCATTTTCCCTCACAGCGGGGTCGCGCCGTTGGCGCCACCCGGTGATGAGGGAACGCAAAGCTCCGGGCGCTAAAAATGTGGACGTATTCGCTCGTGTGCTCCTCCCTATCTCAATTAATAAAAAAAGCGGACGTCTTCCAAGCGCGAAGGAACCTTTCTAATTCCCTGCCAGGTCCCTTTTCCTGGCTGTATGTACCTCTCCAGTTTTTTCGCTCGCTACAACTACCTGACAGGCGGTTGTAGCGAGGTGGGTGTTGGTCTCTTCTAAGGAACAAGCAATAGGGCAAGAGGAAATGCCCTCAAACTGCGTCTGGGGAGGTTTAGATTGGATATTAGGAAAAATCTGATCACTGAAAGAGTGGTCAGGCATTGGAACAGGCTGCCCAGCAAGGTGGTGTGATACCTTGAACGAAAGCTAAAAGGTAGAAGGTTCCACAGTGCCTTTTGTGGCGGACAGGATGTGGTTAATTTATGGCCAGCCAACACACCAGAATCATTGCCTCAACATATATATATATTTTCTTCTTGGATGAAATGGAATAGCACAGAAGTTATTAGTAATTAAGAAAGAATCATATTTAAGAGTGGAAACTAACACCTGAGAATTTTAATAATGCTTGGGCCAGATAGGCAGGTATTAGCAATGAATGCCTCATTGACAAGAACCTCCTAAAAGACCACAAATCAGTAGAGCGTCAAGGACTGACAGTGGAACCATCCCGCTACAAAGAAGGTTGTGAAGATCAGGGAAGACCACAGATCAGTCAAGCAGTGATAAGAGGGAACGTCTTGGCCCGGAAGGCGCCGAAGCATGGAAACTGGTGGAAGGTAATTCTGGCAGGGGGAGATTGCGACCACTGACTTAATTGAGGGACAAAAGGACCACGCCCCCCCACTCTTGAGCATGAGCAATGAATTAAAATCACACTGTAGCTTTAAAATTAAGCAAAAAAGATACAGACCAATGGAAGAAAAAGATGCTCAGTCAGGTTATGATTATGTCTTAGATAGGCGTGGTGTGTCAACTATCATGTATAAATGCCAAAATGAACTCCAGTAGGTATGCACGCTAGGAGGAATTATCCCCTGTGCATCTGGCGCTGTAATAAAATAACGTCTCCTTTCTAAACTCCAAAATCGAGTCTGAGAGAGTTCTTTTAACTGGCTTTTACAGTACCAGGTAGAGCCACCATCCCTGGGGGTGTTCAAAAAACATGTAGACATGGCACTTGGGGACATGGTTTAGGCAGCCTGGTGTGTTGGACTGGGGCTTGGACTTGATCTTAGAGATCTTTTCCAACCTTAGTGATTCTATGTGATTAATATTAATCCATTTTGCTTGGGAAATACTTAAAATACAGCCTATTGTGTGGCTAAGTGATCCTTACGTGATCAGAACGGCTGCTAGTTAGCTAACACACTGCTGCTTTCACAAGACTAGGTGCTCTCCTGTGCTACAACGAGGCAGCACCGAAGCTTCCACCGGGGCTGGAAACACGGCCCGCCCAAGCGAAGGCTCTCCCTCACCTGAAACCCCGCTTTGCCGCTCTTCCCCTCGCCCTGCGCCAAAGCAACGGCCGGCACGGCGCGGCGTGCCCGGAACAAAAATGGCAGCGCTTCGGCTTCGCATGCCCTGCTGTAAGATGGCCGCCGCAAGGCGCCGTCGCGCGCTGTCAGGTGGTGCAGGGCGCGGCCACTCCCCCCGCCCCTTCCCTCACAAGGCCGGCGCCGAGAGGAACAGCGGCCGCTCCACACGCCGAGCCCGCCGCGGAGGCCCGGGGGGGAAGCAGGGACGGAGCCGCTCCTCCTCCCGGCCGGAGCCGCTGCTTCCCGGGGGGGGAAAAACAAGCAGGAAGGAGACATGAAACCACCTTTGAGGGACGGCGAAGCGCGGTGAGGCTTCCCAGAGGAATCTTGCCTCCTCTCGGCAGCCGTAAGCCGTTCCCATTCCCCCCCGGGGGCGGGGCTCCTGCCGTTCCCGCCTAAACCCTCAAAGGGCCGGGCCGATCACCCCATCGAGGCTCGGTGGCCATGAAGCTGCTGCGCTTGCTCTGCCGCCACAAGACAGCCCTGGGCCTGGGCGGCCTCTTGCTCTTCGCTGTAGTCCTGCTTTACCTGGCCAAATGCACCTCCGAGGGCTTACGGCCTCTGCCGGCCCCCCGCGGGCTCCCACACAACCAGCCCGCCGTCCTGCCGCTGCGGGGTGCCAGGGGACCGCATCCCCCCGCAGCTCCACCGCCCTCCCCTGAGGAGACAGCCTTCCTGGCCGTGCTCATAACCAGCGGCCCCAAGTACAGTGAGCGTCGCAGCATCATCCGCAGCACGTGGCTCTCGGCCGCCGGGCGCCCTCCTCATGATGACATCTGGAGCCGCTTCGTGATCGGCACGGGTGGGCTTGGGGCAGAGGAGCTTCGTAGCCTGGAGCTGGAGCAGAGCCGGCACAGAGACCTCCTCCTTCTGCCAGAGCTGCGGGATTCCTACGAGAACCTGACTGCTAAAGTCCTGGCCACGTACGTCTGGCTGGATCTGCACCTGGATTTCCAGTTTGCCCTAAAGGCTGATGACGACACCTTTGTACGCTTGGATGTGCTCGTGGAAGAGCTGAGAGCCAAGGAGCCACGTCGCCTCTATTGGGGCTTCTTTTCTGGCCGCGGTCGAGTGAAATCTGGCGGCAAATGGAAAGAGAGTGCTTGGGTGCTCTGTGACTACTATCTACCATACGCTCTGGGTGGTGGTTATGTGATTTCTGCAGATCTGGTGCACTATTTGCATCTTAGCAGAGACTACCTGAACATGTGGCAGAGCGAAGATGTCTCCCTGGGGGTGTGGCTGGCGCCCATTGACGTGAAGAGAGTGCATGACCCTCGTTTTGACACTGAGTATAAGTCACGAGGTTGCAACAATAAGTACATAGTAACTCATAAGCAGAGCATTGAGGACATGCTGGAAAAGCACCAGACCTTGGCTAAAGAAGGAAAGCTTTGTAAGGAGGAGGTTAAGCTCAGGCTTTCCTACATGTATGATTGGGGAGTGCCTCCTTCGCAGTGTTGCCAAAGGAAGGATGGCATCCCGTGAAGGTCTGAGGGAGGAAAAGGCAGAGTGTTGGTGGACTCTGAGCTTGGATACTGTTACTTGGGGAGAATCCCAGTAACTAGGGCTTAAACATTACTCAAAAGATTCTGCACGATTCATTATGTCACAGTCGATGAAACCCTGAAACTCCTAAGAGCTACTGCTGTGGCATGATGTAGAGGTGTTTAACAAAAAGAAGTAGATGACAAAAAGCACGGAAAGGCTTATATGACAGGATCGAAGGCAAATAATAGGTTGCAAAATACAGATAGTCCAGAAAATTTGGGGGACATAACTTGGATGAAAGTTGCTGGAATATTTTTAACAGATTCTAATATTTATTTGCTAAAGATCATGACGGGCCTTTATGCTATCTCTAAGATTGTGAAACTAGCATCTGCCGTTTATTTCTTGGCAAGGAACAAGTGTCAGTTGGCAAGATTTGAAGATTCTAATGGGGCAGCAAATCGGTTGCTGTTGCCAGTGGGAACAGGTGGCTGGCTATTGACACAACCAGTCAAGTAAAGGGAACAATTTTACCTAGGTTATTCACGTGAGGGGAGGGAGAGTCTGTTCTTTAGGGAGTGCTCTGATTTACAAGAACAGAATTATTAGACCTTCTCTGTAACTTGTCTGTAAGCTTTTTGTTGTTTTAAAAACATCATGTACATAAATTATCTGGCAGCTACAGAGTAACTCTACATTTAGAAAGGTGGATGAGTTATGGTATTTGGCAGATATAGAATATATTATCTTATTTTGAGGGGCAAATATGCTACAAAGCTAGCCTTCAGTTTTTAGGCATATATGTTGTTCTTACCTTATCCTCCAAACACACTGTGTATGAAGAAACATTTCTGCTCCCAGCAGTAAGTAATCTCACCGACTACTACAAGATCAGACATTATAGGCTTCAGACTTATATTGTTCTGGATTACTTCTGTAAAGTGTAAATTAGCAGGATTAGATCAGTGGAAGCTATTCAGAGTTCTAACAAGATTGCCCTAACATTGTTACCTCAGCTAAGAAAGTAAACTCTGTATGTAGTCAAGAGAAATAGGTTCCTCCACCGCCAAATTCCTGTTTGAGGAAAACCTTGTCTCTTTTCAGGAGCTCCATTGCAATCTAAGGAGACTAATCCCCAACAGTCACATTTAGATGCCCGGAGATAGGCTGTGTGGATTCCCTCCTTCTCTCCAATAGCACCTTATAGTGGAACTGAAAATAACTTTACAGGAGGTCTAATTAGTTGCTCAAGTGATATGTCAGTAAGTGGGATTATGTCACTTAGTCCTGTCTACACTACAAACAATTCCAGTACAGAGCTTGTCGGCATCAGATGCAGTATTGAACAGTAAATGCAGACAGGACGTTTTTGGCTGTAGAACAGATCACTTACACAATTCCACCATGTTACTCATCTTCAAACCTTTAGGTAAGTCTGTAATTCAAATGTTTTTGAGTGGCAGGTGCTCTAATAAACAGAAATACTTTTTTTTTTTTCTCCCAGTACTAGTACAGAGCTACTGACTTCCAGAAATCTTTGTCAGCTACAGCTCTTTCAGTATAAACAGAGTTTATACTTTTACGCCTGAAGGGCATTCTTAATTATCAGTTTCACTGTTTGTCACACACTGCACTTTCATACAATTTCATTTCCTCCTCTCCCTAGGTCAGTGTCTGCTCCCACCTGCAGGAAGAGACAAATTGCAAAGAGAAAAAAAAAAGGGGTGCCAATATCTCTGTATCTTTGCTTCTTAAATGAGCACGTTGGCAATTCACACCAAAGGAATCAAGTAGGGGGGTTTTCATTATTATTCTTTTTTATTAAATTATTGAGCATTAAGAAGAGTCTTCTGCAGAGGCTGCTAATCATCTATTCTGAAAATTTGAACAAATCTTTGACTTCTGTCTAAAACAGTTAAATTCAGATGCGGAAAAAAATTATTTAGCATGTGTCCATTCTAATGCATGCTTATGTATTGACAGGTCGGCAGACGTGCCCGTCAGCAAGGTGTACTATTCCAAAACAAGAATTTAACAGATCACAGGAAATTTAAATTGGTTTTAGCATTTAAAAAAAAATAAAATGTTTGCCATTTGGGGTTCACTACTATTGTGTGTATATATGTGATTAAATGCTTGTAATGTATTTATTTATAATTATTGAAAATGTATTATGTATAGGAAAAAATAAGATCGTTAAATGTCATTTTCAGTTTGTTTAAGGAGGTACTGTAATGTCCATGAGAATTACATATTGAGTGCTTGAATTTATTGGTGTACAAGCCATTATTTAAAGTACTGGGATCTGAACCACAGATTAAAAGTCTGTTGCATGTCTCTCAAGCTAGCAAGAATGTACTGTTAGTCCATTTCTGCCAGTAACGCTGCTCATGGAAGTGGTTTACGTTGTTGACTTTGACCCTCCCTGCCCACAACCCCCAACCCCACCTCCAAAAAAAGTGGTTTGCATTGCTGGTAAAATTAATGGTAGAGAAATGCTGGATCTCCATCTGCGATTCAACCCCATGGGAGACGTTATGCATACAAATAGTTAAGAAATTCTCACGAAGAGTTTCTTGCAGAGCGGCAGGAGCACAGCATGCACCCTGCGGCACCTGGCGTCGCAGATCCCTGGGCAGCAGTGCAGCCCGTCGCCTGCCTAGGCACAAGATGAAGCTCAGAAACAACCGTGGTTGCTCTTACACGCTCGGTATCTGGATCTCGGTCTGACACAGCTCCGTTATACCCTTTTCTGTTCAAGGTTACCTCTGTTTTGCTCTAGTTGCAAAGCGAATTAACATGGAAAGCTTGGCAGATTCTTGTCCTTTGGTGGGTGGTTTTAGTTTTCTTAGTAGACACCCCCCTCACTGCAAATATCGTGCTTAGATTTCAATCCCAGTTAACTGGGAAATTCCACAAAAGATTAAGCCTTTAGACTCTTATGGTACTTTCAAAGCAAATTTAATCACTTGGGAGAGAGCAGACATCCCACATGTCATGTGGAAAAACCCAGAAAAACATTAACTAGGACAGGATTATTTTTTTGTCTTTTACTAGAAAGAATTTGCATGTGAAAGCCGTATCGGTATTATTTTGAGTGATCAAGGAACATCTGTGTATTGCATGAGTGAGTCACAAAAGTTTTAAAACTTAAAGTTGCAGTCCAGAATTAATTTCTGAGCCCATTTTTGCTCAAGCAAAATACAAAGCACCTTTTGAACAACATATGAATTGCATATTTTAAAAGTAGTAATTCAAGGATAACTTTCATACCTTCTCAGGACCAGGTTCTGTAGCTCCTGACATCACCCCAGAAGCCCAGTGTGTGATGGTTTTATACTTGAAAACCGTGTAATCTTTGTCTCTTGAAGGTCAGGAGGAGCCGTCTGACTTCAGTGGGTCCAGCATTTGGGAGGATGTTTAAGTGCTGCTGAGAAACAAGCGGGTTTTGGTCTATATAGCAGCTAAACTGGAGTGGGAAGTTTTGTTGTGGGCCTTAGTGAAAACAAAATTATCCAGGAACAGATTTATCTTTCTTTGTAGCCACTCTCAGTGGCAATAGGTTCATTATATGTTAGTTGATTTTTTTTTTTTAATAGCATTTCTGCTGGTTTCCAGGTTTTCCCTTCATAAATACTTCATATTTTTAATATTGGTTTTCATATGGGGAAAAAATATCACCTTAGCTTTTCTAGATGTCCGTGTGTTACGCACTATAAGTTAAGCAACCATATCAAGTCTATAAGTTTATGTTATCATCCATTCAGGTCTACCATCAAGTTGATCTGTGATACTATTGAGCTTTTTCTCATTATTTATAGAATTTTTTTAAAAAAATATTTTTTAAAATCAGCATTTGGCATTTACCAGAGTTAATAGATACAGCAGAGAAATTAGTTGTTCATGATGTGTCCTCTCTGTGGCCATATTTCAGTATCAAGTTTTAAATATTTAAAGCTAACAAAGGTATAAACTCAGTTAGAAAGTAGATTTTATTTTCCAGTGTTTAAGTTACATGCAACATGATTTAATTACTTCAGTGTGTAAAAATAAGTAGCTAAAGCATTAATTGCCACAGTAAATAAACCAACAGCTCCACTTAAAAAAAATCCCTCAAGCTTCCAAGAATTCCTAGTCAGTTCAAGATTTTTTTTAAAAAAAGGCAAACCCAACTTAGAAATTACTATTCCTGTAACTGAATACTTTCTTTCTGAATGCCTAGCCTTGTTCATGTGAAGTTTGCTCAAATACGGCTTCTGTGTGACTGACTTTTGACAAATGTTACATTTTCTGTAGTTGAAATGCCTCATTTTTGAGCTTTTAAATTTGTATTTCAGATCTGGTAATGCTAACGTTCTGGGGGCCGAGGTGTTAGTTCTGCAGATCTGGTTACAAGCCCAGCAGCGCGGGAAGGTGATGAAGAGTTTTGTTTCTGGTCGTTTCTGTTCAGCTCCAGCATCAGAGGTGAAATACGGTTCTGGTATTGCTGTATGTGGACAAACTGTCGACACCTACACTGCTATAGTGTTTTATTTAGAACACACTGCCTGCGAGACGCAAATCTGTTGCTACATGTACCTGTGCAAGATATGCTTTTACCTTGGAACTGGAACTACTTTATGCCAACATAATATGCCAGGTATTACTTTCTAATACAGACTATTTAGGTAACGTCTAGTAAAACTTGGAAACGCATCAGTCTGTTACTTACAGCCTGTCTGAAGCTGGAGGATACTGTGTGTAAGTGTGCTTTTATGAAAAAGGGTTAGCGTGGGCTACTGTGCTGAGTACCTTTTAAGGCAATTGAATGAAATTGCACATTCTCAGCAGCCGCATCACTTTACCATTTGGGGGCGGGGTGTGGCACACGGTTTATTTGCTCAGCATTTATGTAGGAAATAAGCTGTGAGGAGCCTGAAGCGATCTGTGATGACGAAAACTCTTGGTAGTTGCGTAAGCGTATTGTATAGGTATTTATGTCCTTTCATGTATGCCTTTATTGGCCAAAGAGTCTGTGTGCTGTAATTTTTAATAAAAGACTTTTGCTGTATAGGTGGTTGCTTGTTTTATGTAAGAAAATAGCCAAGTGTGGTTATTTTATTATGCCACTGAGAGGCACAGAGGGCTGGGTCAGTCTTAAGCAGCTGCACAAAAAAGCTTCAGTTAACATCAGCAATAATGACCGGCACGGCAGAACCCTGAGGTAGCTCGTGGCCTAGAAGGAATGCTACTGGGCACAGATCTGTACGTAAATACATGTCCTGTTTGTCCTGATTGTGCCTCGGCAGCAATACAGGGCCATGACAAACTAACGCAGCTAGAAAAAGGGTTTCTCTAACTAAAAAGTGTATTGATTCTGGTCATAGCTAAGAAGTGTTTTAAGCAGTTAGACATTGATAACCACCATTGGCTATAGCCCTGCCATGTGTTAAAAAAAACAAAGAATTGAAAATCTTTTCAATATAACATCTCTTCAACCATTTCAACACCAAGCGATTTAAATGGCACTGACTTTCTGCCGATGAAGTAGCTAGTCCATTCTCTCCAAAATGAGCACGGTCTTGCTGCTGCTGCTTCTGCCAAAACCTTGAAAACACATTTTGGGCTCTAGCCCAGAGAAACACCTGGTTTTAGCTAAATAAATCAATCTATCTGAACCCAGAAGCACAAAATATTTCTGAGTAAGACCAAGTGGCTACTTTCGATCAGAAGCGTCCTGGTTCTCACTAGCAGTTCTTCAATTACCTGTTAAGATTTTTCTTCAAGGTTTTTGTAATAAAGTACGCTCTGTCCAGAAAGCCAACTGCAATTTTCCATTCTAATACCGTGATCTCAATGTATCACGGTCACCTCTGACACCTGGAAAGCTCTGGCAAATTTAAGACTTTGCTAGCCATACTGATGAGCTCCTAAGCGGAGAGCAAAGGGAACGCCTCGCCCTTGCCCACGGTGAGCACTTCACTCATCTGCATTTGTATTAAGTACTTATACTGCTGTATTTGCTGAGGTGGAGGCGCACAGAAGCAATAATAAAAGCACTTCTCCAGTGCATTAGTAACTTAAAAGCAGTACGGTCTGATGAAGATTTATTTAAACTAGAATTAAGATTGCAACACAATGTCTTTGCTGCTGTTTCACTGAAATCAGAGACATCTCAGGACCTACGTACTTAGACACAGTAAGGATGCATCTAACCTCTAAAATTAGCTCATCTTAAGCAGTTTATTATTTGTATTTTCCACTCTGCAGAAGCCTATGAGAGAGACCAGCCTTTTTCAAGTGTCTAGGTGTCAGACCTGATGTTCTTTCTGCAGAAGGTAGAAGATACAGCGTACCTGTAAAGCCATACCTGAGTAGTTTAAGCGAGGAGCGGAGGCGCCCAGGGTACCATTCCCTTGAAACAGAGCATTGCCGTGGCAGGCAGTAGGAGCACTCTCGCCTAGAGTAACGGGTATCCAGCTTCCTGCATGTGATATAATCCAGAACTGTGAGAAGCCGAATAGCAAGAAGATATTTATAGATACGGCACAGGGTAAACACGTGCATGTTCATTGTAAGAAGAGTGGCGCAAGTCTGAGGTTCCTCATCCACAGAAGCTGGAACAAGGAAGTATTTCCATGCCCTGGAATTTTTAAGACAAGCCAAGCGACCGTACGGAGCAGGGGGTTTGGACTCCATGCCTGCACCCTGGCCCGCAGGCCGTAATTAAATTCAAAATTTCGTACTCATTCCAGCAGCAGTGGTACTGAGCTTTAATCAAAGGTCATCCAGCACTACAATGGCCAAATAATGCGGGCAGCCTCCTCTTCTACTGAAGCAGCCAGTCCAATGGTAAATCAACTTAAAGAACACTTGTCAAGTACAAATATTGTAGTTAAACATTAAAACCTCTCTTGAGCAGAGTTCTAACCTGTCCTCAACAGTAACCTTGGGTACGCTGTGTAGACTCGGGGGGCCAACAAATACAAGTCAACAGATCCCTTATTACTTTTATCTACGTAGCAACTTCGTACTGAAATATTTGCAATTATTTTCCTGCAATTACTTAGAGTATTTGAAAAATAAGGCATCACTGGTAGCTTGTAAGGGATCGAACCATGTAGCCTGTTACAGTATCAAGAAAAGTTATTTTCTGGTTACATGCAAGATACTGAAAACACCAAAGGATTTAGTGTTAATTAAAGTTTTTATTAAAAAAAACTAATAAATTGATTAATACTTCACTGTGCAGCCAGAGAAGCAATTTAAGTGTGTTAGTTCTGCTCTAGCCATGGCAGGGCTATTATCGGTCTACTAATTATCAGACTACAGAGAAGATTCTGTTTTAAACAGGTCAACAAGACAGCTATTTCAGTCTGGCTCATCGCATACCTCAGGATTTTCCCTTTTTTCTGGGCTACCACAGTAAAATAATCCCACCCTACATCTATCTAATCAGATGCAGCATCATTTCAAAGGCTCCGGCACCAGTAGTGCTTCCGCCTGCCAGCGGTATCTAAGGTAGGGGAAAACCAGAGCCAGAAAACGATGCCGGATTCTCCTCCCAGTTTACTGTTAATCCGTACGTGGGTTTGGATGTCTAGGTCACAACCCAAACTCAGCTTTAACCTACATTTGGACAAAAAGTGATTTATGTATCAGTAAGAGGGGGCAGGAAATTTGCCTCCAGCAATACTGCGCTCAGAGTCTCTGCGATAATCACACCCAGCTGAGCACTACAGTCAAAGCCCCAGGCGTACTCTTGGGTAAAACTCAAAGCCATTCAAGGGGAATAACAAGTTTCCCACACCTCAGTGGTTTCTCAGGTGGTCACGATTAAGGCAGAGCAGAGCGCAGGGCTGAGGAGGACGTTCCTAACAGAAGTAAAAGTGTCCAGTCACTTCAGAAATCTCATCGATTGGGGTGGTTGTTTTTTTCTTTAATTTGAAAAATTCAAATTTTCAATTGAAAAACTCAAAACTTCTTTTGAATTGAAGACAATTCAGAAGACTAAGGCCTCAACACTTCAAAAAGAAGCGTTCAGTCCTGCCCTGCCAGCACGTCCCCGGGAGGAAGGGCGGTACAACCCCCTGTATCCTTGCTTTGCCGCGGCGCTGGGGTGGCGGGGAGATGTGCCTCAGGAACAGAATCGAGGCTTCACGTCATCAGTATTTCTTCTGCCGCTGCTCAAGTAGCCAGGAGCCAGCCTTTTCAGCGCAAGAACAGGGAGATGAGCTTTTCACCCCAACTCAAGGTCAGGACAAACATTTTTATTCACCTTTTCCGAGATACTTATTCATCCCTCTCGGTGCCTGGAGTCACAGTAAAAGAACAACCTTTCGCTATCAGTCTCTACCAATTCCTACAAGTTTCTGAGGAAACCAAGAGCAAGTGGGTTGGACCAGATTTGTTGGTTTTGTTCCTTTTCTCCCCACACTCAAGTTTTCTGGGAGGCACCATGAATTACGTGTTATTTGCTCTACTTCGGGCTCAGCCACCCTATCTGTTTAAATTATTGTCCCTGGGACACAGCAAGGTTTCACTTCTCAAAGCTTGTTTCAAACTCAGTCATGCAATTCCAAAGAAAGCTAGTTCAGAAATTATTCCAAGGGCAAGAAATCTAAAGTAAATAAAGACACCTTGAATCTAAGATGAGTTATTTGGCTGCATGGTGTTATATATTTTAGTTCCAACACAAATGATCAAATGGCTATTGAAGTGAACACGAGGAGGAGACTGACAAATAATGCAAGTCAAGGGAGCGAATTCAAAACAGGCTGCCCAGGTCATCAACCAAAGAAGATCTATGTAAGGTTTCTGCCAGTAATCAAGAAAGCTGCCTAAAAATAGAATTAATAATAGAAAAATCCGAGACGGTCAGTGCCCAAGGGCACACAGAGTCTCAGTTTTACAGTGAAAACAAGTCAGCTCAGAGGTGAGGTGACTTGCCCAAGATCACATAGGAAGCTGGCAACGGATCAGAAGCTAGAAGCTAGCCATCGGTGCTGTTAGGCTGCTGTCCTCCTCCATAAGGAGGGAGCTACGGTAGCATTCCAAATCTCACACACAAGCTAATCATAAGTTCTTCCGTTCAAGAGAAACCTGCCAGACCCATACAAATCCAACAGATTTTCATCCTGTTCGTGGCAGCAGAACTAAGCTAATTGTCCCTTCTTGTCACCGGTTTTGCTTTGGCCGGTGCCTCCCCAGGTCACGGATACCTGGGCACTCTTAGCAGATTGTCAGTGAGTTACAACAGTAAGAGGCACCCTTTAAGTCTAAAAAGATTAGTCCTTCAGGTAGCTTTTCATCAAGTGCTGGGGTTATTAACCCCAAAACAAGCTCTTAGAGAGCAAAAAACAAGTAAGCAAGATGGGGCTTAATTGATCACATCAGCTGAAGGTTTGCAGTTAATGCACAACACCAGAGAGTCAATGTAAGTTTTCAGAGGAGTGTGAAAGCTTTTGGTTTGTTTTTTTTCCCCCATAACACAGGACTCCAGAGTAGACAAGCAACACATTACCTGTCCCCTAAATCCAAACCCACCCTCTTTTGCAACAGCCCAGCTCTCGTTGGAGGAGCACTGTTCAAAGACCGTCTGCCCAAGAGCCAAAACAAGCCTTCCAACTCATCTACCTTACCTTTCTCTCCCCCACCAGAAGACTGGAGATAAAAGCCATTCACCCGAGGTGTCTTCCACAGGATGCTAGCCATTACCACAGCCAAACACACCACACCAAACCCCCCACAGAGCTATTCTTGCTGCTTTTACAAAGCCCTCTTCATCCCCACCTTTATTACTGACCTCAGTGAATCAGCTGGGAAGCAACAAATCAGCTGCAGGTGAGGATGAGCCCCCACTACTTTAAAGGGACACCCACACAGGGGTATTGTCCATCTGTTTTCCCTGATACAATTAAAATGTATATTCCAATCTTTTAAAAATGCATTTTCACCCCAATTGACACCTCTCACATACATATAATGAACACCCTTCTTTTTGCATCTTTGCTACAAAGATTTAAAATAAGACTTTTCTTCTATTTTTTCCATAAATAATTCGAAATAACTTCCACATTTGTTACTGAAGCAGACCTTTGAAGCAAGGTACCTATTTGCAACCCTCCATAGTTTCCCTGTTTACGTGCCTTATACAATTCAGTCACTAGATGCCACTATGTGCCTTTAAAAGCACACATAACGGGCTGTGTTCCTTGGTTCAAGAATCAAAGTGCGAACCTAAGCGGGGTCGGCAGTTCTTTATGACTAAAATCCAGCTGCGTTCTCTAATAAGTGTCTGCTGTTTAATACAGACTCACATGGATGATTGGGGAGAAAAGGAAAAAACGTTTTCCAATTCAGAAATGGGATCCTGAGGGAATTATTGAGGATGGAGCCAACACATTGGTCCATGTAATTCATGATTGATAATCCATACCCAGACTTTAAAGACAAACCTTTGTAGAAGCCCACAAAGCCCCCCAAAATGGAGAAAGCAAATTAACTAAAAACAATGAGCCAAATTTTGGTCAGTACGATAGCGAAGTTGAGACACCATTTGGGAGTTACAATAATTTGGGATTATGGAAAGATCATTAACTGTGCCTGTTACGGAAAAAAATGCAGATACGATTTGCCAAAGTCTTTGGATGACTTTGTCTGTGTCTGTTTGTGGTAAAACTGGCCAAAAATTTTACACCAAAGGACTTCGTTGTTTGGGGGAGGGCTGGCAGGTGGAGGAGGAACAGCTTTTCAATGAAGTGGGCATTTTTTATAGAGCAAGCCAAAATGAACCCAATCCCCCAGTCCCCATGTGCCCCCTCCCCCCTTCAGTCACCTCTTTCTGTGGTTTCGTCAGCTGAAAATACGGTGGATTTGAGTTGTCAAATTTAGTTTTCTTAAGGGAAACCCTGGCGTTTGATGCTGAAATTTAGGGAGTGTAAAATGAATTTTGAGAAAGCAGAGTTGGGGAATGAGTTATCAATACTTACATGTTATTGCAGAGGTCATAAATATTTGTTCTGAGTCAGATTCCAAAGGCCTTATTAATTCTGAACATCACCCCCTCGGTAAAACAATTCCCCTGTGAGTGCAACGGCACTTCCAGGGAAACACTGAGCAGCTCCGAGAATCAGGCCCCGTCTCCTGGCTTGCCTATACTGCCGCTAGTTGGATATGTGAGCCCTAGAGCTAGGCAAAGCAGAGCCAGCGTGGGGTTCCGCACCAGGGTCCCAGCGTGGTTCTAGCGCTGCCTGGGGTCCCGCTGAGCTCAGCCAGGGTTTCTGTCCAGGGAGGTCATAATGCAGGTCTTTATTATTAATTATGTCTCAGCATTTGTGGAGTGATACAGCTCTGGCCTCGTTCCTGCACTGTTGTCAAGCTGTCATAGCCTTCAGCTTTCATAAGCAGGTCACAAACATTGCATAAAATCCAAGCTTCTGCCATACTTTCCACATCCTCTCCTCCTCCTCCTCTTTTTTTTTTTTTTTTTATTGTGAGTTTCAATGAAAACATGGAAAAAAATGTGGAAAAATCTAGACACTGATTCATGGTTTGATGAAAACTCAAAAAGCCACAAGCCTGCACATCCACCCCCTGCTGCCCACTGTTTGATGATCGCGCTGGCCCTGATTTCTGGAGACGCCGAGGCAATCGCCTCTGCCTGGCACCGCAGCCTGCTTTAGCAAGTTGGCAGGGAGGCTAAAGAACGTCTAGTCATTTAAGACCACAAGCCCCACCTTCTGGTGGTCCCTGTCATTCCCTGCTTTGCTTGACAGCCCAGATCCAGGGAGTGTGAGCATCCAGAGCATCTGCTTATTTTCCCGGCAGCAGGCTGATGCGCATCATTGAAATCTGAAGTGTTGGACAAGGCGAGAAGTTCCACACAGAGAGGCTCTAGTGCAAAGTGCACCGTACATAAGCAACGGAGGGGACTGGAAAATTAATAACACTGTCTTTGCTAAATAAAGGAAAAGGTGGTTGTTGCTGCCAGTGATCAGTTGATTTGGGATAATGCCAAATGGCTCCAGTTGGCTCTGAAGCATCATAGCACAAGACACTGCAAAAACATTTATCCAGGACAGATCCTAGCCACAAGAGTTACAAATATTTACTTTATATATTTACTTTAGGGAAGGACTCAAGCCAGAGATAGTAGATCTTGATTGCAAACATACCAGCAATTGAGGTGCTAAGAACTGGAGTTTTGGGTCTAATCTTGCTGATCTTATCTTGTCTAATATATTTGTCTTTCTTTCCATGCCTTGACCTCAATAAAACAAGCGTTCTACGCACTGGAAAACCACCCCTATAAATGTGCTGTGCTGAGCTCCAGGCCTGGATCTACAGCTCTGCTAAGACCAAGGAGACCAGGAGCTAACCCAGATGTAGATTAATTTCGGTATCTGTTGTAGTTCCCTGGCTGCTTTCGTGCTTGCATGTGCAATTTTCTCAGCTGTCGCTGCCCTCGTTTGCAGCTGGTGTCTCCTAGTCCCTAGCAGGTGCCTTCTCTGTTAAAGCCACGCTGTGTCCCTTCCTCAAAACAAATGCTGCTGAGTTTGGCTGCAAAGAACATTAGGGGAATCTTCAGCCATACAGGGATTTTCACAAATATGAGGTGCTGTACACAGCAAGTTAGAAAAGCGATAGCTATTCTGGCTTTCTTTACCATTCCTAACCCCCGACTTCACAGCGACCCCTGGCTAGTAAGATGCTTGGAGGGGTTTTACCTTTCTTCTCCGGCTTGCCTGCTAGCATACTAATCTGCAAGGTTTTTCAGGGTGGTGGGGCACGGGGTGCTGCTTCTTGCCCTGTAGCAGAGAGCAATGGACGGCTCACCATGGCAGTGGAAGGCTGCAGAGAGCCAGAGGAGAGATTCCCTCGAGGAGGTGCGACGGGATGGCAAGAGGGTGCCCAAGCAAGAGGCCCTGGCACTGGCGAAAGGGAGAAGAGCTGCTGGAGATGCAGCATGAATGGAGAGCCTGCTCTCCACACCTTCAGGTTTAGAGTCGGGTTAGCCAGCTCCTTAACCGGGTGCTGGAAGATGTGGTTATTGCTGGAACCCTCTCCTGGAAGGGAAAAGTAACATCTACTCTTGAGTGCTGGAGCAGTAAGACATTGGTGCCGCACATTGGTGAAGGCAGCCTGCAAGGCTGGCCACTTTTTCATTATAAAGAAAGAACTGACTGTCATGGTTTTAGCTGGGATAGACACTGACCAATTAATTGTAGTCAGGGCTCCTGGAGCCTACCATCAGATTAGTCTGTAGCCATGGACAGGCCTGCCAAACCATGGTCTGCAATGCCCTGAATTCTTAATGTGCTGTGTATCCTTTAATCCAACAGAATCCAGTGGAAATTGTTCTTAAAATGAAACTAATTACTGCTCCGTGCCTCAGTTTCTCCCTCAGTAAACTAATAATAGCATTACCTCTTCTCAGGGCATTGTGAAGCAAAGCTATCAAAGCCCTTTGGGATCCAGGCATGGCTGGACTTAGGGAAGAGCCTGATTATTTTACACTTTGTGAAAGTCCAATCTGGCTCCTGAAAAGCTTCATCAAAGCAAAACCCATAGCTGGAAGGTTTATGAGGACAGGGAGAGGGGTAAGAAAACAATAACCAAGATCTAATTTCTTAGGAGTAACAGATAGTCCCGGGAGGATATAATTGAAGTCTCTAATAGCGGCAGATAAGATCAGACTGAGTTACTATTTTCAGCCAGTCTCAGACATCAGGACTGGAGTCACCGAAATAAATTCTAAAACCTGAGACAAATGAAATGCAGTGATCAGGAAGCTGCAGGGTCCCAAAGAGCGAGAGACAGCAAGAAATGCATAAATATTGCAACTGGGTGGAATCAGCCACTGGGCAGGGATGGCCTGTCCCAGTTGTCCTAAGTGCTGGGGTCACTAAAACAGAGACAGATGCCTGTTTGGGGAGGGACTGAGATGAAAAGGAGCAACTTGAAGGGGTGAAATGACCTTTATTTTAATTCCAGCTGTGACAAGAGGAACTTTATCCTCATTCCAGTGCACCAGCAACAGCTCTCTGCTCCATTTGCTTTTGGAAAAGAGCAGGGCACAACCACAAAAGACCCAGAGCCATGTTTAGCCCAGGGAGTTGCTCTGGGGTGATGGGTAGGAGCCCGTAGTGAATTCCGTGTCTCCCAGCTGGGGGCCTGATCCCCAGGCAGTGGTCCCAAATAAGCTATACAGAAAACTTCAAAGATCACCCGGGTGAAGACTAGTGAGACTAGATGGGGTACATTTTGCATGATCATAACAGGGAGATGGCAGGATTGGGAATGGGGGAGAATTTTGTTTGTTTGGCTGGGAGGAGGTACTTATTGTGGGAAGAAAAAGGATGGCTAGTGACTAAAGGCAATGTGATGTCAGAAGCCCGCTTCCACAGCACCCAGCCACCTGCACGTCACGCAAATGGGTGCCCTGGGTTGAGAATTCCTTCCTCTACTTCTTGTTTGGTGCCTTGATCGCCCATTGTAGTTGCCTTAACCTGCCCATAGGCCTATAAATCCTTGTCCGAGAACCCCAGAACACACTCCCTGCGCTACCAAGGAAGTGGGGCATGCCTTCAGCTACCTCTTCCCAAACACAAGCTACTGAGAAGCAATACGGTCAAGGGCCCAGGGAGCTGGGCTTGTTTAGCCTGGAGAAGAAAAGCTGGGGGAAGGCTACTAGCAAGCTTACTGTACCTGTGAGAAGTTAGCGAGAAGGCAGGCCCAGGCTCTTCATGCTGATGTAAGGCAGGAGGACAAGAGACAATGGGCATGTTGAAATAAAAGAGGTTCAAACTGGATTAAAAGACTTTTTTTTTATCATGCAAACTGTCAATTATTGGAACATCTTGCCCAGAGAGTTTCTGCAGTCTCCAACTATGGAGGTTTCCAAAACCCAACTGAATAAAGCCCTGGGTAACCTGGTCTGCCCCCAAAGCTGACCCCACTTTGAGCAGTAAGTTGGACTAGAGACCTCCAGAGGTCTCTTCCAATGTTAATTATCCTAGGATTGACAGCAAGTCTGCCTCCACTCATCCTTGGCATGCGTAGAGATCAGCCTTAGCACATGACAAATGAGAGATTACATCACCAGGCAGGGGAATGCTTGGGAAACATCCCATCGCTTGCCTTACATCAGTTCCATGTTGGCTTGGGCAGAGAGCACCCCACCCAATCCATGTGGATCTGTTCACTCCCTACCTCTGACAGCTTGTTTATTCCAAAGCATTTGGCTCTCGATGCCTTGCAGATGAAATAAGAGATCAAAGGCCCTAACTTCCTTTCCTCCCACTGCATTCCCCTTCCATGTTCAGGCAAGGGTTCACATTGACCAGGGATTTCTTCATGGCACAGGAGGTGCAGTTTTGAAGAACCCCTAGCAAAAGAACCGGCACAGGCCAGGAGCAGGTTGGAAGTGGCTGCAGATTCCTTGACAGGGGAATTGTAAGATGCTGAGTTAGCAGCAGTTGGGAGTAGGATTATTCAGAGTCACTAAACAGGTACAAAGCTAGTTGGAAGGTCCAATCCTTGCAGACAGGATTAGAAGTGCGAGGCCAGTTCTATGACCACTAGGAGCTGAAGGGAGCTACTTCCATTTAGCTCAGACACTAAATGGAGCTCCCGTTATGAGAGAACTTCCAGGCTCAACCTATCCTCACAGTACCTCTACTAAAAAGATTAGGGCTACGGAGTAATTTCAGAGGGGAGCCGAAGCACAGGGCGACCAAGATGACAACTATACATCATCCCT
Organism: Phalacrocorax aristotelis; assembly: GCF_949628215.1. Taxonomy (NCBI): domain Eukaryota; kingdom Metazoa; phylum Chordata; class Aves; order Suliformes; family Phalacrocoracidae; genus Phalacrocorax; species Phalacrocorax aristotelis. The sequence goes on from NC_134294.1 coordinate 6,263,996, forward strand.
CAGACCCAAGCTTGGTCTCCTGCTCTACAAGTACGACACAGGCCAGCTGCCTCAGGAAGACGTTACAACCATGTTAGCATGACGCTGAACTAAAGATAATCAGCTCGGACTCCCAGCCCCAGAAGTTAACAGACCACAAGGGACTTGCTGACATTGCTGATCAGGAGCAAAATCCAAGAACTGAGCCATGCTTTTGCCGTCCTACCCAGGCCCCCAGGCTGCCGCGGCATCGCTGCTTAGGCTGAGGTCTTGAAGTGTCTCAGTGTCCACATTCCTTGAATTATTCAGAATGTGTTCTTTCTTCTCCCGACTGAAAACAACCTGTGATTCACTGATTTCTTTCTAAGCAAACACACAACCTCTTCCATGTAATCAGAGTTTGTTTATTTCACTGCTTCCCCTTTCATGTGAGGCCTATGGCTTTCCATTTCTTTTCAGGCATCAAATGCTAATTTCACTTGGCTTTTGTCAGTGAAATGGGCTGGAACAGAGAGTCATAAACAACTGGATCAGTAACACTGGTGTTTATTTAAAAGGCAGTTATAATTTTTTTTTTTACTGTCATTTTTTAACTCTTTGAAATCCAGCATCTTTCTGCAGTTGTGTTGTTTCCCTCTCTGGTGCTTTACAGAGCAAGAAACTGAAGGAGGAAAAACCAACCAAACAAAAAGATAGAAATTGGGATAAAATGATCATTTAGTAATGATTGATCCTTGGGAGTCAATCCTGCATTTCACTGGCATTGTGTGCTTAATGATGAGTGCACACGCCTGCGTTTGGAGGATCACACCCTTACTTGGGAATGACATTAGACAGCCAGGTTAGAGGGAAGGAAACGTGAGGAATTTTTTTCCCCCACCTTTTTTTTCTGGGCAAATCTAGAACAAACTAGTGAAATGAGCTTGGACAAACAGCATTTTAATGTAGCTGCATTGGGTAACAATCACAAACTGAAGCTAGTAGCAGAGGTTTGGCAGGGACTAGACTGCTCAAGAGCACAGCCAGAAACGCACCTGGATTTACAGTCTAAACTGGAGAAACTTTTAACATCATTGTGCTTTTTCCTTGAATGTTTCATTACTACAAAGACTATCTGTCAGAGCTTTCCTCTTCTCATTGCCACAAAGCAGGTGGAAATGCAAAATGAAGGCCTGTGTGTGGAGGCTTGCGAAGATGCTGAAGCAATAGACTTCTGCTGGGCAAATGTATTCTATCTCAGGCCTGCTGTCTTACCATTTCTCAGCTCTGCCGTTTGCAAGCAAGAGTCCGACAAACGCCATTTGCTACAATGCCTGTTGCTACACAGATGCCCCCATTAGATGGTGGATTAGGGCTGTTAGGCCTATTTTACTTTGGCCACCTAAGAAAGCTAATGCATTGCCTCTGCACAGCCCCAAAACGGCTCTGGAGATCCATATGTTAAACGCTGCAGCATCCTACTCATGAACGCCTCCTCTTTCTGAGGCTTTCAGATCCACACAGAACATTTTCTTGTCCTTGGGGAATGTTGGAAAGAAAACAGCGTTGTCGATAACTGTGAATTGCACTAATTGGGATATTTAATACTTGGTTGCAATTGCACTGGTGCTGAAACCATCATACCCTGGCTATAAAAGACCCTAGTGTCAGAAAAACAGTAGAGTTTTTCATGCCAACTGCTGTTCTGGGTTATGGCTCCAGTCTGGCTGCATTGCTCGGTGAAATATGTTATTAGAAAATTAAACCAATAAAGACAACATTACAGCAATGTTCAGACCGAGCCCAAGCCACAGAGTGCTGGGACATTCATCACAAAGCGGGGAACTGCATCCTAGGTCAGCCTAGATGGTGCGCGCTAGGCCTAATCCTGCAATGGGCTGAGCACTCTCCAGGCCTAAAGGCTTCAGTGGACATGATGGTGCTGAGGATCTCGCTCTCCCTCCTGTAGGACTGAGCTCCCCAGGCACAACGAACCCCCAAAATAGCATGGCTCCGCACTTGCCGACCAATGCCAATAAACCGACCCATTGCTCTTTTTCTCAGGAGAAAAAGGCTTGTATCCTGCTGGCTCAGGGCACAGGCTCACAATGGAGCAGATGCCATTTGCTTTCTCTCCTCTGCCCCTTTCCCCAGCAACGTGCCAAGGCATGGCACCCTTTAACACAGCTTTTTCTATGTGCCCTGTTCTCCATGTGGGGCTGGAAGGGGCCTCTTGCAAGAATGCCGACATAATCCACTGCTTAGAGCCCATTCAAAACAGGGTAGCTTTGCCAAGGCCACCAGCAAGCATGAAACATTTGCTCTTTGCCAGCTGGACCGAACCCACTCACTCCTTTCCCAATGGCTGCCTAGTACTCCTGTACTGGCCCGGCGTGGATCTGAAGTCACTACTTACTGGTAGAAGTGGCTTCACGGTCTATTAGATTGTGTGCCATTTAATCAAACTCACACCATGCTCCCTCCGCTCACTACCGCTGACACATGGGGCTTCCTTAGCTGAGCCTAAGCCTACTGGAGATGTCTGAAATTTTGTAATCGGGAGTGAAAGAAGAGAAATTTTGTCACTCCATATGCTGGACAAACATTGATTTTCCAAGCACGCGTGTGCTTAGGAGGCTATCTTTGATAAGAAACAGTTTGTTAACAAAGGGAGTTTGGGTGCTGAGGGGATAGATCAGTATTTGATTTAGTATTTCCTCTGCCAAGAAGCAGAAATGATTGATCTGCTTTGCAGCGTGACTGATTTTTAGAAACTCCACTATATTAAATGAAACCGATTGATTTTTTTTCTCTGTGTACTTGCAAGAGCTGTAAAACAACAGAGAGCATGAAAGAGTATCATCTTGCAGTCATCAAACCTAGTATGTTTCTTCCCTCTCAAACTCTACAGTGCCACTCAGCCAAGCGTTCTGCAGAGGTGGATTCAGAGGCCATGCCAGAGAACCCTCCAGCAGCAATCTAAACCCCTTCCAGTGGGGTTCATGGGTGAGACAATGACAGGCAGTGTCCTCTGTCTGATATGGCACTGCTAGCGGGCGCCGTGGTAATGCTCTGATTTATACATTCATTTCCTACTCTCATCTGTGGTTTTGAGTCCCCAGCTCTGTAGCAGCATGCTCTGCAGAGGGACACAGGCTCACAGAGGAAGGATGGAATAACACTGATGTGTGCAAGCTGTTTTTTAAGGGCCAACAAAGAAACCCCCAAACCACAACAAAGCACACAACTCAAGTACAAGGACTTTTTCTGTGTTGTTGCAGTTGCACAAGTTATAGCCGAGGAGGGGACAAGATAACATCTGCCCAACCATAGCAAAGCAGTGGAAGCCCATGGCTGTTCATGAAGAGTTTCCCAAAGTTAAACCATAAAGCATTCAGCTCCTTTTTGTTAGAATTAATCTCTGCAGTGAGCACAGAAATAAACTCTTCCCATTTCAAAATAGAAGAGAGAAGAACATAAGGGACAAGAATTTGAGCACTGAACAAGAAGCTTGAACAACCAGGCTGTGCTGAGGAAAAGGATCCCATAAAACCTTGCAGGAGGTTCTCCTGTGCATAGTGCACACTTCTCACATATGAGGGCACTAGTGTGTTTTTGATTGGGAACAGGTTTACCCTCGGTTGCAGCTCATAAGCAGATACAAGGGAATAAAAAAATAGAGGTTTAAATCTGGCCACAATACAATTGTATTTGCAAAGGCATCCCTTAATAAGCCGCCACTAGGTATGGCAGAAAGGCTTTTCTAAAAGGAAATATTGTGATTAAATACCAAGGAGGAGCTAAATCACATTCTGATTTCAGTCTCTGCTATTTATACCTGGAGTCCGACTTGCGAAATCTGTTATTTCAGAACTCCCACCAAGGACGTTGAGAACTGAGTGTAGGTCACCGTACGAAGCAGAAATTGGCCAAAAAATATGCTCCTCTTGACTGAGAGCCAGTTGGATTCTGAGGTTGGTTTCAGGGTTTGGGGTCGCATTCAAATCTGGTTCAGAACCCAAGTCCTGTGGCACTGAAATCTCACGGGTCTCATATTGAAGGAGAATTTCAAATAGTGTTCTGAGATAGTGAGACTTCTACCACACTGAATGGCCCAGAACTAGGCTGTGCAGAGAGTTCCAGTGTCACCAGGTCCAACAGAATGACACCTGCATACCTGCTGCATTCCTCCCCCCTCTCAGCATTGCTGTAGCAGAACTAGTCCCCTGGGTTTCCAACGCTAAGACGCAGGACTAGTCCCAGCAATGGCCATGAAGAGGTTAACTAAGCACAGACGGAGGCCAATATATGTATCTCTCCACATATCCTCGCTGAGGCAATCCGGATTACTGTTCCTGTGTAAATAAAGCATAGTGAGAGTGGGTGGTCAGCTCCCATCCAATCTGCTATAAAGCATCAATTTTCTGGGCCTGGAAAAACTCCAACCATGTTGGCCTGATCCGAGAACGGCTAACTACGCAGCTAATACATAACTGCCACCCCACACCCCCGCTTTCAACAGACACCAAGGATTTCTCTTTGCATTTAATGTCACCTGCTTCTGAAGGGCCTGATCCAAATAAATCAATAATTAATGGAACTGACTATTCATTAATTGATCAAAGCCCATTAATGGAAGGTGGCACCTGGTGAACACAGCTTAGGGTACAGAAGAAAGGGCTATATGAAGGTAGACTGCAAATGGCTAAATTTCATCTCACAATTTCAATAGAATTCCTTTAACTTGTTCGCTCTTTCTTTAGTGTCGTCTGTTACTACAATGGCCACTGTTGTGTTAGGTGCTGAACAGATCCAGAGGAGAAAAAAATAGTCTCTTCCTACCCTGAATCTGCAAACTAAGGTCAGATAAAAGCAATGCACAGATACAGTAAAAAAAACCCTAATCAATCAAGACACCAGTTCTGGTCAGCCTGCCAAGGTGTGATCTCAGCACACCATGTCCCTAAACCGCAGCTAAGATTTAAGCATCTCTGCTAAGCTGGGTTTTAATGGAGAATTTGAAGAAGTCAGCAAAGCTTTCCTTTCTTCAGCAGTGACTGAGCTCTTCGGTCTGAAGAGATTTCAAAGAAACAAGCAAACCTTCAGGCCACTTCAAAAACAACAGCCCAGAAATTCATAACAAGTCACATCAAGCTAGGAAGAAATCTACCCCCAAAAGAGGCATCTGTTCGGTGTGAGAATCCATAAACAGGAAAGGTTGGATTTGATTTTGGAATGCTCTTAAGAGGTACCAGACAGACAGGGCAAGAGCCAGAGCTGTGGTTTGTCTGAGTGCACTGGCATGGTCAAACGTGGATGAAGCACACGCTGCCTGTGCCCACGAGCTGCTCTGGAGTTCAGTCATAGAAGCCAAACTCTGAGCTCTGGCTGTTAGTGGTAGTTCTTTAAAAAACAAATAATATCAGCACAACCAACATACCCCAATACAATATAAAACTACCTGCACTCTAAAAGAAGTCATTTAGGAGGCTGTACAAAACACATTGCCTGGTAAATCCAAGCCTAAGGGGGAAATAACTTTACCTTCTACAGACTTTCAGCCATTTGGATTTTAAAAAAAATTAATCCAAAGGGAATAGAGAATGTAAAATAAACCATAATGTATCCAGGACACAAAATCTAGCACCTGAGTTTAATGTAATTTATCTATTTGCATAAGCCCTCGGCACTTTTGCTTTCTACCTGAACCTTGACTTTCCCCAGTCACTCCCATTTATTTTTTATCTGTTTAAAAAAGCCACAAAATTTGTTAAGCAATTTTCTTTGCTCTTAATCAATCAGAACTTTTCAAACGTTCTCTTGCTCCAGATCTTAATGCATTCGTCCCTTTATAAAGCTCTAACTGGAAATTCCAAAAACTGAAGAGAAAAAGATTGGGAATGGACGCTTGTCTCCTGCAGCAGTCACACATTTCCTAAACGTATTTCACTGCTACCAGTGACTCCATTGCCCTGTATACCTTCTCTTCACATTAACCATTCTCCTCTGAGTGCAAAGATGGTGATACAGATGTTACAGAGAATAACCCTGGTCTGCCCTCTAGACTATTAGTCTAAACCCTAGATTATGTAGTATTTCCCTTAGGTTAGTTTCCATCTCTCACGTCTATTCACCTTGGACGATGATACAGCCGTGCGCAGGACGCTGTAGGATACGCTACAGAGCACTATACTGAAAAACGTTGCTTTAACTACCAGCAGAAGAACAGATCATCTGGGTTAACTGAAACCCCAGAACCTTTCCTGGACAATATACTAAGTTATTTTCTGCCATCTGGTGTCCAGAGACTAAAGGCAGATGTTGCCACTAATCAGAGTCTTCCAGATGGTCGCCAGCCTCGGGATGTTTGTCTTACACAATTCTGTAGCCAAGAACCAAAGACCTATCTTCATAGCCCAAATTCAACAATATTACCAAGGGAAATACCGTCTGTGTGCGCTCACAGGGGCTCATCTGGAAAGAGCACTGTTTGGCATTTGGGAAGCTTCTTATCCTATCAAAGATCTCAAAGTGCTTTGATAACATTAATCAAGCCTCATTAAGCCTCACATGCACGTCTGTAAGGCAAGTAAGGATTTCTTCTGCCTCAGTCACAGAAGAAAACACTGAGGCATTGAAAAGCGACACGTCTCGCCCTGGGCAGGGCTGTTGAGCCTTATGGTATTAGCTTGAATGTTGTGATATATTATTGATGCAATACAATCCTTCCGGGGTCTCAGGTCTTAATTTTTGGTGGGTTATAGCAGGCAATGAGGCAAGTCCATTTTGAGGCCGGGAAAACAAATGAGGAACCTCAACTTTGATTTTTCTATTTAAAGTAAATTAATTCTAATCTCATTATAAAGACTTGACATAAGCATTGTGGCGTGTAGCAAGCTGCACTCTCTCCAGCATCCTCAAATCTCCACTGCCTGTGTATTTCCTGGGTCTGGCCCGTTTCCTAGCCAAGGAATACCTGCTTCCAGATAAAGGAGATAAGAAGTAAAAGTTCGAACCACATTCTTGAGGGGTTGTCCCGAGCAGATCCCTAGTGTACGATCCCATCACAGTTTCTTTCAAACACGGTAAGCGTGTCCTTGCGAGGACGTGCAGGCACCGTGCTCATGGGAAATATTTTGTTGCCTTTTTTTTTAAAGTTTGAATCAACTTTATTCATCTTGGTTATTTTCATTGTAACTCAGATGATCTAAAAATTGCCTAGGCCTCCAGTGTTTACTTTCGAAACAATAGAAAAAGACTGGCTCTCCGTTACATGTATCCCAAGACTTTTTTCTTATGGGTAATTAGAGTTCCTTCCATGGCTAATTAAATTCTCCAGTGAATGAAAACAAATTTCCTGGAATGAATATCATCTTGATTCACTTTGGGCAAAGCCAGGTTTACGTGCTTCTCCCACTCTGTTCTCTGAGGGTGTTGGCTACATTTCTGAAATCTTCTTGTCAACACATGACGATGCAGGGAAATAGTTTAGTCCTGGGGTCTGCACCCTCCTTTGCCACAGATTACAAGAAATTGTGTCTACCTTATTCCTCTTCTCTGCTCTTTGTGACTTTATAGACTTTTATGGTCTGCTTAGAAAAAAAGATTAATGAAGAACAGTCATAATCTATTTAACTTCTCTTTATATAATATGGTTCCATAGTTCTGACTACACCTCGTAGTCTTTGCCAGACCTTTTCTATTTCTACTATATGCTTTTAAGCATGAGCTACTGCTTGACTACCACGGCTATGCGAGTACACCAGGATATATACGGTGGAAATACCTTCTCTTAATTACAGAATGCAAGCTGCCAGTTCACTGCACGGCTTGTCCCCTTACTCAGACATTTCTACAAACTTCTGTCTCCCCATTAGGAAGAAGTCTATGGTAATAAGCACTGACATTCACTTGTTCCGACAACACTGAATTCCCAATAACTTGCTATTCTGCCACATTTCCCTTCCAAGGAATGTACCCAAGTACCTATGAAAAGTGCTCACATGGTTTATGAGTGCACAGCAGCTGATTTTTGTGGCTGATACAGCCACACGTATAGGAGAAATTCCTAGAACTTAGACATTAGTTACAGCAAGTTAATGAATTACCTTTAGTGCCCAAATTCCCCCCAACAACCACTCAAGAAAATGGCACTGTTCTACCTTTAAATGTGTTTTTAAGTTCCCGGTGACGGAAGGATGCAGCCTTTTGCATGATCATGCTCATTTGGTTTTGAGAGCAATTTGCTCTTAACTTGCTGAAGGCCACCAGGAACCAGTTTACAAGCCACTTTGGACTGAAGTGGGGAAGATTCCTCCCAGGGCAGACAAAGATCCGTACCTGGCAAAGTGAGCTCCTTTCCTATGCTTGTTCCCCGGTTATCTCCCCTAGGAGTCTGTATTTTGTACTGCGTGTTCCCTGGGGCAAGGCAGGCCTATACGCTGCATTTGGCAGTCAAGTGAGGTTAAAGTCAGCCCAAGGGAGACAATAAATCATTATCATGGTTAGACTGTCAGCAGATGCCTTTGGAGGCCATCCATTTGGAAGGCAAATTCCTTCCCTCTCTGACGTTTGCTTTCCTGTTTATTCCTTTCAAAGCCTCCATAAATGGTGCTCAGCTCTCCATCATCTTCTGACAGTGAATTCTGTGTCCAATTGGCCTCCAATCATCTCTTGGTGGTAAGCGCCATCACATTCCCTCATGTGCTGGAAAACTTCATTCTCCAGACTAACTTGCAGTTTATCGTTTTATCACCCAGCTTCCATCGTCCTGTCAGAAGGGAGATTAGGACCATGCACGGCATAATAAGGCAGAGCAAGGTGCCACTTCACAGTTGAACAGAAGCAAGTTTTTCTAGAACGTGGCCTCAGAGGCCATACTCTGTCTACTTTCTCTGCACCTACATGTTGTCTACAATGACAGTTTGTGAGCTTGCGTACGTGAACTCAGAGAGCTGTGTTAGCACTTAACTCTTTTAACTGGATGTTCAGGCTATGGTCAGCCTGTTGATGGTTGCATTTCTGTGGAATGAGATTTCCTCAGATATCCTTTTTCTGTGAGGAAATTATACATTTTATTATTATTTAACATATAATTATTTAACAGTCATAAAAATATGAACAATATTTCTCTTCTGTGCTGCTGTGGTTGATGGTGGGTGTCCTCCAGGACCTAGGTTGATCTGCTCCACAAAAAGCTCACAGAATCACTGAATGGTAGAGGTCCCTTCCATCCTCAGGAATTCATCTGGTACAACCCCCCTTGCTCAAGCAGGGCTACCTAGCCCCGGCTGCCCAGGACTGTGTCCAGACAGCTTTTGAACATCTCCAAGGATGGAGACTCCACAACCTCCCTGGCTAACCTGTCCCAGTGCTCAGCCACCCTCACAGTAAAAAAGTGCTTCCTGATGTTCAGACAGATCCTCCTGTGTTTCAGTTTGTGCCGTTTGCCTCCGGTCCTGCCACTGGGCACCACTGGAAAGAGCCTGGCTTGGTTGTCTTTGAGGTCTGCCTGCAGGTATTTATATACCTTAATAAGATCCAGCCTTCTCTTCTCCAGGCTAAACATTCTCAGCTCGCTCAGCCTTCCCTCGTAGCAGAGATGCTTCGCTCCCTTAACCACCTTTGTGGCCCGCTGCTGGACTCTTTCCACTAAGTTCATGTCTCTCATGTACTGAGGAGCCCAGAACTGGACTCAGTACTTGAGGGGTGGCCTCGCCAGTGCTGAGCAGAGGGGAAGGATCACCTCCCTTGACCTGCTGGCAATACTTGTCTAACGCAGCCCAGGATACCATTAGTCGCCTTTGCCACAAGGGCTGTGTTTGCAGCCCTCTGCCCAAGAAGTACTTGCATTCTGGCAGTGGCTCGGTTACTAATTATACAGTTCCTGCTTTACCCACAAAGTTATCTTAAATCATGAGACTTTTAGGACTCACACATTCTGGCTAGTTTTTATACAGCTTCTGAGATTGGAAGCTGTGGAGTTCAGTTTCAACAAATTACACAGAATATACTTATGTTTTAAATGAAGACTGAACGTCCCACAACATCACATGATTCCAGAGTTTGGAGCTTTAAGGAAAAGCCAGTATCTTAGGATAAAAGCCATGAAGGTTTTTAGCACCATGAAGGTTTTAGCACCATAATTCCACGTCGATTCTGCTTCGAAGATAAAACTGTTTCCTAGGCCTTGTGCACAATCTTAGTTTATTGTGGACAATTCTAGGTACGCTGCACAGGTTTTTGGTTTAAGTTTTAGGACTAAAACCCTTGTCTTTGTCTGTTCTTAGAAACACTTCACTTACAAACTGAGCACTGGTTGTTCCCAACTCTTTGCTAAAAAGGCATAAAACAAGTAGACTGTTTTCACCTGTGTGTCAGGCCAATACAGAACAGAAATGCTGTGTTAGGAATGGAATGGACATGATCTCATTTTGTAAGAACTGCAGTTCCTGAATTACTGTTGTTTCCTTAGTAACATGTGAGTTGTTACGTGTGAAACTGCAGGTCTTCTGAGTCAATTAACTTCATTACGCCATGAAATATTGGTGAATTTGACAGTAAGAGGCTGATTTCATACATTGCCTTATGTTGCCAAGAATTTAGCTTGTGCATCTGCTCGAATGCAGGACACAGAAAGGCTAAGGATGAGAAGGCAGCAACTCTACAGGCAGACATCATTTGACCCACTCAATAGCTTAGCTTCAGTCTCTGCAAAATGGGGGGGAGGAACCTCTCTGGAACGGTGTAACAATTAGCATCTGCAAAATATCTTGGAAGTGTCACAGAATCAGACACTGCTTGGGTTTTTGTGTGTTTCTGGAGGTAGCCTGTGATTTTCCTGCTAGAGGCATGCGTGCGGTGGAACTGCTTTACACACTTGCAACTCTCATATTTCATTGGGCAAGAACATGACTTGGACAAAACCTGTGCAGGGGGAAAAAGAACCATGCTTTTACATGTCTTGGAGCCTGAGATGTCACGGGTGGCAGTTGGATGTGCTGACTGTAACCATGGGTTGGGAGGGATGGAGCAAGGACTGTATTCGCTTCCTCTCCTACCACGTAAAAGCCAGACAGAATACTGGGGGTGCACTCAAGCAGATTCAACCTCTACACTGGCATTGATACCTCATCTATGCCATTTTAGAGGTAGTACAGGATGAACTCCAGTCCTATTCTTGGAGCACAAACACACCATATTTGCCCCTATTTGAGTTTTAGAGGCCACAGCTTTTGATTCAGTTTGCATCATCCACAAAAATTTTGTCTCCTGGGTTCTCAGGAGCCAATAAGTAGCACAATGCCAGTGACTCCAGCAACCCTACACACAGCTGTGCTGTTCTAAACCTTAGGAAGTTCTCCGATGAAATGTTTCCCAAGAAAAGCTGACATGAGACCTAAGTTTCCCTAGGTGAGCTGCTCTCCCCTTTTTCCTGATGCTTCAGCCTCTCCCCACATTGCCTCCTTGCCTCCCAGACAAAATGACATAGTGTGTGTTGATCTTTCTTAGCTCTTTCAGAAAGCCAGTTAGAAAAAAACCCTACAGACTGCCAAGAATAATCTAACAGGAAAGCACAGTCTACTTCGATTGGCTATGCCACCCGTGTTGCGATGAGTGGAGCCAGGGGAGGTAAGGAGAGAGTAACACTGGAGGCTGTGCAGAGACTCCAAGCAGGGTTGCAGCTTAGCTGGGAAACAACTCTTTGCTCTTGGTCTCTCCCACTCACCAGGGCGGCCTGTGTGAAGCTGTACCACAGTAAGACCACAGCGTGTGACCACAACATCCTCTGCAACTTGCTCACCTCCCGTGACAAGTCAGCGGGACAACATCTCTGCGCTGACTTCATCACAAAACAACATTCCGTACCTCGGCTGCGCTTCTCGTGCAGGGCAGCGATTGGGTACAAGAACTACATGGAAGTTGACTCTGTGGGGACCCAAATTCACACTTCAGGAGGGTGCAGATTCTTTGAAAGCAGTAGATTCATACCTGCTTACCCCACCGACATCCAGAAAACGCACGGGATTGGTAAGATGACCTTGCAGCTTACCCTTTCACTACAACTCCCCATCCATCTAGATGCAGTCAGCTGGGTAGCTGTTCTCCGGTGTTTGCAGAGATCAACGTAGACTACTTCCATGGATGCAACGTTGCTCTAAGTTTGCTATGCAAAGACCTTTACTAGTGAAGGCAAGGCTGAGTAGAACTTCAGGAGCCTTCTAGACTATTTCCTCCCCGAGGGCAGACCTCACGCTACCAGATGAAAATCACAAGTGCCACATTCTGGATCTCAACGGCAATTTTGTAAATCTGTGAGGAAAGCAGAGTTTCCCCACTCATACGTGCAGTGACTACCCCAGGACTGGAGTCCCCTCTCAATGGTGTGTAGGTAACACTCCTGTCAGAAAAGGAGTCAGTTCAGCCAGGAAACACTCGTAAGGGAAGGTGGCTTCAACCCAGCCAGGACGTTTCCCTCCTACCAACCTTGTCAGAAGACAAGGATGAGGCCTCTGGTGTGTGAAGCATAAAGAATACTGTGCCAGGTGGGGTCGGGATTGTATCCATGATAAGAGAGAGGGGAAAGCCCTTTCCCCCCTGCTGCCTGCCTTCCCTTTCACCAGCTTTGGCAAGCGCTAGAGTCAGCTCCAACTGAGGCCCCAACTGAAACAGAAAGAAATACAACTTAAGCAATTTTCCAAACGGCAACATACAAATAAACACATTAACAATCTTCTCCTCAGCAACCACAGAACATCCTCCCAAAAGCAACACAGCAAGTCACTTATTAGAGACTTAATGAGCTGTGGAAAAATAACACTATTCATTCTCAGCTACTTATTCTCTGTCCTTTCTGAAGTCATAACTCAGGCCACCACAGAACCACACAGGCAGCATGCAAACTCACGGGCAAAGGCACAAGCTCACTTCAGCACACAAGCTCCCAAACAGTATTTGCTGGCTTGTAGCTTTGGCTCTGACCTGGTTTGACTCCAGCCTCAGCTGCGTTAGCCCTAAACGCAAATTGGATCGAGCTCGTGAAAGCTGGAAATTACTACGAGGAGAACGGTAGTGAGTTATCCCTTCTAGCAGTCGATTAGCTATATACTTCACCTTCACTGTATAAGAACTGCAGATATTTCTGTGGTTCATTTTTTTCCCAGGATGCTTTTTCTCAAAGCACGTCATGAAGTGAGGCCTATTTGTATCTTGGAATTCAAAAAACCAGGTACAAGGAAATTATGCGACTTGACCACTTATGACAGTAGAAGGACAGAAGCCATGGCTGATATGCTCCTAGACTGGAACTCTAAGCCCCAAGCACAGTGCCTCCTCCAGCAAGCTTCTACCAAGGTGGAAGGATGATTTCATTTCTACACGCTTTGCCTTACTGCTGTGCTTGGTGTCGCATCCCTGCCTTCAAAACCAGCCAGCCTGTGGCACAGCAGGTTTTTCTGTTCTTATCTCACGTTGGCAATCTGAGATTTACCCTCAGAGAATGTGTTTATACTTCTCCAACTGTCACCAACGTCTGCACCACCAGTCCCAACTCTAAATTCGCTTCCCAAATGAAATAGAAGCCCTCGGTAAATGGGCGCTTCTCCGTTCCCCTTTGTTCTCAGGTTGCCAAGAGGCAGGCCCTGAAATGCCTCCACGCTCCTTTCTGCGCTCTGTTTTAGGCTCCTTTCAATAACATCACTGGCTTGCACAAAGCAGCAGAATGGCAAGCATGAGCACCACTTCTAGATGGAATAAAAGGTACCTGTTATTGCTTTCTTTGAGATACCATCAGACCATACCCCACCTCCGCAATCACACTCCCCAGCAGCGATTACAAGCCCCCTGTTATCAGAGAGAGCAGTCCAAGTTTCAAACACGTGCATGTCCACAAGCAGCAATGCCTGGAGGCCTCCGTTTTGGACCTGAGCTCCGCAGTGCTGAAGATGGATGCCGTTGCAAGGCTTAAAGTGGAGCTCCACACTCAGTCAGCTGCCACCGAATACTACTCAGAGCTGCAAACACTACAGAGGCCAGTGTTAATAAGAACGTGGTATTATTCAGTGCCTCCCATTCAGTAAATCCACAGATGTGAGTGGATATTGGGAAACACCGTCACCCCCACAAACCTGTTTTCTACCAAAGAAGGGATGAAGGCAGACACATCTCAGTGTACGTGCAATGTTTTCCAAAAAAGTCTTCTAGAATGTATTTTAGCAGTTTCAAGAAGTTCACTGAACACTCTTTTCTCCCAATTTATTTTCTGTTTCACAGGTTTTTTTTCTTGGTCTCAGTAAAACCTGATGCTCACAAAGTGCAGAAAGGTTGTATTGATCAGATTTTCTTTTCCTCACAATTTAACTTGGAAACGTCTAATGAGCTTCAGAGATTCAAGATTTTCTGGCTCTTAATGCAAACCAGATCTGGAACCGGGGCGAGGAGTTATCTACTAGCCCATGGAAGATTCACATACTTCACACAGTTCAGACGATGGGCTGACTGAAGCTGGTTGCATTCACGTCTCAAAACTTAATAAGAATTGCTTCCTATCCTGCTTGGTTTCAAAGAGCAGGAACAATCTAACATGCATATCAACTATTTACTTTCTGCAAAAGGTCTGCCAAAGAAAACTTGTATAAAACCGCAAGGTTGTTCAAAATTTGGTCACATTCCTTCTGTTTGCAAAGCTGAGAGCACCTGTAGGCTAGTAAAGGGCTGCCACTAATAGAGCTATACAATTTATAAAGAGCTGCTATGGACACATCTCTTCTATCCTCATGATTAGCCTTTATTAGTCATGTATAAATGAGATCCAGATATTCACAAAAGCTCAGTTCCTTCCCTGAAGACACTTTTGCAGATGGGACTGTGAGCTAGGAATAGCATGCGTCACTCATTTTTTCTTTCCTGACTGGAAAAAAACCCCACCAAGTAAAAGCAACCCATTGATGTTTATCAGAAGAAATTATCTTTTTGTCCGGGGTTTAGCTGCAAGCATCTCAAAAATCTGATTAAGATCTCTGCTTTTTTCAAGACATCAGCTTATACTAAGACCTCACAGAAATCTCAGGAGGAAAGGAGCCTGTACAGGTCTCAGGGACAGTGAGAAGTCTGATACAGCTACACAAAGCACCAAGAAGAAATTGGGCTAGTCTCTGGTTAATATTAGAGCTAGGAAAATAACAGCACACATCTTTAGTTCTTAATGACTTGGATCTTCTTCTTATTGACTGGGAGACCAGTAGTAGGAGATAAGAAGAACCACTTCTTGATGACTGGGACCAGCTCATCATGTCCATCTTTCTCCTCCATCACACAAAACCATTTCTTCTACAGAAAAGACAGACATGGCTTTAAAAGCCGTATTACTAATACATCAGCTTGCGACGTGAGAATAGCCCCTGCCACAGGTCACGTGTTCGTCACGACCGCCGGCTGCCTGAGGCTTCCCTTGTTTAAGAAAGAAACCCAGCACGTGACAAACCTGTGTGGTAAAAGTCACACCCGCCTCCCGCCTGGCCAACACGAGCAATAGTACAAAAAAAATGCCGTCGGGAAGGGCAGGGTGAGGCTGTGGTGGAGGAACTCCCCTGTTTAGAGCAAACACCGCAGCACGCCAGGCAGGAGTCATCTGTTCTGCCTGGGTGAAAAAAAAAAAGACCCCACTTTCAGCTCAATATTTAGACCAAGAGCTGGACAAATACTAAAAGCTTTTTTTTTTTTTTTTTTTTTTTTTTAAAAAAAGTCGGTGGTCTGCTTTGTGGCAGTTCACAGCTCTGGCATAGAACTACCAATAAAGAACTATAACCCTCTGCCCCATGTGCCAGAGAGGGCCATCAACTGCCCAGATCCACTGGCTTCTGCTACAGACACAACCAGTGACCAGCATTGTTTCAGAGCTTCTGACAAGAGAGAATAAAGTTTTTCCCTTTGTTTGCATTAATTATGCACATACCACTGAAATTCCTGAACAATCAACCCTTCTCTAGCTTCCTTTAAGGCTCCATCCTGCAGGATGATGAGCCCTGAGCCAATAAAGCACCTGACGTGCTTGGACCTAACGCAGAGAAGACTTATTGTGCTCACAGAGGGCTGTCTCAGCTGCGGCCGGGGTTTTCAGCTGCACTGCAGAGGTATACCTCCTAGCATCAGGCGGGTTTTTTGCTGTCAAACGAGCTCTAGGAATGTGAAACGGTTTCCTATATTTTGGATCTTTGAATATAAATCAAATCAAAGGCTTCCGAGCACAGCCAGCCACTTTATTTTATAAACCAACATATTTGTGGTATTTGTGTTCTTCAGAAGTAAGCACTTGCCGAGATTCATCCATATCGCAGAGTTCAGAACACTGATTACAAGGAGCTAAAAACCAGCACAAAATAAAACCTAAAAAACCCACTAACCAAAAGATCTGGCCTCGAGGGGTGTGTCAGCACTGCTGTTGGAAAGTAGAAGGTAGCTCATGTAGGAGGAATCTGTCTCAGGTCCGTCTAACCTTATCAGGCAGCAATCACAGCAGAGCTAGCCAGCACCGAGCACAGCCACGGACCACGTGTGGAGGCCGTAGATTATACACACAATACCGTTCCTATTATAGTCCATCAATGCATTTGTCTGTTTTCCCCATTACATTTGTTCCCAGGTCTCCAATTCTTCAGTTCAACCGCCTGGTCAGGGCACCTTAGCGTAGATAGCTCCCTTTTCTTGTCCAAGCTTGCAAGATGAGTGTGGATTTTTTACCAGCTTTGTTTAGCAAGATCCACTGACCAGTCTCCTTTGCCAATCACAAAATACTTCTGAGAAATTAAAGCTGTGACACACTTATTCCACAACTTGCAGGACAAAGCCAAGTGGATCCTTTCCAAAAACATTGCAGGGCTAGTGACTGGCTCTCTTCTCACAGATCTGAACACCTCATATCCCGACAAATCATTTTGCTTGAAGAAATCCCAATCAAGGCCATTAACCCAGAACACGCATTTCATTTTGTGGTGGAAAAGTCACTAGGGGAGCTCAGACAGAACACTAAGTTAACTACGCACACGTTACTGCATAGGCTGGAAAGCATTGGAACTGCCCATCAGGACCCATAAGCCCTAAAAGGCTGCTAGCTAAATTTGACAGTCCCTTAGCTCAAGCGTCAGCCTGTTTCTGAAGTGGAAGGCTGTACATATATACAGCATATAGTGATCAGGAATGTCTAGGAAGTGCTTGCAGCATCTAGCAGAGCAAAAGCAGAAAAGTCTTATGTGGACATTTGGTAGTATAAAAAGAGATATGAGTTGAAATGAACCTTAAAGTTCAGTTAAGGATGGTACTGATTATAGAATCCACAACCATGGGCCAAAAATTAAACCATCAGCTTTGCAAAAGTCAAGTCACATAATCAGAACAAAAACACCTATCAAAGAACTGTACAGCAATGGTCTTAGACACTGTAGCCTGCAGTTTGGTCGCTGCCGCACATGTGGCTGTCACGTTAGAGTCCTATATTCTTCCCACCAAACAGGAACTACAAGCTATAAGAAATTGCTTTCAAATCAAAAAGGTGAAAAAGCTACTTAGCTATGTCTTTTACTGCTTGCTGCCAAAAGTGTCCACAGCATAGAAAATCAGTTGAGCTGAGGTCTGTATAGAAGTTGGCCCTGCTTTGCGCGTGGGCTGGACCAACAAACTCTAGAGTTCCTTCCAACCTATATCACTCTGTGTTTCTACAATGCTCCTGTCCGTTGGAGACAACGGTCTGCAACGTGCCACGACCAGCACAAGTTCCATCACTCATCCTTCCTCGCTCGGCAAGGCGCGGGAGGCCAAGACTTCAGCAGATAAGCCACGAAGCCCATCGTATAAGACTGGCAGGCAGGACCTGGATAAACCCAAAGCGGAGAGCTGGTTTGTAGGCCTGTCAACCCGACTAGTAACCCCCAGACAAAAGAAATACCTATGAAGAAATATTTATTTTAGTGCACATTCCAGACTATCAGATTTCTGGCAGTTTGACTACAGCAGTCTTGGAATCATGAGCCACGGGCCAAACATGACAGTATCTCTGCGCACTCTTAATCTTATTTCACTGGGAATTGCAGCTGGCCCCAAGCAGCCTCCAAGGAATCAACTCTCTTTGTCTTCTTTTCATGTCACCTAAGGGTGTCTGACATCCCAGGCAAACTTTCCAGCTCCGTGCTGCACAGATACTATTGGCCTGAATTTGCACACATATATTTTTGTGTGCATTCACTTTACTAATTTGCACATGCCTGCGTGACAGAGGTCTTTTGGAGTATATCTTAGCTTTGCACTGGCCTGGGATTTGCACATGGTAGATTTAATTTCACTTTTGTTTATGCTGACTTCAACTCAATAAATTCAGAAGAGTTCTTCTGAGCGTAGCTGAGAGTCAGAAGCCAACCAGACATGGAAGTTTTAAAATGGAGCAAGGAGGAATACGATGAACCTCACTGGGACACCTTCTGGGAGTGACAATGAATTTCAGAGGTTTTTTTCCCCTCTATTAGTTTTTTTATCTTCAGACATTTTTAGAACCTCTCTGAAGTGAGGTACTCTCAGCCACAGGGTTTTTTCCCTAATTTTTCTTAAGACGTTCACACTAGAGGCCTGAGCTCTGGAAATGTTCTTCCTAAGGTATTTTACAGATGGAATGAAAGGAGAAATACTGGATATGTTGCAGGAAGCCTTCTGGTTTATTTTTGCAGACACATACAGCTCAGGTCAGAAAAGTCTCCAGATTTTGGGGAACTTCTCCAAACCCCAAGGTCTAAACACATTCATCTGCAGATGGTCTGAGAAAAGAACTGCCCTTCTCTTGAGCTCAAATCATTTGTTTGGGGGAGTATCAAACAGCTGTAAGTAAATGCCAGGGAGTTAGGGCCAAGAGACTGCAGAGTGATAAAAGCAGATAGACCTGGACCTCAAAGGGACCAGCTTTCCTTTGTAGAAGTTCCAGTGCTGGCCTAAGTAGCACATTTCACAAGCAGTGAGGTGGCTGGCACTGCACAGACCGTCCAAAATTATTTAATTCACTTTTCCACAGCCAGACAGGCCAGAGCCAGGCAGGTGCTTAATAGCAGAGCAAGGCTAATTAAAACCACCATTGCAAAAATCTGACCAAGGCTCCTTAAAAAAAAAACCCAAAATATTAATGATTGTCCCTCTGGAGCTCTGACAGAGCCTATGGATGGATCCTCCCAGTGCCCTATGCTGTGCTGGAAGCTGGGGAAGCTGCTTTAGTACTCGCCATGCACTGAGAAAAGACAAGTTGGCAGGAGGTATACCAGGCGCTTTGCGATGACCTTAAGCCTGGCTTTCTTGCCCAGGGTGAAGCTAGAAAGATCACGCACTTTATTTGCAAGGATGCACCCTGGCTGCTGAAACAAACTGGGAAGAAAAGCACACGCAGCAACAACAGCACAAGCTGTTTAAAGAAACATCAGTAAGGCTGCCAGCCGTGGATTTCTAGTGCTCTGCTGGCAGGTGCCTAATGTTATGGGGCTTACCACTGGTCAGACATGATCGTGCCTAAAGGCTGGGCAGGCAGGCGGACTCCGTTTCCGTAACACATTCTGAATAGGACTGGTTAAGGGATAGTGTGGAGATCGGTACAGAACGAGAGAAGACAAAACCTGCAGTGGTCACTCACCACCTGAGTGATGCTGAACATGTCACACACCTCTCGGTTTCTCTCTTCACACTAGGAGATTGTCAAGGAAGCGGCTGTCTGTCCTAAAGGCCTCATGTGAGGATACTAATGTAAGATTGAAAGTGAAAAGCAGCCGGCATGGACACCTGTTTTCCCCAGATGAAAAGCCAAAGTAGATACCCTAGAGGCTGACCCACAAAGAATCAGCACCACAATCACCATGAATCTGGAACCTTTCTTTCCACAGCTTCCTTCAGAGGCACCCAAACCACGGAAATGTCAAGTCTGCAGGAATGAGGTAGAAGGGCCAATTTTCCGATGCCCTGTTCAGAGCTGATCTGTAGCACAGACTTTGATAAAAGCTGGTGAATACCCCGACACCCTGACTGCTGACCTTTTAAAACCATACGATATTTCCTGTTAAAGACTGCCAGAAGGAAGTGGGTTAACTACAGCAATCAAGCACCCACAACAGCACTGCAAGTTAATGCCCTAGGGAGGTGAAAGGCACCTTGGAGGAATTCAAACTGCTTTCAGAAGGATTCGTTCAGGCTGTCTGGCCTGTAGAAACACCCAAGTTGTATTCAGGAGGGGTTCTTAGGCTCATAGCAAATTAGGAAGGAAATGATCGCAATGGGTCATCTATTTCAACGCATAAACCACATGAAGCTAACCTAACTTCTTCAGAAGCCAAGGGCCACCTGCGAAGCACTGGAAACGTGTACTGTCCTTTACCAGTCCCACTTGAACCTGGAGCACTGCAGTCACTAGTCACAAGGCAGTGCTTCTTTTGAAGGCTCACTCCAAGGATTTCTCTCAAAAGCTTAAACAGGAGAGAAATGTGAGCAAAGTGATAAAAATTAAAGGAGGTTGTGTTTGTTTCTCCAGTAGGTTAAGCAAAGGAGAGGGAGGCACTGCCAGACCACACAGTTCTGTTATTCAGGTATTTTTTTTATAAAAGGGAGACAACCGAGTTTTTGTTTCTTTGGTTCATAAATACAGCACGTGGGTGGTCTCCGGAGAAACACACCAGCCTAGGCTTCCCTACCCCTAGTCTCTTCCCAACCGTTTTATGGCACTGCTAATACCTGGTGGTAATGTCATTAGTGTATTTCTGTGGGCAAGGAAAATACTTCACATGGAACGACAGCAGGGCCTCTCTCCTGAAGGGACAGCTGCCCAGCCTCTCTTTTCTGTTATTGCCAGCATATTTCTTTGAGCCAGTGGTTTGGTGCCTGTGGTTAAATTTGCAGATGGCAAGACTAGCTTTGGAAGGTCCAACTCCCTGGCTGGTGAGACCTGCAGAGCAGTTGTCTCTGGTAACGCCAGCACTTGGCCTGGCAACTAATTCTGTCTGCTGGATGGAGGGGACGATGAAAATATAGCTTGTACTTTATTGCAGGCCTGGGAGAAGGATGTTGCTGTGGCTGCCTTTGCACAACAGAGCAAGGATAGACCTTTTGCTACGGCCGTCATCCTGCGCCAGCAAGTGACAAAAAGTCCATGCTCAGGAGAGCCTGAAGCGAATAACCAAGGCTTGGATGCTAAAAAAAATGCAAGGCACTGAACACCAGTCAGCTTCATTGCAGTCTCCCACTCCTTTCAGTCTTAAGAGAGACTCATAACCTCTGACGATGAGGCACAGATGCGTCTCACACAGGGCTATAACTAGGTAGCGGTTACTTGTACAATACATGTTACTGTTAGGGACAAAAGAAATGGCTAAGTGTAAGATTTCAGGCTTACCATTGGATTTCCTGCCCTTGCCTGGAAGAAAATTATATCTGCGTCATTCAGTATATGGGAATTTCCTCTCTTAGATTATATAAATGTTATTTAAAGAGGTACTGAGTAGATTTCAAAACATTTTAACCGTGGGAAGGAATGTTTGCTATCAATTTATTCAAAACGTTGCATTTATTCGTGATGTTTGGGTTAACATGTTTGTCCCTGAGTAACAAGTCCTTACTATTTAAATATTTCTACAGCTCTTTTTGCTGTGCTACTATATTAAGATTATCTAGCAATAGATAATATATATATAGTTATCAAACTTAAATGCTCAGATACTGACAGAATAGAAATATTAACATTAACATAATTATTTATATTCCTCAGTATGTAATCAGGTATCGTGGAGAATTTCCCAGACTGAATGCAGGATCTCTGTGACTGTATGCAACTCTGGGCAGCCACCCCCTTGCTCTGTGCCTCACCGCCCCGCAAACCAACTTCATTTGAGATTGGTGACTCCTACAAGGCAGGTGTAAGATGAAGGTGAGCGCTGAAAGTAGCTGGCTCGCCCTTCTCACTCAGGCCTGTGCCGCCGGGCTGCTTCCCTCCAGGCACCTGGGGCCTTCCCGAGTCCCCTTTTCCAAAACTGCTGAAATCAGAGTCAGATGCAAGAACCCTCCTGACACCAGTGGGGTACGGCTCAGGCTCCCTGCTTCCATGAAGAAAGGGTAAATCTATGGCAGTTGCTTAAAACCATGCAAGGAAAGTACTGGGAGGAACAAGCGTGGACCCTGGCTCAGCCCCCACCCAGCTAGAGAGCAGTAGATGGAAGAACACAGGTAAGAACAAGCAGGACCTTATTTATGCAGAAGTATCTATTAATGCAGGACTAAACTAGGTCCCTGTACCAAATCAGTAACTCTAAACTAACCAGGTTTCCCTTCCTCCCCTACTCATGGTGCTTTTCCTGAGAAATCAAGGTCACATGCATTTCTACCGCTTTTGGACGACTTTGTTCCTGCTCCCAGTCACCCTTCTGCTCTCATTTTCATACTTAATGCAAAGCAGAACAGTCTCTGGTCCTTTCGGCAAGCCATGGGACCTTTCCCTCTTCCCCACCTCTTAAATATAAAAAGCATGCACCATAATCTTCCCTTCAGTCATGAAAAATACAGTATAATCTTAAGTAAATATTAGTGTTCTACTTACGTAAATACAAACTGCCATTGAGGGCTAAAGCACTGAGCCTGTCAAAACCCCAGACTGAACATATTTCTTTGGAAAGGACAGTAGGGGTCAGGAATGAAAGATCCTTTGGTGTTCAGTATGAGTTAGGGGAAGAGTTCTGCTGAAAAAAGAATGGGCCAAATAAGAACTTCATCCTAGAGCTCTTGGAAAAGAGCGAAAGGGGACCTTAGAATACCTTAGAATAAGGTTTTCTTGATTTATTCCTGAATAAGTATCTCCTGCTTGCCATTCCACCCCATTTCTTGCCGCCTGCTGGGCAGGGATATATAAGAAACTGGTTTAGGGCAAAAGGTGGCTGATGAAATGAGGACAGTGTCCTCCCCCTTCGCAGCCACTCCAGCTCTGAGAAGAGGAGGAGGATGTCATAGCACCCACTGCCAAAACATCTCTCATTCAGGTTGCCATGTTATAGACAACACTGCCTCCTCTGCCTGAGCCGGGGGAGGTATTTTTCCTTCCCCGTTCATTCTCCAGGACAGACATATGCTGCAGACAGCTAAGGAGGCAGCAAGAAGAGACACCGTGCTGTTTACCAAATTATCATCTAGATCAGCTGCTGCTCACAAATTTTAACAGAACTAGATATTCTGGGAGCGCCAGATCTTTAGGTTTTAAAGGCGCCCATGCTTAATAAACATAGATGATCTTCAGCACATTCCACTTTTCGTTATTGAATCTGATGTTTCCAAACCCTCCAGCCCTGCCAGGTCCTTTCACAACCCAGCAGTGACCCCACTGCCTTTGTGTTCTTCTTTTCTTTCCCTCTGGCCAAGTGCGGCAGGTTTCTGCCTCCTGGGTGGAAAGAAGTGTAAGGCCTTTTCCAAAAGGTCTGGCACTGACTGTTTCTGTAGCCCTCGGACACTGTAACTTCACCAAGATGAGCACTTCTCACTGTGAAAGATAGGATTCATTTTGTGATGCATTCTTGTACCTCTCCAGACAGCTTTATGGTTACACCATCTCCTGGTGCTGGTATCCAGCTCCCAGCCCCAGGCTCTCTGCTTTCATCAAGTAAAGTGGTCCCTTATGCTCATACTTTATAACCAAGAGGTGGAGGTAAAGGGCAAAAGCCACCCAGCAGCCTATCAGCTTCTCTACTACTGTTGGGCTTTGGCTCTTCAGGTCTGCTTCAAGTCCCGTTACACATAAAGGGCGTACACAGCTAATTTGACCACAGACCCATCCCTGGTTCAAGTCCTTAACCAATCATTTCCCCACAATTTCCTACAGTATCTTGGATCTATCCCACCCATTAAGTTCAGTATGATATTTATCTAACACAGCTTGGCCTTTTTATTTTCACACCTGCACTTTATCAGCTGCATATGGATATTTCTGATAAGTTTATCCATCACAGAGTTGGTTTTCCCTTTGTCAAGAACTGGAGTGATAACTTTTATCTCCCGTTGCACATCACAGAGTGGATAATCAAATACAAAAGCACTTAGGGCTGTAAATTACTGATGATGACTGTAATCATGGGGACAACACATAACATCTTATTTCCAACTGAGTTAAGAGGTATGTCTAGCTCCAAGGAAATATTTGCCAGAAAGGGATAACACAGAAACTCTGCTGATCAAAGCCAAACATCCCTTGGCCCATAGGATTCCCATCACCTATCATGAAGTCCTTCACGGAGATCAAAGCATTTCATCTGCGCTAATGACCGAGTCATGGTTTGAAGAAGGCACTGTTATTCTTCCCATTGTATTCAAGAGACCCTGACTTAGAGGAAAATACAGCAACATGCCTGAAGTCAGCCAAGGACTCAGAGCTACAGGTAGAACCTTTCGGTCTCTGGCCCTGTGCGTTTCTATAATGCCCTTCTCCCCCTGGCAGAGCAGGACAGGAGGGAAGGCTGGATCCTATTACTGAACAGATTAATCCTGTCAATTTTGTATTAGTCTTTAAAGCATCAGAGACATTCTACACTTGGAACCTGCTGTGTGTCCCATCATTACTTTCTCTAAGCATTAATTTCAGACCCTTTTTTTTTGTCTCATGCCCTTTTATAATTCCCCTGCTCTGAGCCAAAGCCCTCTTTGTTTCATAACTGCCATAACTTTGATATAGACATTAGATTTCAGAACAGAGCTTTGTCAAAAGAAGGTTTCTGAATATTGCTGACAACAAGAGAACAAATCGAAGTATGCTGTGCATCTCTGCCTTCAGGTTCCCGTGGGCAAGACTTGTCTTTCTATCAGATGTTTGTATTGTAGGTAGCACAGAAGTAATCAGCTGCTTACCCTTTTACAGAGCTGTTATCTTCCGACCCCCCCGCTGTCCAGATGTGGGACAGTGGCATAAAACACATTCAGAAAACCCAAGTCCTACCTGGCAGGTGTGGCCTCCTGAGTGGTGACTTAGGAGGCACTTATGGTCTTTTATACTGCTGCCTTTCACAAAAGCAATATGCTAACGTGGTGCTGCAGCTCGTCAGCCTGTACACATGGACAGGCGTTCGGGTCTGTTGAACTCACTGTGCACGTTAGGCATGCTCAAATCTTTCCCTCGGATCCACCAGCAGCACACACAGGCTGCCTGGCTCCGTGCAGCGATACTGCTTACCTCTGCTACCCGCAGGCCAGCTTGCTATTTTTGGTGCTAGTGCTTCTCTTTTGCCGACTCACTCATATGACACCTTTATGCATTTGTAAAGAGAACCTGAAACCACAGGGGCGTTTAAAGGCCAAATCCCCACTGGCCTCAGTGGGATTTAGAGCCCCAAATACCTTTGTGAATCTACAAGCGGACGAAATGCCAGGAACCAGTCATAGCTAAAAGACGGGGGGGGGGGAAATAGATGAGCTCAAACTCCTAGCCTTGCAGTCAGACTAAACGAACCCAGCTTCTTCCCCCAGCTTTCTGTCCTTAGTACATACAACTGTGAGCACAGGAGAATAATCACCTATATCCAGTTGCTCCTCCTAAGCCCCCCCCCAACTCTGCTTTATGACACTGAAAGCATGCACAGCCCATTTTAACATTTTCCAGCCCGAGAGCCGTAGTCCAACCAGGGTGGGCAAACAAACGTCTCGTCACCGCCAAGTATGGTCCAACGTTGGCTCCAGCAAGAAATTTCCAGCCACTATGGAGCCAGACACATTTACATTCCTCTATTTGAAGTAAAACCCTAATCCTTTGGAAGATTTGCAGTCTGAGCAAGAGCTGTGCTCTCACCCATGCCTTTAAGGTTTCTTTCTGTCTTGCAGCAAGGGGCAGCAGCAGACTTAGAAAGAAGGGGCTGTTAAAGAAAATGGACTGGATGTTCGTGAAGGAGGCTTTTCTTTTGTTTCAGTTCTTTGAGGGCTGTTAAGCTTTTCCCTGATTTACCTTCAGGATCTCACCTCTAGGAATTGAATGAAGCCTTTTTTTCTTCTTATTTTACCAGCAGGTAAACAAAAATGTGTAGAAGGAAAGCGTCTTGCCTGATACCATCAAAAAAATTAAAAGATTTCAGAGCAGAGCCAGCATGGGAACTCAAGAGACTTGGATCCAGGAAGGCAACTAACGAACATTGACCCAAAACAAAGGTTTGTCACAATTCTGATCACTCAAAAGGGTCATTAGCAGTTTAGCCTTTCCCTGCTGGTTGGTGCCCAGAATTGTCACTCTCTTTCCCATTAGAGGATTGCATCAATTTTTCCTGCATCCATTGTTTTGCTCCTCACCCTCCATCTATTGGCAACTGGTGGAATTCTTCTAAAAACTGGGATATATTTGGAGTCAGAAGGAAGATGGTTCCGGCCTAGTAAGTGCATGCCTTAATGCCATAACTTTTCCAACCCTTAGAAGCGATACACCTCAGGTACAGGCACTTCACCAGCAAATTGGTCGACAACATGCAACATCCAGCCCCTGGTTATATGCCTTCTTGAACAGTTGAGTATTTCCGTAGAGCTTAAATATTATGAAGCAGCCTTCCTTGCTGAGAATAAAACAATGGGAGAAATAAACAAAGGGAAGGCTAATCTTTTTGTAGCATGCAATGCACCAGTTCATGAACTTCCAGGATCACCTAGTCATTGTCTTTTGCAGGAAAGGAAGAAGTGCTAATGCAGGTGAGCACGCAGGGAATTCCTTCAGGAACTGCTGAATACACTCAATACTCTGCCTTTCTAATTCTTAACTCACTGACTGAAAACCCACTTCTCAGCAGTTCTCAGCACTTCGTGGGAACCAAGACATCCAAATGGACAGAGGACATAGCCCCATGCTTCACACTGGCCCATCCACTCAGACAACAGGCCAGAAATCACGTTTCAGAGTAAAACGTGGCTGAGATGTTTGCAGATAACGATAGGAGCAGCAGAACCTACCAGGCCTTGAAACTTGTCACAGCCCTGCACAAGTCCTAAGTGCTACGCTGACTGACTAAAGCACAGAATGTTAGCTCTGGTTATATCTGGAAGAGCCTAAGAGAGCAAATTTCCACATTGCCATGCATGCAAAAATGTAGAGTGGCTATTTCTGGGACGCAAGGATCTAGCCAGGCATCGTGCTGGCAAGGCTTTGGCAAGCTTCCTGAGGGCATCTCTGCCAGCACACCAGGCGCATTAGCACGTCCAAGCCTACGCCTTCCCTGTGACACCCAGCACCCTCTCCTGTTTCCCTGCTGAGGTGAGGCTGCACAGATTAGAGGAGAGCTTTGGGTGAGCACATGACGGTTATATTGCCCAGGCTGGGACTCCAGGATGTGGTTGTGGCCTGGATCTCAGCCTTGGCCCCCAGGCAAGATCACTGTAAGTATAAGGGCTCTCACTTCCTTCCCGATCAAGGCCAAGGGCTAGAAGCAATCTCAGGACGGGTCAAGTGAATGCCTTTTCACTCCTGGAATTCCATACAGATTACCTAGCAAACCATAAATTAGTCCTGCTTCTGGATTTGCAGTCAAGGGCTTGGACTTGCTGACCTAGTCTCTTGTTTCTTTCAGCGCAGACATTGTGAAACTCTGATTTTCCTGTTTTCTCTCTCCTTTAAAAAAAAAAAAATATCTTAAAAAGAACCTTAACGGTTCTTTCGCTGGATAGCCTTACACATCAACTTTCCAAGCAACGTTACCACAATGGTTTCTCCTTTCGAATGTCAGGAGCAAACACTCCTGCTTATTTTGTGTCTGCAGACAGTTCACCTACCCTTTTCAGGAGGATGAGGGAGTACTTGATGTAGGGAGCAAGGGTTAAAACTGAAGAAAAACGTGCTCATTCCATGCTAAGGCATTATTCTTCCCACACTTGACTCATATCACCTCACCACTACCAAGGTAGCTGTGAAAATAGAGTGAGTAAACCTGCTGCAAAACTCATACATGCAATATTCTCATTATTTTAGCTTTGGCCAGCTACAGGAATGTGGCAAGACTCTGCCTTCTCAGCAGTAACACAGATCTACTCTAGTCATACTCTCCAGCTCCTTTCGATCATTTGCTCTGCCCTTCTAAGGCTGGGCAGTATGTGACTGAGCGGTGGCAGGGGTGCTTCCCGCAGCCTGCAGTGACAGAGTTACCTACGTGTTGGCCCTCGGTTCTCTGGGCCTGTGGCCGTACTGGCTGAAATCATGGCGTATTTATCTGCATAGCAAAGAGGAGCAGGTAGTGGGAAAGACAAATGTTTCTTTATAAGAAATCGCCAGCTCATGCCAAAGGTGTGGATTCTCCCATCACAGTTTAGGGTCTCTGTTTCCCCTCCTGAGAACCTTTCTGTGAGAGGCTTAAATTAAGAGATACATATGCAGAAGTCCACTCTGGAGGCAGTACTGACCGTGCCTGTTGTCATATCCCGGCTATAAACAACACATGCCTCCAACTTCCCTTGCTGGCTCAGGCATATTGCAGAAGCGCCACGGTTCCCAACAGTCATCTCACTGCATTTCATATCACTGGATAAATATAATAATAGATAATAATAAATTATTTCTGTTTCAGATCCTGTAGCTTGTGAGAAGAGTAGCTCTGGAACCAGAGACATTCCAACAGGATTACAGTTAAGTGGTTAATAACCTCTGATGAGGATCATTAGAATCTGAAAGGAAAAACAAAACACTACAGAGGAAGGGGAAAAGGGAAAGGCAAGCTGGCTTTTGTGCCACAGTGCTACGGCATCTGCTGCTGAACAATTCTAGCACTCAACCAATTGCAATACCATACAAATCCTTCCAGCTCCGTGTCTTTCCAACCTTCTTCAGGCTACGGCTACACTTATTTCCAGCTCTTTCCTTTCTATTGTGCTTAAAATCACACCCAGAAGAGAAAACTAATCCAGCTTGTACCATCTCAGTGAACTGGACAAAGCCAGGCTCTGCCCATTTGAGAGAGTCAAATGTGTTGACATTAGACAGTCTCATCACAATTTGATCGTGAATCATCATATTTTTCAGTTCTTTGACAAACTGTGCCACAAAAAAAATAATTTTCCCTTGCCCAGAAAAGAAATAAGTCTGTGGCAGAGCCAACTCTGACCCTGCAGGATAACTTCCCCTTCCCCTCTCTGCCCCACCACCCCCAGCTCTGTGTAGAACATTGCTCCTTACAACAACATGTAAAACAAATAACCTTCAGGTCCATTTTGCTGGCAGGACAAAAAGCCCTAGCTCTCCACATAGAATGGGGCTCGTACCTGTGGAATACGACAAGGAATCATCCTATGATTCTATAAATGTCTCCGTGCTGCCCTCATAGCCATTTTTCTGAGAGGGCTCCATGGGTTCTGACTGGGTGGAGTAAGTCTGAAGAGGAGATGGTACAGGGAAGCAGGCAGCTCTTCTTCATCCTTTATGTTCCTTTAGAGTTTTTTTTAAATATGTTGAGAAAAAGGCACAAGCCATTTTGACAGCTTCTTTACGGCATTTTCCAGAAGCCTGAAATGGGATTCAAGTGACAAACCTCCAAATTCCTGTAAAGTTCCTCTGTGTGCCATGGCAAATTAGGAATTTGCTGTCCAAACCACATATATTGAACTGGCCCTGATCCTGCTGCATTAACATTCTGATGTGTTTTCCTTTCCCTCCGTTTCATTCCCTTTGGCCAACTACAATTGTTACACATCTGTGAATCATGATTTCCTCGTCATCAAGGCTGACCCACTAATAACAGCATTATTTGCATTATAGTCAGCCTATTTTGCTAGACATTGCGCAAAAATCTAGAAAATGACAGACCTTGCCTCACAGAGTCATCAATAGAATTAGACATGTCTCTTCTTACATGGAGAAGTGGGAGGTTCTCGAATTCACTTACGTGTTTGTTCAGTGGTTGTCTGAAAATGGTACTCTGAGCCGTCCCTCGATTAACTAGTTTCCACACCACTCCAAAAGACCAGCCTTCATGACTGGATTTGCCTCTCATCATCAGAAAGGTCAAGGAAGCAATAGGTCTTGAATACTGAATCATCCTCTTGCTGCAAGGGAAGGTGATAAGGAACATGCTCTGCTGATGTTTATGCTCTCTTTTAATTGAGCCTGACCTGAACAGTGCTCCTTGTTTTTTCACTGCTACCCTGATAATCTTTATGACGGCCACTTTATTTTAGAGTGACTGGTATTTTTCAGAGCTGAGGAGGAACACTTTTGCAATGCTCATAAGTACACAAATAATGGATGATCTGTTTGTCTCTCCCTTGCCACTCATCCATCCTCACTGACAACTGTATGTGAATCTACATGGGCCAAGATCATGTAGACTGTAAGAACCCCAGTGAAGTGAACTGCCTCAAACAGGCATGGAAGTGCTTTAAGGTTTAGCAACATCAGGCTGACCACAGGAGGTGTTTTGGTCATGTCTTCCACTTCAGAGGCACAAATACGATACTGCAGGTGGTCATGAAAAAGTTGCCGACATGCCAGTTCGCTGGGTGCCATCTATAGGTAACCGAGGACAATCAGCCTACCTTGCCTACTTGTGATTTATCAGTCAGGTAAATAACATTCTAACTGGTGTTATAAACCTCTTTTCCTAGACTGAATTGGCATTTAAACATGCAAATTCAGTACTGGTTTTCCATATCACAAATCAACAAGACAAGAAAGAGTTTGCATGGTAGAACTGAAATGGATGCTAACAGACATTAATGTCAAAGCTACTAGATTGTTAACATTTTCTTCCAGCTTTTTAATTAAAAAAAATTTAGATGACTCCAAAGACGTTCAGTGCATTTTTAAAGCAAAATTGACCTTTGAACATTTACATAAATAAAAGCTAATGGACCTACTGAAAAGTGTTTCCCTCCTAACTGTACACAAGAAGAGTCATGTCAATTAGCAAAAAAAATAGCTATCATGCTCTGACATCTGCTGGGGGAAGTACTTAAAGATTTACTGTGCATATTCACCACCTAAAAGTTTTTTGGAACAAGGTGCAAGGGGAGAGGAGAGAAACCCTCAAAGCTATCAGCTCAAGAGGCTGGGAGTTCTCTGGGACATGGACTCCCGTCAGACCTTGAGCTGTTGGGCTGGCCATCGCTATGAGAAGGGAAAGCATTGTCTGTTGTATCCAAAAAGTCAAAACAGACGGTCTGATTTCTGGCCTTAACAATTTTGAATGAAGCCTTATATCCTCTCTTCAGTTGAGATCAGACTGCTTCAGACCCGAAACACCTCTCAGAATCCTCACTCTCACACTCTTCCCAGCACTGGCACTTCGAACTGCCCAGGCCACATACTCTTTCCTTTGCCCCGCTTTTCCTGCCTCTGTGGAAGCCATCTATGTCTGGAATAACTTTCCTATACCAGGTAAAATATCCTCAAACCTGGGTGCTGAGTGTTCACAGCCCGCAAAGCAGCATCTTGCAGCTGATCAGTTACTACTGCCTACATATTTGAACCAAAAGGGATATGTTTCTTGCTGGCAGACTGTGGAGACTTGCTGAACCTGAGCCAAGAAAATAGATGAGGCAAGGGGTGTTAAAAGCTACCGTCTCGCCTCTTCTACACATTACACGCACGAGTGCCTTCAGCACCCAGGGCCTGGAGCCCAGACAATTTGCTGAAAGTCTAATGCATTTCAGATAAGGCCTTTGACTATTACCTGGATTGACAGCCAGAGAATGGGAGGAAAAATCCAGGCTCCGGCCTACGCAGCCGAGCAGAAAGTATCCCAGTTCACAGGCTAACCTAGGTCAAGTGATTTGGCGCCTGTGGTGTATTAAAGCTATTTACAAGAGAAGAGAGGGAGGGATTTACAGAACTTGAAGGGAACCACCTCTCCCAGTAGAAATTGTTTTTATTATTTTAATTCATGATATGTCCTGGCTCTGTGCCCACGGTCAGGGTTGGAGAGGCACTGTTTTAGTAGAAATAATGGAAAAATGAACAATGTTTCTAAACCCCCTCCATTTCACAACTACCCAGCTCATGTGCTTTGCGTTCATTCTATGGCCCATCACCAGAAAGCTGTTCTTTTGGGCTGGAGGTGGAAAAAGCATCAACTCTGCAAGTTCCCGAGAGCTGTGTGCGCTTGTATACAGGCTCTCAGGCATACCTGAAAGTACCAGGACAAGGATGTGAAAGGACGACCGTGTTCAGAGCCCACGTCGGAAAGACAAACACGTGTCCCGTCCAGAAAGACATTGGTGCAGACGCTTCAGTAAATCTCTCCCAGTCAAAGCCAAACTGGGAACCCCAGAAAGACAAACAGTCTTGTGAGGTTTCAGCCATCTCCCATTTGAGCCAGAACGGTGTTTCACACGTGGTTAGTGCTCTCAGTGCTGGGTAGGCCTGGGGGACAGATTGCAGAACCTGCCAAAATGCTGAAAGTAATGAGTGTTTTCGGACCGATAGAGTTGACTCTAACTTTTCCCAGGGCTAAGCCTTACCTATTAAAGCCCAATGAACTCCCCTGCAGCACAGTATATCATCCTCTCCTCGTTTGACTGTCAGCCCAAAGGCAGGGAAGGGGCCCAGCCACTCCAGTTGGAAAAGGTGGGCCAGGAGCTCCAGAGTGAGAGCAGCCAGTGCACTGTCCTATACCAGCCCCCAGCTTCTCCAGACACTGTTTATCCAGTAGGAAAACCAAAGGGGGAATTAGTCCTCCTGAAGGAACTAGACACACATCCTCTTTGGGGTCTTAGAAAGATGCCTTTCCCACCGCTTTTTGTTTGTCTCCCATTTATTGTGTGGCATCACTGGCTACGAACTAGCTGACACTGCTGCCAAGTCTGCTGCCCACGCTGCTTCCCAGCTGAGACATGGACCTTGCCTCACGTTTCCGTGAGGGCCTCATGCCTCGTGCTGGGATGGGGGTGACAGCAGGCCTGTGTGGGACAGGCTTGGCCCCTCGTGACCCTGCTGCGGCTCTAGATGGGAGCAGGCAGGGCTGGGGGGCTGTCTATGAATTACACCCAGCACCAGTTCAGTGATTGTGTGAGTCCTCGTGGTTTGATCTGGTCACAGACATACCGTGTCAGGACAATAAGCATAATCGTTCTCTAGAACACCTTTACTCTTTTCCCTCTGCTTCTACGTTCACTCTTCACTTTTCCTTTCTCTTCCTTTCCCTTTTTTCCTTCCTAGGTTGTTTGTTAGGAAACATAATATTCTGTGACCAACTTGCCCCCTGCCCTTGCCTGCCCCCCCACCCCATTCCCTTCTGCTCTTTGATCTGAAGATCAAAGTAAGAAAACAGCACAAGCCTGTGACAGTAAGAAAATCAACACACACGTGGAGAAAAAGAAAACACCTACTTACAAAGAGGAATAGTAACGTCTATTCCCCCACATGCAGCTCCGTTCCTTGAATCTCTGAACTTGTCATAGAAGTCTGACAAATGTCCCTGACTGACCAACGCACAGTTCTTGGAGTAACTTGGGAACCTCCAGTTGTAGAGTACCATCAAAAAACTGTGTGTTTTTCTTACAATTAATTCAACTGATTTCTGCTGCAAGGCTCCAGTTCAATTATTTTTCTCCAGTGCTACAGTATGAAAGCACATCACAGGGTTATTGAACCAGCTGCTCCTCATCACAGAAGAAAATCAAGTCCCACAGCCCCCATTCTGCACTGGCTTACTGGATCAGTGCTGCCTAGATTCCAGGAGTGCCACAGGAGAAACCACCAAGAGCACGTCTGTAAGTGCTTTGCCCTTAGAAAACTTGCTTTTCAGTTCTGAACCAGAATCTGCTTAGCTGAGAAACACAAGTGGGACCTTACTCTGACACAGCATAGATGCTCCAGAGCAACTTTCAACTCAATGACTGAAATGCAGGGTTTTTTTCTGGTGGCTATGATGCCTCGCATTTATTAGAGCAGGAACCTACTTTTTTCAACATCCCATAGACACTTATCTGTGGCCCACTGTCACTGTTGTCTCGTTCAAGAGCAGGGTAACGACAGCCTGAACAAGCAACTACAGTCAGCCAAGCCCCTGACATACTTCTCCAAAGTAAGTGTAGGTGCAGAGCGAAGCACAATATTTTGCTGCTCAGGCTCAGTTTCTATGATGAAAAGGATAGTTTTTGTCTGCCAGGAAAATAGCCCAGGGCCTCCCCCCCCCCTTTTTTTTTTTGTGATAATTGCTTAGCAATTACAAAAAAAGGGCAAAATAAATGGCAGGGGGAGTGGACATTGCCTACTGCAAAACAAGGGCTAAGCCCAACATCCCTGTGGGTTGTTAACTCACTATGGTTGTCAGCACTGATCATAATCAATTGGTCACTCATCACAGGAAAGCAAACGGTCAGGCCGCAGCATGCCCCATAGAATCAACAGGCTAATTATTATATTCAGTCTCACTGGAATAAGCCTGCTATTAAACTCCCAGAAGTCTCACAAAGCTAAAATGTTGTCCTCTAGCAATGCCCAGGAGAGCCCCATGGAGGCCTGGAGCAGTATCCCTGAGGTTTCTCTTTGGTACTTCCATCACGCATTCATGTTTTGGCAACGACAAAGAACACAGTGCAGCAACGTGGACATCTCTACACAGAGCAAAGACATGGTGTCATAACGCTTCCTGAGAGCCTTTTCCACACCGCTTCCCCTCTCCAGACGCAAGAGGATTTTCTGTCTTCCCAGAATGATAACAGGAACGCAGCAGTTCTGAAATTGGTTCTGAGCAGTGACTGTTAATTTACCAGACACATCATTTGCAAAAGCTTACAGATCACCCCTTCTGCAACAGCCTGCCCTACCTACCGCAGCAGCCCGCTGCAGCTCTGCGCGGCGCTGCTCATCCCGGCGCTGGCAGGAGGCCAGCGCTGTCACTCAGCATCAGGCAGATGCCTTGTC
Source organism: Phalacrocorax aristotelis (assembly GCF_949628215.1). Lineage (NCBI taxonomy): Eukaryota > Metazoa > Chordata > Aves > Suliformes > Phalacrocoracidae > Phalacrocorax > Phalacrocorax aristotelis. The sequence continues at coordinate 6,298,806 of NC_134294.1, forward strand.
AGCGTGCTCTTTAGCCATCACAACACTGTCAGCCCTGGCGCCTAGGCAACTGGGGGAGGATGCTTAACGAGGTCCAATTTGTCTGGCTGTAAGGGGGGAGAAGCCAGGAACGTGTTGCAGGATGTGTCCTGAAAAAAAAAAAAAGAACTAAGCACTTGAGGCAAAAGCTGTGGGACCCAAGGAGAAGGACACAGAAGCTAAAGCAACAAATAGCCTCCTCTTCCCCTACACTCTTCCCTGTTGCCCCAGGAATCTTACAGGTTAAGCACAGGACACTCTCTCTCCACGCTCAGTTCTGTCTCCTCTCTCTGAACTCCTTAATCAATTTTTGCAACTCCCGGCTTTGCACCTACTCCATAAAGGGTCTTGTGCTTAGCGTGGCTAAATGCATTTTTGCCTAGCACATGGTAATTGAGACATTCAGAGTGAGGCACTTTTATCCTGCTTCCGACCAGGAGCATGAAGCTCCATGTAGCTATCATGTGCACGTTGGGGATAACTGTGGCGCTCTGCTTCCTTGACAATTCCTCCAGCCAAATGTTATTACAGTGCAACAATTCACCTGTCTCTGTGTAAATCCTGCAGCTTTAGCCACGCCATCCTCACGCCTTCCTGCCAAGCTACATCCTGCTTTTTTAATTTAAGTGACTAATTCTCCACACCACTTCGCGTCACATTAAAAGGTTTAACTCGGGGCTGTGTCTGGTTAAAACAAAACAGAGCACAGCAAAAATTGCTTCTAGCTAAAAGAAACATTCTTTCAATATTATATCACCATTCCTTTCCATCACATCTCACATTATGATTCCGAGGCACTGAACGAGAACATATTTTACCTGTAAGTAGAAGATGGATAATCCTGCTTTCCTGTGAGTCCACAGACACCCACAGCAGGGAAGGGGGGGGTGCAATTTCCACTTTAATCGGGATGGGAAAGATGAGTTCAGGTAGAAATGCAGAAGCTTTCCCTTGACACACTGGCCCATCACTCCAAATCACCAAATGAGAATGGTTACTTTACCCAGCTTCACCTGACTTCAGTCAGGAAAACACCACATCTCCCAGGTTAAATTCAATAGTCAGGCTATTCATGCAGGATTTAGGTAACGAAATATAGCTGCCTTTGCTAGAGATCGAACTCAAGCCAGTTCTGTTGCTCGCTGGGGTTTGTTGACCTGGAACAAGAGCAGGCTAGAGCTGTTACAAAGGTGACACAATCCAGGAGATCTGAGGATGGAAGAGCAGAGCAAACTGCAAAGGGCTTCACTTTGCAGGCTGCTGAGGGTGGAAGATGCCACCTTACACGAGATATCTGTTGCTCTTTTGTTTAAACCACCTTCTTACTACTTTATTTGCAAAGGTACATTAGAGGACATCTCCTGTATGGACAGCTCAGCCTTCCACATAAAAGGCTGTCAGTTACTGTCACCTTGAATTAATTGAAACAATCACCTGTCAGCATGCGTTAGCTCAGAGAGGCTGGAATCAGGTTAGCCATCTGCCTGTTAAATTACCAGAAGGCTATTTTTTAATCATATCTTCCAGAAAGGAATGTCTTGCAGTCTTTCCATGTGAGTTTGCTATCGAATGCGAGCCTGGAAGTGCGTGAGAAATGCAGGATCCTTGTCCCACCAAGAAAGCAATTTAATCTACTCTCCCAAACATTAACAGTTAAAGACAAGGTAGGAACACACTCCTTTGGTTGGGAACCTGACTGAAACTCCTTTTTCAACTTGCAAATTCTGGGGAGCTTTGGGGCACTCAGCGATTTGATCCTAGCGGATTCAAAAACATGCACAAAAGCAGGCTGGCTTTAGCTGAACTGAGTCTCTTCCATATTTTCCCAACTCAGTGTGAGAAATCTGACAGCTGAGCCAAACAAACACAAAGATACTTAGAGTCTTGCCTTAGTGCAGATCCAGGAAAGCGCTTAGATATTCCTGGCCTGCCTTTGACTGTGGCTGATGCTCGAAACAGCTCTTATTCCAACATGCTTCCTTTTTCTGTGTCCAGATAAATATGACAACAAACCCAAGGCCTGAATAAAGCTTATCTAGTTCACCTGATTTCCCCTTACTATTGAAATGAGCATCTGAATACCTTTTGTGATTGAGAAGTAGCAGGGACCAAGGTACGAACCAGCACAGTCACTAGCACACGACTCGGTGAGTATTCAGTCACGGGCTCTGCCTCTGCAATACTACAGCTGAGGTTCAGGCAGGAATTTCCCCCCCTCCAAATGCCCATGATATCGCTGATCTGACAACTACAGGAGACCCCAGTCACATACACTGGGACACGACTGCCTCATTTAATCCCCTGCCAAGCTCTGCACAAGGTGCTGTTGCACACCTCCACACTCCATCGCCGGTGATTTCACCAAGGTACCCCGCAGAGAGGGGCGTGCTTCTCCCAAAAGGGCATCTGCATCCTAGACTCCTCTGGGCACTTTTTACTCAGGCAACAGATTGATCAGCTTCAGCAAGACTCAGAGCACAGGGTTTGCAAGAGCGACTCATAACCAGCAACAAAGGTTTCATCACTGGCGTGCACTGACCGTGAGGCAGCACGCTGGTTTGGGTAGGGGTAAGGAGGCAGGAGCAGCCAGCCTTCCTGCAAAACCCATTTGTAGCTGTGACTGGGGGCACAGCGTCAGGAGACGCTCCCCACGACTGCAGGGAGGCAGCGGCATGTAACGCCGTGCACGACACGAGCTGCGTGGTTAGCAGAGCTGAGCCCAGCGTTTGTGTTGCGCCTATGTGCCTCAGGTCATCTCGGGAAACACCTGCTGTGTAGGTGCCAGACAGAGATGATATCAAATGAAACTTTGGCACCAAAATTGACATACTTCTGCAAAGCCAATTTACATTCCTTGCTCTGGGCTTTTGGAGCCAAAAAAAAAAAAAATTCTTTTAAAAAATCCAAACTTGACTCCATGGCTCCAGTTTGCCGAGCATAGTTTCCCTGGTATAATGCTAAAATGATGTTCTGGCTCACAGTGCTGCGTCCTAGAAGAGTCCCCAGTGGGTATTGCAAAGTCTATCATAAAAGCAGACTGGGAACAAGACAGTAATTATGAGATTGTGATGAAAAATGGTCTATTTGTTGCATTGCCCAACCCTGTTCCCATCTTTGTCCTCAAGGGCTTCTTTGCAGACACTGTGATTTGCATTTTTTTTCCTTAACGACGTTGGTTTGGAAAAGAGACTCCTTTTTCCCACCCTCCTGACACACGGCCCATGTAATCCCTCCTTCCCTCCCTCATGTGTTGCACGCTCTCCCCTGTAGCGGCCAGGATTCTCTGCAAGGGAGATCGGCAGGTTCACAGCCCTAGAAAAGCTACCCCAGAGATGAAGAAGCATGAAACAGTACTTCGAAGGTTTATCATTACCAAACTGACTCTGTTGGCTGCACATAGAAAATATAGGGTTGGGTAATCTGCATTTTCTGGTCTTGAATCTTCCTCACATTATACTATGAGTTATTTCTTGTACCTACGCAAAGCTGGTTTGAGAAGCCCCTTCCACTGCAAGGGCTTCAGCAGCTTGCTACACTAGCCCCGTCCAAGGGTCACTGTCAAAGCGCAGTGAATGCAGCCTGGCTTCTGTCCTGACCTTTCAGCTCCACAGTCTCAGACAAGTATCTGGCTTAAGCATCCAAAATCCATTCTTTTCTTACACTAATAGCGAACAGCTTGGTGCCCCACCAGCTCCATTCCCCATATAAAACGTAAATTAATAACCTAGCACTAGGTTGCTTTCCTATAAGACTGATGTAAAAATATAAAATAACATACAATATTACTGATGTGTATTACACTGCAATTTATTCATTTGCCCACTTGTTTCATGAAGGCACCATCTTAGCGTAACTCTATTAACACCAGAGTTATTTTAATAATAAATATATTTCTTGTTGTTTAAGCGTCTCATTCAGGCCTGGCAAACACTTAGGCGCGTATTTGGCAAGTCACTACTGGCTTGCCTAAGTGCAGCACGAGGACTTTGGTTTTCCAGTTCTGCCTGCTCACTCCGACTGCCTCCTGTGGCATTCCTGCGTGCTGGCAGACATCACCAGGAGCACGCCGGCTCTTTGCTGACGGTTTCTTTCTGCTTCTCCGCTCACATTCTACCCAAATACTCATACTTAGTTCTCAGGCTTAACCGCCCATGTCTGATATGTTCTTGCTGCCTTCCTTCTGCCTCTGCGGCCCTTCCGACCATCTTTCCCCCTTTGCTTTCTCTCTCCCCCCACTCAACGGCCCCATCCTTCTGGATTTGGACTGTGCAGACACAGCTCAGCGCTGGCGTGTCTCACACGGGCCCTGTGATTTGGCGGCTCCTACAGCTGCAGTGACCTGATTGTCTAGAAGAGCTTTGTGGCCTCTTCATTTCTCCTGAATGAAGAGCGGGTCTTTCTCTTACAGATGCAGGGAAGTTTGAGACAGCCCATCGCATCGTAGTGTTAATCTGTTATGCTCTTTGAGATTAGCACAAGCCTTTAAAAACAGATGCTTATGAAATCAGACTTCTGTTTGCATTGGAGTCCATGAAAGCTGAAAGCAGCCAGAATTTTATGAACTTAAATTTTTCAGAAACTCCCTCTTGGCCTCTGCAGTTTCTACCCAAAGCAAATACGCTCAGGCTGTAAGTCTGGGCTGAAACGACAGTAACACTCATTAGGGTATAAAGGCTTCACCTTTACGAGTCAGGCAACAGAAAAATACCACTGACCTGATTATTTAAAGAAACACATTTTATCTAGTGTTTATTGATTTCTTCTCTGAGCTGCTGATTTGGCAAATACTTATACAGGTGCATAACTGAAGGCCCTGAGGAGTGCCAGGCAGCTAATTATTTGCAGGAATGGAGGGTCTTTTGTGCCAGCTAAATAATGAAATATAAATTTGCAAACCTGTCAGTGAGTAAGCAGTTCTCCTTTCATTGACTATAATTCCATCTTTGTTACGCGCTTGTGTTAGGCAGCTTGTGCTGGCAGCAAAAACTCCCAGTGGTAAGTAGGTTCAGAAAGTTTCCTAGTCTTTTCCCAGCTGGGTATAAATTCCACTTTGGGCAGAGTTTTATTTTCACTGTTTCTCCTGTAATTTTCTTTTCTGGGCAGGAATATTTCAAGGCTTCATTGCTAATGAGGGTTTATGACTAAAACTAATCTTGTTAATTCTCCTCGCTATAAAACCAGCTCAGTTTATCTACACATGGATTGCTTTTCTCAAGGCAGCCAAATGCAGTCCTGCTTCACTCATGAGGGGCACTAGCGCATCTGGATATACATCTGTTGGTTCCTTCTGCTGCAGTAAATTGCACCACTCGAGCTCTTACCCACACAAACGTAAGGTTGCTCATCCTCCTGCTTACTGAATGTGTCTGTGTACATGCACGTATGGACTGTGGGGAGGCTTTGGAGGACACCGACCACTCCAGCACCACTGCCCAGCTTTCTCAGAGTTGTGCTGCCTGATGTGTCCCGCCGAGATGGACACCTGGAGGCAAAAGCACTACCACTCCGAAGACAACAGTTTTTTGGTGCAGACAATACACCTTGACCTAGCTGTGAGCAGCAGTGCAGCGTCTTGGGTGGGACAAGCATTTCCAGAAGGTGCTATTCCTTCCTTTGGCAGATCCTCCTGTACCATTTAATTTCCTAAATGCCTTGTTAAGGCATCCGAAAGGAGGGTGACATTGACATTGGTTTAGTATTTGTTTCTGACAACTGCACTTAGAAGCAATGAAACAGCGGGAAAAGATAAAAACGAAGTGAAAAATACAATGCAAGGAGAAGCTATTGCTACTCCTGAGTCACCCCAGGAGATTCAGAATTGCATGCTCCGTTCTTCTAGTTAGAAACAATTGGCCCTCAGGAGCAGCAGCTCAACAACGCTGAGGAATGAGCGCAGCACTAAAACTGCCCTGTGCTGCAGCACTGTAAGCACAGGGCTTAACAGGAGATTTTAATGCTTGTGCTCCCCAGCATGACTCCTACAGTCCAAGAGGGCTGCGCAGACTCACTGTACTGAAGCGGCAGCGAGTACTCCTTGTGCTTAGATAGCCAGATTTGACAAAAGCCTCGTGGGCAAGCGCTTGTGACTCTGGCATGTGGCTCGGCAGAAGCAATTGGTCGCTGGCATGGTCACTGGCCGTATCCTGCAGCAAAGTCTCTCCATTCCCTGCCTGTACGCCTCCCCAGTCCATTCCTGCCTCAGTTGCACGGGCAATTCAGGAAGGGCTCCCATTTTGCTGTACCCAACTCTGTCTAGAATAGGAAAATATGTGTAGTTTTCCTCTTCAAAGGCCTTGTATTTTCTCTCTTCTCATTTTATTTGTAAACAAAGAGGTGGGAACAGCCTCCTGTGGGATTATTTCTCCAAGATAAGTTTTCCCTGCATTTCATTATCATCTTTCCCTCCACGGACGACTTTATTTTCATATCTAATCATTACAGACTGTTTGCCATACGAGACAATCCAAGACAAATAGCCAATGGGAGAGATCTAAGCTGTATCTTTCTAGGAGGGATGTGTTTGCAGGAAACCAACAGGCAGCCCCCAGGAGAAAAAAAAAAAAAGTACAGCTGAGGGTAAAATCAGGCTTGGAAGCATAAGATCAGATCTGGAACTTTGCTTTGTCTCCCTGTCCCCAGACTCCTCTAGCAAAGCCTCATCAAAAGAGATCTGGCAGGAGGGATCACTTTACATATGTTTTCTCTGAGCAATCCCAAACCTTCCTGGGTCACCAATAATTTAGATACTAGCAATGAGAGGCGAGTTCCCCGTTGCCTCCATTCATGTCTCCAGCACTTTCCTACAGTCATCCAGTCTCGCTCATACATCCTTATCCTTATCCTTGACTTTGTGATCTGGGATCACAGCCTCCTCCAACCCCATTTCAGGCTACCGGAGCTGGCATCTTTCAGAAGGAGATTTACAGAGGCTGCCTATTTGGCCAAAAGGCAGCCTTTAATTCCCTCCTAGAAGGGAGTGTCTTGCTCCAGTAAAATAAGTTGTTCTCAAACTCCCTGACTCTTTATTGCAGCCCCAGACATCAGTGTCCATTGCATGACCTTTCAGGGGAGGTACAATATCTTGTTTCAAGCCTTTTTGTCTTTATCGATGTGGGAGAAGGACTGTCAATGTGCGCAAACTTCACTAAAATTCATGCTAGCAAGTTCAAAGATGAAGGAAGGTGCAATAATTCCCTCGGGCTGAGAGCTGGTTGAATAATGGCATTTCATTTCCTCACTTGATTTCCCCTCCCTCCTCAGTTGCCACTTTGCCGGCGTCGCTGTTGCCTCGCATCACCTGCTGTCCAGATTCCCGCTGGGAAAGCATACATTTTGGAGGGTCCCGCAAAGCCAGCCTGACACTGCTCTTCTGTTTCGCTGTCATAGCGCTCTGCAGCCCGACTGCTGGCCCTGCTTTGTGGCCTCTTCCTCCTCCCCCCATTTATGCCCTTTTAATGGGATTGTATCACCCAGGCCCTTGGTCACTTCCTATACAGATGGGTCGACTAACAGCCAACAGCTGTCCCTCAGCAAGGGCCACAGAGGGAAGGGCATAGCCTTGTCTTCAGCTGTGCAGCATTTCCAGGTGACACCTATGCATATTCTCAGTGCTTTCTGGCTGGTACGGCTCAGATTTGCACAGGTAGGTTGTTTCAGACAAGGCACTCTAGGTACTGAAAGCTGGATGGTATTTTCTCCCTCTTGTCCTCCCTTTCACTTGCATGCCAAAAAAGTCTTCAGAATCTTCCACCCATTTTCCATTGACTGACTCCTCCGTACTCTTACATAGGTTGTTGTGGGACTTTTTCCTCTACAGCTCAGGGCTATAATTCCAGCACATCTTAAATTGCCCCCGTAAGTGATCATAAAAATAATAAAAAAAAGGATTTGCATATGTTGCCACAACCTTGGCGGAGGAGAAGATACAGCCTTAGGACAAATCTCGAATGCTCAATGCATGTATCAAAAAATCTTCTAAATATGTTGAAGGAAGCTTGTTAAAAGAAGGTGTTGATCTACTGTTAGATTCACTCAAAAACATGTCTATGTATAAGCATAAGCCATTTGAAGCACATGATATCCTGCATATCTGATTCACACCAGCACCTCTTGTACTTGCACATTAGCAACGCCCCGGCTAACACAGGCTGTGCTTCCCTGTAGCTACACTTCGGCATGGCTGGAAGGGGAGTTCTGGAGTCTGGGGAGACAGAAAGGCAAGTCCTTTGCACATGGTGTTTACACCTAGAGTTATTTCATTTACATGCTGTTTTGTCTCATCTCTCTAATAAAAGAGACAACTTTGCAGAAAACTTGGCTCCTGTAGAGTTGAGGGCCCAGATCTGCTCCTTGTAGCAAATTCCATAGCTTCATTAAAATTGGTTAGAAGGTGATCCACGTTGCACGAGTTTGAGATCCGACCCATAGTAAAGCAAGCCGCACTAATATAAAGGCAAAGAGCTGGGTAAATGCACGCTGTGGAACTGGCTGCACTAACACAGCCAGGCTGGGAGGAAGCCTTCCACCTACAGCCTTACTGGCACCCAGTTCACTGCCCTTCGGTGTTTGAGGTGCTTCAGGAGAACCCTTCTGATCTGGTTTGCATTTTACTTCCACGTGTCTAGGAGTGCCCTATCCTGTTCAAATATTTGTCCCTGTCGTCACCTCGTATCTGTGTGCTGCAGGAATGGAACAGGAGCCCCTGGGGTTTAGCTGGCAGCAACGAAGCGACACATCCAAAAAGCGTGGGAGGCTGGTAACGTGGCTCTCCAGAGGTCAGAGCACTATCCGGCGTTACTGGCAGAGACAAAGATCATTTCTAGCTCTTATCATATTATCATGTTACCTTTGAATAATCTGAGAGAGGTACTTTGAGGGGTTGTTTTGCTTTTCCAATCCCTTTAATCAACTCAGCTAGTCTGGGGAAAGCTGATGGGATTTGTCATGTTAGGTAAGGGCTGACTCATCTGTAATTTGGCCTAAGCTTGCAGATACGCTCAAATCCTGATCCACTCTCTGTCCCAGCATTCCTTTTTACTCCAAAGAGCCTTGGCTCCCAAGGTGGTTGAGATACTAAAGCATACAACAGGAAGCACTCAGCCCTTTGAGGATCAGGGTTTTGTCTGGAATTTAAAAAATAATAATAATTAAAAAATCCTTCCCCAGAGGATGCGAGGCATGTTTGGATGAAAACGTTACATAGAAGTCAGACACCGTGTTATCTTTTTCCACACAGTTTCTATACAGATACGGTGATAAGAGACAACAGTCACTGACAGCTTTCCAAGTGCTTTCCTGGTTTCTTAGTGAAATAGGATCGTGCCTCTGACATCTGTATGTAATACATTCTAACTAAATCTGGCAGCAATGCAAAGGTCTCAGATATATCTAAGTTCCTACAGATTTCGTGAAGGAAAAAAAAAAAAAAAAAGCAAAGCATCCAGGTAAAAGCAGGCAATCTATGGATATCCTCCAAAAAAGTAACCAGCCATCTAGAAAGAAGTTAAATGGTCTGCCTGCAATCAAACAAACAGAGCTGACCTCAGGCATCCTACCTCCCACAACTACTAATTGGACGCAACTGAGTTTTTATGCAGGAAAGCAGGGGAGGCAGTTACTGAAACCCCTAGTCAAAACTGGAGCCCACGCAGCATGGAACAAAGCCATATACCCAAAAAAAGCCATTCTAGCATAGCTCTACCAAGGCCAAGCTCTACCAAAACCCCAGCATTTTCAGCTCTGGCCGGCCAGAGCACGCTCTCCGTGCCCCCACACGTGGCCAAAAGCCGATGCCGAGAGCAAGGCCAGCGTGGAGCGACTTCACTCGGAGGCTCGGAACAGGACACAGGAGCGCCTTTTCGCCGCTTCAGCAAAAGGAGGACCAGTGACTCACCAGCAGTCTAAAGCCTGCGACAGAAACCGAGGGAGACCCAAAGCCAGCAGCGCAGGCTCCGTGCCACGCACCGCTGTTTCATTAGGGTCATTCGACCGTGGCAGCAGTCCCTGGGCAAGGCTGCGAGCAGTATGGGGGCACTGGGAGCAGCAACCTGGCTGCAGTTGGAAACAGTCATTTTTTCCTTTCCCCAACATCTCCTTTTTTTTTGGTCCCGATACAACTACGCTGTGTCTTTAGCAAATGCTCCCGCTGAGTTTTCAGAGTCAAAACAGCACATTCCTTATGACCCCAAATGCCTGTGTGATTCCACTGGGCATGAGAGGAGGGGGGGAAGTAAGAGTAATCCTTGAGGTTAGCCAGGCCAGCTGGAAGGAGGAAGGTGGTCTCAGTGGTCCAGTGGAGACAGAGCTAGTTTGGAACTGCCCCTTCTGGAGACGAACACGACAGTGGTTCCAAGCCCTCAGGGCTGGAAACAATCCCCAGCCCAGCTTCTGCTGCGAACAGCATGTAGTGGCTGAGTTGCATCGCACAGCAGCGGAGCTGGACGAGGAAAGGCAGCAGATCCACAGGGGTCCCTGGTGAATGAGAAGCCTTGTCCATGAACATCCAAGTGTGCTGTTTTGAAGGGCTGCAGATTGGTGGTTGGGGGGGGGGGGGGGGGCAACTGACTTTGGGTGGCACCTTGTTTTCATATGGCTAGGGTTCATCAGGCTTTAAACAGTAATTCTCAACTCTTACTGTTCTTACTCCAAGCAAAGAAAGCTAACATTAAAACACAGGCATTTAGATAGCTCTGTCATCATTAATGATGGCTTGGAAAGTCAGGTAGGAAGAGCTTGGGGAAGCCTGGGTTCTCTGGACAGGTATGCCATAGCCTCAAGAGAGCATCTAGTGGGCACGCACGTGTGCACCTATCTCTGACTGCTCAGCGCTCTCATACACCCCCACGCAGGCTGCCGCCACCAGCAGCCTAGGCGGCAGCTCCCACATCCCTGCTGAGCCTGGGGAAAGCTTTCCGTTTCCTTCCCTTCTTGTTCAGGCTGGAGCCAGTCATTGTGCCTGATGAAGGGGGTGTCTCCTGGTGCAGTTGCAAAGAGCCTTCCTCTCCCCTTCATCCACCTTCTACCTCCCCTGTTATCAGATCCTGTTCATTTTGAGTTTAAGCTAATGGCTGCCTAAGGTATAGCCTAGAATGGTATTATCAGTGAAGATCCCTATCACTCTAATATATCCTAAGGCTCCAGCTCCTATTTGTTTAAAACAGGAGGGAAAGCAAGAAGAATGTAACCCATTGAGCCCTAGGGAGGCAAGGGGCACTGGCTGGAGATCCAGTACCGAGATGTCTAGTGCCACTGTCTGACATTCTCTCCCTCTTTCCCTGGCATTTTTCTTTAAAGGAAAGAGTAAATATATAAGGACAGACCAATGCCACAAATACCAGATCTGCAGGAGTCAGACTGGCTGTAGTTTGCTCCCTTGCCCATTGCTCTTGGCCACCCAGCCCGCTCCAGGTGCCGCCAGTGGCTTCATGGCAGTGATCTTTTCCGAAAGGTGGGACGTTTGTCCCCCTGGACCAGGGCAAATCATGAACGAGTGCCTTCTGAGCACTCTGCATGGCTCCTGTTCACTTGTGGTGTGAAGCCGCCTATTGGGACACGTGACAGGGGTTACAGCCTCGCAAGATCACCGCTGCGATGACAAGGTGTGCAGGGACACGGAGGTACATCTATGATTGCAGGGTGAATAGCCTCCGGATAAGTAACCTGATACATTTTATTATTCCAAATTCTGCACGTAAAAAAATCCCATTTTGTATGTCACACATACTTTAGTTTCTTTTTCTGACCATGAAAGATATGTAATTAATTGATAAAAAAATAAGTTACTTTTAACACAGCAGAGAATATTAACCCCCTCCTTGCCCCAGGCACTCAAAAGCTCTGACAAATTGAAGTGGAAAAACTCTTCTCCAATCACTTAGCAGGTCTGCAATGGGAGGAAATAAGGAGCTCTGCACACCCCTCAGATTGCATTAGTCAGACACCGCAGCATTTTTAAAATAGTCTGTCATTAATCATGACAACACAAGAGAGTGAGAACGAGATCAAAGAGGCAGAAGTCTGAAATTCCAGTTTCAGATTCCCTGCAGTGAAAGGTAATGACAAGGTTAGGAACCAGCAACAAGTGATCACGAAGTGTTTTGATCTAGCTGGGCATCCACTGCTCTGAGAGCCAGAACTCCTGCACGGCCGCCTGATTTCACAGATTTAGCCCAGGTGCAGATCTCGCTGCATGGATTTATCCAAACCACAGAAAACAGCATAGCAAGACTGGAACCTTCAAAGGGATGGTATTTCCAGTAGCTCCTGCCTGTGGTTGAAACTGGAAATATCATCTTCTGAGGTCAGCATTTCCTCACCCCTGACTGCAGAACGCCTCGGACAACACAAAGGCAGCAGCATAATGGGGTCGGGGGGGTGTGTGTTACCCAGAAAGGTTTCAGAGAAGACACTCCCCCCCACTCCCAGGGAAATTTCCATTTAATTTTCATCAGGAGGTTTCAGGAAGGCTGATGACCCTTTCCTTGAGTGGCAGAAAGTCGTGATTCTTCCATGCTAGTACCCTTATCCAGAAGCCTTGAATTCATTTAATACCTCATCCTTCTTCTCAGCACGAGGAGGAAATCAATGCTCTCACAACTTGTGGCAGTGTTAACAGGAGTCATTCACACCTGTAAAGCACTAGCACTCTTCACAAAGACAATACTCTCAGTGGGCAGTTGGGATACCAGGTGATACCTAAGGTCAACTTAGGAGAGCTCTGGAAGTCAGGCACTCATTAACCCTGTGTGAGCCTACCACGCTGGCTGCTGTAACCCACCAAAGACCCTTTCCCAAAGAACTAGTTGCTCAACTGGGTAAGACACAGGAGGAATGAGGGAACTTGCTCAAGGTCAACGAACAGATCAATGGGAGTGCTGGAAACAGAGCCCAGGTTTTCCATTCCCTTTCTCTGAGACATATTTGCTCCCACAGGCAAGCGCGCGTCCCCTCAGGATACAACAGCCATAGTCTCAAACATCTCTTAAGCTTAAATCTCTTAAGCATCCAGGCTTAAACCCTCAGGGCAACACCACAGCTACGCATGTGAGCTGCCCTGTTCCTCACTGTCCAGCCTCTTGTAAAAACATCCCCAGAATCTCTATCACTTCATAAAACTTTAAAACGAAAACCTGGTTGGAGATATTTATACTGTTTGAGATCATTTCCCCCAGACTGACTGTCATTCCTGTTTTATAGATTACTGGCAACTCCCAGCCCCCTTTGCTGGGAAAAAGAGGATTTGATAATTACAACAGCGCTTGAGAACTTTGCTTTAAACAAAACAACAACAAAAAAAAACTCCAACTCCATCATCCTGTAAAGTTTTATAGGATTCCAAGTGTAATACACAGAGCAAGCATTCAGTACCCTGTCAAAGGAGAAACCTGAGATAGCTTTAAGGACAGTTTTCAGCCACTTTAAATTAGCTCAGCTTTTTCCCCCCCCTTACAACTAGAGCTACACTGAAGAGCATTCTCCCACCTACTGAAACCTGGTTTCCTGTCCACACGAGCAGCCCACTGGTATTGCAGCCAGGACCTTTATGCCTGCCTTTAAACCTAGCTTGCGCTTAAGGAAGCGGGCTGCCTTTGCCTACGCCCAGGAGCTGCAGGCGGGTAAGCCCAATGGAGGGATGCTCCCGGTCTTCGCAGTGTAGCTCAGTTAAGAGATCCCCTAAGTTTTCCCTAAAGAAAAAGGCTAGGAAAGGTTGTCAGGCATTTGTAAATAAGCCATGAGCGCCTGAGCGAGAGACAACAGGAATACCCAGCCTTGCTCCTTTTCTACCCCGAGTTCTGAGTACTTTGTTTTTCTGCCCCATTGACCCAGCACGGATCCAGCTCCCTGTGTCAGCCTGTCCTTAACACCTCACAGCTCCTTCAGGAAAACAAGCTCTGAGAAAGCATACGGTGAAGAGGAGCATTCCTTAAATAGAGCAAGACAACAAGCTCCGATCCGCTTCCCCCTGCCAGACAGAGCTCCAAGTGCTGTTATATCTCCACCCCATCAACCAGGGGTGCTTTCACAAGAAAACACCGTGGTGGTTGAGCCTCCTTTCCAGGGAGCTGTGAGAACTATCTGCTCTTGCAAGCTAGCCACACCTAGAGGGAGAACAAACAGCAGGCCGAAAAAGAAAGAAACACTAAAAACAGTGAAAAGACAAACATGCAAACAGAGATTATGCCAAACAAATGGCAAACACAACACTTTTTTCAAAAAAAAACCAAACAACCCCAAGCTGCAGTAAAGGACCAAAGAACAGAGTAGATCTAAGAAGCAAGTGCCTCAAGCGAGATTTAAGATCCTAACTTTAAAATCCACAAAGCTTGTAGTAAGATTTTACGGAAACACAAAGTGCTGTTCTCCCTGTGACACTGGGTTTCTCTTTCATTTTTCATCAGAGTACACCAAGTATTTCTCAAAAGTCCCAACGGTGGAGAAAACGCTGCCAAGCATGCCAGCGCTGCGCGTGGGGCCACCGGAGCTGCCCCGGCCCTCGGCGTGGGAAGGGGACGTTCTGCATGACAGCCGCATGAACGCGCCTGGATGAATCCGGAGGCTGCACCCGTCAATCCTCACCGAGCTGCCGCTGCATTGCGGAGCTCTGCACTCCCAGTCAATGCCGCGTAGCTTTCGAGGTGAAGTTTCCCTCCCTGTTGCCATTTGGAGCCTCTACATGGATCGATTCACTGAGAAAGCTGTTTATTCCATGGTTACGATATTGTCATAAAGCGCGCCTGCTTCAGCGCTGGCCAAACGGGGATGGAGCTCTCCCCGGTTTGGAGAGCCTAAAACCACATGGAAGGTCTGAAACGCCGCAGGAGGATTTCTGTAAACCCCTCCTTTGTCGCCGGGGGGAGCGGGCAGCGTGTCTTCGGACAACGTGCACCTGCCAGCGCCTGCTTGGAACTGAAGCAGAGGACTTGAGATGTAGTGCTTTACGGTAGTTTTGTGGCGTTTTATAGTGAAGGCACAGGGCAGCCAGGTGGGCTAGGTTCATAGTTCTGTATTAATTCCAGTCCTTCCCCCAAACCAGGATGCCAAGCTCCCCTCCAGCACACATCCCCTCTCCCCAGCCCTCTGCTCCCGGCAACCTTCCCCTTTCTCATCTGGGCGCTCAGAGCCCATCCTCACAGAGCACAGCAGGCCTGCGCGCAACCAGCCGCACGACAGCTACAGCAAGGTAAGCCTATATCAACGCAATCTCACCTTAAAGAAAAAAATGTCACTTTAAAGACAGCATGGGAACACCCTACCCACAGGCAATTCGCACCAAGCCCCTGGCACAAAGGAGCCTAGGGAGAAGTAGGGCCAGGAACTAGCCCAGGGTCTTGTGTCTGTGGACACCTCTTAAATGAGTCTATGCTGGAGGTAAACCCAGCTCACGTGCCTCAACACTGGGGTTCAGATTTGGAATTTCAATATAAGACATAATAAAAGGACTATGGTTGCTCCTTGCACACCGAGCCCCTGCAAGATGCAACAAAATCAGCCCCGACCTGAACCGAAGCTGCATTAATAGCTAGGTCAGTTATTCTGGAGTATTATGGCCTCAGCAACCAAGGCATGAGATCGTTGCCCTAGCCAGAGGCCCATCTTCCCCATCCTGCCTTTCAGGATAAAGGAAGCTAAAACATTCCCACTGTTAAGAACATGAGATCACAAAGCATAGTCTAGCAGCTCTCCCAGCCATTTTAAACTTTCTAAAGAGCCCTAAGGAAGGAGGCATTTCCAACTCTTATTGCCTGACCCATCTAGTCTCAGGACCACCTGGGAGCCTAGAAGCTACTTTAAATCAGAACTACTTGCCATAGAGGAAATAAAAACACCGTACTCTTACTAAATCTGGAGATAGAGAACATCCAAGTAGCAACAAAGAAACGCTTTTTGCCCCCAAACATCAAATAAACAGTAGAATTACATGACTAACCAGCAGACGCAACTCCTCCGCTCCACAGGAATCCTGATACCTGCTCACCACCACTATTGTTAAAAATGCCTATCCGCCCCTTCGCTGCTGGTTATTTATTAGGGGAATACTGAGTCCTAGAAGCTCTGCAGGAAATTAGCTACCCTGCAGGAAATTTGGTACACCTGAATCCCTAATGGCATGGCCTTTTAGCCTTCATTGATACCAGCCTACCCTGAGCATTAAATAAAGTTGCTGAGTGAGAATCAGCCCTGTAATTAATGAGAGATTGACACTTTCTTTCCATAGACATGAGCCAGGACACAAAGCTGTAAACACTCAGGGTTTTCTTGGTACTTAGTTCTATTTTTACAGGGTCACCAGCTCCCTCACTTTCTGCAAAACCTTAACGGATTTGGCCCTTTGGAGCCTGCTGCTGGGGCTCTGCATCACAGTAGTTACAATGCTGAAGTATGTGGTATTAATTTCTAAATATCATCTAGTATTAATGCCTATATAGAGCTAATTTTACTCGGCTTTTTTTACTACAGTTACCAATTCAGAATGGTTTCAAATTACTCTTGACTTTTCCTTAAAGACTAAGCATTTAACTAACGTTCTGTTGCACACTTGTATTTGCAGGTTTCTCTCAGAGAAGAGGCTTGGAAAGGGTCTCCCTTTCTGTTTGATGTCATCGTCCTCAGGACTGATTTATAACCTGCCCCTATTTATAACAAGAGTTTTATATGACAAACTAATCATTTTGCTTGACGGTTAATAGCCCGCCATTCAGGGAGAGTTTACATGTGCCGCGATCTCTTCTACCGAGTGAGGAAAGGCAGGCAATCTGCTGTTAATCCAACATAAATACCCCTGGAGTCAGTCTGGAGTGTGGCATCAAAATCATTTACAAAATGTGAAATTCGAATAGAACTTAAAACCTCATAACCTGTCAGCTCCCAGCCAGGGAAAATATTCACTGAGGGCCTGCAACTGGAATCTCAGTGCCTGGAAGATTGCTTTTGTTTGTCTGAAGCAGTTAGCAGGGAGAGGAAGGGTGCAAACGAGACAACCCTGGCATTACGGAGGTAGCTTTGCTCAGCTCCCAACTCCAACGCAGCCTGTCCAAGGGCTACTTCAAGGCCCTGCGTGAATTGAACAGAAAGAATTCACTGCAGATTCCACCCGTGAAGGGCTGCTCCGGCCCTGCGCTGTGCCCTTCTGAGCCACCTACCGTGGTGGCAAACACGGGAGTAGCGAAAAGTGGCAGGATCGGGACAACCCAGCAACCCCGTGTCAATAGGACAGAATTTGGAGTGGCTGTGCCAGCAGAAACACACCTGAAGGGCAATTCTGGAGTTAAGCCCTGAACTAGACCGAATGCCAGTACTCCGGGATGAATCGCTAGCGTTTTTTTGCCAGATTTTCCACCAGCCTCTGCGGGCTCCCTGTCAGGCTCCCGACCCACAGTTTTCAGCAGGCTTTGTGAGGGCGCCCAGCACAGGAGGAGCTAAAAAACCAGCTAGCAGCGCTACCTAGGCTAAACCTTTGAGGCAAGGGCAGAGGCATGTCCCAGAAGCACAAGGCTGTGTTATTTACCATCGTGCTAAGCAAGCACCTTCAGCTTGAAGCTGGAAACCTAAAGCTGGACTGTGCTTAGAATAAGGAACTGTGAATGAAGATAATTTTTATAGCCATTGAAATTAGCGGTCAATGCTTATCCGAGGATGGTTTGGTTTATTGTTCCTGAAATATCAGCTAAATAGCAAAGCCATCTGTTTCCATCGCAGCCCGTGTAAGAGGAAAGCGCAGCAATGTAGTGCACAATGAGAATATTGAGCTCACAGAGTCACAGAACCCCAGGTGGGAAGGGACCTCAGGGATCATCTAGCCCAACCTTTCCAGGAAGAGCCCAGCCTAGACAAGATGGCCCAGCACCCTGTCCAGACGGCTCTTGAAGGTGTCCGACGTGGCCGAGTCAGCCCCTTCCCTGGGGAGATTATTCCAGTGGTGACTGTCCTCACTGTGAAAAATGTCCCTCTTGTGTCCAACCGGAATCTCCCCAAGGGCAACTGTTGTCCATCCCCCTTGTCCTCTCCATGGGACATATGGGACTGGAGCATCAAATTCAGTGTCAGTACCTTAGAAGGAAGAAGCTCTCGGGTAGGAAAAATTCATGTGCGAGATCTCAAAACCCTGGATGATGAACACACCTCCCTCCTTCGAGAGAGATCTGCATAGAGCATTAACCCCAACAAAACCATGCTGATTTGATCGGTTTTGTCTGACTCTGAACCACATGCGCAGCAAAAACTTGGTGTAGATTGTTGTAAAGATTGAGCGAGGCCTTTGCAGAGCAAGGGCATGGTGAAGTCAGCAAAGTTTTCATAAATATTAAATGATCTGTGTGGGGTGTCACAGTAACCTTTTTTTGAAAGTGTTCTTGAATATTGTATATGGTACCTGGACAAAGTTGTGTCTGCAAGTACAGGTTACTAGTGGTTGACACTTTTTGAAGGTGGTTCTGTGGCAAACATTTCTGTGAAGAACTCAGAAATGAGAGTAAGAAAGAAACTCGTTCCAGTAAGGAGATGTACTTTTCCTCACCCCCAGTTTCCCTGAAACCCTAAACTACTTAGAAATTTTAAAGAAAAAAAAAAAAAGCAGCAACTGTTTGTTTCCTGTTCTGCTTTGACCTCACGGGCGAGGTGCCCCATCACACCCTGCCGCCCCAGCGCGTACAGGCAGCGCGCTGAGCATGCACGAAGGACCCAGAAAAAAAACACCCCGCCCATTTAATTTGTGCCTCTTCTAGACTTCTCCCCTTGCATGCCACAAATAGCCATTGCCACTGGGTGGGATTAACACTCTTAGCCATTAAACCATAGGCTCAAGCACATGGGTTTTACTTTATTATAAACAACTTCATACTGAACTCGGTCCTCCTGAGTTCTTAATTTTTCTCGGACTATAAATTTTACGACTACAGAGGAGCGCTGAAACTTCGTCTCGCACACCATTAATCTCCTCACTCTCCAAACAGCACGGAAGCCTTGCAGAGCATTTGTCTCAGCCACAGCCCAGCCAGGAGGCCTGTGTCCATATTAGTCATGAGTTTTGTACACTTGCACCCCAACACTGGAGGCCCAGCCTCAGCTTGCTTCTTGGCTGGTTCCACCCATCCTGCCCCGTCTTACTGCTGGACGGATGATCTCGTGCTCACACTGACTGCTGGCTGGGGCCCCAGGGTACAAGGGCACTGCAGCCTGGTAGCATTTGGAGCTAAAGGAGAGGGAGAGCAAAGGAGAGGGAGAGCAAAGGAGAGGGAGAGCAAAGGAGAGGGAGAGCAAAGGAGAGGGAGAGCAAAGGAGAGGGAGAGCAAAGGAGAGGGAGAGCAAAGGAGAGGGAGAGCAAAGGAGAGGGAGAGCAAAGGAGAGGGAGAGCAAAGGAGAGGGAGAGCAAAGGAGAGGGAGAGCAAAGGAGAGGGAGAGCAAAGGAGAGGGAGAGCAAAGGAGAGGGAGAGCAAAGGAGAGGGAGAGCAAAGGAGAGGGAGAGCAAAGGAGAGGGAGAGCAAAGGAGAGGGAGAGCAAAGGAGAGGGAGAGCAAAGGAGAGGGAGAGCAAAGGAGAGGGAGAGCAAAGGAGAGGGAGAGCAAAGGAGAGGGAGAGCAAAGGAGAGGGAGAGCAAAGGAGAGGGAGAGCAAAGGAGAGGGAGAGCAAAGGAGAGGGAGAGCAAAGGAGAGGGAGAGCAAAGGAGAGTCTTTTGGCATAAAGACCTTGGTGATGCACAGGAAAACTCAAGGGACAACCCTCTATCTTGAGGATAGAAAGAGCTGATCAAAACCCCACAAGCTTTCCAGTGGTGACAGTGAACTAGGACAAACTGAGAGACACGATGTCCCTTTCCTCTGCTAATTTGGCTTCTTTCCCCAGTGCCAAGCCCGACACAAGCTTTCTCTGCTGGCTAGAGCAGAAAGGCAGCGTGGCTTCCAGAGAGAGAGGTTCGCTTCTCCCTCTGACACTGTCCACAGGCAAACCCCTCCTCCTGCCTTCGCTGTTTAGGCTGTGTGTTCCTCAGGATTGCCTGACTACACTTTCAGCTCCTAGGACACCGGGGAAACACCTGAAAGGACAGCACTCCTTATGTAAATAAAAGAGAACAAGTATAAAGGCAGAACAACTCGTCTCCTGCAAGGAAGTCCATGAGAATAAAACACAGCAAAGGAGGGGGGGAAAAAAGTCACAAATCCCAAACAAAGTCTGACAAACAATTTTAGTTCTACAACAAAATAAATATTTTAACTCTGATTTAGCAAGGACAGTGAGACATTGTTCAAAAATCCTATAGATATAACAACATATGCTGAATGTCACAACACTCTGATTATGTTGCTGCAAGTCATGCATGAAACAGCCCGATTTATTACAAATATTCACACAGTACAAAGTACAGTATAGTAATACATGCTGGGATATAGGCCGCTTGCCCTGACTACACTTCCTCCATCAAAATCCAGTGTAAACAGCCAATCCTTATTGATAGGGTTTAGTGATATTCATGTGCATTATATGCTTCCTGAAGCTCCAGGAACGACTACTGTTGCTACTTGCTACAGCCACGAACTCCCCTCTGCCAGCAGAGCGCCCCGTTTATGCTTGAAAGTACATTCTCCCCAACGCGTACTACAAAAAAATCCATAGGAATCCTGGCGTGTGTTGTGGAGCAAGAATGAATATATCAGCATTGATAGCTGCTCTATTTTAGACAGTCACCCAGGCCCACTTGGAACGACCGCATTCCTTAGACTAAAAAGTGGAATGTACCTGTGTTTACTTGTGTAACAGCACTCCCTGACTACTGCCTGTACCCCCTCCTTCCTCCTCCAGTAGGTATCACTTTAATATGTTCATCACAAGGGAAAATAGTACCATTTAGTACCCTTAAAGTTCTATCTCAAGGTATTCATAACGGACATAAAAAACCCCCGGTTTCAGCCATGCTTGTTTCACAGCAGATGTTTTCCCCACCTCTTGAAATAAGGCATTTTTGCATACCCCCAACCTCAACAGCAGCGTTGCTGGTGCTTGTAGAAACATCATCTATTGATCAACCTGAACAACAGGCACAGCAACGGATGACATTCTTTTCACGCCTTCTGCTCTCCCCAGCAGTCTTTGTTTTCATTGCACGAAGATATTGTAGTTGATCAAAAACTGCGGCACTATCCAAGGGGTATCTTCCATTCACTGCAAACGTTCAAGAACAGGTATCTGGACTCCGTTTTGGGCCTTGCTACCACCTCTTCACGGCACTGTGGTACAACCATTTCCTTAGCTAGGCTGAATCAGCAGAAGGGCCGGGCATCTGCTGAAAGGGAAAGCTGCAGAGGCACGTTACACGAGCATGGGGTTTTTAATCACAAGGATGTTACCACATCTTGGGTAACACCTTAACCCCGTGAAATGCCAACACCCTTTTACTTTGTTGAAATGAGTTTATAGGCTGGAGCTATATGCAAAGCTGCTTTGGGGGCTCAATCTCACATACTTACAGCTGCAAACAGATTTGGAGAAATCCAGGAAACGTTCACTGGGTGCTCTTTTGGATGGCCCTTACAGCAGTTTCAGCCTCCAAGTAGAGCTCGGATAGACTCCCTATGACCCTGGCCACCTGATGGAAGTGTTTTGCCCTATGTTTTCTTTCGTTATTTCACTGCAGTTCAACAAGCACCAAAGAGGTGACGTATCTGATCTGAGGCTGCTATCCTCACTGTCTTTGCCAGGCTTGTGACAACCAGTGTAATGCATTTGACATATTTACAAACAATTATATGGCACCTGAGAGGATGCTGTTTATGTGATGCAGTCCAAAACCACATGTATATCTTACTAAAACATAAGAACACAAGTAAGGGAGTTCATGCTAGGATTGGTGCCGTTGGCCTTACCTTTTCATAAAAACAAAACTGCACAGGCAGCGAGGTATTCAGCTTCATCAATAAGGTCAAGGAAACACTTAGATATGAAGAACCACAATTAAAGAGTTCAGACCTTGGATTCTCATCTGTGAAGCAGGTAATGTCTGAGAATACAACATACTTCTTGTCAAATATATCCAATTCTGAACATGAGAGAGGCCCTATACCATTCACAATTGTATGAAAAAAAGCAGTTTTGCTGGCAAATCCTTGTCTCCTTCCTCCACAACAAAAAGAACATAGTCACTATTTTACTTGCCCTCTTAATCCTTCATTTACAGACACAAACACCCCACAATCCATCCCAGAAGACATGCTGACTACAAGTGCTATTGTGAAATAAAGTTGTAATGCAACAAATTCCAAATCTCAGTGTATCGTTCAGTGAGCATCTGGTGAAGCACAAATTAAATATTACAGAGTTCATTTCTGAATTATAGAAGAGTATGTTTTATGATGAACGAACTGGTGTGGTCCTTGAAAAGCAGTAGCCTCTGAAAGCAAGCTGAAGTACCTGTGAAAGGAAAGGCTCTTTGCCCGTTTAAAAAGATGCCACCAGTTACAGGAAGCGGTCTTTGAGAGTCAAAGTAAAGTCGAATATACACCGCAAGGCTCCAGCTCATATCCTTCCCTGCTACACTGCTGCCGGTGATGTTACGCGCCCATTAACATGCCCATGAAATCGGATCCATTCTGAATGGTGATGGGGGCTCCAGCACTGTTGTCCACAAATATGGAGGTGTACTGGCCAGCCTGCAGAGAGAACAAGAGGGAAAGGAAAAGATCTGACACTTCATCCCAGTCTAAAAGGAGGGGGAAAAAGGCATTTCACTACCATGAGCTAAGCACAGAAGCCTCCTGCCCTTTTCTGCAGCTCCTGGAAACAGTATCGGACCGAGCATTTTTACTGCAGCACTACAGCTTTGACTTGGTGGAAGAAATTTTCTGTAGTGAAACTGCGTTATAGGTTTATTACTGAACTAGATCCTTATTGCGCTGGCATCTTTTTGGGTGACTAGTCAAGTGGTCACCTGTGCTTCAAATTCCCTTCTATGAAATGGGAAATACAACTGCCATCTTGACAACGCAAGGGGGGATTTGAGAAAGAAAAATCTTTACTGTTATATGCTAGAGGGAAGGTTACTTCTGTGGCTTCAGATCAGGCTGTGCAACACAGGTCTGGCTTTTGTTCCTGTTCCTGCACAGATTCTCTCTAGTCACCCCAGGTAAGGCATTTAACTGCATTAACCTTAGAAAGAAGGTTAATGAAAACCTCCCCACCTCCTGGTGAGAATTCAGCCTTGCCAGTAACTAACTCCACAGCCTGCCAAGCAAACTAGTACGGTGATTCCCAGTGTGCACGGGCTTACCTGCAGCTGCAGTAAGCCATGTACATAGATAGTGAAGATTTTGCTGTTACTTTCCAGACCAGCAATGACTTCCAAAGACCTAAACAGTATTAAAAGAAAAATAAACAGGTTAAACACCTAAAGCAGTCACAGCAGTGGTATGTGGAACAATAACCTCATCACCTCCCTAGAAACAGGACCTGGTGGTTCTAGTGCCCGACTGTGCTAAACAGGTGGGCTGTTGACTCGATCCTAGCAGGAACCAGCTGCCTTTAAAAGAGAACAGTAGACCCTTATCCTCACCGTAGTGTCTAACAGAGGACCTACAGAGCATACAGGACTGTGGATGCAAAACTCAGCTGGAGGCAGGAAATAGGAGCCACCTTCTCTCACAGAGGCCCTTCTCAAGGTTCTGTGGTCTCTATCCCCCACCCTTGAACAGGTATTAAATGTGCCCTTTAGATTTATCTGCATGACAGGTATCCCAGTTTGATGACCACCACAATAGTTTGTACTCCTTTTATTCTGCAAAGAGCTAACTATATGCATTCTGCCAATAATGGTTCATTCATTTTCAAGGTATGAAAGGCCTAATTCACCTTAACAATATCTGTATTCTGCAGCTGAAAGCTGTTTTGGGAGGACATTTGGATCAGGGCTCACATACAAGCCAAAAAATACCCCAACAAACCAATTGTGCTTCAGTTAAAATTCAAGGGAAAACTCTAGATCACCCCTGAAGCACTGTTCTTTTCTAGTAACATGTTCTAATAGCCATCATATCCCTTGTAGTTGAAAGATGAAGGACAGCTGCTCTCTGTGGCCTCCTCTGCTTACAGAACTCTAACTCAGCTCCTTTGTACAGGATTCAGGGTGGAAGGAGGTGCCTGAAACATCAACAATCAGAACAACCCGTGTAAGCTCCATTCCAAAGCAATATGAAAGCACAGAGCTCCGTGCCTCGCTGGTTCTTCTGAAATCTGCCTAGCCAGTGGTAGCAGATCTAGTTGTTTTCCCAAGAAAACCAACCCCTTTCGTCCTCCTTTTTTCCACACAGTGGTGGTGATGAAACCTAGCAAGTGCAAACATGCTGTTTCCAGCCCCCTTGCAAGGAAATAATATGCATAAAAAGTAGGGGCAATTTGGCCCAGAGAGAGCAAGCCACTTGGCACCACCTTGATTGAAGAGCTCAGTCTGTGTGTCATATCCTGCCAAAAGCCTAACTTGGGTGGGAACTTCCCACCATTAATCTCTTCTACTCCAACTGTCTCCTTGCCTCTGAGTTTCCATCTCTCTCAGCCGAAAGCCCTCAGGGCTCTTTCAGCTCCCTCAAATGAATGACTGTGTACGCTGACATCCCCAGGAAATTCCACAAGCAGGGGTAGCAGCTCAGCCTGTGCCAGCAGAATGTCTGTCCAGACAGGTTCCCATCCCTCCACCCATCTTCTTTCCATGCCACAGACCAGTCATACTCTCACCCACCATAGGAGAGAGGTGTCTCTCAGAGCCAGTGTTGGTTCTGCTTTACTCCCACTGCTGTCCAACTCAGGCCAGCCTTGCAGGACAACCAGTCGTAAATTGTGACCCTGGATGACTGATGAAAGCTCCGAGTCAGACACCAGAGAGCTTTATCTAAAGGATTAACATCTAGGTTGGTTCTGTCTAAGAGAAAAGAAGGTTTTACTGTTACCATTCTTGGGGAAGGTAGCTATAAGCTCTTCAGATGGCAAGTTAATCTCAAAACATCCCAGTAAACCTGCCTGGGCTGTGTGTGGCAAAGAGGTGGTTCACACATCCCAGCTAGAACCAGAACGGTTTGCTAGGAGCTTTCAGCTAAAAAGACCTGCAATGAGGAAGGCACGGTAGTGTCCATGGTCCGCAGCGAAGCCTCCTATTCGGTAACCCTTGTGCTTGCATTTACCAGAACGAGGAAGCAAGGCTAAAGTTATGTTGAAAGCAATCGGAGACTGATAGCCATTCCTTAGTAATATTACTGTAAGGTTGACTGAATGGACAGCAACGGACAGAGAGAAACAGACAGACGCTGTCCTTGGAGACAGAAATGAGCCTTCCAGAAGAAAAACCACTTTGTGCTCTCTTAAATGCCTTAATCAAATCAGTTGGGAGCTTGTGGAACCGTTAGGAAGATAAAAACTCACTGCTGTAAATTTCATTTATTTTGCAAAATGTTTTAAATGGAATTTAGATTTTCTGTGTTATTCTGTAACTGAAGTCAACGCAGAGTGGCGACCAGGATGGGAGAACAGCTTTTCGCTCTTGGATCAATTTCACTTTTAAATTCTCTTAGGTGGCTTCATAAATCTCACCCACTCATTCACTCAAATCTTTATTGAAATACCGTCAGGTCAACACCACCGACTGGCAATATTTTTCCACATCCCAACGGGGAGTATCTATCTTTCCACATCCCGAAAGCATGTAGAAAGAGATTCTGTGGAACTTGCAGCGGCTGTTCATGGGGAATCCAAGGGCTTGGGGCATGAGTCCTGTCCTTGACTAAATTGCTAAGATAAGAGGTTGTAGGTGAAAAGCAAGCACCAATGCTGAAGCAAGAAAAAAAACCTGATTGCTTGAAACTGACTGGTCTTTGCTATGCAGAGTAAGGGCAGGAATAGGGATCTGCACTGTCAAACGGCAATTTGAGAGAGCTACTCGTAAAAACAACAGTAACATTCTGCCCTGCTCATACCCGTTCCACCCCTGTGATTAAAGGCCTGGGCTGTCCCAAAATCACTCACTGTCAAGATTTCAGGATCAGGCTGAGGACCACTCTTAGCGTGACCTAAAGGAATTCTCACAGGTGCCAGGAATGAAGCGTCCCCTAAGTTCTGTGGCTTACCAGAACATAAGGTGTCCCTTCAAGGGGCAAGAAGCTACCCCTCTGCTTTTGCTGACATTGTGACTGCAGCCAGTCTGTCAGTGCCTCACTTTAAGTGCTGCAATCATAAAAGACTGTTATGAAACAGTCTACAAGGCTGAGGAGGTGCCAGTTGCTCCAGTCAGCAAGCTCCTTTTCTTCCCATCAGGTCAGTGGGCGCACAGCTCCCTCTTACCCTAGTTACTAACGGGCACTCAGACGCCAATCAAGTCTTTTCCACAGGCCAATGAAACCTATGAGAGGTTTATTTATTACATGAGGCTTCATGTCAAATTGACCGCCCAATCCAGCCTCTAAATTGAGAAGCCTGGGAAGGGGTCAGTCCTCTTTGCAGCACTCTGACGCACAGAGCAGGGAAGGTAAGGGCTGAAGCAGCCAGTCCAGCAGCAAACTTGTGGTTTTGTGGGCTTTAAGTTGCACCTGCGGAGTCATTCTATGGGCATATTTCAGTGGTGCTATCGCACGGGTGTTGCTACAGCTGCACTGGAAGAGCTGCGGGCAGGGCAGAGCAAATCCACACAGCCCTGCACAGACGTTTTTCCTCCCGTGACAAGGGCCGAGCCGCCAGCAGAGGCGGTGGCCACTCTCTGCAAGCAGCATTGCCCTCTGCTGGGTGCAATTCAGCCCAGCCCAGGGGCTCCCCAGCCCTTTCCTCCAAGCAAAGGTTGTCAAACTCCTCCTGAGCAAGCTGGCCTTCTCCGAGACACAGGACACCTCTATGCTGCAGCTGAAAGGATGACACAAGCACAGCAAACAAAAGCAGCCAACTGTACGCTGATGCCACGGCCCATTGCATAAGGAACAAGACCCAAGGTTGCCATGGCCTAACAAATGCGTTTCTTTAGGAGAGTTTTGCTAATGGATCCCAGCAGAGGAAAATTCAGCATGGTCATCTGAGCAAGCTCCACAAGGCAGCTGAGGGCTGTGAGAAGGGATCATATACGTCTATGCAAGCCCTGTACTTTCTGCCTCAGGGCCCATTCACCTCTATTTTCCACCTATTCATTCTCCCCATCGCTCCAACACTTCCATGGCAACCTGAGTGAGATGCTGTGATCCATTCAGGATACAGCTGAAATTATAAAAACTGAGCTAACAAACTCTGGCATGAAATGAAAGCGTTTCTCTCACTCTGTATGTTTGTGATGATAGCTGAGCATTCAGCACCTTTAGCTACATCCAGTTTCAGCCGACTTCGCTCACAATTCTCTCAACATATGCAAGATCTAGCTATTTAGAGTAATTAGCACTGAAAGGTTAAATATCAGAATAAAAAAATGCATAAAACCTAAGAGCCAGATGGAATCACTCTCTCCAGAAAAGTTCTGCAAGGAATTATCATACAAAATTCACCATTGGTGAACCCGATTTCCACAGCTGGTTGAAATATTGGCCCATTTGAGAAAAATAATTGCCAAGACAGCATTGCAGTAACTCACGTGTATCGGTGGCACAGAGATTCAATGCAGATCAACACTCGGACATTATCTCTGGCTCGGAGTTGGACTTTACTCTTCAACTCACTGTGGTCTGGGGAAAGCAGGAGAAGAAATATAAGCACTTTCACAACGTAGCAGACCACCAGCTGGTGGTGTTTGACTTAACAAGGACACCAGTAACCTTGTGACTTCTGTATTGGGTTTGCTTGGCAAGGTTTTGGTAGCAGGGGGGCCACAGGGGTGGCTTCTGCAAGAAGCTGCTAGAAGCTTCCACTATGTCTGATAGAGCCAACACCGGCCGGCTCCGAGACGGACCCTCCGCTGGCCCAGGCCGAGCCCGTCAGTGACCATGGTAGCACCTCTGGGGCAACGTATTTAAGAAGGGGGGAAAAAACCTGGGCAACTGCAGCCAGAGAGAGGAGTGAGAATAGGTGAAAGGAACAGCCCTGCCAACACCAAGGGCAGTGACAGAGGGGGAGGAGGTGCTCCAGGTGCCCGAGCAGAGATTCCTGTGAAGACCGCGGTGAGGCAGGCTGTGCCCCCGCAGCCCAGGGGGGCTAGCGGTGGAGCAGATATCCCCCTGCAGCCCATGGGGACCCCACACCAGAGCAGGAGGATGCCCAGAGGAGGCTGTGACCCCGTGGGCAGCCCACGCTGGAGCAGGCTCCTGGCAGGACCCGTGAATCCATGGGGAGAGGAGCCCATGCTGGGGCAGGTTTGCTGGCAGGACCTGTGACCCCGTGGGGGACCCGCGCTGCAGCAGCCTGTTCCTGAAGGGCTGCACCCCAGGGAAGGGACCCACGCTGGGGCAGTTCATGAAGAACTGCAGCCCATGGGAAGGACCCATGTTGGAGAAGTTCGTGGAGGGCTGTCTCCCATGGGAGGGACCCCACGCTGGAGCAGGGGAGGAGTGTGAGGAGTCCCCCCCGAGGAAGGAGTGGCAAAAACAATGTGTGAAGAACTGACCCCAAACCCCGTTCCCCGTCCCCCTGCGGTGCTGGTGGGGTGGAGCTAGAGAAAATAGTGAGTAAAGTTAAGCCTGGGAAGAAGGGAGGGGTTGGAGGAAGGCAGCTGAAGATTTTGGGTTTATTTCTCATTATTCAACCCTGATTTGATTGGCTTTAAATTAATTTTTCCCTAAGTTAAGTCTGTTTTGCCTATGATGGTAACTGGTGACTGATCTCTCCTTGTCCTCATCTCGACCCACAATCCTTTTTTATATTTTTCTCTTCCCTGTCCTGCTGAGGAAGGGAGTGATGAAGCAGCTTTGGTGGGCACCCGGCATCCAGCCAGGGTCAACCCACCACAACTTCTTAGGAAAGCATCCTTCTGGTGTTGGATTATAAAGTAGTTCATCACTGCATGATTAAAAACCATTGAACGAATGCACTGGTGAAAAAATACAGTCAAAACTGCCTTGAGGCAGTTCTACATCATCACGTTCATTTCTTCTAAAGTCTTCTATGGAAGCCATAGCTTCCGCCCATTAATGTATTTGGTCCCTCATCCTCCATAAGGGGCGTTCATTTGTTTGGTTTGCATGGAGCAGCCTGCTGTGGCTATCAGTCTGAAAACACCCAGCTCTAAGGACAGGGGCTTGGGTCATGGTACCAAAGGGAGAGCTCACTGCAAAGGGCTGCCATTGCACATGCTTCAAATCAAATGGGACCCGGAGAGCTCTCCAGGACTCCTTCCTGCACCTCTCAAGCAGTACAGAAAAGGTTTCTGTGGACAACACTCACCAATGTGGACATTGGCTGAAAACTGGTAGATGCCAGACACAGGTGCTGTGAAACGTCCTGTTGCCAGATTTAATCCTGTCCCCCGGAGAAAAGCTCCTTTGGCCAGGGGCTGTAAGATAAGAAAAGCAGACCCTGAACAAGTCCCCAGCACTCTCAACAATTACACTGCCCATGACGAAGAACAAGCTTATGTGCATGAGAACAAAGCTGAAAAATTTTGCAAGGCTACTGCCTTATCTCCCCAGGACACACCTTCCAGATGGGTGCTCTCTCAGCATCTGATGCCCACAAAAGGCAAAATGATCTGTATGAGACAAGAATATGCCCTTTTTGCTCACTGCCAAACTTTCCTAACTCATCTGGACTCAGACTGTGCTTACTGCATTCCTATTCTCTGCCGGTCCTAGTGGCCTCTAGCCTCCACTGATGGTCTGATACACAAGATCTACCATTATCTGAGTCAAGAGGTCCCTACTACTCCCAAAGACTTCCTAGATGGGGCCAAGCAGTGTCCCCAAGCTTAAAAACCTGGGACCTTATACACTGGTTTTTGTGATACAAGTACAGAGAAAACACTCATACAGGTCTCCAGAGGTTTTCTACCCACCTTAGGTCTAAGTCAGACGGTTTTGATACCGTTAAAGAACAACTGCTCAGACTGTTACAGATTCCATATTTAGTTTCATTTTGTTCTAGCCTTGGATTCTACAGAATAGGCAAAAACCTAGTAAAACAGCATGCAGCTTCTCCTCATGGCAAGGAAGCAGTCTTAAGTCAAACTCACAGCAGATTATCTGACTCAGACTAAAATAAACTCTGCAAGAAATGTTTATTGTTTGTTTTGGCCTGCCTCATCTGAATTTGGCTGGAGCTGGGGAGAAGCAGGAGTGGCTTCAATGGGCCAAGAAAGCACATTAGTCAGACTCTGCTTCCACCACAAGGGCGTTCTGTGCAATGTGAACGCATTGCCACGAATGCTGTCCCGAGAGATTTGCCCCACATCGGTCTTATGGGACAGAAGAGTTGTTCACATCTCACTCTCTAAAAGCACACACACTGCTCTATCCCTAAAACATGGAGAAATGCATAACTGAGCGATCTCAACCACCCAACATTTGCGTATGCTTTCCGATCCTAGGTGGGGAAAGGGGCCCAAGACATGGTGAACAAATTTGTGGCAGTGTTGCCACATGCGCTATCACACTGAAGAAAAAGGAGTGGAACCCCTTTGTCCAGGTACCAGAAGGAAGTTAATTGCCTCCCCATTCTGGTTCTTCACAGCCAGAAACTGTCAGCTTTCACAGTGCAGGGTAGGAATAATTTATTTAGCGCTCTCTTTGAAAGAAAGCAAATCCCAGGCAAGGTTCCCAGAAAAGTAACTCCCAGTCCTTATTTACCAAGATCTAGCTGTGGTCTTAAATTTCACAGAACTTTACTAGAAATGGTTTCTGTATGCATATGGTGGTGAAAATACGTCCATGTGCAGCAGCAGTGGCCATCCTCATAGGATTACACATGTATAATGGGGAAAGAGTAATAATGAACTACAGAACAACTACATTTCATACGATTTCTAAGTCTCTGTATTTATCAGTGTGCATTGATGTGTGCCCATGTGCACGTACATACACACAAGAGGAGCTCTGTTTTCCTTATTTGTACACACACGGACAATATAACAGCTAACCTAACAACAGAGGCGATGGAAGGAGACCGATTCCGTTCTTATGCTATTGCTACGCCATCATTTTTGATTTACCTCACTGAAAAAGCAGATCCAAGCCCTGCATGTACAAAAACCGTACTGCACAGTTAATTCATTCCTTTCTTGTTACAGCTATTAGCAGAATCAGCAACATAATTCCAAAACCACTGGCTGAGCATGGAAGGCAATTTTAGGCACCAGTAAATTATCACTGATAAAACATTCCTGTTTCTTCATGCCCTCTGTGGCTTTGTTATTTTTTTGCTCATAGAAATAAGACAATGCAGGGAGAGGTTCTCTGGGCAAAATATTCCATTAAACCCCATACCAGTTAGAGCTCCCTGCTGCATTTGCTGCCGCGCAGCAGCGTACCCACCTAGCTGCTTCAAACACTGCAGGAATTTATATCTGTAAAGCTAACTACTTGGGCACAGTTATCTCAGTTAGCAGACCAAAAGCAAACAAACAAGTCAGTGTCCAGCCATCCTGTACAAACCAAGGTCAGCTTCTCTTCCTCAGCCCATCTCCTATCCCCACGTCTCCCCCATACGCTCCATAGTTTACTGCCAGGTGGAAAATAGGAACCAAGCAGAGAGGATTGAGATGTGAACTGCCAGTTTAGCTTTTCAGTGATAAACACTGTGGAAAGCACCACACTGACTTATCTGTTATTAAAGAAGAGGGTAACCTAAACTGCACACCAACCACAATGCACAGGGGATGCTTCTCCTGAAGCAGCAGTAAAATTCAACTGCCAAAGGCAGACATTTAGCTTGACCTCAAGGCACGAGAGACACCAGGACTCCTTCTGGGATCTTTCACCTTGAAAAGCACGTGTGCCACCTGGTCCTTGAATGATCTGATTCCAGTCATGTTCCTGGGCCCCAGATAAATCCCACTTCCATGGCCTGTCAGACGCTAGAGTTACTTCTATTCTTGTTGTGGGAAGTACCTTTCTGAAAGCTTTTGCAAGAGGCAATCGTTAGAAACCTCAAAGTGTGAGAAACAGGAGGAAGAGGTTTAGGGAAAGGAGTATTACATGTTTTATTCCAAATACCAAGGAAATTGTGGGACCAAGAGGAAGAAAGGGAGGGAATGTTCTTGGAGGAAATTTAGCACGGAAGGATGAGAAAACCGTCATACTTTCTCAATACTCAAGGTCAGAGTGACAATACTTCGACACCAAACTGAAATGACAGAGTATAGAAGTAATAGGCTGTTTCTCAGCACAGGTTCTTTCCACTATCTCAAAATGCTTTGGGTAAGGTCCAGATCCAGGAATTAGAGTCAGTCCCTCTCATCTCACTGACAAGTAGCAAACTGTTGGCTTCTTCACACTATTAAACTATGGAAAGGAGGGAGGGGAATTCTCACTTTCTCCCCCTTGGCCTGTTCAAAGACAAAGTTTTCATGTTTGCAAGAGCATCCACTGCCTCCCTCCCTGCTAAATTCCCCTATATCGGCGCACAAGCTAAAACCAGATACTTCTTGTCCCAAAGCTGAAATGAAAGGCTGGCATCCAGAGGCCTGCCAGCCCTCCCACATCAGCTTCAGGGCCAGAAGCAATTAGAAAGAAGCTAGGCATATGATAACAAAGCATGGGAAGCATCAGCCTACGCACTGATTGCTGAGATGTCTTTATTCATATTTTCCCTCCTAATTAATGAGGCAGCAGATCTCTCTAGCCCTGCCCACACTTCAAGTACAATCTTGCCTCTGTGCCAGCACCCACAGTGCTGTCAGACCAGGCTTCCACAAGTGTATTTGGGAAAGATCCAGGAAAGCACCCTATTGAGAACGTAACCACTGCCTCTAGTCCTGCAGCTGTGAAGTCCTAGCAGCAAAACTGCTCCATAGGAAAGGATGTGCTGGACAGGATTCTTTAGAAATGGGACTCTGCAGCGGGGAAGAAGGCTCAGAACCTTACTACATGGCCAGTGTTAGCAAACTGTGCTGACGGAAAGCCGTATTCCCTGTTCGTACTCTTCAAAGTCTTGTCACATCATAAAAGCAACCATGTATCTGAAGGCCTTGCCTTGTCTGTATCTGAAGTCACAGTCTTTGTGACTCCGAAGTCTAAAATAAGCCTCCTCGATTACCAAGAAACTATTTGGTGTTAGCTATTACTTTGCCTAACATTTATACTTCAAATTCAGATCCTATTTGCAACTGGTTCAGAAATGGTTAGTAGAAGTTTTAATACCAAATTCAACAGCTTGCTTGTAACCATGCTTATAATGACCTACAGCATCCCACGACGGTGTGCTTGTCATTATAACATGACTATAACAAAATTATCTAGGCAAAATGTTTAGTCTTCTATAAAACATTGTGTAAAGAAGTTGAGCGTCAGGACTGGCCCATCCAACAAAATGATGGCTCACGTTTGGTCTCACAAACCTACAACCGACGGCTGCTGTCTACCTCTGACATTTTTCTACATCTGAACATGACTATGGAACTAAACAGGGTGTGCACTGAAAAAAAGAACAGATCCTTCAGACTAATGCCAAACATGGATAAGTCTTTCTCCATCATCAACTGAAATAAAAAGACTGACTGTTGTTTGGACCTGTGAGACAGCCCTCTCTTGCACAGACCTGTTAGAACTCCAGTAAGAACTGTAATGAGATTCAGCTGGGCTGCAGGAGAGGAAGAAAGTCTGCCTCTTGGGTTTGTCAGGAAGGAGAGGACTCAAAGCTAAATGTCCATCTTACTGCAGTTGAGCTTCGGTGCCGAAATCACCATACGAGACCCTACTTCTGTCAATCACAAAAAAGGTAGTGCTATATTCAGGCTTGGATGCTATGAGATGAGCTTCTAGGATCAGTCTGCCCTTTCAGGAAACACCTTTATCTACAGAGCCACCTAGCAGCTCTGCAGACTAGGGGAACTATAGCTGATCTACGCACAATGGCTGCTGTGGAGTTGCACAGGTTCAGTCTGTAATCCCTTCTCACCGACTGGAAGTTCTGAAGTTCTACCAGGGTCTTCTTATCTACAATGACTTGTCCTTTTAGCTTGCAATGGAATGCCTCTTCTATACGTCTGTGGGGTGAAACTTCCTCCAAGGAGAGCAGGAGTGGAGGCAGCTGGCTGGGATGAGCTGAAATAGCCAGGGATGCTCGACGCTCAATGGCTTCTGAGGAGAAAAGAAAAAGTACAGGAAAATAAAGGCTTAGTTTAAGAGCCCGGTCTGTGAAGCCATTTGTTGTGTGATACACTTCTACACTCAACCCTTCAACTCGAACTAAGCTTCACTGGGGAAACACTTTTTTGAATTTTTGATTGCCGAATGCTTTAAGGTAAACGTTTGCAAAGCCAGTTCTTTATTTGCCGTGGTGCTTACCAAAAGAAGCAGGTCACAAAACCACACAGCTCTTACAGTCTTTACCTTTCAATATCTCCTTAAACTCCTGCAGAAGGACTTCCCGGGTGACTTCAGCACCTGGTGCTCCTGGAGGTCCCTGGGGGCCAGGAGGTCCTGGGGGCCCAACAAGGCCACGCTAAGGAAGTAACCAAAGAAAAACATGTGCATTAGAACCAGGCAATTGCACCGACAGCCCAAAAATTCTCTCAGCCATGAGCCAGTTCTAGAGGGCTGTCGGCCATGTGAGCAGCCCCCTCTACTTTCAGTTCAACTACAAGCCTGATGCAGTAAATCTTAAACTGACTCTCCAGCCAGCTGTGAATTCCTGTACTTGGAATTCACTCACATCTTTATGTGGGAGGATAAACTTTGCTCAGGTAAACACTAACTGGTTCTTCAAGTACATATATATGGTGTGAAGCACAACAGGCACAAGACTAAGTTTGCTGCTTTTGTACCTTCTCATATCAAAGTAACATACTAGCTTTTAAGGTTATTATTCTGCTTATTTGCTAACTAGAACAGCCATCTAGCCACACTTTACGTTATTAATATATATTGCTTAGATGTAATGATCACATACATGATTGGTGCAACAGTAGAGCTCTCAGAAAATGAAACAGTTTATTCAAAACACCTGTAAAGGTTAGCCACACACACATTAGAGCTTTAAACTAGTAGTACAAACATGCAACAGTATTATCATTGCTATTTTGATGTTTATCCTTCCCAGGGAGTTCCTGTTTCCTCAACTACACTGCAGTAAACCTGCATGAAAGCACTCCTGCCTACAGCTCACTGAGAAATAACAGGAGAATATTAAAAGCATTCAAGAATGTCTAAGCAGAAGATTAAAAGTGCACACATGATCAAGCATCATTCAGCAGATGAACAGTAATTCATTAATTTGAAATAAACAACTTGCCCTCATTTGATTAATATTATCCTTTGAGATACTTGGGCTTTATCTAGTGGAAGAAAAAAAATTTTGATCCTGAGCAGGGAAAAAAAAAAAAAAAACAAAAAAGGGTCAGTCCAAGAAACAACTGGTTTAAACAAAAATGAATGTTGACCTTGGAATTCACATACCTTATCTTACAAAGCATATAGCACTTACTGTCTCAAACTTCTCCAAAATACTTTGAGAAATTAAACACAAGCAAACCAAAACGCAGCACTGTGGGGTGGGAAGGCAAAAGCTGGAGCACACAGAACACCCCACATACGAGCAGGAGGAAGGGACGCCACGGCGCACACTTATTAGCTGATGGCAATCTAGCAATAACCTACTAATTTCTTGTCTTTCCCTTTGCATCTCCTTTTAGAGGTATTGCCATCATCTGGGCGGTGAACAAAGGAGATCCAGGTCCGCCGCGGGTCTGTGATTCGAGGATCTGGAGATTCTAGGATCTAAAAAGAAACAAGAACAAAGACTGATACCACTGTATCTCTTTGGCCACTACATGGATTCAGAGAATGCAAAGTTTCCAGATCAGGCTGTTGTCTGCTGCCTAAACCACATCCTTGATCCAAACATACTGCGTTTGGGAGGACATTAAAGGTGGGATAAAATGGGATATTGCACTTCCGTAACAAGCAATTCAGTTTGGATTATCCAGTTCCATGCCACTTTTTGTCTTCATTTACAGGAGCACTGCAAATGCAGGGTAGTTCTTCGATCTGTGTTCTCACACAGTGTATGAAAGACACCAGCCTTTCAGAGAGTCCCATTAGAGTGGGGTTTTTTTTCTTCATAAGTTACAGGCTAAGCCTGCTGGCAGAAGTGTCCCAAAAGCCAGAAGATGCCGCCCTTAAAACATCAAAATGCCATCTCATAACTTAATAAGCTATCACCCGCGGGGCCTCCCAGCTCCCTTTGCTTAAGAAATCAGTAAGAGCCAAGAGCTGGGAGCCAGTGTACCTCAGAGACCTTTCTCAAGCTGCTGAGACTCTCGGCCCTCTGACAGTCCTGATACTTGCCACAGAAAACCTGCCCAGATGCCAGAGACTGTTCACCACTGGCATCTGACATTTATCAGTGGGATCTATCAAGCAATACAGGGAGATTAAAATGTACAGAAAACCTTGAAATGCTCCGTAACTTTCAAATCACAGACTGCAGAGTGACAAATGTGCACACAAAGAAAAACCCCACTGCCAAATTTAACTACCTTGCCTGTTCCTATGTTCTGCAAGTATATTGTAGCCGTAAGTTACCTAGGGAAGCTTGGACGTTACAGTGCCTGGTTCTGGGTCCATTCTAAACAAAGTCTGGACAGAAGAGAGGATCTGTCTCTATGAATTTGGGTCCGCTTCTGATTGGACTCCCTGGTTCTCTTTACACACCTCCCAGAGCCAACTAGAAGTGATAAAATAGCCGTACCGCTTGTTTTTATCCTAGGCTGGGAATGAACATTAACTTTAAATCGAAAAAGGCACCAGAAATCACTGGTTACCAATACCCTGCCAAGGTCTTGTCAAGAGCAATTAACTGTTGACTACGGAGGTTCCAATCTGTTGACACATCAGCCTCCCGAATGTCCATCACAGTGAGGATAAAAGCACAAGGTCTCCCAAAGTTTCATGAACCATGCTTAAGTATTCAGAGTCATTAATGAAAAAGCCAGAGAGAAAAAACTGCAATGAACACTTAAAATATTTAAAACAAAAACAAAAAACCCACCCTATGCCTACTGTAGACTTTTGGAATGCATTCAAGAAACCTGTTTGTTCTTCTGGTGAGACAGAACGGGACAGATCAGAATTCCAGCAGGAAAGCAACACAAGGCAGTAGTGGGTTCAATGACATTTGAAATGATTCCTAGGCCATTAGAAATTTAGGTAAATCAAATTTGATCTATCACCATTCAGGAGTAAAGAAACAAGATGTGTGTGGAAAAAGCATAGAAGCAAAGTCAGTCGACAGCGCCTTTTTCAGATCAAAAAGTGTTTGCCCCTGGATATTAAAGCTTCTACTAGTTTGACAGCACTAGACGGCCCTGCCACAGCTCAGACGCTACAGCTGTGCCCTCAGGGGCCTTAACAGGAACACTGACCTCGCAA
This sequence comes from Phalacrocorax aristotelis, assembly GCF_949628215.1. Lineage (NCBI taxonomy): Eukaryota > Metazoa > Chordata > Aves > Suliformes > Phalacrocoracidae > Phalacrocorax > Phalacrocorax aristotelis. Next base: position 6,336,271 of record NC_134294.1, read on the forward strand.
GGTGCTTCCAACGCAGCCAAGTTAGCAAACACATCTACGTTTCCACATCACCTGTCCCTAAAGCACTTGCCCCTTCTCAGAGAGCCATACTGAGTTTTAATACCATTTCCAGTACCGCTTATCACTTATAAGCGTAGATTCCCTTTCATCAGATAGCCTGCAGAAGCATGTAGGAAACAATTAACCTTCAGAATTTAGGTAGAGCTGAGGTCCCAGTAACTCAAGCAATGCACGTCACTGTCTGAGAGCAACAGAAATTAGACAGAAGATTGCCAATTCTAGATACAAATATCAGGGCAAGCCTATTTTGAGGAGAAAAGATGACAGTCTGTGTGATCTGCTACGAAAAAAATCCATGCAGCATAAATTGTTTCAAAATTAAATCTTAGAAGTCTGCTGGAGTTCCAGCTTGAGGTTATAAGGAATGTCAGCGCTTCTAAGCTGATGCAGAGCCTGGAAAGCTCTGTCTCCGGCATGCATCCAGGCACATGGGTGTAGTACAAGGCATTTGCCCATAGATTTCTGAGCTGATATGATCACAACTATTTATTTCAAAAAGCTTGGGTCAACAAATTATTTACAGAATATGAGCAGCTCCCCAGAAATCGGATGCGAAATGAGATGAGCAAGGGTATTTGTGAAACATACATCTCAACCTCTGTGAAGCCAACTCTATCTTCTCAATTCCACAAATAATCTTAGGTGATTTACTGCTCAGACACCACCCACAAAGATCTACTCCTATTGAATTGCTCTATTCAGGCAGTCCTTATCCTCCCCTCCAGATAGATGGCTGCAGAGTAGCTGGCGTCTGTGCTCTAAGCCAAAGCAAGGATATTCTGAGACATTTGGCCATATCGTTCATTCATTCTACTGTAATTAATCAGAGCCAAAGCTATGGTTACGCACACTCCCCCGACGCTTAAATTTAGCATGTATCGCAAACAAGAGCAAGACAAACTATTCATAACAATCTAGTTCATTATTTCTGTACCCAAATCAGTCTTGAACTGACTTCTATGTTTATAACGTTATAAATTGCGTGTTTAGTCAAGGGATTCTAGCAGGTTGTTTTAGATAAATTATTTTTTGCCTTTTTTACTTACCGCACCCAGGACTGAAAGAGCTTTCTGAAATTCCAGTGGAAATGAATGTAAATAGAGCACCATAGGAAATCCTGGGCACTGTGAGATTAGTCACCTCACTAAAACATTACCACCTTCCGACACATTGCTCGACTGCAGATTTTTGTGCGAAGCATAAGACGACAAAGACAGGCTGAGAACGTTCTTTGGTGCAAAACTCTCCATCTACTGTAACACATAAACATCAAGTCCAGAGGCAAACGTTCCTAAAGTTTGTGCAAGCCCTTAGAACAGCACACGAGGTGCGGCTTATTTCTGCAATGAACACGAAATGTGTTCATCAGAGTTTCAAGAAGATGTAATGGTTTCTGATGGAAGAAGCTAGTTCTTTCCTGCCCCACTTAATCTGAAAACATAGATGAGTGCAGCATCACCACACACAAGGTCACACCTACAGAGGACTGTGTTTACGAGCTTTTAAGTTTACAAAGTTCATAAATGTAAAGCAGGTAGAAGCCTACCCATGCTTTTCCCAAAGGAAGCAGATGTCTTTTTGTCCCAGCGACTGGGGCTGACAGGTCTGTGGTAAAGCTTCAGTGCAGTTCATGAAACAGAAGGAAGCAACTTTATTAACAGAAGCACCCAACTCAAGCAGGATGGAGTATTCCCTCAGTGCTGTAACAGAGGCCAGCTAAAGAACAGCTGGGTTGCAGAGAAAAGGAAAATAAAATCAGTTCATCCTTCAAAAAAGGGCTGGCTCACGTGGCCGGAACTCCGAAGAGCAGCCTCCAGAACGCGGCAAACACAAGGCCAGAGTCTTAGGAACTGGGATGCAGCATTTGCTGCAGATGTGGAAGAGACTATTCAAATATTGCCAGTTTCCACCAGGCTGCAAGACAGGCAGAAACTCCCCACCACTGCAAAAATGAGGAAACAGGCCAGCTAGAAGCGGAAGCCAGCAATCATGGGCAGACTCTGACCATTAACTGTGAAGACAAACAGATGTCCTCAGCCTTTCTGGAGCTCCAGCTGTGAAGAAACAGGCCGGAGCAGACATCTTGTCAGGGAGAAAAAAAGAAATCCAGATGGCACATCCCAGAAAAATAAATTAAAAACTCCTGAAGTTTAAGAAAAATAACAAAAAAGTCCCATACCTCTCCAGTCGCTTGCTTAAATTACAAATCCTTCTACAAGACAGTCATGGCACTCCCCAGTTTCTCCAGCACAGGATGATTGACAGTTAAAATGAATGTTCCATCATTGTGGTATTATTATTTAATTACTATGGCATGCATGAGCAATCCCCAGCAATAAGCATGCAAGCCTCTATTTTTCTTGGCAGCAGCAGCCTCCAGCAGCCAGAGAGACCTTGCAGCCAACTCAGGTATCAGTCAGGACCGAGAACAGCCTTGGAATCCCAGCAAAGGGGACGTGTCCCTCCTGGGGTGCTGTTTACAGAGCAAAGCTAACCTACAGGAGTCAGGAGGAATCCTCATGTTAACTACAGTGAAATCAGGCTTGCTCCTTAACACTTGAAACAGCACCTCCAAAATCAACAGAAGCCTTGCCAGCAATTTTTAATGACCTTTCTCTCAGGTCTTTTAACATTACTTTGGAATCCAAATACAATGGCACCTATCACTTCAGAACCAGTTCATGACACTCGTGAGAAATTAGCCCACTCTCCCCCTAACCTCCCTCACAATAAAAGACAGATTGAGCTGTAATTCAGACTGCTGCACACAAGCAAAACCTGTGGTGCTTCATGGCTCTAAATCCCAGAACAGCATGCACTGCCCAGAGACACACAGAGTCTCCGGCCAAGATTCAGCCAGCATGGAAGAAACCACCAGCAGAAATGTACAGTCAAGTAGCAGAGTTTGGATCCTGAGAAATTTCTGAACTCCCTCTGAACTTCCCTGAAATTCCAGGATTCTGGGATCCAATCTGCATCTCTCCTAAAAACCAACGTGAAATGCGTGAAAATAGTTTCAGAGTCTGAATGAATAAAAGAAAAAAAGTCAACAGTACCTGCGAGCAGGTCTGTATACCTAAATTCATCTCCAAGTGTTCTCAGGGACACCTAAGCATGTCGCAGGGACAGGATGGAAAGAAAGCATGAAAAGGTTACAGTTTTGTGAGAGGACAGCATCCCTTCCACCTGCAATTGGTCAGACATGTGTGTCCAGGAACATACACCTAACCATTCCAGTCCACAGTCTTTATGCCTGAAGTTACTGCCCTGCAAGTTTTGCTCAGTTATCTATGTATTTGTCCATCTGTGATAGAATAATAATTAAGAATTCTTTGCTTAACAGTTAAGCAGTTGCCAGACACAAAATGGACCCGACTAAGCATTTAAATTATCTCAATCCACAAATTTCTATGCTGATACACCTGATTTGCACCAGCAACAGTACTGTCAGCTTCATTAAGAAATTAGGAGCAAATTATTTATTCCAGTAGTGTATTTTACTTGGAACAGGTTAAAATGTGACAGACCACGGGGTTTTTCAGCATAACAAATCCTACGTCAGCTGCTAATAACTTATGGTTATACACACTCTTGGTTACTAATGAGATGTAAAACCAAGGAAGGTCCTGACCACTTGTGGTTTTTACAGATCTCTCAAGAATTTTCCCTAGAGCAGAAGCGTTAGGTTTGGTATCTTAGCCAAATCTGAAATGGAATCCCTACCTAAATTCCCACTACGTTTTGCGATTGAAAAATTATTCTTCACTCTTCTAAATGGCTACCTCAAAAAGCTTCTCCCCTCCACTTAAACACAAACTGTCTTCAGTGGTCATACTGGTAACAAATTTAATGAACCTAACGGAACAGTTCATGGGAGCAAGAGCTGCTCTGGGTGAGAAGGCGACATGCTGTTTGTTGCTGTGTTAGCTGTAGTGCAACGTTAATCAGTGCCACCCCTGGATGTACCGGGAGGACTTTGTCTTTAGGGACACCACAAAAAGGTGAGGAACTAAACAGCACCAACATTACAGGTGTAGCACAATGCATCTAGCACACAAAACCACGTCGGATGTAGGACTACATACTTTAATAGTGAGCTTTAAAAATCATACAAACAGCTCTGGGAAATGAGACCAAGCACCGAGTTATTTGATATGCTGAGTCAGATGTATGAACCCAACATTATTTTACACGGGCCACGAGGAATTGCTAGGAAGCATGTTATTTGTTTTAGCCCTTCTCATTCATGATATGCCAGAGCGAGGCTGACGATGATGACAGATACAAAACATGAAAGATACCATCATCTACTATAGATAGTTCACAGTCCAGCCTCTCCCAAGGCTTTAACACTTGTCAGGCCCCAAAATACTTTCCTCAATTACACATGCAATCACACACTTCAGGCTAAGACTGAAATCTCTTTACAGAGGAGGAATGCAATCTGTGCAACGCCATTGAACCGGCTGCTGTTGTCAATTGGAAGCAAAAGGCCCCAAAGAAATAATTCAGAGAGATTTAAGTAATAAACCAGGTAGACCTAACCCTAGATGTTTGACAGAGACAGGAGGATCACAAAGGAAATAAAATTTCAAGGACTCCTTGGCTACGTAGAGGGTAACTAAATTAAAAACATTACACACTCTCTTGCAGAAATTCCACTGAAGGTAAAATCCTGTTGAACTCAAATCATACCTGAAATTTCACTGGGATGCTGAATCATTTTCCCCCAGTTAGGATGCTGTCTTTGAGTTGCTAAGCTGAACTACCCCTAAAAGCAGCTCACAGAACAGCTGAAGTTGGAAAGGACACCTGCAGATTGTCTAGTTCAACACCCCCTGCTCTAAGCAGGTGAACCTCAGCAGGTTACTCTGGACCATATGCAGTCAGGTTTTGACTGCCTCCAAGGATGGAGGCTCCCCAGCCTCTATGTCCAGCCTTTTCCAGTGTTTGACCATCCTCAGAGTAAAGAAGCTTTTTTTCTTACATTTAAGTGGAATTTTCTGTATTTCAACTTGTATTTCAACCCACTGCTCTTGTGCTTTCGCTGGGCACTAAGAGTCTAACTCCATCTTTACTCCCTTTGGTCAGGTATCAAACGGTAACTCCTGACCAGTGTCAATCCTGTATAACCACTTGGCAATTTACTACTGATGAACCTCTGTTAGTACAACATCACACCTTGCAAGACAAGATCTATACCTGGAATGGGGAAGGCAAGCCTGGCAAGTGGCAGCTGCAGGTACTCAGCCACACACAAAGTAAGAAGGTCCCGTAGATTACCACCTCTGTATCCATCAGTCACGTCCTGCTCTCTCTCTTAGTCCATCTGTGTCAGAGAAGAAAACTCTCATGTGCTTGGCAAGCACGTCACATTGACAGCAACTCAGCAAATGTAAGACTGGAGAAAAACTTTAAAAAATAAACCCAACACGCTATTTCCTTGTAAACAGCAGGTTTATCAGGAGATCTGAGAGTTGTAGTTCCCTGTGTTAGGTGAAGGTTTCACTGCGACTCACGCATGGTGAATGTTAAAGGGGAGCTTTCTCCACTCCTGTTTGAAAAGAATTCCCAAGAAAAATTTGCCCCAAATTGTTTTGCTTAATTAGAAGGAAAACACATCTACCTTTTCAACAGTATGAATAAAAATCACTACTCTCAGCCTATATTTCATTCCCTGCTTCTGCTTTGATAAACCTACCAGCTGGCCACAGAGTCTTCCAAGGTAAACACTCCCTTAATTTTTACTGTACAAGGCCAAAAACCCCAAAATTCCATCTTTTCTATTATGTGCTGTAGCCAAATGAAATTGGGCACTGCTGTTGTTTCACTTTCCTGTGCGGGACATCCTTTTGTGAAACAAAACTGCTCACAGATGTACCTTCAAGGCTCAGAGAGATCAGTCTTCCATAGAGGTCTACTTTCAACCTTCTTTTAGCTTGATAAGTTAGGTAAGGATAGCTTCACTATCACTTTACTTCTTCCGTTAGTGAATACAAATTGTGATGCTTCGCTGTAAATGGCAACTGTCATTTACCCCAGAAATGGGGGCAATTCTTAAGCACTGCATTTATAGTATGTGTAAAATAATCGCTGAGCTTGGGCAGGTGCTACATAAAATACAGCACAGTCACCCATGACATTTAGAAGCAATACTTAACTAGCACCTGGACTTCAACCTCAAATAGATTTCAAGGAGAAAAAGTTCACATTGCAAAATTTGGGAGTGGATATCAAGTGGAGCTCATAAGCATTTACATCAAAGATTTGGTTTCGTCTTATCCCTAATAAACAGAACCTGCCTTCACTGAGCTCGCCAGCTCTTACTGCAGCCAAACCTTTGCAATGGCTATTTTAAAGCAAAGTATTTCAACACAGAAACTGCAGTTTCCAAACAATGTCTGCTTTAATGAATGTCCACTAGCCTCCGAATGAGTACTGTGTTTCTTCTAGCAATTACGTATGTGTGACTGTATCAGAATTAACCAGGACCAGTTTTTCTGCTTGCTTTTGCAATCAGAATATGTTCTGCTTGCGGTCCAACACATTTCACATCAAGCTAAATTAATTCCAGAATAGACTGAAATTTAGTTGCACTAGATAGGTGTCTGTGCCCTTCTGCAAAAGCAGAACGAAGCAGTTCTAGAGAGAGTGAAGTGACCGATTATAAGCACCTCAAGAATTTAGCATGTATACACAACCTGTTCTGACGGAGCCTTGCAATACACAACAAAATTGAGCTGAAGAACTGCTGCCTACAGTCCCCTAATGATAATTTTAAGTGCAGCAGCCAGCTTTTTTAGAGGACTGTTTCCCAGACTTGCCCAACCTTAACCAATTACTCTCACAATAGCACTGAATAGGATATTTAGAATGTCAGCCCAATTGTTCTAACTTGCCCTCTCTGCCATGCCCCAATTTTTGACAGGTTTGTTCCTCGATTGCTATAGTGACTGCCACCCCTAATGCTTGTGATCAAAGTCATGTTTTAGAGGTCACCTCCATTTGAAACGGGACATTTTTGTGTAAGCAGGGGAGAGAGAGGAGGAAAAAAAAAAGAGAGAGAGAGAAGGGATAGGGGAGACTCCCTCCTTTCTCAGTGTTGCAGTCTCCCTTCCACTTCACCCTGCTCCTAGTCCTAGGACCTGCTTTTAATTTCGTAACCCCCTCTCCTACTCCCAAGCGTGCTATGCAAGTTTTCCTTTTAAAGGATTCTGGGGGCTATGATCAACTGACTGGAAATTTTTTGCAGCTTTCAGCCTGAGATGATTCTCCCAAACAGGGTAGGAAGGATCCTACCCTGCAAAATTCCCTCACTAAGCCTAGCAGGTCATCAGCTACAGCCACTGAGGTATCACACACACAGTCTTAACACTTGCCACCATCCTGAATCCTTTCCTAAAGAGCCACAATCACCTTAAATAGATCATCTGGCTACACCATAGTTTTTCTCATCCGTGATTTTCAATCACCACAGCCTCTCTGGTGGAAGGTGCAGTGCACAGACAGCTCAGGCGTGCTCAGGTGCTTATACTGTTGCCTAAGACAGTTTTGAAATAACGTTGCAGAGAGAAAAGGCTTTGCCTGCAAGAGATACATTAATATTCCAGTATCATTATTTTACTGTGAGAGCCCACTTGCCTTTTTTAAATCGGTTGTTTCTGAGCAGGAGAGCATTCGTACACTAAAACTCTAAAATGTCTTTACACTTAGCCAGCTACTATGGGACTGGAGCTTCAGTCATGCATATTCTAAAATAAATTATAATAATCAATTGTAGTGTTCCAGTAAGCTTCAGTAAGCTAGAAAATCAATCAAGCAAAGGCCAAAGAGAGAACATTTCTCTTTAAAATCAAATTGAATTCGGCATGAGTGCCTCAATCATTGGAAAAAGGAGCCAGCGTCACGTTACTGCCAGAAATAAGTTCCACCGAGCACTGACAACACAGAAACACCTACCTTGGGATGCCCGTGCAGTTCTTCACTGTTTGAGAGGGTAGCATTGAAAGGCTCTGTATACTGATTAGGTTCTTTCTTCATCTTTCTCTCTCTCTTTGCTGCCGTAACTCTGAAGAGGCAAAACTGCTGACAAAGTAAAGTTGCCACAAATACCCAGGTGCACCCCTTCATTTTGAAAAGGGAGGGGCCAAGTCAGGAAGGGCACTCTCCAACAACAAAAAACTTCACCACCAATAACAGGGATAGACACAGACTTCTCTCTAAAAAAATAAAAAATAAAAAGGTTAGAACTCTTAAAGATGATCCTCTGGGCTACGCAACGTCAAATGAGCAGCACGCACGGATGTGCTGGTTGCTGGAGAGATGTCTGTTCAAGCAGGACACATGGAAATGGTATAGATAAACTTGTCTGAAAAATCTGGATTCACTCGAAGAAAGAGGTAAGTCCATTCAGCCTCTTGAAGCTTACATAAATACAAGAGGCCCTGGAAAGTCCTGCCACCCACCTTGAAGTGTCGCTCCCCCCACCCCCCCCAATAAGTCTTCAGACTCGTTTAAAATGCACTCAACTATGAAACCTAGAGAAGTGAAACTGCTCAGGGCAACAGTTGTTCAGGCCGGAGCTGACAACACAAACTCATTAGGGGGGTTGTTAGGTTGTTCCTCTTCAACAGGAGATTTCACTTGCTGTCATTTGAAGCATTGTGTTCAGTTCAAAGCAGGCTTGAATACGTTCCCATCCATTCTCTCTTGAACGATACTTCCCTTTCCTCAGTGACAAGTCCTCATCCTTTCCTTTCAAGATGCTGGGGAACTGTAACCAAGGCTGCTACAGCCACGGCTCTTCTGAAGAGGCTGAAAGCATCACACCTCAGCCAAGTGCTCAGCCTTCTAAGGAGAAAATAAATTTATCATATCATAAAAGTTAAAACAGGGAGAAGCAAAGAATCTGAGGATGTACCTAGGTCCATTAGGAGCAGATAAGGTTTTCCCAAGCCTAGCTTCTCTCCCTCTTTAGCCGGGTTTATCTTCACTTTTCTTTAACACGACGATGAGCAGTAAGTCCCAATGCCACAAGCAGCTGTCAGGATGTAGAATCTCCTGTATTTTTCATCCTCATCTCTCCTCACGCTAGGCAAGATCTCAGGTACCTGAGTGTAGATCACGTCTGATTTTTCTTGCTGCTCCTTTTCTCAGCTGCACACTGGCAAAACCCTCCTCAGCTTTTGCTTTACCTCAGCAAATAAGTACTTCTTTCCTGAATGAGTTTCCATCAACTTCAAGAAAGGGGAAAAAAAAAAAAAAGAGAGGAAAAAAAGGAGGAGGGATCACATTCTAATGAGCTGTCAAGCCTATTCTCTTCACATTCCTATTAGACTCACTGATAAGTGGAGCTGGCCCGTGTGCCAGGCAGATTTAAATCAATGCCCGTTCCCTGCTCCCTCCCCTCAGCCCTATTCTGTACCTCCCCTTCATTATCTCAGAAAAATCACCATTTTTCTGGGAAGTTTGTAAGACTGTACATGAGTGTGTGGTAGAGCTAAAAATATGTGGCTTGGAATATGCACTCAGCATCACACCACACATTGATACCTCAGGACTCTTACTTTATGCTCCAGTTAGCTGTGTTCCATACAACATTTTAGCTCTCATTAGAGGCTGGCTCAGTGGGGGCTTTCCCATTTCTTTACGAGAGGGTGGGCTGTTTCTTAAAAATAGCAGAAAACCAAAGGTTACACATCTACAAGCACTTCCTAACAGAGGTGTTGAAGTACTTGGACAGTCTGCAAATCTTTGTCAGTTCCCCACCACCTAGAACAAATATTCCTATTCTTTCTACAAATAGTGTGATGCGCAAAAATTTATGAGATTGTACCACAGGAAAGTCCAAGAACCATAAAAGGTCGAAGATCACATCATTTGAAGTCCCTTATGCAGCTAGCAAGCAACAGATTTGCTTTCTTTAAACAATCCCTTTACCGTGCCTTCTGTAATCCAAGTAATAATGCTAACACAGTTCTTCATTGGACTTTAAAGGCAGCCAGGGTGGATCAGGAGCAACAGCTCTATTATCTATGGCTCAGGGAAACGGAGGCATGAACAATCTCAGTGCAAAAATCAGGAATTAGAATACAGACTTTTTTTTTTTTTTAAAGCATCTTTAGAGAGAAATGGAGTTTGGGAAAGAGAAGAGAGGGAGAGTAAGGAAGGAAGTCACACAGAAGCTAAAGAGTTAACAGCATATCACCCCTCCCCCAACTAGCTCACATTCCATCAAAACTACGTGGCAGACTTTATTTGTTAATAATATTTAACTTTCTTTGGCGCCTTCTCATACTTAAGCCTCTTTTTTTCAGGTTAGTTGTAGACAAGCCATGAATTTGTAAAAGTGCACTTGATGACACATTAATAGGACAATCTGTCATATTGCAGCTAAACAGCTTGACAGATCCACACACCACGGCAAGAAATGACATTCAAGGCTGGGATGGGGCAATCGCTTTTTTGGTCTGCTGATGCAGGCTGCATCTGCCTGCAGCATCTCCTTCCGCATCCCAAGAGCCAAATCCCACAACTACACCCTCAGATTTGGGGGAGATGAATCCTAACTACGTTTGCAATCTCAAGGCAAAGTTACTTGATGGTCCCGCAGGACAAGCCGACTGTCACTAGCTCCTGACTGTGTACTTTTCTCTCTGTGGGGCTGAAATAAGCATCAGCACAGCTGTTACTTCTCCAACCTTCAATTCAGTATTTGTATTATATGTAGAAAAAATGGCACACCTGGCTACTGGTGTTCCCCCATCCTAGCTGCAGCAGTTCCGGAGCACCCGAGTCTTGCCAATGCACAAGGAACATTCAACGCCCATTTGCAAAAACAGTAGGAATAGGCCAACGTTGCACTTAATAGCACAGCAAACCAAGGATCTCAGAGTGACTGAAATCACAACTGGTTTCTTCTCTGAGCTCAGCACCGTTGCAGCAGTAACGGGAGTAGTCAAGAATGTGACGATACCAATTCTGCATGAGGTAAGCTTTGAAGCAGGGAAGATGTTTTAAGAAGCCACATTTACATTTCAAAATCGTGCGCGACAACCCAAACGCAGTGTTTGCAAACACTGTAAGGAGCCGCTGGAGCGGAAACCAAATAGTCAGGCGAGAAACTTGTGATTTGATCTTTCAATCTCTACTTACGCAATTCGCCTTTTATTCAAGATAGACCTCACCTAACTATGCTAAGAGTACTATCCAAAGGGCAAAAGGTCAAAAGCTAGGGTTTTCCCAGAGTTGCCCGTTGTAGACGTATCTCTTGGTGCAGAGACAGTTATTTCTTTAAGCCAATACAGAAGGCGGCACATTGCTGTTCACTGACACACCCAGCCCCCCCAACTTCAGAGCAGATAAAGGTCTGAAGTACTCCTATAATAGATCCCTTAGGTTTAAATCTAAACTTTCCTAACGCTAATCCAATAAAAGCTCCAACTGTTGATTGGGTTAATATACAAAAGCTGTTAGAACAAACCTAAGCACATTAGCAGACAAAAAGAGCAGCTTTGGGAAGACAGACCAAGAGCTTATGGGCACTCCAGTTGCCTCCCGCAAGATCTCCCCGCACCCCACGTTTTGGGGAGCCTCTGCATCTGGCGCTCTCCCCCGTCCCCCACCCGGCACAGCCAGCCGCTCCCGACCCACGCGGGATCGCGACGCCATCTCGTGGCAAACCCACGGAAACACCAAGACCTTTGGCAAAACAGAAAAACATTGGCTGCGACCGCTGAGGTTTCTCTTGCACTGGACCCTCTGGGGTGACCCAGGCGTGAAATAACGTCGCTGGGGCAAAGCTTTTACTGCTAATAGAAGGTTCCCAGTAAACCCTAATAAACCATCCTCATTCATCGCCCAGAAAAGCCTTTTCAGTAAACACGAGATGTTAATGCTTTGAGTTCGTGCTCAGTAGCCTCCCTTTTGTGTGCGTGTGTCTGTGTGAGAGACTTTTCCACTGAAAACATCGCTTTCTTGCTTTAAGAAGATCTGGCCTTTGCTGGGCAGCGAGAGAAGTATCATCCTGTACGCTGTTTGTCTTCCTGTGACTGGGTTGCAATATAAACCACTAACAGCAAGGAGTTATTAGCCGAAATTATTCAGACATTCAAAAAATACCTTTTGCAGCACAGGGCTTAAGGCAACCATTCTAATTACAAATGATGAGCTTGCTCTTCTGAAGAAAAGACAGTTGTCACTTGCTGACCGCTGACACATTTAAGGCAAGTTGAAGAATCCATTAGATGGGCAAGAAGCATCTCATTCCTTTGGCCTTCCGTGTATGGGAGAGTTTCCCGTTTAATACCTAGCTAGATAGACACTACCAACAGCCAGTCTCAAATGCAAGTGTTTGTGCCAACGCAATAGGAGGGTTTTTTCCCCTTATTGAATTTGTCTAGGGTAGGGGCAGAACAATGCCTGCCCTCACAGCAAGAATCCTGCATGACTACATGGATCCGAAATACAGGAACACGGCTAACCTCATCTGACTAGCTCCTTACTAATACAAGCACTAAAAAAAACCCTGAAGTAGGGCAACTGACAAAATGAAAAGCACTAAGACTAAACAATGGAGTGCAAAAGTAGTCCAGGCACATGAACTGTTCTGAATAAGAAAAAAACCAGAAAACCAGCATTATTAAGGAGAATGCATTATTTCATAAAACAAATCTGGACACAGCTCAGCCCTAGCAGATGTCAGTCAAGCAAAAAACCCTAACTTCAGGTTATAAACAAATTGCTATTAGAAGCAACTATGTTTTGGATCCACACACGCAGCTGGAATGCCAGCCCAGAACCAAATTCTGAAAGTCAAAAGCGAAGACAGCCTCCGAGTAACATTTACAGCTTCACACAGAACTGAAGCCGTCTAGATAAAACAGCACTAGCTATCCAGATGTTGAGGGAGCAGCAGCAGAACGGAGTCAAACTGCACTCAAACAGCGCCTGCCGAGTTAGCGGCAAGGTTCCAACCTACCTTTTTCTACAGACACATCATCACTGTTGGGAAAAACAGCGGAACAGCACCTTCGAGCGGCTCCTACACGTCTCAGAGGAGGTACTAAAGCAGGTACTGCGCGACAACAGCAGCTGTGACTTTATGTCATTAAAAAGCAAATATTTCTCTGTAAAGGAAGCGCATTATCAAACAAAAGATCTGAAGAAATTGCTACCTGAGGTCTTCCTGGAGGTGTTTTACCACAGATCTAAGGGATACTAAACTAATTTGAGGCGAAAAAAAAATCCGGAGGTGGGAGATGCAGTTTTGCCACAGTTCTGTTCTCTAGACCATATATACCCACTCAGATTTCTTCCCAGCAACTCCTTTCCCAAAAACAGTCCCACAGAAAGTATAAATTTTATCATGAATGTTTATTATGAACAAACAACTTTACAATGCAGTCATTTCTACTCCTCAGTACATGCTTGAAGTAAGGTAACTTCCGTGACCTTGCAATCTCAGGGGGAGAAAAGTTACGACTACACACAAATTCAGGATTTAAAAAAAAAAAATCAGGATATATTTAAAGGTGACCACTGAGATGTCTGCTGATTCAAGCTGCAAAAGTTCCCTACCACCTGTGTATAACAATCGCACAGAAATCTATGAAATTGCAGCATGAAAGTGAAGGGCCAGACATTTGTTCCAATATCATATACTGAGGGACAGCTTTTAGTTTTATTACATTAAGTAATGCACTGCTTCAGGGCACGTAGTATTTTTGCATGGCAAAGAATGGTTTACTCCACCTAATGACTTTGGTAACCAAAAGATCAGATATCACATACTATTATAAATGCTTTTAAAAAACACAAACCAGTAAAACCTAGACAAAAGGGAATAAATCTTCCGTTACCAAAGGCAAGGAGCAAGGAGATGTATCAAAACCTTGTAAGCCATAGGTGGAAGGGTTCAGTCAGCTCTTGCTCGTAGCTTTCAACAAACGGTACCCGAAATGACTGTCACGTCTTTCTCTGAATCCAGGGTACCGAAGAGAAACTGCAATTGGAAGTTTTGTTTTTAAATACAACCAATCCTCAGAAGAAAATGCAGCATGTCCAGGATTTAACCAAAGTTCTTGCTTCCAATTGTGGCACTTACTAAAAACAAGAGACCCACCTTCAAATACTTTGGTGTAGCTTAAGGCCAACTTCTTGTCACATAATAAAATGCCTTTTATTCAACACCTCTGGATGTTACTGGCTCTTTTACCTTGGTTAGGTCCATTTCACAAAAGATGTGAACACACCACGCCCAAGGTCTCCTTGCCTTTGTCTTCATTTATGTGGACAAAATAATTTCCATAATGTAAGAAGATAAGCAGAGATAACCAACTACAAGCCTCTGCCTTTAGGCGACGGATGTCAACGGTAATAAAAGGCATTTGAATGATACTAAGATCTACGAGGCAGAACAGCCTCAGCTACAGGTCCATATGCTTTGAGAAAATAAAATAAATCAGTCTGACAAGCCAGCTTGAAAATCCTGTCACTGCAGGAAAGACATGACACTCCCCCTTCCTTTCCAGCACACCCCCAGACTGACAGAACAGAAATGTTTCTAGATAGATACATACAACTGGTGCTTCTCTTCTTACAAGAGCTGATTAAGCACATACAAGAGGTAAATTAAAAAAAACAGTTATAAGATTTGGTAAAACCACAAAATAAAAAACCCAAAAGATTTATAAATACATTTTAAAATCTAGCCTTTCCCAAATTCCAACCCCACACACCCCATCTCCTCCCTCCCTTACCTCAGTAAGAACTGCTTTAAGATTTCTTTAGTATAGAACTCTTCTGCTAGCTTTGAGAATTCCTACCTATTGCAGAGAATTGGTCACATTCACTGATGCTCTAAGCTGCTCATGGCTCATGGGTTAACAATACATTTTTGCTTACAAGTCAAGATATTAAGGAGAAGTAGAGAGAGAGAACAAATCTGAAAAGGAAAACAAAAAAATTGTTTCAAAAAATCCTTAGATATATAAGGCAATATTTATTTGGGCCCTTCACAATACTGAAAATAAGACCATGCGGTTAGATGCAGAGCTTTTTACGCTGCCACCACCTTTGACGGTTTGTGGTACCATTAACAGCGAGCACATTCTTCCTCAGGTGACTAAGCATCACTGTCAATTATGAGGCATGGTCAGTTTGCCTCTGGTGAAACAAAGCATTTGGATAAAATCAAGCAAGGGCAGGATGGGGGGCGTGGGGAACCAAGGAAACTCAGTTAAAAAAGTAATTTCAGACTTTTGAACTACCCTAGGAGCTTTAGTGTTTATCCACAGTCCTGTAATTCCATGAACAAACATCAGCATTTCAGTCATCAATCATCTGAAGGGGAACAGTGATGAACTTATACATAAGAGCAAAAAGCTTCTAAAATCTCAGATGAATTAGAAGGGTTTGGGTTTTGGCTTTTGGTGGTGGTGGTGGTTTTTTTAAGGTTTACACAAATCTTCCAAGTAAGCAAGTGGAACGAATTTTAAGGGTTTGCTTCAGCTAGTGACACTTCAGATTAATTCAGCTGACTCTGAAGAAGCTGGTCTGTTATTCAGACTCATTTGTCTTATCATCTTCACAAGGGCTGGGGTTACTTCATTTACCAAAGCCCAAGAAATCCAGAGAAGGTTTTCTGAATACACAATCAAGTCTCCAATAGTGTGTGCAGTTTTATTATTTTTTCCAACAGTGGCACCTTGTGATCAAAATTAAGTATTACAGCTTTCAAATATAACGCCTCCCAAAACGGACATCTGTAAGTGAACAAATCCAAAACAATACTGGATATTGGTATCCCCACTAAAGACCAATTAAAATGCTTTTTCTTGCTAATCATTCCTAAAGGACAACTGCACCCCTTGTAGCCCAAATATAACCTTCATTTAAATTGTGACAATTTAGACAACACATTTAACGCACACGGTGTTATTTTCCCACTCATCTAATCACTACTGACTAGATATGCAATGATGTTCATTCTATTTTAAAAAAGAAACCAGCCATCTTCTGTAGCAATGTTCATATTAACCAAACCCTCACCGAGTCCACATGAAATCTCTACTTGAATCATTTCAACACCTGTACAGACTCTTCCCTAATGAAACTAAACCACGATATGCATAAATTGTGGAATTTTAAAAATTGTTCAATGAAGTAAAAAGCCTTATTTGCTTAAGATTTTCAAATTTCAAATAACCAATGGAGAACTGCTATAAAAATCAAAGCATTAGAAATGCTAGCGTCTCATCAATAATGCTTTGACTTGTTTGTGAGCCACTGCTAGAGAGTGGCGAGGACAAGAGGATCTGTGAACAGAACTTTTTAGTTTTCTCACTAATCAAAACTACTCCATTTCCCAAACACAACCCATGAGCCAACCGATGTTTTACCTCCAATTTGGTAAAACAAATATTTATCCCAGTGTCAGAGTCAGATGCCCAAAGAGTCCCACTCATTCTGCAACTACACCTAATTTGGTCTTGGATTTACCATCCTCATTCTTGCGCTATGCTTCTCAGTACATACTTGACTGTGTAGGCAAAGGCTGCAAAACCAACTATAACAAACAAGTTCGCCAAAGCTCCGCCTAAAAGTCCATGGTTACGATTGGCCTGTTGGAGACCTGGATGATTGGCAGGCGCCAATGGTACGTGCCCATTAAGAAGGGGTATTCCATTCTGACCGTAGTGTGCTTCCCCATCAGGGACAACATCTGGTAAAGGGAGGGATGGAGGTCTGTTACTGAGCTCTTCTTGTGCTTTCTGTTTTTGTTTAATCTCCTGGAGAAAGAAAAAAAGAAAACTGAATAGCTGGAAGTGAAAGCAGTGAAGCTGCTGGGTGTTTTGAAAAGATTTCAGAACCCAAGTTCTTACGTGACTTCAAGAGAAGGGTATGGTACATGTCTTTATATTGTAGGTCTTTTTATTTAGCTGCATTACATACACTTGTACGGTCTCCCCAACTTCTTGCAAAGTGACCTGCTTCAGTAATTGACAGTAACAATCATCTGGCCAAGTTTATTTTTAGTTCACATACACATTTTCTGAGAAGCCACTTTTCAGGAATGAGAAATTCTTGCATCAAAAGTATTTCATGTCCAACTTGTTTTGAACACAAGACACCAAAAAAAAATTAAAGAAATCACAGAAGCTTAGAAGGATTAGTACTGTAAATATTTCATGTTAACAATCTGCCTGTGCTTGAACACAGCAGCAGTTATCTATTATTGTTTTCAGAGCTTCCCAGTGATTTAGGTACTGGCAAAACAATACTGCAGAAAGTATTTTTGATTCTCTGGCATTCTTGTAACTGGTAAGAAAATACAATTAAAACCTTCAGCTCAGATTTGTATCTGCATGAAGAAGAAAGGAAATGCAGATAAAACTTTTCCCAGAAGGCTATACCAAAAGGAGACAAAGTAGGACAGTGGTTTTTAAGCTAGAGCTTTGCGAATACTTTTAAGAATAATAATAGATGGATCAAACATGAAGTTCCATAAGCACTCCCCACTCTGCCTAGGAAGGCCATTTCCTTCTGTGGACAACGTTTACTTCACTAGCTGGGCTCATATGTTTATGACCTCAGGTTATCTCTAACAAAACCACACATCGCTTATGATTAAGAAAACAGCCGGAAAAAGGCTCTTCTGTATCTTTTCCCTACTCTTCTACAGTATATATTCTTTGTGCAATAATTAAGACCTGCAATTTGGTGAAATTTGTACAACCCAGAACAGTTTGCCTGACAAAAATCAATTTTATGCCTAGAATTCCACATTACAATGAGCATCAGCATTTTAATATTGTAACACAAGAGTCATGAAACAGAGTCCATAACAGCTGTTCCCATACGGTATGCAGAAAATTGAGTCTCAACACCAGGCTGAAAGAACTGAATTCCTTCAGTAAGAAGTTACAAGGAAGGAACCATCTTGAGAGATGAGTGAAGAAAGGAGCATCCTTCTTTCATAGCAGATGAGACCTTTTAGACCCGTAAGTGGAAACTGGCCAGAAAATCCCAGAGCTCTGAATGAAAGTGAGATACCTTCCCCCCCCGCCCCCCCATCTTTCTTAAACCTATACCATCTATAAATTGTCTGGCTGAAGGGTAACCATTTTCAGAACCTTACACAAAGCAAATGTCTATATCCTTCAGCTGTTACCTATACATGACGATGTAAACTGTGTATCAACACACCTACAAGGTTAGTGTTGCGCAAAGAAGATACATATCCTAAAAACGTATCACCCATTCTCTATAACAGCCTCTGATCTTAAAGGAGAATTAAGAAAAAAAAAGTCTAGGATATTGATGGACCAAGTCCTGCCCAAACTCAAGAAAACACAGTATAGAAGTCTAAAATATCGGGACCGCAACCACATCTGCGGCACATGCAGCTCAGTCAAGGCTATGATACCTATCCTAAATACGCATATTTGATTCTTTTTATAATGGATCTTTGTGCAGCAGAAAACAATTCCATTTCAAGACTAAAGTTTTTAATTCTCACACATAGCAACAGTGCCTTTTAAAAGGCTTCCAAGACTGACAGAAGTAGCTACTGTCTGGGAAAAGTCCTAAACAATTAGTTTCCAGATCTACACAGAGAAGTTGAAAAACTGCAGAGAACCAAATTATTGCACAGATGAAGTCCCTTACCTCCACCACTTCAGGGAAGAGCTCGCAGAAGACTTTATCTTTTAAATTAAATGCTAAGCTTTGTGCAGCAAGCTGTCTTTTCTGTGGAGGAAACAAAAGTTATCAGCAGTTGCATATAAATGAAGTCAATATGCTGTAATTCAACATCTCATCATTTCCCACAAGAACAGCGCACACCACTACCAAACTAGTTTCTAACATTTACAGCTTCCTACTTGTGAACATTACTCACCACAACAGGCATTTCTAGATATAAGTTATGTTTTCAATTCTTCATCTTATGGGATTAGTGTTCTGTACTAGTGCGCCTGCTTGGCAGACTCTTCAAGAGGAAGGAAGGAAAGGAAGGAAGGAGAAAGAAAGTCCTAATCATACTGTTTACTAAAAGGAAGTTTAAGTTCTCTAAGAAATCAAAACGCCAGCTGCTACTGCTGTTTTAACTTTGAGGTCACGTTCAACATTCCCTAAGCTGACAAAAGTTACATCACACAGTCTGGAGCTTACTGCGAACTCTGACGTCTCTATGCTGCCCAGTGTGGGGCCCTTTTCCACCATAAAACTAAGAAGGCCCGTCAAGATCGTTGAGACTGACCAAGCTGGATTCCAGGTATCCGGGTGGAAATCAGTGATTGAAAGACACAACCTTCAAAAGGATAAGACAGGCAGTGTGTTTTACCTTTGCCATTAAAATCATTACACATTATACACATTGCTAAAATGGTGTTAATTGCTTAAGTGTTAGAAGAAAATCCTTACCTTGTATTACACTTAAACCTTCCATTAGGTGTAATCATATAAATACTAGGAGGTTTAAAAGGAAATTCTCTGGGGAATATTAGTTTCCCATGATAATAGCCACCTGCATTACATAAAGAGATGAATTACTTATTTTGCATGAAGATGAAGTTCTAAGCTGCTACTTAAAATGGGCCAAATAAACCCCTTTGTCTCCTTCTCCCCCTCACACTAAAGAGGTCAAGCACATCATCTTGTGCCTCTAAAACACAGGAATAAGGATCCACACCTGCAGCAGATTTACTTTGGAGACAGTTCTCTCACACACATATTACAAACAGTACTTTCTGTTGCCAAGTCCATAATAAATTTAAGGAAAACCAGCCAAAGTGTATTTAAAAGAATACCAATCGGTTGGTTTTCCAGAAACACAGGTAACTGCAACTACAGTCCTATGAAGAATCCGATCCCAAAAAGCATTTTGTGAGAGGCTCAAGAAGGCATTGTGAAATCTGCAACTACAACTAATTAATAAGGCTTTTACATTCCTCACTTTCTCCAGAGGAAATCATAAAAAGAATGTGTCCCAGGTCACTGAGAATATCTATGTGGTAACAAAATGGGATTTTTTTGAAATTCTATGTCACATACTATCTAAAGTGAGTTATCTGCTCCACAACCTTTAGCAATTACTTAAAGGGAAGTCATCTGTCTTCAGTTTCACCTACATGTGGTTTTGTTAGAATCCTTAATAACAGAAAAATCACTAACAGACCACAGGACCACTACCTCTTTTTAACAAGCTATCACACAAGTCACAGACAGGTCTGAAACTGCACTAACAGTTTTTAGAGCTGTTTACAGTAGTTATATTTTGCCCACTCAAACAGGCATGCAATTACTCAGGCATGCTAATCACAACATAAAGTACATGCACACTTTTGCTACATGCTAACTTTTACCTTCATAGGGAGTCTTTTCAGGTCCCCGTACAACATAGTGCCTAGGACAAAGAAAGAAATGTAATCAGTATGAAAGCCATCACACAGTCAGGCATCAATTTCTCTAGAAAAATGAAGATCAGTATCACTTCAGCAAAAGTTTCATACTCCACCTCCCAAAACCAAGATACCCACACAATGTGTAGGAGTGAGGGAGTCAGGCTTGATGACCTGGAAAATCTTGTTCTCTCCACAAGTGCAGGAACAGTTCATTCTAATTCTTACCATTCAAGGATATTAGACGGGAGGGGCTCTGCACAGATATAAGGCACTGGATCTTTCTTAATTCGAAGGTAGTCTTGTTTAAGTCTCTGTGTTGCTGTTGTTGGTGCTCTCTTATTACTGTTGTTGCTCATCTAGTTTTTTTTAAAAAAATATAAACACAATCTCAGTAGACACAGAGGTACTATGCTACATTGAACAGCTCCAGATTTTTGCAAGATCTACTTTACAGAGTATTTTTTCAAATATAAATTAAATTACCATAACTTAAGTGGCAAGAACCATGCAAAATCTTAACCAACACACTCCCAAGACACTCTAATATATTGCCAAAATGGGAAAATACTCCTTCCAGAACACTGCTGTTTAAATATCACAGTGAATTGCTATCATGGAAATATGCTGCACTATAGAACCTACTTGAACGCTTAATAACCAGTCCTGTGTTTAGTCTGAACACATATCATTAGGACACTGTATTAAAGGGCTTAGTCGTTTCGAGTAATTAATTTCCCTATTCAGTTTAAATATCTATTATGTACATTTGACCACGATTTAAATTATTTGTTGTTTCTACACATCCAGTTATTTGAAATAAAGAGCAAACAAAACCCACAATAACTGTATTACTGACTTCGAGGTGAAGGACTTTAAATCTGCTGCCTGCTTAAGAGTCCGCTGAATTTACAGAAGGGAACTTCTGAGCCAGATTATTCTCTTCCAACTAAACAAAGACCTCATCCAAAATAAGATAAGTCAGTGTGAAGAAAGGAAATTCCATGCTGCTTACAAGACAAAGAAAGCATTAGCCCTTACAATGCCCCTACAGAACATATACCAATTAACAACTGCTATTTAACTCGATTCCCCCCCAAGAAATTTAGCAAGTTATTTAGCTTTCTACGTGGATATTCAAGCAAGAACATAAAGGAAAGATTTTACAAACAGCTTGTATGAAGAGATAAGGCAATGCTTACAATAGAATAGCAGCATTTGACACAAGAATTATGTTAAAGGCCTGCAATCCTTTCTATTCCTTTACTCGAACAGATAGTCAAGTACAATTTCGTAAAGAAAGAATATTTAAGCAACAGTTGTACGTGGTCAAACATTCAAACCCTACTCAAACGCACTGAAGCCGGCCTTTGTCAGGATTACTGTAAGTTATTGTTTGAGACATTTTTTCTTGAAGGAAGTCACACATGTTTTTAAGTCAAACCTCCTGAAATCGTAAGATTAAGAATTTTTCTCTAGAGAAGTCAGGTTTGATTTTCAAACGTGGATTAAATCTTATCTTTTTGATTTAAGACTATTATTTGTTCTGAAGTCTTGCGATAGCGCCCCTCACTACGGACAGCAAAAATACACTGAAACACTTCACAGCATTTAGTTATTGGGATTTTAACACCCCCCAAAGCCTCATCGGAAAGAACATTTGTATGTTAAACGCAGACAATGAACATTTACAAGAAGCTACGACCGCAAACTGATTTTCCCATCTCGACAATACAATTTACCAGAAGCACGGAAGCAAGCAACCCGCCATTCTTTAGACAGCCAAGCATCAGCCGCGCGATGCTCCCAGCCCGGCGGGGAGGGTCAGGGGACTAACCCAAGGGCACCGCCGGCCCCCCGCGCCCCGCCACCGCCGCGGGGAGCAGGCAGCCGTGCCCGAGGTGGTGCCCAGTCAGCGCCTCCTTCGGCGGGGAGCCGCGAGCCCGGCCCCGCCGCTGGCCGCTCCATGGCTGAGGAGGCAGGCAGCGAGCGGGAGACGGAGAAGGAGCAAGAGAACAACCGGGGAGCTGAGGACCTACAGCAAACGGGCTGCCCGGCCCGGGCCCCACCCGGTCGGGGAAGGAGGAGACGGGGGAAGGGAGACGGCAGCCACTGGAGCCCCCCACGCTGCCTGAGCTCCCCTCACGGGCTCGCCCCACCGGCCCAGGCCCCACTCACCTCTCCCTGCTAGAGCAGGCCCCTCCACCGCCGGGACGCCCCACCTGCCTGCAGCCGGAGGCCAAGCGAGGGAGGGAAGGCGGGAGGAAGGAAGGAAAGGAGGAAGAAAGGAAAGGAGCGCCGCAGCAGAAAACAGGCAGGGCCGCGACCCCCACGCCTCCCCGCTGCGGCGCGACCGCGGCTCCCAGCCAAGATGGCGGCCCGGCGAGGCGGGGCCAACGCAGTGCTGGCGGCTCCTTCCGGGAAGGAACCGCCCCACTTCCGGGGCGCGAGTGCGTTATCCACTGCCTAGCTGACTTCCGTTTCCGCCCCCACCATGGCTGTGCGGGAGCTGCTGAGGGCCGGGGCTGCGGGAGCTGCTGAGGGCCGGGGCCGGGGCGGGGCGGGAGCTGCTGAGGGCCGGGGCTGCGGGAGCGGGAGCTGCTGAGGACCGGGGCCGGGGCGGGGCGGGAGCTGCTGAGGGCCGGGGCTGCGGGAGCGGAGCAGGGGCAGCGGGCGGCGCCGCGCTGCGAGGCCTTTGCCCTGGGTGAGGCCGGTCCGAAACCCCGCGAGGGTGACGGGCAGGGAAAATGTGTGTCAACAGTGATGGTGTCAAGGCAAAATGTCAACCGCCAGGAAAAAAACTGATAACATGAGTCCGGTGTACTTTGACATCACCGTTCCATTATTACGATTGTATAGAAGATTATATTTAGAAAGGATCACTGGGTTGTCTGATTTTTTTTTTCTTTCCTGAAAAACAATTGGTTTCTATGTGGTTTTTTTTGCTATAAGTATCCTGAATCTTTTCTTTAAATTCTCAGTGTTCATAAAATGGATAAATACAAACTCATTCAGTGCACAGGCAATATATTTTGTTGCAGGATTCCATGGGTAGGCCCATAAAAATAGAGCAAATGGTTTTGTATCATATTTGTGCATTTGCTGCTTCAGTAATGTTAAAAAAGAGTAAAGCAAGTTATTCCCTGACAGGAGGCCAAATGTGACAGGAATCATAGAACAGAACCGTAGAATCATTAAGGTTGGAAAAGACCTCTAAGATCATCAAGTCCAACCCCCAACCCCACACCCCCAGGCCTCCTAAACCATGGCGCCAAGTGCCAGGTCTACATGGTTTTTGAACCCCCCCGGGGATGGTGGCTCCCCCACCTCTGGGCACCCTGTGCCCATGCCTGACCACTCTTCAAGCAAATAATTTTTCCCTAATACCCGATCTAAACATTCCTTGGAGCAGCTTGAGGCCATTCCCTCTCATCCTGTCACTGGTGACTTGGGAGAAGAGACCAACCCCCCCCTCACTCCAGCCTCCTTTCGGGAAGATGTGGTGCCTGTTCACTCTTAATTTAAGATTGCATATCCAGACCATCTTATCAGAAAGCACTGCAAAGTGTTGCTCCACTGAAGTGGACACAGGGTTCTATGTCTTAGATCTGTAGCTCACCATTCAGCGCAACTGCACGCAGCTCTCTCCTGTGAGGGATTGTGGGAGGGGCCTACGCTTAAAAGAGTAAACATTTTAACAACATGGGTAATTGTGAAGTGTTTTGTAAAACACAAAATTCCACCTGGCCTTAACATCATTCTTGGCACAGAGGCATGTTGAGTAAGCTACACTAAAATCATATTTATGGGCCACTTTGTGCAAGATGGGATTTAGCAGACATCGATCACAATGGTCATTTTCTAAAGATTTCACCTCAGCCTTTATTGTCAGGATTATGGTAATCTGTTCTCTGGTGATCTGAATCCAGCTCGAGACTGAGTTTCAGCTATACTGAATCCTTTTATTCAAATACTTTTATTTCCTAATGTGTTCACACACAAAAATCACCAACCGATGAAAAATTCTTCTTCAAAAGACTAAGAAATAACCTATCTGTGGTTTACATTTAATGTTTTGACATTTCAGTTGTCACATACATACTGAATTGCATCCCAGGGGAGAGGAATTTTTTGCTCGCTCCCAGTCCTTTCCATTCAGGGCTGTTGACATTTGCATCTCAGGTAACGTTTGTGAAAGGGAATTCACGCAGTTTGATTACCCAAGATTTAATTTTAAAAAAACATAAGGAAGAGATTGGCTCTGTGTTTCGTGCTCTAGGTGTAGAGCATAGCCGCTGTATTGTATTCATTAACTATTCATTAACTATTAGTATATGTACTAGTTTAAGGGCAAGTGTACCTCTGTCGCTAGGCTAATAATCTTCCTTTATTGCCTCAGGGGAAACTAAAAGGCAGAAAAGAAAATGATTGATTGCCCAGAGGGTTTGCAATGGACTCATAGGCGGGACTGCGTGACCGCAATAAAGGCCAGAATTTTTCTTACTCTTCCAAAAGATGCAGGCATCTTCCACGTGAACGGTTCCTGCAATTACCACGGTTCTCCTTGCACCGGTACCCAACAGAGGGCAGTGGTAGCCCACACTTTAAGCTTCTAGTTCTGTTGCCAGAGCTGCGCTCGGTGTCATGGCCTTGTGGAGGTTAATCAACAGCAAGAAGGGGGAAAAAAGAAATGGCCGTGGATGTCAGTACCTATGGGCTAAACCGAAATTTGAAACGACCTATGTGTTTTAAATTTCACTTTCTTTCTACCAACTGGGGACTGCAAAATATTTTGTCCTCCTAGGATATCTCACTAGGTAGTTTTCATTTATGTCCTAAGTACTGAGGCAGGCTGGTTGATGCAAAGTGACTGTTGTATTAGACCCCAGAGAGAGCTACGGTTGTGCAGCAAACTGAAATGATGTTTGGAATTAACAGAACCCCACTGAGAGATGTAGCGATTTTTGTTATACAAGCCTCAAATATCGACAAGAAATATTTTTCTAGAAGTAGGAAAATGGTAGAGATTAGAGAAAAAAAAAGTGAATCTAAAATCATGAAAAGAGAAACTAACCAAATCAAAATATTTTCCGTTTGCTGAGGGGTGTCAAAATTTTAATTTCCTTGTAGCTTCATTTCAAATGTGTAATATTTTCCGTCATCACCTCTGGCTACAATCACAATAATGGGATCTTTCAGACATAAAGCGTTCACATGTCCCACCTGTGGCCACATCAAAACTTTTTGAGTTAGTGAAGTTTATCAACCCATATCCTTTTCTTTGAACTGTTTTTATTTTGGTGCCATGAAATGCTTCAAGGAAAAATGGTTTTCTTCAATCAAGAAGTAATAGTTTTGTTTAATCTCTCACACTCACTCATATCTAATCTGAGCTCACAGTTTACAAATATTTGAAGGTTTTGCGGAACAGAAGGAACTCTAGAATAAATTATTACTATTATACTTCAAGACGAAAAGCACTGTATCGACACAAGGTATTATTAGAATGCTGTATTAGCCTACATGTAGTTCACCTAATAAATTCCCCGTGGCAACTCATGCAGTATTTTACGTACCTAGTTTTACACCCTTTGACCTGAGGACAATTACCTTCTTTTTCCTCTGCCACACCATTTTGTCTTGTTTTTGTGTGTGTGTGTTTACACTGGAATTCCTACTAAGTCATCTAAGTCTAGAAATGCGAGAAACATGAACCGGGAGACTGCAATAAAGGCTCCAGAATGCTGAAGGGATTCCAGAGCTCATATTTACACCTCTGTCATTCTCTCTAATGTTCCCCAACCCCAAAGTATTTCATGCATAAGTGTGTTGTCATGAACATTCCATTCATCGCTCTGGTATGTTGTGCTCAACACTAATGACAGTGTAGAATGAGACTTCTCTCTCAGAGTAGTTTCTTTCTCCCCATTTATTTTCCAACATGCAAATGAATCATGCTATAGAATTTCCTCTCTCTGTAAAGTATCTGTGGTGTGCTGCTATCATGTCTTGAAGGCGTATTTTAAACCTGGGCTTGGGAAGCCACTAGAATTGCAAATTTGTGTTCTTAAATCATGAAATGCACCAAGTAAATAAGTACATATTGCTAAATTAACTTGGAAAGTAATAAATTCCAGGACAGAGACAAGTGAGACAGTTCATATCTCATAGAAGATGGAGTTGGTCTTTAATTTTATATAGGCCCCTCAGCAGGACCATATGGGTGGTTACAGGACACGAAAACGTCTTTATGTGCTTTTGAACACAGGCCTATCGATTATTCTTTAAAAATACATAGCTGTCTGACTTTTGCACTGCAGAAAATTTTCCTCTGATTGTAATCGTAAGAAAAACATTGCGAATTTTCCAGTCAGGTACAAAAAACAGGAATCAGAATTTGTTCTATTCGTGGGTGCCTTTGGGTAAGTCCTTTGCTTCAGTATCTCCATCAAAATGAA
Source organism: Phalacrocorax aristotelis (assembly GCF_949628215.1). Taxonomy (NCBI): domain Eukaryota; kingdom Metazoa; phylum Chordata; class Aves; order Suliformes; family Phalacrocoracidae; genus Phalacrocorax; species Phalacrocorax aristotelis. The sequence continues at coordinate 6,363,191 of NC_134294.1, forward strand.
AGCAGTACTTTATGCACTACTCTGCATGCAGTCGAATGAGTATTTTGAGGCTGACCTTGGTGGATGAAGAAATAATTTGAGAAAGAAAACGCACCCCGAGGAATGTAGTGAGGGTTAATTAGTGTTCACATGTACTCAAATGTAATCTTGTCCAGTAAACATGGCAACGCTGTGGCTGCTGAGCGTCTCTGTTTAGATTGTCCAGAAAGACAGAGAATGCTTGCAAGAACAGCCATGCCTCAAGGCTGCTCAGAACTGAGAACGCTGATTAAATAGAAAGTTCTTGTATCACAGCAAGACATTTGATATATCCTTGGGGAAGCAATTCCCCAAGTCCTGTTACTAACAGCCATGTTACAGTGGGGTCAGGAGAGGCCCTAACTGCATCACTCACATGTGCTCAACGGGCAGGGTTTTTTTCTTTATCTACCTCACAGGTTGACCGTTGAACCCATTGCTGTTTCAGCTAAGCAAGATAGGTCTCAGCTTAGTAGTGAAAAAACCAGGAATCTTTATTTCTGCCCCAAATACAGAGAACTACCCCCTAGGCCCTTCACTAGTTTTTCAGTCTGTAGCCTGTGGAATTGGAAGATCAGTTATAATGTGCTCTCTTACTGTACACATATGTATAATGTGTTCCCTGACATGTATCGTAGTGAGACTACTGATCTATTCCTTTTGTTTGCTGCCTAAAGCCACTGCTAACTGGCTGCCTATAAATATTTTGGATGTACAAAGGCATAATTTGCTAGCTGGGAGGAGCTTACTGCCTACAAGCACAAGATGCGTTAAAGAAATCATTGCCCAGTGAACAAATGCAAGAGTATCATGTGACCTCTCTTGCCTGACTACCTCCTAGAACAGGGGGCCTTGGGGAACTGAAGGTGCCGGGCAAACCCTGCCTGGCAGCTTCTTCCATTACCAAAGATACAACCAAAGTTCAGAGCAAGCAAAAGCCACAGGGATCAGTAAAGGAGGCTTGGGAGTGTTACACCCAAGTAGGAGAGATGTGGGTGGGGATTACCAAGCACAGTAAAGGTGAGGGTGCAGTTGGGCAGAGGTGCAAGGAGCTTGGATGGAATACAGGAGGAGAGAAGAAATGGGGAAAGAAATACTCAAGGGCCTCAGAATGAAGGAGGCTGTGGCAACCTTGATCTGAATGGTCTGGAAGAAGTAAGTCAGGCATGGGGCTGAACCTTTTCAAAGCCATGGGGAAGGAAAGAATGAATCTTTAGGATGTTTTTAAGGAACAAGTAGCAGCTGAACAGTCACCTTGAAGAATTCATCCCATGAGTAACAGGCGATTTAGCTCAGGAAGCCACACACACATCTTCTCTTATTGAGCAAGGGAGCACCATTTATTAACGTGACTGTTGTCAGTGTTTGCCAAAGACGAGGCACAGTTGTAAGGAGTTCAGTGATGCCGGTGAAGCCCTTTTCCATTTACGCTAGGTACAACGTGTGTTCCAGACACTGTCATCTTGCAAGGCCTTAGTTAGGATTTTGGTTTTGTACTGTGTTTAAGCATTAATAAATAGTGCTGAACTGTATTTACTTTTAACTTTTTAAAGTGTGTTTCTTCACTTAGGAAAACAAAACTTTTATGAGGGATTTTTTTCTTTCTTTTATGGGAGGAGCTTTCAACAAAAGGCATTTGGAATTGTGAACCTTATTAAAGGCAGGATATTTGCTGTTCAATCTATAGTGAATCTCCATCACTGGTATCTGAATGTGCTGCAGTTGTAACTACCTGTGTGCAGATGAGAATGGTGACACAGAAACTAAATCAGCGTCCCAGGGTCACATTTGTAGCTGATCACGTTTTCCACTGCCTGAGCTCGTGTTCAAACCAAGAGACGTCTTTGACCAATAATCCTTCAGAGATCTTTTTATCAGAGTAAAGGACATTAATGCTAATGTCTTGGCCAGATTTAGTTCAAGTAATCATATCCTGCCTTCCTGAATTCCCTTCCAACTTCAAGTGCAGATGAGGTACATCACTTCCATGTCTAAACTAAGAGCAATGTCATTTACATTTACATTAAAACATCTTGCTGCTTTCCCATCTAAAAGTAGTTCCATTTAACTGACGGATGAAACGGCGTAGGTTTTTTGTTTTGATTTTTCTCATAAAGTGCTGCCAAGTTGGCTCTCTTTTAATCTTTGGCCAAAAGGCAATTTAGAGGTATTGTGTGTTTACTTGTATTTCTTATTTTTGGTTCTTCGTCCTTCTGAGGGGTTTTATTGCTTTAACTACCGTACTGGCTTTTACTGAGTAACATTTCTTCAGTGAATGTTTTGTCACTATAGTACAGGTGTGTTTCATACTATTACAGAAGTATAGTATACTATTATCTCGTAGAACTATATTATTTTGTAGAATTCCCCAAACAGTTTGATTCCCTGGGAAACTGATCCTCATAACTTTTTTTAATGGAAACTGATAACTTGTTCATAAACAGTTTCAACATGGGTGATTATCTTGAGTTTCAGAGAAGGACTATGATGGTTCTTGAAGCTTACTGATTCATTGTTGGTCATGGGAAATTATCCAATTGTTTTGAAGCTCTATTCTTCTTGTATAAAAAAAGGATAATGTTATTTATCTAGCTTTACTGGAAGCATGCACGATTAATCATTTGGTGAGTGTCACCGATTTTGACCTCTCTGGAGCAAAGGTTCCACACCAGCAAGTGCCAAAGATGAATCATAATCTTTGTTTTCCATAATCACTGCTGTTATGATAATGATCAATGTTGTTCATTTGTAGGCCTGATTAATATTTCCAGGCATCATACTTTTTGTGATTTACTTCATTTTCTACTGTCTGAGTTAGGGAGGCAGCAGGCCATCAGACAGCCTTAGGTGACCCAAATAAAATGACAGGCAGTTTAAAGTAAGCACTGATAAATCCCCGATAAACTTGCTGAAACAAGGGCTTTTTTCCCTTTGATTTCCTCTACTGCCTGACTAAGATCGGGCATGACCTCCTTTATGATGATTGACAAGGAGGTAGTATTAGAAAATAATTCTGGCATGTTTCTGAGTCAGAAAGAGGAAAGGTCTCAGTCCTCTTCCTTATTTATCCCAGCAGTACAAGTTAAGGAGCTCCATCACCAGGATCTAGTTCCCATTTACCTCTTCATTCTGTGTTTCCCGAATGGTAATTGATACACAGCCATCAGTGGCCATAAGTGGCCTTTTGATGACATCACCTTAAGATGCAGAGACAAATAGGATGACATACTGGTTTCTCCTCACAGTTCATCGCTTTCACTCAGAGCCTTTCACTGCTTCTGCATGCTCTTCTGTAGTATTTGACATTTGTATGATTACACTGCTCTTTATATCCAAAGTGCAGCACGCCTAGTATTAGAATGCTATTAGGCTATTACCTTGCAAGATGGATGTATGCCTTCAAAAGCCATTATAATGGCTGTGGTTTCATTCCTGCTGAACTTCCTTTAAAGCCCGGTCATCTCTACACAGATCTCTATAGGTAATAATTCTTCACAGAGATCATTTGCAATTTCATAGCAAGTTTTTGTAACAAAATATGTTTTCTTACTTTAAAATATTTAGTCCTACAGGAAGATCCTGGCTCAGCTGACCGGTGGTTTGTTTTCCTCTGGTTAGACACAAAATGAGCCTCATTGAATGGGCCGCTTTGCTAAACTTCTTTGACAAATATGCCTCTGCCTTGACCTAGAGGAATTGTCTCCAGTGCTGACAGGAGGAATTCAGCCTTTTAATGATAAAATATTTCTTTTATAGACCTTACTAAGCAACACAGAGTACCCGTTAAGCCTGAGCTGTAAATCCTGGCTCTCTCACTCCACCTTCTGACCTGTTTTTTTCATTTATACCCACGAGGAGAAATGGGCACTCACTGAATGCCACCGGCATGGTCGGAGCACACAGGGTGAGAAGCATGTGCAGTCTTTTACAGTCAGATTCTGATGAGTTCAGGTGTAGATGAAGAGTTCACTTATTGATGCAAGCTTTTGGAGATGCTGCAGCCTTGCAGGAAGACACATCCTTGAAGAAGAGGAGGGAAGCCTTTTGGAACTATTGGTACAAATAATGCTTAGAATTTATGTCTGCCAGCATAATCTCTGGGCAACTTAATAATAAATATATACCAGACAGATCATCAGAAATAAGAGCAAGGCAGCATGATTTCCTGCAGCACCCAGAATAACAGAAAGGCGTTCCGTCTCATAATTTTCACTGAATATTTGTGACAATGTGTTCTAGAGAGTCTCCTCCTGAGGGGTGCTCAGGGCATATCCTGAAGTCTGTGACAGATCAAAGGTAATCTGCTTTTCCTCATCCCAACAGCACAAACCCCCAGTCTTACCCTCTTTGTAGCTCCACTATTGTGTTTAATCTCTAGATACGTGTAGTATACAGTACTCTCTGACAAAGAACTAACCTAGCTGCAGTGGCAAAGCGGGGCATGGGGAAGCAGGGAAGGTCTTGAAGAGAGTTTCACCAGGAATTGCCACTGATCTATCAAATCAAAGTCAATGTTCAGGTTTTTAATGGAAAAGAATATGAAATTGATGTTTGCTGCCAAAACCTGCAGGAGGACCTCAGTGAAAAACGCCAGGGATAATGAGAAAAACCAAGGTATCTTATGTTAAGATGCTTTCAAAGTCATACAAAATGCATTACTTGCATTGTGAGCCTAACTGTCAGTCCTTGGGTGATGAGTGAATGCATTCTCTCAAAGAGGAGAGGGAATTTCAGAAGAAATATCAGGTAAAGGATGTAAGCCCTCATGAGGTACATGCGCTTTTGGAGGCATACTAAATGGCCTGCACGGCAAATGCAAATCGCAAGTGTTCTTGATCGTTGGACCTCTTTATGACAAATAGGTCTAGAAGTGAAAATAATCTCCAGATCTTATCCTGTCGTGCTGATGAAGTGAGAAGAAAGTCTATTACGTTAAGCAATGGGGATTGCAAGGCGCTTATTTGATGAGGCTGAAAGCTAAAGGCTGAAATATATGGGATCTGATGTAGGCGAGCACCCCTTGAACGTTGTTAGAAAGTACCTGCAGGATTGTTAAGTGCACAAAGAATTCTGTCACCTCTTTGTCTAATACAGAAGTACTGGTCATCTTAAAATATCAGATGAGATCTAGAAATACATCTTAAAAACATATTTTTAAGTACTGTAGCATGACAACAACCCATCCTGTTGCAATTAACAAGCAGTATCAAAGCAACAGTCATCGTCATGCTTACATGGCAGCTTACATCACCAAAGCTTTATACAAACACCAATTAACCCTCTCAACAATGCTGCAAAGTGTCATTATGCCTGTTTCAGAGATGAAGCAACAGAGAGAGGCAGAAAGATTTGCCCAAGATTGCACAGCAAGAGAAGAGGAAAGTTCAAGAGTTTAAGGCTTTCAAGTTGGTATTTCTTTGTCCATGTTGTGTCAGACTCTACCCTTGTCCATGTGCAAAGTTTTGTATATATTGTCATTGCTTTTGCGACTCTGTTGGAAAGGAAATATCATCTTGTTGCATTTAGGTATTTTAGTTTTTTTGAAATGTGCTAGAGACTGGACAAAACCTCCTTGGCAAGCAGGGAACCCCCCCCAACAAACAGGACATAGACTTTGAACAAACAGTTGGGAAGAGTTTGTAGACTTCTGCATTTATTTGGGGTTTATGTGATGCTGATGGGGTAAATTCAGTAAGAAAACATCACTAGGCCAGTTTAGCTCCTTTTGGTTACAAACCATTCCTAATCTAACTTTTGGGGGTTGCTTGGGGACTCCTGTGGAGGGTTTCTGTTAGCGCTGAACAGACAGGTCAGACCAGGAATATTTGTGCTGTTCAGGTGCACTATTTACTCCACATTACTCATGGTGAGGTACAGGTGGTGGAAATCATGTGGCAGCATTTCTATTTTTTGATTGGCTAGTGAAGCTTTCCTGCGCATGAAAAAAAAAGAAAAAACTAAGTGATTAATAGCAAATCTCAGGGCTTAACGGCTAAGTACGGTGCTTTCCATGTGCATAAGCACATCCCAAATATCAGAGCAAACAGATACAGAGTACAGAGACATTCATGGTTCTCCCAGATAATCTTCTGGAAGTCGGAACAAATCAAAAATAAGTCACCTGTGCAACCCTTACATCAGCCTAGCATTTTAGATTGCCTTTGGCATCATTTAAAGTTTACAAAATTATCTCCTTTTTCTAAGCCGGGTCTTCTCTCCAGCCACAATGCTTCCCTGAGGGTTTACCTGCATTTGGAGGACTATTACTGTGCTTTTAAAAAAGTTTTCAGCACTGCTGGCCTGTACAGGGCTGTTTGTACGTTTGCCGTTGGGGCTATGACTTTGCAATTACCAACTCAGGCATAGATAGAGCTGTTCTATGAGGAGGGGAAGGAATCCTTCAGAGGTTGTTGATGGAAAACATAGGATTGCACCTGAATTTACCCCAAAAAGCATCCATCTAAAGAGGTATGACAGCTGACAAAGACACTTCTATAATAGCTAGTTTCAGTTACTGATTTGCTAATGACTGTTTTGCCCTGCGCAGTTTGTTCCTGGTTTCTTCATTCCCCTCCTTCCTAGCTGCCATACTGTAGTGCCTCTTCCTCTTGTTGACGTCTGTTCTAGTTGCCAATAGGAAAGCCTGAAGTTACTGGATTGATTAGCCCCAGTGAATTGCTAGCAAGCGTTGCATTCTCTCTCCTGGGTACCAAGAGGAGTAGGAATCACCAGGGGAGATCTGCTTGCCTATTGCCAGAAGATAGGAGCCTGAAGTTCCATCAACTGCTTTCTCCAGGATTTTGGACAACTGCGTGGGGAGATTTGGCCTTCATTTATGATGGAGTTATGGTATCTGTGACTCCAGGATGGTTGCATCTTGCATGTCCAGAGAGCAAGCAGCTTTTACTGATGTTCTCCAACCTCTACCATTCCTAACTGCATCAGCATTCCTACAAATACTGCATCTGAGCTGGAGTAGGATAGAAAAAAAATCTACTAGCAAGCAGGATTTCAGCAGCCTGTGAATCTTTGAAATTGGCTGAGGGGTTCACAGGCCTCAGCAGGTGGAACAGCATCTATGAAGGCCTGTGACTAAAGAAACAAGAACAGAGAACAGGAAGAGAAACGAAAAAAGCAGGTGTTATCCCAGAGGGATGACAGGAGCAGCTACAGACATCTTACTCAGAAAGGTGAGTGAGTGGAAATGAATGCTTGGTCATACTGGAAGCAAGCTGGATTTTGCTACTGAGGCTGCATTTCTAAACCTATGCGCCTCTGGTGGAGGCTTAATGAAAAGCAGGGGTTACGTGGGGCCTCATCATAACAAGGGGTGTAATTAAGGAATATTTCAATGGCCGGTGACTAGCAGAATATGCATGTGCTCATTGCTGTGATTTCTGGGTTTTGTAAGGATGTGCCAGCTAGCTTTAGCCTTGCTAACTCAGGCACTGTTGGTGATCAAACCAGAGCACGAGGGAGCTCAGCACAAGTGAAGGAGTGCTTACCTACTTACTTGAACAGGTTTGGCAGCCTTTGCAGCATTTGAAGCTGCTTTGGCTAGATGCAAACCAGTGCAAAAGGACACTGAGGTACACCAATGCTATCTTATTTCTGCAGGCAGAGCTCACTGAGGCTTCAAGATATAGATCCCCTCAGCCACAGCTCAAAGCATCACACAAGCAAAGCAATGAATGTTGGGATTCCTAGAAGAACTTCTGGTGAACAGAGCCTCGACACAGAATTCCAGGAGAAGAGGAAAACACCTGAAAATCAGAGTCAGTTCAGGAACACTTGGGGCGGGATCAAAAGGAGACCTTTAGCAACGTTTGGAAGCTCTCTAGGGCAGGGACTGCCTTTGTTCTGCCTCTTGCATGGGACTGAACAAGCTGTCAGCACTTCCATAATACCTCTGAGTTCTGCTCCTTCCTCCAGTAGGACACCAGAGAAACAATTCTGTGTTCTGCTTTGAAAAGATGACAAAGTGGTTCTGGCTAGTAAGAACTGGGAAAAAATACAGGCGGCAGAGCCTGATTCATGCCAGTTCAAGTCCATACACAGCACAGCCAGCCAACAAACGCAAAAGGGAAACACTGGGAGTTTCCTTTTTCTACAGTTGCCCGTAGAAGTTTGTTTGCCTTTGAGTGGGAGGAGGAATAGACTGGCTCATCCAGTGGCCGTGAAGAAAGCACTGTAAGGGAGTTTCCACAAAACCAGAGGAGACAAGTCGTGCTGATTTCTGAGAGAGGAAAACTGGGTTGGTATGCTGTGTCCTGTGTAATGAGAGAAAATGTGGGAAGATGGTTTGACAGAGTAACCTGGAGCATTCCAGGAGAATAAACGCCATTCATGCAGGAACAAGTGACGTGAGTAAAGCAAGATTTGCTAAAAAGCAAGATTAAACTGTAGATCTGCAAAGCCTGCTGAAGGCAGGAGGGTACAGGATCTGCTCCGTATCCCTTCCGCTGCCAGAGGAAGTGGATGCCAAAGGCTGCTTTTCTGAGGTCACAAACTGAAGAATATAGGAAAAAAAAGTGGGGAATCTCTGCCAGACACAGGCGAGTTGAAGAATAATAGAAAGCAATGAAACGCTGAAGTGTGAGAGCGCGCGATAGTATGAAAATATGCAACAAGGGAGAAAGTTAATAACTGAAAGGGTTTGTGCGGTCAGTGGACAACAAATTACGGTGAAGTTTGCAGTGTGGTATGGCAGCAGGGAAAGCTGGTAGAAGTGGGGGGGATTTTGATGTGTCATTTCAGTTTGCTAATTTGTTTTAGGCCTCTCAGTGCAAGCAATTTTCAACCAATTGTGAAAGTGTTTATGAAGGAGTAGGTAAAGTGTCCTCTCTTGTTGCTCTGTAAGCCAAACAGAGTGTGATTTATGTGATTAGGAAAAGCACTCTTATCTGTCTGGTCAGACTCACCTCACTGCAACTCAGCGTTCTCACAAGAAGTCCAGACACTGTGGCACCTCCTATTTCGGGCATTTAAAATTCTGTTGGGCAAAATATTAATATTTGAGCTCTAGAGGACTAGCCAGTCACAGCAAGAGGGACTAGCTAGAGATCATCACTAGGCTTCTCCAGTTTAATCTCTCTCACTCAAGCCTGTAACAGCAGCAGGTGTAATAAGGCGCAGCACACAATGTTCTACATGCTGAACGCTGTCCGTGCGGTTCATCTGCTTTGTCCCTAATAAAGTCAGTGTTATGAGAGAGGGTTGCTCTATAGGGAGCAAAATGATTTTACATGCACCAGCTGTAAGGAAATATTCAAGGATTAAAAAAATGATTGTCTGGTAGTAGATTTTCCCGAGTGCACTCCACAAGGAACGTTAATTCACTCACTCTTTTGCCCGTGTGAAGCAGCCAAAGTTTCTTCTCTCTGCCTGCAGGACGCTCTTTGTACCTCCCTTCTGTTGCTCTGAGCCAGTGCTGATACTACAACAGGAACGTATTCAAAGGCATGTTTGTACAGTCTGATTTTCATTTCCCTTTCAGCAGTCTATCAAATAGGTGAGAAGCGTATTACCATCCATGCTGAGTGTGCACCGCAGCCGAGGCTAGTGTAGAGCCAAGGGTCAAGAGTGGAGATAGGACAGTTTCTTTAATATGGGACAGCAGTGTAAAAGCTTAAAAGCAAAAGGACAGAATTCCTTTATTTTGTTTACCTGTACTGTCTTCATCAGCTAAATGGGACGCGATTCTATTAATCTCAGCTGGGGAACAAATTGCAATTCAGGGAAAGGGGTTTGAAAACCTACAGTGTGGGAGGCATCCTTCCGTGTAGAGCATAACATGGCCAGAGGGTGTATTCAGCCATTGATGTTTGCTGCTGCTGTACAGGGCGTGCAATATACTTCTCTCCACCGCAGTACTACGAGCACCAAAACATTTTCCGCCCCACTGAAAATAATTATAGCATAGCCTTTTTGCAACCCTAAAGGACTTTCTCATGAACGTCATCGCCATAATCTCCTTCTGTATTTTGAAAGAAACATCAACTTTTTAACGAGCAAAAGAGTTCTCTTCCCCTCTCCTCCTAGTTCAGGATACAGGATGACAAATGAGCAAGTGCAGACAGAAATGGCATCTTGCTTGAGGGACAGCGTTGTCTGCATATCCAGTTCTTCTCCATTTCCTGCAGGAAAAATTCATGGCTGGCTCAGAAGGCATTGTTCTGATGTGGTGCCAGAGAATCTCTGCGCTGAGGCCTGCAGCCATAATGAAGCAACAAAATTTGTCTTGTGTTTGTTCATTGTGCAATAATTTCATTGTCAAGGATTTATTGATGCCATTTTCTATTGCGCAATAGAAAATGAAGAGAGAAGGAAGGGTGGGGGACAAATATATGGACGTGACAGAATTAGGTTTTCAGTGTTCTGAGTTTTTTTCAATGAGAATTTAACTACTTGCCTCTTCATCGATCAGTGACAAGTGGCTCTGCTGTAGCTGTTCATTCAAGAGCCAACTGGATTTATTTTTTTAATCAAAAGTGTAATTTTTACACCCCAAAATACTGGCTTCTTTTAAATTTTAAAACATTTTCCAAGTATTTTTTGTAACATTTCCTTTATATATCGAAGGCAAAGAGGGGTAAAACACATTAATAGCTGCTGTTTAATAGGATTCACATTTTTTGGAATAATATTTTTAAAATTTGAGGTGAGCGTTCTACATGTTTCGTTTTATTAAAACAAAATCCAGCACAAAGCAATTGTTAAAAATGTAAGCAGGATTTAAATCAGTCAAAATCAGAAGAGCGCGTTTCCCCTGATCTTTTTCTTTTCTCCCTTCTTTTTGAGTTCAATTTCACAAGAAATGTCAGTTATCTTTGCAAATGACAGTATTTTGCAACTTCCAACGTAATAGAAAATCCAGTTCCAGCCAATTTTGAAAGGCAGGCAGGAGCTCCGCTGTCTGATTCAGAGCTCTAAACATTAGCCATATCCAGAGTATTAATATTGTCATATAACAATCTTCTTGCAAAACCATTGCAGAGCTGTTTTCAAACTGGGCAGATTTCAGTACTAATTATGCAAGCAATCCGAGGTGCTTGTGTTTTAGCAGTCCCACAACTCTCAATCTACTTCTGCGTTACTTATGCAGACTTTTGCAAGTCTTAACTAAGCAGTATTACAAAACCAGGGTGTTCTGATTTAAATTGAATATCGTGGTTGATTCAGTCTATTCCAGTCTCATTCTTAATGGGTAGGGGATAGCCCACTACAGATGAGCAATATTCTTGGAGAAGCAGGAGGAAATCCACTGCCACGTGTGCCTTAGACTGAGTAGCTGATCATTTCAGATTACACTGAGGTATGCAATTCCTCAAGCACACCTGTGGAAACCTTAATGGCTTCAATTACTAGTGATCATGCAAGCCTCCAGAAACCACGAAAAGGCAGAAGGCTAGTTCCTTGATGGGAAAGTTCAGAGCAGAAAGAACCTTACAGGATCCATGGTTACGTCCCTATGTATTTGTAGAAATTACGGCTAAAAAGCTATTCAAGCCATTGGGGGGGGAAAAAAACAACACACCACCACCACTCAAACCAACTTTAACTCAAGTGTAACCTTAATGTTAACTTGTTTGTCCAGTTCATTCACTTCCTATTGTTCCCTGGATCATGCTTTGAATAATTTCCATGATCTGTTTCTTAAGTCCTGCCCCTTTTGATGTCATCAATTTGATCCATATAGGCTGGACAGCTCCCAGCCTGTCCTCAGTTAGAAAAGGAAAGCCGAAAGCTTGGGACCAAGACTTGTCTTCTGTTCAGCATAAAGCCGAAGGCTGAGTTTAGTGGCTACTCTAAACACACAAAGATAGACTTTCTGCCAAGGTACAGTGGGGTGTTTTGCAATTTGGTCTTAGCTGTTTTACTGTGTATTTCTGTTTATATGCATGATTGATATGTAGATATAGATGCCTATACACGTGGTTAAATATTGGACTACATGACATTCATGTGTAACTTGAGTATGGTTGTGCATTGAGTTACCGTCATAATACATGAACATATACTTGTTTGCCACTGGTGTATAACTTCCTTTGACTTTCTTATAACCTGCAGCCGCTCTCCAGGCACTTACCACAGACAAGACAGGCAACTGGTCACTGCTGCTGTTACATGTTTTGTTAAGTCCCTGACTGCAATTGCTATGTTAAATAAATTAGTGGTAGGCTCATCTGGGAAACCAGTGGAGAGAGGTTGTTCTGTTACCAGCACACATGTGCATTTTGAAAGATTCCCTCTGGGTTTTTTTTTTGAATTATCATATGCTTTTTCATTCCAGTTATGTTAAGAATGCAGATTCAAGTGGTATGAACTAACTAGCCATAGCCTTAAAAGCCCGGTCAAAATGTCTGAAAACTGTGGATTGTCTCTGAAAGCCATGGTTTGAATGTCTACAAGTGGGGGGGGGTTATTAAAAATTATACATAGAAAAAGTGCATTTGACAGATTTGATTTAGCATTCACTTTTGGAATCTGTTACCTTTTATTCTACTTTTTCTCATTAGAGCAGGGCTGACCAGCGAGATTAATACAGCAGTAACAAATTAAATTTTCCTGTTTTAATCTCTCACAATTTTTATTTCTATCTTAAAACACCATAAATATTTCAGGACTCATTCAATCTATTTCTTAACATACCCTGCAGGCTTATTTTCATTTATTCTTATCTAAATAAAATGAGAAAGAACTAAGATAAAGGTTGAACATACAGTTTAGCGTAAGAGTTTTATGTGGAAAAAATGTATAACGACGGGGGGTAGCAAGACTGCCATGGATTCGTTTCCAGAGTTTGCCTCAGATAGTCCTTTTTTGACTGAAGAAGCATTCAGGTGTGAGCCTTCGGCCATAAGGCTGGCTGATAAAATTTGTAACCAGTGCTTCAGAGTACTCTGGCTCCGTGTGGGACTAACACTTTAACTATAGATGCACTGTAGGAAAACAGCATTTCCTTGAAGCAAAAGTGGAATTGCTGATTTCCCACTTCAGTTCTTTATCACACATTTTCTTCTAATTGTTTGTGACCTTTTTTTAGTATTTCATTTGCTTGGACATCCTGTATTTGTTCAATGGTGAGTTTATCTACGAAATTTGAAAAGTAATTTGTCATGTTTAATTATAAAAATATAAAGGAGGTGCATATGCTTTAATTTTGTATTGTATTAATTTTGTATTGTTAAACAGTATCTTAGAAAATACAAGCATGGTGTGCGTTATGGTCTTTGGGGAAAATAACTTGTGATAAACTGGGTTTCCTTGTCAGATAATACACTTTTGTGGGCTATTTTAAAGCTAATGTGGTATATGGCTTTGGGAATGCTCTTCGCTGCTTAAGGATTATTCCTCATCTTTCTGACATGGCAGGGTGCACCGAAGAGACTGTCTTAGCCGCTTGTATCCCTAAGAGATCACTCCACATAAAGTGCCCTATTCCAAGGATGTTTGAAATAAAGCCATGTTTTAAAAGGGAGAGGTCTGGCTGAGGATGAAGGCACCGCAGGCCAGGGCACTGGCGTGTATCAGCTGAGCTGCGGTAACTGCACCGGCACCTCAGAATGAGCCTCCGCCACACACTTTGAGGCCCATAACTCAGTAACGGGCCTGAGCTTTCATTAGCTAGTTATTAGTTATCACGTAGCCCACTCGCAACGATTCTTTATTAATTTGTGCGCTCCCTGTCTTACCTTCAAACTCTGTTACTGTATTTGTAAGATTTTTTTATTTGGAGTTAAGGTTGGACCACAGTGGTGTACTCCGTAAACTTCTCTTAATAGCATAATAGGTGGGGTGATTCACGGAGTGCTGTAATGTTGGAAACTCTCATATTACAGGACTTGATGTCATGTTCAGTAAGTGGAAGTATGTCAACATTAGTTCAATGTCCCAAACTGGTACTAAAACTTAGGAAGATGTCCTGGATCTGTGCTGGCTAAAACATATGAGCATAAATACCATTCACACTTTCATCAGCATCGGCCTGAAATGATCTAGAGTGGCACGGTAGATGTTTTACTTACTGTGAGAAAGGAGATATGGATTTTGATTTCCAGTTATGCCACTCTTGGGTGATTTTCAGTTTCTATGCTTCCTTTTCACTTCTGTAAAACAGAGAATGAGAAGGTTTTTTAGGTTCCTGGAAGAAACTATTTCTGTAAGAGATAGGTGGCAAAATTTCTGTTAATAGCAGTAATTACGATTTCTGTGGTTTTCAGAAACAACCCAAGAGCATTTTAAGTAGCATCTGCAATGCTTTATCCACATCCTAATTTAGTTAATCCCCTCTGTGGTTTCAGCTGAGGCAGTATTTTTCTTCACTTCCTTTCCTAAATACCTGTTTCTGCTCATCTGAACTATGAAACACCTACTATATTTCATCTTGGAAGCGGCTGTGTTTCAGGGATGGCAGAAATTAATCCTTTTTACCTCCATTCTTCAGAATGGGAGATCATACACAAAAATATAAACCATATCCTAGTTTGTCCCTTTCGTTCACTTGAAAGTTGGATTTATCCCGATTCCTTGACATAAGGATGAAGCCATATTGCTAGTTCTGAGCCAGCCTTGTTTCAGGCCTATAGGCCAGCATGGTTCACTAACAATACACTCATAATAATTAATTAGTTACAGATGTGTATTAATGCACAGTGACACAGTGTTTCAGAATTAAGTGTTGGTCCTTAGTGTTCTTAGAAAGAACTACACACCCCTTTGGCTGCAGACTTAGCACCGTGTGTATTAGTCACTTCAACTTTGCATATCCATACTAACAGAGAAGTCATAGTGTAAGTGGGGTAAAATGCCTCAAGTTACTTCAGCAGTTGTACACAGAACATTTGGCTTTGCTACTTTCTGGTGTCCAAACTCTGGGAAGACAGATGAGCCTCAGCTCATGGTTATTTCCAGCTTTTGCTAACAGCAAACTCATTGGTGCCCTGTTTGAAAGAGTCCATAGATTGACCGTGGTCTTTCTAAAAGGCTAATAAGATCTCTATTTTTTTGTTTGTTTTGTTTCTTTATTGAACAGAAATAGACTTAGAGGATGGAGCAGGAAGTGGCAAGAGAAGAAGAGAGGAAAGAAGGCTTAATTGAGTTTTACGATTCCTTCAAGGATATGTTTGAGTTCTTCTGTAAGAACACAACAATCCATGGCACCATCCGCCTCGTATGCTCAGACAGCAACAGGATGAAAACAGCTTTTTGGACTCTGCTTTTACTCGCCAGCTTTGGCATGTTATACTGGCAATTCGCCCTCATGTTCAGCCAGTATTGGGCCTACCCTGTTGTCCTGACCATGTCAATGCATTCAGAGCCCAAGATGTTTCCAGCCATTACCATCTGCAATCTGGACCCGTACAGGTAACTGGTGCTTTCCCCTGGGCTGTAGTCATGCCTTCAGAGTCACAAGGGTTCAGGAAGAGCCAGCAACCTTATCCCTGCAGCCTGAGAGAGGCTGAAGGCAGAGGAAGGTCTCTCTGCCTTACAGGGGTGGAAAGGGCCTATCGTTATTTCCAAACTGGCTTTAAGATAAGATCTTGCTGGGGATTGTGCAACAGTATGTAGCAGTTTATTTCATGCACTGAGTCGGGATAGAGGGAACTCTACCTTGTGACTTGGTTTAAGCTGCTAACTGATTTTGTGCTCTGATAAAAACAGCCTTTCCCTGAAAAACATGGCTACTGTGTGTATTCATTCGGAACTAAGGTCTCAGTCTCTGGAATGATGCGGGCTGGAGCTGATTCTGCTTGGTTTTTTGTACTGCAGAATGGCTTTAAGAAAACAATATAACTTCTGTGGAAGTTTGTGGCCCTGCTTGTCAAACAAGGTTCACACAGTAGTGGCAAGTGAGAAGCTTCAAATTACATAGTAAAGGAATTATGTAATTTTCTCAGAATAATTATGTAATTGGCTGGCAGGAAGGCCAGTTTGTGCCGCTGACGTTGCATGGCTACAGGTTCTGAGGCTTTCAGTGCAGGATCCAGCGACTGGAAATTCAGCTGCTGGAGCTCCTAATAAATTAAAGTTACGTATGCTAAGCATAGGCACCCTAATTGCTGGGTTTTCTCACACAGACATCAAGGTCTGCAGAGACCAGGAGAGTACCCTTTCCACAGATACTGGGAAGGCACATAAAATAAGGCGGTTTTGTCTAATAGAAACATGGATATTCACAAATAGCTAATATTTCTGTTCCTTGCAGATTTGAACTGGTTAGCGAACATTTGGTTCAATTGGATCACATGGCAGAAGAATCTATCGCTTTTTTATATGGCATCAACACATCAGCCAGCTTATTCCACATGAATGAGAAAAACATCCACGTAAGAGACTTATCAAGCATAGGAAATCTCAGCAGATCTAGCTTCAAGCTGAGCCAAAACTTCTCACTCTTGAGAATGTCTGACCACAGTAACAGGTCAGGGAAGAAGCATTCCAGCGTGGGCTTCAGGCTGGTAAGTGCCTGTCTTCTCTGAGACTTTAACCTGGCTACAGACACAAGCAGCGAGGACTGGCTGCTCCCAGGGGACAGAGGGGGAGCTTGCCCGCAGCGCGGGCCAGGGCCCCATCCCACAGTACCTGAGCAAGCAGGGACAGCGCACGGATGGTGTCCACGTCCAACCGAGTCCAGCTCGTCAGGCGAGCTTGTGGCAATAAGGCAGGTTCAAGATCAGGCCATGAAGTTAACTCACTCGGTCAACAGGGTCCGCAGTGAGGCAGGAGCACAGCAGCAGCCCTACAGCACAGCCCGAAGAGGGACTAAAGGCTCTGAACTGAGCTTAAATGAGCTCCTGGGCCCATGGGCAGAGGGTGTGGTGGGAGCCCCAGGTGAGGCTGCTCAGGGCCCTTAAGGCTTATCAGTGCACTCAGGGCCCTGACAAAGATCTCACAAGGTACATTCAAAAAAATGAGTGAAAAAAAAAATTAGTTTCAGTGCTGCGCGATGACAGCTTGGAGAATATTTCAGGAGAGCCCATCCCCTCCTCTAACAGTTTACGCTGATTGCCTGGATTCCTGTGAATTGAAACAATAGCAATGGTTCAATGGTCTTACACAGCCCACCCACCTGTAAAGTCCCTCTCGTAGTGACAAATTCAGTAGAGAATGGCAGCAGCTGCCTATGGGAATCGTTGTACCTCTTTCTAAAACAGTACAAACCATCTAGACTTAGCAAGTGAGCCTAGAAATAACAGAGAAACAACATGTGAGGATTCCCTCGGTGTCTAAATGCTGTGGTGCTGGGGGCACTAGAAATGTTGCAAATAAAACAAAAGACAGCAATAACAAATCAAGAGGGTGAATACAATAAATGTGTATCTGTGACTTTGGCGAGAATGCGCGTGCTTCAGATTCTTCCTATCAAAAAGAGGGTTAGCATAAATATAAGAGCAGAAGCACGATGAGAGAGAGATTGATGTGGCTTGAAAGGCCAGCAATTTTTGCCTGATTATTATCATCCTGCCCTACCCTGAAGTCCTTCACCAGGCACATTTTCACCAGAATCTGTCACTGTTTACCTAAGGCCTGAGTAAGAACAAGGAAAGCATCTCAGAACTTGGTTCGTGATTCATGGGTTGTAGAGAACTGCCACCAGCCCTGTCCTTCCTTCTCCCAGGGTACTTGAGTTTGCTTGTCTGCTCTCTTCTTCCTCTTCTCCCCTGCACTCATTCAGCTGAGAGGAAGTAACCCACCTAATTCAGCTTCAAGGAGAGAAGGTGCTTAGCGTGTAACAAGACGACTTCCAGAGGTCCCTTCCAACCTCAGCCATTCCATGATTCTGTGATAACTAAAATGATCAGAGACTTCACTTTCTGGAAAAGCAGAGGTTCCCCTTGGCCCTGTACCCAGTATTGCCTTTACCCCCGATTTCCGTTACCCTTCGGCTGTCATGTCCTGGCTGTGCTGAATGGCTCCCTCTCTTCTTCCAGTGCAATGCCACAGGTGGGAATTGCTTCTACAAGACCTATTCGTCTGGGATGGATGCAATTCTTGAATGGTACAGGTTTCACTACATGAATATCATGTCCCAGCTGCCAGTTATAATCAACATTTCTGATCATGAAGAGCAAATAGAAGATATGGTCTATTCCTGTCAGTATGACGGGGAGCCCTGCAGACCTGGGTATGTTACTTCTTGAAATGCTAATTGTGATTTCAGCAGAACTCAAGGACTGGGGAGACTGAAGCTGAGCCTACACTTTCAGGCAGTGCAGGCACTGCACCTCATGGCAAACTGCCAGGCTTAGGCCTCGTGGGGGATATGCCTGAAAGAAAGAACAGCCTCTCATGATCAGAACATGGGGCTAGGAACCTAGAAATTACCCTTCTGCCATGACTTACCTCCGTGACTGTGAGTTAGTGTCTCAGGGTGTCAGAGAAGCCTAAGAGAAATTCAGCAGCAATTAAACCTTTACTGGTGCAAGAATGCATTGACTGTATTGAATCGTAAATGATTCATGTCTATCCGCATAGGAGGAGAGGCGCACGAATCCTCAGGTGTCCAGTGGCTAAAAGTGGGGTCTCTTTTTGCTGTAACAATGAAAAGGGAGGAGAGAAGGGGAAGAAGGCTCCCACAACTCTGCTGTAGTACTTGGCCCTGGAGCACAAAGATTGTTCTCAACTACTATGCCAGGAGGACTCAGTTAATGCCAAAAGGGTTCGAAGGTCTTTTTGCATCCTGTTGTCCCTAGAGGCAAAGGGCTGAGCTGCACTCGTACTCAGCTGGTACGCTGCACATGCCAAAGGCAAAGCTGTACCTTCTTTTTCCTGCATGCCTGCGGGCTCCACTGCTGGAAGCTTTTCCAAACGAAACTGATATACACCACCCAAGACAATGCTGTGCCTCAGGCAGCCATGAGCTATTTGCTGGCCTACTTGTTTTCTGCTGATGACTTGAGCAGAGTTAACAGCAGTGCACTCATCTGTGAGACAGAATAAGCAGAAGGCAAACTTAAGTGTTTTTCTAAGCACTTTCAGCAAAGAGGAGAGCGGTCTACAAAGCTTCTTGTAGATAATTTTGTGAGATAAGTCCTATCTTATCTTTCCTTGAGGCAACCGACTCTTACGTTCTTCTGCACTTAGTGTTTCTGATGCTTTCATGTAATATATCTCCATCTGTGCACTTGATGGTGAGCATCGTCACTTTTGTACATGTGTTCATCCAGCTCTTCTTAAGAGCTCTTATAAACTGGTGGGATGTGCAGGCGGACCTGGCCAGGGAAGTTCAGCATGATCATAATAAGCAGTATAATTTTTAAGAAAACAAGGAAAGAGAGAATCTATTTCTTCTATTGATTAGAGCATAGAATTGGTGTTTCTCCTATTGATTAGAGCACAGAACTTTAATCTGGTTGTTGGAAAAAGCAGGGAAAAATTTAGTCTACTTGGTGGAAGGAAAAGCAAGTCAGAGCTCTGAATTTGCCTCCTATGTTTGCTGCTCTGGCTGTAACCTTGGCTGAGCAGTGAATCCCTGCACACCTGATTTTGTTCCTTGTCTCCAGTGAGTTGACAACCTTTTTCCTGTACATACACACAAACAAAACACATCCTACATAGAAGTAAAGGTATTGCTACACTCAGAATTAAAATCCATCAAAATCCCTCTTGATTTCAGTGACTACGTTCACTTTCACCACCCAGTCTTTGGAAGCTGCTATACTTTTAACAGCAAGGGAACAGACCCTTTTTGGACAGCTACAAAACCAGGAGTTCCTTACGGTATGTCATGTGGCAAAGGGTGGGAAGGAGAGCTAAAGTTAATATAATTTGGCTATGGATTAAATATATGTCTTCTATACACGGCTTACTGACATATAGCCCTCCCTTCTGGTCTGGTGGCACAAATGATATACTGTATTTGCTTGCTTCACTAGCCACATGTATATGATAGCCATATCAGCCATATCTTAACTTATAGCAAGCAGAATATTATTTTAGTTTTCAAGCAGAATATTATTACAGTTTTGGAGTAGGCTGGTGCAATTGCTACCTGACCACTCACCAGGGAAAAAGAATGGCTCTTCTGTGAGCTAAAAACAGCACTTTGATCAGCGCTGAGAATTCAAGACGTGGTGGTGGTCCTATTTTGGCCCCAAATAAGTTATTACTTGCTTCCCTTTTCTTTGGTTTACAGGGCTTTCCCTTATCCTAAGAGCAGAGCAGAAGGATCACATCCCACTCTTGTCTACAGTAGCAGGTGTGAAAGTGATGATACACAACCACAATCAGACGCCGTTCCTTGAGCATGAAGGCTTCGACATCAGACCAGGCATCGCAACCACCATAGGCATTCAGCAGGTCAGCCACTTGCTCAAGAGCGTTGTTGCTTTTCCTTCCGTTTGCAGAATTTGTGAGGAGCTGAACACCGTGACTGATGTACAACGGGCTCGTGGGGCTCTCGTGGTCAGTTCTTGGCTGAGCGTGTGTATTTATGCAAGCCCTTTTTCTCCCTTCACTGCGCTCAGGTTCCCGTGGGTAAAACAAAATTATTCCATATGTGCAAGTGACCTTTTGGTCCCCAATAAATTGGGGCCTGATTTGTTTTACACTGAGGCTCTTCCACCTCTTTTATCTTGTTCCGGCTCTACGCAGGGGGCTGCATGTGTGCACTAGGATGAGAACCAACATTCAGAAGTGATTTAGTAATTTTGCCAAGATGAGTTACTGCTTGTCAGCTGGACACTGGCTGACCCCGTGCACTCCCCTACCTTGCCCTGTTACTGTACAGGGTTTTTAGCAAGGTACAGCTTGGCTGCTCACATGTCTTTCTACACTTCCTGTCCTTTATATGATGCTCCATCCAGTTAAGTTTAGATGGTGATGGCTAGGTCCAATTAAAGCTCCTAATCACTCAGGCCTCTTTTCCGTGTCCACAGGATGAGGTGAATCGCCTGGGTGGCAATTATGGGAAATGCACGACTAATGGCCATGATGTGAATGTTAAACTCCTGTACAACAACTCCTACACCCTGCAGGTATTGTCAGAGCGGCTGGCCGAGGCCCCAGCTTATTCAGGGTGGATGAATAGTAAACAAGTCATACCTTACTGTCCAGAGAGCTGCAAATCAGCAGGTTCATTGCTGGAGATAAGAGAGATCCGTGTTCCTCTTTAAAGAAACTCACTAACAGGATAACTTGGAATGTGCTTTACTGAGTGGGGGTGCTCAGTCCCAGGCACTGGGGCTCTTCCCTCCTTGTAACGCAAGAGAGAACAGCCAGTGAGCCAGTCCAGGCAGCTGGACTGTTATGGTAGGACTTTCTTGGGCCATTGGGCCTTTATCTGTGTAAGTAGTTGCTCCTGGCTCTAGATGCTTGGGCTGTTTAACTGAGGTGTTACTGGGCATAATGAAACAGCGGGCTGGGGGAAATGCTTTCTTGCTGAGTTCAATACTGTTTTCAGAGGTAAAGCCAAGGAATGAAAAGTGAAAACCTTCTGCATCGTCATGCTCTAGTAATGGCTGGGGTTTTTTTTTGCATCAACAAAGTCTGTACGTTGCCTCCTAGCAGCTGCCTGCTACAGACTCACTGAACAGATTTGGGCGCATGAGAATTTCTGGCTTATCCGATCTTTTATGCCTTCTTTATTTTCCAGGCTTGTTTGCATTCCTGCTTTCAGCACATAATGGTTCGAAAATGTGGCTGTGGTTATTACTACTACCCACTGCCTCCCGGTGCTGAATACTGTAACTACAATAAGCAGCCTGCATGGGGTAAGGGCAAACGACGGCTGTATTGTCCTTGGCGGAGGGGAACTCCTTCCTACAATAGTCGCTGGTTCCATGACTCCTTAGGTTACTGCCCTTCTACTTTCTGCCTATTTCATGCTTAGGCTATTTCCTCACATCACTGAATCCAGCCAGACGGCAGACGCCTTTCTGTGTGTTTGCATGGATATCAAGTTAGTACATAAAAAATCTTGATGCTGTCAAGCATCCCTTTATTAAGGACACTAACATAGGGTCAAGCTCTTTCATGTTACCGGTATTGGTGTAAGACAAAGCTTTGAATAACTTCTCTTGGTTTTCTGGTTGGCCTATCCTCAGCAGAGCCTTACAGGGAGGGCACGTGCGTTGCACACAGGTGATTAGCTCGGCCGTCTGGAACCATCCCAAAGTGAGAGTGAGCCAGAAACAGGTCTCTCTGAGAGCATGCTCCATGCTTGGGACGGCCGAGTGAGGGCAGAGGTTTTGGTAGCCTCCCATCTGGTAGTCTTCCATCTCCTGGGGAAACGTCTGAGTGTGTTCCTCCCATTTCTTTCACCAGGTCACTGCTTTTACCAGCTGTACAACAGGCTCAGGAATCATCACCTGAATTGTTTTGACCAGTGCCCCAAGCCTTGCCGGTAGGTCACAAAAGTAGAGCACAGTAAGCACCAGCTTGCAGAGGAAAAATTACCCCAGTGGAAAAGTCAGCAGCTTAGTGGAACATTTACAGACCAACTGGGCGACTGAATTTTGGTGTTTTCAAACGAGAGATTTCAGTCTGATGTTTGACCCCAATACTGAGAAAGGAAAAAGATGACAGCATTAGACAAATTAAATAAGAACTTTATGTGTGCATGACAGCAGAGAGGGGAAATTGTTTTAATCATGCTGAAATGTTTTAAACCCAAACCAAACTGACTGTGTCATTTTTCAATCTATATTACTTTTCTTGGCTCACCGTTTTTATTGTGGGTCAATTTCAAAATGGAAAGACATAATTTTAATGCAAAATATCAAATATCTTGGTTTTGAATGCATCATAGAAAAGTTATCGGGATTTTGAAACTGTTCTAGATTTCCGAACAGTTTTCGGGCAGCCTCTGCTTTCATTTCCTAAGCTGGCTTACAAAGCTTTTTCCAAGGTTATCGAGAGCTGACCCCAGAACTTCTGCTTTGGGCAAGTAGTTAGCATTGTTAAACTCCTTCATATAGTCCCTTTTAAGTGCCAAGAGTCATAGTGATCATAATCTCCATTTTTATCTTATCAGGGAATCACTGTACAAGGTGTCTGCTGGGACAGCTAAATGGCCATCAGCGAAGTCTCAGGTAGTCCACACGGACAACTGCTGTGTTTAGAGGGGATACTGTATTTACTGTGGCTGTTGGAACATTGAAGTTAAGGGTGAAAACAATGACTCAGGCAGCAGCAATGGAAGTGGCAAATAAAGCGAACTGGTCCAAAACCTGCACCCAAGGGAACGACCCTGTAGTTAAGATGCCAGACTGAGGTGCTGGAGAGGTACATTCAGTTCCAGTTCTAATCCAAACTTCCTGGTGACCTTAAGCACTTCGCTCACTGCCTTAGTTCCCACCTACAGACCGGCGTTATTGACTTTTTGCTTCCAGTGGGTGTTGTGGTGTAACAGCTCACTCATTACTGTTTGTGAGGTGCTGCAGGGATGCAGCGGAAACTTGTGAGTCAATAGATGACCTCTTGCCATTTCTCATGTTCTAAAGGTAAATGGCTGTTCAGGCTGTATGACCAGGTAATTAATTAACGTGAAATAGGTGATAATGTAGATGTAAATACAACCAATACATTTTAAAAGAGGAAATTATTTGGTGGGGTTGCCATTAAAGGCAGAATTTAAGACTATACACACCTAAAATATCAGAGTGCATTTCCTTGCCCTTCTGGCAAATATAGCTACTACTTGATAGCTATCACTGTATGTTATAAACACAATTATAAACTCAATTATATCCGTTTTTATTATTCGCAATAGCCATCTTATTGCTTATGAGCTCTACGTTTACAACATATTAAACATACAAAAACTCAGAAGACAGGCTTGCCAATAACATACATATGCTCTGCTGCAGGACTGGATCCGCCAAGCTCTAAGGCATCAGAATGGCTATAACTCCACCAGCAACAGGTTAGTCACTGCGAGAAGGTACTTCTGTTAAAACCGTGGGTTAGCTCTTCATCCTTGCAGAATGTGTAGGTGTCAGCCTGGAAAGGGGGCACAGGAGGAAAAGGTACAGGGTCATCCAATAAATTTCCCGTCTCTCCTCACAACACTGTAAGACAGCCACTGCTGTAAACTTTTTCCAAGCTCATGTTAAACACCCTGAGGAAGAAGAAAGCTTGAGTGAGCGGTGAGACCCATTGCCTCGCAACCAGCATGTAAAATCAAGACGAGAATGCCAGCAGTACCTTCCACCGGGTGAATGCCACGTGGCCATCCCACCGTTGCTGACTGCTCCCTTTCTCCCACACAGGAATGATATCGCCAAGGTGACCATCTTCTACCAGCAACTGAACTACCAGTCTGTGAACGAGTCTCCTCTGCTCTCAGTAGGTTGCACAACATCAGCTCAAAGCATTGTTACCTGTTGTTAGTTATGGTGTGCTCTGTGTAGTTGGAGGGAGGATTATTTACGGCTCCCGAGGTGGGGTGGGGTTATTCTGCTTAAGGAAGAGACTCGAAAATTTCACATCTTACACAGTCACACAAAATTACTCCCCAAATGGCCAGCAGCTACCTGACCTGCTGGCAATATGCAATAATTTCACATTCCTGGAGCTCTGCTGTGTTTGATAAACACAACCCTTTAATTCTTTCCACAGGAGAATCTGCTTCTGTCCAGCATGGGAAGCCAATGGAGTCTCTGGTTTGGATCCTCAGTGTTGTCTGTAGTTGAAATGTTTGAGCTGCTTATAGATACGCTAGTCTTGTCCCTCCTCTTCTGCTACCAAAGGTTCAGGTCAAAGAAGACGTTGAAAGTAGCTCACACTCCTACCATCCCCAGCGTGAGCTTGACCCTAGAAAACTACCGAGTTGTGCAAGAAGAAGCTGGAAAAGGTGATGATTCCGCTCATACTCACCCTTCTGGAGTGACTGTCGCTGCGGACAACAACAGTGACCTGCATCTTCAGCCACTCTCCAGCAAGGTGGAAATGCCCGAGCTTTGCCCAGATGTGGTGCTTAATGGATTTAGGTACACGAAAGACAGCTCTTTGGAGGGGGAACCGCACAGCTAAGGACGTGTTCGCGTGCACAGAGAAGCGGGAGACCTGAAAATGCTCAGGTGCCGTCAGAAAGGTTGCAAACAGGCATGTTCTGGATCCACGAGCTGCGAGCACCTGAACGCCACACTGCTGAGCCTGGCAATCCTCCTCCAGCTGTTACAAGTTCATTATTAAACCATCCGTGTGTCCTGGATTCAGGCATCGTGCGATGTTCTTTTGTTCCTAATGAGTATCTGGGGAGGGGAGAACTGTACTTCCACTCTCCGGGACAGTCGTCGTGTCCTCATAAAAGCCTATTCATAGCTTTTAACTTTTAAACCCTTGTGAGGAGATCAGCCCGTGGCTTCAGACAGGCCCATCTACATTTCACAAATGTACTCAAGAGAAAAGTCAGCCTGGCTCTCAATGGAAAGATTTCCAGTGGAGGCTACGGAGCGTGCGCTCCCACCAGTCACGGTGCCTCGAGGATGACGGAGCATGTAATAACGAGAGGTGGCTCTGATTACAGCTTTGCTCCTCAGACACCTCCATCCTTAACCTATTACTGTTGCATTTTGAGGACAATGTACAGAATGCTGCTGCTGAGATGCTTTTAGACTTAACCCAGACTATTTCAAATGAGACTATCTTAGAGGAAAGAGAAGAAATGGGGTTGATAACTCTTTTGTGTCACAGACGAAGCATCCGATTTATTTAGAAGGTTAAAACAATGCTGCGTTTTTGTTGCAGTCCATTTATATTGAGAGATGTTTAAATGTTAATATTTGACGGTAACTTATGTGTACATAACACAACATGTATATTTATGATGATGATATTTGCACAGGAGCATTTTGGTCTGTTATAATCTTGTTTATGACTCTGTAGAAAACAAGAGTTAACAAGGAATCCGTGAGCTTTGTTTTGTAACTTTTTTAAATAATAAAATGCTCTGAATACAGACTATGACCGAGGGTTTAGTCTGACTTTGTTTTGCCTTCAACGAATATTTGGGTTTGTTTCTGCCTAATTTTTACTTCAAGTGTGGCTCGGGAAAAGTCTTTGTCAAAACCTCCAGACCTTACTTGCAGAAGCCTGAATGCATCGGGCCAAATCATGAAAAGAGTTTTGGCCCCATACACGGAGGTGGGATCCTCATGGCCTTCAGTTTGCTGCTGACATCAGTGGAAGCCAAGCACGAAGATGCTTTTGAAAGTCTCACTTTTTTGCTTGAGAACCTTTTAGCAGCCTGGACATCCTCCCTGCAGCGCTTCTCACTGGATCCCGGGGCCTACCCCTCCCTCTTCGGGGTTTTTTCTCATGCACAAGAAGAATCTACAGAGATGTAGGCTAAACCCCAGATAACTGTGCTCTAATACGCCAGCCGAGTTACAGTGGATAGGGATGTGTGGGCTCCATTGCGGTGGCGAGTCAGCCTTTCCTCTGGGCCTTCCGCACTGGGACATAGAGCTGCTTTGCTGACTGGCAAGAGTGGTTTTATGCAATGCTGTGGTCTGAGTGACCCTGCTGAGAGAGGATACCATGAAGAAAAAAAGCACTAAGGACAAGAAAGAGAGAAGAGGAATTCGACTTGTGAGCAGAGCGTCTGCGCACCCCCTGGGAACGCCCAGCTCTCAAGTGGGTGCCGCCACGCGGTCATTACTGAAGGGTTACGGTGCCTTAGTTGTACACATCCATCCCTACGTGTGCATGCGCATGCGCCTGCCTCTCAAAAGCCCCTCTCAGAACTCCTGGACTTGTTAAGACTGGGACTAAATGGGAGGGCTGAAAGTTAGCTAAAAAGGAATTGATGGAAGAATCTTTATACTGGTCCCACTGCACAAAAGAAAACCCCATAAATCACGAAACCACTACAGACCTCTACATCATGATATAATTTCCAGGAGGAGCCCATTTGGGGACAGGGGAGTGCAGGAGCAAGGACCAAGTGGCAGCGTCTCGTCTCGCGGTCAGATTTGGAACAAGAGGTATGTGGCAATACAGGACGGGGACCTGTTAGCAGGGGTGTGTGCTTCGGTTTATACATGTGCAGACCCAGAAGAGCAAGGGGTGTTGCAAGCCAGGAGGGAGATGCCTTGGCAGCACGGTATGCGAGTGGGCAGGGAATGCCTGCTGGTAGCATGGAGATGTAAGACTGGAAGAGCAAAAGGAGGGGAGGGTTCACGGTTGGGGAAGGATGCCGGGAAAACTTGTTTCACACCTGCTTGTGCCACCTTTAGTAGAATAAAATAATGGTTTCTAAGCTAGTGGAAGCATAAGTAAGAGGTATCCAGTTTGAAGGTAGATTAGAGCAATCTTCTCTGAGGGTGTGGACTAATTTTCAGCTTAGTAGCTGCCTCTATTACAGAACATTCCCGTAGCCTGCTGTAGTTGTGAAATAAGCCATACAAATTCTTCATCAGGGTCATACCTCAGTGCTTGTGATACCATCACTGAAATATCTGTCCTATTTGGAGCTCCTTGTGTCTGAGTTGTGCATTTCCAGTGCGGACAAAAGTTGAGGCACAAATGGGAGTCATTGCTACCGCTCACAATCGCACAGCGATGCCGGAGAAAGGTACCAGTGCAGAGTCCCAGGCTATTCTTCCTCCCCGATGGAAAGCTTCTGCGATAGCTGTCGTGGAAATTAAAGCTGAGCAGCAGGAAATGCAGCAGGTTGTTTCAAGTTCCTTTCCTGCTGCGAGCTGCACGGCAAGCTCTTCTGCAGCTGTGGCCAGAAGGCTGGTAGCAGGCCGAGAGGCAGCTGCTCCCCCGCAAGCCCATCACCCTGCGCCATGGCCAGCCCTCTCTGAGTGCGTCTCGCACTGTGCAGCTCCGTGCTGACCCAGCGACCGCGCTCCTGGCTCCCCGTGCCTGTGACGGCTTGTGAAAGCTGCGTCCTGTTGTCCTCCTCCCCATGAGACGTTTGGAGGCTGCTCTTGTAGGGGAAACATCGTGTCAGGAGGGCTGAGATGTCTATTAAGCTGTGACGGTGCTAGTGCGTTTCATTAATAGCATTAATGAAATTAGAGCGTGTGTTAATCAGATAAAACAGAAGGGCTACCAAGAGAGTTAGAATCCTGTCTCTTTGGAGGCTGAAGAGTTCAGCCTTGAGAAGGGTTTGTTCAGCCCTGAGAAAAGGAGGCTCAGAGGGGATCTCATCCCCATGTACCAGTACTTAAGGGGTAGCTACAAAGGAGATGGAGACTCCCTTTTCACAAGGAGTCCCATGTTGAGGACAAGGGGAATGGACACAAGTTGCCCTTGGGGACATTCCGGTTGGACACGAGAGGGAAATTTTTCACAGTGAGGACAGTCACCGTTGGAATAATCTCCCCAGGGAAGGGGCTGACTCAGCCACGTTGGACACCTCCAAGAGTCGCTGGACAGGGTGCTGGGTCATCTTGTCTAGGCTGGGCTCTTCCCAGAAAGGTTGGGCTAGATGATCCCTGAGGTCCCTTCCAGCCTGGGGTTCTGTGACTCTGTGATTCTGATTCTTCTCTTCAAGCCATAAACCTGTGCCAGATAAATTTCATATTTTAAACCTTCTAATACTGAAGTGCTTCACTGGCTTGTACAGATCTAGAATCAGAAAGAATGAGGAAATGTGTGTGAATTTAAAAAAAGAAAATCCTGTCTTTATTCTCAGTTCGTAGATGCTGTCTGCATGTGAAATTTTCTTCGCTCCCACCTTTTCAGAAAAAATACATTTCTTCCGCCGTAAGACATATTACATTTCAGCATGTCATAGTTTATATAGATCCTTCTGACAATGCACTTTATTATGTCATGGTGCCTATACCTGTATAGCCCACACATAACCTTTTATTATTTTTGGTAACTAAGAGATACAATAATAAAAATGACCAAAATAATACTGCAAGCCGTGCCTCACAGAAGAGTACAACTCTCCTAACAGTGAGATGCACAGCTAGCAGGAGATGGAGAGCCCCTGAGGGAAAGAGCTAGATTCTGTTTTCAGTACTGCTCGTAAAGCCCCCGTGGGATCGGTATTAAATCTCCTGGTCCGCGCTAAACCAAAAGCCTCCAAGCGCTCTGGGGTAGAGGTATCTTGGGTGAGTTACCCGGCGAGATGAAGTGTTTCGCCGCGGGGTGGTTGGGGCTGGGACCGCTCGGGCCGAGTGGCGGTCGGGTGCTGTGTCCCGGGAGGCCTTTCTCCTTCGAGAGGACAGGTCTGCGTGT
This sequence comes from Phalacrocorax aristotelis, assembly GCF_949628215.1. Lineage (NCBI taxonomy): Eukaryota > Metazoa > Chordata > Aves > Suliformes > Phalacrocoracidae > Phalacrocorax > Phalacrocorax aristotelis. The sequence continues at coordinate 6,392,354 of NC_134294.1, forward strand.
GGAGGGCCTCGTGCCGCAGCGGGCTGCGTTCTGGTGCCGTTGTGGGAAGCTGCTACTGCCTCAGCGCACGGCGGGGGCCAGCACTGTCTGGCAACGAGCTCAGCGGTCCCGCTCCAGCGGCACCACCGCAAAGCAGCGTAACTAAACGTCTGCGACATTCATTTTCCCTCGCTTTTAGGAGCGCTGCAGACTTGGCCTCCTCCTGGCATCCTCTATGGTCAGGACCGCTTACCTGCACTTCATTTTAGGGGCGGGAATTGTTGCAGTATCATAAATGCTAGTGTTTGCATACACCCCGAAAGGGGAGGTTTTCCCAGATATAGCGATGTAGGAAGGGCATTGAGAGCTAAAAGATCAGCTTAACTCATTTTAAGGTGCATTCAGGCGGTGCAAGGCCTGCAGTCGGAATGCGTGCCTGTTCTGGAATTACCCCCGGAACAGCTGCCATCTCCCCGGTCAGGGCACAAAAGCAGCCACCAGGGAAAAAACAGGTTTCTCGCAGGAGCGTGTCTGAGCAGAGAACATCTTTCTTCAGCAGCTGAGCTCAGCTTGGCTGTTACACCCGCTCGGACGTTTCTGCCGGCTGCGCTCACGGGCAGCTCAGAGCCTGCCACTCCGGCAGGGGGAAGGGAGAGGGAGGGAAGGGACTATCTGCAGGAGCGGCTGAAATGTAGGCTCCTCCTTTTGAGTTTCTCAGGGTTGTTCGAAGCCATGTGAGAGAACTCCCGGAAGATGTCCAGGTAGGTAGCGTCTCCTGCAAAAATACACAGGAAGAGGCATTAGTCCCAGTCTTTTTGTTCTGCCTTGCTTTGATACTTCCCACCCACGGGAGTTCACGGTGCGTCAGGCCATTTTCACCTGGAACTCACGACTTTCATCTGGATGTGAGAGACAGCTCTACGTGTGAGGCAGAGAGAGCCCAGCTCTTTAGCCTTGCACTGCCTCAGGTGGGGTCTGTTTTGTTTTTCCATTCTTTGTTAATAAGAACAGGATTATTCACAAGCTCCCATACGTAAACACGCTCTCAGCACTCTCGCTTCACAATCAGATTTGGGATAATTCCTCCCTTTTATTATTATTATTGGTACTTTTTTTTTTCCAAAGCCCAAGAGACAGTAGAGAGACTTTTAAGAGCTGAAGGAGAGAGCTGTGCTGGAAGCCGAGCGCTCTGAAATGCAAAGGTCATCTGTTGTGCCACTTGTGCAACAGCAGAGCTTCGTGCAGTCGGGGTCACAGGGCTTGATATTAGTTTGCTGGAGACAGTGTCGAGCCAGGAGCAGAGATAAGGCAATGGACTAGTGGTCTGGCTTCTCTTCTGGCAGCCAGACTTTTCAGAGCTTGTTGCGGCCGGTGCAGCATAAGTCCACCTGTGCTGGAACTCAGCAACAACCTGTTGAAGGGCACTATCGGCTAACGACGATTCCCCGTGACAGCTGACTCAAGGCCCTGATCAAACCATGGGTGAAGGCAAAGAGTTCAGGTGTCCCAGCAGCGGTTCTATGATAGAATCTCCCTTGATGCAGGAACGGTTTCAGATTTATGCTGCGATTCTAGAGATAATTAGGCACCCGCAGCCCATTAACGCTATCTCTGCGTGTACGGTTGCTTGATGTTCTAGGGCAATTCCTGCCACAGGCTGGGCTACTGAGCTCATTTTTACCTGGTGATGAACCCATGTAGCCACAGGGGAAAAGATAAGGGAAAGATCCCAGGTATTCACCTACGTAGGTGCAGCTACCTTTAGTCTTTCATACAGAGCTCCTGTGCCCTTTGTTTGACAGAAGATGTCCTGGAGTCCCTGAGAGGGTAGACCCACAGCTGCTATGAGCTGCGTTGCTCCAAGGCACACCATCCGTCATTACTGGTGCGGTGCTGAGCGAAGAGAAAAGCTAATGCAAAAACTTGGCCCCACAAAGCCAAGCCGATAGCAGGATCCAGCGTAACTTCATATTGCCTCACAAACTCAGGCAGAAAGAATGGTCTTTTGACTGTGTCCAGCTGGCTGAGAGTCGACAGAGGCGGCTTGCAGCTTCCCCTCGCCGCCCCGCAGTGCTCCTGCCCTGGAGGCATCCTCCGAGAGGCATCTCTCCAGCTGCTCCTTTGCTGCAAGCTCGCAGCTCTGTGAACACGGTGTCCCCTTCCACCCCAGGTCAGGGGTGAGCACAACGGGGCGTGAGAATTGTCTCTTTTCAGTGTATGAAGTGTGTCCAGCCCAAAAAGTCTTGAGAATAATAGTATTCAGTGTCGTCCACACACAGGTGGCAAAGGCTTCTAACATGAGCCTTACCGTCAGGCAGGCTTTAATCAGCATCTGTTGATTTTGAGGTACAGCGACGCTCAGGAAATGTAAGGTTTTGTACCTGCCATGAAACCAGCTTGACCTACCCGTTAGCTTCTGATTACCGTCACTTGACCCCCTCCTAAACTGGTGGGACTCGGCCTGTTTCCACTGCCCTCGCCAGTGCTCTCCTGTGCATACAAATAGATCCTAATGTTACAGGGCGTCCTGCCTCGCAGCCTGTTGGACCTCCATCCCCTCCCGGTGACAGCCCCTCCATGGCCCACGCTGCCCTTCTTCCTCCAGGTGCATCACCCCAGGTTCCTAGCACTTCACCTGCTCCCCTACCACCTATTCCTCCCCACCTTCCCTAAATAAAATGTATTCCCTTTCTGGGAGGACAAAAAACCCCTTACGCACTACCCAGAAAACAGGCAGCTTCTCTATAATGACAATAAAGGCTCACCTCTCCAGGATTTCTTCAGAATGAGCCTTGCTGCTGAAGTGTTAAGCACACCTGGCAGCAACATGTAAGTGCTGAACCGGCTGAGTTCTGGTGTAGTGACCCGGGAACAGCTGCTACCTGTCCTCTTCGGTCCCGACTTAGTTTTGACACCGGCGGGATGGTGTCAAGGTGGCACTTTTAGGTAGTGGGACAGAGGATTGCTGTTACCTCCTGCCAGCAGCCTGACCGTGATGGTAAAATCATTAATAGATCCTTGTTCAGTGAGATCACTAATCCTCCTGCATACTGGTAAAATAATTGTCCTGGCACCACTCAGATTTAACTCCAATTACAGGAATCCTACTGTTGTAGTAAAGTATTAGTCCCAGATTTTTGGAGATATTTAAGCATTTAATCCTCATTAACTAAAGAAAGAGACGGGATTTTTGAGATCTGGGTTTCTGTAATCACATTTAAGTCTTCAGTGTATTTAACCTTGCGAGGCTGGGTGAAACCAGAGTCTCCAGTTTAGAAAGGAAATAAAAAGGCAGCAAAACCAGCGGGGCGGCAGTGGGCGTCAGGGACAGGGTGGGGAATGAGCCTCCCGAGCTCTGTGCTTATACGTTTACTGTAAGACCCTGCAGCTCTCCTTCCATAAATGCCTTAAACGACTGTGATGCTCCCGCTTTCAAAGGATCCTTCCTATCTACCTCCTCCACTGAGCTCACGAGGCTACCCGTGTTGATTAATTGGGATCTGTTCCTCCCTCCAGAGGAAAACGGGTTACTCCACAATTTTGTTTCTCCGCATTTGCTTTCCACGCTAAGTGTGACGGAAATCATGAGGCCAGGCCAGTCTTTCTTTTCTTCTTTTATTTTTCTGCCACAGACACACAGTATGAGAGAAACCAAGGGGAAGGATTGCACTGCGGTATGTGGGAGAGGGTGGTCCATGTGCAGAAGCCTGATATTTTCATCTAGTGCAAGGTCTCCTTTTACAGGATGGCCACCAGCAGAGCTCGTAACGTATCAAGCATTAACTGATTCAGGTACTCTGAAGAAACATGAATGGGGGGGGTGGGGAGGGGGTGATCTGAGCCTGTCACCTTTACCCCAGCCTTCTTGCAAAGCACCCTAAAATCACATTATCACAAGACAGTGTCACAGAAACCCAAACAAAAATGCAGAGTATTTGTGTGGCATTTCAAGCTATTCACTGCCGTAAAATTCAAGCTGTGGGCTGCAGAGAAGGAAAACAGGTTAAAAGGGGATGGTTTTCTAGATCCAGTTAATACAGGCAACAAGGCAAGAAACCTTACATAAATAAACCAAGCCAAAGAAGGAAGAGGGAAGGATTTTATCTAGATTTTTATTAACAGTGTTTCAAGAGACAATAGAAGAGAAGGGAGAGAAAAAAAGGCAGACACCACAGCAACAGTTTTAAAATTGTACAAAGATAATAACATACAGAATATCTGGTTCCATAGTTACAGTCAGTACAGGCTGTGTAGGGAAAGGGGGAATTAAAAAACGTGTTACAAAGTTGTACTGAAAGCAGGCAAGTGAAGGAGGTTAGTAGGTTATAGCGTATTTACAGCAAGTGTCAGCCCCTGGTACAGCAGCCCAGCTATCCAGTGCGTAGCAGAGCCGTGTTACATCAACCACACGCAGCAGCTTCGACTTGGCTAAAGAACTTTCTCTCTGTGCTGTTTAGATAGGAAGGTGAGGGAGCCTTAGCCAGGAAGAGGCTGGCTGGGCTTTCTCATCTCAGAGGCTTTCCGTCCAGGCTGCTCCTGTGATCCTACGGTCAGAAAAGGTTACTCTATTTCCATGATGCAGCAGCCAGGGGTCGCACACGGAGGGCTCCCACGATGGGGAATCCACACTAACGTTCGTGTGCCGTTGGAGGGACGCGAGGGGTGGAGGTCAACTGAGACAGGTCTGCAGAGCCGCTGCCGAACCGAAGGCAACCGCCTGGCCTCTCCCCACACGTCCCCTGCCGGAGCACAAGGGTGCGCAAACCCAACGTGCCCCTCGCCGCGAGGGCATGCGAAGTGCCGAGACGTGTTGGCGGAGCAAGTGCTGCTGCTTCAGCTAGCCTCTCTAGCCATCCCTGCTGCTGCACTAGAAACACACACGGTTCTCCTTGTGCCTTGGAAACGCTCTTGGCTGTTACCCCACCTCTGTCCCTCATTCCCTCCCCGTAACTCTTCAGCTGCACTCTCTTCCCTCTAACACAGTGCCGGGCACGCAGCTCAGAAGGCAGGTGCCCCAGCCCCAATTCCCTGCAAGGCTGAAGAACCAGCAGGCAGGCTGATATGAGTCACATTCCTATGGAAACAGCACTCTGTATTTTGGAATCTCAAAAGAAAAAATAAACCTTTTTGGGACGCTCACTCTCCCTCCTCCTGCTCCGTCCCTTCTTCCCCACACCCCCCTCTCCACATAACAGCATCCCACACTGTCACACACGCACGCTCACGCAGATGTTTGTCACCGGCTAACCAATGGTTTAACGCCACATTTAATCCGTTCACCTTGTTTTGTCTTTGGTTGAAAGCAATAATGCTCGGGCAGCGAGGAGAGAGAAGGGGCTTCAGGCAGCCAAGCAGCACCGGAACAACGCGCAGTTCAGCAGCAGACAACAGCTGTGTTGCGGCCGCTGGACAGTAGGTTAATCAGTGCATTTCTTTAGGAGGTCCTTTTTTTCCTCTTGCATAAATAATGGCCATTTTTGCTGGTCTGAGATGTTACTGATCTATTTTATACTTATCGCAGTCTCGGCTTGCAAATCTTTTCCTTTAAAGACGTGAATTCTTTCAATTCCGTGTTTTTCCTCTAGACTGCTCAAAGGAATTTCACATTGCAGAGGCCATCTCAGAGACAACAATATTAAAATAACCTGAGGCTTCCCTGGATGACACGCAGAGAGGGAACAGAGAGGGTAAAATTTCAACTTGCCAGCAACCAGAAGTCATCCCATTTGGAATCAGAGACGTGTGGCAGGCCCCAAAGATTCGAACCCAGACTACCTGTCCAGGCACTTGGTTACAGGGTTTGGGTCTAGTCAAACAAAAGCTAGGACGGGCATAGAAATATTCACCCAGGTCTCAAAAACTCTAAAGATGACAGAATCTGCGTGGCTGAGGCAACGGTTTGGGTCCATTTGTGTTTTGACAACACCTGGCATGTTGCTTTCTAGACAAAGGCAAATCTCCTCATGTTAACTGTGGTAGCAACCAAGTCACTGTCACACAGGTAACATACGTGCTCTTCAAGAAGAAAGGAAGGATGAAAAGGGAGTAGTTTTGGCATTGGGTATTTCAGACAAGATTGTACAACACAAATACAGCTGTATGTGAGGAAGGAAATAAAGTGTTCATGCCTAGTCTTCCCTGTAGCCTGGCTGGCCGGTCGTTCGTTTTGCTCAAAACAAGCTTTCTGCGCAACTTCCCCACTCTCCCCTCCAAACGTCTAAGCACACGCGCGCACGCACACACACCCCAACCAAAAAATAAATCAAATAAACACAGAAAACATTGAGAAGTGCCTCCTTAGCATTTTTTTCCTGGAGAACCTTTTTGTTTTAGAAACTGCAGGATGTACTAAAGTGTTTGATTATAGTTCAAACTAGAGGCATTTAATGCCTCATGATTTGTATAATGAAAATAGAAGGGGGGGGGGGGGAGGGCAAGAAAGGAACATTGTGGGGGAAAAAAGGCAGGTTTTGAAAAATATTCCCTAACAATGCTACAAAAAAATCCTGACATTAAATACAGACAAACTGTATTGAATAAAAATTGCACTAGTCCTCTGGGCACATCAATAATAAATTAAATACTTAACAATTTCACTGATTAAAAAAGACAGCACAAAATCCATAACAAAAGAACATAAAACCCCCCAATACTGTATGTAGGAAAAGTGCACAAAGTTGCTTTATACATTGAATCTAAATAAAGTACCAATACATGTTAAATAGATAAATTGTCTTGCAAGACACCGCTTTTTGCATCAGTATTTACATATGCTTTAACTTCATGTACTTCAGCAGTGAGGCTGAGCTTCAGTGGACCTGACTGTACATGATTTTTGTGTTGTTCTCACGAGCCACTAATGCTGACTGCGAAACCAGATTACCAAAGTGGAGGCCACGTCTCCAGTTCTCATTGGCTTCCAGGAAGGGTCAGTCATATTTCTAACTTCTCATAAAAAGCTGGAAAAGCAATTGGGGTGTTTTAAGTTGCTGTACATGTGAAAAAAAACGTGGCTGGACAATGATCATGCTGAAATTCATTAAGAGAGTAGGACCGTGGCAGTGGTGAAACACCTATTTCAAGATCTTTGAAGTACCCTGAAAGACACCAGCTTTGATTCAGCGTGGCCTTCTTCTAGGAAAGGGCACAACTTGAGGGGACACCAGCACTGACCAGTGTCTAAATTGATGCAGATCAATATAAAATGCGATAGGATTAGCAAAGAGAATTCATTACAGAGAATCTCTCAGTTCCTAACCCAGAAAGCAGAGGAAGTTCTTGGCTGGATAGTGGTTCCTGGATCCGGATGCTGCAGGGTGACCCGCATGATCTAACCGTAAGTACGGCACGGTCCTGCTGAAGGCAGACACGTGCTTGAGGGCTTTGCCGTATTGCTAGCAGGTTCAGCACCACCCGACACCACCTGAGCTCTGCACGGAGCACTGAGCTCTGCAGGATGTTTCACACAGATGATTTGCAGGGCTACAGATTTAGCTCTTACCCCACCGAGACCGACAGTAACGCCACCACCAGCTGAAGAGTGAACAGGCTCAGCTGACAAGGAAGGGGTGTCAAATGGAGCAGGGACACACAAGTGAAGGCACCACCCTGCTCGGTGGGGAAGCCCATTTAAATTTAGGGTGACTCTTACCAGAAAGAGGGCAAAGTTCAAGGCAAAGCACTGAAAGACGAAGCTCCGTGGGATTGTAAAGTGGTAATCTTCTGCAATCCTGCCCAAGAAACGCCGAGTGGGCAGCGATTCTGGCTACCCCTTCCCATGGGTATCAGGAAGAAAGGTATTTAACCCCAGGCATATTAAACCCCAACTGAAGGAGACCATGTCGCAGCACTGCGGCAACAGCTGCGCACAGCGCGCATCTGCCTACGTTTGGTACCACTCACGCAGGTGCATGCCTGGAGTCAGCCCTCCTCGTTCAGCGGTGTGACTCCAGTCACACGCGGGCGCTGCAGTCAGAAGGCGGTCCCTACTCACAAAGACATTGTCCCCTGAACTAAGGATTTGTACGTCCCAGCATTCCTCTGAAGCTGCACTGCAGCAGCGATGGCATTTTATGCCATGCCGCTTCATCCCACGCGCAGTCCTAAATCACTCCTGAGGGTGCCGCAGCTGAGCAGAATATGAATACAGACCAAGGGATCTGTTCTCTGCCAACTGTTAAGGGCACGTCCTACAGCTTCTATTCAGAGAAGAGTTCTGAGAGGGTATTGCCTGGTCAAAGCCTACAGGATAGTTTCAGACCAGGCACTGAAGAGCTAAGAAGGGAGGATGCGAGTTTGCACGGTGCGCTCCCCCTCCAACCCATCAGCGCACTGTGAATCGGCAGGTTGACGCAAGCCAGGCGTTACAGAGCCCGCGTTCAGCAGCGGCACGCCGCGTGCCAAGCACCGGCCTCCTGGGACAGAAGGAGCGGGGAGATGGAGAGAATGCCACGAAAGGCATTGCCAATGATAAAAAGGCTGATGGGGCCCAAGGTCGTTAATTTTCTTTTCCAAGATTGATGGAAGGAGATAATTTATTATTTAGGGAAGCACGGAAGGCCCTGGGGTAGGATTTTGCCCTGCCATTGATCTGCAGCAGTTTCAGCACAGTCAGCAGGATCATTTCAGATTCACAACAGACAAGTGGGACTGAGGTCAGAACTCAGCACTTGGTACCGTGCATCCCAAAGCTCCAAAGGGAACAGGAATGAGAAAGCTGCAAGATTAAGATGGACTTCAATACCCCAGATGGCACAGACAGAAAACTGTGGCCTGGATGCAGCGAAATACGGGACAGCTCTTTCCTAAGGAAGCAGGGACCCTCCCTTGAACTGAGGGGACACCCTACTAGAGCCTAAGTAGAATTTCTGTATTGTTCCACTTCTAGATGTGTGGGTGGACACTGGGTGCTGTTGGTTCAGTCTCTGAGTGCAGTATCTGGAGTGAAGAACTGGGTCGCTGTTGCTTCAGTATCTGAGGACACAGTTACAACAGAAACAAACCTGCAAAGGTTTAATCCACGAAGGGCTGCAGCGTGACAGCAGCCAGTACACAAAACAAAACAAACAAAAAGTCAGGCATGTATTGGGTGAAAAATAGTATGACGGTGTATCATTGCTGACATAATGCAGGAGGATGCAGAACTCTGCCTGGTATTCTTGCGTTCCTTGCGAGATCTTGATCCCCTCAAGATCCCAACACTATCCATAAGGCACTATGGCCCAACCCCAGAGCCAGCAGCCTGGGTACCCAGGCGGGCTAAATACCAGCTGTGGACAGTCACCCACGAGTCCTGAAAAACTCTGGTGTCAATTGCAGTTGAGGGCGTTCTGAAGAGGCTCTTACAGGAGCACATCTCAGCTTGGCATCCAAATTCCCAGCCAGAGGATAATCTGCCAGTGGTGGAGGGCTTACGGAGCACACGTAGAGACGGGATTACATGACTGCAGCATCTCTGCAGAGCTACTGTAGCAAGATCCCCGTAATGCAGTCCATAAATACAGCAACAAAGTGCTCTAAGTAGAAACACATTCCCCCACTTCGGCAAAGAATAATACAAGAAAGGAAAGAAACAAAAAGGAAGATTCTGCTGGTCATTGGAATTGGGGAACTCAAAAGCCCCTGGGCCAGCTGCTGAGATGCCCTACTCACATGCTCCAGCATGCGGGGGGAGAGCACAGAGGGATACACATGCAAGTAGAAGTCTCCTTCGCAGAGATGCTAAGTCAGAAATCTGAAGCGACCAGAAAACAAACTGAACCGAAGTCAAATTGCATTGCGCAGCCAGCCATTTAGGCGGTGGGAGTTGGACGTGGCTTTTCTTCCCTGACACAAAGCCCATCGCCAGCGACAAGCTTCTCCCAGCCTCAAAAAATTAGCACTGCTGCTTCCATAACACTGTGCAGATTGCATCTTGGCCCAGGAAGCAGGCGAGCTATGGCTTTGACCAGCTAACCACCAAGGGCAAAAAAAGGGGAGCACGGCTGGTATAGTCCTGAGAGCAATCAGGGTGAGTAGCCATCGCTCTCAATCCTACGCCTTCCGTTGTGCCTTCTGGAGCAAAACATCTCTGCCCCACAAAACAGCCTGTTCCTGACTTAGAGGTCACCTTTTAGTTTTCTAAACTGGCCCCAGCAGCTCCCAGTCGCCGCAGAAGTCTCACGAGAGAGCAGGCTGCTGGTCACGCTGCCAGGAGGAGGGCTCCACGTCAGAATCCCTCCAAACAAACTGTTCAGACGAGAACTCAGTGCGTGGTAACTACACTGAGGCAGAGACAGGTTCATCTGATCGTACTGTTGGTGGGTTTCTCCTGGTGATAGAGGGTTTCCTTTTCTTCTCTTTCCTTTTTTTTTTTTTTTTTAATGCTAAACTCATCTGCCATACTTTTCACACACTCAAGTCCACACGCCATGGTCTGTGGTTATGCCCTAGGAGTCTCCTACACAAAAATCAACCGTCCAGTAGTCAAGTATGAGAACTTTACGCTAACAGGAAAGACCCTTTTTCCTTCCTGCGTGCATCTCAACCTATATGTGCAGGCATCAAAAACAGACCAATCTGCAAGAAACACCAATATACCAAGGATGGGGCTCTCAGGGCTTCTAGAAATTCAGCCCAACTTCAAGACAGCAAAGGGGAGGTGGGGAAGTCGTCACTAACACTCATCTATATTAAGGCTGATGAACTCCTGTATACACTTCCTGTACTGCAGCTCAGTAGGGCTGTTGCTGGGATATTGACCTGGTTGTCCAAAGGGGCCCTCTGCTTCTCGCATTTCCTCGTTCATTCGAGCCAGACGCAGCCTAGAGTGAAACAGAGAAAGCACAAGAGTGAGAGGTTTGGTTATTCCCTCCCTGATGGCTGTTTACAGGCAGTGCTCCTGTGTATAGGCACTGGGAAGTCCTGGCTGCACTTACAAAGTAACTATGTCTGCATTGGCCGCCTGGACAGCAATACTGAGTGGGTCCTGCCCGTCACCATCCACCGCATGCTGGTTTGCCCCTCGCTTGAGGAACAAGCAGACCTGACTGCAGAAGGGAAAGAAAAGATCATCAGAGCAGAAACTCCAGCTCCCCCGCCCTACACCAGAGTGGGCAGAGGGCACTGTCCTTCCATAGGTAGGCACAACTTCACTTATATCAGTCTAAAAAAATCAGGAAGCGCCGCAGTGGCATGGAGAAAGGAATGGATGTACAGGGGCCCAGTTACCCTCTATCTGTCGTCATGGGGGCAATTGTGCTTAAGACAATCAAGTGGTTGATGTGATATAAGAAGGCATGTTTTGCAAATAACCAATTCCCCAAAACCCAGCTGCCTTGCCCACCTCACCCAGTGACTCCCAGCGTTAACGCTGAATCTCAATCCAGGGATGCTGGAGCATGTCAGAGCAACATGCAGAGAACTTACCCAGTATGCCCTAGGTATGTGGCATGATGCAAGGGAGCCCGGCCTCGGATATCTCTTTGGTTAACATCTGCTCCATTCTGCAGCAGGAATTCACAGGCTATCAAGGAGCCCTGGCAAGGTAAAGGGGAATGTCTAAATAAAATCAGGCAGCGGTACTGAGAGGATGCACGAGCACGTACCAGGCTGTAAGCTGCCCGTTGTCAGCGCGTTCTGAACTAGAGTCAAGACCTTGCATTCCCAAACATGGCCTCCCAGCCACTAGCACAACGTACCCCCATCACAGCTTGAATCAGAGGAGTTTTGTTTTCATCTTCATCATTCACCCAGTTGATCTCCGCACCGTGTGCGAGTGCTTCTGCCATGAGAGGCAGGTTTCGGGCTTGTGCTGCCTTGTAGATCAACAAGCCAGGATGCAGCTCCCTCAGGTCCTCCAAATCTGATGCTTCCTGTTCAATCTCTGCTTCACCACTTGACTCCTCTGACACCTCGCACTCTAAGAGGCAGAAAAGGAGAGGGAGAGATGACCCCAAAGCTTCACATTTCCGATTTCATGTTTCCTGTTGTTCTTGGACGGTCAAGACTGGTGCCATCTTGCCTTAGCTCTAGCTGCCTCCCCACACTTCCGTCAACAGCCTGTGACACCCACCTTCCTCTGTCACGCTGTCCACCACAGAGCCAAACACCAGGATATCAGTGCTGCCATCTGTGCTTCCTCCAAGCCCACTGTCACTGCTCAGACCTGCAGGGCCAACAGAAGACAAACCAAGCCCATTTTAATACACAGGCATTCCAGTACCAGGCACAGCTGAGACCACAGGGGGAAAGGGCTGCGCAGAATGTCACACACACATTGCACCGGGCACTGCTGGCAAGGGAGAGGGGGACTGCTATCCCATTTAGCCCCACTCAATAAAACTGCCCAAGGAAAAATTGCAAAGCCTTATGGTGTCCATGTCCCCACGCTGCCCTTCATGCAGGGATGCTCCAACATTGCCATGGCACTTTGGACTGTTGAGGACAGCCCTTGCTGCAATCCATGAGGGACGCTGTGACGTAGACTGGAGCAGAGCAGCAGCAGAGACAGCTTTGCAGCAGGTTATGCAGTGTCATAAGCAAATAAAGACACACCTCTGCTTTTCCCACTAATTATCTCAGCTTCCACTCTATCCATGCTTTCCCCAGAGCTTTTCAGTTGTCACTAGGGCACTTGCCAAGGCATTGCTCTTGTGACAGATTATTGACCATGACCGGGCCAAACAATATCAGAGTCATTAAGGTTGGAAAAGACCTCTAGGACCATCAAGTCCAACCATCAACCCAACAACACCATGTCTCATAAACCATGCCCTGAAGTGTATCTCAGGCCAAACCCTTAAAGCATTGTCCATTGGCTCATTCACTTTCACAGACACCCCTTTCCCCACAGTGCTTCCCACCTTCCCTGCTTAGCTGGTGAATGTTACAAGACAGCTGACTTCATACAAGAAATGGAGTCACGAAGAGATGAAGCAACTTGTCCAAGGACACACAATGTGTCCGTGGCAGAGCAGCTTTGTACCTTCTCCAGCTTGCACCCAAAAGTAGTCAAGAAAATGAGAGAAAGGAAGAAACACATGCAGAAATTGCCCCTGCAGGAACAGGGACGGCCCATCACCTTTGTCCCGCAGGACGCTCGGCCCCTGTGGGAACTCTGGCTGGACTCAGCTTCTTGCTGCTTTTAACTTCCCAATGACTGTAAGGGCTGGGAGTGTCTGTCCTCCCCGAACTCAGGAGGTCAAGCCCCCATGATCTACCCCAAGACCTACACTCAAACCACTGTGATTAGAAAGAAAAACAAGCCAGGCTGTAGCTGACAACATGTTTCTAAAATATGAACTGAGTAGTCTTTGCAAGGAGTAGTAACAGGACAGCCTGCAAGAACTAAAGATCTGAGCCTTGAAAACCACAGCAAATAAGACACCTTAACCTTAAAGGCTGTTTGTTGAAATCTTCAGAGCAGCTACAGCTAGGTCCCAGCTAAAGAACAGTCTCTAAATCAGTGCTCCTGAAATCACGATTCACAAGTAATCCTTCAGCACTGTTCAACAGCCAAAGGAGACAGTGAAGCTACAACAAGGTTTGAAGTGGCACATATCATGCATATTTTTATTTGCTGTCAGAAAAATCATTGCTGTTTTTTGTAGAAAGGAAACCTACTGCTTGGTGAGACTATGCTCTCCACTATGTCAGCACAAGTACAGAGTGACTCCAATGAGGCCACATGGCACTATCTAGATTTACATGAAAGCAAAAGAGGAGGATCTGGCTCATATCACATTAACATTAATGTGTCAAACTCCCAGGTCTTTTCCCAAGGAATCAGTGATAAAATTCCTATTTTCTTCCACAGGAGCAAGATAAGGCTGTCGAGCAACTCTGAAGTCCTGCATCTCCCAAGTACTTTTTCCTATGACTAATAATGCTGAATCTCTTGAAACTGGAACAGCCCTTAAGGCACTGATTCAGACAAGCACTAAAGCACCATCTTCCCTGATTTCAAGAGATAACAGGTACTTGTAGGGAAGCCTGTGATTTCCTGCTGTGCTGACTCAGGACCTTAAATATTTCTTGTAAGTTCATACAATAACAAGCAACTGAGGTAAGTTTTAAAAAGTTACCACTCCTCAGCTGAGTATGGTAAGGGACCACACAACTAGCCCGTGACAGATGTGGGGCATCCAAAGTCAACACTCCTTACTTCCTATTTGCCATGAGATCCCACACGTACAGGATTGGCTCCTTTATCTCACCTGAGGGACAGCTGTTCCTTTAAGACGTAGTAACTTGACTGCTGGAAACCCTAGCAAGCTTTTTGCCTTTTGAAAGCCTGCCAGCCTGTCTTTCCCTGAAGGGACTGGTAACATATGGGTGCCAATCATTTGGCTGAAAGAAAATACATAACTGCCTCTGAAATTTGGTTTGGAACAAATAAAATTTGGGTGTCTCTTTTGCTGCTAGCTGCCAGAGCGTCACCTTACCTCCGTCCAGGAGGAACGGCGTACCGCTCCCACCGGGACCAATGCCACTGCCACTCCATGGGCCACCTGTTAGCGGATGCTGCATAGAGATGTGGCTGGCACCTAGAGGAAGGTGGACGGAATATGAGGGGAGTTCATCGTCACAAACACAAAAAGAAAAATTGTCCGCAGTAAGACTTGCTAAAAAAAGGAAAAAAAATTAAAAGGCAAAACTAAAACCAGAAAAAAAGCCAATGGAATGCATAGTCTGGAAGTAAAAGATATTGGGGGGAAAAAAATCCCATCCACCAGAATGCAAACACCAGGGACTGACTGGATAGGATATTAAAATAATAAGTGTGACAAAAGAGCAATGGGCTGGAGTTTGTGCAACTGACTCCCCATCACTCTTCTGAAATGTTTACCCTCTCTCCAGTGAGGCCGATACCTTGCCTTAGGTCTGGTGCAACGCACATGGCCTACAGGAGCCGGGAGGCAAAGTGTGCCAGGAGCAGAGAGACTTTCTTTCTTTGTACTTACTGCGTGGGCCGGAGCCAGCACCGGTGTCGAAGTAGGAGAAGAGAGAGTCCAGCTCATCAGGGCAGAAGAGGGAATCTCGACGGAACTTCCTTTCCAGCGTAGCTGCTGTTTTATACAGGAAGATTTTGAAATATATAGTTAATAACATGAAAATGAACAAATGAGAGACAGTTCTACAGCTGCATTTACACCAGCTGAGCTTGCACGTCTAACACATCCCAGATGCGCCTGGTGACGTACTCATGCCCATGTACACCATCAAAATACAACAGAGAGCTGACCACAGGTGAGGATACACTGCAGACCAGGTCACCCCACAGCATTTTGAGCAGCCAGAACCTTTCATGAGCATGGCCTCTCTTACAGACCAGGCAGGTAAAAATAAAAGGATTTGAAATTTTAAAAACCAGGAAGCTGAAACACAAAGGAAAATGCACAAAGCAAGCTTAGAAGTTGCTGCATCACGCTAGTGTAATGATCTCCTCCTTTAGCTACAAGAACCTCCTTAAACAGATGGGAAACTTTAGGAAATGGCTATAAAGACCGGCGTCAACACAGTTTTTGCAACAGCATTTTTGCATATATCTGGCAGGCTGCAGGTCCTGGAGAGAGGGGGGACCACACATGTTATCAAGGCACCTGTGCACACACCTACCAAGACTGGTGGGCAGGCCAACACAGCTCTGCCAGGGGAGCGGGGCAAGGGGGGTTCCCACCTGATGACAACATGGCTGGTGATGCATTGCCTGCTTCATGGCGGTACTTTCTACGAGCTGTGGGTGCTTTCGTGGTGCTGTTGTGTCTCTGGCACTTCTTCACACACCAGCGCCGAGGTTTCCGCTCATTCTCTGTTAGAGTCTCCCCATTTGGCAGCTTCTTCAGGAATTTCTTCTCCACATACTTCACCTTGATCCAGGCTTCCTTGTCTTGCCTAAGAGAAGAATGGCATAAAGCTGTGCACAGGGTCATGTCATTTGCCTAAAGCAAACAGCCACAAGGAGATGAAGCTGCTCTGGGTCATTTTATCAACCTGGCTTTGTGTCCTAAAAATCTTTGAGGCCTGTATTAAGAAGGGAGAGTTTCTCAAACCTAAAAATATCTCCCATTTCAAAGGAAAACTAAGAAGCACAATGTGTAGCTGAGAGCAAAATGTGATGTTCAGTCCTAGGTAACACCATGCGCTTTAGTTACTTGTCTTTGTAAGGTCTCAGAGCAGGTGTAAACCCAGCGAGCCCTGGTTCCTAAGCATGTTTCACCAGGTTGCTGGCTGGTAATGCCCCACTGCCCTTTCTGAGAGTCAAGCTCAGGCTAAGCTACAGAGGGAGTGGGATGAGGTAAGTGGGGTAACTGGGGTAGTCGGGGCCCTCAGTGAAGGGCCAGTCACACTCCTAATCTGACTTTCCAGAGAGCTCAGGGTATTGGTTTGCTCTCCACAGGGCTGAGAGGACCAGTGTGTGTGCACCCAGACTCACCTGGAGCTCCCCGCTGTTGGTTTCTTAAGTCCCAACTCTTCACACTGTGCCTCATAAATCTGATTCATGGTGCTGTTCCCCAGCTCGCACATCAGCTGCAACACAAGAGGGAATGAATGAAATCCTCAGGCGAGGAACTACCTTCCCTCTAAGTCTAGCCTGTCACCAAGTAAGACTCCCTCCCCGTCCACCATTTGTCTGTCTCTTGCCATTAAAAGCCAACACTCACTTTCAGTAACTCTGGCTCCCAGGAGTCCAGTGTGAGAGATCGGACTTTTGAGCAGTGAACACCCAGACTCCTATTTATCCAAAAGGAAGAAAACCGAAATGGTTACATGCCTCAAAACAGAGCTGCTCATGCATTATAAGATGAACAAGATCAATCCAGTCCTTATGTATCTATCTATACAGACATACCTAGCCATGCATACATAGAGGTACCTGCACAGGTATCACAGCAAGCAATTACTTTTGAATCTGTACAAACATTATAGTCAGTTGTTATTCAGGCTCCACCCTTTTTTCCAGGAGCTTGCAATCCACCCCTGGCCGGCAGCACAGAGTGCACCTGCATGCAGTACCTGTGGATTCCAGAGCACTCGATGCACAGCAGAATGCCCAGGTTGATGCTGGCCCAGCGAGGATCCGGCTGACCACAGTCACAGCACTGGTCGTTCCCAGGGATGCTCTGCACTCTCTGCAGAATGGTCTCTCCTTTCACACTGCGGTCCCGGGAGTCGGTAGCAGAATCAATGCTGCTAGTTGATGGGGAAGCAGTTCTGTCCAGTCTCTGCAGGGGAAAAAAGGGTTCTTGGATTCTACAAAGCACTGTGGAATGCACCAGAGCTTTGCATAGCAGAGGCACTGACAGAAAGCACTACCTGAAGAAGAATAATCTAGGGCTAGTCCAAGAAAGGAAGGGGTAAAGCCTCATTAATCTCTGTTATTGCCACAAGACGGCGCTGCACCCCAGCCCTGCTCTGGGGGCGCGGGCAGCCCGGAGAGCATCCTCCGGCAAACTGCTTGCTATCATGGTGCCTTGCTTGCACTTGCCCCAGCTAGAGAGCAAGCTGTCCCCAAGGGAACATACTACCTAGGGGAACATCAATAAAGAGTAATGGCAAGAAAGTGAAGATGTGAGGACAACAGTGATTTAAAGCCTTGCCTTTATCTCAGCCCGGCTTTATAAGTGT
The DNA here is from genome assembly GCF_949628215.1 of Phalacrocorax aristotelis. NCBI lineage: Eukaryota > Metazoa > Chordata > Aves > Suliformes > Phalacrocoracidae > Phalacrocorax > Phalacrocorax aristotelis. Next base: position 6,409,940 of record NC_134294.1, read on the forward strand.
GGCTGTGGTTGGTGAACAATTGTTGCCTTTGAGTAACCACTGCTATCAGCTCCCTTCCGTGAGGGCAGAAGAGTATTTCAAGATGGTCCACCCACACACACTGGACCTGCCACCAAAAGCCCACTATCAGGGCTCTAAGACACAATTACGGATCTTTCATCACCCCCTCACTCACTTCTATATAGTAGCTGTCAGGACTCTCCCGGTAGGCAGAAGCAATGCTAGCCTGAACAGCCTGAATCCAGGCCTGACGCAGCTTCTCCGAGTCAGCCTGCAGCATGCAGCTCCTGTGAAAGAGGGAAACGAGTTGGGAAGAGCAAAAGGACAGGGTGCACATTTTAGTCAAAATTGTTCCGCTTCACCCTCAGCGTAGACCTTCCAATGGGGGCAGCCCCTTGATTTTACAGGCAAAGGGGCAAAAATTAATCCTACAAGCTTGCACTGTCAGGTGTTCCCTCTTCAAGAACTCCAGGCAGGTCTGCTAGCTGTTTTGAAAAGCTGCCCGTTGCCAGTTTCACTGTCTATAGGTACATCAGGTATGTGTGGCCTCGATCTGGCTTATGCTGATGTCTGACAAACTTCATAGGGGCTCTGGAGTACAGACAATGGTATCTCCCAGTCAACATTTAACAGCCCAGGGCAGCATCTGCTCAAATCTAATCTCTTGCAGTTCCATGCACAGTCCAGCTACCATCACGATGGCCTAGGGAAGCCACCAAACTTACTTGGTAGGTGAGACGACCTCAAAGCAAAACCTCCTCTCTATGTCTTCACACGGCTTGACAGTACAGAGCCGCAGGTCTTCCACCACTACCGTGAGGACATCCTGAAAGGGTGAGAACAGGCAGCTTTGTTGGCTCCCTGAATCTGTGTCGTAATCAGGCCTCTCAGAAACTCCTTCCCAAACCCTGCTGGTTAGCATAGGCTGAGTCTGGAGAGAGCAGAGCCAGCCCACCACCAGATATCTCTAGGGCAATAGGAAGGGGTTATACAGAATCAAAGCATGGGACAACATGCAGATGAAGTGGCAGGCTTACTGGGGGCTTCACCAACTTCCCTGGCTGAACAGGCATATTTAGATCACCACAAACACCATCTGCTGCCCCTTAGTTCTCAGTACAGTCTAACTTTGGAGCGCAATAATGCTTGAATGGGCTTGCTGTCCCTCTGATCCAATTTCCCTCCCCACTCCATCCAGCCCACTCCCCGACCATGGTGCAGAAGTCCCCAGTAAAGCAGGATACCAGACAAGTTGGCTAATCTGCCAGTGTCGTCTGGGGTAGCCTCACTGACCTTTAGCTTTTTCTGGTACACCAGCTGACTGTTCTGTATGGAGAACCACCTCCTGCAGGAAGACAGACAGACAGACATCAGAAAGAGTGAACAGCAGAGCTACAGAGAGGCAGTTTGTTCTGCAGCAGGATCTCTCTCTATTTAAAAGGAGTATATTTTATTCCAAGAAGGTGGAAAGTAATGTCACGAGAAAAGCTCACGCTTCCCCAGTGCCCTTCCTTGGAGAACAAAGGATTTACGGCCTTAGGGAATGACTCCTGACTCCTGGCACTGAGATGCTGTGACAGCAAGTGTTCTAGATACATCCGTGTACAGCAAGAAGGAAGGAAAGACAGGAAGAAACAAACGGAGTAGGGCAGTCCCATAGCACTGCCTACTCTGGGTCAGACGTCCATGCGTGCACACTGGCCCTGGTGCAGGTGGTAAATCCAGTGCCCGTGGGACACGTTGCACTGGTTAGGGCATACTTGCATACGTACGCAGTGGGCACACTTGACATTTACTGGGGAAGTTGGATTACTCGCACGTGCCATGCCAGATGCAGCGTGCCTGCTGCCTCTCCAAGCAGGCTGTCATAAGGCAAGCCAAGAATTCCTTGACATCATGAAGAAACTTCCAGGTAGGAAAAAGAAAAATCCATCTCAGAAACCCCTATTAACTGGCAGCCTTACAAATAGAGTTGGAGAAAATAACACCAATGAATTGCACATCTTGCTATTTATATAGGCTGTGCTACTCACCAGGCTGATTTCTCCGTACCCACTACAGCCTATGGGAGGCCAAACAATGCCAAAGCTCCTGTTTCCTACGGCTAGAGTACGGACAGGTGCGTGTGAAGGGAGTCTACCTTCTTAGGAGGCAACAAATCACCAGGAAGCAGCTTTCCGTTAAAATACATGAAGGCCCACGTGATGCTGAGAGCAGAGGTAATTCCCTGGTGTCTTATTGTCAGTACTAAATCCAAACCCCCGAGACACATTCTCATTCCAAAATACAACCTAAAATTTATCAATCTGATCATCTTCATGGAGGGCAATGGAACCCATGACCATCACTAAGCTTCAGGAAGAAGGTACTGGAATATCTGAGCGTAAAGAATCAGAGTCTTGCAACAAGACGTTATTTAGCGCATGTATTACGTACTCTGTTTGCAAAAGAACTAGTTTCTCTGGCAAAATGAGATAAGACAGGATTCTCTTTCTTTTGTAATTGCTGAAATATTAAACAGATAAAAGACAATAAAAGGACTCAACATGTCTGTGGAGAAATACGAAAATACAGGTGACTAGAGGCCATCCCATCTATGTGGGAGCCCATTTTGATGAGCTGACATGGTTCTGCGTCATTCTGAGCTGCTGTGACAGTTGCAGTCTGTGCTCAAGCAGCTCTGCTGTCACATGAAGCAGAGTAGAAAGTTTGTGTCTCAGGTTCTGCTCCTGCTCCTTGCAGCTGTGCTCTCCTGCTCGCCGCCCCAGCGCATGCACTTTGCCTGGTGCTGGCTGCGAGCCTGATATCCCGAGTCGTGGATTTTGCTGTTCTCTGCCTGCTCCCTCCCGCTCACATGAGGGGGAGGCACTGACAGTGAATAGTTAGTGACAGCGAGAAGGTGATAAGTGGGCTACAGGAGCTGTGAATAACTAAGATGTGGGTAGATACAGCTAAGAGTGAGTGGGACTGAGGAGACAGAGATGGCTGCGGGGAGGACACAGGCTGTGTATGACTGGGATGTAGGAGGATACAGGGGGGATGGCTGTGATTTGGGGGACAGGGAAAACTTAGAGCCCTTGACACCAACATTCCTTCAGAGAACAGGAAAGCCAGATTGTCCCAGAGGGTCACGTTCCCTCCAGAGAAGTGTCCTTTGGAGTGACCCTTGAATTCACAGCCAAGAGAGTTGCTAGAAGGGAGTTGCCTGGAACCATTCCTCTCTATCACAAGAGCCAAGCATAGGTCGTGACATTAACCTGACACACTTTGGAACGACCTTCTGCTCCGCAAAAATATGTGGAGTCAGTGAAAGCAGCCATGCTATGGGCAGAGGCTATACTTTGTTTAGGAAACAGCAAGGAGGAAATCCTAAAAGGTTGATAAAAATTCAGCCAAGGTACCTTCCCAGTGCAGCAGCTTGTGAGCAGTGAAATCACACACCATGATGCACTGTGTTGTAGCTGCTGTTGTGTTTTGTGGTTCCTGCAAGGGGAAGCTTAGTTCTTAGCTGTCAGGGGACCAGAGAGCCTGAGGGGCAACAAAATTATACTACATTTGACTGGAATCTCCTTCATACTAGGGGAAGCTTCAGAGAGAAGGAATCACTTTTCTAACCAATTCAGAGATCTCTAATAATTTCAAGTCTTTTTTCCATGCAAATACAGGCAGTTTCTGTGCATACCACAAACTGTTCACTGAACCATTTAGTGTTTATTTATTCCAAAGTCTAACAGCAGCACATTTCAGCCTTGCTGTGGTGTATTCTTTGAACATATCCCATAGCCATGTAAAAGATCTCTTAATATTGTATCATTTCCCTGTTATGTGAGAGGAGGAAATGTAGGTCAAAAAGGCATTGATCTCATGCATTAGAAACTCACTGGAAGGGTTTCAATCCTTTTACACAACGATGTATGAAACCCATCAACTATCTCAAGGGAAACTAAACACACAAATAATCGAGCAAGGCGAGAACATGAAACCTTTGCTTCCACTTTCCCAAGGTCTCTGGCAGCTGCAGATACTCCTGCCTCGTGCAGGAGGCATTTGAGCCTGGCATTCCCAGTGACTTACCAGATGAAATATTTATAAATTAAGAGCAGGGTCAGTGCACAGAAAGCCATTTCTCAGCTCCCAGCAGCACAGTTGATATTTCCACTCTCACATACCTCCCCCCGCCCCAAAATAGACAGGTTTGATACTCATGGCATGTCCTGCTGTGTTAGGGTATCTCTCTTAATTGTTATAAATTTACAGGTTTCCTAGGGCAAGACTCGAGCTGCATTGTGCCCTGTCTTCCCTGCACGGAACCTGGTCATTCTTCCATTGTGGAAGGCGCTCTGGTTTTTCTCCTGGCATTTACTAAGATGCAGCAAAAGATGAGCTGGCTCATTCCACGATGCAGCGTAAGAGAAATATGTATCTTCACAGAAAGAAGCACACTTGGTTTTGAACAGGAAAATAATCATCACTTATGTAAACTACACAGCACCTAGCTCTTTTTTACTGATTAATGTACATGTCTCCAACACACCGATATCAAAGACCTGCAAAACAAGTGGCTTTGCAAGCTCAGCACATGAGTTATAAGGTGTTGGTAGAAAATTTATGTGGTCTTAAACCACCATTGCAAGGAAGCAGATGCTTACTCCTCTTTTGCTCTGAGCTGACTTGGCACCATGTAGCCAGGTTACTGCGCTGATAAGGGTACATTAATCTCTCGAGACACTGCTTCTCTTGGGAGGACTTACTCAGGTGCAGTTATGCTATAACATGCCTTCAGGCTCTGATCTTGCAGCCGACAGGTTCCGAGCAGAATCACAGAGTCACTTCGGTTGAAAGGGACCTGATCAGATCACCTAGTCCAACCCTCCTGCTCAAGCAGGGCCAGCTGGAGCAGGATGCCCAGAACTGTGCCCAGAGAGATTTTGAATATCTCCGCAGATGGAGATTTCACAATCTCTCTGGGCAATCTGCTCTACTGCCTGACCATCCTCACAGTAAAAAAGCGGTTTCTTGTCTTCTGATGAAATTTCACAGTTTTAATACCTGCCCATTGCCTCCTGTCTGGTCACTAGGCACTGCTGAGAAGTCTGGCTCCCTCTTCTTCATTCCCTCCCATCAGGAATTTGTACATGTTGATAAGATCACCTCCTCCAAGCCTTCTCTTCTCCAGGCTGAAGAGTTCCAGCTCTCTCAGCCTTTCCTCATATGAGAGATGTTCCAGGCTCTTAATCATCTTCATGGCCCTTCACTGGACCCCTCCAGCAAGTCCATATCTTTCTTGTGCTGGGGAGCCCAGAACTGGACACAGTACTCCAGGTGTGGCCTCACCAGTGCTGAGCAGAGAGTTAAGGATCACCCCCCTCAGCCTGCATGCAAAGTGCTCCTAAAACAGAAGTCTCTGTATGCAGAAACTATCAAACCAACGTCATTTTAACTATTTTAGCTGTTTAGCTTTTAACTACTTCACTCAGAATCCTCCCAGTGATGCTAACAGTTGTTAAGATCTCACTAAAAGCCAAGTGTGTTCCTGTGCAGGCAGTATTACCTGTGTTCAGAGTCCTAGCCCAAATATCAAATGGAATATGAGTTATGACTCACCGATTCCATGTTTTGAAAGCATTGCTAGCTCTCTTGAAGAGGTAGCCTTCCATCACCACTCCATTAGGGGCATCAACATTAAACTCCACCTTCGAGTCATCATAGGAGAAATCCTGCAAATAGAAAGAAACCGAGACTAACATGACTGCACTGTCTAGGACCAAGATGGGGATGAGCCTAATCAAAACATCAAGAGGAGAAAAACACCTATGTCAAACCCCTAAGGTTCAGGCAGAGCTGTCTGTCACAGCATATCCCCTATGCCTTAGTGGTCTGCAGCCATGAATAGCAGTCATGAATTATCCTCATTCCAGTAAGCTTATCTGTCCCTATTGTTTGCAGGAAAGCACTATACATGCTGTATTTCCCTCCTCTGGGAGTTTAAAAGGAGAAAGGCAGGTAGCTTATCATTGTGAGGGCTAAAAAAAATCCCAATATTTGGGGCAGTCTGCAATGGGAAATAAAGCAATAGGGGTGCTTTGCACTGGCCAAGTGAGTTAGTAGTGCTGCTGCCACCTCTCTGCTCTGCAAGGGGCTAGGAACAGAACAAACCCTAGCCTTTTCACACAAGGAAAACAGGCATGATGATTTCTAGAGGGGAAGATTTATCAATTCCTTTTTCATTAGCTATCATCACATGCCATCTCCAATCTGCGCTCATTCAACTCTCTATGCTATGCAACCAGTCAAAGCTGATTTGTCAGGTTTGGCACTGATTCATCAGATAGATCTCATGGATTCTGACAGCTGGTGAGCAAGACACAGAGCAGAGAGAATAGCAGCTGCTCTCACAGAAGATGGGATCCTTCCCCCTGGGCAATGGTCTGCCTCCTTCCCAAGAGAAACTAGGTCATGAAACCTAAAGGCCTCTCCCCTCTAACCCGGGGAACCAAGGCACATTGTCTCTTTGCACACCGATTCCACTCTAATTATGCATTCTACCCACATCTCCCTCTCGTAAGCGCAAATATTTCCCCCTGTACTACTTGGTTCAAAGACAACAGTGCAGTGACAACAGCCCCATTAAGTTAAGTGCCTTTCCTAGCTCAGCACATGAAGACCCTTGCGATGCTGTGTTGCTAGGCAACATGCACTTCACTCTCATTAAGATGAGTTATTTTCATGTTCAGGGATGCAAGCTTGCCTGGGAGGTGTCATAATAAGAGTAATACTGATACAGGGGGAGGAGAGATAATGGGACAGGACTAAGTCATTCCTTGGAAAGACAGCATGATGCCCAATTAGACACTGGAAACTGCTGTAAGGCACCCAATTAAGAGAGGTCTGCTCAGCCCCAAATTTTCCTGCTGTAAGAGGGTGAATCCCATGGGGGTCCTCTTCTGTAGATGCCTTTCATGTACATATTGCAAACAAAGGCCAGAGGGAATCTTCCTCTAACTTGTAGATATTTGAATGTGTGATTTTTGTAGAGCTGCTCCAAAGTGGCAATTCTATAAACTTGATGAGGATCTGCAGTATTTGTATGATAAATAATGCAAACATCCAAAAATCTGGACCTTGTGGAAAAGTGCACAGCGAGCGTAGGGCAAAACCCTTCCAGGCACATCTTAAAAATGATCACTTAGCTGTGCCTCACTTTGTGGAAAAGGTAAAAATAAGGGTCTAAATATAATCACCTGACTTCTTCAGCTGTCCTTATATAACCAAGCAGTGTGATGCTAAGAAGGATATATTGCTGATGGGTGCAGGAGAAACAGATGGGCCATATGCGTCACTAGAGTAAATCCACTAAAAACCAGTGGAGTCAAGCCAGGTGTGAACTTAACCTCATTGAGTCTGTATTGTATCACACCTCTCTCCAAACTGAATGGCTAAAGCAGAACAGCTGAAGGCGCATGGAGTTACTCCCTGCCTTTGAAAGAACTCTAACCTGCACCAAGCCCAGTTTTATAAAGAGAAAAACAGGCACAAAAGCACCAAGCACATGTACAGCTAAGACGAGAGAGAGCCATCTGGATGATGTCCAAACATAGAAACTCATTGCTGGGAAGACTGGCTTGTGTTTGCATTACTTCGAAGACACTTCCCCTCCTTGTTCTCTCCTCGGTTAGGAAACATCCCCAGGCCAAATTCTGCTTAGATTTCTGCTGGTGTAATTCCTGAGCAACTCTACTGCTATCAGCAGAACAACTGCAGAGCAGTTGGGGGCAGAATACGTCGCCCAGAGCTGTAAGCTGGATTTGTAAAGTAGGTACGAATCAAGGGAGAGATCCGAGCGATAAGGACCAGTCTCGGTCTGCCTCTTATCCCTGGGGCGTGCGGCCGGGTGATCCTCACGGGCACTTTGCTCCCTTCCACTGCACTCTGCTTGGAAGCACCTGAAGTCTTTGCTACAAAGTTATTGAGTGTTGAGAGACAAATGAGGTAAGGGAAAGGTGAGGGTGAAAAAAATGAAAAAAAAAAATCCAGAAGTTACCCCGTGACCAGGATCATTATTCCTTTCACTGCCAGGCAAAGGCCAGAAGGGAGATATACAGAAATGGCTCCAGTAGCTGAAAGGCAAAATCATGGCAAGTGCAATTGTGCAACTTCTGGCACACTAGAGCGAGCTCAAACTATTGGCTTGGACAACAGAATCCTAGGCACATCGTCTTGCTGTAGCCCACAAAGGGAACTTTCTAACCACAGCCATTGAAAAAGAGAGGACAAATTTCTTGAGAGTGAGTTACAAGAAGCTCTGTTGAACCCTGATTCCAGGTCAAAGCTAGCTTAGAAGCTGTCTGAGGAAATCATCTTGCCAATGGTGTTGAAACATCATGGTACTGTGTGGCCACAGCTGGATACACACAGATGTGTGACAGTGGATCCCCTTAACTGGCAGACCTGCCCTTAACGTGTCCCCGTGTTTGTTCTAGTTGTTCACACAAAAAGATTTTGATCCTGTTGGTTCTGGGAAATAAAGTCCAAGGGTCCTGGCTGATGGACACAGCTGCTGCCAAGCACATCAACTCTGCCACCAGTGAGTCTCTCTAACTCTTACAAGGGATGTTCCACACAGAACTAGGAAACGAAAGCCTTCCAACCTTGTAAGCCAAGTCACGATGTCTGGGAGGTGCTGGTGGAGAAGAAATGTGTCACCCACTCTGCAACATTCACAGTAACTTTATTGATTCAAGTCTTAGCCTTCACAAAGCAGGATGAGGGAGTGCACACGTATGCTTTCTCTTTCCCCCCTCTTTTTCTACTTGCTGCTATATATGAGATTTTAATGCATGATTTTAGTAAACTACCTTTTACCCAGTTCTTCCCACCATTGCGAGGTACACAGAGTAGGCAAGTCTGCACTATGTGAGTTTGGACTGATTTATTAAGTCTGCATTTAGCACTTCATTGTCTCTGTAATAGGAAAATGCTTGACACAGAAAAGGCTTCCTAGGACTGGAATCTGAATGGCTTTGGCTACAACTGCATATGCAATCCTGATTAGCAACAGCAGTCACACGCTGGATCACACAGTGGTAAAATAAATCGGATATCTTCCAAAATAAGAAACGAGATCTCTGCCATCATCTGCTTCCCTTTCCATCCCTGACTTCCAGTAAATCACACCAATCTTGTCTCCTCCCCTTCTCAGTCCTGTCACTCTGAGTTTACACACAAGGCTGCCTGGGAACTGATATGCTTTTAGAAATGACATCACAATGGTTTCCATGGCAGCACACTGAATGCTGCTGAAGCAACAATGAAGTAACATTCCAAGAGTCACATCCATAGGGATGTGAAAAAGAATATTAATGCAGACACTTTCAATCCAGCAAATGGAAAGCAAAAACCCAGAGCAAGCACAAACAGACCTGTGAAAGAAGAAAAAAAGAAAGAAGAAAAAACAAAAACAATAAGAAAAAACCCTATTTGAAGGCTGCCTCACGGCCCGCTCAGTTAAGAACTCCCTTGCCCATCTCCACGCAGCATGCACAGAGGCTGCTTGCACTGCAGAGGCCGCTTGCACTGCAGAGGCCAGGCAAGCTCTTCCAATTGCTCCTGTGAAGCCAGCTTTTCATGCAGAGCAAATGGCTGATGAAATTAAATAAACCTCCAGCTTCAGTGAACAGATTTAATATGAACAGTGAAGATGCCCCTCATAAGCCTGGAATACTTGAGGCGGGGGGGCGAGTCTTCTAAGTAAGGAGCCCTGCCTAAGAGTGTACCCACTGAAGTAGGAAAGTCTTGTTTATGGGTTCATTCCTATCCCAAAAAGCACAACACCTGGCTGAGAACAGATAGAACCTTTCTCTAAAATACCAAGACTTCCTTAAAATTCTTTAAAATACCATCACTATGGCAATGGCCCTCCCTGAAAAGCCACAGCATTACTCCCTCGGTGTGTCAATTCAATGCAGAAATAACAATACTGTCCTTTTCTGTACAATGCTTTAATTTCTACTGATAGAAAACACTGTCAACACTAGGCAATCATGACCCATGGATCATCATTTCAGTCCAAGTGTTTTTTGATCTTCACAGAAACATATCTTACTGCTAAACCTCCATGTGTTTTACTTTCAATCAATACCATTTAGGATGAGCGACAACACATGCAATACACGCTTTCCCCCATAGAAGACAAAGACTTAATCCAAAAGTGCCCGCTTTACTTAAGTAACTAATGATGCTCAGTATTTAACAAGAATATTATGTGCACTCTAACAACATTATGTATACATCCATGCATTGAAAAGAACTTCTCCTGGAGGTGAGTTAAAAGCTGTATGTGACTCATTTGGCTATTCGATTCCAAAGGGAACATTATTCAGAGGAATATTCACATTCCCTAAAGCCCTTTCACACGAACACTGCTGCATGCACAACCTGTTCTCTTCTGGTGACTAAATACATTTCAACTTTTTCTCTATCTGGCTATTTTTACCTCTGTGTATACACTGTGTGCGATCCAAGACCCTCAGAGGCAGATGGAATTCGGAGGAGGGCTCCCCCACCTACATTCCCATTCTGCACAGACGGCTTGCTTTCATTCTGGCCAAATCCCATTTACAGACCTTTTGTTTCTTAAATTTCCTAATGCCAAATGATCTTCCTGCTCTGCAGCTCGCCAGCAGATGATGCACGGAGATCTGTGCCCTGCCTCAGAGCTTTTCCATCCCAGAAACAGAACCAAACGCATTTGCTCTCCTGCAGTAAAGCAGCTTTTTGGTCACAGCAGCAAGCAAGGTCCTACGAGCACAATCCTTGCTCCCCCAGGGAAAAGTGGCTTCTAAACTTTCTCCCCAAATCAAACCAACCCTGCAAGAATCTCCTTACCAGGAGGTATTCGAGCCTGCCGAAAATCTTCATGACGCCAGCTGCAAGGGAGGTTTTGCTGCTCTTGCCTAGATAGCAGGGAGCAGCTCTGCGTGTCCTCTCCCTCTGTTTGCTCTCTAGAATAGCATCTCTGCTAAGCACCGTGGGCTGGCAGGGAAGGAGGGATTTCTTTTTCAGCCCCTTCTTTACCCCTCCTACTCCTTTTTGGGGAGCTATAAGCTCTGCCTTTGGCTCCTGTCAAAGCAAGGAGCACTAGGCAAAGGAAGTCTGCTGGCCTCTGGGGACCACCTGCTTACCCCCTCCTCCTGCCTCCTATTCACAGTCAATCAGCTTAGAGCAAGGGCTAATTATCATACAGCTGTCACTGAGGCACAGAAGGGAGTGGGAGAAGCCAGGCAACATACAGCAAAGTTGACAGGAAGATGCTCACCGAATGCCTCCCTGACCTTAACAGAGCCAGGCTTGTCTGCCTTTAGCAGGGTGCGCTTCCCCCAGCTTCCTGGAGCAGAGCCACCCTTTGGCCAGTAATTCCACCCCTGCTCCACTGCAGCCACAGAAATCAGGGTGTCGACGTGCCACCTGGCCCCTAGTTTGTTATCTACCAGCTGGACGAAATGAGGCGGAGAGCTCTGCCTTGGCCTCCATCCTCCCTTCCCGTGCGAACAGGCAACAGAAGCACAATGGGCCGGGGAATGGGTGTGAGGCTGCAGAGGAGCTTTCACATAGCCCTGTATTCTCCCACTTTCAGAGCCCGGCCTGTCAGTTTTGGTGCAGTGGAATGATTTGGGGAGGTCAGGATCTGCGAGGGAGGGCTGGTTTAAATGTTACCGTTTCTCTCCTCATTTCCCACCGGAAAAATTTCCTCGGCCTGTGTGTTCCAGTGCTAAGTTTTCCAAAATTTTTCTCCTCAGTGGTCTGACCTACACCAGGACCTGTGTGCCTCTGTGCACCCATCTGAAGCAACTGAGCCAACATAAAAACGTACAAACTCATTACATGCATGGCTTAAGACAGTTTAGCTCAACGCACAAGAGAAACGGGGGAAGCCACAAGACGATCTCCTCAGCCTTTGCAGGAACGGGTTCCATGCCGTGTCCCTGCACACATGCATCCCGCACACAGTCAGAGGAAAGGCACCCCCAGCCTTCGCGCTCTCCTCTCTCTTTGCACAACAGGAGGATAACTCAAATATTTATTATAGCCATAAAAATTGAGACTCTTCCTTTCCTCTTGCTGATTTTATTGGAGCCCTTTTTGTACAAATGAGCATTATTTTCATATGAAGGCTGAGGCTGCAAACGGAGCTCTTAAAGGTTTTGGAGCTGGGAAGGCAGAGAGGGCAGCAGTTACAATGACAGCTTGAAATGATGGCTGCCCTAGGAATCTGCCCCGAAGGTGGCACATGTTCTGTGAGGGAAGAGGGGGAAAGGGTGGTGTAGGAAAAAGGCACCTGAATTCCAGCATCCAAGAAAATAGTCAAGATTTGTGCTGAGTTCTTCTCTCCTAACAGATTTATTTGAATTAAAAACAAGAATGAAACAAAATGCCACAGACCACTTTCTTATGAGCTCAGCTCTTAGAAGGGTGCCCTCCATGCCTCCCAAAGATGCCCAAAGACAATTCAATGAGCAAGGCCCTATCTTCAGAATCTGTAGAGCTCCCCCACCCCAAGAACACTTCAAAATACATTATTTAAACCAGATTCCTTCCCTTTCTGTCATGCCTTAGCAGGCTGTTTGGGAAGACACTGTACTGAGGAAAAAAAAGGATGCTTCTGCCACTCCTCTCTAATTAAGTGCAACTAAATCTCCCAATTTTTCAGGAGACCAGAGGGTATTCCAGGCTCAGCATGAAGACATATATTCGAATACGTGCTCTGCTCCCTCTGGAGACAGCAAGATGCTCACCAGATGCAGAGTGCCAAGCCCCATTGCAAAGGGAGGAGCAACAGTGACTCAGAGTAGCTGACAAGCAGCCTTATAACATTTCCAGGCACGAAGCTTTAAATCCTAAATTGCAGTAGGGATGTACAGAGCTCTTAGATGCTTATGCACACAGAAGGCCACAGCTCTGTGCGTATGTATCCTGATGAAGAGTAATTGCTCGTTCTGCCTCTTGGAACCTGACCTCTGCTTCATTCCCTGCTAGTCCAGTCAGCAAAGCCACGTAGAGATTTAACTGAAATGCACTGTGCTAGAGAGATTTTTCATGTTCCCTCGAATGAAGTCATCACTCCAGCAGTCTCAGGGGAACGGAGAGTTCACAAATGGATTCACCCCTCCCTCAGAACACTTAACCAAAGGGAGCATTTGCACAGGCCGGTTCACAGGGAATGCTGTCATTAGCTTTCAAATCTGGTTATGTTTCCATTTCATGGGTTATGACTTCTGAGAGAGAGCATTAGAAAGACAACAACAGCCACTTAGATTCCTCCTGTTGAGAAGCATCGATCCACACAAAGTGCCTGCCAGATAGGGACTCCTCAGTGATTCCTAGTCAGGGCTTGGTTCGTGAACAGCGATTTCTCAGGGTTCTCTGAAATCCCCTCTTACTGTGCCCATAGAGCATGAGAAGGAGAGAGTGTGTGTGTGTGTTTGTGCATGTTGAAAGTCCGCCAACACCCTCTGTTATGAGCCTGTGCAGCCAATTCACCTCCCACAGGAGCCATGGTCCTCAAAGGCTCCTAGGCACCAAACATGCATTAAGCGCCAGCCAAGTACTGCTGCCGCTGCAGTACTGAACTCTGAGTCAAGACTGACCACCACACAGAGCAGAGGGAACTGAAATCTTATTTTAGCACAGGACTGAAAACAACTTTGATGAGGATGGAACCAAACTCACTTGAAATGGCTTTAAAATCACATCTCCAGTGTTCAGGTTACAGCACTAATGCTATGGCAAGGTTTCATTGTTTTGCTTTCAAAGGCAGGACTTAGCAAATAGCCAGAGCAGCAGAGTGGTAATTCTGAGCAAGGGAGATGCCAGAAGAAGGAAATACATGTGGGTACTCACCTGCAGGAGGGTCTGCAGGGGCAGGTCAGCAATCCATGAAGGAGAGAAGGAAAAGAAGAAAAAAATTAGTTGATGTTTCTACAGGCCTCAGATTTTGAATCATTTGCAGATGAATGGTCTGGAAAATCAGAGCCTACATTAACCAAAGATGCCTTCCTTCTGAAGGCTCAGATTTGTTTGATAATAAGTCCTATTATCTTGCCAGTTCATGGTGTTTACTCCCAGTTACAGCAGGTGAGAGCACACACATAGTGGGTTACCATAGCTCAGCTGAAAACAACAGCTTGCTCAGCCTTGGCAGCTCTATTGCTTGGGTCCCCACGGACCTTTCCAAAGTTATGCTGCTCAAGGCTGTAGCCATGTCGTGTCACAGGAGCTAAGCTAGCGTCACCTGAACTGCAGTTTGGAGCAGACTTGCATGAAAGAAGTTCACTGCAGCACACTCCTCTCTCAACAGCAGCAGAGTCCTGCTCACTCTCCCCCACGACCCATTACCATCACTCCAGTGCAGTGTGAGCTCCCTATGAATGACGAAAAGGCCCTGCAGCAGGTCCTGTCTATAGGTACCCCAGGGGTGCATCCACTCACTGGTCTGCCAGGTGATTTAACAGGGACTTTGCCATCTGGCTGGGCTGGGCTGCCTCACCATGGGGCAAAGCAGCGAGAGTCAGGGAGAAGTGTCAGAAGGGACATACTAATACTGCAGTAGCTGGAGATCATAGGGCTTGTCAGACAAAAGCTACCTTGGCTCAGCCAGAGGAAGGATGCAAGACTGGGGGAAAAATGAAAAAGAAAAGGAGAAAAAGAAAAGGAGAAAAAGGAGGGAGAAAAAGAAAAGGAGGGAGAAAAAGAAAAGGAGGGAGAAAAGTGTTCTAACCTCTCCCCAAAAGCAGCTCTGCTATGCAGTCAAGTTATTTTCACAGGCAATTACAAACAACTACATCCACTCCTCTATCTCAGAGCCATTTAGAGAACATGAATATTGCCACATCCTCAGTAGCAAAGAGGGAGACAAAGCATAGAAGGAAGGCTTGCTCAGAGGCAGAGCAGGCAGTGGCAGAGCTGAGAAAACCACCCAGGTGCCCTGACCCATGGTCCTCCCTGTGTCCCACTCCCTGTGTCCGTAGCTGAATGCCCTCCATTCGATCAGGCCTACCTACTAGCTAGACCTCCCAGCCTCCACAACGTTATCACTCTCATCTCAACAATTTCTTCTTTACTGCTCCAGTCTGTGAAGCACTGACCCAGCAAGGCCCCTCATCAGAGGGCAGTTGCCGCTGCGTGATCCAGGCAACCGCACTGATGGAGAGAAGTGCTGCTTGCACCAAGCTACAGCCCCGGGACTCACCCTCTGCTGTATCAGCGCATGCTTGTGCTCCATCTCCCTCTTCTCCACTGCAGAATCAATCACCAGCTGGTCCAGCTAAAGGCAGGGAGGAGAACACCAGGTATAAAAGACAGGAAGGAGGTTTATGAGCCACTGTCCATCTCTTCTTCCCTGCCGGATTACACCAGCCCTACCTAGCATAAGAAGTCCCCACAAAAGGGGAAAAGGGCTGTGTTTGGGTGTGCACTGAAAGTAACCATAGCTCTTGGCTGCCACCCCATAGCGCAGCATGGCTTATTGAACATCCGACAAGCATGATGCTCTGACTACTCCCTGATTACCAAGTATGGTAGCGGAATAGCACAGACGATGTCCTTTCAGGGTGAAAGGGTACAACAGGCAGATTCAGTCAACCATATTCCCTGGCCCCTCACCTCTGTGGCTAGTTTCTTCATGTAGGGATCCAGTTCATGGAGAAGACTGTAGCCCTGCTGGAAAAAGGTGTACTGGGCATGCATAAAGGACAGCATCTGGGGAGGGAAAAAAAAGCAAGGTCGGAACAAGTTCTGGGACAAACTGAGTATGAAAAGTCCTTATCCGTTATTACCCACAAACAAGTCTCTTCAAGGTCTAACCCTGTCCCTTCCCAAAGCAATCCATCCGTTAGATGCCTCTTTCTCCTTTCTTCCTCTCACAAATCCTCTACTCTGTCAGGCAACCCCTGTTGTGAGTACAAAGCAGTAAAAGCAGTGTCCTTCACCAGTCAAAGTCCCCTCTAGTTCTGGTCTGTAGAGTATCTTGCTGGTCCTTCATTCTCCCCTCTTGTCAGCATACCTGCAGCCCCCAGAGCCGTCCCAGACAGCATCTCCAGGGCAGACCAAGGAGTCGGTATGTCAACCCATGCAAGCTGAAAGGGAGAGGGCTGCCTTTCATTGAGTCACTGGGAGCAGCCACAGAAAACACAGAGAGCCCTTACCGCATCCAGTATTTCAAACTTCTTCTTGGCCTGCAAGACGTTGATCTGCGAAGGAATCAAGATAAGACTCTCAGCATCAGCAGCGTTAAGCAGTTTGGCATGGAGATCTAAGTGTGAACAACTTGCTGCAATACCCATAGCAGCAAACCACAAACTATTCAAAGTCAGTTCCAGAAAGTTAGTTTTTAAAAAGACCATTCTGGTGAGTTCCAGGTGGAATGAAAAGCACAGATGCATTTTCTGACCTGAGCTGCTACTGATTAAGGTTGCTGCTAGGTGTATGTCTGTATATGGGCTGAGGACAAACAGTGACCACGGAGTGCAATTTGGTATCACATGAAGGAGATGTTTAATCTATCAGGTCACTGCTTTGATTTCTTGTAGCAGGCTGAGAGGTCACCAGTGTAGCGTTACAGGTTTTTTCAGTAATCATAGTGAATCCAGCCAGGAAATTGTGGTACCCGTGGGGGACCTATGCTCTCAGTGTGCACACCCTTTGCACAACCATTTTTCTTGGAGAAAAATGCATGGCTGACTGCCCCAGAGACCGTCACATCCCTTCCACACAGAAGTAGCAGTAGCTCAGCATTTCCAGTGCCAGGCCTGATGTGTTTGGGCTCCTGGGGTGGAAGAGGAGGCCTTCGAGGACATTCAGGCATAAACCTCTTCCCTGGCCAGGGAAGAACTGCAGTACCTCTTACAAGAGCAAGATCGCATTGCTTTGGAAATGCACCCTGCTACTGCAAAGGAAGCACTTTGGAGCATTTACTGTAAGGATAGGAGAGCCTGGCCATTCCTCCAGGAGTCCTATGTCACTGGAAAAATAAGTGCTAACCCCTACTCCGTGCAATTGCACAGTTACAGCACGTTTTGGAGTGAACAGCAACCTTTACCCTGAAAGCAATGGCAGAAAGACCGGAATAACTCAGGACTATGAGGTATGCAGGAAGAACAAGAAAAGTATCTGTTCATCACCCTACTAGTGAGACTACAACCATTGGCATCTCTTGGAAATGAAGATAAAACTATAGCAAATTCTCCTTTAACTGGGGACAAAGGCAAACTCTGTGGGACCTAGTACATTTCTCTGATACTGGGCCAAGGATCTGGAAGTGAAAAATATCCCTGAGATTTAATAATAACCAAAAAAAAAGTAAGAGTCTGAGAACAGACCCAGGAGAATATAAATATCAAAAGTAAAAAATGAATAGCACATAGTTACAGACCCCATGAGCTACACTGGGAAGTCGTAAAAGTGCTGCAATTAGCACTGAAGAAACTGTCAAACACAGCACAGGGTTTCGTTGGGCTTCAGCTGCCAGTGTCACAAATAATACGTTACCGTGACAGACAATCAGTTCCAGCGTGTTAATAACTCATTTATAAATGCAGCATCAGTTTGCTTGGAAGCACTTTGCTTGCAGTAACTGAACCTAAAAGCAGGTAAAAGTTACCAAACTTCTGGCACCTGTCACAGCTCTGCTTGGAACAGTATCCGTGAGGCACGCCACAGTCAGCCTCCTGATTCTGTGCTAGGCAACCTGGTCATCAGCTCCAGCAACACAGGAGGGGAGACAAAGTAGTTTAGGTACATCCCCAGCCTCCTAGATCCCTCTTTTCTGCACCATGCATACTAGGTTTAAAAAAGGAGGAAAAAAAAAAAAAAAGAAAGGACTGGAACTCACAACCCTGCTTTATACCAACAGGCAGTTTCACTCCACAGCAGTAACTCTTCCTGGCCATTTAAAGCCATAAAACAGCCAATATAATAATGGAAAAGGGCTACTTTATAGTGAAAAGTCTTGCCCTGAACTGTGCTTTACTGGATCATGGTCCTTTTGGCTCTCTTCAAGGTGTGCAAGTCATCCTTCGAGTTTGACCATGCCAATGTCAGGCCTGTTGGCAAAGCCAGAGACGATGAAGATGAGTTCTGCAAGATGTGAAAGGTGCAACAGATCCACAAAACAGGGTCTGTCTCTCTGGAGGCTGGAGAGAAAACAGGGCGCTGGTTGGAAGACTCTCTGCATCTAGCATTTACAGGAGGACCAGCTGAGACTTCTCTGCCAATACAATGCCCACCATAGCTGATTCCGCCATGGCAGATTCTGGGACTTGATTTTTGCTGTGAGCCAAGTTGTCCCTTTTCCCACGGATCTGAGTTGGGATTTGTGGTGGGAGAGCTTAATTTACTGCAATTAGGATATAGTTTTAATTCTTTATGAGTGGGTGACCTTCAGTTGTGTGGACATTCACGGTCAGGAAAATATCTCCTTTCAGCTATGAAAGAATAAAATAACTCTCCTCACTCTATCCTTAATTAAATACCAAAGGATGCTTGGACAAGTTCATGTCTATGCATTTCAAAACTGATGGATTTAGACTGGTACCTTGCAGTGGGCCAACAGGGAAACCTCCCCAGTATTGGATCAGCACGTTAAAGGAACTCGTCCTCTTTGTCAGTGGGAGAAATGGAGGGAGCTTACTAGAGCGGGACCTTGCCAGCAAATACAGCTGCATTCACGTCTAAAATCCTAGATGCAAAAAATAGCAATCTTAAAGCAGGATCAACGATATGAATGATTTATACTTTAAGGGGAAAGCATTGCCTTTCCACCCGCAGCTGCCAGAGCATGTGACATCAGAGACTACCTCATGATCAGACAGAACATGCTGGCAGATGGTCTTAGTTTGGTGCTGCAGGAATGACAGCTAGTGGAGACACACGTGGATCAATATCAATACCGGATTTGTCTGCTTAATATACCCACTGCCTGAAAGGACAGACTTGACATGAAGTCTGTTAATGATTCAAAGAAAAATCCTTGACCATTCTGGGTGCAGTGAGTGCTCTTGCAGGAAATCTCCCACTGGGAAGAGGAATTCAGTCTAAGGCAGTGTGTTTAATTTCTCTTGCTGAAAAAAATTATTAATATTTCCCTTCTCAGGTGCACTGTACCATTTTTAGGAAGGAGAACATATCACAGACATGAAGAATCATGTCAGTACCATGAAAGGTGTAAACATAGGTAAGCACACATTCCCACAGACTCATAGCATAATACAGGTTGGAAGGGACCTCCAGAAGTTCCAGTTGCCTGAGCCAAGCAAGACTGACTTCAAAGTCGCATGAAGGTGCTCAGAGCCTGGTCCTGTTGACTGTGAATCTCTTCAGGTCCCTGTTCCAGTGCTGCGTAACCCTGAAAACTTTTTTGCCTTATATTCAACTGGAATTTCCACCGTTGCAACATACGCAGGTACGCACCGTGCACACACGTACATGTACACACATCCCTCCATCCAAATGCATATTTCACGTGCACACACACCCATGTGGAGTTTCAGGCATGAACACAAGTACACACACGTGGATCTTTCTATGCGCACACAGGTCCAGACATCCGCCCTTAAGGACATGTTCTACATACAGGAGCAGACAGCAATTTGGAGACAAGTTCAGTCCCTCACTTTCAGTAGTTTCACACCAGTATTTGCCAGACTCTCTGGAGAGTTACAAAGATCAAAGCAGCTAAGGATTTGGGGAATAGCCTCCCCTCTCTTACACCACTTGTACCGACATCCTGTGACTATTTCAAGTAGATGTGACCAGCTACAGAACTCACAGCCCCACCAGTGAAGGCCCTCTCACCCCAGCACAGCCTACTCTTTCATATAGACAGGCTGGATCATGCCAAAAGGCAGCTCAGAGAACCCTGGCACCTACCGCAGTACAGGCCTTTGCTAAGGCTTACATGTGTTCATAGTGGTACAACTACACCAGTGCCTGGAACTGCAGCGAACCTTGGTGGTTTCACGCTCCATCACACACCAGCCCTAAGGACTCCCTCCCTCAAGGGGCAGAGGGCAAAATGTCCAATGGATTAGTATTCCAGCACCCTTTTGAACTCAGTTATAAGACCCTACTTGCCCCCTCTCAACCCTCATCACCTTCATTCCCTACAGTAGATTATTTAGCAATTTGCCTGTGATGTCTTCTCCCACACTGGGAAATGCAGTCAGAGCTGGGGGCACAGACACCAACCTGCAACACATAGTCCAGGGCCAGATGCCGGAAACACTTTCTGGTTATGGTCAAGGTGCCTGTTGCCTCCTCCACTTCATGGGGCTTGTGCCGAGGTGCCTGGGCGTTCTTCACCAGCGAAATCTCCATGTCCTCTCGTACCTTGTCAAACTGCTTCTTAGTTTCCTTGAACTTCCGCACGTCACTGGAACCCAAAGGAGAGGAGATGGTGAGAATCATTGTTGCAAAGCAGCCAGAATATCGCTGATACCAGTGATACCAGGGAGAGCTGCAACCAGGCATGCTGTGACCACTCAGAGATCCCGCTCCAGATGCATTGGGATCCTAACCCAGCCCACTGAGGGTCTGGACTGATCCCAGATTAACTCTAGACAGTCTTTCTTTAGAGACAGTTGGCAAAGAAGGATATGAGACCTTACATACTGCCTTCAAAGCCTTGAGGAAAGTTTCCAAGGACAGCATCCAGAAAAGCAGGCCAGATAGTATCCAGCCCTGAAGACAGTCCACAACTGCCCTCAGAATAAGTGGTGAGCAGATCACTTCAGAACCTACCTGTGAAAATACATACTTCATATTTCACTTTATGAAAAGAGGAAAACCAGCTACTTTTCAAATTCAGGACAGGGCATTCAACTAGGGCAGTCAGGCCGTCCCTGTGCATCTCTAGTTGATTCCGTCTTGTCTGACTGTAAAATCCACATTTGACTATTCTTTTCCCCTTTTATAAGAGGCATGTTTATCAACATTCGCATTCAGAAATACACAATCCACAATATGAACTTCCAAAGTTTTATTTATGCCTAGAGATCTCACATGGGATCAGGGCTCTGCTTTGCAGGGGCGGGGGGAGGCTATAAAGTCATAGCAACAGGCAGGGCTTTTGAGGTTGGCTGGTTGTTGGGGGTTTTTTTAATTAAATAGCAGGTACCATTCAGGCAGGACTTGATCTGAGTTGCATGACCGTGAAGAAGTGAGGGCAGCAATTCTTGAAGACCAGCTCTTACAAGCAGTCCTGGTTCCTCAGGAGTTGAAAGCAGCAATGCTGATTTACAGCAGCTGTAATACAAATACTTATTTTCTGTCCAGGGGAGCTCTGTTTACCTCAGTTATAAATTGTTATAACTTATAGTAGTTAAAAACCGTTAGTAAATAAGCAGCATCCACTTACTCTTTGCCCTAGGGAAGATGAAGAGCCTCAGCTGAACATGACAGACGGTAAATGCTGAACTCTGCCCTGTGGCAAATTGTTTGAAGTAGCATATACTTGTGTATGGATCAGCCTCTGGCCAAGAGAGTCTACTATGGGCAGGTACAGTAAGGATAAATGAAAACAGGGGTGATTGGATTACTCTTCTGGTGGTTGTTGCTTCTTCACATTGGCCTCAATGCTCGGGGCTGCTGAGTTACACGGCCATCTAGCGCCATTCACAGGAAACTAACAGGGTCACTTTTTGCATTCGTGGGTCACTTGCAAAGGGCTGTGGGGATTTTCCATAGCTTTTGATCCAGCTTTGGAGAGAATGGCTTCCTCATCTGTGCATATCCCCAGTGGAAAGGGGAGTTCAGAGGCATGTGATACTGCTGGAAATTCTCAGCCAGCTCTAAACCAGGCTGCAGCAGCATGACAGCAACCTCACGACTTAGCTAATCAACTCCTCCTACCCAGCAAGGTCTGTGGCTTGGTAACGTGCTCTGGCAGTCACAGAGCATTTGGCTACTGACAGCACAGGCAGGGCAAGCTGACCTCTCCTGTGTGTACCGCGTAAATAAACCAGGCAAAGACCCTCAGGGCTGGGGGACAGGGAGGGCAGGTCTGAGGGAAAATATTGCCCTCTCACGTATGTATGACTCATCACGCAAGGGCATAGTTCCCATTGTTCCTTTGTTCCCATCATCAGCCAGGAGGTTACAGATTGGCCCTAGGTGGATTATTCAAAATGGTCCCAAGCACAGAAATTATTTTCCAGCCAAGGATAGGAGCAATGCAAAGATCAAAGCATCAGGGCCTGCAAGCACAGAGGTTGAGCAATACAAATGCAAAAAAAGAGTAAGTTGGAAGTATGCTGAAAGGATGACAGACCCGAAATGAAGGTGAAATTCCCCCTTCCAACTGCCAGCCTTAAGCAGATTAAATCTGAGCTCATCAGAGAAATTATTATAGAGAAAGTGGGGGTAGGTGAGTGCTAGGCAAGAAGACGGGGATGAGGAAGGGGGGGTCAGCTGGGGACCCCCTCCCTCCATCAAACCACGCAGCTGCTGAGGGATTCACAGGCAATTACCAGTTCCCATGGCAACCAGTGCCTGCTTAGCTGAAGGCCTCAGTTGCCTCTCTGACCTATATTCAGCTGACTTAGGATCCCATGCTGCTCTGGGTACCTGCCCTGGGGAAAAGAGGTGCTCAGAGGAAATATGTTAGTGCAGCACTGGCGGGGGCAGCGTGCTGAGAGGCTTGATCAAAGGTCCAGGCTGTCCCCATTCAATTATCTTCCTGGGCCTGGTTCTTCTGCACCTCAGGCCTGCCATGTACAGGTTAACATCCTTAATATGCAAAATTCTGCATTGCTCACACCAGGGCATTGTGAACTTGCTTTCCATTAGCAAAGAACTCTCAAACAGCAGTCAAGCTCCAAGCTGAAGGTGAAGTGATGATTAGCTGCTCCCTCCTCACAGGAAGGGCCCTCCTGTCTGTAAGTCTCATCTTCCAGACAGATGCTCAGGTTACTCCAGAAGAGCAGAGCTGCTGAAATTTTGAGTGACTAAGCATGTTGTGTGGGGATCTACGAACACAATGATTCTGCTGGACCCCAAAGTCATTTGGCAGCAAAGTTCCTTCCTTCCACGAGCATTCACTGGTTTAAACCACTAATGAAACTCTGCATCAAACATAAGATAACATAAGATGCAGAGCCGGCCCTGCTCCGCTCTGAGATGTGTTTAACCTAGAGGATCAGTGAGAAGCAGCAAAGATGGGCTCTGCAGATGAACTTTGCCAGACTTCGGGATGATGCTTTGATCTGGAAGTATGCCTCATGTCCAGCTTTAACTATGAGATGCTTTAACTATGAGATTAACTATGGGAACAGGATGAAGACATCGGGTTGACAACAGAGCAACCAAATGACAGTGTAGCAAGGTGACGGCAACAGCCATCACACAAACCGGATATTTTCCTCTGCCCTTCAGTGTCTCTTCTGCTCCAAGCAGAGCCTTATGTAGTTGTATGGAGGTTGCAGTTATGTGGCCAGCGCACAAAGGACAGGTGCAATGGAAGTTCAAGAAGCTGAAGACCAAACTGATAAGACAAGTACTCACTCTTTCACAAAATTGTGCAGCTGCTGCCGGACTGACCTCTGAGCCTGATCAAACAGGATCTGAAAGAAAAGAGAGGGAAAAGAACATCACATAATTTTGCAACATGGAAACGTTGAGGAGTCAGAATACCCATGAATGCTCTCTAGGATCTCAGAATTACTCCAGGGGTGAGTCCACTACTTCATGTGTGTCATAATGGATAATAACATTTTCTGTAGCTGCAGCACTCCCTTACGCGCACAGAATTCCTGCACTGCAGGTTCCACAGCCTGTGCCAGGGCTCTGAATATCCCAGAGACCTACACCACCAACACCCCTTCAGAGGAGGAGTGCTTGTAGGAGCAGTTGCCTCATAGTCCCCGCTCTGAGCTCTCTCCTGAGCCTCAGACTTCTCATTTTGCCAGAGGAGGGCACTGTCACCTCAGCATTACACCACTTAAGGAAGGCGATGGGAACGATCGCTGAAAGCACATCACAGCCAGCCACACCCTGGTGAACATGGGTGAGAGGTCCAAGCATACAGCATACGGAGATTCAGTTCATACAAGTCTTTTAATTTTTACTCTCCTGTCTCTGACAAAAAAACGGTCCCAAGACCATTACTCCACACCCTCTGCCCATCTCCTCTCCAGCCCTCTCCATCTTCAAGAGATGTTCTCCCCCTACTCTCTGCTAGGTGCCAGAGAGTGGTGTCTGCTCAGCTCCCTCCCATCCATCTCTGATAGGCACGATTACAAATAACTCTGTATTTCAGACATGCCTTGGGATGACACAGCATTTTGGCTAATTGGGACCAGATGGGCAGAGGCTCCCAGACCACATAGCAACTCTAGCAGGAAATACACATCATCCCGGGGTTATAGAGAAAAGCCATTGGCCACGCTGCATCTAGCAAGAGTGGCCCACAAAGAATGGACAGGGACCCCATTTCATTCTATCATCAGGAACACAAGGCTTGGGCACTGACCCAAAGCTTAATGATACCCTGAAACATCACAGTGCTGGGGTCTGGCATGAGTAATCCTGGCTCATTTGCTCCAATTTAACAATGTGTCCCGAGCAGCTGAATTCACCTGGAGTCCTGGAACACACAATGGTAACTGCCTGTCTTCCTGAGGGTGCAGTCACCAGGAGCAGTGCTTCCCAGCGTAGCATTCGGCCTCACTTTCCCTCCTGAAATGACCCAAGCCCTCTCAGAGGAGGCTGCCTGAGCTCACGGAGTGTGAGGGACTGTGAGGGACTGTTCTCAACCAGGGAGTGTGAGGCCAACACTGGACTTTGTCAAGGCACCTTCTCTCAGCAAGCAGACTGTATGAAGCCATTTGGATTAAAACAAACAGCTTTTTCTAGGTCACTTCCCCCCCCCCCCCCCCTTCTTTGTGGCAAGCTTGGATTTGCAGTGGGAGTTTTTTTGGACAGCTTCCCTTGACACCCCACCCACCATCCCTCCACCTTCTCCACTTCGCTACCCAGTTCAGGTAAAACCCAGAAGTAGTTAGCACCTCTGGCTTTTACCAAGAGGCAGGAACCGTCATCTTATATCAGATCATTTACAGTGCAAAATTGCTGACTTTGCCTAAAGCAGCAGCTTTTTGAGAGGAGGTAGTGGGTTAACCTTGCCTGGCTGCCAGGTGCCCACCAAGCCGCTCTTTCACAACACCTCCTCAGCAAGGCAAGGATAGAAAATAAGATGAAAAAGCTCACAGGTTGATGTAAGCACAGGGAGATCACTCACCAGTTACCATCACAAGCGAAACTGACTTGATTTGGGGAATATTGATTTAATAAATTCACAATTAAAAATAGAAGACAGTGACATACAAGAACAAAACTAAAACCACCTCCCTCCATGGAAGCACGACCCACATTCGCAGCTTGAGCAGTGCTCTGTCCAAGGCACTAAGATCTTGGCGGGCACTGCAGAGATCTGACATGCGACACACGCTCTGACGTGGTCACAAGCTTTAACCTTCTCACGCCCCGTAGTAATCTGCTAGCAAAACCTCTCTGGTTCACTCCTGACCCTTCCTTCCAGTGCCAGCAGACTCACACCAACACAGATGTCCTCCCCACCTAACATCTCCCACGAGAAGATAAGCAAATCGTGCTTTTGACATGACACAGGTGTACTACTCCAAACAGAATGCAAAGCACTCTGCGCAGAAGCAGCAGCCTTGGCTGCAGAGCCTCAAACACATTCATTATATGTATAGCTGCAGCCAAGGACAAAGCAAGAAACTTGCCAGGACCGGCTGAGTGTAAACAGCCATGAACGGCCTCTAAATACGAACAGATGCAAAGCAAAGGGGAAAGAAAGAAAACCAAGACCACCCAGCTTTGTGTTTTTACCAATGTAAATTATTTACTGCTCTTGGTGTGCATTCGCTCTCTCCAACGGCACTGCATTGGCCTGCAACTTTTCCCATGGAGCAGCTTCCCCAAGTGATGTTTGGGCATTGACAGTGCTTCCCTCCACTCATGATACCACGCAGTCACAAGCAGTGAGAAAGCCATCTGTTCCCCACCTGCACCTACATCTGGAAGGTTTCCATCATTGGTTTCTGCCAGGATGACACATTTGCTTAGGATCAGGGAAAGGAAAGGACGCTACTAAGTCACACCCAGGACTGCAGACAAGTACCTGGGACATTCCAGGGAAGAATGGATCCCAGGGTATGTAAATCAAACCACACAGCTATGGAACAGGGCCTCCTCTGCTTGATAAATAACAAATCTGGGCTACACAAAGCTACAATGTAGATGGGAACCGGTGTGACTGAAGGGCTTCACAGAAACACAGGCTATTCCCTGTTGCATGGTGACAAGCAGATACCACACTAGGCAATGCTAGTGTGGAGCGCCTACATCCACCTTGCCATTCCTGCCTGGGAAATTCAGCTCCCGGCTGGTGCCCTAGGGTACCGCGTGGAAAGAAGCAAGCAAAAATCCGCTGAGCACTCAGCAGGCAGGACAAACAGAGCAAGGTCCCAGGTCAGGCAGGTCACCCTGGAAGCAGGGTACTGCCCTTGCCCTTCTGCAGCAGTCAGAAAGGCTCTGCACACCAGTGTCTGGCTGGAAAAGGGACAGATGCTTTGAAGAGGGCAAGTGAAGCATTTACAGAAGGCCTTTATAAGGTGTATAGCAGGGAGGCAGCCTCCCAGCAGGGCGCTTCCAGGCCTACGTGCAATGCTCTTCTCCTGCCACAGCACAGGCTTGTTCGCAGGCTGCCTAGGAGAAAGAAAACTAAGGATTCAGTCCAGGTCTACAAACAGGAGCTCATAAAACTGCTCCTTACTGAAGCTGTTTATTGAGGGAATTGAACTCGTGGTGATCACATAGGCAGTGTCCCTATGCCTGCAGTACAGGCACATTTCTATATGGCATTTTAATTTAAATATATCTGTATCAGAACTGCACACGTGAGGAAGACAAGCCATACACATCCATTTCCTGCTCTGTAAATACAGATGGTGCCCTTCCTTCCAGTCTGCACTGGTTCATACAGAGCAAGTCTGGGACACGGATTGCCAAGTGGTTTGTGAGGGGGTACCAAGTAATGACCATGCCTTTCCTGCCAGCAGCATCTCTGCTGAGAAACATCCTACGATAACAGCATTACTTTTATTGCTTCTTTATTAATCTTGCCAGGCAAGACCACCAGAGGAATATTTTCAAGTGGGTCCTCCATTCAATTTTCAACACAAAATAGAGTTTTAAAAGCTAGAGTTTCAAATATAAAATCATCCCTTGGCTTTTTCTCCTTTCCCGGATGTACTTGGAACAAATCATTTGTTCTAAAATTTTCCAGACCAAATATCACCCCACCCTCTCTCTTAGCTTCCACCAAGACATGAGAAGTCCAGCCTATGACTCACACACATCTGTGCCTGAGGAGAGTCAGCATGAAAGAAGGGAGTTAACAGCTCTCACCCAGCAGCAGCAAAAGGCTAGATCCTACATTCCACTTTCCCAGCATGGGCTTCTGAGGCAGCAGGATAAATCCAAACCTGTGTTTGACAGGGGCTTAGGAATTTCATGCCCCCAAGAAATGAAAGTAAGTTCAGTGATCCAGGATGTTATTCCTGGAACTGCAAGCCTAAAAATCAAGATACAGGACAACAGAGTTCCAAAGGGATGCCACTGCTACAGCACTCCCACAGGACAAGAGATCCCACCAGGCCCCAAAGCAAAGCAGAAGCTAAAAAGAACTGAAATTGCCTGGCTGCGGACTGCTTCTCTCAGCACTTACAGGCACAAAGTTCAGAAGTAGGACCATGACAGCTGCACGTGGGAATCATGCTTGAGTAGAGATTAAAGGTAGATGATGGCATTTGTGGTGGGAATTTGTGAGGGAGCAGCAGAAGCCATTACACCAGGAGCAGAGCAGGGATAATGCAGCTGGCAGGGCAGGGGCCCCACCGGCCAAGGCTCCACCACACCAAGAAAGCAGGGCAGGTCCAGAGATGGTGGCCGCATTCAACCAAGACCCCAGATCATCATCATCAGGTAAGTTTGTAGTCATCAGGCTGGTCCGAGGCCAAGCTAGGAACTTGGTCCATGTATCAGGGTCAGGCCTAGAGATTGCCAGGCAGATCCATGGTGACAAGACAGGCCCAGCATCAAGCTAGAAAAATCAGTCTGTAAGTTGAGAGCACCAAGGTCCATAGCTGGGTACTGCTGTAGCTGTGCTAGAGACCTGTGCTCTTACAACACAGCTCTAACCAAGCCTAAGGGCCCCAGGTGGAGCTTAAATGGACTGCTGGTGTCCACGGGTGGAGGGTGTGGGCCGAGGCCCCAGGTGAAGCTGGCCAGGGCCATTAAGGTCTTTTAGTGCACTGAAAGCCACAGCCAGAGATTAAATCAAACCAATCAGCCATTCTGCAACAACTGGACCCAGCTGATGAGATGGAGGGTGTGGAGCTTCCTCTGCAGCTGCCTGACACATGGAAAAAGGCAGCTCTCCCTTCTCCAGCTCCGCCAATTCACCACCCCAGCCACAGCAGTCATGGGCTGGATGAGTCATGTCTTTGCACTTATCTCCCTTATGGCCAGTCTGGAGGCCTCGTTCTCACCAATGACCCTAGAAACAGTCTGGGGACTGGTTTATGTTGCTTTTAAATGAGGGTTGGTTGTCTGGTGGCCTGGGAATTGGAGTCTGATCCTTTTATCCAGTCTCAGGAATCCTGTCCCATCAGCAGCCTCCCAAACTGGGGGCACAGGAGTGTGTCTGTGAGAGAGGGAGGCAGCTACATGGGGATGCAGAGCAGGTACAGGGCTGCCCAGGCATGATTTTCTTGGCTATCTCTGAGCATCTGCTGGGGAACAAAAGTGACCCCTGCCCCAGTCTGGCCTGCAGAAGGTGATCATCCATAATCTTTACCCCAGCTTTCCTGTCAGACACCTGGCTCCCCAAAGATGTCTGGTAAGCCCCTTCTCAAACATGACGCTGGTAGGACTGCAGTGGCTTTGGCAGTCTGTCCTGGCCTCTCCGCCTCTTCTCTTCAACTACCTGTCCCACTGCAGAGCTGTGAAGAGGTTTTCCAAGACCCGGGCACTTACTTGTTCTATGGCATGTGTATCCAAGCTGAGGTCAGGGTGTGCCTGACAGAGCTCTAGAAAGATCATGTAAATACCACCAAAGCTGCTCAAATAACAAACTCAACAATGACAGCATACTTTTCCCTGATGTCATATTCCCACAGTTTACTTCTCTTCCATTGTAGCTTCTAGCAGCTGAATATAGTAACCTAAGGGGCAGGAGGGCCAGGCAGAATTCAAGCATCCTTTCTTTGGCAGGAGATGCTTAAATTACATTTATTCCTGTCTGGCTATACAACTTGGTCCTACATTTCTTGAGCAACGTCTCACCAGATAAATGCCACCCATGAACCACATTCTATCTATGCCTTTGTAATACACCTCACTTGAGGATTTGTGCTCCAGAAAGCAAGCTGACAGCACTACTTCTATTACCTGTTGGATGTCAACACAGTCTAAGCCTAACTTCTGAATCAAGCTGAAGTTGAGTCTCTTTCACAAAAAGCTCAAGAGCTCCAGTCTGTGCTTAGGTCAAAGGACATTCGTTCCTGCCCCTTACATATTATGGAAGCTGCTTCTCTCCCCTAACTAGAAAGCAGACATCCTAAGATAAACTAGACACTGTCAAAAGCCTAGTCTTTCTGAAACCCAGAATGCAGCACTGAGCTCGTGCTAACTGCTAGACTGCTATCAAACGTAAAGGGCAGCAGCTCACTGAAGTCTTTTGGACCAGTATAATGTCATTGCAGTAGGACACATTGGCAAAAACTGTGAAGCCATGAGGTGACAGAAGACATCTCCCCTGTCAGATGGCAATTCTGCATCCACAAAATGATACCCCTCACTGTGGTAGCTTAATGCACCTGGACCCTTCCCAAGTGCTGTCAGAAAATGCAGGTGGTCCACCCAACCCTGTGGAGAATACACAGCTTGGAAGCACCCTCCACTTTCACTTCTTTCTTCCTTCCCCCTGAACTCCACCACTATCCTCCACGCATGACATCTGCCATCTGCCTCACTGACTCATCACAGCTTGGGTGGCTTTTTCTTCTTGTCAGCAGGAAATGCTTCCTGGCTCGCTCAGCATAGCTAAATCTCCCCTGCAAGCTGCTACTGCTGCTGCTGGAGGACTCCTGTGACGTAGCGACAACGATTTATGGCAGGCAGGAAAGCTTAGGACTTAATGAAGCTCAACACAGCGCTGCCTGGAGTAGTACTGAGGACAGCAATGTTAATGTTACATCTTCTGGGCTGGAAAATACCTGGTGCTGCTGAAAATACACTTAAGGGGCTCAGCTGGAATAATCCTATCACAACAGCATTTTCACTTGCATCCTTTCTACTTTTCTTATATTTCTGATCACACAGAGCAAGGGAACTGCATGGGAAAGAGCCCTGATGTCTAAATGTGACAAGGTTGTGCTGCAGATCCTGGAATTTCCTTCCAAGACATGTGTAGGGCAATAGGCTGGTGGGAAAACTGCCTCCCGTTCTTTGAGAGAGACAGGGATTATTGCATCCTGCATCCACTGCCTCTTCCCTTGTATAACCTGGAGCCTCCCCTTCCCTAGTTCCTAGGAAGTGGATGCTGACAGCTTTGAACTATCTATAAATTGTACATCTCTTAATCTGGCAGCTAGTCAGCACCAAGAGGTTGGCATGGAGCATAGCCAGTTGTGTCTGCTTTAAAAGTCTATGGAGGGGATTACTCTGCCTTCACCAGTGCTGATTAGGTACATGACTGCACTAGAGAACTGCACCTAAAAGCAGCACAGGGAACTCTGACCTAATCAGAAGTTTTTGGGGAAAAAAAAATCCACTTCAAGTCTAGGGTTTAACAGTCTTTGGCAAGGGGGTGAAAAAAGCCATGGGAGCTCCCACACTGCTGTATTTCCAAACACCATTGCCTAGTGTCAGGGTAAACCCAGTAGCCCATAATCGTCAGCTATTGCTCAAGAACTGATGGCAACATTATGCTGCTTTACCTGTGGGGATACCTTGTTCACTCATGTAGTTAATTACATTCATCAGATTCTGTAAAAAGAGGGAAAGGTTATCTTCTCCCATATAATGGTCTGGCAGATTGCTATGCCTTTCAACCTGTTTGTGTTTTAGGGAGGGTGATGAGGAGGAAGGAAGGAGGCAAGCAAACGCACAGGTTTTGGAGCCAGCAGCACAGCATCTGCCTGCAGACAAGCAAGGAGCATTTCCAGTAGAGAAGAGCTTGGCAAGCCACAGTCAAAACGTATTCACTCCAGTGTGGTACGTAGTGAGGAGGAGGGGTCACAGGGGAGACTTCAGGCCCTCGAGCAAAATTCCAGTTCATGCCACTCAGGCTCATGTGAAAGGAAATGGTTCACTCCGGAGAGCTGCGCAGGAAGGTTGCTGCAAGGCTCTGGCATCCCAGCCCGCCACCCTCTGCTCTGAAGTCTCACAGAGGAAGCTGCAAACTTGCTCCCTGTCATGGATCACGCACCTCTAAGCAGTGCACGGAAGCTCGTCTGATGAGGCAATGTGATACAGCCTCCTTCAGACAGTTCAGCTGTGCCCCATGCTGCAAAGACTGCCTTCCCACGGAACGGGCAGGGGAGTGCCTGCAGGATGTCAGCTCCCTCTGTGTTGAGGCAAAGGCTCCTGGCAGGTCGGGGAGTGACAGAACAGTACAGATAATGGGGCAGACCATAACATTTATCGAACGGAAGTGCTCCGGGATATTTAAGTGTTTACACAGTGAGGGGAAGACCCTCTCACTCCCTCAGGATCTCAGGTACAAGGAATTTTTCAGCCGTAAGATTTCATTTTCACTCAGGGGTAGGAAGTGCAAGCTAATGCTGCAAAGTGTCCAAGTGCCTCAGTTTCACTGAGTCCAGGGGTACCTGGAGAACTAAATACCTCTAAGACCCTGCACGACTGCCCTGCTTGTGTAGAGAGCCAATTACCCTAAAAACGGTACTTTTACAAGTACTGGAGGCAATAGCTGATGCTTTTAAATCCTCAGCACAACTGACAGGACTCCTAGAGTCAATAGGGAAAGGTGGGGCATTTTGGTTTTGGAACATGGGGAGGAGTCACAGTCATTTCTCATCAGGTATTTTCCTCCTGAATGAACTGAAATTTTGGGTCTAGGATGCCTTAAACTGGGGACGTACACACTGCCATGATTGTTAGGAGAGGGAAGTGACAGCCCCCTAAAGCAAAATGCAATATTCATCCAGACACAGCACAGCCACTACGAGAAACACATGCACAGCATCCCGCCTTGAATCTGACTCCGAGGTGACACAGCAGCCAGCAGCGCCTTCAGCTCTTCTGCTGTTGCTGCTATCGACATCTGCAGCTCCAGTGATGCCTCAAGAGGTCAGCATTGTAGCATCAGCAGGAATCTCTTTGTCAAGCCACTAAGCATGTTTCTGAACAGGATATCCGAGGGAGCCAACTGCCCAAGACGTTGGAAGGCCATTTTCCTTAGAGCAGCAAGCACAATCAGCCTCCCAGCTAAGCAGTTGGCATGTTACAGAAACACGTCCTCCGGGGCTGATAGGGCAGTGCCATTCTCCAGCTCACTAGTCAAATCAAACACAACCAGCTAGCGACATTAGTTACTTGACCTCTTACTCAATCATCATTGCCTACATCAGTTTGTCTGAGCCATCGAACCTTTCCTGTCTCCCCTACAAAGCCATTCCCAGTAAAACAGCTGCCCAAGCAAGCCATGTCAGGCAGTCAGCATGATCAGCCAAAGCCAGGAGCCCAAACTTCTTAAATACTTAAAGAGGAGAGGCAGTCACCTCCAGAGTACAGTTCAGGGAAGCCTTGGGCCATAGCTTCATGAAACTTTTCAGCCAGCACAGGCTAGTGCTGCAGTCAAGAGTTCGCTGTGTCTGTGTGGTTGCATTGTGAAACGGCTCTAACTAGCTAGTTAACCCAGCTAGTTTGGACACAGACCAGTGCCCTCTGCAGCTGTATGACCCCCTGAGCCAGCACTGGGGAGGGATGACAAGGCTGCTGGAAAAAGCTAAACATGGAGAGAAGGCAAGAGGGGTGGCAGGACTGCCTCCCTCCACAGTGCAGCTAGTCTGTGCTGGCTGGAAGAGGTCATGAAGTGGCTTAGACTAAAGCACCTCCTGAGGGAACCCAGTCTCCTAACCGGGAACTAACCCAGGAGGTGTGAGTGCTTTCTGCATTTGGTTCTGCAAGGGTCAAACAGCTTTATAACGTGGTTGCTTTGCTTTCTCTCACCAAGCCAAAGCAAGAAGCACAGATCTGAATGGGGAAGGGACAACGCAGAATTGCTGCCTGCGCTGTTTGCTAAGCAGCTTGTTGGCTGCGGTTGAAATCTGCCACAGACACTGCTCCTCATGGAGCAGTGCTGCTCTCTCACAGTAGGTCTTACTCAAATTTCATTGTCAGACAGGGGCCCAACGCTATTTCCAGTTATATCAGTGTAATCTCCTAGAAGTCTGTGTGGCTGAACAGAATTTGAATCCCAGCACCTTTAATCTCAGTATTAAACCTGTCTTCTTTTCCCCATCTGTCCACCCCTCCTTGGTTTCATCTCTTTCTACAGTTTGGGAAAAAAATTCCATTACCTGAGGTGTTGATTCATCTTTCTGACAAACCTGTTATTTACCTGGCATGAATTAGCAGAGCTTCTGTTAGTCGTTAGTCTGTGTGTCCTCCCAATAGCCCCTCAGAGACAGGAAAGCCCT
Organism: Phalacrocorax aristotelis; assembly: GCF_949628215.1. NCBI lineage: Eukaryota > Metazoa > Chordata > Aves > Suliformes > Phalacrocoracidae > Phalacrocorax > Phalacrocorax aristotelis. Next base: position 6,443,737 of record NC_134294.1, read on the forward strand.
TGAAATGCCTTTTGCAGTTATGGAAGCTGAGACACAAATGTACAATAGACCAGATCCATAAAGGCATTGAGGTTTCTAACTCCTATGCATGCTTTGACATGAGTAAGGCATTAGCCCAAATACACGTGGCTAAGAGCACAAAAAAAGGCAGAGGACATTGATTCCAGCTCTTCTGAATCCAACTCTCTCTTTTGGCGTCTGTCCTCTAAGGCTGCTTTGATATTTTTTCCTCCCTGTGCGTTAAAAGGAAGGTGGGAATGCTCTGGAGCTCAGTATGTTCATCTTCTACACTCAAGTGGGTTTTATGTTTGGATTTTGCTGAACTAGAATCAGGACATCTCCAGGCCCCATGCTTGAGCAATAAAATTTTAGAACAAGCTTTTCCGAGTGATTTTTTTGGGGATATTTTCCCTTCTTTTTAACTTGTTCCAGTTGTACATACTGTCCTGGCCACATTCCTAGAGTAAGCACTGACAACTGTTTCATAGCTGAGATCCTCAGACACGGATGAGCCAAGATACACATACACACACACGCACAGGCACACACAAAGGAGACAGCAGAAGGCACTAAAAATAACCCAGCTAACTGAACAACCGTCAGAGAGGGCTCAAGATGCAGCAGTCGTTCCAAAGCCATTTCCTGGAGAGGGACTCACACTGCTGTGCACCAAGGGAGGAGGGTGCTCTCCAAAGGCTGGGGGGAGGGAGGATTTAAGCACTGTTTCCCCTCATGCGTGCAGCTGGTGGTAGGGAAATACTGCCTTTTACAACCCCTGAGTCACGCGTAGTGGGGAGCTCACCCCTGCTGAACAGGGTGGGGTGCATGGGAAGAGCTATACCACGTCAGCTGGGGATCTGACAGCTCTGGGAAGGGTCCTTCTGCTTATTAGTTGGCTGAGGCAAGAGCAATCCCAGAAGTGCCACTTCTGGCAGAGACCAGGGACCGAGGGGAAGCTGCACAGCTGGCGTAGCGGAGCTTGCAGACAGTATTCTGCATCTAGAGGTTTCTGGCTGGGACTGCTTCCTCATGGCTGGGCTGCACGCGCTCCTCAGCCCAGCCCCTATCAGCGCAGCTGCGATGTGATCCCTGGGAATGAAGGGGTAGCTTCTCAGGGGTTTGTATGCTCCTTGGCAGAAAGGCCTTACATTTTCAGAGGGAACTCGAGCAGCATCAAAAAATCAGGGCTTGACTTTCTCTGCTTTGACACAAACGTACCTTTTCTCCGATGCTCACACTCGTTTATTCACTCTCTCCCCACCAACGTTGCTGTACAGCTGTTTGACTGTTCCCAAATACTAAGTCCTAGGAGAGCTGCATGTGCCGTGCCTCTTTTCCCCAACATTTTTTACTAGGAAACAGTCTTCCCACCTGCTTCATGAAATAATTAAATGGACTTGATACAGCTTCTTCTCCAGCTGCACGTGGTTAACTTGCATCCCAAAAGCAAGCATCATCCCTAATGTACTTTGACAGGGGCACCGTGGTATAAAAGTGGGTCAGTCCAGTGCTGATACCCTGAAGCTTCCTTCACTTGTGCTTTAAGCTCCTACTGAGTTACAAACTTAAAATTGTGTGTCTGGCATGGAGCCACAAAGCATGAAGCAACTTCCTCTTCTATGAGGTTTACAGATGCTGTGGCTGGATGTTTGGGATGGAGAAAGGGCAGATTCTCACTCCCTGGGCTCTGTTAGTGAGATACAGTCAGCTCAGGAGAATAGCCATTGTCTGGGCATTTCCCTCCTTTCATCTCAGTGTAGCATTAATACGTCCTGTGTTATCCTTAAACACAGAGCTGCACACAACTCGCTGAGTCTGCTCCCAGCATCAGCTGAGCAATGCAGTCCTTTCAGTTTGATCCATTCACAGCCTTGCCAGTGTCCTAATGTCGCAAATTTGAATACTAAGCTTCAAAGCGTATTCCAAATCTGAGTTGTCAGAGCTCCTCAGGTCCCTGTCGGTCCTCACTGCAAAACCCATGCCTTCCATAAAGAAGAACAAGGCACCTGCAGTGCGGGACCTTTGCAAGCTCTCCTCGTCCTTTGATGAAGGGGTCTTTAACCTCACCCTTCTACATATTCGCGTACATCTCTGATTTGAAATGAGCCAAAAGGCACCCATGCAACAGTGCACACCCTTTCACTAAGCAGCACCTCCTCTGCAAGCCTGTGGATACCCCATTTCCTAGCGTACATGATGCATCAAGACAGATCATTGTGAGTACACAGACTCACAGCTCATCCAACTCAATATTGTTGCAAGGGGCAACAATAACTCCCAACCCCTTGTTGCTCTCTTGGCTACACACGTGCAGGGCCTGGAACCTGAAAGACACTCCCTTCATGGACCCCACCTTTGCACTGTGTCAAGTATGCCAAGCCCAGGAGACCATTAATCAGTGCCTTGAGAAAGGGGTGGCCATCGGCACACAAAATGACAAGAGAAAGCGGCATCTTACCATGTGATAGTTAATCATTTCCTGCAGACTGTCTCCAAATTTGTCTAGGCACTCCTGAAAAAAAAGGTAAAGAGAACTGGCAGTGAATAGAAGCAGCTGCCCTTCATTCCCAGGGGTTCGATGGCTGAGAGACTCTCATTAAGCCACTGAGGAGACACTCTGTCATTTGGCAAGAAGGCGTTTCAAAGATGTCTGACACTGAAGTCACAGGCTGCCTTGGCCTTTCCAGTTCAGTGCTGAAATCAACATGTCAGTTGTCACTTATGTAGTCTGGTTACCCGCCCTTCCCAAATAACTGATGCCTACTGATCCAACGACCTTGCCAGCACTGTGGCTTCTTAGAAGTCCATGAATCTCACTCTGATCTTTCAGCATTGCATTATCAGATGGTCTCTACATTCCTCCAAAAATAAAATCTCATACTAAATGGCTACTTAAACAGAATCAGGGTCTTGGATATATGGTCCGTATACAGCATCAGGAAGCTTAACGCTCCGCAGCCCTCCCTGCATCCCATGCTCCATCCCACAGGATGACTTACCGAAATCATTTCATCCTTCTTGCACTGCTGTGACAAGTCCCGGACTCCGCTGACAAAGTGCTTGTTCGTGGTGATGTAGGCTTTGCCCGCTTCAATCATCCCACTGCATAGCTTTACCAGCTGCACAAGGAGAGAGGTGTGAGCGGAGAGGCAGCTGAGCGCATCAAACTGAATTGCAGCCAGGCTGGTTTTAATCAAACCAACACCGCAGCCCAAGACCTTTAGAACAGGATGCCTTCCACGTTCCCGGTGCGGCTGCACTAGCAACCCTTACTGCACGTGGCAGAAACACGGATGGAAATCGCACTTCTCAGGGTATGTCATGCTGTCAACATTTCACTTGTCACTTAAGAATAGCAGTTCCAGGCTATCCCCTGAGGACAGACGAATCAGGGCAGCCCATTTTTTCCGGTGGATTTCTACTGTTCATTCTACCCTGAGGCACCAGAACTGCTATAAAAGGAACCTGATCACACAGATTGACTGGGGAGAGATAAGACTCCTTGGTGCTGGGTGGAAGTGATAAGCTGTCTAGAATCTCCCTGCTGGGAGCATGCTGCTCTTTGGGATTGTGGAGCCTCAGAGCCCTGCTGGCTGTTCTGTATACTCGTAGAGACTTGTCTTGTGGTTACCTTGGAATGAAGGGGAGCCAGCATTCAGCAGCCTGATGGGGTTTTTATCACATTTTCCTTAAACCAACTGCCCTGGACTGCCTAAGCCATGTCTGCTGTGTGCAGCCAGTGAAAATCTATGTTCCCTCACACACAGGTTAAATCATCAAAATTGTAGATAACTATGAATCAATTCCCCCTAATCTGCAGCCCAAGAAAACTTTGCTGGTGCTCTTTGGGGTATTACAGCATATACCTCAGGACTGCCTGTGACTTGGTGCAATCTTTCTGATGGACCTGGAAGGAGCTTCATTCGGAGAAACGTTAACGACGTTAAGCAAGCTACACGTGCTCCGATTCCCATCACCAGCCTTCTCATAGTGCAGTTACCAGTGAAGTTACCTGGAACTTGCAGCAAAATAGGGTGGCTTCCTCACCTGGAATTAGTTTGCTGCAGCACAGGTATATATCTTTAGACAGCCTTTATTAACTTTTGATAATTTAACAGCTGCAGGGAACATTCCCAGGCTTCCGAGCCATAGCAAACTGCCTTAGCATGCCTGGAACAGGCTGTAAAGGCCGGAGCATTACCTTAGCCAGAATTCCTGGCCATTAGCCTACCTCCTTGCAGCCAAAGCTCCTTGTAAAAGTTTACAGTAAACAAGTTAAGATAAATCCATAAACCAAATGCCCAAGAGATTTGCAACAGTAATGGCTGACCAGTGAGCACAATTTTTTAGTTTGTTTGTTGGTTTTTTGGTTTGTTTGTTTGGGTTTTTTTAAATCATTGCTGTTCTAGGCTTTTCAACTAAGTGAAAAACTGTAGCTACTGATAATGAACAACACTTGGAACTGGAGTTTTCCATTCTCAAAATCCAGGAGCCTTTTAGGGATATCAACCTTACTAATGAAAAATGGCTTTGGAAATGTGTCCCCATCAACCAGCTACACCTACAGACTAGGAATGAGTAGCTCTCAAGCTTGGCTTGAGGCCAAAGCCCCACTGAAGCATGGTGTATTGTTTCTGGGCTTGGTGCTTGTTCTATTTATGCAGCCACAAGGCTTTGGGGTCTAATCTATATGCACACACTGCAGAACAAGCTTGCTTGCCTGTCTCCAGTTCTGTATGTCTGAATGGGTAAGTATATATACAGTCACATGTGGTATATCTGTGTATACATAGTATATACAGCCTTCACTCTTTCACACTCACATCCTTTCCTGTCCACACAGTTTGACAGAACAGCATTGGATGCTAGCAGACTTGCACTATCCCATCCAAGGCCAGAGAAGAAAAGCAAACAGATGCAGTTCCTGTCACATCTGGAGCCCAGACGTACAGTAGGGGTTTGGACAGATCCTCTGGAAAGGAAATCCAGCCTATTCTGCAACGTGGCGGTTTCTAGCATACCTCTGTGCAAACACTTGTGGCCAAGGCTTGTTACTAGTAGCTGAAGGCCATTCAGCACAGCACACTCCCAAGGGGAGCAATGATGGCTTTGTAGATGGAGCACAGGACAGAATGAGTGAAATCTCTTTGAAACAGCCCAAATCTCTGGTGTTCCTTTGGATGAATCATTTATACTGCCCTTTACCTCCATTTTAAACAGGTGTTAAAAGGCTAATCATTTATAAAATACGTGCTCAGGGGCACAGTAAAAGGCAGAGAAACAGAGTCAGTCCTTGCCAGCTCACTGCTCTTAAAGAACTAGTCATGCCAGCTGCTTGGGTACCACTGAACAACATTTACACCAAGCCCTAGAAAGGCTGCCCTGGGCATCCATGCAGCTGGTACACAGGAGAGGAGCTGGGCAATCCAAGGCTGATTTATTAGGAATGGGGGTGATGCATCTTGTCCAAAGTTACCCTCAGAGAAGCTAATTTGAACTTCAGTGGCTCTTCAGATGCAAACTCCAGCCTCACCTGCCCTGGACCCAGACCTGATAAGCCTGTTGCTGACTGTGACTGAGCCAGCACTTTGCATGACTGGTCATCTCTGCAGCAGACAGGAAACGATGCACACAGACAGAATAACGTGTCCTCCCGCTTTGCACCTCCAGAACAGCACCCCATAACTGCTGTCAGGGGAAGATAAAAATTGCATGAGACTATCATTTTAATGTGGTCCTCACCCAAAGGAGCTCAAATCAACTTGCAACAAAGCACTGAACAATAACAAGCTGAGAGCCCTGAACAGCTCTTGCACTTCCAGCTCACCCTCCTCGCTCCAGGATTGCTCCTGGCACACCAAGTGCCCGGGACACTGACAGCAATAGTGCTAGAATCAGAGCAAGTTTTGCCCCATGCTTTGTCTTTAGAGCCTTTCCCTCTTCCATAGAGGAAAATAGATAACCTCAATCCCTGTGCAGCTTTCACCAGTGAGACTAGTTAGCTTGTACAGATAACCATTTCAAGCAGCTTGAGTAGTAAATAGGTTTTATAGGACACAGCTTCGCCTAGGGCTTCTGACTTCAACAAAGCTCATTTCTCCATCAGATGCAGGAGTTTTATCCCTTACTAGCTTTGGGAAATCTCGCAGATAAAAAGCCAACAGCTTTTCTGACTTCTCTTCTTCATCTCTCCCTGTTCTCATTTAGAAACAACTTGGCTGATGTCTCAGACATCAGGAGGAGTGGGGGTGGAGAAGCCACCTTCCATCATAAAGCCTCTGACTTAGATCCAAACTGCCAACTGGATGTAAAGACTCACCAGCATAAATGCAAAATTGCCAAACTGGTCCCTGAAAGGATATTTCCAGTGTCAGATTACAGCTGTGGCACATAGCCTGGCTGAATGTCAGACAGCAACCACCATCAGTCTGAATCTGGCCCCTTGTTTACCTGCAAGTGTCTCCTTACATCCCTGAGCTGCCACAGCGATATCTCTGCTGTCTGGACCCACCCTACATAGGTTAATATCACAAGCAAGGTGGTGGAGAGGGGAAACAGCACTGAAATAACTTGCCAGAGCAGCGTCAGTCCCCTAAGATCCAGGAGCAGAACAAGAAGGCCATCATTCAGCATTAGGAGCGCAAGTCTGGACCTCTTGTCCTAACTCCTTTGGCAGTAACAAAGGAGCCTTGACAGGTACCTGTCAGTAGAGGGAGACATGGTCCTGTTGACAAGCCCAGTGTATTACACATTCGGTTCCTGACAGCCTGAGGTGGGCTCAACTTGTTAGAGGTGACTGGTGGGGCCATACTCCTAAGCAGGAACTCATCACTCCCTTTTCAAACCAATGTGCTAAGCTGTCCCATCTTACCTTGTCAAGCTTTGCCTCTATCTCCACCACATCTGTTTCCACTTCATCAATGGTTGCCCTGCAATGACAGCAGCAAAAAGAAACAATTAACTGAATGCTTAAGGTGACTGAGAAAAAAGCCAGAAAGTCCCAGTAAAGATCAGAGGGGCTACGGTGTGTCTGCTGGTGGTGGACAGGAGGAGGGATTCATACTTCCCACTTTGGAGCTTCCTGATGCTATGTAAGCTCAGGACTTACTCAGGAGAAGGACCACACCTCACCAGGAATGAATTCCACAGGACAAGGAAAAGAGATGGAGATTATGCTATTTTCTGTCAGTGTAATGGAGAAATTCAGGTGTGCTGTGGTAGTCATACACAGCAAACTCATTTCGTGGCCTTGTCCTGATTCTGCAAGCTTGTTAATTGGTAGTAATGCTAAGTGACACAGAAATAACCCTTGTTAAACCTTAGCCATCCATTCACATCAGGCACAAATTGCTTACTTCAGTACCACCAAAACCGATTTTCTAGGCTATAACTGTGGCTGAAGTGCAGCCACATGGAGAATTATGTCCTTTGAACCTTAGGAACCATCACTCAAGCAGAAACACGTCTTGGTCCTTTTGTTGCTAAACACCATAAGTCTCTTTCACACACGTGGGGCTTTGCTTGCGTACGGATAAATCTGCTCCATAATTATCGGATCTGTTTTCTTTCCACGTCACTGGACAGCTGTGACAGCAAGAGGCTAGTAGAATCCAGCTGCAAAGGTCACCAAGCCTCCCTCACAAAGTGAAATATTAACATGACATCAGCCGTTTGCAAGAGGCATTCCCAGACTGAGGCATGTGGTATGGAATGAGTTTTTTGAGGCCAGAGTCCATCGGTAAGCACTGTACACCTGAGAGCGTTCCCTTGCAGAGCTGCTATATGATGTCTATACATGGGCACTTGTTTCTTTAACCACACACCTGGAAATGTGGTAAGCCTCACGCCACCCTTATGCACCAAGGATATGCAATCCAAATATCACTGCAAGGAGCTTCTTAAGTTTGTGGGCTTGTAATTTAAAAGGTTGGTTCCTGAAATATTACACTCAGGCTTAAAAAAATCCAGCACTGAATATGTGCCAGCTGAAAGAACAGTAAGGGAGAGGTGTGACTTAGAGCTACATGAATCAATACTGCTGTCTCAGAAAAAAGATAGGGCACCCACAAACCAAAGGGAACAGCAAAAGTCCTGAAGAAACCATTAGAGTATGTAGTAACTTTGCCTCTGAGGCTCTTGGTGTCTTCAGTGAATTAATGAACGATGCCAATAGTGACTGTCTTCACTAAGGGACACGCTTCTAAGAGAAGGAAGGATAACTTTAAGCAGAAAGCCCAAAAGGTCACAAAGCTGGGGTCTAAATCTGAATTTCTGCCAAGCTGAGGAAGGGTTCAGGCCAACAGCATAGTACTTGTCTGTACCTTACAAAGATTACACATAACCAAAGTAGCAGAGTACACTCGGTAACATCTATTTGAAGCATTCTTCAATGGGAAATATGTAGAATACCTTACACAGGTGTGTGCAGTCCCCATCTGCAAGCTATGAGACAGTCAACATTTGCTACAATCCTGTGTAATCCAGGTGGTGCAAAGAAGAGAGAGTCTGTCCACACACAGTATTAGAGTAAAACAGAGGACCAAATGTTGTCAGGTCTGTTCCTGGCATCCAGGAGATCTTCAGCAGCTTCAGACAAACACTGCAGGAGGGAGCAGCTTTTGTATGCATGCACACCCTCTAAAGCCTCACGTGGGCTGTGAGCAGCCAGCTGACTGAGACATCCTGCGCAGTACGCTCTGATTAATGACACCAAAGGCCAGGTGATGTCATATGACCGTGGGAACTCCTCTCCCTGCACGCTATGCCTGGCCTTTCCACATATATGTCCTTCAAGAAGGTGGCATGTAACAGATAACAAGGTGGAGCAGAGCAAAGCCCCTTCTGACACCATTGGATCCCAAGAAGCTGGAGCTGGTGGGAGAGCTAGGAGACGTTGACACACCAGCCTGCAAACTAGAAGGCTGCAAAGGCTAAAGAATACATTGGGCGTCACATGAAGAATCAGTGATGGAGAATGACAGATTAGCACCCATCCCCAGCAGACCCTCGATCTTGCCTGTTAACCTTGCTGGAGGAAATGGAAATCAGCTACGCTTTTCCTGCTGGGCTGCCTGATCACTTCGCCCTTGACAATGTTCAATAAAGCAGCTTTTACATCTCAGTTCAGATTAAGATTTGCAATAAGAATTAAGACTCCCCGCCCTAGTGCCTTTTAAAAAGAATTCCCCCTAAGGAGTTGGTTTTCCAAGTCCTAGGCAGTTTGGAAATCTCCAGTCCCTTTTGGCTGCCTTCTCCCAGTAGCCTGTGAGGGAACTCTGAGAAGTAATGAAGTTGCTTTGGAAAAGGAGCACCCAGAAGTACAAGGTGTCTGGGACAGGGATTATCTCTTCTCAAGACTGCACACCACTTAGCACAACAGTGCTCTACGCATCCTGGGGCCTCTGTTAAAACATCAGTACAAAAAGGTTAATCCTTTCTTTGCTCGTGACTTGCTGACGTGAGAGGAAGGTCCTTTCCACTGCCTTGAGACTACAGATGTTTTTACTGACATCCATACAGATACTCGCCGACCAGGAGCACTGGATGCCTCGGCCATGTGACATAGCTTCCTAGTAGCGGCACCAAGCCCTCAAAAAACATTTGCAAGAAATTCTTAGTTGCCTAGAGGCGCTCACTGGGAGTTCCCAGTCACACAACCTAATGCATTGCTGTTTGTGGTCACCTCTGTGATACGAAAGGGCTGAATCACCGGGTTCCTCATGCCCAGGCAAAGCTGGCTCAGCGCAAAAGCCTCCATGTGCTGGCCCCATCCCCACCCTGCAGATGCTGTCAGATATTGCTGGTTGGGGACCCCGTTCTAAACAGCCCAACGCTGCTTCAAGGGAGTTAAACAAAGTCCTGAATCTGAGTGGCTGCAAAGACTGTCTTGCTGAATCTAAATTGGCCGCTTATTCAAGAACTATGATGTAACAGCTGTAACTCTCCTTCAGAGACGACTGTCCTCCCCTTCCAGTGCCCCCTTGTTCCCAGATGACATTAATTCCACGCAGAGAAGTATCTCCTCCATCAATGTCCCTTTCCATTAAAATTCCTTCTAGCCTGTGCTTTCACCGTGCTGCTCCCAACGAGGGAGAGCCGAAGGGGGATGCTGGCCACTTGTGACTCCACTGCTGCCCTTTCCTCATCTGGTTTCTTTTAACAAGTGAGTGTGAAGGAGAAAAAGGGGTAGGTCTGCTGTTCCTAAATATGCTGTGCTGTTCGCCAGCCCTGTGAGCAGCAAGCATGGCAGCCCTACCAATGCGGTGTGAGGAAAGGATGTGTGTCTATTCCCTTCATCCAAGAGCTCCTGATGTCATCTCAGCAAACAATGCTCCCTACGTCTTAACATAAGCTGAACACCAAATCCAGAGGAAACAGGCTAGGTTATTAATCACCTTTATATATTGTAGAGGGCAGCCTGGAATCTGCTTTCATTCAAAAATACCGGATGCAAGAAAATACAACTACTGCCTACAATTGGCTCCTCTACTGCCTGCCATACAAGGTGAAATACGTACTTACAATAAGTTTGCTACCTGCTGAGCACTTTAAATGAAGCACATTTGTTACACCTTCCCTCTCCCCATACACCACTTCTCTCCTCCCAGGCCCTTGATAAATAGAGGGCCCCTTCCCTGCCATGAAGCCCAATGCAAAAGATGGTGAGGCCAGAACTTCAGACACAGATTTCACAGACACCCTCCATGTTAGGAGATATGGTAGCGTGAGCTTGTCGGCTGGACTTGATGATCCTAGAGGTCTCTTCCAACCTTACTGATTCTATGATTCTACAACCTAGAGCCACCCCGAGCAAGCAAAACAGGAGGGCAGCTGAGCACTCTGCTTCTGAATGGAGCAAGCCCTGGGCTGTCTGAAGTTGCAGGAATATAGCATGGCTGCTCAGGAGTGTACCTGATCCCTGGCCTTCTCCTGTACCTCTAAGGAAGCTGACAAGAAACCAGGACAGAGCAGGCAAGGCAGCAAGAAACCATGCATGTTCCAAATAGCCTTTTTCACCAGCAGTTCCTCAAAACTCCAGATAGCCAGAGACTAAATCTACACCTACCATGGTGGGAGCAAGTCTTCGTGTGCAGGTCATATTTGTGTAGGAATTCATTCAAACAACTCCCCAGCAAGGAATACTTTCGTGCAGAGTCCCAAGGCCTGACTTTGCCACAGTCACAGGACTCAGTTTCCCTTATGCAAAGGCAGGTAACTGGTCGCTGCAGGTTTACAAGCAAGTATGATTTTCTGTGATAACAGCAGAAACACCAAGTATCACAGAATCCCAGACTGGCGGGGGCTGGAAGGCACCTCTGGAGCTCATCCCATCCCACCCCCTGCTGGAGCAGGCACTCCCAGAGGAGGGGCACAGGGCCGCATCCAGGTGGGGTGTGAATGTCCCCAGGGAAGGGACCCCACAGCCTCTCTGGGCAGCCTGTGCCCCTGCTCTGGCACCCGCACAGGGAAGGGGTTTTTTCTCATGTTCAGGTGGAACTTCCCGTGTTCCAGCTTGTGCCCGTGGCCCCTTGGCCTGTCATTGGGCACCACTGAGAAGAGCCCAGTCCCATCCTCCTGACACCCACCCTGTAGATATTTATAGGTATTTATGAAATCCCCTCTCAGTCTTCTCTTCTCCAGGCTGAACAAACCCAGGTCTCTCAGCCTTTCCTCATAAGGGAGATGCTCCCCTCCCCTGAGCATCTTCATAGCTCTCCGCTGGCCTTGCTCCAGCAGTTCCCTGTCCTTCCTAAACTGGGGGGCCCACAACTGGACACAGCACTCCAGATGTGGTCTCACCAGGGCAGAGCAGAGGGGGAGGATAACCTCTCTCGCCCTGCTGGCCACACTCCTTTTAATGCATCCCAGGATACTGTTGGCCTTCTTGGCCACAAGGGCACATTGTTGGCTCAGGGTCAGCTTGTTGTCCACCAGCACTGCCAGGTCCTTCTCAACAGAGCTGCTTTCCAGTAGTTCAGCTCCCAACCTGTACTGGTGCGGCGGGTTGTTCCTCCCCAGGGGCAGGACCTTGCACTTGCCCTTGTTGGATTTCATCAGTTCCCCTGGGCCCAGCTCTCCAGCCTGTCCAGGACTCGCTGGATGGCAGCACAGCCTGCTGGTGTGTCAGCTGCTCCTCCCAGCTCGGTATCATCAGCGAACTTGCTGAGGTTACACTCTATCCCATCATCCAGGTCATTAATGAATATGTTGAACAGGACAGGACCCAGCACAGACCCCTGGGGAACACCACTAGTGATAGGCCTCCAGCCAGACTCTGCTCCATTGATCACGACCCTCTGAGCTCTGTTGTTGAGCCAGTTCTCTGTCCACCTCACTGTCCACTCATCCAATCCACAAAAGTATAGCGCATCTATTTCTTTTTTTGCACTGTTGTTTTTTTTAAGAACAAGCTCTCTCTTGGGATGACACTGTAATGCCAGCCTTTGGTTTCTACAAATACCTCTCTGTCCAGCCACAGGCACTCGGAAAAGAAGGAAATGCAATAAGGATATTACGGAAAATTACTAACACAGATCCATGCCAAGCCCACAGCATTGCCACCACTGCCTTTCCAAGCTCTGGCCTGACTCAGGGACTCCTATAATGTGAAGCTGCAATGCTGCTGATGGATGGGGGCTCAGGTCCCACCAGCCAAGCACCTACTAGAGAAAGATCCCTTGCACTACCTGCTTTCCTGTCTGCTCACTCAAGCCATACGACCAAAAGGGACATTGCAAACCCTAACAGAAGGGTCAGGCGACATATTGATGCCATTAGAGAATGAGGGCTTCTGCTTCAGCGCAACAGAAATGTCATAGTCTATTCCCTCACCGTGTTGCCGCACTCACCTGACCTGGCATTGCTCTCTTCTTCTTCCTGCCTGTTCTGTGTGCAGCTGGTACCTGTGCCACTGGGCAGCAAGGGACTCGCCCGAAGGAAAATTAAAGAAACCGACCTTACTGTGAAGCCCCTTTGACAGTTCAGGAAAGGTTATTTTAGCAAGGGTATTTAACAGTGGTCTTTTCATTGGCTTGCAAATTACATTTGATCGGTTATTAGTGTTCAGGAATTTCTTTACTTTTCAGTCCTGCTGCAGTGTTCCTTTGAACACCTCAGCCAATGGGGGGTGTCACAAAATTTCTATTGACTTAATTCCAGAGTAAGATATATATAACCAAATATCTGCTCCCTAATCAGCACAAACTCAGACGTCAGTATGGCCACCTTCAGCACAAATAACACCCACAAGAGTATTTCAAAGCTTTGCAATATGCTCAGTGTTCCTCATAAGCTTCCAAAGGGTCAACTTGCAAGTGTTGGAGAAAGATGTAAGGACTTAAACACCACAGAAGGGTATAGGTTGCAGGCTCCTAGAAGACTGGGTGTCCTGGGAGTGTCCTGAACCACAGATGCACTGGGCTGCTGGTTACTGCGGTGTCAGCACAGCTAAATGACTTTGCCTTTCTATAGCAGTGGCAGAAAGTGCCATCAGGAAGATTTCAGTCCTCTGTGCCATGGCAACAACAGTCCAGGAACCTTCTCCAGCCGACCGAAAAAGTAAGTGCTGGGTAGCCCTTTATTTGCTTTCCTCCAATGCTTCTTCCAGCCTCTTCTTTGAGCAGCCCTCTGGGTTCAGCCTCTAGAATCCAAGCAGAAATCTAAACTCCTTTACCCTCTCATCAGCCAGACTGAAAATGAAATCCTGGTGACTCATTATGAAAGTACAGACTCCCTTGTGCCCAGGGCTCTGGCCACAATCGATCTGCTACCAGCGCTTTGAAAACACAGCCAAAAAAGAAGCTTCCTTCTCTCTGCTAAAGCTGTGCTCAAGCTTTACTGCAACACATATGGCTGCCCTATACGAATGGCAGCCTGGCTGTGCCGGGGGCAAAGCTTTTGAAAGAAATGGAATCATTAAAAAGCTTCTTTCAGGCAAATTTTTTCTCTTGCAGCTATTTTTGTTCTCTGGGTTTGGAAGTCTTGTGCCTTCATGCATCGCACTCTTACTGCCAGATTCAATTTTTCCACTTGGTTTCTTCATGCTTCTTATAGCTGGACATAATATCCAGCTAAAAAAAAGGGAGCTTGGATTTCTGGGGTTGCTTTTCTTTTCATGAAAGCAACAGCAGCCGTTGTTTAATCTGCAGACATCAGCTAGAGGCTAGTGTAGCAAGGCAGTCTAGCAGCATATTTCCTGCCAGAAGGTGGAGAAAGCATCTATCATTTACTCCCATTTTTATCACACCCTAAGAAAAGGAATTGATATATTTGGACTCTCTGTGGAGGAGGAAGACATTTTGGGTCTGGTCTCCACTAAGGTATGAATACAACTGACTATGGCAAGGAGAGCATGAAACTCGAGCTTTATATTTGGTATAAAAGGTTCCAAGTGTTTGATTTCAAGGACAGTGATCTCAGGGCCCTATTCAGTTCCAGGACTGTAATGGAGTTCCAGCTTCATTACAGGAAGCAAGGGTGAACATTTATCCATCCCTTCCAGTTTTATGGTGTTTTTATATCTGAATGAAGCCCCTGGGGAGATGAATTATGAGGCCGAGATGTGGTTAGAGGTACCGCAGCCATGTGTTCATCTTGGAGAAGCTGTAAGGTCAAGACAAAAGGACCTCAGTCCTCAATCGAGTGCCCAACTCCTACAGTGCCTTTTCTCATACACCTGGACTTGTCGGCCAGGGATTTTTTTTTCTGCAGCTCTGGCCCTTTGCTTCTTAGAAAGCAATATAAGTTGTCTAAGGGCTGGGAGAAGGTTGGAGCAGATCAGCAGCGTGCAAAAACAGCCATCCAGGTTCCCCCTCTTTCCCACCTTCTCCTCCTCCCTGACCAAACAACGCCGCTGCAGGGCCTGCCACATTAGGGGAGAAACCAGGTGGCAAAATCTAGAAGTAAGAGGTGCTGACTCCCTTGCTCACAAACTCACCTCTGTCCCTCCCCAGAATGGTGTGCAGGAATGCCAGCGAACTTCATCGTGATCTCTGCTATTCCAGAACATTGGAAACAAGCTGGTATTGAGCTAAAGCAGTGTTAACTGAGAACCTTTTTGGCAGGCTCTGCTTCATACAGCCAGGACAGACCCAGCATATTTGCTCCAAAGAGGTAGAAAGCTTGGGGAAAGATTATACAAGATTCTTTAACACCTGATTTGCCATCCTTCAAGGGTACAACATGCCTCAGTGCATCCCTGGGCTTTGGGGGTTCAAAGTGTCCTTATTGTGCTCACCGATGCAGTTCCAGAGTCCACTGATGATGCTTCCCTGGAGAAATAATATGTTTTAATGCAACTGCTTACTGCAGAACACAAGCACTGGGCTAAATTCTCTGCCAATTTCATTCCCAAATTTAAATCCTCCCACTGTTCCACCAGTGTCAGAGATAAAAGGCAAAACCTTTCCAGTTACACAAGCAAGCTGAGAACCTGGAATAACTCCATAGGGATGAGTAATGCCACCTCAGCACTGCTGAACTCCACTGCTCCATCCCGAAGGACTAAAGAAGTGAGATGAACAGGCATGGCAAGTAGCGCATATGATCCCTACTGAAACTACATGCTTGCCACGTCCACAGCACTTGTGACGTCTGACACAAGCAGAAAACCCCAGGCACAGGCAGCAGCTGTAGTGTGTGCACAGGGATGCTCAGCACTGAGAGCTCACATGCTCACCCAGCTGGAAGCATCTGGCTAGGAAACCAAGCGATTCTGACAAGAGGGAATTGAATCCCTTCACCCAAAAAAGCAATGTCCCAATTGCTGGGCAGCTAAAAGCTGTGTAGTCATGTCCTGGCTGGGTGCCCTTTGTGTTTCCTGATGCTGTGCTCTTCCTGCTAATGCTTTTCCAGGCCTTGGGCTATTTCCGTCATGAGGGGAGAGAAAACAATCCACGACCTCATCTGCTAGTCATTCAGTGCAAAGCGGAGCCCTTCCAACTAAAGAGATGAGGCTTGAGTTTCCTTGCTCAGAGAAATCAGCAATTCCCCAGTCCAGAAGGTTTTGCATTGTGAATTTTTCTTTGTCCTTTAAAGAAGCCATTCAGAAGCATGATTTTTATGTGACAAAAATCTTCCCAGAAGCATTTTTATATCCCACGGTGACAGGAATGATAAGCTATACTGCTATCAGAGAGCAGGGTCTATGGGAAGAACACATCTGCCCTTCCCCTCTCGCAGCTTGGTTCTACAAACCTTCATTAGTTAGTCCTAGCCAAGCACCAAGAGAATAATCGCCCACATCCAAAACATGATCAAAGCAAGAAAGTCCCACCAGCAAACCGATGCAGAAATCAAGTCGTTGGCATCACTGCCAGCTGAGGCTGAGCACAACTGTGTGGGTGCCTGGAACTGTTTTTTATAAGCTGTGCTTGGGGTGCAGTTAGAAGGACAGAACTGGTAGAGGAGGACAGACAAAAGCAGAGGGGAAATGACATCCTGACTGAGGGGCACTGCCTGTGACAGGTCAACGAGGCCCCTTTTTTAGTTAGATTATCATTAGTCACCATTTGTTTCTGACTTTGCTGAGTAATAGTCTTACAAAAGAGATAGTTTATGATGGCTGGAGCAATGAGCAGGCCTAACAAAGCTGTTATTAGCTGCCACATAAGTCATCTCTTAGCCTTGGCTTCCCCGTTGTTAAACTGATAAACATTTGCTTCGCAGTGACACTGTGAGTATTCAGTGATTAATCCATGTTTGGCAAGCTCCGGGGGATCCTCAGGTGACAAGCTGACTACAGCAAAGAACAGTCATGTATTCGGTTAATAAACCTTAGCATTAAACAATATCATATTACCAACCGGCTTCGGCATGAAGTGATCAACAGACATTTCTCAGAGAGGCCTGTCTGCATTTTTCACATTTCTTTTTCTTCATGGTGGAATAACACAAACACAAATGTTTTCTACATGAAGGTAAGGACGGCAGAAATCCAACACCAAACTAGGTATTAAAAAGTAATAAAATGACCTAAAAATGCTCAGTAATCTCTGGCAACTCTATGAAGGAGAAAGCCAAAAGAACATAAAATGTAATTCCGAATTATTAGCTGCTATAACAGCAACAACTTACACTAGCAGCTGTCAAAGCAACTCACAAAGCTGACTTAATTAAACATGCCCTTCTTTTTCCTTGGGAATTGCATTTGGTTTTCTTCACTTTTCTGGCAGGGAAACTGAGGCATGAGAATACAGAGACTAAGATTTTTTTTTTTCAGTATTGAAGTTCAGAAAAACACAGGGCTATTTTCTGCACACAGTCACCAGATTGCAGGTTGTTAAATTGGTCAAGTAAAGGGCTCAACTGTTCCTAAGGCACATTTATATACAAAGGCTATTTCATTCACCATCTACAAAAAAAGCTGCATTTTTACAGCAAAGCATGCAGGAAGCATCCTGGATGTTCTCGCTCTCAGAAGTGCCCACCAAATGCAGGTCCATCTCTTTGGGGCCACACAGCTCTGCGTTGCACGAGCTGAGCCTGCTCCAAGCGATGTCAGGAGGACATGTGGGGTCCAAGCCAACTCCCATTGCAGTCAACATGAAGACATCCCTTTAGCTCAGCAGGAGCGGGAACGTTTCTGGAGGGCCTGCCTTCCTCCCTCTACCTCCACTGGTGCCAATTCAAACTTGGGCTGATTTGTGACTCTTACATATGTGATCTAACTGCTACATCGTGTTACCGCTCCCTTACAAGCCGCCTGTATTGCTGCACATAAAACTCTCCCCCAGTTGGAGAGAAGGAGAAGCTGTACCCCTTGAACTCTGCACAGAGCCCCACCTGCAGGCCAGCTGTTCCCAGCTGCTGGCTTGGATGCACGCAGGCTTGCTAAGTTTCAAATCTCGCTTGCCTTGGATAAGTCATACATGAAACAGGAGCACCACATCCAAGGTAGTGCATTTATACCTTGTGCTATACCTGATCAACATGCTGAGTGGGCTGGGTAATTCCTAGAAACCCACCTTGCACCAGGAGTAGCTGCATGCACATGTGCATAAAACTGACTTTGCTAGCAGCAATAAAAATGACTGTCAAATCCAGGAAAACATCTAATCCATGCCTCGCAGTGACAACTTCTCCATAAAAACATCTTCTGTGGCCAGGCGAAGGGCTGCCTCATGAGCCTAATGTGTTTGGAAGTGAGCCACTGGCATATTCCGATCAAAGACAACGTTATTTAGCCACCCGGAGCGTTGAGATTTCTGTTTAATATAGTTCCAAATCAGGCTGCTAAGAGCCCTACACCACATGTCACTACAGTGATGTTCAGGGTCTCCCTTAGTTTAATGCTGTGGGACAGAATGAAACATGGGCTTTCCAGTGCTCAGGACAGGAAACAGTAAACCCTGGATCCTGTCCTGATGGCCACAGCATCCATGGGATGCCACTTACCACAGTCTCTGTGCCCCATTATCGCTATTAAAAGACTGATAAAAATGAATCCTTCCCTCTCTTGCAGCAGTGTTTGGAAGATTTAATAAATAGCAGTGGCAAAACGTTCAGAGAGTCAGAAGCTGTAGGTGTGCAAAGTGAAGTTATTATTATTTATTAAATCTGACTGTGTTCTGTTTGAAATGGAGTGAAACCAGCATTCACCCTGGTGAGATTAGCTCTGCCTCTAACTAGGCAAGGATGTCTGGCAAAGACACAAGTCGCTTCTCATTCAACTCCTTCTTCCAGAACCATCAGCAACCTGACAAGGTCACTAACAGCTGCCAAACCCCCTTCCAAAGGAGCACAGACTTTCTCTAGAAATTAAAATAAGGAGAATGTGTTCCTTGAAGGAAAGGGGGCCTGCAGGGGAAGATGGGATTTTAAGTTCTACCTCCATATCTTCGTCTTCTGCAAGATACTGTATTTCATAGAATCATAGAACGGTTAGGGTTGGAAGGGACATTTAGAGGTCATCTCCAAGCCCCTGCAGTGAGCAGGGACATCCTTAACCAGATCAGGTTCCTCAGAGCCCTGTCCAGCCTAACCTTGGGTGTCTCTAGGGATGGGGCCTCCACAACCTCCCTGGGCAACCTGTGCCAGTGTTTCACCACCCGCATCATAAAAATTTTTTTCCTTATATCCAGTCTAAATCTCCCCTCCTTTAGTTTAAAACCATCACCCCTTGTGGAGGTTTAAACTGAGATGAGGTAAAAGGCAACCACTGATTACTAGTGGTCACTCTGCAATTTTTTTGCAAGAGAGAAAAGCAATGCTTTCATTGCATGATGAAATACGGCTGTGGATGATCCACCAGCAAGTACCTTAGACTCACTTCCTCTTGTTGGCTGTTACTGTAAGATACAAAGGAGAAAAATAAGGAACCTGACATAGGCAGACAGCGGAGTCAGCAAAACTCTAAAACAAAGTCGCTGTTAACGTCCCTAAATACCTATCTGAAAGCCTCTGTGCCCTCTAGTATCCACTGTTCTTCCTCCTTTCTTCAAAAGAATAAGTATACTTTGCATCTCTCTGTCAATGTGAGCAGACAGCACCATGGCAACAGCTCCATGGTGACAATATCCATGACAACCAGATCCTGCAATTGCTACGGCTTCCCGTTCAAAACGAGAGCTTGATTTGCATGGCCTTTTGCATTTGCTCATGGAAATAGCATGGGACCGATTACGATATAGTTAGGCGTAGCCAAAGGTTTCTGAAGGAAATGAGCAGAGTATACAGGATATTGCTGGAGATGTAAGTTCTAAGGAGTGATGAAACTGGATAGGGTCATTAAATACTAGGCCAGCATCCCACCTCAGCTGGAGTGTGGGCTGGAAAGCGAAGACAGTCTAGGCAAGATGCTTTCCCAAGGCTACAGCCACAGCAAGTTTGTAGTTGTGATACACGAGGCAGAAGAGCAGCCATGCCAGCAAACTGCCATTTCAGACACGCACATCATCTGTTAAAATACTGGAGATTTTAATCACTCTGTTGGTGCTGGTTCGGCCAGGCTCAACAAGAACAATCCTACAGGAGTACCTCCCAGAGGGTTCAGAGGAGGGACTGAAGAGCTACCCTGGATGAGAACATACTTCCTCCAGTAATGCCAGCCATTCCGGAAACCAAAAGCTCTCTGAAAACATGAATAGAGCTTTATATGCTCATATGATTCATACACGTCACATGGTTTAGGTGGGGAAATTGAGGTACAAAAAGGGGGCTCATCTTGCAGAACTTAAAAAAGCAAATAAGCGTAAAGTCCCATGAGTCCTGGTCCCAGTCTTAAACTGGATTCCTGTTGGAAGAGTCAACCAAAAACTGGGAAGAGGGATGGCGGGGAGTGAAACCAACCAGGAGCCAGGAAGAAGATGTGGGAAACATGCTCCATCTACAGGAAACCTTCCCAGTCCCAGCCCACTAAATCCTGTTGCTCTGTCAGCGAAGTGTGGCTTTTGTTATACCCAGCACTAATCCGTCCCTGCCATGCACACCAGACAAACAACACTGCCCTCCCCCAATTACACACACAGCAGTGGGATGCCCAGAGCTAAAGAGCGTTAATTTGGGATTAAGTTGCACCTGAGGCTTTAGTGGCTCCCTGGCTGTTGGTCAGGGTAGCCAGTGCTGCTGCCACCTGCTTCTCCTTTTCTTCTTCTCTATGACCTCTCCTAGCCAGCCCTTCGCCCCAGCCACCCGCATGTGGGCCAGGCATAGCCCTATCACGCTGTCCATTTAAATATCAGCAGCGACCGCTTCCTTCAAGCTCAGTTGCATAACAATTTCTAATCAAACCAGACTTTCCCAACACATTTCCACCAATCCTCTGCATGCCAATCCTTAGCCCTTGCTCTTCCATATCCCCATTCATCCTCTTCAGACCACCTGGCTCTCCACACAGTGAGGGAAGCACAAAAAAAAAGGAGCAGCCTGAATAATTGAAAACTCTGCATACAAGTGAGGGAAGTAAGATCCAATGTATTGCTGCCTGGGTTTAAGTTTGCTGAAAGGAGCTGGCTTCATAGTCTTGAATCTGATGTGCACAAATGAGTCGCAGCACATGTGCAGCACTGTCCTCAGTTGTCTCTCACTGGTCCCTCTTTCCTTCCAGAGAGGAACCAGTTCAGCTGATGTTGATTTCCTTGGGCCTTAGAGTCTTTCATCATCAACATCAAGATCAGGACAAACTAGATTAAACCTTATTTGGGTAGAAGACCAATGACTTCAGTAATGCTTAAATTCTATTTCCGAGCAGCAAGTTCTCAAAGTGCAAGCTTCATTTCTCTTTTTATGGATCAATGGCAAAACTCTGAATTTAGCACCAGGAGGATGAGATCCCATCTTTCTTATCCTTGTGAGGGTTCCTGGTTTTACTGATGGCAATCTGGATCAGGAAGAAGTGGCATCAGGGAAAATGCCCCTCCATCAGGCCCTGAGCCTGCTGCTACCTGTGCTCACCCGTCCTTATCAAGCTTCTGAGCGGGTTCATTTGCTTTCTTCAGATCCTTGGGAAATGCAGCTTGTCCCCTTGTTATTTATCCCCTTTTACCCCCCACTGCAAGCTCCCTGCCTTCGGTTTGTGTGCAGAGGGGGAGGGAGCTCCCGCAGACCCTGCTGGCTGCAGCACTCGCACACAAAGGAAAAGTAAATGTTTATCTGGTTCTTTGGTATGTATATCACTGCTGTGCTTACAGCTCAGCAGAGGAGTCTTGCTGCAGCTGGAGTTAATGCCTTGGAATACCATATTCCAAGGGTGGGTCTAACTAGGCTGGGTAGAGTGCTGCCTAGTGGCTTGGAGCAGGAGCCTGGGAGCCAGTGCTCCTGGGCAATGACTCAGTCATGTCATCAAAAATAACTCATAATCACTCCCTGCCTTGGCTTCCCCATCTGTAAAATGGAGCTGTTTTCAGAAAGCTGTACTGTGAACTCCACTTAATGACAACTGCGCCACATTCAAAGACCTTCAGATCAAAGATACCGTAAACAGATTATGGGTAATATTGCCAGAGATGTATTAACACACCCCCAGTGCTGACAAGTCAATAGCCTTCCCAAGCATAAACGCTCGACACAGTGCAAAGACTGACCTAGATTTTGAGTAATTATGCTGGAAACTGGCACATGTGATGCTTTTGCTCTCTGGCTTTCAAGTCAGCAGCATTCATGTAATAGAGACTATACAGCTACCTTTACTTTCAGAGCTGACCCTGTCCTACTGCCACTCAGTGTTTCGAAGTGTTAGCAATACCACACCAAAGATTATTCTCTCTTTTTTCCATCCCCAAAGTGAGGTCTCTGCTGCTTCAGTGGAAGCAGAATGTTTGCTAGGTGAAAAACAAGGTTCGGAACACCCAGGAAAGGGCAGTGTTGCTTGCAAATCCTAGGTGACTCATTGCAGTACAGGGGGAACACAGGGATCACTACACAGGGTGCCAAGACCAGTCTTGTGATGCCAACAGTGACCTGTCTGCAAGTGAAAGAAATTCCCCCAACACATCAGTTCAATTGTCAATGGAGAAGAGGAGGAAAGAGCTCCTTCCTGACCCTTACAAGGAACAGGCAGTATGAAGTACGGTGTTAGTGTACCTCATCTTACTGTGTCTGAGTGTAGGGACACTCACTAATCATATTGACAGTGAGAATTTTTACCCATTTTCCATTAAATTTCCATTTCCTCATTAAATCAGGATTTTTTAATATGTCCACCATCCCTGCTAAATGTGTGAACTTCCTGTTTCTCATCTTTTTGGTACAACAGCCCCAAACAGCAGTGCACAGTGCAGCAAGAGGGAGCCTAGTCCTTCACAGGAGTCGAAGCATGGAGTCATAGCTCGGTTCTGAATGGATAGCACATGTGTGAGCCTTACAAGGGAGCAGGCTTCAGAATAGGATGCAGGCTATATTGTGCTGACCGGGACAAGGCTCCTGGCTTGCAGACAATAGCCAGGCTTGAAAGGTACAAAGGGCTGAGATCTCGGTCTGGTTATACTCAGTGCATGCCAAAGTCTGGCCAAGTCACTAGTGACATATTCAGAACTGCTCTTGCTTAATCAACTCAAGGAGAAAAATCCAGTATTACTAGAAAACATTGATTTCCTTCCTGATTTCTGTCTGTATAAGGAACTGGCTTCTGGTGCTGAAATCTCGGAGGACAGTCATCTTCACAGAACCGGGACTCTGCTTGCCTTGTCTGCATGGCTCGCTTAGAGCATCCATGAAGCTACTGCCCCAGAGAGTGCAGTTCTTGCACTAGGCTGGCTCTGGCAGTGATAAAAGACACAAGGCACAGGCAAGTGACAGTTTCAATAGAGAGTTAGTAGGGAGTGTTTCCATGGCACTGAATTAACCTTGCTGTTCCCTTTACATGTGTGAATTTAGGACAGTGATACTGAAGTTCAGCAGTCAAATCTGTTTTACGATTGCACCTTGAACATGTAAGCCTCAGGGAACTTGGGTTTATCAAAGGCAGCGGTGAGAAATAAAAAGGAGGATTCCATTAATCACTGTGGGAGTTTTCCCATGGAAAAAAGCACTCCTGAACAGGAAAGTCAACAACTCCTAAGCAGGCAGCCTTTGTAGTAACTGGGCCTAGTATCTGACCCCAGATCAGTTCTTCATAGATCCATCTACGATCCTCACAGCAAAAGCCAATCAGAAGTGACAGGAGCTAGTCTGCAGTGTCAGACAAATTATGGCCGCTAAAGAAAATAATCTGTGGTTCTGTGCACGCACTGTATTTATGGGTTAAATCCCTCCAGATGCAAAGATCACAGGATACGAACAAAATTACAGACTTTGCTGCCCAGAATAGGTTGAAATGGAGCAAGTCCGACTAAAAAAGGAGGATATCTTACCAGCTTCTCCCACCTAGCCTTGGGTGGTTGGGACACAGGTACAGGGAAGCTACCTAATCTCACAAAAAAAGAAGAAAGTAGCAAATTTAAAAATACAAGGCACAGAAAAATCCCTGACCAGCAGACAGAGGTAATAAGCCTAGCTGAGCACACCCTCTGGAAGGGAAGTGTCACAGGTACCACCAGGAATAACTGAAGTGGGAGAAAATAGCTGGCCTCCTATACATCTCCGCTGCCATCCTGTCAAGAGGACACATGTTGTTATACCGCTCCCATCACATGCATCCACCAAACGAACTGCACGCTAAAGGTGCAGACAGCCCTGTCCCTCCCCGCTCGCCAGACAGCATGCTCCACATCCACCCGGCCAGGCCAACACCTCTAGCCAACACCGTGCAGGAAGAACACGGGCCGTGTCTGCCACGCGCCCCACGCAGCTAGAAGCCTCATGGCAAATTTATCGAGGGTCCTTGACCTTGCAGAGTCAAGCAAAGCGAGACCAACAGAACCTTTTCAGGGAGGAGAGACAACAGCATCTGCATGCTCCTCACAAGGCTCTCTGAGACTAGAAATTACATGAGACTAACCAAAGGATGAAGTTTAAATGAAAGCATCTCTTTAAAAACTTAACCCTACTGGGGTCCTTACAGGTGCACATACAGATGAACTGAGTCTTGTCATCCTAGCAGCAGCTTGGATGCAGACCTCCAAGACAGGGCAGAGACCAATGAAGAAGGAAGGGAGAGGCCATGGAGATGGAAGCAGCTCCCTCCGGACTAAGGAAAGAATTAGAAGCTTTGCAGAAATTAACTCCTATTTTATTGTGGTTTCATTTAACCAGCTCTCCAAAGCCTTCCTCTTTGTCTTTAAAAGGCAAGAGCAGACCCTCAGAGCAAGAACTGTGGTTAGTCACTCTCCTCACCCGCATGGAGGTAGGACAGCAGGGGAACTGCAGTACCACATGCGAGTGACTCCTACCCTTTGCTCTGCCCACTGACTGTTGCTGCCCTCTGGCTTTGCTCTTAAGCACTCTCTCTCCACTCAGTGCTTACAAATAGAGTCTGCGATCACAAAATCCTGAAAAAATAATTGTCTACCATTTTGTTCCAACGGGTATTTTCTCTCGTCACAGGCACTCGCACACACACAAACACAGGCTGTTGTCTGTTGCACCAACATAAGGAGTCCTGGCACTGGATTAGGATCATTATAACCCACTGGGGAGCCATGTGATCTGTCTCTTTCTGTGCCAGATTCACGCAGAATATGAAACAGCTCCTGCCTCCAGAGGCAGAACATAGCATCCCTGTAGTACTTTCAACTCTGCTGTGCCCAGGTCATTCTGGGGAGTTTATTGGAAGTGGCAAACAATAAATGTCCCTGGAATCAATTAAGACAGGCTAAATACAAAAAGCTGCTTGAGCACACACCAGGACCATCTTACTGGTTTTGGAGAGTCACAGCAAGTGTTAGGAGGGGGGGATCAAGTGCCTGGTTTCGCTGGCTTGTTGGCCTGTGAATACAGCTGCCTCCCTTAAGTGCTTGTCCTTGCTCCACAGCTCCTGAGAAACCAGAACTCACAGCTCTTGTCTGCTCCGCAAGGCAGCCAGGAGGCTGCGCTGATGTCAGGGAGGAACTCTGAGATGCCCGGATGAAATACACTTGGTCCTATGAATGAGAAACAGTGGCACTAATTAAATTGCCATCAGACTTGAAGGGTCTTGAAAGGGGCTATTTCCATGCTCGTGCCATTGAGCATTTCAAGCTGACAGAGAAATGTGGCAACTGGAAGAACAAAGCTCAAAAGAGATGGATGGAGACAGATGAGAACAGACACTAGACTGAGATATTTCTAATGACTCATTTCTGCAGTCCTGGTTTGCTGCACAGCAAATGTCCTCTGCCCAGCCACACTGTGCCAGCTTGGCAGCTCCAGCATTGCACGGGACCTACCAAAGCATGCACGTGTGCATGACCCACCCACAGCCAGGAGCCTGGTTTGCCTTGGCTGGATGCTGCAACACAAATCAGCAGCAATGGTATTTACTGAAAAACGTGGCCAGGCTCCTCGGCATAGCACCGTGATACCTGGAGGAGAGAGACTCACTGATGAGAAAGTTTGCTTTTGACACTTGAGGTCTCACCTCATGGCTTCACCACTGATCAGTGAAGGCCTAGTAGCCTCATGCTCCACATGGAAAGACTAAGGCAGGGAGAATAAATAATCACACGTGCTTACGCAGCAATTCAGTGACAGGCGTGAGAGTACTTACTCCCAGGGCACTGTTTTATGCTCTGATGGCAATAGCTAGCCAGTGAGAAAGCTAGCAAAGGTGGGTTAACATCGAGGCCTTCACTGGCAAAGGCTCAGAGGAAAAGGCCCCGAGCCAGCTAGGGTTTAAAGGGCATGAATATGCAAAGTCCTCAAGCAGATACTTGACTTTAAATGTGTATCTCACTCCCACCAAATTCAATGGGATTTCACATATATGCCTAGTGCACATGCTTCACGCAGCTTGCTAAACTGGAACAGGAATCAGAGTGAAGAAATGTCTTTGTAAAACCAGTTGCACTGGTATAGCTAGTAGGATGAACTAGATCCAGATATGCCCAGCAAGGAGTAAACTAGGGAGTTAATGTTACATACTGCTACACTTAAACCCCTGGGTGCCTTGCTGTCCCGAGGATGAGAGATGAAAGACACGGAGAGCCTCTTGCTAAGCTGGGTATGTGAAGCACTCGCAGTTTTTTGTAGGCTTGCTCCATCTGCATTGCTTAGCATTAAAGAGCAATCTGGTGCAGAGCACAAGAGGTGCGCACACTAACAAACTGGAGTCCCACAAAAACGCAAACCACAAAACCAAGTGCTTTCATCACAGCTGAGCATCCCAGGCTAGCCTAGACAAGGTGAGGGAAAGAGTTGTTGCCCCAAGCCACAGTAGGTCAAACTGCAGGTTGCTAAATTTCTCTATGCCTTTATGCAAACAAACAACAACCAAACAAACAGTAAATCCAGGCACAATACTGAGGATGCGGTATTTTGAAGGTCTGCATGACCACGGTGTCTCTTTCATTTCTGGTACTGCCTAATGCAAGGATGCCACAGATACCCTTGTCCATGGAACTGCATTGCTCTGTGACTCCAGAAGACATACTTTCAAATGCATGACATATCTTAAAAGAAGAAGCACAAAATCCTTTTTATTTGCCTGTGGCTACCGGGCTTTTCTCTGGAACCATTAAGTCTTTGATTTCTCTGGGTCCCATGTGATCATATGTCACCAGAAGCTGCAACTTCAAAAGAATTAAATATCACAAAATCATAAATTATCAACTCCTAACCCTCAGCAACCTACTGGAACGACTGCTATGGCGTGAGGGGTGAATTTGGCCAGCAAGTGAAAGCAGACAGGCTGGATCTTCGAGCATGAGACACTGAGACACACACTCCCCACTCCTCCCAGAAATATAATCCTTAATATTAAGCCAGGAGGGCAGGACATATGCAGAATCGGCAGGTATAGTGACAGTAGGTGGGTGATGAATTGCAGAATTGACTCTTAAATGTCTACCTATTAAATGGAGGCCTTAAATCACATACTAAATGTTCACCTGCACAAGCGATGAATTAGACCCCAAAAATGAAGGCTGCATACCAAAGTCGTAACATAAGAACATAGAGTAAAATCTTCTGACATCAGTAGAGATTAAACAGGTTTTTGGTTAGAAAGCAAACCTGGTTTAGGCAAAATAGTGCAGCCTTGCACCTTGCTGGTAACGGTGTGGAGTGGCAGGTAGACCCCAGGGACTACAACTCACTAGAATTCCAGAGGAAAGTTGTTTTGGAAAAAATGCACCACTGGCAGATGTTAGGTGGACTCTGCTATGCTGCACAAGCCTTTTGCCTCAAACCAGAAATAGCTGGACTGCAGATGTGTGCAAGATTTTGTTTAGTCTATCATGGTTATTGCTGCGGAGAAAACTTTGTTTTACTCCTAAATATTCATTCTCCCACACACATGCACAACCACAATGCACGCACACACACAGTTTGGCAGGAGCTGCAGAGCCTGCTTGTTTGAAATCTACAGCTGGAATACAAAGGCATTTCAGAGATTGATGGAAGCCAGAGAACGGCAAGGGGAAAAGACACATTGGCAATAACAGGAGATGCTGCAAGTCAAGGAGGGGGGCCAGGAAACCAATGCAGAGAGGCAAGGGTAGATTAGCAATGGGAAGTGCATGAAAGCAGGAGAAAAGTGCTTTTGCTGTCTCTCAGGGGCAGAGTTTCAGTTCATACAAAGTCAATGTGAAGCACTGCTGATTTATACCAGCTGGGAATCTAGCCTCCAGCACTGGTTCTGCATCCTTGCAGCCAAAAAGAGTTTTGCCATGAGGCTTCACGAGATCAGGCCTTTGCTTCCTGTGCCTCTTTGTGTTCTGGGACCGTGGACACTGATCGTGCACCTGGCCTGGCTCTGAACCCTTCTTGTCCCTGAAGTGCCAAACGAGAGAGAAAGAGGGACTGTGGCGAGAAAGTCATATACACAAATGCAGAGCAAGGCAAACGTTCCCATTTGCCAGTGGCAGGTGTCCCTTTGCTTCAAGGACAGTAATAAATGTCACCCTGACCTCCTAAACACAAACACACACTCACGCACACTTCATCTCTTGTTCCCATTAGCTCCGGAACAGACAACCACACAGGGCCTATTCTACGGGCACAGTATCATCTTGCACTGATTGCTACTTGTCCCCTGCCTTGACGGTGAATTTTGAACTCATTAGCTTAGCTGCTAATGGCTCCGCACGTGGAGCACAGGCACACTTGGGCACAGACAATGCCCTCCCTTGTGGCCGCCGCCACAGGAACTCCATTGTGTGCCCCAACACTGGAGCTGTGTTCCCCTTGGCCGGCTCTCCACGATTCTCCGGGCTCTGCGAGATTTCCCGACCCTCTGCCAAAGCTGAGCCTCACTGGCCTTTTCAGTGCTGCGGTTTTGCTTTACATTTCCCAGCACGGCACCGTTGTCAGCGCAGCTCCGTTGGCAGGGCTGGCATTCCCACTCTCACCGGCACCTAAGCCCACAGTCGCCCCATTCTGCTGGAAATACAAGGACTGGACCCTCACAGGAACCCCAGAATTCCCCCTTGTGAACCCCAAAGGGAGCCCGGTTTGTGAGAGGTATTTGGCATTTGGCACCCCTCACCGTGACACTTGTGACCAGCGTAAGTGTTTCCTGCTCATGCTGAGTCGTTTGGGAGATCTACCTCTCAGAGGTTCAAGTGCCTCTGGCCCTGCTGCTCAAACCCTCCCATATGTGGAGAAGTGCTGTGAAACTAGTAAAACAGGGAAATCTGGAGAAGGCTGCTAGGATAAAAAATAAACACAATCATCAAAAGCAGTGGCAACATGACACGGGAATTCACAGATCGGCAGTCTGCAAGCGGTGGGCTCAGTTAGGACTGCCCAGTCATACCTGCATTACCCAAACCAGAAACTTCCAGTTGGTCACTCCAAGACCAGTTCTAGCTCACGGGGAACACGTCTCATACAAACGACCACATGGAGATGGGGTGGCAGTCCCCACTCCCTCGGATCACAGGCAGGTCTAAAGCACATGAGACAGAGGATGTCAGACGGGGATACACATGGGGATGAAATTCACACTGTCACCTCACAAGATGCAGCAGAGCAGAGCAGAGCACCCTCCTCCTCAGTCTCAAGCCACGAAACACAGATCCTGTTCATTGATTCTACCAACGATTTGCCAACGTTTGCCAGTGTCAAATGTTTCTCTGATTCCAGAAGGAAGGAACTCTTTCACCCCTGAGGGCAGAAATATTCAGAACTACACTCTCCTGGGAACAAACACGGGTGCCCTTTTTATGCGCACCCTGCCTTACCACCCTTCCAACATCTCCTTTGCCTTTGCAGCAAAACTAAACTTCAAGCTTGCCTCAGCACAACAGCTTTTGTTGAAAGAAGTGGGCTCATGGTGCTTGGAAGCGAACAGTAAATCTGACATTACAAAAAACACCACCCACTGGGAGGTACAGCAGACTGGCAAGTGCTGCACAACAGATTCAAACTACCCATGTTTCAGCTCTGCACGATGCACCAGCCCTCTTGGCATACAGGCTTCCAGTTAAAACCATCAGTTTTGAAGCAAATCCCTGTTAGAGACACATACCTTGAATCTCTATCCCAGCCACAGAAGGAGCAGTGTCCCGTTATCTAAGGCAGAGAGAGCATCTACCACTTTCATTGGATAATCCCTTAATTAGTGCGGCCTCCAAAATAATCCTATTGAATGGTTTACACACAGCACAGTTTAAAACAAGCCATGTCACGGATCCCAGGGTAATGGACGGCACGTCATTCTTAGGTGCCCTTTTATTAGTTGATTAGCATTCTTTTATATCCGCTAAAACAGGTTGTGCCCCAACCCTCCCAACCTTTCCACTGCACTAATGGGCCTTTGCTTAATACAATATAGGTTGCTGGTTTTCAAGGCCAATAAGGCTCTTTTGACAACTCATAAGACCACATAGGCCATTTAAAAAACATGCTGGTTGAAAGCTTATTTTCCAGAGCAGTCCCCAGTCTTGACATGAAGCTATCAAGACACGCAACCTTCACTAGCTCCATGGGCACTGTGTGGCCGCTGGACCACACTTTGCTTTTAATGTGAATTTGTTGGAGAATATGTTCAGGCTGCATCATCTCAGCCCTCACCCAGCCCCGTTCCGCATGCTCAGAACAACTGGATTAGCCAAGTCCCTCCACAACTGCTCTATAGGAACACTATACGCTGGCTGGCTGGCTCAAGGTATATCCTGGATACGTTCCAAGCTGGCACCTAAGAACAGCTTGCAGGCAGCACCCTTTGCAAGGAAAATCATTTCAATGCCAGAAGCTCCATCCTCCCTGTTCAGGCCGAAGAAGTAGGGTGGGGGTTAAGAAATTAGCTTGGCCTCTCGCAGTAGAGTGAGAAGAAATGTTGTTACTGATTCATGAAGACAGATAAGAAAACAATTGCTCTTCTTATCCAATGTTTTTGGGACTCCAGGATACCTGTGCAGCCCTAAAGCATTAAGAAATGGGTCCTCATCACGTTCTCCACCAACAGAGAAATCAGGGTCACTGCAGGAATTAACTGAGGGGGTCTGATGCTTCGGGCAGTTAAAGCCCTGCAGATCAGGAAGTGCTCCATTAAATCAACCTTTGTATGTGATGCAGTGTGAACTCCTGGGGCCAAAAGAATAAAATAACCTCTCCTTTCTGTTACAATAACAGCTATTCTTTCTTCTTTCTCTTTCGTAGTGCACACATATTTACATGTACACTGCCCTTTCAAACTGCAAATACTGAGCAGTTCTCAGAGGACAATGTCTGGAAAGGTTTCCTCCTATTGCCAGAAGAAACAAATGTCTTATATGAGAGATATTGGCCGGGGAGAGAGATGGGGGTTGGTTTTGGATTGGGTTCTGAGCATCTTTTCTCTCCCCTCCTCCCACTCCCTTTTTTTTCTTCGATTCACAAGGAAACCACAAAGCAAACTTAAGACCGAATGAGACTTGTTTTTATGAATGTTCTGGCTTTCTTTTAGGACATTCGCTTCCACCCCCACTAGCCTACATCTCCTCCATTTATACCAGCCCAATAAATTCAGCAACCTTCCACAAGTGTAAACACAACCAAAATCTGGCCTGGTATTTAATTATCATCGCAGAAGCCACTGGGAGTTATACTGATAAATAAAGGCAAATTTTAATGCTCTCCTTTGGTCCAATGCTGTTTAATTTGGTTTAACTTAAACTTTTCAAACTCTTTAAACACACTGACCTTTGTGTGAGGACAGACTTACATGACCAAAAGCCCAGAGTTATTCAGTGCTTTTAGCTGCGCAGTACATGGAGGGCATCCCTCTGCCTCTCTAGACACCTGCTCCGAAAGGCAGCTAGCAAGACACCTAAGTGACCCTCCCCTTCCCTACCTCGCCATCACCATGTCATTAGAAGGCTCTACTCCGTTGCAGTGCAAAATCCAGCAGAACTCGCTAAAATTACTTTTGTTGTTGTTTTTGTAAGATATTTTACATACTCCAGCCTGTATCTACTCCATATTGAGATTTAAGGGATTTTTAAAAACAGCACAAGCCACCCATGTATTTCCACAAGCACTTAAGTGCCTTTAAAATTCTACCCTTGGTTCATTAGCTCTAAAATGAGATTAATTCCCTATCTAACAAAGAATTGTAGGAAGGGCCCTGTTAGTGCTTATTTACAAGGCCTGGGTAACACAGTGATACACTAATCGGGCAGGAAAGGCTGAAGAAACTTCTGAAAAGCACTGAATATAACTGATGTGTTTTAACAAACGCTTCCTTTCCCTGTGAAACAGGTTCTCCCGCTCAGGGCTGAGTAGGAGTGATTACTCATCAAAGGCTTTGCTTATGCAATCATTAGGGCCAAGAGCTAACTCCCTGCACTGCAGCCTGGGATGGCTCAGAATTTGTGTAGTGTCACGTTAAATGTAGAGCTGCCGGGAATTTTCTGGAGAAAAAATGTGTTTTCTGAAAGAATGCCTTGGCATTGAGAAGTGCTGATTTACCAGAGTGAAACATTTCACGGGACAGTGTTGAGACTGGGAATGTTCCATTCTGGAAGGAAAAGATGGACCAATATGTTCTGTTTCCACCGCTTCAAAACTGAGCTCCTTTGACTTCTAAGTTTCACAATAAGATCTGAACCCAGCTGGAAATGGAATGACAGTTTTCAAATGAAAAATTATGTTGGAATTTCATATCATGGGAGCTGCTTTGACCAATTTTTCAGCCCATTCCACTTTTGAAATAAAAACTGGGAAAAAAAGTCAGCAATTCCTGCAAACCTGCCCTCCTAGCTCCTCGCACCGCTCCAGAGAAAGCCCACCCCTGCCCCGTGAATTGGCTGCGCGTTGCAGACTAACCTGTCGCACAAATGGGGCTAATGATACATTTCTGTAAGAAGAGCTGGCAAGCGTAAGAAAGATTTCACACCCTTCTTCCCATGAATTGGAAGAAGCATTCAATTAGGAACACTGCCTATTCCTTAATCATTTCCTTTGTGTGTGTGGTTATTAATATCTTTACATGACTAGTCAAGCCAGGGGCTATGTTTTTCTGTACTCGTTTTGGCTACTGCTTGATGCTTACAAAATACATATAGAAGCCACACCCACTGAAAAATTAGGAAAGAAAAGGCGGCTATTGCTGGTATTACCTGTGGTAGCAACTGCATTCTCCAAGCATGCTGAAACCCCTATATATTTGATATTATACAATGTCACAGAAAGAGACGGTCACACCTCCAGTGAGTTTAAGCAGATAAGGCAGGTAAAGAGCGAGAGAAGTAAAGAGAGGCACAGGAGAGGTACTGTGACCCAAGGAAATAAAAACAAAAGGTCAACACCCAAACCAAGAATAGAACTGATCCGCCTGATCCCTCATCCAGTACTTTGCGCTGCCTGTCAGATAAATATAACTCAAAACCTCTGTTAAAAAAATGAAAGGTAATCATCAAAAGCGAGCTGGAAGTAATACGTCTTGAAACAAGACTAGAAGTTTGGAGGAAAGCCAGATGTTCTCAAGCCTGCAGCTGGTCTGTGATGGACCCAACAACAAGCATGCACACACGTTGTGGTGAATTGGATCAGGCAATACTAGGAGGAAGCCCATTCCCTGCCTACCTTGAGCCTAGCGCATCTGGATTTGGGCCTTTAAGTAAGAATACAAAAGAACCGGAGAAAAGCCAAAGGTGGGATGAATTGTCAGCCCCTCTGTAAAGTGAGATACCACTGCATTGCCCTTGCTTTGGAAATGAGGTAGCATTTAATTACAGGCTTGCAAGCCCTTGCTGACCACTGAGCACTCTTCTCTGTCAATATAGTAATAACTGGAGCCAAAACACTCCAGATGTTGGCACTAATCCTGCAGGCAGGGGTTGCCAGTTCACTGTGTGACACATCTTGGCTGAGCACCTGGGATGAAAGGATGTCACCCTGGCAGAGCAGCTGCCTCCTTCAGACAGGCATCCCCAAGCAGCACATTCACAGCACCCCTAAGAAGCTCTGCACGGTCACTCACTGTCCCATCAGAGATCTTGGTAAGTGGAGAGGCAGTAGGCAGAGTAATGCTATTTATATCAGCCGTGCTTTAAGTGAACATCTCCATCCACTGGAATGGAGATTCAGCTGCTTCTGATTTAATTAAAGAAGGCCTCATTTGCTTTGGGAAGCAGGACCACTGCCTATCAGTACATTGTTTGAAAAGGCCTCTTCTTCCACACATGAGCATTTTAGTTCTGAAAATTGTTAGACTCACACAGCAGATTAACCAAGTAAATATTTTACCATGTGCCTTGTTCAAAGAGAGGTTGTATAACTGTGCACTGAGTTAAATAAAACTGCATCTGTGTTCAACTGATACAATCTGCTGGCAAGATGTAACTACAAGCTGGATATCAACCTGCAGTGCTAACCATTACGGGCATCCAACAGTGACCCGTAGGCTGACCGCGTGCCAGGACATGGATGCTGTTCAGGCACAGCTACCTGCCACACTTTTGGGCCATGCTTAGCATGGTGAGTGGTGCCAAGGGAGGAGTTTATGGCCTTCAATAGCAGGCAGGTTGTGTTTAGAGACCCTGACCCATGGACAGTTCATTGAGAAGTCTATGAAGACTCCTGTTTGCAAGTATTCCCCACGCTTGCCCAAGGCGCGGAGAGCCCAACAGGTCTGACAGATAGAGTCAGTGGATGGTGTGTAACAGTGGGAATCTTGTCAGCATCCTCCACGCAGCCAACATCCTCTCACTGCAAAGGGAAGATGCGAATGCAGAGCCCCGAATGAGATGTCCTGGAAAGAAACAGGCCAAGGAGACAGAGTTCATGTGGGGAGGAGTGCCTGGTTTTGATTTGAGGCTGAGTCAAGGCCAAGCCACAGCCCTGGATTCTTGATCACTGAGATCACACAAGCCTAACTTGGAAAACAACTGACAAAACCTCCTCAGAACTGGTGACTGTGACACACCAACCAACCCAAAAGGCACCAACTTCACCCTTCCATCCAACCCAGAAGCAAAGGAGTTTTGATCTGGCAGTTCGCATCCTGAACCATCTCGCAGGCTAGTGCTCTGTCAGGACTTCGCTTCCATCCCAGGCACAGGGATGATCCAGCAGCACTACAAAACCACATGTTCCTGGAGGATATGCAGGAATAACACTGAGTATCCTGATTTCCGTGTTCTCTATCTTCACATTTCTACGGCCGTCTTTGTGCAGTGACTAGTTTATTCTCAGATCTGCAGCAGAAGGGAAGGTTCACTCTGCTTGCTTGCCAAGCCTTAACCATGGCCTTTGCTCTGTTTTGTGGAGGGTTTCTGCACATTCAGATTATCTAAAATAAAAATAATTTGTTATAAGAAATAGATGGCTTCTCTTTGTATTTGATAGCACCCATGTCTATGCTATTGCTAAATGGGAACAACGGCTGCAATGATTTCTGCCTGGTCTGCGGCTCACTGTGCTTTCAGCACTTCAGCAAGGCAGCCAATCTCTGGCCTGTCACCACAGGGAAGCTTTGATCCTTCCTAAAGCTTTGCTATCAGCCTGCAAACCTCCACAAAAACCAAGACCTGTTGCTACTAATCTCTGTTTCCCTTTCTGCTCAGAAGTGACAACGCGGAACGCAACTCCTGCCTCACATTCCTCCAAGCCTACAGGAAACCATAAATCAGAAGAAAAGCATAACATCCAGAGAGAGCCTGTAAAAAGCCAAACACTAGGATGGGCCGAGGGGCTGGGGAAAGGGAACAGGGAACCAGCAGAACCAGCCATAAGGTGAGCACTAAGCCACACCTCCACGTTGGCTGGGAGAGGCCCTGCTACAAAGAATAGAGGGAAATTGAGGGTCAGGGCTACTAAAAGTCTTCCCCTCTCTCAAGGGAATACATATATACACATACATCTATATCCTCCATTTCCTTCCAACCCCCCCATTGCCCCTCTATAATTAAATAATAATTTTTAAAAATTCAGCAAAAGAGGGTAAACCAAGCGTCACCCTGGGCAGAGCTCTCAGCTGGCTTCGGCTGTACCTAATGACCCTGCTAGGAGACAGGCCATCAGCAGGAGGGAAGGCTGGCCGCGGGGTGGGAGAAAAAGTTGAGAAGAGTTTGTGTGTCGAGGGAAGTGAGCGACTAGTGCTTGGTCTGCGAGGTGTTAGCTTTGCTTGGCTCTTGAAGCGTACGGTTCGGAGTGCCCTGAAGCGACCACGCAAGGCCAGTGTGACCTGGCCACGAGAGCACAGCTGCCATTGGACTCTGAGAAACCAAGCTGGCTTGTTTGCAGTCCTCCTGGGAGCTTGGACGGCGCAGGGAACCGCGGTTGGTTCAGTTTTGCTTTGTAAAAATCTGTTAAGCTCTGCATCCTCAGTGTGATCAGCCCAGCCTGCAGTCAGGTAATGGGAAGCGAATTGCCTGGCAAGTCCCTCTGGCTTTGTGATAGAACCTGCTCTATCTTCTTCCCATCAACACTGAGGACTGCGGTTTAGGCTGAAGCACTTCTTTGTAGCTGAATGCAGCAAGGATCTGCTTCATTTAGAGGTGACTCGTCATTCTGGTCAAAACAGCTGAGATTTACTCTGGCCCAGATAAAGCTATTTATAGTAAGTGTTATGCTAATTCCGTACGCCGGTCTGATCCACTTGTACTCACTGGAGCAATAATGCTTTCTGCTACCTGTTCTTTTTAACCACTTCTCTGCAGCCAGCAGCCATTTTGTTCTCAGATCATCAGCTCTTACTATAAGGTAGATGTGTACTTCCCTTGCTTCCTTTTTCACTCAACCATATAGCCCTCCATTTCCTGCAGCCCTGTTGATCTCCTCCCTATGGAAACTGCTGGCTCAGTCCAAGATCTACGCTGTGTTTTGAGTAAGTGGGAAAAGCCTAGGTAAAAACAGATTATGCAAGTAGCTTTAAAGCCACTCATATTTAACTCACTTTTAAAAAAATTGAATTGCTCTTATTACTTTATTTGAGGTTCATGCTATGAAAGTAATTCACTTACTGTCACTCTTGTGAAATAAGGAGTGTGGAGGGGATTTTACTCATCATGAAAATGCATCTGTCTTCGGGAAAAACAAATGTACCAATTGCTTAATGGAGAAATGGCAATAGAAGAGCTGTTTTTAGTGGTTTGAGTCTCCTATTTTTGTTCTAGGATAATGGAATAAGCTGTATTTCTAATCTTGACTAAAATCTCTCTACAGATGGCTGTAAGCATGATGCTTTCTGATCCTGGGAGCACAAGAGACTTTTCTGGAGTAAAAACCTCAGGTAGAACAGCAGAAGCTCTGACGATGTAAGTGACACTGAAATGATTCCAAGACACAGGGACCTCATCTCTCTCGTCATTGTTTTATTCTCACTTGTTTTTTTTCAAAGGCTCCACTGAAAATTTGCTTTTCCCTTTTTGAGCACAGCGATTGCTCAAACACTTGAACTTGTCATCAAATCTATCAGCTTCAGCTCCATTCCTGCTACAGAACTACAAGTAGCTAGTAGACTCAACTCTTCACCTCTTATAAAGTCCCAGTGGGCAGTACAGTCAGAGATTGCTGGCTTGTCCTGGGGTTTGGATTAGTAGTTTGCTAGAGCAAGCTAGTTCAGCCAGCCAGTGACTTCAGCTTGCTGCTCTGCTGGTGAGAGCCCTCAGAGGTGGTCTCAGCACAGTTTTCGAATGCTACAACAACCTCCAAGCAGATAAACAATGAAAATAGGTAAAGTACATCAAGACATGAAAAACAGATTGCCCAAATCACTGGTATGTGAATACAGATGTTTTCCTGGTATTCCTTGTTCTGTTTTCTCCTGTTTTTCAGGGAGGCCAGGTGTAGGTATACAACTCCTAAAACCATTTCCAGTATGTCTTCTCATGGGTGAAGAGCTTCTGTGCCTAAACTTAGCTTAGCTCTAGCTTTGGTAATAGCGCGCATAATGTTTTGCACGTTTTGAACAGCTACAGAAATACCCAAGTCTTTGTCTGAAACGTGCTAAATGTCAGTTTATGGCTCTTATCCTTCCACTGAGAGGCTGGAGGTGTATGTTTAGACAGGGTTTTGAAGCAAGATGAATAAGACATCGTATTTTGGTTGCATGGCGTTCCATTGACTTTAAATCAGTACATTAATATTTAGCAAAAACTGACACCTCTCTTCAGGAGACATACAATGACAGATATGGCTTTTAAGCACTCTGCTATATATACACAAGTACAGGCTTTTTTTTCCGGTATTGCTTCTCATTTAAGTTCAAATTATAAAAAGGCCCACTGGAACTTATTAAAGTGTTTGAGTTTACCAAGTAGTTTCCCATACACTGAATTCTCCATCAGTTCTTTCTGATAGCTAGGCCGAGCTCCTGTAGAATCAAGGCACTAAGCAACCTGATCTAGTTAGACCTGCTCTGAGAAGGGCGTTGGATTAGATGACCTCCAGAGGTCTCTTCCAACCTAAATTACTCTAGGATCTAATGGCTTAAAGATTAAATCCTTCCTTAGCTCTTTTAATGCACTCCTTATGTAATGTATCTCATGATAACAGGTTTCCCCCAGCTTCTCTTTTGCTACCCAGAGCCAATCGTTCAAGGAGACAACAGCACCTTGAGCATCTGGATCTCTCACCATCCAACCCTGACTGATCTGCAGATCATAATGCCTACATAAAGCAGAGAGGAAATGCTATAAAGAAGGCAGTTTACTTTTCACCACTCATCATTACACCCTAGGGGAGAAATTCTGACAGAAGTTGCAGCAA
The DNA here is from genome assembly GCF_949628215.1 of Phalacrocorax aristotelis. Taxonomy (NCBI): domain Eukaryota; kingdom Metazoa; phylum Chordata; class Aves; order Suliformes; family Phalacrocoracidae; genus Phalacrocorax; species Phalacrocorax aristotelis. Next base: position 6,482,383 of record NC_134294.1, read on the forward strand.
ACTATTTCCTACTTCTGCCCATAGTACTTGAGCAGCTTCTCAAATCTTGAGAGAAAAGGAAAGCAGCCCAATAATGTCATAGTAATGTTAATCTTCCAAATCTGCTATTTCAGTGTGTGTGGAAAGGAAAATCCCATCAGAAAACCAACTTGGTGAGGACATGTAGATCAGATCAGGAAATAGTATTGAACTAGACTGCTTCCCTACGGTAGCGTCTCTTCTCTACACAGCGGTTTTGGTGGTTTCAGATCAGCAATATGCAGATATCTGTGCAAACTATGGTAAAACCAGTAAGGAACATCAACCTCTTGGGGATTCTAGAGTCTGACTGACAGTAAATCAGACAGTTGACTTTAAAAAGGCATCATCCTAAGGGGAAAAGGCGTTCTCCACTTGCCAGAGCAGTCAGGGCTACCTATTTCTTGTTCAATGCTGTTCTTGTCCCCTTCAGTTCACTGAAAGTCATTTCTCAGCTAAAATGCTGAGCTGAGCACCTCAGTGATGGATTCTCCATGCAGACCATTTCACGGGCCAGCCATGTGCACTAATGCTGATGAACTGGCAGACCAAATGACAAAGATCATCTGCTAACTACCTCAGAACAACTTCCATCTTTAGCTCATCAGAGCATAGCACTATTTCTGCTGATAGCTAGTAATTTTTCTGATTATCAGACTGAATGGCTCTCTACCTTCCTTTCTGATCTGAATATCTGTTTTGCAGAAGAATGACACAGCTGCAAAACTCAACCTCTCTGGTTCAATGTGCAGCAGATCTTAGCACCATGACTCTAAAACACTTTGAGAAAAGTTCAGGAAGAGGTATAATTCTCTGCATCTGAAATCTGCACGGACAACTGCACTCCTGCAGCTCAGTAATCTCCATGCCCCTCTGAGATCGCACCGTGCAGTTCAGTTCCTGGAACGTCACTCAGAAGAAGGATGCAAGTTAGAGCTTTGAGTTCTGGAGAAGAAAATGTCAGCCAGAGACTCATCATGAGCAACCTAGGTGAGGCGGCATGGACAGCACAACACATCTGTCAGTCCAGCTGCACCGTGCAGGCAGAAGATGACTTCTGAACCAAATTTCTGGCTCTTGCTTTGTGCTGACCTGGGCCTGCTGTGTCTCCCACAGAGGGGTAACTTGCCTTTTTTGACCCTCTCAAGCTAGTTCATCCATCTGACAAGTCCCACAAACAGAACTCCAGGGACACACATGCCCAGAAAACAGGCATGGTAATGACCATTCTCCGCCCTCAAGACTTCATCAGGTGGATCATTTGCACTTTCCCGAGTGATACTTTTTCTTTCCTACACACTTTGATCCAGCTTGCTAAGCGACTTCAGAGCAGAGATTGCTTCTCTGATGATCAGAAAGCATTTCCCTTCCTGCATTGCAAGGATTGGGCTTTTGCAGTGGCAATACGGAAACTGCACAGCAAAGACTGAATACGGGAATATTCTTTTCTGAGCCGAAGAAGAAACATTATGTGGGCATGTGACGACTCAGATGACATTTGTTTGCTTTCTTTTACAAGCAAAATGGATTTATCAAAAACCATATATCAAACAGTTCTGTCTTCTCCCCAAGTGAACTCAGTGGGTCCGTTTACCAACAGGGCTGGACAAGGTCCAGCAGGCTTTGTTGAGACTTCCCCTAGTCCATAGTTTAGCTCAATCCACCCTCCCCCAGCAGGGATCTCTTTCAGCACTAAATGGTCCTTGTTTCTTTTTTCTCTCCCTCCCCTGGGCCTTGGCTCAGAACCGGAGCTCCCCAACCTCTATGCTCCCTTTGTCTCTGTCTGAAAGGCTTTTCCTGTGTCGTGTCCTGCCAAACACAGCGAAGGTCTTGCCCTTGCTGGCAGCAGAAGTGCTGAAAGTGCTGACTGACCTGGGGGCAATAAGGGAGGGTCCTTGCCCCCTCCTTCGCCCTGGGAGAGCTGGGTGTCGCTTGCACCCTCCCAGGGGTGCCAAATGTTTCTTGCTTTGCCCCAGTGACACAAAACAACTGGTTTTTAACTCTCGAGTACTGATACCAGTAAGTAACACAACCCTTTTTTAAAGGGGTGAGAGTTTATGTCTGTGCTACTTCAACTGGTGCTTCATGGAAGCTTGCTGGGGGAAACATGAATAAGTGCCCTAGACACTACTCATCCCTTGCTTTTGTTTATTACTCTCGAGGGATGGGTATGGTCCCATTTTTCTAGCTCTGACTTCCTCTTACACCTCTCCAGAGGGAACAGAACTGTTGTGATGTGGCTGGGGTTGGGGAATTAATTCTCATGGAAAGGATTAGTGTCTCAGTCATCAAGCTTTAGAGAAGGACATTCTTTTGAGTGCAGCTAACAGGACTCTTACCAGCTACAGATTGCTTATCTGATCTCTGCGGCCATATGATGGACTGTCACATCCCTTTGAGCCAGTAAATCATCCTTGAAAGATGATCCTTACTGTCCTGCTGCATACCCGATGTTGTCTTGGATGCTGCTCTGGAGATAGGACGGTTAGGCTCACATAGGAGGAGGAAATTCCCAAGCTCACACAAAAAGCCAAAATGTTGGGGGTAGAGGGAATCATTGGGCAGGAAACAGGGACCAGTTGCTGCTTGGAGTAAAATTTAATACGTCCTCTGTACTGAATGATGTGGCCCAGGCAAGGGAGAACAAAGTTGGTATTGTAGTAACCGGGCCTCAGCAGCAGAAAAGAATTGAAGCACAAAGTCAAGGGTCAGAACAACATTGGGGTTCAGCCCTGTAGGATTCACAGATATTCATCCTCCATACTGAAAATTTAGCTAGAAACCTCTACTTCTTCTTGACTTCTTGGCATCTCACACATCTCCTCTCAACCCACGCGTTTCAGAAATGCAGGTAAAAGAGAAGTATGGAGTACTAAACTGTGAATAATTGTGGTGATCACAAGCAAAGATTGAAGTCCATGAGGCCAGATGCTATAGCATTTTGACTTCTGAGAGAAGGCTTTTCCCATCCCATCAACATATATATCAGCTTGGAGTTTTCCAGTGTCTCAGTCCTGTTCACTAGTTTGGCATTGTCCCATAGTTTTATGCATTATCTCTGAATTCAGATGAGTCAGTGGTACATCAAGAGCTTGCATTATTCCAAACTCCTAAACTCAAGCTGGCAGAACTGGTTTTATTTCACACTCTGAACACTTAAGGCAGGCACCTTTCTACAAATGTCAGCTTGCTGCTTTCTCTTCCTCCAAACTTCAGGTAGGCTGTTCTCTGCAAATCTGAGAGCACCATCTGAAGTGCCAGCCTCCAGATGGTGCAAGCAAGAAGAGCCGGGAAGTGTGTGGGAAGGGAAGGGGTGGGAAGGGGAAGGGGAAAGAGGGAAGGGAAGGGGAAAGAGGGAAGGGAAGGGGAAGGGAGGGGAGGGAAGGGGAGGGAAGGGGAGGGAAGGGGAGGGAAGGGGAGGGGAGGGGAGGGGAGGGAAGGGGAGGGAAGGGAAGGGGAGGGAAGGGGAGGGAAGGGAAGGGAAGGGAAGGGAAGGGAAGGGAAGGGAAGGGAAGGGAAGGGAAGGGAAGGGAAGGGAAGGGAAGGGAAGGGAAGGGAAGGGGAGGGAAGGGGAGGGAAGGGGAGGGAAGGGGAGGGAAGGGGAGGGAAGGGGAGGGAAGGGGAGGGAAGGGGAGGGGAGGGGAGGGGAGGGGAGGGGAGGGGAGGGGAGGGGAGGGGAGGGGAGGGGAAGGGAAGGGAAGGGAAGGGAAGGGAAGGGAAGGGAAGGGAAGGGAAGGGAAGGGAAGGGAAGGGAAGGGAAGGGAAGGGAAGGGAAGGGAAGGGAAGGGAAGGGAAGGGAAGGGAAGGGAAGGGAAGGGAAGGGAAGGGAAGGGAAGGGAAGGGAAGGGAAGGGAAGGGAAGGGAAGGGAAGGGAAGGGAAGGGAAGGGAAGGGAAGGGAAGGGAAGGGAAGGGAAGGGAAGTTTGAGGGAAAGGGCAAGGGCAAGGGGGCCTCCTGCTATGTCAGTGCTATCACAGTGGCTGTTTCCTACATGGGGCGAGGTCACGGTCCGGGAAAAAAGCCACACTTCCTGCCAAAAACTGGGTTTACCAGAGAGAACAAAGGGGTGATATTCTGAAAAGAAACTGAGCTGTGGGAAACAGCATTGTTTCACCAAGCTAGAATGGAGCAGGAAAAACTGACATGCTTTAATAGCCGTTCTTCAAAACAGTTATGGAGATTTCTGCATTACCCCAACATTGCAAATGTAGCAGGACCATGCTGATGTTCAAGGAGGTGCTCCTTTCGAGTGCATGGGCCCAGAGCAAGCCACAAGTGTGTGTACTTGCATAACCTAATTTTTCTTTGTACATATCTGTAGGACTACAGACAAATCTCCTTTAGCTGCTCCCTATGTCCAAGGAGACAATTTACTGTAGCAACACATGCGGACCATGTCTGTAAAATCCACACGAGGGTCAGAGATTTAGCAGACAAAACCATATGTCAGTCTCCTCTGTGTACTGTTAAATAAAGACTGGCACAGCTGCTTGGATGCTGAGAAAGGACTACAAGCTATATGACCATATCTCTGTGCATCTGAATGCATGTACATGCAGGCCATACAGCTAAACCTAATTCTCGTAAAATATCCTCTTACCTTATCAACAGGCAGATGTATCCAACCCTTGGAAACACTGCATGTGACATATGCATTTACACACATGTTCACACATGCTGTTTCTATTAGCAGTAGCATTTAATAAAGAGTATGGAAATTATTAAGCCCTGCTGGAGTGTGCTGAAGCAGACTGGGTATGCAGAGAATGGATTATCTCACTCTCTGATATTATACAATCTGTTTAGACTGTGCCACTTTATGCTTATTTAAGGAATGAGTGAGCACTTCACTCTGGGATGTGCCACCCATGAGTTCTGACATCATCCCTTTAATCCACTGTAATGAATATACTGCTTTGCTTTTTAGCCATTCCCTCGCTATATCCGGTAGAAGTTCTGTACTAGAACGATTACTCTCAGAGAGTGTTACTCCACAGTGAGTTCAGTGATGGCTAACTATATCAGAACAACAGAAAATTCTCTGCCTCCCTCAAAAAGAGACTGGCACATAAGCAAAGCAAACTTCTGCAGATGAAGTGAAGCAAGACAAGAATGTAATGGGTGAGTGGGCACACACTGCTGTAAAGGTACCCCACTGCATTTGGTTAAGCTTGTATTTAGCGGATTGGTATGGGCCGTTGAGAACATACACAACCTTTCCATTATTTTCTTCTAGTCCTTCCTTTCTTTCTTCCTATAAATCAAAGTCTCTGAACTGAATTCTCCTCTTTACAAAATGAAAGGCCAGAGGAGACAGCAACATGCAAAAATAAAAAGATCTGTAGATGCACTGCTTTAAAACAAACCCTCTCCAGTAAGCCAAAACGTGCACCCCACCAGGTAAAAAGAATGGAACATTTTTCCAAGAGGTTTGTGTAAGGGCAATTATCTTGCCTCATTTTCTTCTTTTGGGAGCAGTGGCTCAGAGAAGTAATCAGCTCCTGCAGCAACATGTGTGGCTTACTCACTACTTCTTTAACCTGTGCCGGTATTGTCTCGCCTAGTTTGTCAGGGCAGATACATGCACGCCTAGGTTCTGTTCATATGCACGGGACTGGTGGCAAAGCCAGTTTCCTCACCACCAAGCATGTGCAGGAAGAAACACATAAAGACTTTTCTCTAAGCCTTCTAGAGGAATAGAGTCTCCAGCATACCCTGTCCTCTTTTCTAATTTGTTGCTGTAGAAGTAGAAACACTTCTCCCTTTCTCTAGCAGCTCACACAACGTGCAGAACATTAAGCATGATGCTTCTCCCTTGTTGGTCTGTGGCCAGCCACGCTGGGTGTTGTGACTGCAGTTGTGGGCAGCTCCTTCTGGGCTGAGGGCCAGCCTGGCTGCAGCTAGGCATGGATGCAGCGGAGTTGCAGGAAATCAGCCTCCACCCTCCTTGCAGTCCGCAGGAATAATTGTTCAGTATCCCATTTCTGCTCTCCATCCTATGGGGTCCTACAGAGAGGAAGGCTGGCAGCTTACATTCTAGCTGCTGTGTACTGGGGAGTAGAGACACAATCACCTCCGTGCTGCCTGAAGATATGCACATCTTCCTGGGGCTGCAGTTAAGCCATGTAGTCCATGGTTGGCCTGGGACTGAAGCATACAGCTCCCTAGTGCTCCAACATACTCCAGGCAGGGAATTCTTCTGCTTGAACTACTTGCCTTGCCCATTCCAAGATCTTAACAGAGCAGGCTCTGCAGTGCCTCAGAGAAGATAAAGAAGCGATTAGGAAGCTGCTGGCAGGTCAAAATCTCAACCTTCCACACTGGCCATGATGCCGGCTTCCCCCTCTTCCTCCGAGTCTGCAGTTGTTGGTCAAAGAGGGAACAAATTCTGCTCTTGGTTCCTTTTCCTTTCCCCATGGGAAAAGTTAGCATGGCATCATGTTAGCATGGAGACGAATCTACTTTCTTTTTTTCCCACTTCCTTTCCTCCATTCCCATTTTTAAAGCAAGCTTTATATTAGACAGGAACCACGTTAATTATAGGAAGAGCTAATAACCTGTGTGCGTAACAAACACTTGGGAAACAGCTGTCAGGAATGACTGTGAATGTCTGAAATCAGAATACAGCCCTGATGTAGAGGAGAACTGCAAGCAAACATGCAAGCAAGCATGCCTGGCTCCAGGGAAATATTCTGTCCTGCCCTCAAAATTCAGCCAAACTTGGATTGCACGTCTGTTTCTAGGGCTCTTTTCTTTATCCCAGATAACTGGACATACAAAGCTAGCATGTATGGCTGAAATTTCATAGTATTATGAAACTAGGTTTTAAAATGGGGACCATCACCATTTCAGAAAAGCATGGGATTCCAAATCTGATGTGCTTGCTTTTCATCCCTCCCTCCCACCCTGCTCTTCCACTGCCCCTTGAGAACCGAGCAGTTTAGGACGCTTACAGTCGAGGCTTTATGGAGTTAGCAGCTTCAGGTAGCTTTTACGTGCAGGAATTAACATAAACTTATTTTGCAATGGCTACAGGAAATTGCTAGGTGATGGGGGAACTGGGTCTGCCACCAGGCCCATGTATCTGAACAGGGGTAGGCATGCACGTTTGCCCTGACAAACTATGTGAGACAGTATGGACAGAGCCTAGAGACAGCTGCATCGAGACCCAAAGTCACTCTTGTAGCTCTGATTACAGGGCTCAGCCTTCATGCCCTTCCTAACCCCAAATAATCCAGCGCACACACTTTCCATCCTGAGTTCATCTGTTACCCTGTTAAGCCCTAACACCAAACTGAAAGTCTTCAGCCTCCTTATATCCGTGACTGGAATAGGGTCTCTCAACTCACTGCACCTGTGTTAGTAACCCCAAAATATGTGCCTCACAAATCAGAAAATACTGTTTAACGGGGGAAAGGGACTTGCAAGTTCCCCCAGCATGGATTTAACTAACTCAGGAGCTATAACGGAATTTACAATGCCCTGATCTGTGCATTAGCAGATGAGACAGTGCTTTATTCCTTATCCAGCGATTATCGGTCAAAGCTGAACTGCCCTACTGACAGTGCAAAACTGTGCAAAAGCACCCAGATTAATAGAGGCTATGTCACTGATAACATTGATAACGTGCAACAAGCTCCCACCTCAGGCTGTCTGGCACAGGGGAGGCCAGCCAGCGAAAGATGCCAGACACCCAGTCCAAGCTCCTCCAGGCAAAGGATTCTCCACCATGCTGTTGCATCCCTTCTCCCCAACCACATCTGATGATGCCACTGAGACCAAAAAACCCCAGCCTGACTCCAGGAGTCTGCACTGCCTTCCTGTCTCTGGGAGGCATAATGAAATAAAGGTAAACGGATGGCTCGTCTCACAGGCTGGGAGAGGTCCCCAGTGTGTGTGGCAGCAGTACATCACCCTCCTTTCTAGCCCTCCTCCCCTCGGAGCCCACGGCTGGAACGCCATACTTTCCTACCTAAAGGGATCATCAGAAATAAACGATTAACGAACCAGTGCTGATGGCATCGCGTTACTGAAGGTGCTTTGTCATCACAAACATTAATTATTTCACAGGCTCTTCACTCAGATACACAGTGTGACCCCTCCATCCTGTCCCTCTGCCTAAGCTAAGGAAAATGAAACAGTGGGGCTGTTGAAATGAATAAAAGGGACTTTTCTCAGCTGCACAATCACTGAGTGCCAAAGCAAGCAGTAGCCCTCAGCCCCTGGACTTCCCATTCCCCACTCTAGCTAGCAGAGAGCCGGGGTTCACTTCAGATGAAGGCTCGACACCGTTTCCCATCCCCTCCACAAAACTGGCTTTCTGGCACCTTTCCAGCTTCCTGAGCTCCAGCAGTGTGAGTGACAACGGACTCTGACTTATCCCTAGAATGCAAAGCTCGCTGGCTTTGCAGTAACATACATTTCAACAGGAGTCTGTCTAGAGTCCACATGAATGAGGCTACGCCAAATAACGTTTCATTGAATTCTTATTCTACGTGCTCACTTGGCCATGCTGCAGTCCTTCGAGGACCAGGGTTGGAATCCAGAGACACTGCGTGATGCCAAGACAACCAGCAAAGCACAATTATCAAGACATGTGGCACACTCTGAGGAGGAACGGATGACTCTCCCACAGATAATTTCAAGAGCGCAGCTAAGCTAGCATCAGCATCTCTCAGCCACATTACCTCTGGGTCTAATTACCATCTTCCACCACAGTGTTACTGCTCTTTTGTTTTCCTTTTTTCCTTTTAGGAAGCTTTGTCATCTAACTTCCAACCCTCTTACATTCTTTATTACAGCTAGAAGACTAGCAACTAGCAAAACCCTGGCCTTGGCTTTCATGGTGGCTTTTGGCCATCCTAACAGGACAAGGCATACGGTTCCTTGTGGTGGTGCCCTCTGGAAGGCTTTGAGGGAGAGCAGTCCAGACTCACACCCTGAGCATGTGACAGCCAGAGTTTTACACTTTGCAAAACTTGTCCTGCAAAATCATTCGTGTTGAAAAGCTTTCTCCTTACACTTATCTCATGGCAACCAGGAGAGCCAGGGAGAGAGAAAAATGTCCAAAGACTGTCACCAACAGAAGAGATGATTTTCAGCTCTGTGTAGCCACATACATCCCAGCCAGCAAAAAACAGAGAGGAATGGTGACTGAAAATGAAAGCAAGCAACTTCCAACTCAGAAACTGATCTCTTATACAACTAGAAACATTTCAAAGTTTGCAGATGTACTGACAGGGTACATACTATTACAAAGCAAAGTGTGTTGCAGGAGTGTTTTTCCGGCAAAGCCAATCATCAACTTACGAAACACCAAAATTTCCCTTGCCCATGCAGTATACCATGAAACTTAGGAGCTACAGCTCCCACGAGCAGCCTGAGAGATTGTCTTTCTGAGTTTAAGATCATTCACTGCAAACTCACAGCTTCTAAGTCTGGGTGATTTTAACTTGGGGGGGGAAGAAATTTAAAAGAATCCTTTTTTGATTTGGAGAGTTGGGATGGATCAGCGGGGTTTTCACTTCAGAACTTTGGCCCTTTGGGATACTCCGCTTACACAGTTCACAATTCAAAGTTACTAAGGAAACTGCTTGCCAAAAATCTGGCATAAAATACCATTTATGAAGCCAAGCCAGAGATCTCAAGTCAGTTGTCACCCAGTCAGTTCTCTCATACCAGGGGATTTTCCCCGACTACACATTGAATAAATACCTTCAGATCTGCCCACAGTAATGCAGGCTGAAGGACTGCAGCTTTTTCCTAAGTACTTCAGGATTCACATGGTAGTTCTGATGACAGGGAACCTCAGATTAAGGGACTTCTGCTTCCAATAGTTCTGTGATACGACCTATGGAGGAAAAAAAAACCTGTGCCATGCGAGGATCCTGCTGAGAACGTGATTCACCTGACACAAGAACAGCCAAAATGTGATGCAGCCTTGATTGCAAAGGCAGCCCCTTTGGGTGAAGCTGTCACAACTACAGTCTCAGTACAGCACACCAGGTACAGGCTGCCAGAAAAAATACACGTGGGGGAAGAAGCTAACCTATTAGGTTAGGGATGGACCCCACCATAAACCATGGCCCAGCACAACCCTGGTAAAGGCCAGATTTGGTTCTGTATTGCTGACTTGGGGTCACTTTAAAGTGATGATGAAAAAGGGAGGCTGAAAGTCACGAGAAGAAACAAAGCCTCACTGCATTTGGAAAGCACCATACTGATGTCTAGGTGTTTAGGGGCTGGATGGACAGGATGGACTGCTGTAACTGGGGGAGCATCTCATGGCTGGTACTGTGAGAGGAAGTAACTATATGGTGACGTCTTTGACTTCTCCCTTTACATACTTCAGACCCTTTGACTTTAGAGGTGCAACAATAAAGCAGTAAGAAACAGAATAAATAGATAAAGACAGGTATTAGATTGATATAGATAATAGCATGCTGCTTTTGTGATAAAATCTTCTCTCTCGTGCAACTAAACCAGCAAGTGATGGCAATTGTACCCATCAGTCTGATTCAAAAAGAAGCTCTCTGTGTAGGCGTATCTTCATGCAACTGCAATCAGTATCAGGGATCTTGCTTACATAAGAAGCCTTGTGTAACAAAAACCAATTTCAAACCAATGCATGTGCTCTTTTTGTTAAAATGACTTAGTCAAATGGATGAAGATTTTTCTCTTTGGCCATTCTGGGTGTAAGTTAAATTTGCTTTTAAGTAACTTAAGCTACTCAGTTTGGCTTATCTCAGACTACATGTCGATGGCATGCAGTGTCAATTGACACAAATCACACGGAAGCCACTAAAGTTTTTTTTCCTGCAGAGCCCTTCACTAACACACATTCACACAGCATGGATGCATTAAAACTGGTTATGCTAGTTTTAAACTTGTCTAACTCAATCTAAGTTATCAGACTTAGCAAGATCAGTTTGACTAAGGGTTTTAATTCTTCCTATTCTGTTTGAAACACCCTAGTAAGAGTCAGAAAATATTTTCTAAATGTACTTGTTTTTTCACTTTCTTTTCCTCTGGCAAATGACAAATTTTTTTTCTTGCATCTTTCATGGAGCTAGAGTTACAGGCCTGCATCTTTCTCTGCCTAATAAGAGCCACAATAACGTGCAGACAGTGCTGCACACTGCTAGAGCAAACGTCTCTGCCTATGTCCCTGGGTCACTGCCTGATGTCAGCGCTGCTCCAGGGAGCCCTGTGAGTTTCTGAACTACTGCGTTACAGTCAGCCAAAAGGCTGCAAGGCATGGGGGAGGTGAAGACTGGTGAAGCCCGGCACCCCTCAGATCTGGGCATGTACATGGTCTTGTGTAGCCTATGCCTCAATTGCAGGTCTCCCTTCCCTGCTAAGCAGCACAGAGGTCCCTCGGTGGCCTGGGGCTTGTATGTATATGGAGGGATGCTGTCAGCTGCCTGTTCCCTGAGGTCACGGTAGCTGTAAGGGCTCCTCGTGAACAGATTCCAACATCTGAGTCACTGCGCTACAGTCAGAGCACAGCACCTCCTGGTTCACCCCACTGACGTGCAGCCTGCTCTGCAGTGGGTAACCCTGCCCTCACAACAAGTCTGATTAATAAGGTTAGTTAATAGCAACAACAACTACAATAGCAATGTTAGTTAAGGCAATAACTGCTTACTTCCCTCCCTTGTGGGAATTACCACAGAGGCATTTGGGGTTTTCTGTGACCCACAGAGTGCTACAGCCAGCTCCAAACTCTGCAATTTGTCCCTGCTCTTCCCTTGTCCTCCTGATTGTTCCTAGAGTGCCTCTGTACCCAGAATGAGTAACAGCATCCCTACCCGTCCCTTCGTACCGAGCGACTCTTCTCCGAGCGAGGAGGGAATGAAGGCAGGGGGTAAGCCTTGGGAGCTGGCAGTACGCCCAAGGGCTTCCATTTTCCAAGAATGGGCCAAATTTACTCATCTAGCACTGCAAGGGTAAGGGCAGTAATGGGTTCTTCTTTGCATCACTCCAGACCACTGGCTTCCGCAACCGAGCGGAACAAGTCAGGAAAGTGTTCCTAGATTTCCCAGACTACGGCTAGATAAACAGCAAGCTTTGCACGTCAGGGAGATGAAAGCCACAATATCTATTGGGGTTGCATCCAAATGTGCTAGAACTGGTCTTTCAAGGTAGTTATACTTGTTTACTGGAATGGAATATACGTGTCTCTACAAGATGCCTTACAGAAATAAGGCTTATCTTCCAATTGAAAGATCTATACATATTTAAGTAATGAAATTTAAAAAAAAACCAACTTTTCCTTGTTGCAACTGGCCCCTTTAAATCAGGAAGCAATGATGGATTGAGTGTATATTGAGTATTCGTTTGGAGTCTTTTGACATATAATTGGATTTGATTGCTAAAGAAGACTGGTAGCCTTCTTTTGGGATGCTTAATACATAGTTAATGCCTGTGTAATATTTTTTTGGAATTTTTTTTTTCCTCCTTGTGGACAACACAGAAACCAATTTGATTATCTCGAAGGCTCACTGCTGAGAGGAATAAGGCATTTGTAAAACTCGGCACAACCCTTCACTGAGAAGTGCAGAGGGGCTCTGCGCAGCAGTGGGTGCCAGCAGGAAAGGGAGGGCGATTCCTAGCTAAGAGACTGGTATGGCAAATCTGGATTAAATTTTTGCCTCTTCCACAGATGTTTCCTATGGCAAGGGACTTTACCTATTGCTGTCTCAGTCTCTGTTGAGAAAGTAGATTATATGCTACCTTCTCTCACCTCATTTTTATCTATATTTTTGTATATAGTTTTTTACCTTTTTTATAGTTGTAAGATTTTAGGGACATGTTAGTTAGCATCTCTGCCATGCTCTATGGAAGAAGTCCTGTCCCTTACAGGCATCTAAAGATTCTCTTGTATTACAAACAATTAATAGTAACAGAAGAACTAATTAAAGAACTAGTTAAAGTATACAGGGAGACTAAAATCTGTACCCTTTGAGAAAGTCTGAAGAATTCTATTGTGTTCTCTTTTTTTTGCCATAGGCCTGCTAATGTCAGTATTTTCTCCGTTTCAGGTGTTCATAGTTTACATATTCCCCTGCTACATATATTTCACGCTGTCTGAAATATACAGGCTTATTTCTCTAGTCTAAGTCTCTTGTTCACCATGTAACAAGCAGACTGTGTCTGGCCATTTGGGAAATAGTTCATAATTCCATGCTTAAATAACTGGCTTTTGATAAAGGTCCAACACAGTGCTCTGAGAGCTGTTTTGTTTTTATGGATGGAGCAGACAGAGCAGAATGATGTTGCCTGCATACTAAGAAACTTGGCCCGAAGCCCACACACACACCAAAGGCAAAATAAATAAATAAACATATCAATCAATCTTGACGTCACCAGGAAAAGGGTCACTGCCATGTGGAACGAGACATCTGGACAGTGAAGTCACCGCTCTGGAAGGATGCCACTGAACAGTTCACATGCTCTGCAGCACAACAGGGTAAAATGACAGTCAAAAAAGAAAAGGGCAAGGGGAGGTTGTAGATAAATTCTAATTGATCCTAAGTGAGCAGACATTTAAAGTAGGAGCTTCATACCTTCTGCAAACCTGTCCATGCATCTAACTTTTTCCTGATGAAAAACTCCCATGATTCCAACGTCAACCAGGCACACAAATGAGACCAGCCTGTCATCTCACATGACGCTGTCCATTACACTTTCGGAACCAGCTTTGGAAGAAGAAAGAGCAGGATCTTACCACACAACTAAAATTAAAACGTGCGGAGGGAGACCCTTTCCACAGCCCTACATATTCCCATAAGCAGGGGTAAAGAAGATGCACTTGCCCAGGTATTTGCGTTACCTGCAGCTGTACACAACCACACACAATTGTTCAGAGTAGCCACAGCAACAGACCACGCAGCCTTTCATAAGAATCTTGCATTCCAAGAAATTATTTGTAAACGCACTTAAAGGACAATGCAAACCGTTCTATTTAATGAACAAAAAGGTTTTGAGAAGGAGCAACAAGAAATATCTGCAGGGAACGAGAGACCCCTTGATAACCCTGTACACACAGCCAACCAACTTGCTTCTGCAGGCTATTGTCTTTCCTTCCCTCTGTCCCCATCCAGGCACAGTATTGAAAGCAGCGGGAGATTGTTAGCGATGGAAGCTCTGATCTTCCCTTTACAGCATCAGGACACGCTAGCCCATCCGGACACCGTGCCGGGATGCTCCGACAATGGAGCATCCGCACCCACAACGTGGAGGCTCCTCTCCCACCCTGGGCATTTCTGAAACAGCCCGATTTAAATGCAGCACAGCCAAGACGGAGTCTTTGTTGTCATAGCTCGGATTCCTTCAAGACCGCTAAAAAATCCCCCCTCCGAGAGATGGGAATGTGACTGCATGGAAAACGAGCGTACTCCTTAGCACTGGCTCTTCGGGCGGTTTCAATCAGCACTGCCCAGCTGGTCCCCACAGGGCGATGCCACTTCACGCTGTTACGAACGGGGGACCCGGCGCTGTCCGCCCGGCGCTACAACGAGTGATTTTTCATCTGCGAAGGGTCCGACCCGAGCGGGGCGAGGCGGGCAGGATGCCGTGCACCGAGCGGGCAACGCCTGCCCGGCCGGCGGCACCCCCAGCGCCCTCCGGAGAGCGCCCGGTCGGCAGGGCCGCCTCCCCGCATCCCCTCGCCACCGCCCGCCCGCGGGGCCCTGCCCGTCCCCCCGACCGCCGCTTTAGGCCGCCGCCTAAAGCGATTACCGGAGCCCCCCGCAGGGACCGGGGGGGGGCGGGGGGCGCATCGCTTACCGGAACCGGGGCGAGTCCTTGATGCACTCCTCGAACTCCACCGTCATCCTGCCGGCTCAGCCCGCGGCGCGCTCAGCGGAGGAAGCGCATCGCCCGCCGGCAGCCGGGGACGCGCGGCGCAGCGCCCGCCCCCCGCGCCCGCCGCCTCGGCGGGGACGAGCGCGCCCGGCGCCTCCCGCCGCCCCGCGGCCTGAGGGGACGGGCGGGACGGGGTCGGAGCCGCCGGGGGGCTGAGGGGACGGGCGGGACGGGGCCGGGGCCGGGGCCTGAGCCGCCGGGGGGCTGAGGCGAGGGCAGGGCCGCCAAGCCGCCGGCCTCCGGGTGGCCTCCGGGTCCCCTCCCGGGCCACCGCCAAGCCCGCTCCCTCACAGGCTGCCTCACGGGTCCTGTAGGCTGGGAGGCACCGTTCCCTTCCCCTCTCCACGCCTGTGTGTCCTCCTCTCCGTTTTATCTGAGGATGGCTTCTCAGAAAACACCCTCGACACCCTCAGTAGCGTGTCTTTCTGGGCTGAGTTGGCTGTGACAGCCCAGTCACGCTAACCGCGAGTCTGAGCGACGAGCAGGAGGTGCAGCCGGTGGTCTGCGGGGAGGATTGCCACCAGGTTGGGTGCACGTTGTAGGGAAAAAGAAAATCAAACCGTTCAGGATGCACAGTGCAATTCTATACCGGCAGCATCAAAAGGACCGGCATCAATCGTGTTACTCCTTAACCTAGTTTTTAATTTTCTGTATGTGGTGGATTTGCTGCTGCCATCAGCCGTGCAGTAAATCTGCAGTAACTCCTCTGAGGCCCATGGAGTTGCCCAAGGAAGACATCTGGACTTGTGGGTCCAGCTGAACAGATCATGTTTGCTGCAGGACATAGCGATGTAATGTCGCATGGATAAACGAGGCTAATTACAAAGGGCTTAGTTCTGATCCTCCACCCATCGAACAGTACAGACAGAACAACAGTGTAAACTGCATCATTCGCTGCAAGAATTTAAGACTGAGAGAAGGGCCTTAAGTGTAAATCTCCCCATTTTAAGAAAATGCATACTGTGTAATAGGGACCTAACCTAAAACCAGGAGTCAGACAAACACTAGGGCCAGGGGCACCCGAATCCATGATTAAATGTCATGATGAGGCCTTACCTCAGCCATGGACCGAACTGTGATGAAATGAGACGAAATAAGACATTCAATGCCATTTCTGTACACAAACTACAGCTAAGATTCAGCTTTAGGCCAGGTTCCTGTTTCTATCTGAGTTCCCAGGCCTGCTTGATTTGTCAGGCACGGTCAGGAGTATCTTTGTGTAAGCCAAAGTCAGAGTTATTTAACACAGTTATCAGATGCTGGGGGGTTCTGAGGAACGCAGGAAAGGAGTTAGCCCTGCCGGTCGCCTCGGTCCAGGAGAAGGGGCAAGGTGACCTCTTGTGGCCTCTGTTTTATGTGGTTTCATAAAGGTCAAATCAATACAAATTTTATTTTCTTTGGTTCTTCCAGCACAGATGAAAGTGCGTGGATGTTTCTGGCTGCGTGTGTATGCACAAGCGTGGGGATTAGAAATTAGCATCCTCTTTAAAGCTGAGATTCATCAGTTTCATTATAATAGAGTCTGAATGCCGCTGTGCGATTTCAAAGCTGGTTGGATTTTTCCATTCAAAACAGATCTCTGATTTGTATGAGGGGGCCAGGGATTTTTCTGTTGCTCTTCTTGTTTTGCTAATGAGTTGGGCGGTTGTTTACACTGATTTTAGGCTATCTATTGTATGTACAGATACTGCAGTTCAGTATTTTAGAAAGATGAATATAGATTTTAAAATACAGAACATAGTCACGAGGAACATATGCAGCCTTTGTTTCTTATCGCTTTCTTAGCCTATTTTTGTCCCTGTAGCTGTTATTTACCTTCAGCAAGAGGTAGCTTGCACGCATCTTTTCATAGGTAGGCTGAAACAGATGAACGTGGCCTTGCCTGAATTTGCTTGTGCTGGTTTTTGCAAGGACTTTGACACGGCTATCGGCAGAGCCGGGAGCAGTTTCACAGGAGGCAGGTTCACTGTGGGTTGGGAACATCGGAGCCTTTGAGTCAACAGTCCCAAAATCACAAGTAACCCTAACGCAGGAGAGCGTGGAGAGCCCCTCGCTACAGTAAATGCCATGCTCTGGTCTTCGCCCTGTAAGCTTCTGTCCCCAAAAACGATTTTTTTTTTTCCTGTGGGAGTTACATTCCTGCTCTGGCATTTCCAAGTCTTAATTGACATGCTTATCTGACTCAAGGCAACTGAAGCCCCCAGAACTGTGCGAGGAATAACCCAAAGGATCAATTCCCATTAGCAAGTGACAGAAAACCAAGTAAGTCTAACTCAGGTGGCTTCTAATGGCAAACGGTAAGGTGAACAAAGCCACTTGCCAAGAGATGGTTGCCTGCAGTGAAACCGAAGAGCCGAAGCCACGATGAAGCACAGGATTCGAGAGGGGTTTGTTCCCTGGCGATCACTGGATGCAAAACCTTCCCTCAGCCGCTCGGCTTCCCCCTGGGCTGAAGGAAAACCTCTGCGACCTGGGTGAGGAGGAGGAAAGCGCAGAGCCCCGGGACTGCTCTTCCCGGCCAAGAGAACCGCCTAAGCCTGGGCCTGGGCCTGGGCCTGGGCCGGAGGCAGCTCCCGCCGCCGCCCAGCGGAACCGCCGCCGTGCGCCTCCCGGCCCGCCCTCCTCCCGCCCGCCGCGGGCCCTGAGGCCCTGCCGGTGAGCGGAGCCCTGCCGGTGAGCGGAGCCAGGCCCCGCCAGCCCCGACCCCGCCACAGCAGCCCCGGCCGCGCCGCCTCAGCGAGCCCCGGCCCCGGCGGCGGAAGCGGGCGGCGCTGGGCGGGCCGCCGGGGGGAAGCCGGCCCCGGGCCGCGCAGAGGGATGGGAAGGCTGCCGGCCTTCCCCGGTACCGGCCTTCCCCGGTGTCCCCCCCGCCCACCGCCAGCGAGCGCAGGGCTGCCCGCCGCGCCTCGCTGAGTCCGGCCTAGAGCCTCCGCCGTAGGGCCCCGGGCAGCAAAGATGGTTTCTCCCCCAGCCCGATACCTAGTGTTCTTTCAGTACTTTGGCACTAAATATAGGTAGGTGCCTTTGCTGCCTGTCGGCCACGTGCGGTGGACGTAAATCAGCGGCTGTTGCGGTCCTGGGGGGGGTTAGTCATGGGAGAGCTGCAGGGGGGCGGGTGGGAAAGGTTGGGAAATAGTGGGGTGGTTTTGGTGAGGGATAAATCCCTTCCTGAGCAGGTGAGAACGGACAGGGAGCTGGACTCTGCTTTCTACCGTCGTGTATAACTGTTAGGAAGGGGATGGTTTAGGCAGGAAATGCATAAAATCCAGGAGTTGAGGGAACTGGGTTTGTTTAGCCTGGAGGAGAGGAGGCTGAGGGGAGACCTCCTCGCTCTCTGCAGCTGCCTGAGGGGGGCTGGAGTGAGGGGGGGTCGGTCTCTGCTCCCAAGTCACCAGTGACAGGACGAGAGGGAACGGCCTCAAGCTGCGTCAGGGGAGGTTTAGGTTGGATATTAGGGAAAATGTCTTCCCTGCCAGAGTGGTCAGGCATGGGCACAGGTTGCCCAGGGAGGTGGGGGAGTCACTGTCCCTGGGGGGGTTCAAAAAGCGTGTAGACGTGGCAGTTTGGGACGTAGTTTAGGAGGCCTGGGGGTGTTGGGTTGGGGGTTAGACTTGATGATCTTAGAGGTCTTTTCCAACCTTCATGATTTTGTGATTCTTGCGGGTTCCTTCCAACTTGGGACCTTCTGTAAAATGGGCAAAGAGAAAATGTTAAAGGACAGGGAAGGAGGCAAACTTGTAATCCCAGGCTTTGGGCGGGGGTAAGTTACAGTATTTCCTGCAGTGGTGGGTGGTTGTTGGGCACCTGGTGGTGTGGCTAGTTCTCAGTGGTTCAGATACCTGTGCTACTTGAGAGATGCACGTGAAGTGGTCTGTGGGTCCTGCAGAAAGATAGCTGAGGTTGGGTTTCCCCAGGCCTTAAACATGCCACATGTGTAGCTGTGCTTGTTTACATTTAAAAAAAAAAAAAAGCGTGTGGCAGAACTTGTGCAGCTCAAACCCCTGGAATTGTGCCTATCTTCATGAGGATTTTACAGAATAATACCATCGTATGCCAAAACCCACAATTCTTTTGCAGTTTATGGTCTGTGTCACTGTGGGTACTGACCCAAATTACTCCAAGTAGTTACAAGTAGGTTGGGTTTAGCCTCAGGATGTATCTTTCTGCAATTCAGTAGCTTTTGTGAATGGCTATGACTTCTGTAGTAGAGAAGGAAGCTCTTCACAAACCATTTTCGTGGTCTTTTAGCCCCTTTATGACATCCATAGGGCCTACAAGAAAGGGACCTGCAACTGGCAACCAACTCCTGGCCCTGAAATAGTTTTATCTGCAAAATCTTTTCTAGTGTAATTTGTCTGCCTTATCTTCCCAGCACATCAGCCTCCATATGAGGAGTTAGTCCAAAGAATAACATTTGAAGGATGATTTTTATTTCCAGCCTTCTTTCTTATAAATAATTGCTGCATCTGTTTTCCTGTCCATTCATGAAAGTGTTTGCTCCCTGCAAGTTCTGTAAAAAGAATAGCAAACAGCTACTCAATAGCTACTCAACCACAACTCAATAGCAAACAGTTTGGTGACTGTCAGCTTTTCACTTCTGGATGTGTTGGTGGACTCTGTGTCAAGTCCTTGAGTCTTGACACGTATCAATAACTATTGTATTTGTTTTGCTCTGCAGTGGGGTTATGGAGACTTCGAATGACCAGTCAGTGGTTGGAGTCCAGAATTACTTGGAGGTAGGTCCTTGCTAATTACATTGTCATTAAAATGAAACTTCTAGGGTCACGTTGTTGAGCTACAGATACTATCAAGGATAATTATTATTAGTTTGACACTCAATAAAAGACACCTGCGTAGTGCTAAACACTATAATATTCAAAACAATCCAAGTGCTTTAGAAATTATGTCAGCATACAGTGGGAGAAATAGGTCAGGGTGAATTCAGAGACAGTCAGATCGTGATCCTGAAAAAGATGCGAACCCTTCAATGAGATCTGAAATTGAGGTGTTGGAATCCAGAACGATGATTCTGAGAGCCCCTGCTCAGGTGCTGGCCCACCTGAAAGTACTTAAGCATGTGAGTCACTAGCACTTGTGGCTTTGCTTCCATTGATTCTTAGAACTGCCTCAGTTCTGAGCGGGCTTAGCTGCTTCTAGTTCATGTCTAAGTCCATTATAGATCTAGAAACTAGATATTGCATCCTACCAGCAGAGGATGTCTCTGATGTTTTCAGACACAGAACAAAGCACAGCAGGATATTCATTGTTCCAAAGGAAAAAAAAATGCCTAGTTTCCATTCTTCCAGAGTTGTTCTAATATGCCAGGGGGAAAAAAGGTATGATCCCGTCATCACTGTTGTTCCTGCACTGCTCCCAGGGATCTCCCAGAATGTAGGAATGGCTTTCAGGACCGAAGTGCTGTTTGGGCTTGGAGTGAGTGTGCAATATGAGTGCAAAAGACCCACGGTTACACCAGTGGGTAGGAAGTGGGTCACCTGCATAGGGTACATTTGCTCAGCACACCTGGATGTTTGTGTAACCCAGTTGTAACTTAATTACAAGCTGCTGTTGAGCTGCATTTATTTGAGCAGTGCCAGTGAATCCCACGTCCCTGTGCAGGTCAGGAATCAAAAGGAAGCTGCATTATTTTTCTCTCTTCATAGAAGCATCATGTAGTTTGAAATGAAGTTTGTGCCTGTTTAGAAGATAAGAGACTGGTGAAGAGGTTGAAACTGATTGCTTTAGGTCAAATTATGCCTTTTTGCTATTCGGTTCTCATTTCCTGTTAGATTGTCTCACCTGAGATCACGAACTGTAGCAGTTTGAAGGTGGTGCGCCCACCCTGCTGGTTTGTGATATAGTCTGTGCTCTGCCTGCCGGTGTTGTGAAGGAGCAGAGTTGTTGTAGAGCTGGTCTGGGAGCAGCCTTGCTGTCCCGCCCAGCTGCTCTGTGACCGTGGCCCAGACGCTTCCACACTGTGCCGTGTGAGGGTGATGGTTCTTGCATGCTCTTGCTAAGCAGTCTTGCAGGAGAAAAATGTGATGAATTATGGTTGGAATAAGCATTCTCAGGGTGTATTTGTATGGCTTCTTGCCTGAGACCATTGTGGAGAAAGTGTATAAATATTGTGCAGATCTTGAAAGAAGAGCCCCAAAGGACTTTCTATCTCATTTATCTAATCCTCTGAACCATCCAGTGTCTCAGCCCCAGGCGCCGGACTTTGGGTGAGCCCAGCAGTTGTTTTGCATTATCTAAGTAACTTTGTTTTAATAGGCAAATGGGTAGGATGGGTGATTAAAGGAGAGAAGAAGAAGGAAAAAAGAAAAAGATAAACTTATTTGGTGTTGTCTTTTCACAGTATCAGCACTTTGTAGGCCAGTTCTGGGATATGTGCTTTGCTTTCATGTGGTGGTATTGATGCTGGGCACTGCTGAGCAGGGCTGTGTCTATTAGAACCACATGGGAAGTCTTAAAGCAATGTTAATAGAAAGTTTCTGGGGCCTGTAGGAATTTATCTTCCTACGTTTCTGTGTAGCCTTGAACTTCAGAACTTTCCAAAGCCAGGAAGGCAACTGAAGGGAAGGGCAAAATTTTATTTGTAATGAGATCCTTACTGTATTCCAAATGTCATACAGACATTTGTTTGCAGTTACAGACAAGCAAATAACCTGTGGGGTGTAGACCTTGTGTTTCAGCAACCGTGCCATTAAAAGGGTAATGGACTGGTGTGTGAGTGTGTATTGCAGTCCTCTGTGTGATAAGGTGAAATAGCTGGACTGGAGCTGAGCAGAAGGCCTGCCTATAACCCTTGGTCACCATAAAGCGCTGTATCATACACGACATGCAAGCTTTTGTAGGCCTCGGTATGTAACAGAGCCCTGGGACTGTCTGGAGGAAATGGAGACTTGTTTTAGTTTGGGGACAGATATAGGTACTTGAAGGGGCTTTTATAATGTTTTTGAGGGGGTGTGCTTTGCAGCCAACACTTTCCTTCTTTCTTGGAGACAGCATATTTGTCTTGAAGCACTTGGAAGCCCAGCTTGCTAGTGATGGGTCCCAACCAAAATTCCAGACCTTGCTTCCCTGGATCGGGAAGTTTGAATCCTGCAACTTGGCTCCCTCCAGTGTCTTGTGGAAACTTAGAAGATGCAGGACTGTGTGCTCTAGTCTCAGTTCTTAAAAATGCCCCTGCTGTAAAGGAAGATCTCCTGTGTAGCACCTTTTGCTAAAGTGAGTAGCTGTTGCTTGTGCTAACAGGCACCATATGTGAGGCCTACTAGGATCTACGGAATTAAGTTCCCTTTCATGTTTGGTTTGAACCATCTCCCAAGCATGCCGTTTCCCATTCTGCTGGTGAATGCTGCCCAAAACTAATCTTCCCTATACAAAGCTCTGCTTTGGCCAGCAGCCTTGTGCTAAGGCCAGCTATTATTCCTCATGAAAGGAGAAGGGAGAGTAGGAGAGGAGAGAAAGAAAACATATACAAACTCCTTACTACGCAAGGCAGCTTTGGTACAACCTCCTGCCCCACCCCCAACCCCCACCAAAAAAAAAAAAAAAGAGAAAGGAAAATGGGCACAGAAAACTGTCATTTTCAATCCCTGTTTGGATAATAATTTCAGTGGCATAAGAGATTGCTTTGGAAGCCCTTTCTTCTAGCAAAGCCACTTACTTAGCTTTTTCTTCCTGGCTTTCACTTCAAATTTTATCTATTCCATGAAAAATGAGTTAGGTTTTTAATTTGTTTCAGTTGATACAGCACCTGTTGAGTGAATCAGTGAGGCTGTGATGACTTGCAACCAGAAGCTTGCACACGTTGTTATTTATTAGAACATGGCACCTTAGAAACCGTGCAGCATCCCTGGCAGCACAGTGCCATCCCTTGTGTCTGTGCAACTAATGCCATTGTGCGTGATGAAACCAGTAAGCAATCCAGCTGCTGTGAAAGAGGAATAGGCTCTTATTTGTCCAAAACATTCCTAATGCACAGGTTCTCTTGAACACGCCCATCCACAACTGATTTCACAGGTTCTTTTTATGATTCCCAGACACTCTGTAGGGGTAGATGGCTGACTATCTTGAGGATTTCTTTATTTAGACTTCAGGGAGAGAAGTGGATGGACTTCTGCTTCCCCGCTATAGGTGGTATACATTAATGGGCCTGTTCTTCATCTTGCCTTCCAGCATTTGTACAGAGTGAGAAGAGAACAGACCTGCGAGTAATAATAGTGATCTGGAATGTGGATCCGTATCATTCCGGCACACAACAGTGGAAATTTCAGTGTGATTCAAAATATGGAAGTGTTTAGTGAATGAAACCTCTTAGCAGAACCTACTAAATGCAAGTAATACTCTCCCCTCCATCGCTGGTATGCAGGGTGTTAGAGGTATAAACCGACACCCTGGGATGCTTGTTGCTTTCCCAGGAATATGGTCATCTGGAAAGACTATGTCTCAGGAAGTAAAGGCTAAATAAGAAAGGATGAGATCTGGCTCGGTGAAAGGCCTTTGGCGGGTGCCAAGCCACGATTTCAGTGTTTGTAACACCTGCTAGAGAAGGATATTTGCATGCTGTGGGCCTTAAAGAAGGGAGCAGAGACCTGTGAACTCTGACCCTGCGGGTGGACAGCCCAGCTCTTTTGTTCCTGTATCTTCTCTATGGCTTTTTAGCTGGGTGCCCACGGGTAAAGTGCTTAACTCCTGCCGCAGTTTCCCACACCATAGATGATACCCAACAGGGAAGGGATCTGGGAGGACCTCAGATGAAAGGACTGCTTGTTTTAGGGGCTTGTTTTTTTCTGAAAGGGTGGGCGGGGGGAACTGGTTGCTATCTAAGCAATTACTAAATGTAAATAATGTTTATTTTTTGAAATTCAGTGTGGGTGATATTAAGAGATTAAGGTATACAGGAACCAGAGGAGGAAGCCATCAGGTTCAAAGGACACCTGGATGGTACAGATATGAGACATTTGCATAGGTTTACGGGTCATTTCTGAAGTGCCTGCAAAGAAGTTAATCAGTTCAGAAATTCTCTCTTTTAGATTAAGTAGGATGGGATATAAATGAAATATTAAAGTTGAAACTGGAGGCAGCAGTTGATCGTGCATTATCAGCCACGTGCCTATTAGGCTGGAGGAAGAATCCACAAACAAAGCTTTCAGTTTTCACAAACTGAGATTTGCTGTTGATGGTGGTCACGTTCCTCCTGGGATGCCCAGCACATATATCCTTCAGTCCTCCCTCCAGAGGGGTGTGCCTGGGATAAAATTGTGCTGGAGAAGGGGAGCTGTGAAAATACCGTTTGTTGAACCTGTCATTCAGTCCTGCGCCTTTGTGGATTCATTGGCTGACCTGAGCGGGGGGAAACAACTGGATTTGCCTTGGAGTCTGCAGTCCTCTCCTCTTCTCCAGTCTGCTCTCCAGTAGGGCTCAACTGCTGCTGGCAGAGGAGATCCAAAGAGTGCTTCTATTACTCAGCTTCATTCAGATGCAGTGTGGGATCCAAAGGAGCGCTATATCCAAACTTCTCCAAGCCCGTAACAAGAAAAGAGGATGTTTTCCATGTTCTCTCCTGTTCTCTCTCTCTCTCCCTCTGCCCCCACTCAGCTATGTTCCCACTGGCTGTTTTTTTTGCCTGATGAGAAAGGAGGAGAAGAGGGTGGAGGAAGGGAGGAGCCTGCAAAACTCAAACATATCTTTGCAGAAACTTCACTCTTAAAACGCAGCTTTTTCCTTCAAGAGAAATTTTTGAGGCACAAGCCAAGGTCTACTGCATAAAACTATTTAATTTCTCTCTGCTTAAGGGTGATAAATAAAGATTTTCATTGTTAATTGTAACCACATGTGAACTCCAAATAGAAGGATTAGGAAGGGGAAAAGGCTAGAGTCATTTTTGTTCTGTTTCCCAGGCCTTCCCCTGCAGCTCAGTTACATTTTTTCCTTGCCTCCCTGTGCATTTTAATGGTATGTTTCTGTGAGCCCAGAATCCTGCCTGCTCAAATAGTGGGACTCTGGAAGGCATTTGTGAGTCAGCAGTTCAAACTTTATTGACTCTTGGTACCAAATTAAAATCTAACAAAGACCACTGCTGGGCTCGCTGTTCAGGAGTGGAGATGGGAAAGAGAAGGAAATTTCTACTCATTCATCTGTTTTCTGCTTTTTTTTGTTGTTGTTGTTGTTTTCCAGTCTTTCAGATATGCTTCAGTCGTTCACTGTAACAAATTATATTGGATTTTCTGTGTTAGGGCCTGTCCTCGCAAAGAAAAGAGTTGTATTTTGCAGTGCTCCAGCAACCTACTTTAAAGTCCTTACTGTACGTAAAACCTATGATGGTTTTAACATTGCACTAGTAAGTTACTGGGATACCAAGGTTTTGACCTACCAGTGCTTTTCCCTTACCAAAACCCACCCTGGCTTTGCTAAACTTAGGCCAGTCCAGACAGACCCTTAAATACATAGCATCTAATTAACCGTGTTAGCATCTCTTTTGCTCTCTCTTTTAATCAAGATGAGCACACAAAAAAGACACCATATTAGTGACTCATTTAGTAGGGTTTTATTTACTTTCTCAGCAGGAACCTGTAGTAATTCACCCAATTGTTTTTCCAGCCCTTTGTTAGTGGGCAGGATGGAAAGGCAGAAACAGGGTGGGGATAAAAGCCAGCCGTGTGGAGAGGAGCAGCTGGGAAAGGGAAACAACAATCCTAGCCGCAGGTGGATTCCCCAGCAAATCTGTGCCAAAATCCATATGCAAACCTAGAGGATCTCCGCGGCTGTCCTTCCCCTTGTGTTAAGAATAGTGAGTTTCAGCATGTTGCAATACAGTTTGCTAACTAATTTTTGAAGTGCTTCTCAGCTGCTGTGTAATTGTAGGGCCTTTTGGCCCCAATAAGTTTGAACTCTGTGACTGTAAAACTCGAGCTTTCTGATGGTGTACACAATGTTTGTAATTTTCTGCTTTAGTCTTGCTGTGGCAGAGGTCTTAGCGTGAGTGAGACATCACCTGAATATTAAGGCAACCCTAGCCCCTGAAGAAAACTACTCTCAAGGATTAGCCAAGTCCTGCATTAATGGAACTGTGGAAGCAACGAATATAAGGAAATTCCGTCTTGTGACTGCTGGTGGCATGTGTTTGTCTGGTTTTTTTTGTACCTGCTGGAGTAGCTCCGTGTCAGCTCCTCAACTACTGGTGTGTTTTGAGAGCTGTGTCTTGATTCTTAGGTCTGTTACATTTATATTTCTCAGCGGGACTAATAAATGCATTACGTCCGTGCTGTGCTACTACTCATCTGGTCCCCTTGCTCCTCCTCTGCTCTCAAAAATTAATGGAAGCATGTTGTGCTCTGTAGCCCCACTCCTACTGTGGATGGAGAAGAACTTCTGCCTGCAGCAATAAGCCATAGTATCTTACACTGTTCTGTCCTGTGCTGGAAGAAAAGGATGCAGCCTGAGCTCCTGCAGGTGTCTTGGCTGATGTCATTCAGAGATCCCTGTGCGCTGTTTCCATCCCTTTAAGGCTTGGTTCTGCAGCTCTTTAAGAGCCGCTGAAGTGGTCGGAGTCTAGTTCTTAGCAGTAAATTGCAGGGGTGTTGTCTGGGGTTCAATGGGTAGCTCTCTGTCCTCTTCACTGCTCATCCAATGACATAAGGCAAAGGATAGGGAGAGGAATATTTTTTCACTTTATTTTTGTACATGTAAGGAAGCTCACATGGTGTTTTGGATGCTCTGTTTGAGGTGATTTCAGGACAAAAGGTGAGAAGCCACTGGTGCTAGAAGTCCTCCAAACAGGCTACTCTCCATCCCTTTCTTTGCATCCCTTGGTAGGACTCCCAGTTACTTTGCTGTGTGAGCAGTCAGGGGACATGTGGTTAGCAAAGAGGAGGATGTTTTTTCCTGGTAGCTCGAAGTGAGTCTGCTATTCATTAATCTATCTCGTGTTGGCTTTCAGAAGGCGGCACAGAACCTAAAACCCGCTGTTCCCATCAAGTTCCGCATCTCCAGCCGAACAGATGCCGGTGTCCATGCACTCTGCAACTCCGCTCACCTTGACATCCAGAGGCCGCTGGGGAAGCCACCGTTTAATGTGAAACAACTTGTCTGCACTCTTAATAACCACCTGAAGCCTGAGCCAATCCGGTGAGTTAGTGGCAAGTCAAAATCTTTTATTTTGCCCGTGTCAGAGAAGGGAGAAAAATGCAGCAATGATCTTCCATCTTCACCTACAAGATATATTTTTACCCGTTATATGTGATGGCAAACCACTTCCATGCACACGTGTATTTCTGCTACTACCAGACCCCTGGTACATTAAAGATCAGTCTTGTTCCACTGTTGTTGTTAAGGGATCATCCATGCTGGTACCACCAAAACAAGAACTGTGAGAGGTTGGGGTCACCACGCAGGTATTGAACCCACTGGAAGGACTCTAGTTTCACACATGAGCCAGAACATGAGTATGTTAACTCTCAGTGCTCCTTTGTTCCCCAAACCCCCTAATTTTCTTTGTTTATTGAATTAGCACTTAGCAGAAACTTGGCTGCAGTATTGCCTCTTACATGTATCTGTGCAAAAAGATAAAGAACAAGCAACCAAAATTGCTGTTAGTGTTAGCATAGTCTGCTCCTCCCTTCCCTCTCTTCTTCCCTGCTACACTAAGGCTACACTTGACGTGATTTATAGAAGTTACATCACAAGCTCCAGTTTAATATTTTTGTAGCAAGACTTGATGTTTTATTCAATGGGAATAAAGTCGTTTTCATACTATACCTGACTATTAATGACTACAGAGTTGCATATGGATGTCGTGAGGTCCTTGATGCAATGATCTACCAGAACAGCCATTTCTTCTTCCTATTTTCTTCTCTTCTTTCTTGTTAGAATTATCACTTCTTGCAGAATTCCAGAGTGAGCTTGTTCTGCATGAGACCTAGATCTAAATGCCTACCCCCAAAGGCGGAAAAAAAATTATCATGAAACCAACAGTTTCTGTTAGGAATCTGCATCAATTACATAAGTAATTACTACGCCCTGTGAATTTTTGAAAAGGTGGACTGAATTTCATGTTCTTTGCTTTTCTTCCCAAGCTGTTGTGCAGCTTCTCTGTCAGCTGTCAAAGTTTCTGTGTTCTTCCCCAGACGTGGGTGTGTTTTCATGGTTAAAGTGTAAATTGAATGAAACATTGGTGTTTTTGGACTAAAAGCCAAATCTGTCCTATGTCACAGACTCAACAGCCCGCAGCTGCTTTGCTCCACTCTATTCTTTCTTGTCTTACTTTGTCTTATTTGCATAAACTAAAAGCTCTTCAAGGCACAGGCTGTCCTTGTACAGCATTTGGCACCATAGGACTTGAATCTCTGTGCGGTACCCTACTGAAGAGTGTGTCAAAGCACTTCGGAGTGTTGTGCAAGAAGATGGGTAGTTTTTAGGAGGTATTTAGGTGAGCAGAAGAACTTTGATGCAAGATGCCAACTGGTAATTACTCAGAGGCCCAGGTTGCTCTGTTTCACATTACTGCAGTCTTTCTGATGTCTGGTGGTGTGAACATAAAGGAAGATTATGGAGGCAAATTCCCCATGCCAGAACAAGAGCCAGGACAAAAAGGCACATCCCTCCCTACCCCAAAGAAGGGATTATTGTAAGAATAGCAACATTACTATGAAGTACACTCCCCCTTCCCGCTTCATCCAGTCTGCTTTATTTTCTAATCTCCTCTTTGTGAAACAGGGCCTGACCCAAATGCTGACATAGCAGGTCCTGGGATTTGAGGACTGACATCATACTTGCATCCGTTCTTGGTTTTGCAAGGGAGGATTCTAGTTCTCCAAGGCTTGGGGAACAGTGAATCCAGCTCCAAACGTGCAGGTGCTCAAATAGTTTGGGGTCTGAGGGAGGGAGAGATGAATGAAGGCATTACTTTTTTCCCCAGGAGGTCTTTCGTGCTGGTTCCACATGCAGTATAAAGCAAAGAGTGAGCTACTATGAGTTGGTCGAAGGTGCGGCATCCTCTGCAGAAGGTGTTGATCTGCAATTCAGTCAGCTGTTATGACTTTTTCAAAGCATATTGTGCACATTCAAACCTTAAGCAAAGGAAGGAGCCTGAGTAAAGCAATCCCAGGTGGCAGAGTCCTCTCTGGCTTTGACTACACTGGTGGGTGTTCAGTACCTCTGGAAACTAGGCCCCCAGGATCAGACTCTCCAAGGCGTCTGCCGCTGGTTTTAGAAGCAACAAAGCAGATTGCCTGCCTCTGGTTGGCAGTAGAGAGAGGCAGCTAATCCACAGATGTGACGAGGGGCAGAGACACTACAGCATGCCCTGGACGTGCCAATGATACCTGTCATGCTGGGCAGAGGCTAGCTAGGTTGCAGAAACTCTGCATTAATGTTGAGTGAAACACGGGTTAACTAGCTTGTTGTTCCAGCACTAGCTTACCTGGAGTAATCTAAGTTTAGCAGTCCCTGATGCAGCTTACTCCAGACGTTCTACTGACTCAGTGTGAATCAGAGGTGGACTGAAGGCGTCAGCTTCTAGTCCAGTGGCCGTTCCCTAGCCCATGTGCTGTGTTGGTGCAAGGAGCAGTGTTGGGTGGAGGGACTCTGCAGAGTTCTGCTGTGTCATGGCTAGGGGGTCTCTTAACAGCACGGAGCAAATTCTAACCTATGCTGATAGTCATGAGTGTGTGAGACAGTGGTGACTTGGCATTTGCTGCTGTAACAAGGTACACTGTGACTGGGATCCCACCTACGTACCCTCTGTAGGCCTATGCCAAAGAAGTGTTTAGTGCCTGCAGCTCTCATGGCCTCTGGATTGGGTTTTGCAGTGTTTTCCTGCAGCATTTCTGGCGTTGTATGTAAGCGGTGCTTTGCATTTATTTAAATACAGTGGGACCTTTTATCTGTGGGCTCTCAACTTGGTCAGTGGCTGGAGCAGAAGCTGCAGCATCTGTCTCAGAGCCAGCTGCATTCTTTCACCTCCGAACAAGCACCAAGGGAGCCATCAGAGGGTGAAGAGGGAGAGGAAGTAAAATCCTTGGAATCTGAGCTCAGGCAGGAGGAGAGCAGGAGGGCACTGTGAGAGCCTTATTACTAGGGGCAAGTAGTTCCTCTTAGTGCCGGTTTATTTTGTTGTTTTAACTGATCTTTTTCCCTGGATTTTTAAATTTCCTTTGACAGCCCTCATACAGTTTTGGGAACAGCATAAGGCCACACTGCTTTTCCTCTTTGATTCTAAGTCTTCTGACTGTTCACTTAGCTGTTGCTGTCCTTCCACGAGACCATCTTGTGATGTCTTGGAGTGGGTGAGCTCGGCCTAAGGGCAGCCTGAGATGACTGTTACGCTGCTTGGGCTTGATATGGAGCGTGGCTTCCATTAGATATGCATGATTGCCAGTCTCAGAAATCCATAAGGGAAATTCCTCTTCCTCCCCACACCTTATTTGTGAAAATGTGTTTTAGCAGTTTGCAGGGTTGGTTGAGTCTTTCTCTGAAAGCAAAGGTTTCACAGCAAGTACCTGAAAGAAAAGCAAATACTGATTTCACTGCTTTTATTACACAGCCCAGGGACAGCCGTCCAGTAACAAGTCAGATTGTGTGTCCCAGACCTGAGACTGACTATTAGCATGATGATATATGATTGACAGTTTTACACTTACGAATCCGGTTTCTCCATTGGCCTCTTAAAGTAGCAGCTAGATTCCTCTGCAGTGAGAGGCCAGACGACAAAGCAAACCTCTCTCTCAAGCTAGCTAAGTTTCATGCTTAACATCAGTGTGTTACCATCCCTTGACAGCTTTTACCTTCTTTGACATACGTGTAAAGAGTCTAATGCAGCTGCTGTGAGGTGGGGCTGGAGGTGATTTCTTTTCAGACTGCTCTGTGAATTAAACAAAAAAAAAAAAGATTCTGAAATAGAATTTGCCTTATGTGGGTTTTTGGTGGTTATTTTTGCTCAGACTGAAACCAGGTCAGAATCCATACACTCTGGAAGTCAAACCCTTTCTGGATATTCAGGCAATAACAGGGAACATGAAGTAGGTCATAGTTTTGATTTCCTTCCTTAAAAGATTAAAGCAGTTGATTGGGGGTCAAAACTACCTGATTTTACATCCAGAGGGTACCACTGCAATAATTGGTCTGTTCTGTGTGCCACCGGCCACTGAATCTCTCCCGAGTTTAACTTGAGTTGTGTTATCTAGCTTTAATGGTAGCAGTTGTCCTAGAGAGCTACTGTTGTGACCCTCTGATACCTTGACTGATCAGTCCAAGAGCAAACAGGATTGCTGCTGAAGAAAGTTTTAAGTCAGAGGGCATATCCAAAAGGAGGCAGCAGTGGGATCTCACAGGTGGGAAGATTTTTTTGCCTTGTGCTAGGGTTCTGTTCTATGATTCTATCTGACAGGTACATATCAGGAGGTGATGCCTTCTGATGGAATGCAATACAGTCCTGATCAATTAGAGTTTGACTTTATCAGGATTCAGTCAGCTCTACTTCTTCCTCCCTTGGGCTGAACCTTTTAAAAATGGTTCAGCTGCTTTCCATTAAGGAGCTTGGTGATGGGCATGAACCTAAGTGTATACAGCAACCATTCCCTCCCTCTTGTAAATATTACTTTGCCAAGAAGAATTATCTCCTAAAGCTGAAGAGAAAACAGCACTTTCATGTGGTTGCAAGCAGGGGATGATGGAGAGAGGGATCTTTGTGAGAATGCAGTATTGTCGATAGAGCTTGAAAGGGAAACAAGATTCCAAGCTGGCTGACTGTATCATCAGCAATAATAACCTCCTTCGTAGCAGGATGGGTCTCTTCTATCAACTGACCCGTCTTTTAGATTTGCAAAGCATATTTTAAAGGATCTTGTCCACGGGGTGTATTTCATTGCATGGGCTAACTTTAGGAGGGCTTTGCTGTCAGTTAAGTAGGGATGGTAATACAGAATCACAGAATACAGTACACTTACGCCGTCTGTTCCTGGTTTCAGTTTTGTAAGCGCACAGTAAGAGCTGTCTGGGTGACAAGACAGAGCTGGGATTCCTCCCACCTCCTGCAAACTGGCATTTTGTTTCTATTGTCAGTGGACAGAGAAGGATGTACTTCTGGAGGACATCTTTGTATCTAATATGTTGCCTTTTCTAGTTAGATGTCTTTGGGCTTTTTTTTACTCCAACCTTCTCTGAAATTCAGGCTCTGTTGAAACGCTAAAGAATGCCATGAGTCTTTATTTACCAGCAGTCTTTCAAACATGG
Source organism: Phalacrocorax aristotelis (assembly GCF_949628215.1). NCBI lineage: Eukaryota > Metazoa > Chordata > Aves > Suliformes > Phalacrocoracidae > Phalacrocorax > Phalacrocorax aristotelis. The sequence continues at coordinate 6,514,506 of NC_134294.1, forward strand.
GGTCTTAACAAGGCCTGAAATGTAGTCCGTTTGAAGAGCTGCTGGAATAAATGCTGGAAAGACATTCCGAGCTAGAAAGAGTCTATGGTAGCAATTGCATCTACCAGGAGTAGGAAAGGATGCCTGCGCTGAAGAGTCATGTGAGCACAAACAGGCTTTTTGGAAAGGATCACTCTGTTAGAGGGAGTAGAAGGATGGTTATTTAATAAAAATCACATAAGCTTTAACAAGAGAAGCTCAAGATAGATTAAATGCTTGTGGAGGCATGTAGACAGAGGAAAATAGATGTAATAATTATATTATTGTGTTTAGAAGAGGCTGGAAGTCCTAGGTTCATAATCCATTGCACGCCTGGAGGATGTAGTTTGCATTTCTACTGAGAGTTTATAGCAGTGGAGCAATCTCCTGGGCTTGTTATTACAAATCTTTGTGGAGGCCAGTGGCTCGGCTTTAATTTCTTCTTCTGTGGTCTGAGCCTTTGCAGTCAAGGGATGTGAGCCAGAGGCACTTGAGCTGGCAAAAATTCCTGAAGCACCAACGTTTTTAAAGTAAATAAATAGGTTTGTCTATTACTTGGTCCCAAATGGTATCATATTTTTCTGGCTGGCCTGCGTCCCTTCTCACTAGGCCAAGCTCCAAAGACTGAAGGGCACGCAGCAGGAGAAAAACTACCTTCTAAGGAGAAGTATCCTCTACAGTAACACCTGCAGAGCATTATGCCTGTGTGATAGTGGTTACTTGCTGTCTGTTCCCTGCAGTATGGTGAGTAGCCAGTGCTCTGGGGTAAGGGAAAAATCAAATCCAGTAAAAGCTGCTGCTGACATGTTCAAATCAATAACAACACTTTGGGGGAGGTGCAGAAACACAGGGAAGCTGTTTTCTCCCTTGCCAGAGAGAAGGGTGTTTTCCTTTCTGACAGCCTTCATATCCTCCCTTCTGGCTACGAAGCTGGTTGATGGTAATGGTGGCTTTGGCTTAGAGAAACAGGGCAATTTCTCCCTGTTGCTTATAGAAGAAAACAGGGCAGTTCAGCTGCCTAGAAAGCTGCTTCGTAAGTTAACTGCTGAGTCAGGGGAGGACAAGTAGACGTGAACATTCCCGAAAGCCATTTTATGCACACGAGAAATGCGAGGGTTCCCAGGAGGTCTCCTGCATGCAACGTTCTGCTGTTTTCAGATAGACTCAATCTAGGCGATGGTGGCATGCACCTTTGTTTTCATTGCTGCAGCAAAGGCCTGTTTGTCTTGGAGGTTGTGGGGGGAGGTGGGAGGGAAGTGACCTAGTTTCAACTGTCTCCATCTGCTGCAACAAGCTGTGTAGCTGACTTTGAGAGGGAGCACAGAGGTATCTGTTGTTGGGGGAGTGCTTCCCGCTCACGCCTGGGGCCATGGTTCTGCAAAAGCAGAAGGGCACAGTGTTTGTAAGGTGTGCTCTTCAGCTGGAGGTGGAGGGAGTCAGCTTGCTTTGGGAAGTTGCTGCCTCTCACCTTAAGCTTTGCTAGGAACACGTGTGCCCTCAGCCAGGTGCGGTACAACTTGATGGGCTGGGTGAGGTATTTGGTTTCATTATGCAGCAAAGAACACACGCTGTGAGTTGCCATTTGTCAGCTGAAGGACTGATTGGCCTTAGCCTCGACTGTGATGGTGTGAGTGTCCCCAAAGCTTGTTGCTAGGTGACCCAAAGTTAGTTTCACTGTGTATTTGATGACAGGGGTGATGCCAAGGCCCTTCTGCCTTCTTCTAGTTGACAGGTGCCTGTGGCAGCCTACAGGTGCAAATCCACAGTCACTGGTTAGTCACTGGCTTCAGGAGAGAATGATATTTAATTAATTTGTAAGTGCAGTTTCTCAAAGAATCCATTGCATGTTTCAGTTCCCACCTGTGTGGTGACCAAGCAAAAGCTTTTGAATTAGTGTATGAAATTTCTCTTCATCTCACTCATTGTCTTCTGTCCTAACAGCATTTTGAATGCCTATCGGGTGACCGATAGCTTCCATGCACGCTTCTCTGCACTGTCAAGAACCTACATTTATCGGCTGTTGATGGGCTGTACTCATTATTCTGAAATACCAGTGTTTGAAAAGGATCTCTGCTGGGCTCCTGTGGGAGGGTAAGTGTGTTCCATTAAACCTCCCTGGGGAGCTGCCTCATCAATGGTCTCGAAGTGCTTGGCTTTTGGGGCAAGCAGGGAGGGGGCAATTTCCGCATGTGAGACCAGATTCCCTGTTGGTATTGACAGGATTTCCCTGTGCAACTGCACTGAGCTACATTCACTGAGACCTGAGACTTGCAGCTCTTTTTGATTGTGCTGTCAGCTGTACCCGAGATAAACGTGCTTAGCACTGCTGCAAGACTCGGTGACTCCAGGCAGAGTCCATCAACAACTTCGTGTGTCCCTCCCCGTGGAAGTGCTGAGCGTTTCCTCGGATGACCTTGCCAGTTCATACAGCAAACCCATTCAGACAGCTGGCTGAAGGAGCAGCGCTCTGATATGCTGCACACAGACAGAAATACATTGTACGGCAGATCTCAGAGTTTTAGGTGTGGCCATACAGGCAGTCAAGAACGAAGGCTGAGAATTCTTTGGTTTTTTTCTTCTTTTTCCCCTAGTCCTATCTCTGGCAGCCACTGCATGTAAATCTGCTCTCTCATTCCTTCTCTGAGTGCTCCTATGTTTGAATAGCGAGAGCCAACAACTCTGAGCAACCCTACAATAACAAAGCAGTGTATCTAGCTCAGTATTCACTTGTGTTCTTGGAGTAGCCACTGAGTCATAACAAATCAGTGCTTGTATATGCAAGGGAAGAAAAACAAATCCAGTGTCATTAAAAAAAAAAAGTTAGGACATGGTAAACAGTGGGTGGAGAAAAAACAAACAAAATCCAGAGATAATTTGTTATTGTCCTTTCGTTTACATTGTATGGAGATAAACGTACATTCCAGAAAAATTGAATTTACCACAACTGGCTACAAACCTGTTTTTCTAGAACGTTGTGGAAATTTCACCGCTGCTATTGGAATAACAATTGTGGGTAATGGAAAAAAATGTAATCTCAACTCTCCTAGCAGAGGAGCGAAGATGATATTGTCCTAACATTACATTGCTGACTTTCTTCTCTGTGGGCTGTTGGAGGGAAAAATAAATACAAATTGCAAAATTAGATGTTATGCGCGCAATGTGCCTTAATCTTGGGCTTTATGAAATAGTTTTTAATTTAGTTCAGACACTGCAGTTAATTTTCTGAAATGGCAATACAACACAAAGGACAGGGTGAGCATATTGGAAATTGTGAATGGGAGGTGTTTTACTAGAAGGTGGGATATGTGGACTGCTAGTAGTGGAAAAGCTGCCAGCGTGTGCACTACTGAGTACCTCTGGGGTACAAAACTCATAATCCACATTAAACTTCTGTAGGCATCTGAATTGGCACGTAGGTGTTATTAGTGCTTCTCAGTGTGACCAGGATTCTGCAAGTGCCAGTCATCTTTACTGAACACAGTGAAAAAAATTTCGTGATGTTAGAAAATCTCATCTTGATTTGTTTGTTTGTTTTCTTCATAAGTATTTTGACCTCTGTTAAGATCACTTAACTTAAGCCGCAGGTCATGCACACTTACTCAGGTTTTCTTAGAAGAAATTTACAAAAATAAAGTAAAACTAAGCATCTGTTCAGCAAACATATCAATAAATCTGCATAAATTCCTTTGCTTGAGACTGTTTTGAACAGGCCTAGATACTTCAGATGAAGAAATCCTAATGACACTTGACATTTTGAGTTTTACCCTTGGCCTTTTCTTCTGCATCTCCATCTTGGGTTTATACTGGCCTCTTCATCTGTGACGGTTTGCTCACTCATTCCATTTCTGTTACTTGCTAATTTCATCCTCTGGCTGTTGCAAATCTAAGGTTTGGAAAACCATCACGGGGTTTGATATTTTCTTACCTGGCAACATTTTTTCAGTTTATAAGATCCAGATACTGCAAAGGATTTTGGTTCTCTTGCTGTACGCTCTAGCCAGCAGTTTGAATAGATTTGAGTTGAACTGTTACAGGAAGCACAGCAGGATAAAGGTTTGTGTAAAAGCATGTGCCTGCCAACCCCTCGTCTGGCCTGGGGGTTTGAATACCTTCAGACCTCAGGCCACTTGGCATCTCGGTTTGTGGTTTTGGGCCACTACAAGACAAATGTCATCTTGCAAAATGTGTTTCCACAATGCTGCAATGTTAAATCTGCGTGTCGGTTTTAAGCTTCTCATCAATTAATTGGACTTTGACCCACTTACTTGGTCCCACCTGATGCTCGTTTCCTTTTGCTCTGTGTGTTTAATTTCAGCCACCTGAATGTGCCTGCCATGGAGGATGCAGCACAGTTCCTGCTGGGAACCCATGACTTCAGCACCTTTTGCTCTCTTAACTCCAAAACACCTTTACAGTCTCCAGTCAGAACCATCCTCCAGGCAGACATCCGACCTTCTTCTGGTTTCCTGTCCCATCACTATGAGCACAGGTGAGAGCCTCGACGCTCAGCTGAGGAGCTGCTCTGATCAGCTGGTGCTTGCTTTGTCCAAAAAGCGGCTTTCTAGCACTGCTTTGAGAACTGCCCTCCTGCTTGCTGTGCATTGCCGTCACAGTCGGTGATGGTGTCAGCAGGGCTCTGCCTAGTGACAGCTTGGAAAGGGCATTTCTTTCCCTCTCTTCCCCAGTGTCCTCAGGGAGAAAGATGAGCAAGAATGAGGGCAGGGAAACTGGTCTAGTTGTCTGTGCATTAAAAGGCAGGATGTTGTGAACTGGTGTGTGGAATCTGGCGCAGAGCAATTCCTGTGAAGTCCCTCTAGCATTTACACTCGTTTTTATTGCTAAAGACCAGCTCTGGCAGGGGATGGGATATTTTCCCCCCCTGCTGCTGTCCTGGCTTTGTCTAAAGGCTGCAAATAGAAGGAAAGAAGGCCACCCAATACCTAGGTCACTGCTGTAGCTATGCAGATCCGCTCAGTTCACACCAGTAATTCCTGCTGTCTTCCCAGGGGATGTTGATGAAGGGAAGTCCAATATTCCTCAGTCATTACATAAACAAAAGATTGTTGAGTGTCAGGTTCTTTCAGGACCAGGCCTTGCAAGTATTGAAATTAAGTGGCTGGATGTATTTTCTCTCTAGGAGAAACTGAAGATTTTTTTCCAGAAAGATCATGGCTATTTATCATCTGAACATGGCTTTTGCTTTCGTGCTGGCTTTTTTTCACAGATATATGGCTGTTTCGTTTGACCTTGAAAGGAAACTTGCTATTGTCTGTCTCCAAACCATGTTTTCCTGCTTTTTGTCTAGGAGAAAACCCTTTTCGTTGTAGTTTTCCCCAACAACCCTCCATTAGACTTGAACACCTACTGAGCTGTCTGTAACAATAAGTGCCACGCTCCAGACTTGGAGCCTCACTGCAGTGTGCAAATAGCCCACTGTTTCTTTCCCCATGTCTTAGAACAGCATATTTGGCAGCAGTAGTAATAGTAATTATTAATTTATTATTTTTTATTCTTACACTATTTATATATTATTATAATGTAATAAAAATTCATACAAATAGTAGTGGTAGTAAAACTGAGAGGGAGCTGCAAAAACAGAGAGGTCTGTATGGTCAGAGTAACCCTGCTCTTTCAGTTCCCCCCAGTTCCTCCTGTCTTTTCCAATGCCCGCTTCGCCTACCCAGCGCGGGTGCCTCGCAATTCGCAGCCACATTACAAAGAGCCCCCCAGCGGGTATGGCACTTCCACTGCTCCTCTCCGCTGTGTAAGCGCAAGGACATGGGCGGTTAGTGCCAGGTGAAACACTTCCTTCCCGCATTCCTGCAGGCAAGGAACGCTGTCCCCAGGGGAGAAGGAAGGCTGGAGAGGAAGATGGGTGCTGTTGTGTGGCTGCATTCCTGCTGTTGGTCATTGGGTTGTCATTGCTGAACAGAGAGCTTGGCCTCCCTTTGCCGAGCGTGGTTATGCTCAGGGACACAAGTAACAGTGAAATACTTCATCCACAAGGTTTTGTCCTTTACGAGTAGCACTGTAAGTGGCAGAGACCTGAGCTAACCCAAGAGTAACTGTTAACAGTCCTGTCTAAATCACCTGGGAGTGCATGTGGCTCAGGTTACCTTCCCAATCCAGAGCTGCTATTGTCGGTTGACCGATCTCTGAGATCTAATACAGATCAGCTCTTTTATTATGTCTTCAATTTTAATTTAAAAAGGGAATTTGCCATTTCTTCCATAACTTACTGCATAAACCCATCTCACCTGAGGCCAAAACCAGCTCACGAGAGAGTCAGTAAACCTAAAAACTGGATCAAAAGCATCAAGCTAGTTGTTGATGGAATATTTTTGCTTTTGGTGACACATGCATGCAAACTTGTGTTCTACAGGGAGTAATTTTTTTAATGTATCTATATTAATTAGTTTAATGAATGTTTAGGCTAAAGGGGATGGCTTTGAGAAGCCTGGTTTCAATGCATTTAAATGGCATTTAACTCTTAGAATGCTTCGTTAATAATAACCACAACCATGAGCTTAACGATCTAGAGAAAAAACATGTGGGGTTTGGGTCTTTGGGACAGGCTAGGTGGTGTTGGGAGTGGTTTTTGTTTGTTTGTTCAGGGATTTTTTTTTAATTACAGTGTCCCAGTTACTTTTAATCTGTAAAACTCTCCCTATGGGAACAGTTGCAGTCATGGAGCTCGGTGTTTGTTTGCCTGTCCTGCAAGTAAGATGGCAAATGTGCCTGAAGTGCGTGTGTATTTCTTCAGCGCGGTAGCAGAATGAACCGTTCCTGCAATGAAAGGGCTGGGATAGCAGTAAAAGCTTATACATAGGTTTATTTTTTTTTTTAAACCTAATCTAAGGAGGTTTATTTTCTGTTTCAGAGGGAGGAATCTGTAGAATGATAAACCATGGTCTCTTAGTCAAATAATGCAGCTTTTCTTTCTCATTCTTTACTTCCTTTCTGAACTTAAACCAATCTTCTGAATTGACCGCTTGTCTGTTTAAAAGGCTAACTGTTGAAATGATTCTTTCCATCAAACTCAGTTGCTCAGCAACAGTGGAAGTGGAGTTAGCGTCCCATCCATACAAAATGCTTCTGAATGCTAGGGATGTGCTCAGAGACTCAGCACCATCACTTATTCCTGGGGAGTGATTGCTCTGTCACCTGTTTTCTAGCTGAATACGTATTAATCATTGCAAGTGCTGGCTTCTGCTACCAAGTGGAAAAAAGGCAGCTGGATTTTTTGCTGGTAAGCAAAATTATTTGTGAGATTGACAAGAAAAATTAGGTTTCCCACTTAAAGAAAAATATCTTGTTCTCTTTCAAAGTCTACAAGATATTTTTCCTAATATGTCGACCCATCTTTTGTAACTTAATATATCTCGTCAAGACAACCGAGATGGAGAATCCTGGATAAAGAGGGTGCGTGCAATTTGGTGAGAGGGTGGTTTGTCCCTCCTTGAAAAAATTGTCTCTTGTGCTTTGCTAAAGAGCTGAGCTGAATTATGACCTCGCTGTGGTGGGCATTTGCACCTGTGTGTAGCAATGCACATGTCTGCCTGCCACACGCACCGAGCCGCGGGGAGAGCAGACCATATGTAAGTGATAGAAACACTGTCATTTCCTGACATAAGGAGGAATCTGGGGGCAGGAGCTGCCTTTGCATATGCCAACGTACACGACAGGGAGGGCTAAAAGCAGTAATTTATCTGTAAATCCAGTGAGAAAACAGCTTGTGGCAGCTCCCTACAATTACTGGTTCACAGTTTCCCTTCCTGCTAGCCCTGCCCTGACGCCCCGTGTGGGCCTGTGAATCCCGATGTCCCCGCGTCCCCTTTCTTGTGTGGCTTGCGAGGGCTGTCTCCTCTCCCAGGGAACGGGCAGCCCCTTCCTTGATACTCAGGTGTTTCCAGCAAACGCAGCCTGTCCATCTGAACCCTCCAGACAAATATGCTGCAGTTGTGTTTTTCTCACAGCTGATTCAAATCTCTGTAGCCCTTTGATACCCAGTTACTGGGCTCATTGCAAGGGAGGAGAGGGTTTGCATGTAAATACGTGCTTTTCTGTGTTATGTAAGGTAAGCTTTGTGTCTTTGCTGTAGGAATGCTGTGGGATATCAGGAGCACTTATAAGCTGTTAGTGAATTTATTTTTTAATTGTTATTTTATTGTTATTTTTATCAAAGTGCCTTCTAGGGTTGCTTGGTAGCATGGAAGCTTGGGGATGCAAGTACTGAAGTGAAAACCTGCTCATTTTTGTGCTCTGTTGGCATATCGGGTGCATGGTGTATGTGTATGTTTTTATTACATCTAATGTGCATATCAGATTTATTGTTTTTTGATTTTTAGGAAGAAAATGTGCATACAGGTTTTTACCTGCAGGACTGTTCCTGAGAATGGGTTTGCATTGGGTTTTAGTGATAGGGCTGGTACTGGAACACAGTGTCATAGAAGGGTTTGGGTTGGAAGGGACCTTTAGAGGCCATCCAGTCCAACCCCTGCAGCAAGCAGGGACAGCTTCAACTAGATCAGGTTGCTCAGAGCCCCGTCCTGCCTGGCCTTGAATGTCTCCAGGGATGGGGCATCGACCACCTCTCGGGGCAACCTGGGCCAGTGTTTTACTGTCCTCACAGTAAAAACTTTTTTCCTTATATCCAGTCTAAATCTCCCCTCCTTTAGTTTAAAGCCATCACCCCTTGTTCTGTTCACAACAGGCCTTGTTGTAGAGGTCACCCCCATCCTTCCTATAGACCCCTTTAAGCACTGGGAGGCCGCAATAAGGTCTCCCCGCAGCCTTCCCTTCCCCAGGCTGCACAACCCCAGCTCTCCCAGCCCGGCCTCACAGCAGAGGGGCTCCAGCCCTCGGAGCGTTTCTGTGCCCCCTCTGGCCCCGCTCCGACAGGTCCATGTCGTTCCCGTGCTGAGGAGCCCAGAGCTGGAGGCAGCGCTGCAGGGGGGTGTCCCCAGAGCAGAGGGGCTGAGAACATAAAAAATACAAAAATATTTAGAAAGCAACTGGTAAAGACTTAGCAGAGGGTGCAAGTGTCAGTGGAGTATTGGAATAGCTAGCCTCAGTAGAGGTCTTGTAAAGAATATTGGTTACTACCATAAAACTTTCTGGAAAATGGTGTCTATGCGAACAGACAGATTTGGTGAGGGGAAAGGATGCCTTTTTGCATAGTGGCATCCATCCATCCCCAAACATCCATCTGGCGCTTCCTGCTCCGCTCACTCTTAGCCTGGAGTGCTTCCTCGTCCGCCACTGCCTGTGTTCTGATGTGCAGCTGGATTCCTCAGGCCTGGCTGGGTCCTGCCTTGCTTGTCCTGGCCTTTCCAGCAGCACGTGGATGTCCCAGTAGGCATTGCCGAGTGCTGAAATTCATTCTGCAAAGCCTGTAAGGACCACGGGGGGCGGTTCCCAATGAAGTGGTAGAGTTGCATTGCTTTGGTTGGTTGTTTCTTCCTTTCTCCAGAAAGCATCAGACTGCATTCCTCAAACCACTAGTACCTTCACAGCCTGCGAAGTTGCACCTTGTTTTGTGTTGCTCTTTCCCTTTTATTTGAATGGTTATGTACTTCGGTGTCAGGCAGCAGGAGGGTCAAGCCCCATAAAACTAGGTACAGACAAAACAGGCAGGAATTGTTTCACCCCAGAAAATGGCTGCATCTGAGTAGCAAACGAGCAGCCTGGTGTTCGAAAGCTCACAATGCTGTTTCAGGTTAACTGGGGGCTGCACAGCTTCTTATTCATTCCACTCGCATTCACCTGTGCTTTTTGTCTTGTGGGTAGAAAAGCTATTTGAAATGTGATTTTTTTTTTTTTTTTTTTTTAAAAATGCTTTTTTTGTTCATTTCTTTAGGGGACTGGAGTTTTGGGAGTTGAAGTTCAGGAGCAGATCATTTCTTTACCGACAGGTACTGTTTAGTGCTGTATTCGGCACACGCTTTGCCTCCGAGAACCAAAGTGCTGCTATTGCCATAACTGTTAATCAGTTTAGCAACGTTGCATCCCTGTGTAGTGCCACCTCTTGCAGAGCTGGTGTTACAGCTGCATGACGCACACGGGGACCTAACGCCAGAGAGGTGAGGTTCTGTGTTGTTTGTTTGATCCAGTAAAGGCAGAATCTCTTAAGTTTGTGTCTAAAACGAATGTCCAAAGTCACAGAATCATGTGGGAGGATGGAAAGTTCTGTCTTCTGCAACCTTTGTCTTTGCAGTCCGAGTGGTAAAAACCAACAGACATATGTTCTTGCTCTGCTGAATGGCACTGGGCCCAGCGAGGGCTGCCTGGAATTTTACTTTCTGGCTTTGGAGCATGAAGTAATTCTAAGTATTACACAAAGGAGAGATGGGAAGACCTGATTCAGCTATGCAGGCATGACTGCAGGATCTTTCCCTCTGCCATGCTGTCTAGCCTCCGCTGGGTTTTCTTTGAAATAACTCCAGTGGGGTTTTTGCTGCTATCCCCAGGGGAGACAGCTCTCTCCGCAGCTTAATGGATCACCTCATTAGGAAAGAGTTGGCTGTTCTCAGCCTGCCTGTCCTGGCCATGGCCGCACTCTGGAGACAAATAGGCAAGAGAAGGCTTGTTTTCTGGAGGAGAGAGGGGGTGTTTTGTGGGAACAGCAAGCAGCTATTTTTTATTCTGTTTTGACAAACCAAATTTGTTTTTATCCTGTGCCAAGTAATACTCTGTAAGCTCTCTGACAGTGGGTGTCTGGATATGAGCAAGGGAAGAACAACAACACGCTTGAGAAGGGCTTGATGTACCGCAGGGATTTGCTTCATCAGATGCTCTTGTCACAAGGAGCTGGTAACCCATTTGGTGCATTAGAATGGAAATGCTACTTAGTGACTGTGCAGAGAGAAGAGTTACCTGCGATGCTCAGCTCAGCCTAATGTTCTCTCTGAACCTGGTTCACAGCAGCTGCCTTACGGTGACGCTGGCAGGCTGCAGCAAAGCAGGAACAGGCTGTACACGCTGAACTTGCACTCTTCTACCTGAGCATCTGCTTCTGCCCTCCATCATAAAGAGGAGACTAGACTAGATGGACCTCCTGTCTCACCTCATGTAGCTGCTGTGATAAGTATTGGCATCTGGATGTTTTTATTAGAGGAAAAGATTAAACAGCCCCAGAAACTGTATGCGTATATTCTTGCTGAATAGCGTGCAGAATGGGGGAGACACCAAGCACATGGCTGGTTCGGACGCGTACCATTAGTCTGCAACTCCGTGTGGAGACATCAAAGCTAAAGTCGCAGTGTACAATGACCTCTAGTGAGGGGTGGATAAAATAACATACGCCAAGGATCTCTGCTTCTTCTCAGTGCCATCTGCTTAAAGGCAGGCTCTTGGCACTCCACAGTGCGGTTTAAGATTAGAGCACACAGGGAGAGACAGCACTTGCCTTCGGATAAATATACCTTGGCTTGTTGGACCTTTCTCCTTAATGGTAATAAACATGATCAGGTTGCTTAGTGGGCTCTGGTTTATTCTTTTGTAAATGTTAATGGATCAGAAACTTAGACCAATGCTTTGTTACAGTGCTACATTTACGGTTTTGGAGAGCTTGGTACGCTTTGAAAGGTCATGAGTAGAATGAGTGTTTATTCAGGCCAAATGACTGATCATGCCTGCTCAAGCGGGGATGTGTTCTGGTGGCAGCGTGAGCAGGTGAATCAGACAAGACAGTGTCTGCTTGACCAGTTTCCCCCACGTGGGCTTGTACTGCTAGTAAAATTTGAGACTGGAGGACAGCTTGTCCAGTGTGGACAGAGAAAAGTGACTTAGGAAACGGTGAAAGTGCAGCAGCTCGGGTTCAGCCCATACCAAGGGCTGTGTTTCAGTGTGACTCCTGTGTCTAATAAGACTCGGGCCCAGAAACTCTGCGGCATGTTCCCTTAGGCCGTGTGAGCTCTCCTGTGACAATGAGCATGAGCAAGAGCAAGCAAAGGGCTGGCAGCTTCTGGGAGGGGGTTCAGCTCTAGCTGGACACCACCAGGCTGGTTAAGGTCTTTGTGTTGTGCTGGTTTTTTCCCCTCAGAGAGGCATTTCTCAGGATGGGACTGTTCATACAGGCCTGTCACTTCAGTGGCTCTGGGACAGGGCCTGGCTTTCCTTGAGCTTTATCTCTTGCTGAACAAAAGCCTGAAAAGGACTGTCCTTCTCTGTCTTAGTCCTTTGTTTCCCCAGGGAAACCATCCCCAGATGTTTCTTGTACAAGCTTTCTTGATGCCCACGGGAAGTAGGTAGTTGCCTGAACACTAGACTCCGGATGAAAGTCTCTCTAGGAGTATTATCTCCGAGAACACTTCTGGCACAAGTTGAGGGACTTTTGTCAGTTATTCCTCAACAGCAGCTTCATGAGGCTGCCTTGACATAAGAAGCGCCAGGAGGATTAGTGGTCAGTGCCTTCAGAAGAGTGCCCTCAGCTCGTGAAAGGGGTGGAGAGAAACGTAGCCACCAGCTAGTCAGAGGGAACTAGCGCTTGGGGTGCAGGTGGCATTGGCAGACACAAGTCTTGGCCCTCCTGGAAGCGCGTGTCTTCAAGGGATATAGAAGGAAAGGGTGTTGTTTAGCCCAGAGTATGCTGAGGTGGGAGGGGTGTTTATGCAGGAGGTGAGCACTGTGGTGTGAAACCCGCTAGGTCTGGAGTTGCTGAGTGTGGAGGGAGGGAAGGGAAGCTGTGACACGCAGAGGTGTGTGAAATACCAGTTTGCTGCACTGGGGATGTTGTCTTGTGGGCTGTCCTACCTGGTTTTTTTTCTTCCTCTTACTTTTTTGGCTTTCTGAGAGAGAAGCAAAGCCCTACATAGCCCCCTACCTGGAAACAGTGTTGCTTACATGTTAAGAACTACCTGTGAGCTCAGCTCTCCCAGCCGGCATTTGAGCTTCCTGCCACAGACCGATGTGGGTGCTGCTGTTGTTTCTAAAACAGAAACAATCCTCTGCTCAACCATCTTCCCATGTGTGATGATGACAAGCCTTGCTCCAAGGCAGTGCTATGTAGCTGGAGATCATTGTGTTACAGGTCCTCATCTTGTTCTTACTAATGTCTTTAGTTGTAGGGAGGGAAGGCTTAAAGGAAGCAAGGTAATTTTGGTAGTTCTTTTCCCTTCCCTACCACCAGCTTTGGTCACTGGAAGACTCTGTGCCTCTGCACGTTGCCGACAAGCTTAGCTGCTGCATGCTGTCAAGTTGCCCCCATCGGCACAGAACCTAGGCGGCCCATGCAACCCCTGCTAAAAGCAGAAAGAACACCTTTCGCCCGTAGGCTGTGGGGTGACTGTGGCTGCTGGGGCGTGCTCGGAGACCAAGGGAGCGTGACCTTTTCGAAGAAATAAAGTGAGCCCTGGAAATGCTCCCCGGAGGTGTGTGACACCGGAGGCATACAAGGGGCAGCTAGGACTGGCTTGAACCCCGATGGGTGAGTCTGGGGCATGACTTGGGACACTTCAGTGGCACCTAAAACAAGGGTCAAAGCATTCTTTACGTGGGGAGATGCTTGTTTCTTTCTTAACACCCAGCTGGACTAGGAGCAAACTGCATGGCACTGGGAGCAACTGATAGTACTAGGAACAGTAGAGGAACACCAGAAATTAGGCTTTCTGTGAACTATGGGTTTAATAATAATGATGTGCCTATATTCAGGAGCAGGCTTATGTTAAGAAGTCATGGTGATATCATTCTTTCCTGAGTGACAGGCACTGAACTCCGCCACATGTGCACGATACTGCTGATAGCGCAAGTGCAGGACTTGGGACAGAATTTCCTAATATCTTTAAGTTTTACAAGGGCAGCTCCTAAGCTGTGTTCTCTGTTTTTCCAGGTCCGAAGAATGGTCGGGGCTCTAGTTGCAGTTGGCCAGGGCAAGTTAAAACCTCATCATATAAAGGAGTTACTGGAAATAAAAGATTCACGGGCTTTTCCACCAAATGCTATGGCTCCACCATCAGGACTTTTTCTAAAATCAGTGGAATATAATGAAGCAGGTAGGTGAATGCAGGGAATGGCATTCTTTTTTTGTAGGAGTCAGATCGAATGCTGAAGGGAGCAGTAACCCACAGTCTTGCTTTACGTGCCATCTGACACAGCTTTGGGCACTGACACCGTATCAAGGGAATGCCCGGGACTGTAGAGGGGTTTATAGCATTTGCTATGGAAAAAATTGTGGGCTGTTTTTTTTCTGACAGATTTCTTCCTCTTACTTGCAGGATAGTAAAAGAGAAGTTGTGTTGACAATGACTTTGAGATGTCACATGAATAATGCTTTCAATTCTCATAAATTCTTGTTCTGTGTCTGGCCACCAAATGGTCTGTGGTACCTAGGTGCCTACAGATCCGTTTCTGTTCACTCACTTCTCCCTTGGAATTTATGAGAGGATTGTAGAGGACAGAGAACAGATCATCCTTTTGCTTATGTGGTGGTTCTCAAATGAGAGAGCGTCTGATCTAAACTATTTAAGTTTTTTAGCTTAAGAAAATGGGGGGAGCAGGGAAATTTGCACAAGATGGTAAATGGACATCATGGAATTCTGGCATCCGTGCTGGGGATAGCAGGTATTTAAAACTGCAAGGACGAATCTGTCTCTGATTAATCCAGTGTCTGTGAAATGTGGCTACAAAGGACTTCCCACCACACTGCAGACCTTCTCCAGGCTGCCTTGTCAGACCACAGACCTCTTCAGGTGGGCCTGGAGCATGCTCCCCCCTGCAGCAGCTACGCACACAGTGGGGCTTAAAGAAGACAGAAGGGAAAGGGAAGTGACAAAGCGTGGTGAAAGGAGCTTGAGTGGAGTTCTGAGCACCTGGCCTGGCCCTGAAAAGGCAGCTGCTGCTTACTGGTTTTGGCCCTCTCCAGCGGTGCTTTTCCTAGCAGTGCTGGCCGAGGAGCTGTCTGTGCCAGAGGGAGGGAGCCCAGGCAGGAAACAAACACTGTGGATTTTAAGTGCTTTCAGGTGGTTTCAGTGCCATCTTTCTCCCTAAATCAATGCTTTCTTTTTCTCCTATACAGATTTGGGCACTACAGTTGCCCCAGGAGAATAGCAGCTCTGTGAGACGCAGCCATGTCTGAAAGGACTGTTGTTGTGGATATGTGATGGAGGTTTGCCAGGCGCTCTTTGCACAATACACGGTCTTGTCTCAATAAAAATCATTGACTGTGATCATAGGCATCTTCCGATCATTAGTTCTTGCCCTCTGAGACTGCCAAGGAGAAAGGAAGAACACTCCATGCTGCTTTCAGATAACTGCTTTTTTTATCTTTCTTCTGAAATTCTGGTGCCTGTCTCTCAAACAGGAGGAGGAAGGAGTGGGGCTTGGGTTTTTGGGGTTTGGTTTTTTCCTTCTGTGGTGTGTATGGGAGGGATACAGGCTTAGAACAGAGGAGAACGTAGCATTTCCTCTCTGCTCCTCTCCTCTGTAACCCTGCCTTTATATAGCATAGCACGAGGGACGGCTCTTACCGTTTGATGCAGTGACTTACAGAAACAGCCTTTGAAAGGACTTGCCATTTCCTCTCCTCATCAACAGTCACTCTTACGGAGCTGTAGTGGCTTCTACATTATCCTGTTCCTGGGTACAAAGTCACCTCTGTTGCATTTAGAATGTGGCATGTTTCAGAGCAGAGTTCCTTTGAGGCCACTTAAAACCCGTTTGGATGGTCACAGCCTGGGTTAGTAGCACAGGAACAGCTATGTGAGCGAGCCAGCCCCATCGTGAAATGAAGCGCTTTCGGCAGAGGAGGCTCTGTAGCTGCCACGCTGTTGCTGGGCTCTGATCTGCTTGTTGCTGCCTTCGCTCTTCCACAGCTGTTGGTGCAGCGGTGCTGCAGAGCACGCCAGAGGCGGTCAGTGATCTCGGGGCATGTGAATCGTAGTGCAGAGCACGGAGCAGAGAGAACTTGGTGGTGGTGGTTTATTTTTTCTTTAAACCACTCTAATCTCAGGTTTTGCCCGCTTGCCTAAGCAATAAAATACATGTGGGGTAACTTGTGGGGTGTTTTTTCTCATGAATGACACCAGAATCTCTGGTTTGGTTATAAAATGGCTGTTAGAGTGCCAGGTTACAGGAACGGGGGTGAAAATTTGGACTTCTGAAGTTCACAGAAGAAACAATACCTGGTTTAGACATTCTCCTGCAGTGGAAAAAGCGTGCAGCCGAGATGCCTGGCACCGCCATAATTAATGTCCCTTTTGTCTGTGGGAGGAGGAGAATTGTCAGAGCACCAGCCCGCTTGATCTGGTAAGAGGATGTTCTTTGTTATGTGGCAATTCAAAGTGATACGGACTATTGCATTCAGATAAATAAAGGAAGAATCTTAATAACCTCTTGAGAGACTGTGAAGTTTCCACTCTCTGTATGGTGAAGAGTCCAAAGTAGGCAGAGGGGGAGGCAGCAGTTCTTTTTGACCTCTCTTAAGGCCACCCTTGCCTCTGGCAGCGGGGATGGAGTTAGCGAGCGTCCCTGGTACAGGATAGGAAGTCAGCCCGGTTCTAGGTGTCCCCTCGTGAGAAGTGATGCATCTCTTCCCCACTTGGTTCCAGGTAGCAGCTTTGCCAGAGACCTGCTTTTGACAGCATGGGAACAAAAGGCAAGATACTTGTGGTTCCTCCCTCCCTTCCCCCGCAGCATGCTGACCACGAGCTGCTTTAGCCCCTCAGGGACTAATTCCCAAAAAAGATGACAGAACTCTGGGGGAGTCCTGGGTCTCTGCCGTCGAGGAGAGCTGAAGCTGTGGTACCTCTTTGTGCTTTTCTGGTGAAGTGCCCAGCGGCAGGGGTGCTCTAACGGGCTGCAGCGATTTTCCACATGAGCAGTAGGGCTCGTCCATGTGTGTTCCAAACCCTAACGTGCCCATATGGCTGTTAGTGGTTTGCTTGAAAAGGAATGGCAGCAAAGCCTTGCTGTTCCCCACTTTGAGGGGAAGTGAGAGCGCAGCTACGGGCCGATCTTGGCGCGTCTCAGACTGAGGCGCTGGTACCTGGTTTCAGAGGCTGGTCTTGCTCTGCCGACTGTGGGGGCCGGGGGTGGCTTTGGGTGGGAGCATTGGGCCTCCCTCTCGCGGGGGGTGCGTGGGGAGAGCTGGGGCATGCCCTAGTGCTGTGTGCCGTGCTCTCTCCCCAGGTCTGCGGCGGGACGCTTCGCTAGCAGGGCAAGTGCTCTGCCTTGGATCTGAGTGACTGCTTTTCGTTTTTGCTTCCTGTGGTTTCTCTCTGTGGAGCCCTGCAGCGTGTCTGGCGGGGCAGTTTGCTCTGGCGTTCGAAGCCTGCACAGGAGAGCTCAGCACTGACCTCGTAGCTGTGAGGACTCTGGAGGGGGTGGTGGACTCATACCCCGCTTTCGCGTGAGAGATGATGATCTGAGCTCTGGTAAGTTAACTTTCTAAGTAAATTTATTATGAGTTTTTACAGGCAGAAAACTGAACCAAATGCTAATGCTGTTCGGGTGTTAATCGAGATAACTGCTGCTGCTGCAGGCTCAGGCACCACCGCTCTTCTGTTTTCTTTTTTTTTTTTTTTTTTTCTCTTTTTAATAGTCACAGCGCAAACGTACCAGCTATTGGTGTTTCTGCAACTGTTTCCCAACTTCTGGTTACAATAAAAACCTGTCGCGCTTTCGGGCCGGTTACCAGCTCCACTCACTGAGCAGCCCAGGTTCAGCTCTCCAGACTGTAGTCTGGGAGGGACTGACTGGCTAACGCGCAGTCGGCCCAAAGGGCTGTTGTGGGGTTTTGCTGTGTTTTTTAAATCCCAGACCAACTGTTAAAAATAACCTAAAGACCTTTAAATAGAGAACATGCTCTCTTAGCATCATAAAATATGCCATCGGTAGAGAACTGCTGTACAAACCCCTAGTCTGAATCGGGTTTTTTTGGTGTCCATCCTTAATACTTGTTACTTTTGTCAAGGGGTATTTAGCATTCTTTTGATCTTTTATGTTGTCACATTACTAATTCTTTTCAGTTAATTCAGTTTGGACATCCAACACACGGGGAGATCTGTCTTTCTGACTGACAGGCATGGTTTAAAACTAAAACCAGAAAAACCTCACTCTTAACCAGGGTTCAAATACTCCAGCTTGGTGTTATATGAAAACATTTCCAATAATTTAACAAACTCAAAATCCAGCGGAAACTTTGATGTATGCTTTTCTGTGGTTTTTGTAAATCAAATAACTTGGTACAGAAACAGAAGTCAGTGGTGCTTTTTGGTTGTCTGGAAGAAATACCAACCAACCAGCCCTGGGGAAGCAAAGCTGCGTTTGGAATTTGATCGGACTCCATACTTGTAAAATGGTAGATGAGTAAATGGTACGCTGTTATAAGAGATTCAGGTGGCTGTGCGCTCTGAAAATGTACATTTAGTCATAAACTCTGTCCCTTCTATTACCTCTCATAGGGAATGAAACTATTTCCAGAGTGAAGTACACGGTGGGGTCCCCAGTGCATGTAGAACCGCTTGGAACGGGGTAGGAGATCAGGTTGTAAAATACTCTGTGTCCGTGATTTATTATCTCCCCCTGCACTGTTCCTTACTTCCGCTGTAGTTGAGCTTTAACGGGTGCGTGTCACTCGAAGGGCTACACCTGGGGACGGCGAGCGCCGGCGGGTACGAACACCTCTGTGCCACATGTCACCGTTCCAACCCCACAACCATCCGCTCTAAGAATGTAAGGCATAATGTGGGATCCTGTTTCAGATGGGGAGGGGTTTCAGGGATGAATAAGGTGCTGAAAGCAAGTGATACTAGTGTGGTGTCATGGTGCGAGCAGCTTGTGGGCCGTTCGTAGGGCCTTGTAACCATCCTGCCGGGACCCGAGCGGAACCAGTTTTAGGCAGTCCCTTAGCAAGACGCGTTTTGCCGTCTCACAGCAGTCGGTCAGCGCTAAGCACGGAGGGACTCTTGTCGTGCCCAGCTTCTGCAGAATCTTGGGACAGTGTTTGTGCTGTTTGTTTTGGAGCTGTGAGCCGATAGCATCTGCGGATGTCCTGACCGGGCTCGTCTTGTGAGAAGCAGTAGCTCATCGGTCCCCTTTGCCGTCCTGCCCCTTTAATGACTTTTATCTTGCCCCAGTTGCAGCATCGTACTTTGAACCTAGAAAAGAGCTGTTCGGTGGCTCTTGCTTTAGCAAAAGTCTTGAGATAAAGGTTGTTTCAAGTCCTATCCTTAAAGCTACAGCGTAGCCACGCCTGGGTTTGTATTCATTTTTCTCTGTGTGTGTACAAACCCTTTGCTAGTCAGTGAAAGACCCGTGTAGGCAGATACGTACGCTTGCCTACTTAAAGTGAAACCTTTTTTCTTTTCTTTCCTTTCTAATCTTCCAGTTATCATCTCGGGTGCTTTTTGACTTCATTAGATAAACAGCTATTGGGAGGAAGTGTGATTTCAGAGTTTCCTTTGGAAAGCACCCACCAACCTTTGTATTTTTGTGCTTTCAATGGCTCAACCTTAGGAACATCGTGCCTGTTGTAGCTGGGTTTCATTTCTCCCCTGCCTTTAAGGGCTTCTGTTAAGGTGTCTATGTTTACCTTAGTTACTCAGGTTTCTTTTATATTTGGTGGAGAGAAACTGCACTGCTGGAGTGCACTTCATTGCTCAGGTGATGCGAGCAACCTCGGTGGGGGCAGTCCTGCTTGCACGGTGCCTCTTTCCCATATTTCAAACACATAAAGCTGTCCTTTTGGCTCCCTTCGTGACTGAGACGAGTGGTGGCTTCCCCTGCAGTGTGCCTGCAGAGCAGCTTTAGAGTGCTGTAAATTCACCCAGCAGCTTGCACCGAGCCTTCCCACTCGTGTATGAATGTCAAGTAAGATATAAAAGTGTGGGTGGCGGGGAAAAAAAACCCTATTTCCCTCAGATTGCCTGCGTGCTATCAGGTCTTCTGGTGTCCCAGGACTGCATCGTGTACCGCACGCGCCCCGCAAAGGAACGCTTGTTCCGAGAGGCCTGGCACGCCTTGGCTGGAGTGCTGCACCCTTCCGTTTGCTCCCCTTACCCTTGTCTACACCGCTGACGACCGGCCCTGAACCGCTCCTCAATGGGGCGGGGGCGGCGCTGCCTCCTCCCGACCTGGTTAACAGCGTGCTCTCGGCGGCAGCTCCCGTTCTGTGCTTTAGTACTAGTTCTGAATTTTACCAGGAAGGCTCCGCACGTGCTAGTTATAAAACTACAGCAACAAGGTTAAAACGCTTCAGTCACACAGCGTGCTGGGTTAACTGTCACACTGCAGCAACCAAAAAGGCAGTTCTGCTTGTATTTTTGGTACTGCTGCTTTTCTTTTTCCCTGGGAAGCCTGCAGAATCCATCACGGCAGGGTTTTAAGGACAGGATAACGCTGCACATCTCTCAGTAACGACACAGGAATTTTGGTAGGGCTTAGAACAGGAAATTAATTACAGGACCTCCAAAGGTGTATCGCTGCTAACATTCTCCTGTGCTGCTTCAGGTGCTGCACCTTCCTTAGCCAAAGCGACAGCCTTCTACATGTCTTGGGGTTTTTCGGGGGGGTGGAGCAGGGGGAATTGCTACCTCGGTTATTTCGGTATTGGCACCTTGTGGTGATTTTAATGCCAGTAAATACTCTGTCTACTGCATAAAACACAAGTATTTGAAGTTTAAATGATTTGTTCTCCCCTACGGCAGCACCGGTTTCCATCTAAACGTACCAAGCACAGATGTCCGAACCGCAGACTTCACCCCACTTAACGCAGCTCAGTTGTGTCGCCTTAGCTCTCGCCCACTTGAGATGAAATGAAACTCAGAAACCTCCTGAGGTAAGGGATGGCTTAAGGCTTTTACCCGGATTGGATATCCCTACGCTCCAGCAGAAATCATGACAGATATTTCCTGGGCCGAAGGAGTCTCCAACGAGACAGTTACCGATGCCAGTTCAGAATTCAGCTTGGAAGCAGAGTTCCAGTATTCCTTGTTTACTGTCATCTACAGCATTGTCTTCGTGCTGGGACTGATAGAAAACGCCTTAGCTCTGTACTGCCTGTCCTGCAGAGTACAGCACTCTTCTCACTCCTACGTGTACATGATTAACCTCGCTCTGGTAGACACCCTGTTTGTTTGTGTGTTGCCTTTTAAAATCCACTACCACCTGAATCGGAACAACTGGATCTTTGGTGACATGGCTTGTAGGATAACTGGGACCTTGTACTATATCAACATCTATCTAAGCATCGCCTTTTTCACCTGCATCTGTGTCGACCGTTACATTGCAGTGTTGCACCCCTTCACGTACATCCAGATCAAGGTCGTCCATTACATGATGGTGGTCATAGCCCTTTGGGTGGTGGCTCTAAGTGTCATGGTTCCACTTATCCTTGGAGGTCCCCTCCACAACAGTAGTGTGAGGAACACAACAGCCTGTTTTGAGAACTTTGCTTCAAGAAGCTGGGCTTATCGCATGGCGCCGTACAACATCATGGCCTTAGTTTTTGGGTTTGTGATCCCATTTTCGATCATCCTGATCAGCTACCCTCTCATTGCCAAGAGGATCTGCCAGATCAAACACAGCGTTCGCAAGAGGAAGGCCCTGAGCACCATCTACATCATCCTGGTCATTTGTACTTTGTGCTTTCTCCCATATCATCTCACTCACTTGCTCCACTTTTTAATGAGAATCCAGGTCATCCAGAATCCGTCGTTTACCAACTTGATCTACAAAATGCGAAGGGTCACCTTAGCCCTCGTGAGTCTCAACTGTTGCCTTAACCCGCTCTTGTACTACTTCACCTCTTCCAGCAAGCAGTGGCACTTCAACTTCAAGCTCAGATTCAGGTCTAAGACAGTGTACACGATCTGCGACCAGAAGTTCGGGGAGTGCTCCTATGTTTATAAACTACAACAGAGACCCAGAAGTAAAAAACACAGCGATGGAATCAACTGAGCCACTTCACGTAAGTACAGTATTCCCATTTCCAGCTGCTGCTTTGAAAACAAACCTATGAAACCTGCCCTTCCTCCATACAGTGGCTCTTAGGTCAAGGCAGGACTGGAGGGAGGCACCGAACAGGCGCATATTTTTATTAGCCAGCTAGGACAGCACGGGGGGAAGCTGTCCCTGACAGGCCTGGGTGCACCTGGTGGAACATGCTGTGTTCATGTACGCTGATGTTTTGGTCACCTTTTGTTTAACTTTGGGTTGGCAGAACATGGGGCTCCCTCTCTTTCAGCCCAGGAAAGGGTTACTTGGAGGAAACTAGCCACCTCGGTGCCACCAAAGCTGAAAGTGGGTGGCTCCAGGCACTCCTGTGTGGCTTTTCCCTATTTTGGAGGGATCCCGTGTTTTCTCCCTGAGGGCATGCTGCAGCCAGCTGGGTTCACAGAAGCTTTCTGCCTACATTCCACAGCCAAATAAGGGCTTCTCATCCCTTCTCCTGAATCAATAGATTGGCTTCCCGAGGAGTACCTCAGTAGGGGGCTCCTAGCAGAGCATGCCTGTGGGTCCAAGCTGGCCATCCATTAATGCAGCTGAGAAGATGATAGGTGCCAGCATTCATCGGCCGGGTAACCCTGTGCAGGAGCAGGGTAACCGCTCGCTCAGTGAG
This sequence comes from Phalacrocorax aristotelis, assembly GCF_949628215.1. NCBI lineage: Eukaryota > Metazoa > Chordata > Aves > Suliformes > Phalacrocoracidae > Phalacrocorax > Phalacrocorax aristotelis. The sequence continues at coordinate 6,537,079 of NC_134294.1, forward strand.
GGAGGTCACTGTAGGAGCTGGCATGACTCCCTACGCTGCGCCGACCTGTTCACATGTCAAAGCTCTTTTTCAGTCTTTGTGTACATCACAAAACGTATCTGACCTATTTCATCCCTTCTATTAACAGAACCACACAGCTTCTGAGAACTGCTGCCTTTTCCACCCTGCGAAATGTGAGACTTCGGAGAGAATTTATCATTTGTGGGTTATCGGTCACCAGACGAGCACTGGCCTGGCTGCCAAACCTGCTTAAAAGCCACCGGTTTCCTGAACAGGATGTGATTTTTTTGGTAACAGATACACAGACTCACTGTTCTGTTCCTTCCCACCCCATGCTTTATAAAGCGTGCACAGGCGCTAGGCCTGTAGGCGTGCGAGACTACTGAGCAGGTGAGAATAGAAGGGAGATTGTCACGGGCTTGGTTACCAGGGAACGAGGTGTGCCTGGCTGCGGCAATGTGCTAACTTGGTATTTCCAAATGTGCAAAATGCAGGTTAAGAGGGGGGCGCTTTGCCCTGGCAGGCAGGTGGCCGGGGCTCCCAGGTCATGCAGCGCTGTTGGCCTCGGAACAAGCGCTGCCTTAACCGTGAAGGAGGGAGGGAGTAGGCTTAGTGAGGCAGAATGGTGCGGGGAGGTAAATGAGCGCCTCTGATTAGCGGCTTCTCTTTGCACAACGATGGACGTTGCAGCTTCTGCCCATATTCAGCCGACTTTAATTGGCTTTAAACTGAAGGACCTGGGGGGTGGGATCTGTTGCGAAAACGCTCACACCAGCACGTCCAACGGGGGAGTAAGTCAGGCCAAGCAGTGTGGCACTAAAGGTTCCTTAGCTGGCTCCCAAGAGGCGAAACAGAAGAGTAATAGCCTCAAGTGTAGGTACACGGATGCACGCAGTCTAGGTACCAACCAGGAGGAACTGGAGCTCCATGCCCGCTCAGAAGGGTGCGACATCATAGGAGTAACTGAAACATGGTGGGACACCCCAAATGACTGGGGGATCGCAACGGATGGGTACAAGGAGGGACGGACACAAGTTGCTCTTGGGGAGATTCCGATTGGACACGAGGGGGACATTTTTCACAGTGAGGACAGTCACCACTGGAATAATCTCCCCAGGGAAGGGGTTGACTCGGCCTCGTTGGGCACCTCCAAGAGTCGCTGGACAGGGTGCTGGGCCATCTTGTCTAGGCTGGGCTCTTCCCAGAAAGGTTGGGCTAGATGATCCCTGAGGTCCCTTCCAGCCTGGGATTCTGGGATTTTCTGATGGCAGCTGATGCCACAGCCTGGTTGCAGACAGGAGGTAAGCGGTTTGGAGAATAAGCAGTGTGGGTGTAGGGGGGTACATTGGGGTCTGGGGGCGGGGGGAACGAACCATGCCCTATCATGGTCAGCAAAGGTCTTGAATGTGGGAGGCTGCACTGATCAGCTAAAGCCAAGCAAGACACCACTTCAGCTCTCTGAGATGCATGCAGCGAGCAAACCAAGGGCAGGTCTGGAATTACTGTAATAGAACTAAAGCTCTGTAAGCGGTGGCTTTTGTGGACACGTATTACATTCCCAACATACTGCACGTGTTAGGACGGGCTTGGCTTGGCTTTGTGATTGCTACGTGCAGCTTGACTCATGCTCAAGGGACACCTGAGACTCACGGTGGGCAGCTGCTGGCCAAGCCCTTGCTGGCTTTTGCTCTTAGCTTGGAAGACTTAAAATTTTAAGGATCAGTGAGAAAACCTGCTCAAATATTTCTAAAATACTGAAAATAATTCCATGTTCCTCAGCTTAACCAGGCTTGGTAAGACAAGTGCACGGGTTTGCACTTGTGAAAACAGAGATGAGGCAAGCCTCTGAGGGTGTATTAGGACAAATGAATCGTCTACCTGTCAAGAGGTGCAGCTATTTTTGTCCCGTTATAGGCTACACACAAACCTCCCAGCAGCGGAGGGACTGGTCTCTCCAACTAAGCACATTTTTTATGTTCTTGGACAGAGGAAGGCAAGTTTTATTGGCGCCCTCATGCAGGAGCGCAGCTTTCTTGCAGGCTCGCCAGCTGTCGCTGAGGGAAGTATGGCTAATAGAAACCAGCCCCGCCGCTGGGTAACTAGTGTGTTTAGGGCTTTATGCTCTTGCCTCTGTTCCACTTTGCATTTTAACTGTGAAGCTTTGAATGCTCCTTGTTTTGACCCTCAGGCCTGTGTTTATCTACCGCTAGTCACGTCACGCAGGGCTGATCCCCCTTTACGGACAAGTCGGGGAGCGCCCCCGTTCCCAAAGCTGGCACAGGGAGCGGTTCTGTCCCATGCAGAGTCCAGGAGTGAGAGCGGGGCAGGACGGCGGGGGGTCAGTGCAGGGCTGTTGCTTCTACTGGTTTTGGGGACAAACTGAAAGCCTAAATACTGTGTGGAAAGAAACTGTAGTACAGAACAGCACTGCGGCGGTTTTAAAGGACATGAGCCCTGGGAGGGGCAGAATGCTCAGTTCTTTTACCTTATCGTGTAAGCAATTCAGTGCTTGTTCCTCAGGACTCTCTAAAAACAGGCTGTAATGACTCCCTGGGCAGGTTTCCATGGGGAGAAGATGGCAGTACTGCTGAACAGTGTACACTAGCACTGCAGTAACTGGAGAAACACTGTAATTCCTTTATTAAAACAAAACCAGAGAAAACCATTAACAATGTAAACAAAATAAAATCTAAATCGCTGAAACCCCGCTGTGCCTGCGGCTCTTTGCTCACGGTGTGCTCTGTGGCAGTCCTTTCTTCAGAAGGGATGTGAGATAGCTGCCCAGCTCTTCATCCTAGAGAGATTAGAGAGAAACAGGATCAAAGCAATCTTCTACTTGACTTTCCCATTTGGGGCAATGTATTTGACTCTGGTACCTAGAAACAGACATAGAAATAATTCTTGGACCCATCAAAATCTCCTGACAGCAGTGCTCAAAAATGGGAACCAATGCAGTTTAGCCCAAATGCATTTCTGGGCGTTCTTTGACACTGATGGTTTGAAACTCCCACTTGGCAAAGCAGGTGCCTGGCCCTGAGATGTCCCTTCTGAGGAAAAAGACCATTTTTCTTGAAAGCAAAGAATAAGGAGCCACTGGTTTTATTTTTTTGCTTTGCCCTCAAGAGGCATTTCCTTGCTATGAAGAAAGCATTTAAAAATACAGCCAGAGAAAATATGCTTTTGAAAAAACCCAGATGACTACGTCTAATCTTACCACAAGTTAGTGTTAGCTAGCTTTCTGCTTGTTGTTTCAAGTTTTACACCTAGAGAAATGCAACATGAAATACCTCCACATGCTGTACGGCAGTAGCGATACAGCAGAGAGCTTAGAAGCTAGGTACTGTATGTCCTCAAAGCAAAGCCTGAACTAATTAACTGTAATTGTATTAAGTGTAATCACTCCAGATCAGTTGCCTTGAGTTCAGTGGTCCCAGAGAGAACTGACGCAGTAGAGCTGTAAAATGATTTGTACAAAACCTAAAATGGGAAAGAAAACGGCAGCGACTCGCCTCATCTTCCCCCAGTCAAACTGCTTCAAACCCAGAGGGATGACGGCTCACCCTCACAATAGCAACCCCACTCTAGGACAGTTTTGGACTGGAAGGCGTTAAGATCAGACATGCTTGAAAAGTGTGTCTTCAAGTATCCCTACCTGATAGGTCCAGGATACGAGCAGAACTTTGGTTCCCTGATCCTCCGAGTGTGCTGTGGCTTGGATAAGAATGGACTCCACTGTTATAGACCCATCAGGGAGATGCTGCACTGAATAATCTTTCAGGACCCTGGTAAGAGAGAAGACGTGTGATTTGTTTTGGATGGGACGCGCGTACAGGCTGAAGGGTGGGTCACCCCGTCTCTCTGAATTCCCAGTGCCAGCATGTTATTGTGTCCCACTGTGTCCCTGAGCCAGCACCCACTGCCCAAGCAAGGGAGGATGAGGCTGATTCATCGCTTGCTTATTTTGGTGCTTAGATTAACATCAGATTTCCTACAGAATTGTTTTCCAGCGTTCATGCTAGCTCTAGCTCCCTATTCCTCTGGAAGGAAGAAAGCAGTGTTTAAGGTTCATCGGCTGCTAGCTTTTGAACGGCTTTAAGAGGTGTCTTGACCCTATGCTTGATGGTCTCACTCCAACCACCTGTACTAACTTCAGCCAGAAGCAGTAGTGACAGCAGGAACCACCAGGAACAAAGGTTTCGGGTGCACTGCTCTAGCTTGGCAAAGACCAGGAGCTTGTAGGCTGATCGCCAGCCTCTGCTATTGCAGAGTAACTGCTGCTCTGGTGACTTTAGCCATCTAGGCTAAAATCGGGCAGGGGTGTGTCTTCTGAGCTGCAGAGAATTCTCTCTTAATAACTGCAGGGCTGGCCTGGCAGGCCAGAAAGGAGGGGGCAGTTGTACTACCTCTCTTTAAGAATGACAAGCACATGTCCATCCCTAGGGGGATTTAAAAAACAAAAACAACAAAAAAACCCCACCAAACCTCAAACTCAGCTAAGAAAGGCCTTACCCCTTGAGATGGTTATATACACGAAGCACTGTCTCGTGTTCTTTCCGCGGATCCTGAATGTGAACGCGGCAGGTGAAACGCAGCTGATGCTCCGTAAGGCCCAGCTCCTTCAACGCCTGCTCGGGAGAAACCAGACGGAAACTCTGCAGAGAAAAAGCACAAATCCATTAGAACCTCACTCCTTGCGTTTTCTGATGTGCTGTTCCTCCTCTGCGGCCAGCTGCACACAGGTGGGTGCTCATCACTGCAAAGCTCCAGCCGGTAAGATCGTTCCTTTTCAATCTCAAATGTCTCGGCACATTTCAGTTACTCCTGCAAGCAGTAACTGCTCGGCACGAGCGTATGGTGGACAGCAAAGGTCGAGGCGAAACGGTGGTAAAATGTCCACCTAAATAATCATACCAATTCTTTATTTCCCAAGATTAGAGTTGCTCTCTGAATGGAAGTTGGTTTAACCTCTTCTAACAGGGGAAATGATTTGTTAAATATAAACATGAGGTTAGCGAGTAAGGACTCCTCCCTTGGCACCCTTCCGTCCTTGGTCAGTGAGGTCTGGCAACGTGCTGCTGCTTGATTCTTTTGATTTTCACAAGCGCAGTGAATCAGAAACACCTTGGATTCACGGGCTGAAAAACCACAGCCTCCTCAGAATGTCTGTAGCTGCAGCTGTAGCTGCAGAGGGCCGGGGCAAAAACCAGACTTAGAAGAGAAGCAGCTCTTCACATTTATCCGTTTCCTGTGACGCCATCCATGAGCATTCCTGACGCCGACCAGTAGAAATTCTACCCCACAACACCCAGCTCATGACTAGCACAATACTAATTCGGAGGCCGTGGGACTAGTGAAGCCCACCAGTCAAGACAACCGACGAGCTAAAGCAGCTACCTTGCGGATTCCTCCTCCCAGGTTTGCTGTTACTGGGCTATTCCTGACAAACTAGGACTGCTTACTTTTACTTCAGGCCCTTGTTCGCCCAGCCCTCACTTAGGAAAGGTAACAACCCGCTCAGAGGACACAAGACAAACACAAGAACTTTTTTACTTACATTATCCTTCATAATTAATGTGCCATGCATTAGCTTTGGCTTCTTGGCATCCGGTAAGAGACCTAAACCAGAGCCAATGGAAGAGAAAGACGACATGGTTAACAATGATGCAGTTACTTTTCACACAAGATGACTGCTCTAGGACTTGATGGATTTCTGAGTCCCAGCTGAGGTTCAGAGACTAAGATTTTACATCCCTGTGCACCTGTCTGTTAAGGCACATGGTGCCTAAACCATTATCACTGCTCCAGACACAAAAGAAGCCACGCTTTGTCATACAGAGCGACTGCCTCTTCCCATATCGCTTCCTGATTTGAGAGATTTTAGCTTTTTCTTAAATGTGGTTTATAAAAGTAATGCCAGTTTTCACAGACCTAGCTACTAAAAGCCTACATGGCCTTTGCTTTCATAGCGACTGGGCAATGAGTAGCGAACAAGGGGGGGGGGCTGTGTCTGTGTCCGTGCGTGTGTGCAAAGACTGCAGGACAGTAGCCACTTCATCTCACAGGAAGCCCCCTCAACCATTAAACGCTCATAAAACATGTTCTTTTGCAGGAAGCACTGCTGTAAGGCACCATTGCTCCAACTGGCCCTGCGCCTCTGCTCCCACCTAATACAAGTACTACACAACACAGCGGCGGGGCCCAAAGGAGTAAATGCTTGGTTGAAAAATGTGTCACCTATTGCTGTTTCTCTCTTCAAGAGTCCCAGGGATATGTCCACCGGAATGCTGGGGTTGGTGAATATTGTCGTGGTCTCTCCATTTGCAGGCATGTAACAGCTGACATCTGCAACGTAAAGACCCGATGTCAGGAGGACGGCTGCAGCGGCGCTTGCAAGCCCACACAGTCATTTCACCCACAAGCAGCGGGCGAGTATCCCTACAGCAGGTGCTGCTGTGGTTTTGGCGGAAGCCTACTGCCGCTGTTCAGGACAGGAAGTCAGGTTTCATAGCCATCTGCTGAACTTTACTACCAGGGATTTGAAAGAGGCTGAAAAGTAGAACTGCTGCTCAGACCTAAGGCTAACAACCTTACCAGAGGCATCGAAACCCCAGCACGGCAACACCTACCAGCCCAGCTATCCCTAACTCCTTGTTGAGGGGTAAAAAGAAAGCAGGCTGCACCAAAACTGCCTGCGCTCTGGTGTCACTAACAAATTACTGCAAAGAAACCTGCAGACGGTAAGTAACAAGCCCACGTGAATGCTGTGCTTTCTCCACTCATCATTTAAGAGACAGCTTAGTTGTTTGGGTTTTTTTTTACCCAGAGCTCATTCCCTGTTAGCCACTCAAGTTGCTAACTTACAGCTCCAGACGTACCCTGCCTGCCTCAGCTTCCCTTAGCAATCTGAAGAAATATAAGTTCAGTAAGTGCTGGACTATAACAATACAAACATATCAAAATCACTTTTACTGCAAGTCGAAACGGGCATTAAAATTAAATGGGCTTAACGTGTTAACATGTTACGGATACTGTTTTCTTGGGGGTGACTGGTCCTGTAAACGACAGTATGCCGAACTCTGCGCTGAGCTCCACCGGATTAACTTTAACGCCTTTGTTCTACCGCCATTCCCTCTTCAGTACCAACACTACGTACGAAATTCCTGTTCTATTTTCTGCTTCAGAAACTCCATTTTCTTTGCTTCACCGTGGACCAGGAGAACGTTTCGTGGCTCAGCCTGGCGAATCAGCTGCATTATTCCCTTGGCATCCGCATGGGCGCTGAAGGACATGTACTCCACCTGCATCTTGACTTCCAGCTGTGGGAGAGCAGAAAGCACAGGCTGAGTGACCGAGGCACTGCTGTGGCTCACCCCAGCCTGTGTGCCACACACAAACAGACCCAGACTCCTCTGTGTTTAGTTTGACAAGGAAGCAGAACACCTGAACTGGAAAATGAGGTTGGAGAGAGCACTGATAATCAGCAGAGACTGAATATGATGCTGTACAGAAAAGCTTTCAATAACTTACAGGATCAAACTGCTCAATTTCAGAGCACACTACTTGTCACACATTTGCCAAAATAAATCAATACTTAAGGACAGATGGAGACATAAAAACCGATACCAACTATCTAGTCAGGTAAAAATTATACATTTTTAATGTGCCTCGTTATTAAACATTATGCCCCTGACAAAGTCTGAAGGCAAAAAAAGACACGCTGCTGCCACTATAAAGGGGAAAAAAACCCTATTCCAACCCCAAAGAAAATGTTACGTGGGTATTTTCAACGTTGCACGCGGTACATTCCCATTACAAGTACATAGTGTCTAACAAAGGTCTGACGAACTTCCCCCAGACGACCCTCCTCCTTGAAAATAAAACTTACTATTTGTCTTCCTTCCATCTCCAGCTTGCGCTGGCCACTCAGAATCTTATGGCCCACAGTTCCCTGCACACAGTAGCCTGGCATGATGACCTGAGAAGGAAAAAAAAATAATCTACAAACTCTGCACACAGACTGTGCGCAGCGTGGCTGCGGTTAATATAAAAAGAGCCACAAATGCATCACGCTGATCTAAGTTTGTGTTCTTCTCATCTTGCGTACTACCATCCTTCACTGGAAAGCTGCTTGCTGTGTTCTGCAGCTTGGGTGGTGAGCGCCCAACTCCAGAACACACACGCAAATGAAATTAGAAAGCAAACTGCTGAGCTCTGCACACCACTAAATAAGAATTAATGCTAGTTACAATGTCTTTGAAGCAGCTGCAAATTAGTGAAAGCACTTTTGAAAATAAAATCTCCCACGACCTCCTGTCTGAGACATGTGCCACCTCTGCTTGCCCTGTCACACAAAGCAAAATTTAGAGCTTGAAAGAGCTCTGCCCTGGGTTGGTTCACTAGAGGACTTGAGCCTTTTAACCCAGGGCGCTCAGGAAAAGCTTTCCTGCAAACTTTGTCCTTATGACTGTCTCGGTATCACTATCATGTTAACACAAAACATCACTCGAGGAAAGAGAAGTTCTTACCATATTCTTTTCATTCCCTGCCCATTTCCTGAAGATCTGAAGGGACTGTCCTGCATGAAGCATACCAGGGGTTGCAAACACAACCTGGAAGTCAAAAATGGGCCAAGAATCACCAAGGAAAACATGTTTCTTTCCGTTACTTGTAAGATATAAATATCCTGAAACTGTGGAGAGCATCCACTAATACACACTACAGCACATCAAAGGTCTAATGGGGATTTTCCTATGTTGTTTTTCCCACTATGTCCAATTTTCACGTAAGTTGAACTGCTGTTTTAGGCAATTTTTGTGAGCATCCATAGCATCAGGTAAAAACTTCGAACAGTTCTATAACGGTACTATTGTGCTCGACAGATTCCTCTTTCAGCTACCGCCTAATAAGCCAGTCAGAAATAAAACCAGGAATAAGATTGTGTTGTAAAGGATCTGTCTCCTGACTTAAGGCAAAAGAATATACTGTAAAAGTTGTGCTTTGAATCAGGCCCAGAGGTGTAGATTATACGAACACACAATCAACTTTTTAAATTTTTTCTGGCCATAAAGATCTTTAGCAGTTAAACAGATGAAAAACATTCAGATGGCCTGGCCACAAAGGGCTTAGATGGGATGCTGATACTGACGGGGTAGAGGACGCTTAGCTTTTGCGGGCTGCCTGCTTGCCTCAGCCAGGAAGAGGGTGGCATAAACCAGCCCCAACACTACACGCCTGCTCTCTTACCTTGTTAATGCCCACTTACCATAGGCCCCGGATTGTCTGCAAAGGCCCGATCAAATGCTTTGATGTGTTTGAATTCAAACATGTTCCTCTGCACAAATGTTTTCCGAATTTTCTGATTAGTCCAGGTGATGAAGAGCTTGTAATAATGATTGGCTTTCTCCGTCAGTCCCGTGGAGAAGTATATTGGAGCCTTCAAGTTCATTCTCTCCCTGTAGAAAGAAGCGTTCCAGATACCTGTGAGGGCCAAATTAGGATCCTGGCTCTCCATGCTGAAAGTCCATAAACCTGCGCAGTCTCCGAAGACTTTTTGTGCATACCCAACCCTCAACGGGCTATAAATCAGTATTATGGCAATGCTACATCACTGTGCCTTAACTTACTACAAAGCAGGCTTTAGTCCAGTCCTCCTCCCCCACTACAATTTCCTTCCATTACAAATATTAATCATTCTGCTATGGCAAATAATTAAAAGCAGTAGCATTTGGTATTATCAGAAACATTTCCACACAACGCTTATATGTATGTTTAATACTTGTCCATCCCTCCTCCCCCCTCCCATGGAAACAATTTTACAATGTGGCAAAAACATAATCAAATTTTTTAAAGGACAGTTGATCCCAAGTGGAGAATGACTCTGGGTAAGAAAATGGTTCGTTCACTGCTTAGAGTCAGGAACGCTGGGAAATACACGGAAAGAAGGAATTCCGCAACCGCTAGCGTGGGCTGACATGCTGAGGAATGCTAACGAGAATAGTTGTACTAAACAGACATGAAAGAGTCACAGAAACCTGCCGGGACAACACAAGGAGGCCAAAAAGGCGGGGGTAGCTGCACAGAAGAGACGGCACTCACCAGAAAGTTTCCAATAAAATGCAAAGTTCCTGGGCACGTCCAAGGGCAAACACCGGGATAAGAACCTGCAATTGAGGTAGGATCCACAGCTGGTGAAACCCACACTGCACGTAAATGGCCCTGCAGCATTATCGTTTCTGAACAAGCCCCTCGGTTCCCTCTTGCTTCCTGATACTCTTTTGCTGACCTTTTTCCCCAGGACTGTGTTCTGCAGTTCTGGAACGACAGGCACCGGCGCCTGACAAGCACCTATCCGCTCGGCTGAGCTCCACCTGCGTCCTGAGGAGAGCCTCCGGCAGGGCGCGCTGCTCGTGGATATACTGGTCTGTTCTCCCCCAGGTAATATGAAAACCAGTTGCTGAGAGCAACAATTCTGGTACTATTTATGGAAATGGACACTACGATGAGTGCTTCTGTCCTTGATCACCTTGTCTGTGCTGGGGCAATTATGACCTTCCTCCTGTCCCAAATTAAGGCAACACTGGAGGAAAGAACATACAGCTGTTTGGATTTCCAGTGTTTTCTTCAGTTAGGTGCTCTCACTTGGCAGCAAAGAGTTTACCACTACTCATTCGTTTTCCAGATTCAACAGGAAAGCCACAGTCTGCTTCTTAATGGAACTGTTTAGCAAACCACATCCATTACCAAGAGACTCGCCCTCTTTTCCGCAAGCAAGCCTACCTTGTGCCTCTACTAAGACAAGAACAGTAAATCAAATACAGGGCTTGAGGTCACAAGTGACAAACCACTGTAACTTTTAACCAAAATGCAATTCAAGTTCTACGTGTACAATCAGCAGCCAGACTAACTTTCCAGTTAAATGAACTAAGTCCTGGGAACCTAGAACCAGATCCTGAGCTACAGTGAAATCAGTAACACTTTCCTGTGATCCAAATTTCCACTTCTAGTTCCATTTTCTGAGGGGTTAAAATGTCTCTTTTTGTAATGCGTTCTCCTAGGCGTGCTCTAAATGTGGCGTCAATGAAAAAGAGAATCTCAAAGAAAAAGTCCTACAGTAGCAAAGCTAGGGGCTAAGCTCTAAGAAACAGGAAACACTGACTGAAATTCTAGAACAATAATGGACGGATACAACTAATGGCCGCGTTACGTTGCTATCACCAGGTGTTCCACATGCTTTGTGGCTAGCTGAAGTTGTCCACGTCCAATCACACTGGGCTGGAACAGGTTTACCCAAGCAAAACAGCCACGCAAGTGAAAGCCACAAACAAGGTACTGGAGCATCGTTTCCTGTACGATAAGCACATGTTTTCTGCGCTCTTGGAGGGGTTTTACGGTAACAGCGCAGCGCTGAAGAGCACAAAGCAGGATGCTGAACAGACAGACCCGGCTATGCTGGAAATCGTTTAGTTTAGAAGCAGTAGTTGAAGAGTCAGTCTCAGTTTCTTAATTTACAGGACTAAGAGCATGCTTCAGTATACAAGATGCAAATCAAATTAATTTTGCCTTTATCCTCCATATTTGCAGACTGTAAGCATAGCATTTCCCTTACTGTCTCATTAACTCATAGTTTGGTTCTCTTCTTGGCATAATTTAGGTGTTTAATATTCTGTCTTTTAAAGTACAGATGGAAGAATATAAATATGGCTTCGGTTTCAGGTAGCGGTCGTACAGAGATGTCCACGTTACACAGCACTATGGAGCCAACAAGAGCTTTGCAGAGTAAAACCCGCATCACTCCGATTATCAAAACACCATACCTTCCCTCCTCTTTCTACAGTCTCATGAACTTTCTTCAAGAAGTCTCTTTCTCTGCAGCGTTTGGAATCTCTGATAGTTGTGGCATAGGTGGATTCACTTATTAATAAATCTGGGCGACACTTATCAATCCAGGCAGCACTAAAACAAAAGGAAATTTTAAAAACCCAATCAAAATAAGAGATGGTATCTGGCATTTCTGATCTGCAGGTCTCACAGATGGGTGGAGGATGTTTGCAGATAGGAAAACAGGCCCACAGATGTGCATCGGCTTGCCCAAAGTCACATAGGAGTTCTGCAGCAGCATCAGGACTCCTCTCTTTGCAGGCCATGCTTTCTTTAAATGAATCCAGCTCAGAACAGAGACTACAGATTTTGAGAAGCAGTTCTTCTCCAGTATATTACTTGGTTTAAATGCATGAAAATATTATTCTAAATAGCATGAATATTATAAATACCTTATACATGCCAGTAAAAATAAAATGAACATTAATGTTTGTGAGTGGCACACTCTTAGAAAGTAAATACATTTAGCAGATACCATGACAATAAAACATTTCAAACATCTAAGTCCAATTATTACATAGCCATAAAATAGATTAATGTGAGTATACAGAAGAAGATTGTATTAGGGTCTGTCTGGAAGAATCAATGTAAATCTGTACATTGTCATAATTCAAAATTGTATTTATCTTTCCAGCAAAGACATCGTTAAGTGTTACAGCCTCCTAACAAAGAATCAGGGCTGAGAAGTCCCCGGTATTAATAAAGGCTGTGCTCAAATCTTCCTGGCAGAAACATATACAGTTCATAGGAACTCAGACTTCTACTTACCCTAAATGTCTGTCTGGTGTCATGTTATAATCACCCTAATGGAAGAAAAGAAATCCATTCATATTCTCGGTGTGATGGGACAGGCCGTTACAAGGAGAGGTAGGTATCTATGAATACTGTCATACGTACTTACCGTGTACACAACTGACTCACATCCAGCCTTAATCTGGAACATGGCTGCTCCTAGCACATGGCCTGCATAGTACGCCTTGATCTCCAGCTCCTCATCCACCTGCTCGGACAGGCAAACACAGCACTAGTAGTTTCTTTTTAAAAAAGTAACATTGCTCTGCCTTCTGCAACAACCCGGCTGGTCTGACCCAAGGGGACGCAGAAATTATCACTCACCTGAACTGTCTGGTGCAGATGCACAGCAACCACTTTCTTCATACAGTCTTTAATCATTTGGGAAGTGAAGAAGTTAGTTTCTCCTTTCTTATCTACAGTTATTTTCCTGTAGTCTTCCAGGAGGATGGGACAGATGGCCTTGGTAGGATGCGTCATGTAAATGGGCCCATCGTAACCGACCATTTCACTGAAATACGGTAAAGCTCCACAATGGTCCAAGTGAAAGTGGCTGCAAAAAGACACAAAGGGTAAAGGAGACACTGCACAGGAATTCAGCTTGCCTGGTTCTCAGATCTTGTATCAGATTTTTAAAGCACTGTGTGACATAGAGGAACTAGCCAAAATATGACCGATGGACTTAGACCACGTTTGGGTCGCTAGGGACAGCGTACAAAGCTTTCCCGCTTCCCATCTGAGCTCTGAGGAGGAAGGAGGCTTCCTCACCTGATGATCACGCAGTCTAGGAAGTCAGTCAGCCTTCCATTCTGAGTGATATAAGAAAAGTCAGGAAAGCGTCTCTGTAAAACACAAAGAAACAGGCTACCCATTACAAAAGAAAAGCCAGTTAATACGACTTTACTAATCCAACAAAACAATGACGTGAATGACCAGAAACACTGGAACCCCCCTCAACCCCTCGAGGTGCTGTAACCCCCCCCAAGGCAAAACTGCAATAAGGCGGCAGGCCACGCTAGCGTCAGCAAGAGGGTAAGAGCTGCAGGCAACACCATCCGCATTTACGTGCGGAAAGAGCCAAAGACAGAAAGGACGGGAGGGCTGCCAGAGGACAAAAGGGAAACTGACGCTGCAAATAAATAAACTACTGCCAAGTTTATCTCAAAGTAAAACAGGTGACGGACGTGTTTTAGCTTACCCATGGGCATTAAGGCAGAAAGCCTCAAAATCTTTTCTGTAACGGCCCATTTGCTCTGTGTCACACTTGAACTCTTGCTATCTTACAGAATGTTTTTGCCATTATTCCTTTCCTACTAGTGATCAAACATCAGGACTGTTTCCTAGCTCTCTCTAAAGTATCAGAGATGCGTCACGTGGATCCCACAAGTACTTAACTGCCCAAAACCCAGCACCATGTCAAAGACTCTAGCTAATGATGGGATTAATGCCTTAAAGCATAGAAGGCACCTACCCTTGTGAAACAGAGAAAGACCAAAATCACCAGGAACGGAGCATTCACTGCCTGCTTAATGTTATTGTGGAGCCCAGAACCAAGGGAAAGGATGGCTGGATGGTGGCACTTCATACACCAGAATACCTGAGGGGGTGCACCTCTTGCACAGGAAGACTGGATTTGGAAGGGGCTATAGCAGTTCGTTCTCTGCCGTAATCCAGCTCCGGCAGCGACTGATCCGCGTGCCCAGTAACGCACACCCTAGCTAACAGCACCCACGTGTCAGACAACGTTCTGACGAGTCAGGCAACATTCAAATAAAAGGGAAATAAATTCAAATAAAAAGGGAACAGAGCAGAACAATGACCCAGGAGCACTGCTGGGAAACGCCAGGCAGATGCACCCTGAAAGCATCCCAATGCAACATCGAGGCTTCTGCACCATACTCACATCATCGTTGTAGCCCATGTGCATCCCACAGTCAAGCATTACATTTTTCCCAGCAATAGACACAAGGATACAGCTGCGCCCCACATCCTGGCCAGCTCCTGGAGGCAAGCAAAAGAAAGAGAAGTAAGACATCTCTGGGAATACTTACAATCACTTCAAAACAGAAATTTATAAATTTCATTTTATTAATTAATTTAAGAAATTAAAACATTTAAAAGTCGGTACAAACTTCCTAGCCCCTTTTCTGATGCAGGAAAAGGCCACATCCTTTCTTCCAAGCAAGCAGATCTGTTAGAGGGTAGGCAAACGTGAACTAACTCACCCCATTCCCTGAGCTTCTGAGAGTGACTTCCAGCTGCAGAACTGCAGTAAATACAGCACTGCGTCCAAACCCATCACAGAATCTCAGGTTGGAAGGGACCTCAGGGATCATCTAGCCCAACCTTTGCATAAGCAGTTCGGATGTGGGGCATGTTTGTTCTCTGCCCGCTGCTGTGCCATCGCAGCTTCATAAAGTGAGAGCAAAATAATCTCTCATCTGGAAAGGATTAGCATGGACTCAAAGCTCCCCGGGCTCTGCACCTCCCCAGGAACTCTGCCTCTCAGCAGAAGCATGGACCTTCGTTAAGGTCTACTTAAGTCCATTCCAAGCCAGAAAATTATCCATCAGGATGAAGCAGTTCTGCTCGGCACATCCTCTGCCTACTCAGTACAAAAATGCATCCCTGTGCAGCCATAGAAAACAAACAAAAAAAGCAACACAAAAAAACCAACAACCACCAAACATCCAAAAAAGAAAATAATAAACAGAAAAATTTGCTTCCTGTGGATTTTTAGCACTGTTAAGTGAACTAATACTCTACAAAATCTAATACTGTACGATACTACAATGCCTTTACCAGGATGTATTAAAGAATCCAGTAGTGAAAAGAGTTGTCAGAGTGTTCGAGTCTTACTTGCTTGAAAGACAAAAGGAGGACAGTAACATACTGACAAGAACCAAGCGAGGATGCCGCGCAGCTGTAACACGTACTGCAGTACACCACTACGAGCAGTTTTTGTGGCGTGCAAAGGCCTCCAGCACCTCTAACACATATTACTCTGAATTCTAAATTCCAAAGTTTTTCAGCGTTTCCATTTCAGGTTGGACTTACCCAAGGGAGTGACTTTTATTTCAGGCATTTTGACAAACTCTAAATCTCAGGCTACGTGGTAAATTATTTCAGAAACAGTCTGATGGCCACAAAAAGAGATTTAGCTGTTTTTACAGCCGCCATTTCAATTACGTTTCAGAAGCAGGTAGAATACTCAGAGGCACAGCTTCTTCCTAGAGGGAAGACGGTCAGAAAAACACAGATCAACAGGCGAGGGAGTAACAACTCCTGGAAACGCAGGCCCGCCTGGCGTCGATGACCACCGCCACCACAGCAGGGGGGGAGGCAGGGCGAGGAGAGGGCTCCCGCTCCCCCCGGCGGGGTTTGTTTATTTACTCCTGCCTCCCGCAAGCCCCACATATTTCCCATTTCCCCCAGCCCCGCTCCCCAGCGCTGGCCGGAGGTTCCCCTCACGGAAAACCTGCGTGAGGCGCTGACAGGGCCGGCCCAGCGGCGAGGCCCCGCAGCGGGGCACACGCACCCGGCACCCCCGCAGAGAGGGGACCCGGTACGGGAGATGACCAACCCGCGCCCCCCCGCCCCGAGCCGCCGGCCCTCACCGCCGCGCCGAGCCGCCTCCGCCATGTCGCCTCGCCCAACCCACCCTCCAAGACCCGCCCCGCTGATTGGCGGAAGCCGCGGGTGACGCCTGGCAGCGGCGCCGCGGCACAGCGCGGGGCGATGGCGGGCGCGCAGGGCGCCTTCAGCCTGCGGGAGGTTCTCGCCGCCTTCCAGACGTGCGTGACGGAGCGGCGGGAGGTGCTGCTCGGCCCCTACCTGCGCGGCTGGCGGGGGCTCATCCGGTGAGTCCCCTCGGCGGCCGCCCCGGGGCCCGGGCCCGGCCGCCAACCGCTAACGCGAGCGTCTCTTCCCCGGGCGCAGGTTTCTCCACAGCCTGGGTGCCATCTTCTCCTTCGTCTCCAAGGACGTGGTGGCCAAAGTACAGATCATGGAGAGCTACTGTCGCGGCGAGCAACGGGAGAAGTACGTGTCGCTGCAGTCCATGGTGGAGTACGAGCTGGCCAACGGGCTGGTGGACGGGCAGAAGCGGACGGGGCGCCCCGACTCCGGTTGCCGCACTGTCCTGCGCCTCCACAGGGCCCTGCGCTGGCTGCAGCTCTTCCTGGAGGGTCTGCGAACGGGCCGGGAGGATTCCCGGACATCTGTCATCTGCACGGACTCCTACAACGCTTCCTTGGCTGCCTACCACTCCTGGCTTGTTCGTAAGACTTGCACGGCGGCCTTCTGCGTGCTGCCGCCCCGAAACACCTTCCTTGAAATCATGAACGTGGGCACGCCCGAGGAAGCGGTCGCTATGCTGGGTGAGGCCTTACCCTATATCTGCGACGTCTATGGCATCACCCAGGAGCTCTTTGCCCAGCATGAGCTGCTCGACCTTCCTTGATGGGAGGGATGTTGAAGAGCCACGGCTCGTTCTGACAGAAGTCGGATGAACCAAGTGAAAACCACGTGTTTTCACAGACGCACTAGCATCTGGTTCTCTGTCCATTGTCATTCTCCCTCTCCTTTTCCAGTATGGAGCTAGTTGGCAAAGCTACTCAGGTGCCTCACTTTGTAAGAGAAAAAACTGCAGCAATTTTTTAATGTATATGTATATCTGTATGTGTGTCTGTAGAGCCTCGGCTTTACGGTAAGAAAAAAAATACTATCAGCATGCTTAACAGATTTCTTTTCTTCTCCTGGATTCAGCCTCAACCCTCCAGCTAGGCTGGGAGAGGGGTGGTTTGGTTTATTTTTTAAGCTAAACTCTGCAGCTTAAACAGCTGCTGTGTGTTTACACCAATAGTTAGGACCTCCTGCGACAGCACAACTTTCAGATGTGGTGTCTGAATGAATCTACATTACATGCGAGCACACTTTCACTTGTTTACAGGCTGTTCCCCTGAAGACATCTCTTATTCTTGAGCCTTGAAAATATAATCCTGAGTAACGTGTGTCTGAAAGGAAGCACTTTCCCTGTAGTCACAGACTCATTTGATTGCTGCTAATTCTGTGTCCCCTAGAACGAAAGAAGGGAACGGTGGTATATGCCATTACTGTAAGAGATTGATCTTCCTTTGTGCGTGGATCCATTATGCAGGATCTTTTTTCTGTGTAGCTTCCTGAGCTGCAGAACAAACCCTACAACTCAAAGAGTAATAAAGCAGGTATGTTTATTTCGGCACTGGGTGCGTGGGGGATCACTCCTCCAAACGCACATACGCCCCTTGTTTTCAATATTCATCCTCTTACACCGTTTCCGCTACTGATTACATCATTACGGTAATGGCTTCCCGGAATTAATTTACATTTTCCTCGCCCTTAATTCTTTGCCTGCGCAGAATCTTCGGGTGGTCTCTGGTGGTCGTGGTGATGAAGGCTCTGAGTCTTCCTCCCCTTGCCCTTTTCACCTTACGTAGACTTAACCTGTAAAGCCAGTTCTGCCTGGTTTTGCAGCTGGCCTCATAATATGTTTTTCCTTTTCACCTCTTATCTCTTGTGCACACCAGGGGATTCGTCCATCGTTCAGGGTTTCTGATTCCTATCTAACCGTAGCACATTTGTGGGTGTTGTATAAGTCACTTACCCTTGCTGGCATGTTTCTAAGTCATGCCAAATTACAATTAGAGGACTATGTTATCTTAAACTACAAAGCGAATTATACACCCATGTTCCTGAACACTCTCCTGCCCATTAATCTACACTTTATGCGTCTTGGGATGTGGAACAGTTTTTAGTATATACTGCACAATACCATATATCCAGATAAGGCCGCAGACAGTACCTTATCTGTTTTCCAGCCATGCTTCTCAATTGTGTTCTCATGATTATTTTTGTTAATGACTGTGTCAAATGCCTACAAAAATTACTTCTCTGACTGTCTGGGGAGAAATCCGAACTTGTACTGTACGTCACTACTTTGTGAGGCTTATGGCTTGTACTGCTAATCACTCTATGTAATACACATCGAAGTATGTAAAATTGAGTTTACTTAGCTTTTTGAAAGCTGAAGAAGCACTACTTGTGAGTTCCGGATGATGTGAATATTTGGAGGAGGAGGGAGATTCCCCCAGGCTGTAAGATGTTTTGATTGTATCTCAGATAAGAGGCATTTTGGCCTAATGTAACACTGCGTGATTCAGGAAATCACTATTACCTCACGGGCATTAGTCTAACGGGACAATAAATTATGTGAATAACATGCTTCTGAAGAGCATCCTTTACAGAAATGCTTTCCAGCTCTGTGGTGTTGGAAGGAATATGACTTCCCGTGTTCCCTATTCATAGCCTGTCCTTCACTAGCAGAATCTGTTTCACTTTCCTAGCGATCAGATGTGAAACCAGCTGTCAGGAGTAACCCCAATGAAGTTAGACGCTGTGTACTGAGCTCCTACTCTGATTACTCACATCTGTCAACAATATCTTTTGGCAGAAGACAGAAAATGGAATTTCCTTGAACATCCTAAATGGAGGTTTGGTTGCTGTGCTGTGAAAACACAAATATCATTCCCTTGCTGCTAAGACCACCTCAATATGACTACATAGTTCCCTAGAATAAATCCATCTATTAAAATGGAGCAGTTCCGCGTTAGAAACTACAGAATAGACCTGGCTGGACCTCCCTTGCTTTCCAGTACAGATGGAGCTGGTATTTCATCTGTGTAGCATATTAAATGCCTTAAACTATGTCAAGTGAAAACATGTTTTAGATCTCTTGAGAGTTTAATGCAGCAGTTTCCCACATGGGGAAATCACTTTTTCTCCCTTGTCACATTAATTCTCAACTATTCCTCTTACGAGATCAACATTAATGTTGAAAATGAGCTTGATTTTTGTCATTAAAGAATCAAACTTTCTCAGGGAAAAATCCTCTGTTGGAAGTTTATAACCAGTCATTTTGTGCAAAGCATGCTTCAAGTAAAATACAGCTTTCCATCAGTCTACATGCTCTCGTTTGGACAAGGTATAGCCTAACGGTAATTTTGTTTTCCTGGTGCCCTGCTCTGAATCCAAATGACGGGAACCTTTTTAACAGCCCAGTTAGTTACGACTGGGTAAAACCAAGGTTCTGTACTTGGCTTTGGGCAAGTTCAGTTCTGGCGGCTCACACTAATGGGGCCAAATTCAGAGGAGTAAAATCTTCGCCTACAGTGACTGTCGTACTTGAAAGCTGCAGCAACACAGAGATTCGCTAGAGGGAGTTTGAAGATTTCCCACAAAAGTCCACCACATGAACTTATCTCCCGGCCACAGTAAGCACACCTGATTTCACATGAAAGCAGGGATGGGAGTAAATAATTGCCTATGTGTAACTTCTACACTGTTCAAATAGCTTTTTTGTTCCCCTCTGTGCAGCTGAACTTCTATTTCAAACTCTTTAAAAGAAGTTTTATAGTTAAAGCTAAGACTGAAATATTCCATTAAGGGGAAGGTATCCTTAAAAGGATGCCAGTATAAACATATCTCTATAACTTAGTTGTAGATTTCTATAACTGTTGCTTGCCTGAAGCACCCCTACACTTGGCTTTCTGCAGCGTATCTGCTTCTCTTCATACATGGAGAATGTTCTAGCCTGGTGGCAAAAGTCGTATATCACTCTGGCAGTATAAGCAGTTTTTATGATACAGTGTAAATATATAATAAGCCAATAAAATGCAGTAAATTGAACTTCCCAATTCAGAGCTACCTTCTAAAATTCAAACCTGACAGAAAAAATACAAACCATGACGCAACCTAAATTACTCGGCTCTGGGACCTGTACCTAAACCTAAGTTTTTAAACTGAAGGTAACATCGTAGCTCAGCACGAGAAAAATCTAGATTAGGCAGTAACAGCTTCCTAAAATTAGCATATAACTGAGTAACAGCTCACCAACCTTGTCACCTGGCAATGGCCTCCTCCAGACAAGTCCTTGCAATGCACTGAGGAAGATGCGGTTATCTCCAGGATGAGGTGACCTTGAATTTAAAAGAAAAAAAGAATGACAGCTGCGTACCTCCCTTACTGCTACCCTTTAGTTCGGGCATCTTGGCATTTTATTCTGAAGTTCATTTAAAAATGAATTATGTGCCATTCCTTCAGCGCAGGCCGCTTCTATGTAGGGAACATGCAGTGAATGCTTGGATCAGAGACAGCCAGGGAGAACCTCAGGTGACAGCATGAAGCAGCGCTGGCGAGCAAGTGAATTTTTCCCTCCTCGGCCTCCACACAGGCAATGGTCACACTATAGTAACTGGCCCCGCTCTCCATGCGGCGCGCTTCAGCTTGATGGATTCCGCTCCTAACAGCATGTTCTCTTCGGCGATGCTTCTAGATGAGCAACCTGCGCTGATTAAGGTCTGCTCCCAGCGTCAGACAAGTCGCAAATCCAGTTGTTGGTGAAAACTGTAAACAGGGACAGTTTCTACAAACACATTCCATTAAAGATGTTGCTTCTGGGTTGGCTGGGGCGGTTGGTTGGGGTTTGGCTGGTTGGAGTTAATGCAAGAGACACGTGGCCACGTGAGGGTCGGGCACCCGAGTTCACCACCCACCATACAGAAAGTCAGATTTCCACAGCTGTGACGATTTCAGCAAGTCCCTCTGCTTGAGCAAAGGCTACTCAGCGGGTAAAGGAAACCAGGATGAGGCCAGTGGTTTGCAACCCAGCACACTCATGGGGTAGTGCTTTGTATTTGACTATTGCCCACTAAGCACAGAGTTACACATTGAATGAGTTCCGCTGAACAAATTCTTCCCCGTTATTTTCATCTCTCTGAGTTCTATTTAAAGAGACTTCCCAGGAACAGTTGAGGCTTGAACCCCTGCCCCTGTTCCCTCTCCCACATTCACTTTGAGAAGTCTTTGAAACGTTTTCCCCAAAATAGACAAATAATGGTCCCTGACTTGCTGCTGTGCTTGAGCTTTGGTTATGCAGCAGCCCTCAAACTGCTAGTGGTTTGCCCCACTAAGCATCCGATTTACAGGAACAGGTAATAGCGATAGTTTCAGAAGGCATGACAAAGAAATACTTGTACAAGGAAAACACAGACTAACTCCCTCACAAGAGGTGCTTGCTAACTATAACCAGTTAATATCTAGTTTATATTATGAATATGAAGGTTTACACGTAGGTTACTGAATAAATGATCCTCTAAAGTGCTGAGTGTGGAGGTTCGATGGAAGGTATGGGTCTAACCCTCTGTAAATCCTGCAAGCTCTTTGCCGCTCGGGAGTATTGTATATCAAGAATTTCACAAGCCTGTTTTTGTGTACGCAAAAATCACCTCTAATTGCCCGTCCACCTGCTTGTATCAGACTCCGCTCACTGCCCCGTAGCCACGGGCACACCCGCGAGGCAGGACTTCTGCATACATTAATTACTAGAATCAAACTGAACAAAGACAAAAGGAGAACACCCTTTATTTCCATTACTGATCCTTACCTTCACATTTCCTAGCTATGGAATTGGCCCTTCCACCCAACACTGGACATCTCTCTTTTTGAAAGTGTCACGAATCACTTAGGGCCTAAAGGCTGCTAAAAGCTGGGGAGGAGATTCCCAATTATAATCCATAGCAGGTACTTTCCGCGGTACAGCTGTTACTGCTGGTGTCTGGCAGGGCCGTGTGTGACAACAAAGCACACCCACAGTCCCTCTAGGCCATCACACATATATTGCTGGAATACTTCCCCCAAACCTACAAAACCCTCCAAGGTCCTGCCTTAAGCTCAGGCTCAGCTCCTACCTCTACCCCACATTCCACCTCCCACATGAAGGAGACTGAACTGAATCGGCCGCCAGCTGAACCATGTTAACGCTGAGGGGACTGGCAATTGCCCCCAGCTGGGCTACTGGTAGCCGACAGGCGACTACCAGCTGACAGAGGTAGCACCGCTGCAGACAGCGGCTCACCCCCACGCGCTATGTATTAGCAGCTACTTAGAAAAGCGCTACTTCTAGAATCACTAGGGCGAACGGTTTGAACTCATCTCCCATTGCTGCCAACAGCAAAACCTCATTTTAAGTTAAATGTTGGCAACTATCTCACCACCTTTAAAGCAACCGTGGACTGAGGAGCTTTGCTGCTGAAGACAAACCTCCATTCAGTTCTGTAAGCTGTTACAGAAGCATCCCTAGGGCTGTCTTTACTTGCTACTCAGTGACTTGGGAATTTGCGCTTGAGGTAGTTTGTTCTTCCAATTGACCTGGACTTTGTTTTTGTCGCTTCTACCGATCAGATCAATGGCAGACAGAATGGGTTGCACGGCTTTTAAACCCTGTTCCAAAGGGTTGCCTCTCTGTTGAATACATGCGGTCTGGTTCTAAGCTCAAACTGCAGCCAGGTAACAGTCACCAGCAGGACGTCTGGCGGGCTACAGCAGCACCCCAGCGAGAGCCTGAAGCTACCTCTGCTATCTATCCCACTCTAACTGCAGGGCAGGGGAGGAGAGGAAGCATCATGGATGTAAGCGGGAGCTGCAGAGGACAAGTAGGGAAGATCTGGTTTTCTCCAGGACTGTGGTGTTCCCACCCCCCCAGGCCTGGCTGCCTGCAAATGATGCAACACCGTGGACAACTGCTGCGCTGACCAGGCGGGGGCTGGCGGGGGGCTCTCCCAGCAGCCCTTCTTGGAGGCCAGGCTTAGTCTTTCCATGAGAATTCATTTGCCTCCTGTGATGGAAAGTGCAAGCCAACTTTGGGGTTCTCTGTGAGGCACCTGTCCCTTTTTCTGCCCTTGATAGAAGTATTTTCATTTTCAGAAGGAAGATCCAGTTCCCTGTCTGCAGAGTCCCTTGCTGTTCAGAACTGTTCCCAACACGTCCTGCTACAAAATGAGCGTGTAGTGCTTTCAAATTCTGTAGGCACATGAAATGTGAGCTCTTTGAAAGTACAGAATGTTAAAACTGCACAGTAAAACTCCAGCAGAAGATAGTGGAGACAGGGAATAAGTTATTCTTTTGGAAGGACAGAATGCTACCAGACTGATGAAGCAAGCTGCTGCTAAGGGTGCAGGTAATGCAGAAGTAGGGCATAACAGGGGTTGCAGAAGCCCAAGTGAGCCAGAAAATGAAGCCTGTGAGAGCAGAGGCTCAAAGTAGCAGGATTTGTGCATCACTTACCCTTACAGAATCATAGAATCATTACGGTTGGAAAAGACCTCTAAGATCATCAAATCCAACCGATGGAATCATAGAATCATTAAGATTCTTTACGTGCTCCTCAGAAATACAAGAGAGCCAAAGCGACAGACAACCTAAGTACCTGGACACAGGACAATTCATAGATGAAGGGCAAATGGATCTGCCAGTATCACATAATCTGGAGATTTATAGGCCTGTTGCTCCATGCACAGGGTGTGACAGCTTTCTAAACATGGGAAAAGTACAGAAAGCCTCACCCTCCTCCTGCTGGGAGAATATGTTTGTACTGAAACCACGTGTTGTTCCTGTCTGTCCTTCAGGTTGTTCCTCTCTCCTTCAGGTCCACCCTGCCAACTCCAAAGCACTGTAAAACCAACGCTGCAGTACACAGAGCATGACAAAGCGGACTGCAGCTCGAGAGGCCACCACAAATCTTGAAGTCTTAAAAAGAGCCACTTAGAACTGCAGACCTCAAACAATCTGAGGGGCAAGGCCTATTCCCTCCTCTGTCCCAGTGCACCCGCTGTTATTTTGTTTCTCCTCTCGCCATTCGAGACTCTTGGGTTCACATAATCAAAGGACTATACTCCAGGACAAAAGAGCCTGTTACTGCTGCCACCAGGGTGTCTTCTGCCCGCTACTTTTAGAATACGGATGGTGGTGAGATGATACTGTGCTTCACCATGAGCACATTTATGGTTCACAGAGCACTCGTCAGCCTCACAACACCGCTGTACAGAAGCTGCTGTTGCATTGCGTTACTCATCTGGATTTTCTAGGTCTTTCAAAGTGTTTACTACAGCTTACTAGAGCTAACCCGATGCAGCTGCGTACACAGGTGATACAAGCTGATGAACCGGGTCTGCTTTGCTCATCTTCATGACTGCAGGATCATTATCCTTGCCTAACAGAGCCCCAGTTACTGTTTTGTTCACAGTTACCTTTTTGTCTTAAATATTTTCAGAGCTAATGAGGATGTATGGCACTTTTGGTCCTTATTACAATACTGGGTTCTACATACATTTTTTCTGTAATAAATATGAATACACATTTATTGCCCCTCTGTACTTTTTATTACACACCTCTGTACCTCCACAAGGCTGGAGAGAAACCAGCCAGCCCAGAGCAGACACCTGTGGCAGAGACCAAGCAAGGAGAGACACACAGTATCTTGCACTACACAGCATCACAGCAATAATCAACAGTGTCTCAATGTCCTCTCATATACCACGAAGGTTGCCATGTCTGCTAGTGTAATATGAGGTGGCTAATTAGCTATACTGCGCTACCAACCATCAGCCAATAGTTATAATTAACTATTAGCCACTTAGTGCCTCTTCACGTTAAGAAAAGTGGCGGCTGCCACTCTACTGTTACTTTTCCTAACAGTGCCGACGCAATAGAGAGATCTACCTTTTCTCATGCTGAATCGCAGGGGAATGACGACAGTATCTCTCTTTCAGTTCAAAAGCAAGATACAACTTAATCCAACACTTTTTAACCAACGCCATCATACTTATCCCTTCATAAACCTGGTAAAAGTACAATCGGACTCTAACACAGTTGTTTAAAAACCCGATTTCATGTTGCTGTAATTAAGCAACTAGCCCAGAACAAGTACTTTCTCAAAGCAAAACCAGAAATATTTTAGTAAAGGCTTATCATAGTAATTTTTTTTTTTATCCTTCAAACAATCTTTATTCTACACTCCTTTTGCAAAAAGTTGTGTCAGTGTGAAGTGGCAAACCATGAAAGGTGAAAACAGAAAAGCTTCCACGTTATTTCACATTACTACCAAACAGTAGCAAGTAAATACCAAGTCACGTCACTGAGATCTTTTCTTTTCCCCACCCACTTTGGGGACAACTATACGGCTCTTTTATTCCCCACATTAGACTTCAAGTTTTTCCACCTGTCCACTGTGTGCTATTGGAAGTTAATTCATCAATTCAGCTCAATTAAAGAATTTGCAAATTAATCTAAACCAGGGAATATTTTAATTCTTAAAAAAAGAGCTTTTAGGTGCACTGCAAAGGTAGCTGTCCTAGATTCCTGTGGCTACCTGCAAATAAACTTCTCCTGGTGTACTTGAGGAAAAATGCGAAACGTTTGGCAAAAGTACTCCTCAGTGTGATTGAGGATAGCAAAAATCTGACCTGAAGACTGGAAGTCCTTGTTTCTGGAGACTGTAGCAAGTCTTCACGAGCATATTGCTGCACCTGAGAATGTCAGCAGTACTCCTCACTGCAGTGTTGTGATTCCATTCCAGAGAAGCATTAAGTAACCTTTGATCACCATTCCAGAAATAAAGCAGGAAAAAATAAAACTATTGCTTCTCTTCCCGGCAGCAGAGCTAGAGCCATGACGGACTGATTATTTCTTTTCCTTTAGGGGGAGAGCAGGGGGTGGGGGAAGAGGGAGGAAGGGAAAAGTAGCTGATCAAACTGCTCAATCAGTTCCAGTCACCTGCAGGCAATTCATGCTAGGTCAGCCAGAGTCCAGCAGGCCCTGAAGTAAAAGGCTGCAAGAGCATGTCCAAAATTCTGATAATAGAATAATCACCTAACTGGGAAAATGCTGGCTAGGCCATTTTGCATCCTATATAAATAAATACAGTTTGAAAGGGAGAATATGTGAGACTCTGCAAGACTTTCTCATAGGCTCTTACATAAATCTGCTGCAGAATTGCGCGATTTATAGCGGGTGCCTCCAAAATAACTACTACTTTGTCTCTGCCTTTACTGCTTGATCTCTACCAGCTAAGAAGAGGGAATCTGCCTCATCCAGCTGTGGTTGTTCTTTGTACACAAACCTTACAGGGAGGCTGGGTGTCCTTATGTTGCATGACAAATACACCGTGGTTTAAGGCTTACCAGTTAGTCTGCAAAGTGGTGTCCTAATGATCATAGCTTGCCTCTGCTGGAGTTTGTGCGCAGAGTCCAGAAAAAGGGAATATTCGCATGAAACAGCTGAATACATTGATGGGTTCTACCAGCAGATTCACCTCCTGGCTCTGCAAGCAGGAAAACTTGTTCCAGCTCAGTGTTTGCAACAGGACGTATCCTCCAGCGGGCTTTTACTTCCACAAACTTTCTTCAGCCTTTCCTGTGTACCTACTCCTGCCAAGCTGCGAGAGGGAGAAGCTCAATAATAAAGAGGTAGAGTAATTTAAGGGGAAAGCACAATTTCTGCACCAATACATTAGTCATTAGCTCAAAGGTACAGCACTTGTGATGAATGGCAGGGTCTTGTGTTTCCAGTCAGGTGTCATTAACCTGCACAGAAGAGTCAGGCCTCGCGCTTCAACCACGTGTGACCCAGTTTAGCGGTGAACAGGGAAGTTCCTGTCATACTTTGAACTGTAAGCACTTCTGAAGTACCATTAAATCACAGAACTCCTATCATTAGCTCCTGAACAATCTTCTGCTGTCGAGAGGACAAAACTTCAGCGTGGTGAGGGGGAAAAGAAGAGGAAGATTCAACCAATATTTAATCATTCTTGAATAAAAGATAATGCAGTAGTGCAAAGAAGTGAAGACATACGCTGCGGTTATCACATAAAATTAAAAGCTTTTTAGTGTTTAAAATAGCATTTACACATAAGCAGCTATATATTAACTATACAGACACTTGGGTTTTAATACAATATCTACAAAAAAGAATTCAATTATGCAATAGACATTTAACAGGAACAGTGCAGTCCATGCTAGTAAGAGGTCACTCTTCAAGCAGAACCAATTCTAGAATAGGTGATAGTCTGGGTTCTCATTATTTAAAATCATGTAACTTTGTTCCTCTACTGTACATAAAATTCTTTACATGTATTTCTAATCACTGATTAGAATTAATAATTTTAAGTCAATCTTATTACAATCCAGTTAAATGCAAAACAAAAACAATTACATCAACTCATGAGCTGTCAAGTCTCAAGATGGGACTGCCCATTTGAATAGAACAAAAATAATATCAAAAGTCAACGCCTGTGCATCATTGCTTGCCATCCAATATACCTTTGGATAAAGTGTCCAGGGGACTGTTACCTTTGAAAAGTAGATTTATTAACAGGAGGTAAAATGACAATAGCAGTGCTTTTGAGACTATTTGCCAAAAAACTTACTCCTCAGAGTTAATATACTGGGTGGGTACAGTACCCCTACAGATACTACCTCCTTTGGATGGGAGACATCATCCCAAACTGTTTTCTCATCATTTTCTATGATCTTCCAAACATAACTCTTAGTCCTCGTTAAAAGCTGCTGGCAGGTATGCATGAACATTAAGCTCAGCTGCAGAGCACGGGCAGATGTTGAGGGTCTCACTTCCAGAATAAAAACATCAACTATTTAAGGCTCCTGTTATGAGGTTGTTTCAATGCCCTACATGGCAAACCCATCACTTCTCACTGTAGTTAGAGGCATAGGTCATGCATTCCAGAGCCCAGCCGGTGCCAGTTACTTGACATTGAAATCAGAGAAAAATTTCAGGCCCTGGTGAGAGAAACAAACAGTTCTGCAGGACTCCAGCCTTCAAACGTTCTTCCACCTGGCACAGTACTTCCTGGTGTAAGTAGCTTCAGTGGTGTCAGTGGCACTTCTTTCTGCAGGTAGTACTGTACCCAACAGGAGAAACTTGCGCAGTTGGGCCCCAAGGCCACCTTGTTCCAAAGACACATGCACATGCATTGAAAGCCAAGGATGAGATCTGGGGAACCTCCTGTCTTCATTCACTTCTGAAAATTAAGAGCTAGCAACGTTTCAGGCCTAACCGACCATTCACTCAAGCCAGCCTCTCCACTGTGCACTGCAAGGCGGGGAAATCAAGCTTTTGTTTTACACACAGCGGCCATTACATATTGCACTGTTCACAGAAGGGTCATTTACATTCTCCTACTGCTCTTTGTAACTCGCAGGTTCCACGTGCTATACAGTATTAACCAAGTAGCGCATCTGTCAGTACATTCGGAGCACTCGTTATTTGCCTGACCTGGGTGCCTGTTTGTGGGTGAAGCTAGTTCAGGCTGGATTTCTGATCTAGAGCAGCCTGACCTCCTCAGCAGAGGAACGCTTTCCCACGCCTATGTTACGGACTGTCAGCCTCATTCCAGAGTTACCCACAAACACGCAAGTATACAACACAGTCGTTTCAACACAGCAGCAAAGACCAGCAAGACACAGAACAGTTTCTGCCAACAGCATAACAACAAGACCAAAAAAAAAAAAAACAAACCACCCAGCAGGTGTCAAACTGCAACTCCTGAAAAGACACAAGGAAATGAAACGCGTTTCTTCCATGGATGAAAGCTCAGCCCCCAGCTTTAATCCCTTTTGGAAATATCTTACTAAAATGAGTCTTTTCCTCCAGCCCTGTAAGTTCTGCCTTAAGACAAAGTGGGCCAGAAAAATCATAATATGTAAGAGGCCAGAAAAGCTAAAATTAATTTAAAAGTAGAACCACTAGTGATTGTCAATAAAGTCACAGACTCCTTAACAGTGTCTCCTGGAGACATAGCAGAATTACAGAATTATTTTACCCTGATTTATTTCATCGCTTTAAACGTCAATCTTCCAAAATAGTTTACTGAGTTTAGTTAGCATCTTTGCCGTGTTAGCGGGAGGAGGAAAGGGAAAGAAAGGATACTGTTGCACAGTCAAGCTTTAGGTAGTGCCGTTCTTCTGAACAAGCCATCACCAACTTTGCAATCTACGCTAGCCCATCAGATGGATTACGCCGAAAGCACCGCTTTCAGAAACATTATGTCGCCTTTCGGGAGATTTTTGTAAAGAAAACTGCCCAAAACCACTCAGCTAGTTTAGAAGCCCAGTTATTGGAGTACCTAGTCTAGTGACAACGCAGTTTCCTAAAAGCCTAGCTCCCTTTTGAAAGTGAGACTTCAGTCTCCAGTTAACACAGACATCTGCAAACATTACTCTGGCTTTTGTAAAAGGGATGTGTTTACACACAGACCTGTAATAAGAAAAGTAGTACTGAAAAATCTACCAGAATGTACCACATACAAAATGGACAGTTTGAAGAGTAATTTTTCAGGATGACAAAGGAACATGAAACTACATGTATATAGTGAGAAAGACATGTTCTCTTTTGACATTCATATTGGATATTCACACTACCCATAAAGCATGGAACATAACAAAAAGAAGCTTCTTACCAGTGAAGAAAATGCTTATATACATTAAAGACTGATTTTAAAGCACCTGTCCTAAAACCTGCCAGAAGCAGGTGTCTCACAAAAGAGGATTTAACTGAGGCATGGCCCCACGGTCAAACGCCACTAAGTGACTGCAGCTTAACACATATTTCCCACTAGATGAGCCACCGTAACAGAGTGTGGGTGTGCTTTTACCATGCCCTCGTTCAGACACTTTAAAAAAGCTTCTTAAACGTCAGTGAAGGTTCCTGAACATACTTTACCAAGCGTCCATAGCCTTAGAGCGAAAAATACACAGTAATGAGATCTCGGGGATATACAACAGCAGCTGCTTAAGTCAAAGCTCCCCAGCAGGAGCTTTAGCATGGGTCTCGCTCTGTGTCGGGTATAAGGATTCATTCATTGTACCATTTACAAACTGTCCTCAAAACACCCTCTCACCTCTCTGCTAGCAGCTAGCCCCCATCTGCGTTCAGAACATGTTGCCGTGGGTGACACTGCAACTGGGATTACACATCTCCAGGTTTCTATTTCAAAAAAAGAGAAAGATACTGCTCAGAAATTAAAAACGGAAAAAGAGGCGATCGAAATGAATAGCCACGTCCCAGCGGGAGCCAGGATTTATCTATGTCTCTGCTAGAACAGGGTAAATATCCCCTTCAAAAGGGAAAAGCTGCGGCTACACTAACAGAATTGCATAGCAGCAATTGTCCTATTTCTGTGGAAACAGCTTTTAAAAACCTGCAGGCAAGTGAGCATTATAACCAGAAGAAACAGACACATCTGTCCTCAGGGATGTGACCGAAATGCCCAGGAACGGACCGCAGCTACAAAGTCACTACCATGATACTAACTGAAATCACTTTACAAGTTCTGCACAATGAACACATACAGTAGCAAGACTCCACCACTCCCTTGATAGAATATCTTAAAAAAAAAAAAAAAAAAAAAGAACGAACGAAAGACTGATCTGTACTCCCTCGTCAGCAGAAGAAGGTAGCCACAACTTTGCCTTCTGCTAGGAACTGGTTTGAGCCTGTTCCTTTCCAAGTGCGTGCTGTCTGCACGCTTGCGGGCGCCACGTCTGCTTGGATCCAAGGAACAGCATTCCGAGGCAGTATCACAGATACTACCCAACGGTCATTTTTTTTCCTTGTAAGAGAAAAAGCAGGGAAAAATAAAAGTGCTACTATGCATTATTGGAAATTTAGAAGTCATGTGAAATAATAGTCCTTGAATCAGCCAAAAAGATACCCTAATTGCATTGAAGTAGGTGCCACAATTACCAAAGCTCAGTAAGATGTGAATATACACCAGCCATTCACAATCAAAAACAAGAGGGAAGGGGGTGAGGGATAAAGAAAAGATGCCATCAATTTGCTGATATTTAACAATCCCAGGAGATTTTTTTTTTTTGTTCGTTTTTTGGGGGGTGTTGTATTTTTTTGTTTTGTTGATTTTTCTGCAACACAACTGCAAACCAGGAAGGTGTGACATGCAAGACAGCCAAGTTTCTTCCATTAAGTGTTCGACAATGACCAAATTGCCCACCCACCCCCAAAACGATCCCCCCCAGGCCCTTCCCCAAGCAGAGTCTGAAGGCACTTCCTCTCACATGATGTCAACAAAGAATTCGCAAGGGTTGCCCATAGCCTTCTGGAAGGACTGCCGGCTCCCCGTCAGCTCCGGAGGAACAGAGCTCAGTTCCCTCACGGGGGGCCCGCCAGGGGGTCCGCTCGTCCCGTAGACTTTGGAGCCCAGCTTGGGGAGATTGTAGAGGGGTGGGACTCCTGGGGGCCCGTAAGAATGATGGCTGTGGTGGCTTCTCTCGCTGTGGGTGGCAGAGACCTGACTCCGGTGGCTGAGCTGGCTGACAGGCCTCTCCCGACGCACGACACTGGCGCCGCCCCCGCTGCGGGCAGTGTGGTCGGACTCGCTGCCGCTGCCAGCCGACTTGCGGTCCTTCTCCCTGCCCAGAGTCCTCCTGCTGGTCTCGCTGTTGCTTCGGTTCGAGCCGCTGCTTTTGCTTCCTAAAGCCCACGAGTGAAAAGGACACACAGAAAAGCCGAATTAGCTCAGGTCCACAGCTGGCGCCCACATCAGCTCCTACCAAAACCCACAGATCCAGGAATGACCGTTGTAACGGCGACAATGATGACGACACCAGGCCTGAACGTGCTGTTGGTGGCTTATGGAATTTAGCAATGACAATTGGTAGAACAAAGCTGACAAGGTTGCGCCATGCACAGGTACACGTAGACAACTTAAGAGCTTGCACAGTGAAAGCAGCAGCTAGCCTAGGACTATGGGCTGAAAGCCATCTGCTCCGCGGCCGCCGCGCTGACTGGGGAGAGGGGAGGAGCAAAAAAGGAAGAAAGAAGTGGCACTTGGGTTTTGACTCAAGCAAACGAGGTTCAATCTAATTGTAACTGCATCCGTCTTTGCTATCTTCTATCGGCAAAGCTTTTTTCATCAAGGAACTTATTTGCCCTCTCTATCATGCCGGGTCACACTGCGCATACTCACGCCCAAGGCCAAATCACCTGACGTTAACAGCTGTCCTTTTGCTGACTTGAGTGGGCAGATTCTTTTAAAATTCATCATTACACTGTTCTGTTGTTGGAGAATGCTTCAAAAAACAGCTGTTTGTCAAACTGCTCTACAATGAATCAGTAACATGCAGGATGTTCCCAGCAGAGGCCACTAAACAGACTCGGAAAAACAAAGGACTGCTGCTGTGTGTAAGCTGAACTGTTGCTACATACAAGCTTCGCTAAACTTCAGAACTGATTTTACATGAAAGTTGAAGGTCATGCTCAGTTACCATGACAGACGATGTCAGGAGACATTTCCAAGTTAATTATTCTTTAAAAAACCCCAACAAACCAACCCACAGAATATCTCATTAAGTTCATGCCATCTTAGTGCAAAATTGCCTTCCCCAAACGGGTGCCCAGCCAGTGGAATAGGGGACCAGCTTTTGAGTCACCGAGCCACTGAGTCACTGGGGTGACTGAAATGAGAGAAACAGAATGGTTCTGAGCTGCTCCTTTCTTGAACTACAGATGATCATGACTTTCTGTCTGCTCCAGCTGATGGTTAGAGCAGTCAAGTAGAAGAGACAGGAAAACTAGACTGACCTGGTGTGTATAGGTGAAAGGCTACACTCCCCTGCAGAGTGCGAAAAAGAAGTGGAGATAGATGGAAAACACAGAGTACAAAACCACTGGACTTTAAATGAATATTCCGAGCCTGGGACTCTGAAGCGGTATTTGCCAACTGTAACCCCTATCAGCTCTTTGCTCTGCAAAAAACACTGTCCTGCTTTGTGCCTCAGTTTTCTTCCATCTGTAAATTGAGATATTAACATGGGCTCAGCTGCCTCCACCAAATACTGAGACCATTCCTTAAGGTGAGTCTTTTGGAGAGGTAAGGTGCTCCCTGAGCTGTCATTTCAAATGTTTCATAGCAATCTTGTAAAGGCAAATAAGAGAGGAGAAACTACTTATTAGCAGGTTGTCTGTTACAGCCTTTGCTCCAAAGAACCACAGAGAGATTATCTCCAAGAAGCATCGTTGTAAGCTCTCCAGAGTGGAACATGGTTCACAATGGATGAAAAGCGACATTTTATCTTAACCCTTCCACAGGTACCATGCCTCTGCCTTTATCTCATGATGCATTCTGTTGCCATGCATCCAAACCCTGCAAACCTTACCCAAAGTCATTACTCCTTGATGCAAGCTCCCCGTAGACAAGAATTCCTTGCCAGTTCCATAGCTTGTAGCTGAGTAAAGATGATGCAGGGGAGAAAGCAAGCTGCACGGAAAGCCTGTATTACTGGTCTTGAGAGGTCTCCCACAGTCAGTAGGACTGAGGCTGCCTTGTGCCAATCCATCATGCTGCTACTCCAGACTTCAGTATGGCTGGAGTAGCAGCTCTAGCTATCTGCCAAGGCTTCAAGAGGTCAAGTGGTTAATGCAGACTTCTTATCTCAGAAGAACCTGGCTTTGTGCAGCTGCACTGCAAGCGCCATGATTGGCATCTCAGACACAATCTGCCATGATTACATGTCAGAAAGAAAACAGAGAAACCATCTACCACTACAGCAGTCTATCTAAGAACAATCATCAGCACAGCAGTTCTCCCCGGTCATGCTGAGGTTCACTCTCCCTCTGACATGTCTTTAAATCCTGTCACAGAACAATCATTCAGAAAGTGCGTTTAAGCCTTGAGTTTAAATGCAATTTGAGCGGCAGCCTCTTGGCACCTAGGGACTGGCCTGTCTTGGAGACATGCTGCCCAACCTAAAGCCGAGGTCTGAAATGCTGCTAACTTGACACAACCACAGCAGTGTTTGTTTCCATCTAAGGCCAACTTTAAACCTAAGTGTCATAAAATGGGTTTAAACAATCTGCATTTCGAGTGCCTCGAAAAGCTGCACTCAGCATTGCCACAACGTATTATCGGCCTTTACTGTCTGTTAGTGCTGGACATCAAACTTCCATCCCCTAAAGCCACAGAGACTCCAGCTGCCTCAGTGCTTCATTTCATGGGACAGAAGTTTCCACATGAATCCTTCTGGACAGGGGCAGCAGAGCCTCCAGAGATAGTGAGTAGAGGCTCTGAAGATCCTTCTATTGTTCCTGTCCCAACAACTGACATCGTTGGCTTGTGCAAATCCACTCTTCCTACTTCTTTCATCTCCTGAGACTGTAACCTGATGATCTCTCGCTATCCATCTGTACAGTGAGCATCTATCAGAACAGGGGCGTGACTTTGATCTAAACACTATGGTAACAGATGATGCTTTGCAGAGGAGCTGGTCCTCACATCAGTGCTGTTCCCTTCAGCAAACCTGCCCAAGCCTTTAAAAATAACCTAAGCTCTGGGTACCACAAGCAGGGACAGATGATGCGGCTCAGATGAAATAAGCAGCAACCTAAATTGGAACAGAGCCTTGAACAGAACTGCAACATCATATAAAACTTCTTCTGGGATTAGAAACTTCTCCTCCCTATCTGTTGCTTCCCAGAACACGTCTCAGTTTGTCTCTTGTCCCAGATCTTAGGCTTTTGTCTGTAATCATCAGCAAATACACCGCATTCATCTCAAAGACATGTGACATTCACTGGACTCTTCTTCACCGGATAAATTCAGTTATGATCTAACACTGCACATAAAAGAGAGACTTCACAAGAAACCCCATTCTAAGACTCTATATCGAGAGTGGTCAATGCAATGTTACATCCCAGTACTCTTAATATCTGCCTGAGACACCTGGACAGTGTTCAAGCATCTTTCAGTACATGACCAGTTGAAGGGCACTGGTAGATAAATTCAATCCAGATGGATGACATCAGACTAATAAATTAGGAGCTGGGATTAATTATTTATTTTATGAAGGGCACCGGTGATAGGATTTTCCCATCTGAGCTGACAGTGAGGTATCTGATGCCATTCCCTCTGTAGCTGCTGCAGCACAGTCACACAGGGGCCAGACAGGTTGATACGCTAATGGCACGCTATGGGACTACTGCGCATTGAGATAGGCTGAGAGTCCAAGACAACTGAAAAGGAAAAAAAAGAAAAGAAAAAAAAAGAAAAAAATACAGCTAAACATTTGGGTCACAAGACTCTAAATGATCATGCTGTGAATTCATTATCATTATTATGGAGGCATTTGAAGCTTACCAATCCCCTAGAGTCAGCCATTCCTCTATGAATCCTTCAGTCTAATGCTTGCTCAGAACAAAACAAGGGAATAAAGTTACAAAACAAGAAACAACACAGAAGTGTAGTTTCCAAAAGAAGAACAAAGAGAGTGTTGAAACCCTTCAAAATTAAACACCTTGGTGCCTTTCATAAGGCTCTCTTTAGCCAGTAACACAGGTCACATGGATAAAATACCATACCCTTCCTATGCCAGCAGCAGAGATCTAATATTCCACTGCCCGCAGAACCAGCTGCCAAAAAAAAAAATCCAATTCTTTCCAGCACAAGCAGGTTGCAGTTCTAAAACCTCTGGATCCACTGTGAGCTTCCTCAGAGACACTTCTTATTTTGAAATAAGGTGGGAAGCAATAGTGCTAAAATCTTGTCAGCAAGTTCCTGTTATGAACTTCCTCTGTGCAATTCTGCAAAATCCAACTGGCTGCAGCGAACAGGACAAAGTTACTTCCAAGTTATGGGACGTTTACCTCAAAACCACAGAGAATCCTCACCCTTTCTTTACTAGCATTTCCAAAAGCAAAACTCTGTCTGGAAGTAATTTTTTTAAAAAAATTTTAAGAGGCAGAAGGGCCTTGTCTGTACCGCCAAAAAATGCATAATTTTTACTATGGTTTCAAAATGAACCACAAAATTATCCTATGGCAGGAAAGGAGGAGGTCAGGTTTTCAATCCATGCAGTATTATCATTTTTTCCCTGTCATATATTACAAAAGAGACTCTCCTCCCTGTGAGCAGTGTTTCAGCCCTGTGAACCATCTGGCTGGCTACCTCATGCTTGCCTTTCGCAAGCAAGGAGAGCAATTTTCTATTTGCACTGAGCATGGAAGTGAAAGCCAAGAGAACCTTGGCTCTAATCCTTGTTCCATCAGCAACGAAATGGGCTAATTTCCAGCACTATCGAGTGACTGCAGCCCCACTGTTGGCAATGGCTCTGACCGGTAAAAGGGGGGGCAATAGTTTATCTGTTTTAACAGGGTGGACAATTGAGTCATTAATGTTGGCCTGACCAGCATTATCTAAGCAGTAGTTTACCATGTGGTGCTGTTGGGTAACAAGCACAGATGCCCATGCTTCCATGGATGTGACAAATAGCTTGGCTCTAGCTCCCCACTGGCATTTTGCATGGGGTGCAGAACTACAGTGCAACTATAAACAGCATGTATTCTATTCTATTGATTGAGTTAAAACATCGCTGGCAGTTTCAATACAGAGCTGGAAGGCTAACCCGCTCCCCATCACATAAACAAACAGTTTTCATTAAGTGCGGTCGCACCACCTTCGTGCAGTAGCATACAAAACCACAAGACAGGAGCACAGACAGTACAAAGGAACTCAAGCAAATGGTCAGGAATAATGACAGCTGTAGAAATAAATACCAGATGAACTATCTTACCTTCGCTTTGCTGGCTCCCTGCACTGCCGCTGCCATAGCTAAAGCCTGGGTCTTGGTATGCTGGTGGAAAACACGGAGGAGGCAGAGGATACTGATATGGGTATCCTTGGCCTAAAGGCCAGGGAGCAGCAGGATGTGGAAGTGGAGCAAGGGTATCCTGATCCGAGGCTCCGCTAGAACCGTTGTTAAGGTTCAGTGCAGCCATATCTGGAAAAGAGAGGACAGGTGAAGGCTGTTGTCTCACCTAGCAGCTGACTCCTGCGTATTAATAATAGCTGACACAGCACCTAGCACGGTGAGGGACTAGAAGGACTCAGCCTCCAGAGTTCACTCAAAATATCACACACGGTAGGGCAGACATCAAGATTTACCACTGAGCACCAAGGCACCTTTGCAGCATCTCCGTAAGTCAAGGAGGAGGAATCATCCCCATTTTACAGACCAGAAACTGAGTGTGACTGATAAGCAGGAAGTTTGCGGCATCACCAGAAATAAATCCTGCTTTCTTGAGCTTCAGTGCAATCCCCCTATTTGATGAGTTCATCCTTCACTTCCAAGTGGTCTAATTGCTTAGTCTAACAGGAAATGTCAACCGCTGTCATGCAACTTCAGAATAACGGCCTGTTCTGAAACACCCTCTTGTGAAATCCTATAGGACTCAACTCCGTGCACTCTGCAAGTGGGAAGAGACAACACACGTGCACCTTTGCCCTTCAGAGACGGAGAACTTACTGCCACAGAGGTCTCCAAAGACATAATAGCACTGTTCCGAGAAGGTGATTTTGTTCACAGTGTGCCTGAGGTAGCCGTGTTTTAACATGCTGCTGGCATATTTTCTAGCCTCCCGTCGGTCTTTGAAGCCTTCCACGTGCGTGTAAAGCCAGTCAACCACGTCTGCTCCTAAAATGAGAACAGGAAGAGGAGACGCAGGATCATCTGAGCCAAAGTGATCTCTTCTGGCTTTTTAATCTCCTCATTAACAAACAGCCCACGAGTACTACTGTGCCAGGTACTGAATACAAATAGCAACATGCAGCAATCTTGCTGCAAAGAGCTTAAAATGTTATTTTCATGACAGCCTCACTGCTAAATCAGCTGCCCTCAAACATCAATAAAGCAAAGAATTATCTTGCATCCAGTTGAACGCTACAGCGACACCAAACACGCACACAGAACATGTTATAGTTACACTGTTCAACCCTTTCTGAGTTGCAGCAATGAAAATGACGTGGGATTTACAGAACAGAAGTGATTGGGAGAGCCATATTCCTTGAGAGTCAGATGTTATGTTGTCAAAAGACCTAGGTTCCAGTCCCTTTCTCAGCAAAAAGTAACTACAACCTAGACTGACTAAACATTAGCACAGTTCAGGCTACGGGACAGTCAGAATCAAAGGTAGACTAGCTGTGGTAATCTTAAATGTAATTAGGATGCTTTATAAAGGTTGTGTGGCTGTCTGGAACTGCAATTTACAAGGCTTGTTGCTCTGCTGAACTTGGGCAGATTGTCAGAGCCACAAGTAGTTACATGGCAAACCTGAGATTTAACAAGTAAGGGTTAAGGACCAGCTGTGTGTGGGCATGAGAAACACGCAGTACTTTTGGCTGTCCAGGCTCAGACAAGAGCTATTAGTTATTTCCTGTCACACCTCGAGTTGTTCACAAATACCAAGTCAAGGAAATGGGGTGGGGGGTGGGGGGGAAGTTCATATAAAGATAGTTTCTTCAGCCTGTTTCCAAAAAGCCATGTTTTTTCCTTTCCCCCAGCATTCCTTTGATCTGCTTACCTATCACTGCATTGGAGATGGTGATTTTTAACCACATCCTGTCCCGGATTTCAAGGCCTGAGTCTGGTAGCTGCATAACCTTGACGATAGTAGCCATGTCACTCTTCACAGTTAAGGGAGATTCTTCTAATTCTAAAAGGAAGAAAGGTTACATGCTTCTTTGAAATGAATCGAGTCTGAAAAGAACTTCTCAGTTCCCAATTTGGATGAAACGTTTCAAGACGCAGCTCTACCAAGAGATGCAAAAAAAGACACAAAGGTTCCCAAATGCACCCTCACTGATGGCATAAATTACAGCATTTGTACCAATTCTTCAGAGACTGTGCTCAGTGCAACCAGTTCAGACACGGAGATGCCGCGTCCCTACCTGTCTTGATGTCACAGACCAGCTATAGACCAGCACTGCACTCTTTCAAGCCATGCTGCATTGAGGTTTGCAGAAAAGGAATCCCAAGGGGGTCTATGGCCATTGCTTTCCATTTCAATTTGCCGGGAACAGCCCCTTCCCACCCAACAGTTCAGGGCACTGTATGCAAAACCCTGCAGGACAAGGTTTTTTGGATTGGTTTTTAACTTTTGGTTTAATTGTCAGGAATAATACCCATCTGCATGGAGAAAGACAACGCCCATGTCTCAACCATTCTCCATTTGTGCTTTTTTTAAGATTTGGATATCAGCATAATTGGGGAGAATTGAAATTAGAAAAGCAAGCTTCCCTCATCAGGATAAAGGCTAGTGGTTTCCTTCAAAAAAAGAAAAAATAACAAGGTTTCCAGAATCCCAGTGATGGCAGCCTTAATGGTTAACAAGTCACTTAACCCAGCGTTACTTTGCCCTGCTTCTTTCTTGCAGAACACTTAGAAAACACCACTCCCACACGCCTCAGCAGCCGTCACTGCTCCATTCATATTTCACCCAGTCTTATGGGCAGAGCTGGCTCACCAGAGGCTTCATACTTTCCTGATAAATTTTTGTAATAAAACCAAAAAAACAGCGCTGAGATTCACCCTGATGGACTGAGGAGCCTACCGCCAGAATCTCGTTCCTTTAGAAACGCCTTCTCTACCACACACTGAGGCAAGGTGGCATCTCATATTGAAAGCCCAGTGGGATGAATCTGGGTCCAAGAGTCTACCAGCCTTCTTGTGACAGCTGTGCAGATCCCAGTCATCCTGTCTCCACATAATAAAGCAACGCTTTTTGGATACAGCACCCAGTCCTCCTTCCAGCTCCCACCTTCTCAGCCCTAAAAAATTCATGTCGAGTATGTGCATCCCGTGTTTGTAGTTCAGACTCTCCCCCAGCAGGAATTTGGAAACCCTCCTCCCCTCCCTTCTCCCAGTTCCCCATATCACCCACCTTTCAAAAGCACAAGGGAACCAATTTTGCCGTTTTCCAGCAACACAAAATTTTGATAAAAGGTACAAAAAGCATGAAACAATGAAAACTGAAAATGCTTCTTTCAATACGTGCACTGCTAACATGCAAGAAAATATCCCAGACCACCTACGCATGCGGTTTCAATACTTACAAAGTTTGAATAAACACTAAAATTTTGCTTTTGCTTTAAGTTAGTTTGGTTAGTGGCAAAAAGCAACATATTTGTTTGGGGGGGGAAAAAGAAAAAAAATAACATATTCAGGTAAAGTATGTGGGGAGCAATAAATGGTATTTTCTTGGAGACCTGCAAACTGCATATAAAGAACAACACCAGCCAAATGATTGTCAGTATTTTCTAAGTCTGCTAGTTGCTGTACAAATCTGAAACATTTGAAGATGTACCTAAAATGCACCCACTTTGGTTTGAACTCAGTCAACTGCGGGCCTGAACACCTGACCACGTGTGCAGGCATGTGCAAATCGGAGCAACAGCACAGACAGTAACTCCTTCCTGGGGAACCAGAAAGCTCCTTCTCAGGGCTTTGGTTATTGGTTTTGAGTGGCTTTTTTTTTCCCGTTAGCAGGTCTCGGCAATAAAAGAGGTGTGTGCTCCAGGGAAATGAAGTCCTACCACATGTAATACCTCCACTGGCTTGTATCCTTATTTGAGTAAGGAAGTACCCATGTGCCCAAACAAAAAGGCCCCAGGAAATGACACAGTACCTCAGGCTGAATACTATTAAGCAGAAATAGTCTGAACTCTCAATTCAAAATCCTCTGAAGACCATGCAAGAGAAAAAGAGAACTTTCCAACAGTGTCAGCAGACTGCGTTTTGAAACAGCAAGACTTTCAGGAAACACTGAAACACTTGAAATCAATCTTATGGAACGGGACAGCACCAGTTTGCAGAAAGGGGTCCTGTAGTGGCAGAACAGGGGCTGGAAAAATCTACCTTTAGCAGAGGAGCAGGGTTTACACTGACTGAGGCAGCGAGTCCAACGCTCACAAACCACTGTGAGAGAACACTCTCCTGCATCAGCCAGGACACTGCCGGAGAACAAGATATGTTTTAGAGCAATAATTACTGTGAAACACCTCAGCCTGCCTTAGCTTGCATAGTCCTGTTTTTGAAGAAATGCATCTGAGAAAATAAAGAGCTAACACAGAACAATTCCTACTGTGTGGTGGTGATTTCTATGGCCCCCAAATCCCAGCTACTTCAATCAGTAGCACCAATGCGATGGAGGCTGTGCAAACCCTTCAGATCAGACCTTGGCTTTTGATCCAGAGGCTAGAGAGCAAAGGAATGCTAGTCAGAAGGAAAGCAGTTATTCAGTCCATTTACGTGATCCTGGCCTTGCTACACAGAGTTAAACAGCAGACATTCACAATACTTAACACAAGGAACCATGAAACAGACTTGTCTGAGATGACTGGCTTCCACTTGCACAGCCAGATACTGGAGAACAGATATCGTATTGGCTTTAAATACCAGTGACTCTGGCCTCAGGGGAACTGAAACAGAGAATCTTGCACTGGAACATGAAAAGTTAGAAAGCCCCATTTTGCATGAAGCTCTTTGTTCTTTGAGATGTCAACGCACAGCCTCTCCTCGCCTCTCTCTCTCCTCCTCCGTTCCTCCCCGACTTTGTCTTTCCTGCCAAAGAGGTTCACACAACAAGCGCTCTTTGTACCTAGGGCCCTGAGGTGCTGCCTGTCGTGTTCGTGGCTGGGGAGGACAACAGGACTGAACCGAAGGAAGGAGGGTTTAGGAGAAGGTCACGATAAAGGTCAGGGGTACTCCGCATTTTCCTGCATTCAGGAAAGGAAACATTGTAAGTCACTGGCATAAAAATGAGAAGCTGTCTCCAGAAATGTGGTTCTGCTCCCAAATAACCTTTATTTTAAAAGTATGATTGAGAGGGCGTCTGCGTCCCACACTTCCCAATCACATCACTATATATCAAGGCACTTTATACATGAATAGTTCAAGAGGAATGCAGAGTAACAGACTCTTGTTTGACAGCAATCAGCAGATACATTTGATTCCAGCAATCTTTAGTACCTGTAAGGTTGAAAACACATCTCAAGATAAAACAGTCATCAGGTAAGAGGTTTGCTCGCTTTCTACTGCGGATGCGTTTCCCCTTCAGCGGTGCTGCCTACTACCTAAAGAGGCACTGAGCTACTACACCTACAAAAAAAGATAATCGCCCTTTCAATTAAAGGTGAGGTGTAATTCCAGGAACTATGTGCTTATAGAATCTGCGGGAGGACAGAAGAAAAAGAGACAGACACTTACGCAGTCTGATAGGACCTAACTGGTCCCCACAAATGCAACTTTCATGCTTCAGCCATGCATTTGTCCAGGGAAGGTTATGTCATTAAGCACCGCACTGGTCTTCAAAGTCCTCAAAGTGTTGTTTTTCTTGTTCGTTTTGTTTTGTTGGTTTGGTTTTTTTTAAATAATATCCTCCCTTTTTCTCTGGAAATATCTTACAAAATGAAAAAAGTTACCCAGTCCTAAATTTAGACTCCAGATCTGGTAGACGCTTAGGCATCCCGTGTTAAACATGTAAGTATTTATCTGGCTTTCAGTGAACGCATACTGAGGTAGCATCGTTCTGCAAATGAGATTATCTCCTCAGAACTTTAAAGCCACTTCAAGATTTCCATGTATATATAAACAAATATAATAAATCTCCTTGCTACAGATTAACAAATCCGATAGAAAGGTTGCATATCTGGAGAAATTCTTCCATATTAATATTACAGGAAACAAACACCTACTAAAGAGGTGTAAAGTATCTCAAAACTTTCATGTCAAGTAAACACAAGTGCTGTTTTAAATGTGAACACTTTCCTGAGCTAGGACTTTGGTGGACAGCGTTCTCAGAGACACGTGCCCTGTGTCCTGCCATACTGCCGTGTACTTCAAACCAAATGCTAGCTTTTCTCCTACGCTTACATCAGAAAGCAAAGAAAAAGTAAAAGAAAGGAAGAGTTCATATTGTTTAAC
The DNA here is from genome assembly GCF_949628215.1 of Phalacrocorax aristotelis. Taxonomy (NCBI): domain Eukaryota; kingdom Metazoa; phylum Chordata; class Aves; order Suliformes; family Phalacrocoracidae; genus Phalacrocorax; species Phalacrocorax aristotelis. The sequence goes on from NC_134294.1 coordinate 6,580,404, forward strand.
AAAAATTTCCAAGATAAGGAATCATGACAACTTGCTGGTTCCGTGGACACGACTAGTTTAGAGGCTGCCATAGACAGACAAACCAGGAAAGAAGGCTGAACTCTAACCATAATTTCACATGGGACATTACATTCGTTTTTTCCTTGTTCAATAAATTCTTGAAGTATAAAAAAAAAGTATAAAAGAAGGCTATGCGAATATCAGTGGAAGATTTCCTAAATGATACACTAACATTATTATCCAGTGACATCTATCTAAAGTAAATTATTTAAATTTATTAAAAAACAGGCAAATGCAAGGAGGAAGATCTTACATTCGTCTGAGGGAATAAAGGTGGAGGTGTAACTTTAAAAGGGATCAGAAGCCACCTTTTCCTGAATGTGAACCCTGGCAAGACCCCACTGCGTTAACTTCTGACCTTTGGAAAAAGGTTTTAGGCTCCCCGTAAGAATTACAAATTTTAGAAAGCATTCAAGAGTTCTGTGGTGGCTGTCGTTTTCATCGTGCTTGTGGCTGGGGTTGGTTTTGCGCACAGCTCTGCACTGCTGGCCCCGAGCAGAAGACGCCTGCCCTGTGCTGGCCGCAGTGTGACTTACTTTCCGAATCGGGAATTGAGCTTGTTAGTGAGGAGCTGGTAGATGTGGTGATGCTCATGGAGGGGCTCATACCGTAACGGGGGTACGCTCCCGTCATGGCTGTGGTATGAGAGATCCACGCTGCAGGGTCAATTGGCCTCACTGGTTCAGCTGCAAAACAACCAGAAAGGGAGAAAAAGACAAATGGAATCAGATTTGCAGTAAACACTAAGAACTCGAGTAAGAAGGCATTGTTTTGGGGTGCACAAGTCCTTGCTGTTCTGGTAGTGCTAACTGAGACAGCCCCAGCCCGAGGGAACAAAAAGCATCTTGCCAGCAGTAGCTGGTTTCCTTTAGCAATTGCTGCACCAGCCTAATAGGATAAAACCGTGACACTCCTGTTCCTGTAACTGCAGTAGGAGTCAAATACTTCCCCTTGTGGGAAAGAAGCTGCCAGTCCAGGATCAATACTTCATTATTATTCCATACAGTGAGATAGAGATTCTCATTTTGCTGTGACGTGAAGTACTACCCAGCGCTTTGCCCCAGCTGATGGGAAGATCTCTTCCTGCTTCTAAGGGTCTTGGATCCAAAATAACCACTCAGGCAGAAGGTGAATCTTCTGCTGACGGTGAATCGGAGCAGTAACTCCAAAGGTGTGTATTCACAGAGATGAGGCACCATGGAATCCTCCTCTCAGTGTTTTCAGCAGCCATAATGAAACTTTTCAGGACTGGAACAGTCTTGCAAAATAAATAAGCAAGACATATAGGGACCACTTGAAGAGACTGGTGTCAGTCAAGAATGAGAATTACACTCAGACGTTAAGAAGAGCCACAGAGCAAGTAATTTTTAAAGCTGGGAATAAGACTCCACTTTCCCCACAATCTGGATGACTTGTTTTCTTCTGAATTATAGTGGCTGTTGTTCCATTGCCTCAAAACCAGAAATTATTATAAAAGAGCTCTGCCTATGTTAGGAATTTCCTCGAAATATCTCACACATTATTGCAGCCAGTTTAGCCTATAACAGATGCAGCGCTGTTTGCCTTGGATAATAATGGATGCATCTTCACTGGACAAAGGACAGAGTGACACACAAGCTTTCCCTGTAGCAAATCTGAAATGTGTCATTTGTGGGATTTTTCTTTTGATTACGCTGGTTTTCCTAAGGACTTCACGGAGTGAGCTCCGTAGTCTGCATGAGTCTATCGCATTAATTTCCATGGACAATGTTATCCTCCTCTTCCTAGGACTGGTGTCTCACTATCATAAGCAGAGCACTCACCAGTAGGAGGCAGCTGTGTTTGTCACATGAACACAGATCTTTTATAGCTACTGAAAGGTTTATTAAGCCAGAAGTTTTAAAACTACATCATTTTCAAGAGATTTTATGTACATTAAACAATGCTGTTTGCCTCAAATTTTAAAAATACTCAGTTTAAATTCTTTCGAATAAGTGTACATGTGACAAAAATTATGCTTTTTAACACTTAAGTATAGTTACCCTCCAAACTTTCTATCAACTGAAAGGCTAAGATCCTGAGGATGTACCCACCAAAAGGTGAAGAGCTTGATCCAAAGTTATGTGAATCAAAAGAAAAACTCCCGCAAATTCAGTGGGCACTGGAGTCTCAGAAAGAGTATCTTAAACCCCTGCCTCCCACAACAGAAAAACAAAAAAACCCAAATCAACCAAACTTAAAAAAGTATTGAACTTGTAGGGGAGGGAAATCTGTTAGATGCCAACATAGCTGAAAATATTCTGGACCTTGAGGTCTCCTCAGGAACCCAGCAAAGAGCACAAATACGTACTCACCCCTGGGGATGGTGAAATAACTCCTGGGAGTAGGGTCCCAGCATTTGGCTACAGTTAGGCTGATAGGTCTAGGAAGAAAGAAAACAAGGAAGGGTGACTCTCAACTTTCCCTACAGAAGTTGTAACTGCTACAATGAACTCTCTGAAACAAAATTATTCTTGTCCAGCAGTTGCCAAGTACATTCTGAAGATGCTTTTGAGATGCCTGTCGGAATATTTTCAGTAAGAACCAGTATCAGGATGTTTCTGGTTTTGCATAGATCATGAGCACTATTGGTGAAATCTGTCAAATGATCAGCTCTTGAGATATGAAAATGCTCAGTGTATGAACAAATAATGCCACTGAAACCAGGCAACTCCTAGTTTGTGTTGGTGTTGGCTGGCACATTGGAACAAGCCTTGCCTTTTCATCATTTACCCCGAGAAGTTCAGAGTTGAGATCAGCAGTCACGCTGGTTGCTTACTGAGATCAAAACACTGATTTCTCTGAGGTTTGCCAATAACTGCATATGGAGGATAAGTAGCAAAATATTTTGTAATATGCTCACCCTGGTTTGGAGACTATTTCCCGTAAAACCCGTACTGCATCATCATTGCTCATGTTCTCAAAATTGACATCGTTCACCTGAAATGTCGTGAAAAGCAGAGGTCAGGCTTTGCAACAGGAAAGTTAAAGACATTTTAATTATTTGTTTCCAAATTTATTTGCCTTCTAACTGGTTTTGTTCCTTTGAGCAGCTGCAGAAATACTGTTTCTCAGAGCACATCAACCATCCAGCAGAGTTTGCAAAGAATTATAGATTTAAGTGATAATAGCCTTTGTGACACGTTTCTCTGAGTATGAATTCCGTTAACTGATTACTACGTCCATGGATCTGGTGGGTTGACTGAGCTGAGCCACCAATGTACAAGTCAGCAGCACGTATTTTTGGACACGGACCAACCTGCAGAAGCATGTCTCCTGGTTCAATTCGGCCATCTGCTGCCACAGCCCCTCCTTTCATAATAGAGCCAATGTATATGCCACCATCACCCCGGTCATTGCTCTGTCCTACAATGCTGATTCCCAGGAAGTTATACTTTTCTATACAGATAGAAAGTGGAGGGTGGGGGAGGAAAAAAAGCAAACAAGGTGATTGGAATGATAGTGAAGAGCTAACAGCAGCCTGCTTCAGTCTTTAAAAATCAGGTGTCTCAACACATCATCTGGGCCACGTTTGACTCTCAATTATCTCAGGGTACCCTATGGGCGTATGTCTGCCTGGCAGGCTCAGGGAAAGGCAGCAGGGAAATGCTGCTAAAGACATTATTTTTTCATACAGGACACTGAAAAGTTATATTTAAAAAATCAGCAAGAGAAATGATATTGAAAAGACATGTCTACACCAAGAAATTAGGCAGCCGATCAGCATTAGGCAATGTTTTTTCCACACGTCAGAGTGGCAGGAAGGATTTGGTGCTACTGAAAGGTGCTGAACTGGTCGTCCTGCACATTTCTAGCTGGCTAAACAATGAAACACACGAACAGCAGAAATGCAAACCTCCAGTGCCCTTCTACTCTTGCTCCTAACAATGTCTGACCCCTTACCATTCCCAGAAAGAAGGGCAGAACTCCACATCCTGGAGTTCCAGCTCCTTCCCTGGGCTTCTTGGGAAGGATACTGATCCGCTTGTGTGAACAGCTCAGTACTATCCAGTGCTGCACCAGGAATCCAGGCACAGCCAACAGAGCAGCAACTCCCAGCTGCCAGTCCCTTTAGTTCCACTGGCATCCTTTCCAATCAAGAAACTTTCTACTGGCTCCAAAGGCTACTACATCACTTGAAATTCATCACAAAAAAGCCCCAAAAACATTGCTTATCCTCTTACCCATGTTGAGTGTGACTGTGATGATATTTAGGGACATGGTAGAATCAGTGATGCTGCTGAACGAAGATGACTGCAAAATACAACAGAAAATTCTCAAGGTTTTAAATGGCTCAGAACAAGACAACAAAAATAACTATTGAGGATTAATTCATCGGGAACTGATTAATAGGTTTCCCATTTGGAAGGCATCCAGAAACCATTGTGGTCTCCTCAAAATTATTCTTCATTTAGAATCTGTAAGGAAAAAAAAAAAATCTATACTTCCTCCAAAGATCTGTTTACAAAACACACAGGGCAAGTTCCTATACTGAGGTTTCTCAACTGAACTTCACATTGAATCATTTCTGCTTCCTGACTACAGGACGGACAGGCAGACATTTAAATAACAAAGCACCCAGTGCAGTGTGAGTTATTACATCCACAGATCCTGCCTGAAGAGAGGATCCTTCACGAAGTGAGAAGACAGACACTCCCCACCTCCAAAATGAAATACAAATGTGCTGATCAAATATCTTCTACAACATTGCTCCAGTTCTTGTGATAAAGTGGATGCATGCTCATTCTTTAATCTGTGAAGACTGATATTTATAGGAGAATGAAACAGTTACTTCAAGAAGTATGTCATTTGGATGATCCTCGTTCTGCTACCATAGGACTAGCACAGAAAAAGGCAAGAGAAAAGATTTGTGATTTCCTATGAACGTAGATCTCTCCTTTCAGCAGAATGCAAGTCTCAGCACTCTATACATCAGATGTCTAACGCCAGACACCCCCTGCCCACATCAGCAGTAGCATAGTGGAAGTTCTCCTGCAGAGGCTGGTCGTGAAAGAGACAACAAGAAATGTGGTCACTGAACAGTAAAAGAAGACAGGGAGAGGGGGAAAAGCGTCTCGACTCTAGTGCTGCAGAACTTCAGATGGTAGAGAGTTAGTCCAGGGTAGATTGGAGCCAAAGGGAGCCTTTCCAGTGAATCCAACAGGGCACAGATCTGCTGTGGATCCCTTCCTAATTCACATGCTACACTCAAAATCACGGTTCACCTCCTTGGAAAATGACGATGCCAACCTTACCCTGTCAATCTGCCGCATCCTTTGTTTCCTCCTCCTGCGTTTATGCTTCCGTATGAGCCGGGATGAAGTACTTTGCTCAGTGGAGCTACTCAACCTGAGGGAAATTGAGAGCAAATGTCAACTCTCTAAAGCTGACCCATTTGCATTTCTCTGCACCCTGACAAAAAAAAGAGGTTGATTCCTACAAATGCAGGAGAGAGTAAATCATATAGACACCACCATCTAGCTTACAAAGTATTGCTCTGATCGCTGCTGAATTGCTGTCGATCCCCGCGTGTGCTGTATCTTAGCCTCTGCCTGGCAGCACACAGAAGATACCAGCTAAACTACAGCATGGATTAGAGAGCTCAGTTTACTGGCTTGCTTTCTTTTGAGAGCAAGACTGAATGCAACCCCCATCTCAACAGGCATGTATCACCCTGATTTAACCACCCAAAGCTCAGAGGCAGCCATCTTCCACTACTTTAAAGGTGGTCCTGACTCCAGGCCCATCAAAGAAAAATACCCACTGTAAGAACAGCTGTACATTAAACAATGTTTTTAATCTCCGCTCTGAGAACAACAGACAACCTGGAGAATCTCTTAATATTCATTTTTTGTGAATCTTGTCATGGTTCTGTTATTTTCTTCTGCTGCTATCTACCCTATTAACAGGAACTTAACGTTGGGGCTTGAATTCAATGAAATAAAGTAGCAGTTGATAATAGCCACTACCAAATAGTTACACAGGAATAGAGAATATGGTTAGCTTTATTTTGTTGTGGGGTTTTTTTCAGGCTCTTCAAACTTGTAGAACCTAAATGTGCTAAGTTCTACACATGAATTCGTAAGATCCCCCTAAGAGTTAGGAAGGTTAATCATTCATTTTACAGACAGTGGACTGAGACGGAGATAGACGTAAATAGATTTGCCCAAATTAATTTCAGAAGCCTGGAACAAAGCCTAGATTTCAGAGATACCAGTGTAACAACACAGAAACATCTCTCCTCTAGTTATTATGTTAAGAATGGCAAAAAAAGAAAAAGTAATGCCCCGTCATTAAACCAAGATTAAAACCAAAACCAACCCTGTGCAACACAAGTAACTGAACTGGCACTGCCACAAAGAAAACAGTGCCGGTCTTTTTCCCCAGTCTCCATGTCCCTGTCTTCAAAGTTCTAACCACATGCAGGAATGCCAGAATACCTCAAACAAAACTTGATACCAGCAACTTCAAAAAGGAGCTTGCTGTCATGAGATTACAACCTACCACACTGGGAAACCCATCTTGCATAAAGTAGGTGTGTTATAAGCCAAACATACCGAATATTACAGATGATGGAACTGCTCCGAGGGTATGAATCTCTTGACATTCTCTTTGAGTTCACAAAACTATTTCAGGCATGTTAACCTCACACGCTCCTTTTTCCCTCCCAGCAAGGCAAACTAATTTAAAGAGCCAAGAGGTGGTATTTTCAAGAGAGATCAAAAATTTGGTAATTCTCAGTCTGTGGAAACAGCTCACAGTGCCTGGTTTTCTGAGGCTTTACCTTTTCAACAGGAAGAATAAAGAGGTCTGTCAGATGCAGGGCTCCCAAAATTGCACTTGTTCGACAATCTCCGCTCTCGAAAGTACTGACAAAGATTGACACAAAACCTCTTCTTACATTTTACTACCAATATTATCCCTCTTCCTATTTCCCCTCCCATTTCATTCTCCTCCTCTTCTCTCCCAGAACATCTCATTAGCAGGATTCAGCCAAAACTTCCCAGCACATAACAGTTCAGGAGAAAGGCAAGGCATGTTGTTCACATCGCAGTGAACCTGCCTGCTTTTTGAGAAGGGCAGCAGAAAGAAAAGAGGCAAGAGATGAGACTGGGGGAGCTTTTCTGCATGGACACAAGTCAAGCAACAAGATACCTTCAAAGGCTATAAGAGAGATCTGAGTGCCCTTCTTCCACTGATTAGAGTATGAATTCAGCGCTCCAGCCTGCAGACAAACCCTCTGCTCACAGGCTCTACTCCCTGCTGCAGACAGAACACAAGGGTGTGAAAGCCCTGCTCTTTCAGATGATGAGGCAAGACTTTCCACTAGTTTTGAAGACCGATGAGCTAGTCCGTAACAGAAAGGACAAAACCTTAACATCTTTTCTGTCCTTTTGGCTATTATAAGCACACTTCGAAGTCATTCACCGCATCCAGACACTTGATTTTTATTGCTTGCACATATATTTCACCTACTGCCATATCGTATTTTATCGTATTTTATCGTATTTTATGGCTTTATCCCAGTGTGCGTCACTGAAGGAGTATGCAGTACTTCCTGTCACCAACTTTTTTAGAATGGCATCGTCTAATGGTTACTGTGGATAAAGAGAATTCATTAAATTAATACATGTCATTTCATTTATTCAGTTTCCCATTACTATGTCCCTGAAAGGGGTAATGCCTCCAGCTCGCGTTGCCTACTGTAAAAACCAGTTTTAAGTTAGCAATGCTCATACAGCAGAGAAAGAAAATGAGGAGAAAAACTATACTGAAGGCCACACCTGCCTGGAGGAGGAGATCATGATGGGGATTCACCCAGTGTCCAAGTTCCTCCTCCGCTTTCCAGACAATGGGTGTTTTATCTGGATAGCAAGTTATGGAAACGAGAAATAGGAACAGTAGAGTTTCAGCAGACAGTTCACTGAATTTCTTTGTCTCAAGCAGTCTTGACAGTAATCTGGTGCTATATCACGGCACTTCACATCCTAAGAAGTAAGCAACTTAAAAGTACCTTCCAATGTATGTTAGTATATGTCCTCTGTCAGCACAAAAGAGCTGCTGACTGCCAAGGTTGACTGGCTATGCCAATTTCTTCCTCCTGCTCTAGAGTACATAAACATGGTGTTGCTCAAAAAAACAGCTTTTAGTCTCATTTTCTAAAATTGGACTGGCCAAAATTACCTTTTACCATCACTGAGTATCACTAGAAAACAGAATTGCTCTCTACCAACAAGTACAGGACACAAAAATGCTTTCATTACTCTCTAAAGAGAGATAGATCAGGGATGGGTCTAAAAAGATGGACTGGAAAAAAAGAAGAGAAGTCTAAGTACACTGCAGAAAGGCAGACAGAGCACAGCCAAGGTGATGAAGGTGTGAACAGTTACCTTATACTAACACCAGCATCTTGTTCCTTCTTCACTTTTGCCCTCCCTCTTTACTTTGGCAACTGGGGGGTGAGACTACTTTGGAAATTTCTTTCAATTTCAGTATGTGACCAAAAGTTTAGATTCCCCTGTAAGCAGTGAACGTTTTGGATTTTTCTTTTAAATTAAACCAGTAAAACCAGAGTTTAGCTGCAAATCTCTGAACTTCTGTTACCAGATGATACTATGTGAGAAGTTCTTCTACTCTGCAGAATTTTTTTTCATTCTACGCAGCATTAGATTGGAAGAATGGAAATCAGTTCCTCAGAAAAGCCTCAGTTCAGGTTTAATTCAAGGGGACAGGCAATATTTCAGAGAACTAACTACTTAAGCTAAAGCAGCCTTGCACAAAATTGATGATCAGAAGGCACTGCAGAAACATTTTTGTGTGTTTGTACATTGGCTTCTACGCAGCTAAATATTAGAAAATTTAACTTATTACATGGGAGAAAGCATAAATGGAGAGATCGCTCTACTCAGTTTTTTCATCCCTTCTTGGGGGAAGCTGGACAATGACTTAAGCTGCCGTGGTCAACCTATGCGTAAGTGGAAGGCAAGACAGCTTGTTTTGGCCAGACTCCCACTGTGTGAAAGCATATTTGTACATGTCAGGTTTCACATTCTCTGCCATTTCTTAACAAGGAGTCAAGCGTGTATCTATGTTCATGTAGCTACAGTACACGTCATCATCTCTTCTTGTAATGTGTTTTAAATCCATAGCCTTAATGCACCCTTGCCAAATCGTTCATAAATGCTGCGTACCTCATAGTCTAGGATTATGTGCGATGCTAAATAGCAGCTCAAATGTATTCTAATGAGGAGTCATATTTTGATCCCTGAAGTATCCCCAGAAATGAATAAAAGTTATTACAATTTGATGAGCAAAACAAGATTTGAGCTTTTGGGAAAAATAAACTGCAAAGATGAAAAACTAATCTGGAATCATAACTACCAATTTCCTGCACTAGCTACTGGCCAAAACCCTGACTCCACTTCTGACAGAAAGTCTAATAAATCCCACAGAAGAGATTTTTAGAATAATAATTTGTCCAATCTACATTCCCCAAAGGAAGGAAAAAAGGTAACAATTTGTTAAAGAAAGTTTACCCATGTAGTCTAAAAAGAACTAATGTTAATTTCTTAAATGAGAAATAAACTTAATCAATTTTTTGCAGTGAATTATTTCAGTTACATTGAACTGAGAACACTAATTGCTAGAGGCCAACAATAATCCTAGAGCTACAGACACCGTATCTACTAGACCTGTATTTGCTTAACAGAGGACAGAAATAAGACACTTACTGTAAAGCTTACCAGGAGCTCCCTACATCAACCTGCACTCCAGATGCCACCTACTACCTGCAAAGAACACTAACGCTCCATTATATCATACTTTGAAAACAAAGGAAATAAATTATTGCACTCGCACTCCTTGAAGGGTTCCCTACAGCCCTGTAACATTTGTGAACAAATTAATTCACAGAAACAAAAAATTATTCTTTCTCTCTAGACGCAACAGAACTTCCTCGGACTGGAAATCAACCATCTCTGCCGCACTGCTCCGAGTTACAAACAAAGCAATGGCAAACCCGCGCTGTTAGAAAAGCATCCTCAACCTTACAACCTCTTCACTTCCGAGACAGTAACATCCTTTACATCTGATTTCTCCTCTCAGTGACCACGTACAACCTCCTTTCCAATGCAGGTTCTGACACCAGAGTTCACCAGTTGTTATTAAACAAACTTACCCCTTCAACCTCTTTTTCCCCAGGCCGCTGTCTCCAGCAGATCTGGAGCATGCTCGCCTTTCTATTTGGCTGTGTTTGCCTCTAAAGAAAGCTCCCTGCCAGCACAATCTCTCATCTGCTTGAGAACATCATCGCTGTAGCACAACAGCATACCTTGGAGCATTCCATTTAGTTGTTCTTCCTGACTAGCTGGCCTGGCAGCTATTCCGTGTGCCAAAAGCTTCTGCCCTAGTCTAGAAAGGAAAAGGCCTGCGCAGCAGCTTCGAAGAGTCTCTTTCTTCTCAGGTCAGACGCAGGAAGCTTTACTTTAATAATAAAGAAAGATTTAGCTGGGTCTGGTATAATGTGCTTCAGTGGCCACCCTGACTGTGCTAATCCTGCCCTACTGCATATCTTGCTGCCATGGAAATGATTAATTTATTTGCAAGAAACAACATCAGCTGCAGGGTTGTTTTTGTTTTTGTGGGCTTGATATTTTTAGGGAGGGAAGGAGGGTTAGAAGCCCTAAAGGCTTTCGGAAAGCTTAGAGTACATTCAGGTTAACTTCTGATCTTGCCAACCCTTTATGCACATTAATATCTAGGTGAAGTACAAAGCATCCAGGAAGTTAATTTTCTGTATCTTCGGGTGTTGGCAACTTCACAGTAACTGCAAAGTAAGTTCTTGAAACCAATTCAGGACCAAATGTTAAATGTTCATTTAGTTACCCTTTCAACCCTTTGGAAACACCCAGCCTTAAACAAGACTTTGAAGGAACTCCTGTCCTTCAACAGGTTTTTAAGCTATGACTAACTGCGAGACTAAATATACCCACTGAGTTCAATAAGCCAATAATCTGTTTGTAAACATAGCATATGTTTAAGTATCTCCGGGACTAGCTGTTCTTTGCTGCTTCCATTCTACCTAGAATTTAATAATATCACATTGCACCTTATTTGCTTTAGCTACAGATCTCTACGAACCCCAGAGATCTGTAATCTTCTTGTTCTCTGACAATTAACATAAATCTGTAATGGGTTTTCACAGCTCGTTTGCATGAACAACAGCTCTAGAGACTGTGTTCAGAGAATGCTGTCGCTGCAGCCACAAAAGGGAACGATATTAGTTTTGATTGATGTTACAACTTTAAAAATAGATATTTAGAATCTGATAAATGTATTGGCTTATAAGCCTTTAATGGAACAAGAAAAATATCTCTAGAGATTAACAGGGATGTCTTGAAATTGAGACCTTTTTTGCAAAAAGCAAGAAATAATTCACATTCTCTCTGGCTGCACAGAAAGAAAAAAAATAATTAAGAAGTCATAAATATATGGCATCGCAGCCTGCCTTTGCAATAGCATTAACTTTGATGAATTCTGGTACTGCTCATAGGTCTCAGACTATGCAATTACACAGGAATTCCTCTACAATGCAGCTTTAGTGAAGTGCATACTTATTAGGAATCTATGCTGAAGGTATTTTGTTACAATATTCACACCATTACTTTATAAATAGGTAGACAGTTTCACGTTGCTTTGATCATTCTTGCTATTAAAATGAAAGAACAGGAACAGAATTTTTCTCTTAATTGGAACAGCGGCTATTAGGCAGCTTGGAGAGCGACCCCAATAACTTAGCTTGTTTCTCAGAGCAGGGATTATATACAACATGATGTTACTGACGAATTCTGAGTGCTCAAATCACATGTAGCAGGAAAAAAAAGAAAGGACAAATTAACAAAAAAAAAAAAAAGGGGGGGGGGGAAGAAAAGATATAAATCTTCTCATCTCACTGGTCAGCACGTTTCAGGAAAGCCCAGAAATACAGTGAAGTGGTGGGAAACAGATGCAAACAGTATTTAACAGCGCAGGTGCTATGCCAATGCCCTACCTGCTTGTGTTGTCATCATCATCAGAGTCAATGAAGCTGCTGGATTCCAGCTCGCTACTCATCATGGTAGAAGAGCTGTCATAACCAGGAGGGTGCTCACGGTGTCTGTCCATTTTCGGATGGCCATTGATCCGAGGGACTGTAAAAACAAAATCAATGCAGTATTACTTGGCAAAGAGGAAAAGCAAGGAAGAACTGGCACTGTGAGTAGCACCACATTCATACTGACGGCTGCAGACAGCTCTGCAGGACGATCCTCACGCTGAAACCAAGCTCTTTGCAGAACCTGATTTCATCCAACAGCTGGAAAGCCTACTGCTCCGGCTGGCCCGCCTGCCTACCTACCTTCGTCCTCACTTTTTCATTTGTCTACGGCTCAGTTCACGGGCAAGCCATAAATGGATCGAGGCAGAAGCAGCAGGCATGAACAAGTACTATAACGGTATTAGAACATCAGTTAGAGCGGCCGTGAGAAGTTGATGTCAACAGGAAGGTACGTATCTTGAAAAAGCAGGAGACAACACAATTTGAGTTTGTATGGATAGGCCTAGCAGCACAGAAAGCGTTAAACAACACTCCTTGATGAATTCTATTAATATCTCACCCATAAAACCACCTCTCCCTTGATCTGTGCTACGCGTTCTCATCCCCATACCTACACCCTCTTGGCTGGGCAGTACAGCTATAAAAGTCACACTGGCTTAACTATTCCACATGCGTAAGATGCTTCAGAACAATTTCTTACTAAGCCCTGGCTGTGCGAATGTTGTCAGACACACAAACATTCCTGTAGGTAATCCCCTCAGTAAGAACACCAATTACTTGAAGGCAGCAGTGATTCATTTTTTTCTAGAGATATTTTATGGATCTATTTTATGGATTTTCCTCTGCCTGCTTCCCTTCAGGGACCACTCATTAGAAGATCCATAACCTGTAAGTGCTCTATTTTGCCGAGAACACTCCTTCCCCTGAAACAAGAAAGGTTCCACTTGATAAGGTACTTGGTCAAGAAATAAATGTAAGAGGGTTCAAAAGACAGACTGATATTTTAAAACACACTCTCCAAACTCACAACTCCCTCCCAGATCCAAGGGATCTGCTCTTCAATTACAGAACAGAAAACCTTCACAAAGGAGGAGGGTCTGCAGGAGGAACTGTACGTGATGCTCTGCAACTGTACACGCTGAAAGTTAATTAACAGTTCTTGCTGACTATTAAAGTAACATGGTTTGAAAAAACCCAGGAGTCACCCTAAATACCTGGCTGTGAAGTCCACTCTGGCTAGCCTTCACTCCTGTTTCGAGCTGCTCAGCAGTGAGATAAAAAAAAATTATTAGCTTTCTTCCTGCCTGAGGAACGTGGGCCTAATTATTTATGTCCATAAAGGGTTTTAAGAGATTCAGTAAAGGTAACAGACATACGTGTACAAGATCTCATCTCAAATTTTTATACCTATATCTAAATCATTCATTTCTGCACAGTGACATAATTGAAGCATAAGGCTGTAACAAATTTTCCAGCTATGTCACTTCCATATCCCGTTCGATCACCCAGCTGCTAGACGCATCTACAGGCAGAGCAAACGGCTGCGAAAACAAACTGGCTACCCAAGAAGACCAAATCTTCTTTCAAGTCACAGAGCAAAAACATTTCCTCCTGCAATAGCACCGAGCTTTGGTTTGAAGAAAAGCCCAACAGTAGCATCGCTTCATCACCCTTCTCAGAACTGACGCTTGTTTTTCATCTTGCCATATGCTGAAGGGCAGTTGAGATGTTACCATTTATTCAAGCCTCGAATCCTCTTCTGAAACTAGCAATACTAGTAATGGTGAGCCAGGGAGTGACTGCTGTCCTCTAGGAACTGCCTCGAAGTCAAAGGCCATGTGGTGTTAAAAAAATGAAGCTTATCAGGTTTCCCTTTCAGGCTCTGCCTCCAGAGCTCCTTACTCCTAGCACTCCGTCTCTCACTTCCCCATGCGTAAAATGGACACAAAACAGCATTTACCAGACCTTTTTAGACTGCACATTCTACAGTAAAGAAAGCCTCTCCTTCCGTAATTTGGTCATGACAGCTACCTTAGTGAGCTGCCAGTACTGGGTGGTAACACTCCATCTCACTGAAAAAACGTTAATCAGCTCATCAACAGCAACTCAAGACTTCAGAACGACAACTCTCCGTAGACACAGTGGGAAGAAAGCATTTAAAGGCCTGAATTTTCAGTTCTGTCTGCATAAACAAGTGTTCATCGGTTTCCTCAAACTCTGCAGTCTCATATAGACTGGAAAATTACTATTAATGTGCTTCTTTTGGTAGCACAGATGATTAGCTGAAAATAAAGCACCTTCAGGAATCCCACATCCACACTCAAATAATCTCCTAACTCTGCCTTTAAACTAAAATTTAAACAGGAGCCAATTATGCCTGCATAGGCCAGATGTACACAGATAAAAAGAAATGCAGAGCCTGGCCAAGTTTTACTTCTTCTAAGCTGGCACTAACAGCTTAGAGGGAATATCTCATCCAGATAGCGTAGAAACCGATACAGCTGTTTATGGCATCGTTACTGAGGAGATCTAGACTATATTGTTTCTTCTCATCGGGAACAGGCAGCTTTGACCATTGAGAGTCAAGGTCAGGTAATCCAATCTACAGAGTCCCTGAATGGTCAACGCCAGCTATTCCTCCAGGCTTAAAAAAACCCCCAATTCTTTCAAAGTTGCTTTTATCCATAACAAAAATGGGAAAAAAGAAGAAGGGAAAAGACATCCAGACTCTAAAGCTGAGAAAACAGCACTTTTCAACAAATTAATAGGCTTTAGACAGTCAGAGTTCTGACTTTTAAGACTAAGGAGAACGTCACAGACTGGAACAATTAAGTGCCTTCTTTTCTTGTGCTACAAATTCATTTTTTAAGTCTTTATATAGCACAGCCTGGAGTTCAAAATATTTCACTGGATCTGGAAACCTGGATGCTAATCACAGCACTGGACAAATTCGACTCAACCTCTTCAGCCTCAGTTTAAGTATAAAACCAAGCCCAGCCACCTTGTCCATTTATTCTTTGCTTCTACACAGCGAAACATCAGAAACTTTGGAGTGAATTAAAGCCTCTTATTCCAACAGATGGCATAACCCAATATGCATTCACTGGAGACAGTACTGGAACAGCTAACAATTGACACCGGCTACCTAGCAGCCAGATAATTTGCAAGGAAGTAAAGCATTCCGTACTCTGATCACACGAGCCCCTTGTCTCCCTTCTCAACGCACTTCACCTTTAAACCTAATTTCAGGAGCAATTGTTGGCTTGCGAGAATATCACCACCAACAACCAAATCAGCACGTTGGACTAGCAGAACACATGCAACACCATCACCCTTCCAAGCTCTGCGCAGTTTTCCTGAAGAGGGAATGACAACCCCGAAAGGGTGGTGACGTTCCTCCAGTGGTTTGTGGCAAAGTGATCACGATTCTGAGTTATGACGGACAGAGACTCTCATCAAATGCAAATCCAATACCGTCCCAAACAACTTCAAATTGGCTGCTGATTATTCGAGACTCTTGCTTCCACTGACGTTTCCCTTCCAGCTTCAATAGGAAATGGCATAGGAAGTGACAGCAAATCTCAGCTGGTGCTCAATTTACAACAAATCTGTTTTAAATTTCTATTTTTTTGTACAGGAGCAGTATAAAAGCTAGAACAGATGGAATTCAAAACATTAGCCATGGAGAAAACCGATTTATGTTTCTCCACTTGAAAAAACCCTTCTTTTTTATTACTGTGCTTGTTTTTTCCTGCCTTCCTCTACTATTCATCACTTGCAACTTATAGAAGTAATCGCATCAGTGTTGGGTGATAATGCTGATTTCACTTGGAGAAGCTGACATTAAACAGAGCCCTGATATTTAAAACAAGCCCCTGTCAGAGGGGCTTTCCCAGCTCTGACTGGGTGCGCAGTAGATAACAGAGAACAATGCCCTAGATTTTATCCACATTTAACTGGTATAAATAGGAAGCAAATTTGGGCAGCATCCTTCTCTCATCAGAGATACTTTATTTACATCTGGCTTTGATTATTATTAAGCATACAGCCCAGAAAAAAAGGTGCCAGCATGATTTTGTAATCCTCTGCAAAACTAGCCTGTTCGTGCAGCTCGGGAGGGAGGGAGGGAGCCTGTGGCCATCAATAGGTGGGTTGTCTCAGGTGCCCCCTAGAAGTCACCCAGTCCTGCCTCTCCCATTGCAGGTCATGATTATTAGACAGTACAGATTCTTCATTTCATTCCAAGTGGGTGGTCTAAAAGCTTTCACTCTTGTGGACCTTTTCCACTATAAAATTCCATCCTGCATTCACTTCTCGGCTGAGAATTCTGCATGGGATGAATTAGGGAGCGTTAAAGGTAGATACCTGCAGACTGCAATCTCCAAGCTCTCTCCCGGACCAGTTGCACCTGGCAGTGAGGACTGCTAGGAAACCAGGACATGTTCCACAGTGCCACATCTCATCCATCGTGCGTTCTTTATTCAGAAGAATTTTGTCCTTAAAAACTCTATAAGCAGATTGCTATTTTATTGCATTTGCCATTCAGAGTCATTTCCCCAATACCTTCAATAGACAAAATCCTGTAACTCAGCTGATGTGTTTTCCATGTCTCTAACCACCGGACACCACAGTCAGCAGTTGTGTGTTGTTTTATTACTAGTAAGAAACTTCCCAGCTCCAACTCTGAATTTTCTTCCTGCTATCAGCCTGAAAGACCATTCTCATGCTGTCTCCAAGCAAGCTTCCTTCAAAACTTAACTTCCTATCTATGGCACTGAAGAATAATTCAGCTGTCACCCAGCTCTAACTGGGCTCAAATACAAGCTTTCTGACTCTACTGTGTTGTTCTTAATCAGCATTTCTTGTACGAAATGCTCTTCCTCTCCTGCTTGGCCTAAGATATATGAAGGATTACAGCACAGCAGGCACAGATAACATACTGTGATTATTTTACAGTTTATGTAATTACTGACAGGAGCTGAAATAATTTATCCCGCACACAAACCTGATCAGTTCATAACCATCATGAAGAATTAAGGGCCCACATCAAAGCTCTATGATTTCTAGTTCTCAGGGGACAACTTTCACACCGAGGACAGTTTTAGGACCAGACAGAATTTTTAACCAGCTGAAGGCTGCCTCAAACATGCTGTGCAAAAACACGCCAGCGGAGTATTTTCTTTAGCACTCCATTGCTCAGTGAAGCAGCAGTACCTCTGATACACTGAGACACACCTGCATTTGACAGGGAAAACACTGAACTTTCATTTGCTTTTCAACTAAAGTAACAGAGAACGTTTAAGACAAGCGATGCTTTGTGCTTACTAAGGCTTTTCCAGCATCAGAACAATCAGAAACACAGAGGAAGTCAAGGCGTGGAAATGGCATCCATACATATTTTCACCTCAGCCTGCATATTTTCTGTGTTAACTAAAGAATAAAGAAATGGCAGTTTGATACCATGCCATGGCCTGTATATGAGCTATGTCTGGATGACTGGCTGTCCCTGAAGGGATGCACTATTAATTCTGAGGGCTCACGTGGCTGGAACGCTGCAAGCTGTGCCATAAAATTCACCCCAGAGTCTACAATGCCAACGATAGCCCTGAGGGCCTCAGGCAAGAGAGATGCAAGGTCCCATTTCTGTGCGAAGGTAACAGAGCTTATGCCCAAGACATTAAGGACAGGGTCAGTGCTGCAGCCTATGAATCCCAAGGAACACTCAAGAGCAATGGGTCCAATATGGCAGGATCCAAATTTAAGAGACTGGGGAGAACCCAGCTGAGGATTTTATCAATGCTGCAATACATTAGCATGGACATAAACTCCCCAAACCCAATAATCACCACCCAAACTTTCACGTACTCTTTAGAATCAGCGTGCATTACCTCATTTTTATACTGAGGGCCTCAGTTTCCCTGCACAAAATAAGGGCACTGACTGCTTAGAAACTTCAGTTGAAATGAACGTTAATACCTACAGCGATACCTGCGGAGCTGTGCTTCTGGACAGCATCTGACTGGTTCCAATGGCCTCCTCAGGTGGTGACACCACTGGTGACAATATCTCCTACGGGGAGTGGATCTCAGAGGGGAACGTGCCTGTGATCGCGGCTCCTGTTGCCTCTCCTGCTGTGGCTCCTACCAAAACACTTCAAAAACGTGGGAGTGACCATTTCCCTGCCCACGCTGTGCCCGCTCAAGGAAATCCCCACTGTGCACTGTGACTATCGCTCCGCCCAAGTCCAACAAACATATCCAGATGTACACGGAGCTTCCCACAAGTGGTTATTTTTCATGCACAGTGAGAGAGGAAAAGAGCCAGGTCAGGGCTCCTGCTGGGACACTGGAAAATTCCATTCCTGAAGACTCAAAGATTATGAAAAATATATATATTTTTGCACGCTCTTCCTCCATGACACAATCCCAAGGAAGCCTGTGCCCAAGAGGCAGCACGTCTGGTAAGCAGTGTATCTTGAAGGACTGGGGAAATAGAACAAAAATCATTTGCATTGGCTTTGCCATCTGCCACTGCCATTTCCACACTACGCCTAGTAATCACATCTGCAGGATCAGATCTGAAAATCCAAATACTTTTATAGCCACATTTTTAATGGGGTCCTATAACATGACAGAGCTCTCTTTATCCCAATAAACCACACACAAATAGACCTTTGGAATTTGCATAATTACTTTTTAGAATATAGTCAGGTTACTAGAGATTATACTGATTTGGGGCTTCTTTTGAATTATCCCTTACTTTAATGTATTACAGAACCGTATCTCAGCTCTAAATACACAGTTTTCCAGCCTCTCACAAAATTTCTCTTCTTTGGAGACAGAGGTGAAGGCATTTTTCACACAAGAATAAAAAAATCCCAAACACGTACATTTGTTTCTCATCATTAAATTCCACGTACTTCTGTTAGTGTCTTTACCAAGAGATAAGCTTCAGTTTAAGCTCAACCTTAAGTTAAGAGGTTTCTCAGCTTGAACCTGATATAAATGCCGATGATGGAGCAACTCCACTTGTTCTAGAGAAGCCTGAAGAAGACGGATTGTTCTGTCAGGACACAAACCACTTAAAGCACAACACCATAGAAGTGCGCAAGGCCTAAATAGGGGCATCACCATTAAAAATGGTAACGCAGACACGTTTCACAAACTGTAGACAAGTTTCACAAAATCAAAGTTCGGCACACGGCAAACCACAGCCACGCTACAGAAACAAACGTTGGATCTCATACACGTACGTGCTCATGTCTAGCTGAGGTTCACTGAGACGTGCATTTTAAGGTCTTCACTTAGAATCAGGGATGGACCGTGCCTTGGTATCAAGCAGAGGTTTCTGTTTATTCTGGAGAAATCTCTGGTTGATTTACAACTGATAGAACTTTGGTTTCTGTACCTCAAATACTCTCTCAAACCACATGCCCCGGCATTACTAGTGTGTACTTCAACGCTGCAGCACAGGAGCAGCGCTTGTTGAATTATTAACTTCTTACAAAAGCACAAAAGCTTCAGAAACTGAACATTTGCAGCTTCTGTGCAATTTAACAAGGATTGCAATAGCTCAGCTGCTCTCAAGGCTCAGTCATTCAAATATTTCAGAAACAATTTCACATTCTTTCACTGGGTCTTCAGGACAAGCACAAAAGAAATAGAATATGCCATTAATTTGTTAAGGTAGAACATTTAAAAAGATGATCCTTCCAAGTGATATTACAATCATGTCATAAACCTTTTCACCTCGCCATTTCCCTGAGAGCTTTTTATTAGCCTTTCTTGCCATTTGTTCCCCACAAGCCTAAGAAATTAAGAAAAATGCAAGATTATGATACTTAGTGTAAATCAGTGTTTGCTTTTCGTGTCATTGATTGCAGCAAGGTTTAATATTACAATGGTCTCAGCATTCTCGTGTGGTGTTACCACAGATGCTAAATTGGTAGCTCAAATGCTAAATTTACAACAGATTCATCATATTTGTTCAAGATTTTGACCTGAGCTCTTCAAAAAGTAAATGTTCTCTAACATCATCCAGGTCATTTTGTCGTCCGACTCATAGACTATCCCAGTGTTACGGATTACCTTGAACGAATGAGTGTTTATAGCAAGTCTCTACAAAGTCTTAATGCTTCACAGGGAATAGCATTCTGAAAGTGTACCTTCGCTTCTGGAAAAGTTCACCATCCCTAATGTCAAAGTAATCTTCTTTCCCTCTCCCCGGCCCCATCTCTCCCACAGAATTCAGTCATCTTCAGCCTTACAGAAAAACCCCTTGATCCACCTGCCCATCAGAACACTTTCTCCCACCGCCGGGCAGCATCAGCCCAGTTTTCTGCCATCCCTTTCAGTCCCCACCTTCCCCGGGCGCAGAAGGCGGTTCCTACCAGCGGTCTCAGGCTCCGCAAGCCCGCCGTGGCCGGAGAAGGCCGTGGGGGTCACACCTGCAGGCTCCTGCGTTACCTCAGCTGATAAGTTGCAGAGTATTATGTTTCCAGTATACAAAGAAACCACAAAGCGTGTGTATTAGGGTTGTCTTGTAGGTCCAGGAGACCCACCAGAAAGAATAAGAAACGAAAACTTTGTCCCCTCCCATCCCTGTCTTCTAACGGGGAAGGAAAGCAGATTTCTCATGTGTAAAGCACAGCCAGGGAAATCAGATTACAGCAGCAGGCATCATACACCGCTTAGGAGACAAGACAGATTTATATGGTATTTTACAGGGTCCTTGGATTCTTCACAAGCATTAGGTATGAAGAAAGTGAAAGGCACGGACAAGTAGAGATGGATGAAGGGTGGCAGTAAGGTATATATATTTTGTCTGTCTGCTGTGACTCAATCTGAGCTGTGATTTTGCTGCCTGCAGCAGGGCTTCACCCGGAGCGCTGCCGCCAGGTCTGAACACCACATCGGCAGAAATTCCTTGGCACCTATAAGTCCATTCCAACCAGCCAAAGCAACCGGCAAAACACTAACACAGAGCTACAGAAGGAAAAGGACTTTAAATCTGTGCCCGCATGTCACGTCCAGGCAACCAAACTTGGTCCCAATCTGGAGATGCAAAGGAAAGACCCCAACAGAGGAAAAAAACATATCTAAATGCAGCCTCCCTCCCTTTTCCTCTTTTACTCTTAACTTTTCTGTAGTGACTTATTTTATCAAATATAACCACACTATTATTATTATAATTAAATATATTTATTATACAAATATGTATTTTCAAAGGCTTCTGATTAGCCGTGTGTTGGCCTACCTGCGTAAAATTAAAACTTCGATTTATAGCTCGTCTCATATCGTTCAATATAAACCAAAACTGGAAGGGAATTATTCTTTGAGCACTGCAAAAGGTTCACTTCTTTGTTTCTCTAAAAGCCGCTGCACAGCTGGAAAGGGTGAACAGATATGAGGTAAAGGGCTTTCAGTCTCATTTTGCGGAGCTGAAGAGGCACCGATAGTTGAGATCAACTTCCATATTTCTAGATATTCCAATGAAAACACCCCCGGTTTATATACTAGATCAGAAGAGCTCACTATACTAATAATGCCTCCCATTTACATTTTTTTCCCTTTCCTTTTTCCAGCTAAAGCTTCTGTGTTAAATTTTAAATGTAAAAAATGGGTTCAACGTCACATTTTCTGTTTGAGCTAGATCTTCTTTTGTAGAAAAGCTCCTATACACTCCTCCAATATATAGAGGAAGCAAATACCCCTCAGTTTTAACACTGTTTTATACCTCCCAAACAGCACCAGGCAGCCTTGAATTCACAGGATAGGTTTCCTGTGTAATTATGTGTGCATTTAAATCCATAAAGTTTTTGTAATCTCTCTCCCCAATTAAAATTCCCTTCTCTAAATTTTTCTAATTTAGCCAACATTGTCTGGGGGTGGGGGTTGGGAACTATTATCATTGAGTGAGTACTTTCACATACCATGTTATTAGGGTTTTATTCATAAAATACTCCCAGGTATCCAAGTCTTCAGTCTAAACAAGACTCGTTCTCTGCTCTGGTTCACTAATAACCAGGGACTTTCTACCCTGTTGACCCCCTGCTCCTGTTTCTTCGTTAGAGGATGAGCGAGTTCATTGAGATTGTCTGACAAAAGCCTTTCCATGTGTCACAGAGATTAGAATAAAGCATAGCCTACGAGGTTAAAATATGCCCTCCTTGACTTTTATCAACAGCAGAGTAGGCCCTGCCTAAGGGACAAAAGCACATCAAAGTACTCAATCAAATTATCCCTGAAAGTGGGAGAGAGTAGCTATAAAGAGGGTTCCGTGACACCGCAGAGAACAAAGGTGAGAGCATCTCGGGAAGAAGTCACAGCCAAGCTCCCAGTTACGAGTGAAAACAACAGAGCTTCCAGTCCCCACCAATGCAGAAAGTCTTTACCAATTATTAACAGGAAACATGTTACCACTTTTTCAGCAGAGACTTGCCAGCCCATCTGTGCAGCTCACGGCGGGGCGCAAGGGTCAGGGGCTCTGCTATGTAAGGAGGGCAGAATGACGACTATTACATTGTCCACTCCCATTTTAGCTTGTACCCATCTGCGCGCTGTACGCGTACACCTTGGCTTGTCTCGTGATTGAAGTTCTTTGGAACCCTTAAACCCTTACCCTTGATCGTTCTACAGCGCCACCAGAGAAAGGCTTCCAGGCATTGACAGAGGACAGATTACAACCGGTAACAGAATCCCTGCTCTCACAGGCACACGGTCCTACGCCGCCAGGATCCCTGCACGGCCGCCCGGTCACTTCAGGGGCTCACCAACCACCTCATAGTCGATTATACACGACAGCATCTTTAAAGAGCAACAATTGCTGAGAAGAACTATATTTTCAGCTACCACTGTTCAAGTTCCCATTGCAATTGTTTTGTAGTCCCAGCTTGTTTTGTTCAGATTCCCTGGCACACACTACGGCAAAGAACACATACACTGCAGCAGTGACTAGAAATCTGCAACAGCTCCTCGTCTCAAACAGTTGGGGAAGTACAAGTGCGCCCACATTAACAGCTTTTCAAAGCACAGGTTTGTGCACATTATCCGGCGTTTTTCAGCTGGCTGCACAACAGTTACGTTCACCCCACAGCAAACCCAGTGTTGAAACACCACTGCCGACACTTGACATCTGCAGACTTGTCAGAAACCTAGCAGTAGCTATAAAACATTCTCCAACGCCAAAGAAAATTTGTGCCTTAATTACCTCCCTAATTAGAGCTTCCACAATCCCCTTTCCCACTCCTCCTCAGGAAACTGGAATGGGAGCTTTGTTCTGGACAGCGAGGGGGCCCAAGAACATGTGCAGGGCAGACCTCCCATGTTTCTAATTAAGATCCTCACTCTACTTTCACTTAAAAGGACTTTGTCAACTTTCCAAAGCAACACGGACTTTTGTTGCTTTAAGAGAGAAAATGGAGCTCTGAAATACTCACAGCTCAACGCTTTCAGACTAATTTTATATGAAGCTAATGCCAGGGATAGATTTGCTACTAGTTAGTGTGAAAGGTGATCAGCAAAAGATGTATCCCCCAATTCATACAAAAGCCCCTTTGGACACAAAGTCTCTCTCTCTCAAAAAAAAAAATCATTTCCCTGCATATGTAGCCTCCATAATATAATCATCATTATACCTACATATACATACACATACAGAGAAGGTAACTGAATCCACGCTTAGCTGACAGAGCTCATCTTTCTCAGCTAGGTCACTTCATTAACCTCACTAAGAGCACAACGGCAGTATCAAAGCAAAACCTCTTTCCACTTGCACTCTTGGTGTGAAACCTCATGCCTGAAGCAGGAGAATAATACAGCAAATTTAAACCTAGGCAATCCCCTGGAAAAAAAAAAACATCTCTGCTTGTTTTCCCAGCTTTACTGAGCATCTGTGGATGAGAATGAGCACGTGCTCTGCATATACATCATACACCGCCCGGTTCCCATTAGCAAAGAATGGTCTACTAAAAAGTACTGAAGGAACACAGTAAGATGAAAAGTTGAAGACCCTATAAACAAGTGCTCTTGCTACAGGTGACGGGTTGCGTACAAATAACCAAAGCTCCGCAGAGGAATGACGTAAGCGTAAAGCTTCCCCTAGACCTCACACAGCTGAAAGTGAGGACCAGGAGCAACGCCCAGAAGGCAGCTTCCCCTAGCAGCTATAAGGCATTCAGTTCAACACAGAATGTGAGCACGTACTTCAGCTACATAACTGAGGTTGACCAAAATCACTTGGATTTCAGCATGCTTCCTTGAAGTAAAGCAGGTGCTTAAGTGATGAAAGGGCCAACAACAAAAGCAAGAGCATTCCACGGCTGAGGAGGCTGGGAGCGGGCTCTGCTGATGTTGTGTGTTTGGACATCCACAGCAGGTGAGGAAGGAACCTACAGATGCATTGATATCTGTCCCTCTGGCTAGCCTTCCTCCCATTCTCCATGTGATAGGAAAACTCATGATAGGCAGAATTGGCCCAGCTGGGTCACTTCTGTTCCCTGATTCCATCAGCTGTATGGTGCTGCCAGAGACAGGCTGCTAGGCTGTCGTGGTTCGGCCTCAGTCGGCAACTAAACACCCCGCAGCCGCTTGCTCGCCCCCACCCCTGTGGGACGGGGAAGAGAATTGGAAGAGCAAAAGCACAAAAAACCAAACTTGTGGGTTGAGATAAGAACAGTTTAATAATTACAATAAAAAATAATAATTATAATAATGATTATGATAATAATAAGAATAATGAAAATATAATAAAATGAAAAAGGAAAAAAAGGAAAAAAAAAAAACAGAAACACAAACAATACAACCGCTCACCACCCGCCGACCGATGCTGCCCATCCCCGAGCCGCGATTGCTGCCTCCCTCCCCCGGCCAGCTCCCCCCAGGTCACACGCTGGGCATGACGTTACATGACCTGGAATATCCTTTTGGCCAGTTTGAATTCGCTCTCCTGGCTGCGCCCCCTCCCCTCCCGGCTTCTTGTGCACCTGGCAGAGCCTGGGAAGCTGGAAATGTCCTTGACTAGTACAAGTGCTACCCAGCAACTATGAAAACATCAGTGTGTTATCGACATTGTTTTCATACTAAGTCCAAAGCACAGCACTGGGCCAGCTGCAGTGAACAAAATTAACTCTATCCCAGCTAAAACCATGACATAGGTGTTGGCACAGGGCAGATTAAAAACGGTAAAAGTTCGTCCTCTCCCTTAAGTATAGCAAGATCCAGGGTGATCACTCTTTTGAAACTATATCCCTTCTCATTTTTCTCCCTATCTCTGGCAGACATTTCACCAAGAAAATTAGAAACGCACTTCAAGTTTCCCAGACCAGTTTCCCTTATGATTTTCTTAGTGCCTGTATCTGGAACATCACATGCCCTCAAATGCACATTGATGAACAAAGGAATTCCATTATGTTCCTCAGCCCATCACATTCTTTTTGCAAGTATCATTTGGAATCAGAGAAGATATAAGCACAGGAGCATCCATGGTTATTTATTGCCTCTGCACTTAAAATAGCAGCATAACGTAAGGGAAACGGGTGTAAGAGCTTGCAAATGCCCTAGCCTGTGTTGTTATGAGAGTGAATCCCTGATCTAGTAAACCACAGCCTCTCTGCTGCAAAATCCTTCTCCATTTTCAATGGAAAGAGGTGTGGAAACTTTGTCAGATTCGCAGGTGTGTCCCCCATCTTCTGGCTGCAGTATGCCATCCATGCTGATAATGGCCTCTGCCTGGATGTCTGGCATTGGCCATTAGCAATTCAGCAGAAACAGTTTTTCCTGTGATGAGTCATCCTGCAACAACGAAGTAAAGCATGCAGGCTAGCATTTGTGACCAACCCACCCACGACACCACAGTTTTAGTTACCAGCCATCAGAGAATCTGGTTAGTTTACCATCACCTAGACTCTTCAAATCAAAACTGAATGCCTCTGTGAGAAACCTGTGGCAGCTCAAGCATGGGCTGTCAGGCTGAACTATCGGACAAAGTTTTCCAGCCTGTTGCGTCAACTGCAGGACTATGAATTATAATTCCCAACTCTGAAGGTCTATTGTAAAATTTCTGTTTCTAAACTTTCACTTGTACAATTAGGAACCAATTTGCACAAATTAAAATGGAGAATAGGACAAAACCGACAAATAAACTGTTTTAACTCTTTGAGGAGTTCTAATACTTTTTCTTTTTTCCTAATATCAACAGGAGCTAGAGAGAAAAACTCCCTTCTCCCCACGCCTGTTTTCCCTGCCAGCTTCTGTCCCAGATATTTCCACTACTAGGTTTTCAGGGCGAAGCATCTGCCTGTTCTGAGCTCTCCATGTAACGCTTTGCCCTGCGAGCACTTTGGCCAAGAACTGCTGTCGCTGCAGAACAGGGAGGAAACCAGTCGGCAACAAACATTTTCTCATTCACTGTCCTCATGCACAGGCACACAAAGACACTTAACCCTTCAGCTTCCTGCCAAGTCATTCTTACCCCTTTCTCACACCTTTACTCCCAGTAAACTGGTCTGTGCAAGACCTTTTTTTTATTATTAGAGTGTTAAACTGGTCTTTTTATGAATTAAAACCTGTGGCTTAAGAAAGACTGGAAAGATAACGCTTAAAGGACTCCACTGCTATGTAGAATGACTGGGCAGCAAAGATAAGTTCACGGGTCTAACCCTTAATAAGAAGGAATAAAAGGCAGCCTACGACTAATGGTACCTACATAGCTCATTACTGGGTATTATTTTAATCTTTCTAAAAGTGAAAACTGAAATCCATTCAGGAAATTAACAAGAAATTCTCATGGTGGAGCTGTGTAGTGGGGGGCTGGAAGGCATTTAAGTGAAAACTAGGGCTAACTTAAAAAGAAGCTTCTGTTATGCTCTGCAAACAGGAGTGGTCCCTCAACGCCAGGCTGACAGGAGAGGGATTTTTCTGCACAGCTCACAGTTAGAATTCTGCTTTTCCACCTACATTTACTTTGGGATGTTTTCATTTTACCGACATTCCAAACAGATCTTTGTTTTGCTTCCCTTCTCTTCCCCGCCCTGGGCTTTTCCCAAGTCAGAACAAGAACCTCATTACGTTGAGGATCTCAGTTCCACAGTACCGGGGATCAGTTGGGTAAGCGTGCTTGACCTGTACAAGTTTTAGCTCAATGTGTCTACAATCTGTGCCGTTCCCAGCTTATTAGCACCTTTTCTCTCTTTACCTGATTTGAAATGAAGGCTATAATACACTGTTCATTTTTTTCTTGCGGACAAGTACTTCTTTCCCTTTGTAGAGTATCCAGGGATAACCTCATTGTCTGGGTGGGTAATTCTTTGTCATTCACTTTATACCAATAATGAGCTCAAACAGTTACAAACACTACGTGGTACATGTTATTGTACAGCTTGGTGAGCTGGCGCTACTGTATGTATGTCTTGGCTACTCTGCATAATAATACCTATGGAACAAACCTCTGAGTAATGCCGTGCTCCAATGAAGATTGCTCATCCTGTGAACTATCAGAGCTGTAATTTTGGTATTGCTTAAACAAGTCTACACAGGACAAGATCAAACACTCTAACTGCATTTCCTACTTTCTGCAGGGAAAGGAGGATTTACCACTATTTCATAATGACAAGGGAGCACAAGGCTTCTGCCCTTGAAATAGCCACGAAGCAGGCGTCACAACCTCGCTGCCCTCCCTCCACCCTCGTCCCCCTTTTGCTACGACCGCTCCCCCATTCTACATCCAACTGTGCTCCGGACAAAGACGACATGAAGACTCAAGACAAGAATGACTCTGCTAATGTATGACCTTAGGAAGGGGCCTTAAAATCCTTCTCCAGGATTAAGGGTATTTCACATCTTTTAATCTCTCTAAGTGGCAGTTCAGGATAAAGTGCTGAACTGAGCCTTTTGGAAACAAGCTTTCAACTGAAAATAACACACTGGTGGTTTGGGTTTTTTAAATAAAATATTATTAAGACCATAGAAACACTATGGACATTAAAGAATATATTCCATGAGACTGAAATGATGCAGCAGTTGTTCTTGCTTTATGCATGTTAACAAAACTCATGCCTTGCTCATACGTACAGCCTGCTCAGGTAGGAGGCCTAAAGGGTTCTGAGAACATGTAATGTTTGCATTACTGAGTGACATGTCGTTGCCTGAGCACAGCTTAGACTGACAGGAGGAGGAGGAACTTTTATCCCATTTCTATCTAAAGGGAAAAATAGGAACTAGTTTCAGATGACTAGAAGGCAGAAACTCCTGTGCTCGAACAATACCACAGGAGCAATCTAGACCACGGTCCTAGGCCAGCCTTTCAACAACCAGCTCTTTTGCCACAGATGTCGTTGGCAACATCCACATTGGCATTAGTGAAAACTGATGTTAAAACCAAATCGCCTTTTAACATCCTTCCTGTAGCAAGTTTTTAACACAACACAAGAAGATTCTGCCTCTTTCTGTGATTTCCCAAAGGAATCGGCAGTCGGGATCACGCAAAGACAGCTCTCTGCTCTACCCTCTGAGTAATTTTCATTCACTCTGAGTCAGTTACAAGTTGGAAGGGTTAACCAAACAGGAAGACACCTGCCTCTAACCCGCAGTATATATGTGACTTCTGGTTTTCTAACTGGAGGTAAATACTTCAGTGGGTGGAACGGTGAATAAAGCCTGTGATGGCATCACTTGGACCCAAGTATTCCATATTCTGGACCATTTTAAACTCAATGGGTGGCATCTATTAATTCTTAATTAAGCCTGGAAATTCTTGCCTGGCAACAAATGAAAAAACAAGCTTACTTTGATGTACAGACTAGAGGCAAGAGATGAAGTTCTGTAGTTTATATGTGTACTTTGCCTGTACTATGTGTATATATATAAAAAAATAATCTTCAGAGTCAATGTGCTGTAGCTATACCAGCAGAAAACAGCACCGCTGATCCAAGCCTAGAGAAATAGAGACGTTATTTCAGAGGATTTTGGCTCAGATCTTGCAATGTTAGAATACTCAGACTCTCAAACTGTCTACACTGCAAACTCCCAACACATCATACAGATAATATGTTCCACCTTTAAATGAGCAAACCTCAATAATGAAGGCAGCCTAGCCATAACAGTATGAAGCTCAGTATTGGGTATAGTTATTCCTCTCCAAACTAATAATCTTCTAAAACTACAGAAAGTTCTGTATATTGTCAGAAAGAATCATCCTGCCACTTTACTGAAGGTTGTCCAGACCTTTTAGAAAACAGAGCTTCAAAGAGTTTCAAAGCAATCATCAAATTATTCCATTAAAATAATCACAGTCCCTGAAAGCACGCAGGAATGCAGACACACTTCTCTTCTGCTGTATTCATGCAAAAGTAGTTGTTGCTCTGACAGATTATCAGAAAAACTGTTCTTTCTAAATGAAGAAGGGGAAATAGGACTCACCATCCTCATGCCCTTCTCTATTCCTCCGTCGATGTCTGTCTCGCCGGTGGCTAATAACTGACTCTGTTCCTGTTTCGTTGTCCAGGCCATCGCGGCTGCTGGCAGCATTTGGGCTGTTAGAGAACAAATAGGAAGAAACAGTGGAGTCATCTCTTTTTTTCTTTTTGATAAAAGCAGTTGCAGTCATGAGCGTGGTGGTTTAGAAGCCAGAAAACTATTAGGCGGATTAGCTGCAGTCATGCTGCAGCACTGCAAGCTCCCTCAGACTGCTCTGCTCACCCCAAAACTACCTGGAGGGTGAAGAGACAGTTCAATAGCCGTGCCCTGAGACACAGTGCTATTTGCACAAGTAGTATCATCATGACATTGAAAAAGCTGCCATGAGTCTGTTGCATTAAATTTCCATAGGGAAAAAAGCCTACTGATGCACTAAAAAAAGGGATAATTCCAACATGTGGTGAGGTGACAACTAAATACAAGATGGCTTTAGCTGCTAACACACTTGCAAAGGAAATGGGATTTCAGCACAGTCCCATCATGAGAGCTTTAATATCACAGATTTGTAGCATACCTGCCTAACACAAGAACAAACAGACAGCACTGGGTTTTGGAAGAACAAAACTTACTGACCCTAACACCCACCTCAGCCTCCAGAATGCCCGGGTTACTATGCACCTCCCAAACCCTCCCATGCTCGCTCTGAAGATCATGTATCTAAGAAATATATACAAGTGTGTTCGAGCTCCTCTAGCAACGCCAACAGATGACATGGTCTATCAGGGGCTTATTCTCAAGCCTGTGAATTGAGTTACCTTTTCTACAATACCCCAATATATTTTTTTTTAAACCAAACCCAGTGTTTCAGCTCAATTCCTTGTTCGCCCCTGAACAGGTTTGTTCTCCTGACAATAACCCGGGCCAGATACGTGGCTGTGGGATGCTGACAGCCAAAGGGCAGAAGCTGTAGCTCACTGTGGCCACTTTTAATATAGAGTGCTGACCTTGAAGGTGGAAGTCTGGCAAGTCACAGCAGGGCTCAGAATAATTAAGTGCACATCTGTGAAATGTACAAATAGACCCCAGATCCCTTCCTCGTGTTCTCAGCTGTTTGAAAGCTACACAGATACACCAGCACAATATTAATCTAGTACATCCCAGTGAAGGGCCATTATGAGCAAGTGAGCTTTGGGCAAAAAGATCTTGATGATGATCTTGGCCAGATTTCTTTCACTCTGCTTTTTGAGGGCTCTACCAAGAGTCTCTTTAAAACAAAAGATTTAAAAGAGGCAGCAGAGAATCTGTCCCCATGATTTAGGGCCACTTCTGGGATGACTCTAAACAAACAGCAACAACAGCTTCATACTCTTGAACTTCCAAGCATTGAGGAGGGACCAGTTCATATAAACCAGAGTGGCTTTTGCTTCTAATTCCACTAGACAGGTCAAGTCAGCTAAGCAAGAGCAGTGGCTGTAATACAGACCACTGAATATGTAAGACCTCTTATTTGCAACCATCTCTTTCAAGATCTCTGCTGAGGAAAAAAAATCAGTCATGTTAAAGCAGAGTTGGCTGAAGCAAAGGGGAAGATGGAGGTGCTCTTTTTTCCCCTGCTGAACAGACCTAGCTTAGCTATTTAGTTTTCCCCTCAGACTCAACCTGTCTATCTATCTGTGCTGTTCTTACATTTAATAGGCTACTTTGAAGTGCTCACATGGAAGGAAATGAGAAAAGCCTCTTGGAGTGCCGGCAATGGCCACGGCTCATTTTAATGAACTAAATTTTGGAAACTGATCTAAAGCTCCTGAAAATATAATAGTGAATGATCTGACACGGGCTAATGCTCTGCTATGAAAGATTTCCCTTCAAAAGTTACTGGTCACACTCTTCCCCTCTGTCCCACAAATGCCACCCATTTAAGGAGGAGTCCCAATTCACATCTGCCCTTTGCACTGGTTATTTATGCCTGACGTGTCCGATTTATGCACACAGAGTGCGTAACGGCATCATTACACTTACACCGAAGCATCAGAGTCATCGATGCATTCCTCCTAGAATTCCATGAGGCCAGAACACACTGCCACACACGTTTTACAGAGGGAATCAAACTACCAACGATCTAACCAGCTGGTCCCACGGGCTCCTCTGGAAGCTGGACCCAGAAGCTGGGTGTAAGCACATCGTATAGTGTTACATCTACGAGGACTGCTGAAAAGCCTCCTGTGCACCCACACGCTTTCTTTGCATTCATGAAATGTACTGACATGCCCACCACACGAATTAGGAAATCGAGGTTGTTATTCAAGACACCATTTGACTGCACATTTTAAGCCCTAATGAAGCTACCAAAATGCAAGTATGTATTTAAGTATTGTCACAAGTACGTCTGCCTTTCTTGTTTCAGTCCAGTACAACTGAAAAGGGAAAGAGGGTGACAGTGTCCCGAGGTGGCCCTGCGAGGCTCTCCAACATCTCAGAGCACCATCTAGTGACTACTGCCGATACTTCTCACTAGTAACATCTTCCTTGGCTAAACTTGCCTACAAAAGGTGGTTTACACCCTAACAAAGGGTGTAAAAGGAACCTCACAGCTGGCTTGTTGCCTCTCTCATTGCTGAGCCAATTAAATTCCATTCAATTTTCAGTGCACGTACCCAAGAGCTGTGTAAGAAAGACAGCTCAGAGGTCACTATTCTCAACTCCCCAGTGCATCTCCACCAGTAAACCAGGAGCAGCCTCACCCACTCAGATGAATGGGTGGATCTGGCAACCACTAAAGAGCAGAGCATGAAATACAGGATGAACTCCAGAACCCTCATCAGGGAGGGAAAAAGTAAATTTTCTTTGGATTTAAACAATGATGAAGCAAAATATCAGCGCTGTCAGACAACTAGTTGAGATTACCACTTCACCTCTGATAAGGATCTCATTCCCTTTGGGTGGTGCCGCCTGAAGACCCGTTTGCTTCATCTGTTTTTTGTATTCTTTGCTGTCCAGCAACATTTCTGTTGGTACAATTACACAACACCTAGCGCAGTTGGGGTTTCTTATATAAATAAGGCCCCAATCAACACTGAAGAAGGAAGACAGGAGATGACAGATCTCTGGTAGTTTGAACAGCATTAAAGAAAAAAAACCTCAGGGGTGTAGGAATCAAGAAGGTAAATCACACTTACAGAAGGGGAGGTAATGTTGGGTATACAGCAATACTGAAGTTACAGTTGTGAAAGTTACAGGGGTGCAATACCGATCTCTTAAATGGAAATACTTTTCAAGGAGACAGCTCGCAGAAATGGCACTGAGCACACTACTGCAGAATCACCACACCAAAATCCCAAGAAACATAATTTTCAAAAATCGCTGGAGAATTGTGAGTGATCAGAATAGAACTACAGTCATGATTCAAGTTCTGCAAACCACACTTTACAGTGAAAGACCTGAGCAGCTCAACTGACTTAATTTATCCAAGGGAAACAAATGATTTCAAAATATGGTGGACTCTCTATCACTTGGAATCTTTAAACCTAGAGCAGGTGTATTTTAAAATGAACATCTAATAGCAAAACAGAATTAAGGCCTTCATGCAGAGTAATTGAGTGAGATAGTCTGCCTTGTGTTACGGAAATAACTTTAGGTCATCATCAGGCTCTCTTCTGGAATGAAAATATAAAGCACAACAGCAAAACCCACTACAAAACATTAAGACATTCAATTCTGAAGAGATGAACCCAAAAAGGCATTAAGGGAGAACAAGTTTTAGTCCACAAGCCAGATTCTCTACTGCAGTTTAAAACAAGAAAGAAAAAGGGGAGGGGGAGAGAGGAAGAAGGAAGGTGGTTTATCTGGGAATGACAGCACAAGCCAGAAAGCACGACCTCCTGTGTCATTCCCCCTGACTCAGCACGACCTGCGTAAGGCACGTCACCCCTTTGAGGGTTCCCACGTTTGCTCTGTAACGTGAAGATACCATCACTTGCAGCACTGTGCCGACCGACGGCAAGACGGCACAGACAAGGTTTTCAGAACGCTATGGAAGACAGCAGGTGCATCAGCAGAGCACAGGCGAAACTTCAGCGATCTGAGTACGTACCGTCATTAGCAGCAAGTGGTTCCACAAACACAGACTTGTGCCTAACTTACAATGTCATTTTTTTTTTAATAAAGTTTGATCTTGCAGCTATTACGTGTAGGTATAGGTCAGGAAGACAAAGAACTAGTTATATTTGCAGGCCACGTGACTGCACTCATAGAGGCCTCTCCCAGGTAACATAAAGAAACCAGTGAACACACGAGGGCAGTAAAACCCTGTAGTATTTCCCAGGATTTCTTATACCCTCTAGAAGGCATTTATCTTTAAGAGACTCATTACACAACACTAAGGGCTCTTTCCAGGCAATAGATATCGCAGAAAGCAATGGAAACACATGACACCAGGCAAATCAAGACCATGTTTCCTTCTCCAAACATATACTGAAGTCACAGCCAGAACCAGGTCCTGCTTTAAATCCCCCTTGTGTAAATTCCGAGGGCCTCCCTGAAAATGAAGGCATTCTGAGGATACACATTGGCTCTGTACACGTAACAGGAAATAACAAAGCTACCATTAAATCAGATGACTCCCAGTTTGGCTACACGCAGTTCAAGCTGCTAGCCTGCGTGTGCACGTGAAGGAGGTATTATTCCTTATGCACATTTTTGCTCTTGCTATCAGAGGTCTGCTGCCTCTGCATACTACATAAATACACATAACATAGCAATAAAAAGTTGTCAACCATACACTATGAAAAGAATTTTGGGCTCCCTCTCCACTTAACTCTTCCACCGTGGGTTTCAAAATGAGATATACAGGGTATACATTTTTTTCTTCCCATCCCCCCTTTAATTCCTCAGTTCTAATATGTATATTATTTTTAACAATAAATAACTGTTTTGCAGCAGCAGGGACAAATGTGGGGAAGGAACAGACAGGAATTGCATTTTTTAGTTTAAAATAAAAGTCAACTTGCTCTTACTGGAATGATGGAGGCCGGGAGTCTCCAATGCCACCTGTTCTCTCAATGGGTGGTGGAAGGTCAGTATGGCTCTCGGTGCACTGGGAGCCTGTGTCAGAGTGGGAGCTTTCAGCCAGGACCAGCTGTCAACAGAAAGAAGAGAATTACACACACTTGTACAGGTTTCTCCACTCTGACATAAGGCATTTAGCCCCTGGTTTGCTAAATATTATGTGAGATCAAAGGGAAACTACAGGAAAGGAAGTGCTTAGTGTCTAGTTGCATGGATTCCTGCCAAACTTTCATAAAATCAGGTTACACTCTATCTGAACATGAAAACATCATCAGCTAGGATATGCAGAAAATTCCTGCAAGCCCCACAAAATTTTCCCCGCCTCAGAACAAACACGCACACCAGGCAGGGAGTGCACTTTTTCTTGCGTCTCGCAATTACCGCATCCTCTGAGTTTCCTGAGCATGCAAGTTGCCAGCATTCCTTGCAAAATGCACGCACACTCTAAGATTGCACACCCAGTCTGGGCTTGCTATGACAAAAATAAAAAGCAAAAGCTGAAACTTGACAGTACGACACCCCAAACATGGTATAACTTCTCATTCAAAGACCCTCAAACCCAAAAAATCACAATCTGCTCTGGACCAATTATCAAACCTCAGAGTTGCCACCGTCTCTGTTAATAGTCTGAATTAAAACCAAAATCCTCCGAATCTCAACAGCCACAAAATTTAGAAGGACCAGAGTCCTGATGTGCATCATACTTGTGTCTCTTGCGCCCATTTCGTCTCTTAATGTTCCCTTAAGGCAGAGATGCAGAGAGGAAGAGTCGTTTTCCAATCACGCCATGAAAACCAGGATATGCTGTGTGCACCCTTCTGCAATTCATAACGACCTGAAAACTTTTCTAAAACTACACTGCTGTAACTATCACCTTCAAAACTCCTCTGACGCTGCCATTTACATTCCTGGAAGCTGAAGGTGCCTGGCAGCCCATGAACCAGGGTAGAAGGAAAGGCTGCAGAGCACCAAACGCACAGCACTCGCATGGAAATAGGTAATTGAAGATATGCTGCAACAATCAATCTTGTCATTCATTACAAACACCACGCATCTACATACAGCCTGGTGCATTTGGGAATTATTAGATATTCCAGTCCTGTTACAAGGCAGGGTGTAAATTCTTCATGTAACAACTAATGCCAGAGCATATTATTTCTATTTGCTATCAACATGCTCAATCATTAACAGGGATGCTCCTGGATAATGGATCACAGCAATGGACACAAAGGGCTTACTATACGCAGTCTTACTTCCAATAAATTCAGGACAGAAAGACCATCTCCACTCAGTTTGCCTAGTGTGACATCTTTAATCAGCAGATAAATAGACAAGAGAAAGACAACAGAGTCTCTCTTCCTAACCCCGCCCTCCCGGTTTTGTAGCTTATTGACATACGCCGACTGACAGATAACCTTACGTTTAACCCAGATCTGATTCCACCCACTTATCTACCAGGCTACCAGAAAAGTAGATACTTTTCTATATTTAAAAACAAACAACAAAAAAAACCCCAAAACAACAGAGAGGTGCTCTGTGTTAAAGGATCCTTTTGTACAACTAGGTGAAACTGTTAATTTTTTTAAATTATTTTTTTTTTTAATCTTAATAGTGCTGGAAAAAGCTCCTGGCTGAAGCGTATAGACAGAGTGGGTCCTTTCTCTACCAATGATTCAGTAAATCTTTTGTAAGAACATCAGCATTTGTGCCTCAGTTTCCTAACCCAGAAAGGCAGGATACGACCAATTTTGCACAACTGAGATTAAAACTATTAACATGCCTAAATGCAACTTAAATCCTAGGCAGAACCACCATCCACCGGATAAAGCACCACTACAGAAGACCAAACAACGTACACTCGTCCAAGATGCTTTTTATTTTACCTCTGCAAACAGAACGTGGTCATTGTGAATTAGCAGTTCCAGTTCTAATTCAACTTCACCTGCTGGATTAATTGATTATATTTTTTATTAAAATGCGTAACAGTGAAGAAAGATGTTCCAATCCTCTCCTATTCAAACCAGGAAGGCAGATGACCAACGTGAGAGGTTTTACCCAAAATTAAAACAGCATTCTACCAACAGAAAGACTTAGCCTCCCATGAAGCCGGGTGTCCCACGCACACAAACCCCACCAAGGACTGCCTGCACTTCAGACAGACAAGATCAAGAAAAAGGAGGGAGGCGGCATTGCCAATACCACTGCACTGAGAACAGGTCAAGGCAAAATGAAGCAACTTGCTCAGCCTCACACAGGTGGTCTATAGCAGTCCTGAGAGCAAATTCAGACTTTGCACATCCTAAACTAGTTCCACACCTTCCTTGCTATATTTGGAATGTTTTTGCAAGAATGGGGGGGGAAACCCCTGCCCATCAGTAAGGAAGCTAAAAACAATCCATGTATTTCAACGGTTCACTGACCACACGCACCACTTTCTGGCCACTACCAACAGAAGTCAGACATGAACCAGTGAATTAGAGGTGAGAAGGTTTATATCCTATTACCGATCCCCTGAGATGTCTAATCACCTTGTAGAGTCTCTTTAACAGTATGATCATAAGGTCTTTAATTAAATAAATGCTCAAATAACAATAGAGATGATTACTTTTCACTACGAGACAAGGACTCAGCTTCCCTCTATTTTTAGCTGTGGAAGAACTAGCTCTATATAAGATATTCCAACTGCAACTGGTTAATTTGTCAAGGACTAATTCTAATATAATCATCAGACAGATGCTAGCTGTTAAAGAAGGGGATGGAGAAGGACAGGGAACAGGATAGGAGGGGACTGGTGTTCAGGATGCAGCACACTACTCCTAAGAGTATACTATGAATATGAGAAGGCAAACACACACAGACTGTCAGAAAGGAACCGCCTGAAGACAAAACAGTTCTCCAGCACCGCATGGAGCCAGCTGCATTATTCAAACTCTCTTATCACCAAAGCAAGAGCAACATAGGAAACACTGAAGGGAGGAAAAACCCACAAGCTTTCCTAATAACTTGATAATTAAGGTTTCCCTCTTTCAGGAGGGGAAGTTACAGGAGATGTTCAGGAAGCATGTTGGCATTATGGACATGTAAGAACGTCTCTGAGCCCGGCTCATCCCCTGAGGAATCTCGGTACAAGTGCTTTCACTAACAAAATCAAACCAAGGGATAAAAAGAAGAAAAAAGAAAAGAAAGAAAAAAAGAAACTGGGTGGAGGCAAGATCTATACATCCCCTCATACACCCCCTCACCCTTCACATTCTAAATTGTATCAAGCTTTCAAACAAGCACCTGGCCTGAGTTACCTGAAAGTAGGAAAACAGGTTCCTTCTTTAAGCCTTTCTGCTGATGGCAACACCTGGCCCAAAGATGCGCTTGATGCAAAGAGAGATGAGCCAACAAGACAAATCCTTTCCATATTTCAGGATATTCGTTTTTAGTATTTCCCTGCTCCTGGAGGAAGAAGTCTTAGCAACGCAGGACCCTTTATGAAGGCAAGCCCACCGTACCGATCGAGGCTGCAGACCATCTTGGGAGTGCTGCTGAGCAGAAGCAAAACCCACTGCAGCAAAGCAACTACTTTGTGAATATTGCCCCTGGGCTGTGATTTCCTGAGGGATAAAGCACTGGGTACTCGCTTCTTATTGACCTCCAGTGCAATTAGAGTCACAAACAGCCTCAGACTATGCAATTACCATTCTAAAGAGAAGAAGGCAGCAGAAATTACCCATACTAATCTTTCAGCGGCATTCAGGAGATATAGCCCTTTAAACGTGAATCCGCTCACTACCAGACATAGCGAACTCAAGATACATACCAACTCAGAAAAAAAGATACGAGCAGTATCTCCTGTTTCCGAGGAGCTTGTTAATCCTAGAGAAAGGTCTTCCAGATTGCAAGTAGTAAATCGTAAGCACAACAGCCACGACAACGCAGTGGCCAGCGCAGAACTACTCGTGTTTACCCTCCCGACTTAAGATCCACGCTGCGCTGGCTGCACTGCCGTGGTGGCCTGGCTCAGGCACTTCCACACAAAGTACACTTACTGTAATTTAGACACATCCTTTGGGATGAAATTGTTGCCCCTGAGGAATAATGATAAATAAATGAAAAAACCTCAAGAGTGTAAAAGTTTAAATAGGTTGCCTAACATGGTCTTAGTCTTACGGTAACCAGGACCTGGGAGGTCCTGCAAGAGGACCTGACTTCAGCAAGAGAGCTTGAAGCAATTACATTGTTGAGACAAGGCACAGACTGTCCAGACCTATGTCTGGTTAAGAGTGGAGCACTCACCCTTTATCAAAGCTTTCATTTTTGAGTTACAGATCTCTGTGTTCAAGAGCACTCAAACATAACTGGGTGGCTGCAGACCAAATTAACAAAACCACCAGAAAAGAGCATTAGAAAAACATTTGTTGCGCTAGAAATGAAAATCTGCAGTAGAAGATGGCACATGCAGCAAGATTATTAAGACCGCACTGTCTTGCTGGTTTTTCCCGAACGCCAGAAGGATGAGAAAGGCAGTATAACCCCTAGCACAATGGAATACTGGACTCAGCTGGAGCTCCGTAGTGAGTTAGCAGCCCTGCCTCTTTCCAGGCACCTCACAAAATGCCTTCAGTTTGATGAGGGTTTGACAGCGACTGCAGAAAGGAAGAATTCTGTGGGGAGGTACACTTGTTGACAGAACTTTGGCTACACGTGTGGGCACACAGAATTGCTGCTCCCTGCTTTGCCATGCAAGCTAGGAGATCCTAATTTCTTCCAACAACGAGTGACACTACATCATTAAGTATCCTATCAGCTTTGGGATAAATTGTGTCCTTTTCTTTTACAAGCTACGGCAGGAATAAAATGCTCCAATATTACAGCACTTTGAATGGAGAAGATAACGCCTATTGGGCTGCCACATCACAGACTTCTCACTGTGTTTCTGCGAGCAAAGTAGTGTTAAACCCAGCTCCCTGGCCAGAAGCCAGCCCTGATAATTATATTTCACCCATCACGCTTCCCCTGCAGCTTAGACTGGCAGTCGCATTTTAACCCATTTCTTTACTTACACTGTGTTGGTACTGCGCGCTGTTCCAGAGCACGCCTGTGGGCTGTAAAACAGCTGTTGGGTTCCACCCCAAAAGGGCTGCATTTCAATGTGAGCTGTGGATGTCTTCCATGTGGTGCATGTGAAGGAAGTTAATAAAGAAGTGTGGAACTAATTGTAACTGTTATTTTAGTTCATTCTATCATACTGAATGCTGTTTGTTTTTACAGCTGAGGTCCTACCATCACACTCACTCCTAAATCTTTCCCAGGAGGTGGAGAAAGCATATCAACCCTGGCATGTTAGAAAAGAATCTTATGTTCTTCTGATATCCCCAGTGATTCCCACACAGCCACTTCCAATTCGTGACAGTACAAACAACAGCGCACTGTGCAAGTCAGCGACTCTACGCTGCAGCAACAAAACATGCGACCTGTTCACTCTGACAAAAAGTGCACGTTTCCTTCTGCGCCAGCGGTGGTTACCCAGCATTGCCAGGCAGATGCTAAGAAACAGTTACCTTGGAACTCATTGGCAGAACTCATTCAGTTCACTGTCTGTGCTAACGCCGCTCATTTCAGCAACCAGATTTCCAGTCTGAAGCCCTAGGACAGCCACAAAAGCGAACTTCGCACCAGTCCATTCTGCATGTTGGAAGCAAATTCAAGAGCAATTGGCGGGAAGATGGCCAGGCTCTCAAACGCAAGCAAAAGTTAAGCTCCCCAGTCAGAGCCAAACAGTGACACCAGGCCAATGAACATTTACAGTGTCAGGAGAGCCTTGTTTTCTTCCCGTTATTGCTACTGACCTTCAGTGAGTCCTCGCACCAACTGCTTCACCTCTCTGTAGCTTGATTTCCCTTTTTCTCCTCTACACCACATTTCTTAGACTTTTCACTTAATTATGGCAAGGACTGCCCTTTATAGCGCTCTGCACTCAGCAGACTTCTTAAACTCACACCGGCATTAAGCCAGCTCCAGGAATCAGTCTGTTCAACATTCATGGCTGAAGACACCAGACAACAAGAACCAGACTTGGAAGGGGAAAGAGTGAACACTGGTATACTCTGCTCTCATATTCTCATCTGGCTAAATATTTATTAGCCTACCAGCATGCAAACTACAATATTTAAATTCTCACTGTTGCTCAGCGCAGCGGCAGCTCTTGGTATCTCTTTCAGCTCAGGGAGAGGTGAGAGACTGATGACAATAACTGAAGAAATACCCCAAAAGAGCCATTTGTATTTTTGACAGCAACTTCAGAAGAGCCACACTATCTACAAGTTGAAAGTAATTATTTCCTATAAAGTCACAGACATCTCAAATCCCAAGTCAAAGCTTCAGAGACACGGCCCATTATCCACACGAAGGCTGCTCCTGAAGGACCAGCTGCAGAAAAGGACTGACTGATGAGGCCCTTTATTCCACCAGGAATTCTGTCAAAGGCAACAGTACTCAACACTGCTAGAAGGCCTGCAAAAGCCTATCAGGAACGTGATGTTTATTTTAGTAATGAGAAATTGTGTATGCCGGGTAGAGATTAGGCTTCCCTCTTTTTTCCTTCTAAAAACTACAGTACATTTGTTTGGGGTTTGGTCTAATCATGGACCATATATAGTCAGAGAATACAGGATCACACTTATATAGCCTGGAAATCAGAAGCTGCAACAGGCTAAAAGGAACAATTTTAAGAACACTGGCTGCCAGGTAAAGGGTGCACTTCTTCACTGGGTTTCAAAACAAAATTGTCAGTTCTATCCATGATTTTATTATCTGCCACCTTCTAACATTTTAGAGAAGATATTGTATCTTAATGAAATATAATATCTCGGATTACCTCCAGATTCTGTTAAGCATCTCAGGCGTTTGTTTAAGGCACGGCATAGCAGGCTAGCTGTGAAACACGCTCACCGACTGCCGCTTCGCAGCAAGTTCTCTGTAAGTACAGGACTGCCTGCCTCTTGGAGCACATGTGGAATAAGAACAGGAAGAAAAGAAAAAAAAAAAAAAAAAAAAAAAAGGATCTGCAATCCTATAATCCTATTTCCATGCCTCACCCTTCCAGATTTTTTCAGCAGGTTGGTGACTTTTTCTGAGAGCTTGCGCATTCCTCACCCCAGCTAAAAACCAGTACCTGTGTACATCACAGCGGTGCAGAGACCTGGGTTGAGTGTACCCATGCTTCTGCAAACGATAACGAGTACTTCTGCCACATGACTAAGGAAGAAGATTCCCTGACAGGCCTCTCCTCCACCTGGTGCTGGTCACAGTTAGAACAGCATCTTTTAATTCAAACTTGGATTAAATCTGATTTGAGAACCCTTGTGCATATCAGACCAGAACCACCCAGCATTACTTTAGCAAATAAAAGGCTGTAAGATCATAGAGCTTTGAAGATTCCTCATTCAGCACATTATTTCATTTTTTTTCAAGTTCCCCATCCTTCATGGTAACCTGGTTGCTTCTTCCTCATTTCTTGCTCACAGAGACCCTAGCACTCCTGCCCCAGCTGCCCCTTAGACAAATTTCATTTTCCTATACTAGGACTCAGATCCTTCCCTAATAACTCATTCAGGTACCTTAAAGCTTAGGAATGTTTTCAGTCATCCCAGCTCCCTTCTTTATAAGCTCTAAACATTATGGAATAAGATACAATATTGTATTAACACCCTCTTCACCTTGGGTCAGACTTCATGCACAGCTTGTTTTCTCCTGTGTGATAACTCGGTCTATCAGCAGATGAATGAGGGTATATATAATCTGTGAAGAGAAACAGGGGCTGAAATAGGTTCATTTTATACATAAGAAACCAACAGGAACCTACTTCTGTGGATTTTCATTCACTGCCTCACTTCTGTGCTGAAAGGCAACAGCACGCTTTGCTGAAGATCATTTAACAACCCTGAAGCTCCCAGGCCGCCTTGTACGAGAGAAGACTAAATGGTTCTACCCAACAATTTCAATTGCGATTGCAAATACAGCTTACATACAAACAGGACAAGTGTTATCTGCGGGCACCCAGATAACAGAGAAGGAAAAAAAGAGTCACACAAGGCTATGACATCACTGCCAGCCAATGGGAAATGGGGCACATTCCCAGCAGCCACTCAGGGAATCGTTCCCAGATGTTGCAAAGCCTTCCTAAAAAACACAGATAACAGCCAACCCACTTTGTGCAAACTGCTGGCAGAGGCCACTCGGCTGACTCAGAGCTGGCAGTAACCAC
This sequence comes from Phalacrocorax aristotelis, assembly GCF_949628215.1. Taxonomy (NCBI): domain Eukaryota; kingdom Metazoa; phylum Chordata; class Aves; order Suliformes; family Phalacrocoracidae; genus Phalacrocorax; species Phalacrocorax aristotelis. The sequence goes on from NC_134294.1 coordinate 6,623,305, forward strand.
GAGCCAATTCTTTCCACGTTCCCAGCTTCCACCGGGAGGCTGTCCCTTGACCGTGCAAAGAGAACAGAAAAACATTTTATGCTTTTGCAAAAAGCCTGAAGGTAACATATTCTCCTCCATGCAAGCTATTTTTCCAAATTGCCCAGTAAGGACCTGAACCTGAAACAAATACAAATGCATGAATAATTTCTCTCAGGCAAGCACTCCCAGAGAATTCCAGACAAATTATCCCAAGAAAAACTGCACCCTATGTTTTATACGTGTGCGTGTGTGTGTTAGCGTAACAGGCACATGTATCAGCTAATTTTTGCAGAAGATGCGCTTGTGAATATGCATTTACAGTAATAACTACTAGATGAAGAACTCTGCCACACAGTTAATCCTAGTCTCTATATTGTTGAAACACCTCAAGGTCAACCACTGAAAGGGAATCTTGTAAGGAGTAGCCCTCTGTCCCAAAATATTTAGCCCTTAAAAAAAAAAAAAAACAACTAACAATCCCCAAACCCCCACCCCAAAATCAAAAAGACAAGATCTAAGATGCTGAGGAGAAAAACAAAGCAGGACACAGAAGGGATGGGGAGGAAGTTTAAATAGTTAATTAGGAGCAGTGATTCTAATCCAATACTAATCTCGTGTAGAGTTCCCAGGGCTGCACAAGTAAGCAACGACTGAAGACTTGTAGATCCTCCCTTGAACATTCTCCCCTATGGAAATCAGGCCTGCATGTGACACCAAGATCAAAGTTCCTACCTATGACAAATAGAAGGATTCAAATGTTATTAAAAAAGATGAAAATCTCAAATTTCTAAATGTCAGTCATCTTGTAAACTTCAAAGTAGCCACTGCATCAGTCAAGAGAGGAGGTGCGGGGGAAGAGACAGCTCAGCTCTACTGCGGGCACTTAATGTTCCAATTTTAAATATGTCATCTCGATGTGAAATACACACCTATACCTTGCGGTGATTTACAGTGAAGACAATTACCACAGATGGTTTTGTGAAAGAATCCCAAGCTGTCCGCAACCAGCTGATGCACATTTTGTAACACGGGAGACAAAGAGAGCTCGGGCCCATCGTGTTAAAATCCAGAAAAGGAAACGGCCCTGCCCAAAACACAGTTTTTCCAAAAGGTAAAGACCAACTTTACTAGCCTTGGAATATATGTATGCAATTATCTGTTAAGTTCCAGTGAATAGGATATTAAAGGGTTCAAAACTGTGAACAATTAACTTACAGTAAGATTTACATAAAACTCCTCCAGTAATTAGCAGCAAATAGAGGCAGATAAGCCCTGCAATTTTATGGGTGTTAGTGTGGAAACAGTAATTTGCAATTCGTAATGCAGGTCAGACACAGATGTTTCAGCTGATTGTTCAGCACAGTGAACAGCCCTTGTCAACATCATCTGCAAAAGGTGCTCTGTGTGATCTCTGACAAGAGAGCTATAAACTGAACCCAACTAGTAGGTTATGCATATGAATCTGGAAACACACTGACGGGTGGGAAGGGTCTTTTGAAGCAATATATCCATCCATACTACCTGCAACAAGCTACGCTGTCTCAGCCTCGGCTGAAATAGATGGGTTTATAATGCACTGTCATTCACTGCCGAGCAGCAGAGCCTGTGAAGAGCCTATGTTGGTACAGCATTCACATGTTGGTACAGCATTCACAAAAGGCTCTACAGTACTAATTCTCTGGAACAACTAATTTAAGCCACGCATCTAGATTTTGCTTCTAGATCTTTGCAAGGGTACCATTCTCACCATTAGAGACTGACTCAGTCCGAACTGATTCTTGTGTGTTAAGTTCCTGGGTTGGCATTAAGAAGAAAAACTATTTCACTATTTATTATCAAACTAATGTTATTTCACCTAAGGAAGAAAGGCAAATTGAACCCATCCTAAAGAAAAGACATAAGAAAAGAAGTAGGGATTGTGTTTTGACTTGGGAAAACCTAATTTGTCTTTATATTGTCTATTAAAGGTAGATGAGAAACTGCCTTAGTCTCATCATTAAAGAGGACGATCCAAGTATCAGAAAAGCTACAGCTTTTCTTAAAGCAAATAGTTGTGCCATACAAAGAAATTGCAAGACTGAGGTCTCTAGATCAGCAACCATGTCTCCCACCATGCACACGTACAGTGCACGGCACCAGGAGAAAGAAAGGAGTGGAGACACTGATCTTGGCTGCAGCCTCCAAGCAAAACTGCAATGTAAAAGATAGGAACTGGTGGGAAGGTTTGAAACAAGGTACAAATCCTTGGAACAAGGATTCTGCATTCTTCTACATCTGGAAAGCAGCCAGCAACCTATACTGGAACAGAAATCACAATAAATTGAATTCTCTCTTAAAATGCATTTCAAAAATTGTAACATTTCTCTGAAATTATAATAGTAACAGTCACAGAATCAAAACAAACATTTAACTCGTGAGCACGGGTGCGTGTACACATATATTCTTTTCCTGATCTTACTGTTCTTTATATTCTCCTGTTTTTCATCTGGAAAACAGAAAAGGCATACATTTTCATATTTCATATTATTTAAGAAGCTGGGAAAAGAATTCAGCTCTCAATTTGACATCAAATGCTCTTGGGTTTTTGGATGGGGGAGGGAAGGAGGAAGAGGTTAAAGAATTGGGATGTAAAGGGGAACGAAATAATCCACATCCTTATTCATGTGGAATAGTTTGGGGTTGGGGGTTTGGTTTTGCTTAAACTCCAAGAATGCTGGCCCTTGTTGGAACAACCTGAGTCATACTTCGCTGCACAGAAGAGCCCGAATAGTGCAGACAAATTCAGAATGAATCATCGGTGTACTGAATCACCAATGCAGAAGATACATGCTTTAACTAGACCACATAGATAAAAACAAACACCACCATGCTCCTGAACGCACTGGGAAGAAGGGAACCAGTTCAGGGATGCAGAAAGCAATCTAAGTATCAGCCTGTTGTTTGAATTAATATTTATCAGTCCAGCAGCATGGGAGAAAGGGGAAGAAACAGGGAGGGAATGACACTGTGGAGCAAACACAGTACAAGTGTTACATACTGAGAAGGACGAAAGGGGTTCTCACGACTAATGTGCTCTCCTGATAAGAGCTACTATTCATTTCTACCCCTTTGCTTTCAAAACAGATGCTGCTCTCACACTACGGCAACATAAATGACATCTTTATAGCCTTTCTTTATCTGAAGCTTTCGGGATGCTCTCCTCAGCTTGTTAATTACACATGATTTCCCTTTTTGTATAATCTATTCCCATACTGTGAGAACACCACGCTATAGCCCCCAGTAATCCTTGGACTGAAGACAAAGACAGCACCACCAACATTCATAGCTCAAGCGCATCCTGAAAGTAGCATATTCAGCAGCACTGAGCCCTTCAGCCATCTCCAGCCCCCCAAAGGAAAAAGGACCTCCTACCACACCAGTGGCCATTAGCACATACGTTCAGCCGTGACCTGGAGAAGCTAACACCATCATACGTTCAGTTCCCATGCAAGAATGGACATAAGCCAACAACCTCATTAAGACAGAACCTTGCCCTGTCTCCCAGTGCACTCAAGGTGGACCATCAGGTCTCAAAGACCACAGTTGCCTGTTTGGTTAAACATTAATTTTATCCTCTAATGCCAGTGATTTTATTCTAGAGAATGAATACTTCTTTTGAGAACCAATTTACTCCTCCATGCAGCACAACACGTGGGGATCTTCCCTTCTTTGAGAAGGCAAGTAGGCAGATCTGTTGTGGTCACTTGTTTCCCTTGAGCACCTGCCCAGCAGCGCAGGCTTGTATCAGCGTAACTTTGTTTTGAAACACTCATAGATCTTCAAACCAAGGCACCTAGTTGCCTAACACCCACTGCTGGGTGGAAATACATGGCTACGTTCTAGGAATGGCTCTGAAAGTCACACTGGTGACTAGTCAGCTATTGCTGCTGAGTCAAAAGGTTGGAGCACAAAGGCCAAAAACAAGGTGTGGAGGTCCTACAAAAGCAAGTAGCTTTTCCTTCTGAATGCATTTCCCAGTGACAAAACAGCTAACTTTTCAGAAAGTACAGACTGAAGGGAGAACATTCTCCCCATTTTTAAGACCTCAATTTAATACAAAATCTAATAAGTGCTTAATATTCTGTACACATTTGGGTGTGTAGGAGGACTAAGGGCAAGGTCATGCATTAGAAAGCTATGTGCCTTGCTTGCCTAATACTAAAAAACTGTTGGGACTACACAGTTGCCACAGTCTGAGTGCCTTAAAATTGAAAGCAATCAACAGAGCAGAAAGACACAATGATATTGTACGATACAGCTGTGCTCAATCCATCTGCCAGCCCTCGCCCTCACATGAGCAACATTTTCAGCTGCTTAGAACCCAGCAAGGCTGTATTTGATGAACCACAAGGCATTATTACTCAAGAACAATCTCCCAATCAAACTGATGTTTAAAAGGTACATTGCACTTCCCTTACGCAACAGCAGAATGTGCACATACACTCTACTGTGGGCAACAGCATTCAATCAATACTGTGTTTGATTTTATAGTGAAAGCACATGGAATCCTGTCTACAAGAAGCCAGGCTTAGAAACTTTAAGCTACCCAGCACAATTATATGCAAGGCCCAGACAGATTTCCTTATCCTGTATAACTTCAGTGACTGGGATACTGAAATATTTTAGGGGTATTGGTTATAAATGTGTGAGCAAAATCTTCAACTCCTAAAATCAGCACAGGACTGGAGAAATACATGGAGACATGGCAGTTCATTCCAGCTGAGAATCCCAAGTAGCCCAGTTGCCCCAACTGTGCAGCTGGAAAAAAACTCTTGTACACCTACTTTACTACTACTACTTTCTTGCTTACCTTCAGCCTACCAGAAATAGGAAGACTGCAAACACATAGCCAAACATACATCAATGCTGAAAGGCTGTCCAACGTCTCTAGTTACTTCAGCAGAGTTCTCATACCATGACACTACAATTTCTAACCCGCCTTGCATCACTTGTTGAAGCCAAGCCCTTAACAAAAAATCATTTCACACTTGAGTCAGACTTGAGTTTTGAGGAAAACAGATCATTCTTCTTCTCCTCTCGTGTTCATGATACCCAAGACTGTAAGGTCAGCTTGAAAGAGGGTATTAAAATCACAGACTATGTCCCAGATGCCTTTTTTGGTGCTAAAATCTAAAACACTAGTGCCCGCTTTTCTGCCTGAAGGTGCACAACGACTTTAATCAACCTTGACAGTAGTAAAGCTCCTATTCCCAGGTGGAGAAATAAGTTCATGTAATGGCCAAAACACCAAACGTATCCGTGTGTTTATCTGTGCCCCAAATGTAATCTGGAGGTGGGAATTACTGTATTTCACACAGCAACCCTGGGGAGCAACACTTTCACTGCATCTCCATTAAGTAGATCATAACATGGCTAAAGAACCAGGCATGTGGAAAGCGACCAGCTATTACAGTAACAGCACAGATTGTATGCTGCCATTCAGCACTCAGCTCCGCATGGCGTGCAGGTCAACTGTACATTAAATGGGAAGCAGCCCAAAGGGCTGTGTAACACTTAGGAGATAGTAATTAATAACTACAGTTAGGTGACAAACAAATAACACAGCATATTGAAGAAATTAACACATTAAAAACAGACAACAGAAAGAATAATGAAGATGTGATCTGCTGAGCAGCACAGTAGCTGGGATGAACAGCTGGATCAGCGGCTTCCTCTATCACAGTTGGGCAATTACTTACAGCCCAAATTCCTCTTCCCTGCTTATCCTTCCAAGACTACTAATTTTTGTGTCTTTTTACTAAATGCATGCACAATGTTTAGCTTAGGGACTTAAACCTTCCAGGCATTACCACAATACTGATACACTGAAATTAAAATAACAGAACCAAAATCCTCTGGAATATCACATTGAGCTGTTTTTTAATAAGTTGTTTTGTGTATTTAGTGACAGTATTAAAACTCAGTGCCTTGGCAGAACTCTATTAACTGTGTAACACAGCCAAACGTGTGCTCCCACTCTCCTACCGACAGCAAGCTGGCTGGTACATTTAACTTCATGTTGTGGAAAAATTTTTCAAATTTTTTTTTAAACAAGGGTTAGAGCTTGGTTGGTTTCAACAAAAGGTAAGCAAGTAAACGTTTTTAGAAGTCCAGCCTTATTTTGTGAGGTTTTCCAGCATTATTTCAGAGCCCTCCATCAGATTCAGTAATACTTAGAGGAGGTGAGGAAGCAAGACAACAGTGGGAAAGATGCCGCAACATGTTACTAACATTAAAGGTTTCGTGTCTAAACCACCTTTTCAGCCCTGCACAACTTTGTAGACTTCACTCTAATTTTTAAAATAGATTACTTAATAACAGGATGTTACAGATGTAATGAAAAACTACTCCATTGCTTCCATGTAATTTGAGATTCAAGACATTTCTAAAAATCAGGATCCATGCACCAACTACCCTGCTACTGTGCCCACTGCATCAAACAACATATGCATAGAGACACATGAGCCAACATACCCAGGACACCACTCTTCCATTGAAGCAAGGTAGCTTTGCATTGTCATCTGAGATCTCCTCCTTTACCACCCTGGAAAAAAAAAGTAGGAAGAAAATCAAGAGTTTGAAATTACATTAGATCAGAAGGCACAGTGCTTTTCTTAAATGGTCCAGGAAAAATACAAATGCTGGTGTCTTCTATGTTTAAAGAATATGTGACTATAGAACAAAGGAAGCAAGTAAACATAAAGGGTAGAACAGTACCTTTCCAGACAATCATCGCAAATTGGTAGGCCCAAAAGTAATTACAAGCATTTTTCCCACTTTGGAGTCTTCCATCTCACCACAACTTTTAAAGATCTAATTGTGATTTAAAAAATCCTACCGTGCTGTGCAGCCTCTGCGTCAGAGATCACAGATCACAAGTTAAGGCCATTCTACTGGCAAAGAAAGGGCTATTACTTCAATTTCCTAGGCTGGAATTGGAGCCAAACACAGCACCTTCCCCCCCAGGCACATCAAGCCTCGTATTGAACCCTCATCTCCTGTACATCAGACAAGAACCTCAACCTTCTTCATCAGTTCAAACACACTTCCCACTCTTGCTAGCCACCCGCACCCGCCCCTCACTCCCTATACGTCTCTCCTTTCCCTCCAAGATGGTTTCAAAATGGTTAGCAAGCCTGAGGCCTGGCGCCCGGCCGGGGAAGAGCTGACATGGTCAAACACAGAGGTGCAGCCGTGGCTTTGAGCTCCCTCCCCTAGTGCATCCCTGTTTAAGCAGGTGCAATGCCCATAGAGCATTCAGCTAGGAGCCATTCTGAAGGCTTCTTGATAAAAAAGCTTAATCCAGAACTCAAACCCTTATAACTAAGGAGAATAAAATCAGCAGTTTGTTTTACTAGCATAAGGGTTTTCGTAAGGTTTTCAATTCTGAAGACACCTACTGTGACTCAGTATCTCAGAATCAGCATTTGTTTCGATAGGGTAAGACTGGTCATAGTCAAATATAAATTACAAGTACTGAGAAAACAGAAATGCTCCCCTTTCATTAGACTTAATTCCAAGCTTCTAATTCAGCAGCAGCTGAAGTTACTTCAGATGTTTCTGTCGTTCTAAGTAGCACAGTAACCAAGATGGCCCCCGTTTAACAACTTCATTAAATTTGCCAGTCATAAGCACTTATATATATTTATAGCTACAAAAAAGATATTCGTAATTCTTCAAAAAATTCAGTGCTCACTCGTCCTCTCAGAAAGTAAAGTAATCACATTTTAAGTCAATAAGATCTCTATCAGTCTGCTGGAGGCAAAGAGGGCCTCCATTTGTCCTGTAATCCTGGACTAAGTAGCCTGCGCAGCTGAAGGCACCCTAGAAGGCCTCTCTAAATCCCATCCAGGACCTGGAATCAATGGCACTGTTGACTACACCAGGATCGCTTCCTTTGGAATCATCCAGATAAAAAGAGCAGGTTCAAAACACACCAGTGGTTCAGTGCTACTGAGAGTAATTAGTTACTGCCTCGAAGCACTCTTTGCAACAATCCCCCAGTGAGCCAGCTTCTCACTCTACAAACCAATTACAAATGTCATCTTTCAGCAGGGCACTTTTAACCATATTTTTAGGACTGCTGCTTTAAACTGGAGAGTTCCAATTTAAAGCAGCAAAGATTGAGATTAAGAAAACCGTGCATTTGCATCAGCTTCCTTAACAAACCTCCCTCATTTACAAGGCCATGATCTCTCAGAAAGTGTTTTTTGTCTTTAAAGAACAAACAGACATTGCTGGTGGCTTCTGAAGAGACCATCAAATGAGAAATTTTGAAAGAATCACCATTTCAGAAAACAGCCTGGTTGGTGCTTCAGTTTTCAACCTGTGCTTTATTACTTACTTTAAAATCAGAATCATTGAACTCTGCTAATTCTGAAATCCTGACTACAGGATTTGGTAAAACAGCTGGGCTTCATCGTTACAGTTCAGTAGTTTCAGTGTAAGATGACACGGTTCTGAATCGGTGCTACGATGGATTCTCTCTTGGTGATGATCCACAAGACAGGACAGAAATGGTCCATGTTACCTATTACAACACTTTGGTCAGGTTATCTCTAGTAAGGGGACACAGATAAAACGCAGGGCAGTTAGCTCCCCCTTTGGTTTCTCTGATTAAGGGTAAGAACAACGTCACTCTTCAAAACAGGAGCCCACAGAGTCACCATTACACAGGACTCCCTTCTCATACCCTCACTCCCACAACAGGACACGAACCACTTCTGCCTAGAAATGAGACGCAAAGGACAAGCTTCCTTTCAAGCCTTTTCTTCTTGAATCTGCAAACTGGAGCAAGCTCTAAACCCAGCGTCTGGCAGAAGCAAGGCAGCCCCAGGCAGGGCAGCGTAGAGAATTCCACACAATACCACATACCCTGTACAGCAATTATGGAAACCTGGAACCATGCACAAACATCCCTTCAGATGCTACTGCTGCCGTCATTGTAGCAAGATTCTTGTGGATTCTTCTAATCCTACAAGCAAGGGCTCAAGCAGGGCTGAAATGCAAGCATGCAAATGCAGGACTTGTCAAATTCCTGTTTCAGGCAGCCTCGTGTACAGAAATACTCCCACACCACACAGCAAGCTCACAGGACACTGCAGTCCATTTTAGTCTCTTACTTCACCAGAGAAGTAGTCCAGGGCAGAGTTCACCTGAACTCACCTAACCCATTTTTCAGAGTTGCAGGAGCAGCATCAATGTTCACAAGTCCATGGCTTCCTCTAAATGCAGAGCTCCCCTCTTCCATTTCTGCCTAGATCCAAGCTAAGGCTGTACGACAGCGGAGACCAACAGAGTACTCCTGCGAAGTCCGGGGAGTCACTTGTCCAAGAAAGGGTTTGTTTCATGATTCTGAGGAGCTAGAGGTATTCACAAAGGTCGCTGCCTAGGTCAGGGAGAATTAACCTGGGCTTGGGTTTGGGGGTTTTTTTAATATACAGCACGAAGGAACCGAGCTAACTAATGGGAAGTCACTGAACTGCAAAAACACCAAGTTTGCTCCTAAATATAAGGCTTTACTACTACATGTTGATGTGAATACTCAAGTCATTAGTTTTGTTACCTAAGGGCTCCAACCAAAATTGGGAACCTTTTGAACAAGGCACTGTACAAACACAGAGGAAACCTCTTCAGAATGGGCACTGCCTAAATCTGGGTAGAGACGAGATACAGTGGTATCTTTATACCAGGTCAAACGGCAGATTTGTAGCAGAAATAGATTTCTGGCCTCAAGTCCCTACACAGTGGAACAGGGACAATTTGGATTTGACAATCTCTAAGCTTTAAAAAAGCCAACCCAAAGCCTGGTCAAACTCAATAAGAATTTGTGGTTCCACGCCACATTTTTCTTTATTTATGTTTTTGTCTTTCTTGTTGCTGTGTTAAAAAAACCACAATAGCCACAAAGCAACTGACTGTGCATGACACAGTGTCATATTATGAGGGGGAAAAAACTGGTTAGGAAGGAGAAGAGCAGAGAGGAGAGCAAATGGACAAACAGTTTCTTTCCATCTAACTTTTCGAAAATTATGAATAAATAACACCACCACTAATACCTCCATTTTTTAAAGAAGGAAAGAACATTCTCTTCTTTCTCCATATTTATTTGCATTGTTAATGGCTAGCAGTACAGTATTAGGCAGACTTCACTCCTGTCCTATTACTGGAAAGAAAAACATTTTGAAATATTTAAGTCCTTATGCATCTGTCCTCCCTTCACCCTTTGGCAACAGGGAACAGATCATATGATTTAATTATTTTTTTAGTCATTTATACATAGACTCTAAAGAGATAATTAAGAGTAAACTCCATTGAAATTAACAGATACTCAGTGCTTTAAAAAAAACCTTTGACAACTCAATGAAGCTCTCAGACCTGTAATTCTGGCACTGCAAAATCTGTGTGCAGGCAGAGGATTTCAATATTTGCATGGTTCTCCAGCCCCAATGGACTGACTCTAGTTCAGACATTACTTCTGTGTTTCACAGAGTCCTGGAGAGAACACTCCCTCAGCAAAGATCCAATTGCAGGATCAGCAAATAAACATGCTGCAATAATTTTATCTTGGCAGCTGCATGTTTTAAATGACGGTATCTCCACCTCCCGCCCCCCCATGGAAATGCCACTTACTGCATCCCAGAAATCATCCACAGAAGTTCTGCACCACGTTCTAAGATTTAGGCGAAAGTCAAACACTAAAAAAACCTACTGATTGTGAGGTTCTCTCCACAGAAAAGGCTTGGGGGGTCTTTCTAAATTGGCACGTACAGTGGCAGTCAGGATATCCCTGCAATACTGCACAGACTGGTTCGGTTGTCCTCGTGATGGAAACGAGCACACTGAAGTCACCACTTACAAAACAACGCACTCTATCACAGCATTAGCCTTCTGCTGCAGCTAAAGGGAACAACTTCCAGATCTGTTGCAACTTGAACTACTAAATATAGCCTTGAGCTATGAGGCAAGAGAATGACAGACTGTAATTCCCAGCTTGCTTTGGGTAGCAATCAACAGTGCCAAGAACATCAAAGACAGCAGCAGCCACTAATTTCAAATATCACTGTTTTACAAATCACTATTTGTAGTAAAGAGGCAGTTCCTTTCAATTCTCAGGAAGGGGAAGCAATGGAGAGAAAGCAAGAAAGAAATATGAATGGTTGCAGCCATATGCTTCAGTCTGAGGACAACTCTGTATTCAAGAAGGCGTCTCTACAAGAACTTAGAAGCAAGGGCAGACGGATACCCATGCCGTTGTCCGCTTTTGGCACACCCAGGGTCCATTAGGAACTAATATACACTGCAGCTTAAGACCAGGGGGGATAAGGCCGTAAGTAATGGGTTCACAACCGAGAACCAACCCATGCTAGCATGGCTAGGAAGAGGAGGTTATGCATTTGGTCTGCCAGAGACATCCTACTGAGGTGAAGAAAAGTCTGTTGGTATTGGATGTGGTCCACTGTGGAGGTGGACCTCCACACCAGTGCCCTCAAACACAATCGCTGGCAGACTTACTGTTTCATAGTAAGAACAAAGACCATCTCATATGAAGAAACACATCCCCTGCTCTCACAGAGTTAAAGCTTCCCTCCAGAAGAGGGGATATTTGTTTCCTAGGCCACATCCTGCCTCCTGGCAACACTGTGCCTCTGTAGTAGCTGGCAAGGTTGGAATGCATGCAGTCTCTACTACGGCACACACAATCTTCCGCTTAACCCAGGTTATGAGCCACTCCGGGTCAGAGAAAAGAGAGCAAATAAACACCTATCCACAAAGCCGCTCACAAAGCTACCACTCAGCAAACACCAAATGGCAACAGAACAAACCAGTCCTCTCCAGGTGACTTGGGTCACAACACCTCCCAGCAGCACGTCTGCCCCATACTGCCCTGCTGTGCTCCAGCTCTACACGATTCTGCTTTGCTCAGGGGAGGGAGGGGAGGCTCTGCCAGCACACCAACAATTTAGCTAGAGATTTTCTTCATTTCCTTCAATGTTGTAACATCGTCCTCTTCACCGCACTCCAGAGAAACCTTGCTGCGCAAGATATTAGATCCTTTAGCTCGCCCTTCAAATGCACTACCAAGTAAAAGGAAGGTAAAAGAAGAGCAGAGGGGAACAACTCACCCAAGGTCACACCGTACATCAGTGACGGATCACGAAAAAGGCCCCACACCCTTGAACACCCCCAAGCACCTGCTCTACATTGTCAGCAAGCTCCCCACTATCAGATCTCACATCGATACAGCCTTCACTTAGAAAGAGTATGTGCAAAAAAGGGTGTGGATGTGTGGGGAAGGGGAGGAGGGAATAATTCTCAGAAGCTCACATCCTCTGCTTTATTTGACTTAGAGGAGATTTAAGAAGTAATTATTAAATGAAACAATCACTTCTGGTAACAGCCCCTCCTTCCTCTCACTTCCTGGAATTGTGGCTGGATCCTCTGACTCTGCTACCACCCTACTCTGCACAAATAGGTATTTCTGCATTTACCAAACCAGCCTTGTTCACTCTCTCATACCTCACCTGTTTCTATGGTAGGTTTATGCTCCTGGTTACCCTCCCAGCATCCTGACTTCTTGTTTTCCTCCAAAGACGATTTTAGCCCGAAGACCAAGGATTGTTTAGGCTTACCCTCGCTCTCATCCCTCTGCCAAGCTGTCTGCTGCCTCGGAATATATGCTGACTCCATACTAAGAATACCAAGTGAACCCCACAAACCTCTAATGGCTCTCTGATTCATAAGCATTTAGGCAATTGGATATTAAACACTGGGTTTGATAGTGTTGCGTACACTTGCATTTTGATTGCATCATGCGTGCCTGTGAGAGACTTAATCCCCAGAATTAGCTAGGTGATTTTTTCTTTCTACTCAGAAAAATGAGGCTAGCAAGGAAATTCTCCTTTGCTTGATTGCAGGCCCAGTCCTCCGAGGCCACATACATGGGAGATGCAGCGCTGAGACAGCAGTGTGGTCGTCCCTGCAGATTCATTCTAGGTTAACATATACCATGCCACAAAGTGCACATCCTAATATACTTTAGCACCATCTTGTCGCTGTGATCGTAACCAAGTCTTTCCTTAACTCTTTCTTATTGTCCTTTAGTGATGGGAGAAGGGGGACAGAACCTTCATTCATTACTTTTAATAACTAGCTTGGACATCCTTAAAGAGAAGGCGAAGTAATTAAGCCATTTGTTCTATACCTATCTTAAACAACTCCCATCACCACAAAGGCAGGTAAGAGATTATTCAGAGGTTAGTTTTGATTCATAGAATCATCTACGTTGGACGATAAATCCAGCGGTCATCGAAGTCCAACCTCCTGCGGGTTTAGGTTGCTCAGGGCCATGTCCAGTCAAGTTCTGAGTATCCCTAAGAATGGAGGTTCCACAAGCTCTTTGGGCACCTTCAGTCTACTTACGAAGCAGCAGTTCTCCAAAAAAGCTGTTTAAATTAGTAAAACCATAAGTAATCGTAAATCCACATCTGCAATGAGTTACTACTACGGGAAGCTATTCGTAAGATTGTACTAACTGCTTTGGCAGATTCTAAGATCACTCAAAAGCAACTGTTGCTTTGGAAGCTCCCAACCTCTAATGCGGTTTGATAGGTATTTGCACGTTGGACTAGCAGTCAGAACTACGGCAATAGTAGTACACTCCACTGATGCTAGCTAGTTGCTTCACAGAAACTCTCTGACCCGTAAAAATATATTTTTAAAGCTCTTCAAGATGAAGCCCTTTCTCTACCAGACTTGTCAAGCTACCCCCTGCACCTCACCAGGCAATATCGGGCCAAACTTCCATGCAGAATATAAACATCTTTGAAGATCAGACTGTTTACTACAATACAAAAGCAAATGACAGAGGACAGCCATTTTTAGGAAAACCTAAGTAAAATAAATAAAGACCTGCAGTTCCTTTAAGGACAGTTTAAACTGCAGAATGCACACAGCAAACCCAGCAGCAAACAGCTGACACGAACAGCAAGAAAAAAAACCCTCTCCCTTCTGATCACATGACAAATTGCAACTACTCCACTGGAATCCAAGGCTGCAGCTCTAAAAATAGTCTTTCTGAAGCTGATTAACATTTCAGTTTGAATCTTTAATGCAGAATTAAAATTTTAGGGTTTTTGTAGCTGAGGCCACAACACAGAGAGCCTTTAGCCACCCCTTCCGACTCAGAGATGTGAATGAAAATCAAGCCACCCACTGAATTTACAGGTGAGCTTGGCTAGGGTATAATGTTTATTCTGGAAATAAGAAAGAGGGAAGAAGAGAAATCTTTCTGCTGGGCAGATAAACACCATAATGCAGCGCAGCCTAAAAGGGCTCTGCTCAACACAAAGGATCTGCAGCCTTCTGCGATGCGTGGAAGCCTTAGATCTTGCGTGCACCCCACTGAGCTACGAGCAGGAAGCGGTGTTGCAGCCTTCTGAGGCAGAGCTTCGGCGCTCCTCTACGGAAGGCTCATGCCAATCACTCCTCAAAATACCACAGAGCCAGAGTGGAACCAGGGTTCTCCTTTTTAGGTTGTTACTCAGAAACAACACTGGCAATGCTTTGCCTTTCCATATATGCACTTTTGCATGCCAACTCCCACATAAACCTGTCAAAAATGAATATGAGCATGCTACCACAATTATATTATAAATGACACACCCAACTGTGGAATAAAACCCTCTCGAAAAAAAAAAAGATCCCTAGCTTCGATGCATGCAATAGCTCTCCTAACAAAACAGCTGAGCAGTAGTAGCTCTGCATGATCTGCAGAGGCTCAGCTTACACAAGTTCAACGTCCCTTCTGCATGAAGCCGTTTATTGATGTCAGCTCTTGTGACAGCACTCCCCAGCCTGCCCCTCCACCACACACACTAGCTCCTTCTTACAGGTTATATAGAAGTTGTAGCACGAAACTGCGGGCAGTGGGTGTTTGGGAAGTCACTCTTCCTGCATAGGTGACAAACGCATTAAGAAAAGCTTTCTTATTCTTCATTTATGTAATTAGCTGTTACTGTCTGTCTCACATTATTCTTAACACTTTAAAAAAAAAATCTAAACACCCAGCCTCAGTGATTCTGTCTGCAATTAACAGTTAATGCATTCATGTTAATACACCAGTTTTCCTCTGCCACATCTGATCTTCACCACCACACTACACACTTTTGCCCACAGAACTGCCTCTTCACTATTCTCTCTGCTCCACCTTTACTCCTGGAGGCACATCCAACAGTTTGTCATGCCAGCCTTCTAGAACAGTAGGGATGATTTATCATCTTTCAGGAGAACTGCAGGATACTGAAAAAGTTTTGGCTCTTAGGTCCTATATGAGATACTGATCTAAGCTTAAGCACATGAAGAAGTCAGAACTACTGTATCCCCCAGGACAGCATCGGTCCGAATCTGCCCTTCATTTCAGACACAAAGCTGCACTTTTTATAGCAATGAGTTGGGACTCAAGAACAACTATTTAGGATCCACTCTGGCATCAACCCACTGTATGACCTTGAGGAGGTCACTTGGCCTATTACACTCCCTCATACTCCAAGAAAATTACGGGACTTTCATGTTTAAAAGTTCCTTGATGACTCTAAGACAGACATTTGAGGAACAGAAAGCCTCATTACTTGGTTAGAGAAGTCCAGAGTTCTGCTTAAGCAAGATCCCTGCAAGCGAATCCAAAAAGAACAACGGGAGCACGTGAGGGAGGAAAGCAGAGATTACTTGCATTGCAGCTGCCTTGACTGTGAACAGGGGAGTTTTGATCTACAGCAATCCAGTTTAGCCATCTGCATTACACTCAAAGCACTTTCAAAGGCCCATCAGTCATTACCAAGTGCAACAGCCTGACACTGACTCATACAAAAAGGTTCCGCGTGTTTTGAGCCAACTGGTACTTGGGCTCCCAGCCCAGATCTGGCTCATCCTTCCATTTCAGTCAAGTGCAGCACAGCCCGACTTGTGCTGGGCTACAGACCCTCGCCAGAACTTCTCCCCGTTATCTCGAAAGGGTCTCCAAACATAGTGCACTTTGTAGCATCTGTGAGGAATGGCTTCCAATTAAGTATTTTAAAATATTTATGACTCACTGTTAAAGAGCAATGGCATAATGGGAATACAATTTGCTTCTCTGCTCCTTAATTAACGATACTTCAGTGGTTGTGCAGATGCTCAAGATGTGAAAATCCCACTAAAATACAAGCATTTATGGCATTGTAAGTTGATATCTATAGAAATTCGTCTCTTTTGATTTTAGCAGTGACAGCCCCAATCGTGCACATTGTTATCCTCCGCTGCATGATCAGCTAACCTAGCAGAAAAAAAGGTTCCTCTTACTTATGTGTGCAGAGAAGCCAAGCGAATGGTTGACTTTTGGAGTCCTAAGACCTTACCATTTGTTTTCATCAATACGATCTACTCCCTTGGATAGTGTTTGGAATGGAACTGGCCCAACTGTCCGTAACAAGCAAAGCATTTTAGCCACACTGCCTGTCTTCTGTCTTTTCTATTATTTCCCTTTTTCCTCTACCCCTCATGTTATTTAGTAAATTATTTATGTGACTCTATTACAATCTCACAGGTGTTAATGAATCCATCCTTGCAACTGTCCCCAGGGACAAACACATATCATCATCTCTGCCATAAAGACAAAGAAGCCACGATACAAAGGGACAGGTCAGCATAATTATGACCTGAACCCAGGTTTCC
This sequence comes from Phalacrocorax aristotelis, assembly GCF_949628215.1. Classification (NCBI taxonomy): domain Eukaryota; kingdom Metazoa; phylum Chordata; class Aves; order Suliformes; family Phalacrocoracidae; genus Phalacrocorax; species Phalacrocorax aristotelis. The sequence continues at coordinate 6,640,075 of NC_134294.1, forward strand.
AAGTCCCAGCCCAATGTCTTAGTTACAAAACAATAAATATTAACAAGCCCCCATAAAATTAAGTACTTCTTGAAAACAACCTAGGAAAAATACTGCAAAAAAGAGGCTACTACCAGCAGCAAGTTGGTTGTGGAATGCCCATTTGAAACAGCTGGCTCTGAGTTTGCTTTCCCCAGGGTACAATTATCTTCAAAACACCAGAGCAGGACATTCTCAAAATAGCACTTAGAGATGACATTCACACAAAGTCAAGGCAGAGATGCAGCCTGTTGAAAATCTAAGCCTCTGCAGGCTGAAGTCAGGTCATGACCTTGCACACTGAGAGCTACATACCAATTCACTGAGATGATGCAGTTTCTAATGCGCAGTCCAAGTGCCATTCTCCAAGCCAGTTCTGATGCTGAGAATTGAAAGGCAAGGTTCATGATGCTTTTAGCTGATCATCACCAGCTCCACTGATGAACAGCAGGAGAGGCTGCACAACCTGTAAGATTACTGGCCATACCGCTGACCATACACTTCCAAGAAAATCTTTTATTTTTGTGCAGAAGGAGCACTGTTTTAGTAATATAGCCTCCCTCGGCACAAACTGGCTCTAACAGTAGGTCCTTTTAGCTATTCTTCCAGTCCTTTCGAAGTTACTTGGGAAGCACTAAGAGTTCCATGAATGCTCAAGATTTCACATCATCCCGAAGGATGTTTTGGGATAACATAACTGTAATTCATTAGCATGCAAAAAGCATCACTTTGCAGCCACTATGCTTGGAGCTCCAGCCACAAGTGGGGATGCCTCAGCTTAAGCCTGAAATCCATCTGCTCAATATCAAAATGGACAGAGAAGCATTTCAAGGTACTAAATGCAAGCTGGTTCTAGCACAGCTAGCTCAAGCAGTGACGACAGCAGTAATGGAGTAACACAGGCTTCATTACAGTCCACGGATTACACCAGGGACTCCGGTACTTCCGCCGGCTGCCAGACCACACTTAAGCCTATGCTGCCACAAATTATTTAATTATTTCAAGAGTTTCCCACACCAACAGGATTCAAACTAGGACAGATATACTCTTTGCTACCACACACCCAAAATGGCACGCAGATGGCCCCTCATCCCATGCTCGTACCTACAGAAAACTCAACAGTCAGGCAGAAAGGGCAGTCTGAATACTCTGAAGGATGAGTGACAGCAGGAGATGTGAACTACCACCAGACACAGCAGCATACCTCTGTCACTGCTGATGCCTGATTCCAGTAGCTGAATCGAGGGCTGGTTACTGGGTCACTCCAAGGAATCGCTGCACCCAGTGCCAATACCTGCTGCGGTTAGGAAAGCGTGCAACTCAAGCAGATGCTGAGGAACAGACAAGTTGAATAGCAGAAAGGACCTGGGCCGAAAGGTAACAATTTCAGAATGAGGATGGAATTATAGGACAACGCACCCACACATCTAGCAGGAGGAATTCAAAAGGATTGAGTTGGGGCACTGCAGTCCATTCACGGGTCTTATACAACATGTTTTCTAGCAAACTACATCCTCAAATTCCCAACGCTAACTTAAAATTCCCTCCTGAGCCAAACACAAGCACAAACACTACATTCCACCTGACTGCGTCTCAAATGACGTATCAGCTTCAGCACAGGGATGGATCTGACCTAGGCAGAGCTAACTGACAAAGGAGGATAATTTGGAGGAAGGGCACGGTAAATACTTCAGAAGGATGTTATAAAAATATAATGAGTGATAGCCAGACCATTGTGTCATAGGTCCTTTTCTAAAATCCCGGAAAACTACTACGCAACAACACATTATTCTTATTCAAAATATTGACCACCAATAAGAACTGCGCCCACAGACAGCAGATGTCTCTTATCTTTGCGTATTTGAACACATTTCATAATGGCCAAGTGCCCAGGCAGTTATTTTTGCTCTGAGTTAAGACCTTGTTTCATAGCAGGATTAACAGTAAATTTGCAGCTTGTAAGCTCTTCAGGGACCGAGTATTTTCAGTGGAAAGGCTGACATTTACAAACATCACATTGAAGCCACAGAAAGAAGGGACCAGAAGAACAGCTGTTGTTTCTCTGCAACTGAAAGAACAGGCAGACATGACGACCCCAATACCATCACATGCGTGCATCTATAAAAGCAAATAAATAAGGCAACTAATGCTAGACAGCACACCGAGTTTTTGAGCCGGAGCAACCCAAAGTCACATGTTCTTAGACTGCCTTTAGAATTCAACAGAAAAAACAGCTTCTCAGCGTACTTTATTTGCATTACTAGATGTCAAGCAACCCATTTTCAAAGGCAATACCACCAATCATGTGTTGTAACCTTATGAATCCATTTTCTGTCCTAAAGGGATAAAATATATATGTACAGAAACATGTTACTTCCATCTTAGTACAACCCAATCGCTGTCACTGATAAGCTGGCAGGATCACACACAAACCAGGGCATTCCGCTGAACCATCTTGCCCTACAATTATTCTGGCATTAGTGGCACCAGCTCAATCTCACAGCACATGGTAAAAACCATGCACAATACTAGCCCTTAAAAATGTGACATCAGTTTTTCTTTATCATTTCTTCACCCAAACACCATTTTACAGATAAACCATATTTTCATCTAAAACCAATCTCTGAATATTAATGCATGATATTACAAAAATCCCAGATACAGTCAGGTCTTCGTTTTAGAAAATTAGTAACTGTGTATATTAATTTTGCAAAAATTTGTGTGTCCACCTTCAGCATATGCCATGTTAAGGAGACAAGGAAGAGGAAGGATCATAGACTCATAGAACCACTAAAGTTAGAAAAGACCTCCAGGATCTTCAAGTCCAACCAGCAAGAAGAAATCTTCCTTTCAGGTTGTGAGGGACAGGTGCAACATCAAGCTAATGAAGTGATGACCCTGGCTGAGCTGTCCTTCAGGAATCGATTCCCAAGCAATAAACTCCAAGAAACGAGTCCAAGCCTGTGACCCTAATCCCACATGTTCCATCAAGTCCACTATGCTCAATAAGGAACGAAGCACCTTTCTGGAGAGGTCCATTAACTACATGGAGTGAAATCACTCTCTGCAAGACAGCAGAAGGAGAATGAGCTGCCTGAAAATGTGTCCTCCCTCTTTTGAGTCAGAATGACTTTCAGTCCTTCACAACGAAAGCAAGGAAGAAACAAGTTCAACGTACTGTCTGAGAAAGTAGAGCGTTTTTCCTAAACAACTATAAGTAAAGTGAGTTTATTTCTACCATTCTAAGTAACCACTGGCTATGGTAGCAACTCCAGACCTCTTATTACAACTATTCAATTCATTTTCAGTAAAGGTGTCACACAACCACGACAGATATGGCGTCACCTGCCAAACAGTACGAAACAAGAAATGGTGAACATACCTGACAGCAGTCAAGATAAGAATCAATCCTTATTTCGGTGTGCAATGTTCCTTTTGTGCTCTCTTAAAAGTACCTCGTTATAATAATAAAGCTAGGTCAAAAAATAGCCACAAGTGTTAATCAATACCTCACAGAAATATTATTTACAGACAGGTTAAAATAATTGCTAACAAAAAGATGAATGCCAATCCAGTTACACGAGAAACAACCGTATCATCCAGCAGCAGCTACAGAACTCCAAGGTTCCAGATACTTGAGAGAGAAAAGAAGCTCTTTATAAATTTATTTACTATGGTCCCTATGCAGAAACCTCAAACACTTATTCTAGATAACATCTCTCCCCCCCTAGGTTATTTGTCTAGACATATTTTAATTAAATGGCATAATTCTGGTCACTGATGTGGTGAAAATTAGTTAGTTTATTTTAATAAGGTCTTTTGGTCTACACTACTCCAGCTTCCAGAAGTACAACTCACAGCCCATGACAAGTTAGACGTATGTTGTAATGAATGCGATAGCACCTGTTGCCTCCAGACCTATATAAAAGCCAGGCACAAAGGTGGAGACTACTATCTGTTTACCTTCAAAGCACATGCAAAATGTCAACTCTCCCACAAAATTACACCGAAAACCCTAAAAGACCGGTGTATTCTTTTCTTCTGTGGGAAACCACCGGAAGCCTTCACCAGCCAGTTCTTCGTACAAGCGCCTAAGAAGTGTACTGCATCATCCACAGAGATCAATTTAAGGCATAATTCCCAGGATCTTCATCGAGTCTCAAAGGCAACATGAATCCATTTCATGGCTGTTTCAGCTGTTCAACACATGGCTTGGACAGTCTCTGTGGACAAAGTATTCTGAAATTCAAATCACAAGATAAAGTTGTCCTTGTCTACACCCCTTCAAAGTTTAGTCTCCCATGAGGAGCAACATGCTACTGGTGTAGGGAAAGCACAGATACAGCCCCAAACCTTTCCCTGGGAGAACAACACTGCAAGACAAACTTCTAACGTAATGAAAAACTGGGTTCAGACCTCTTATATTCAGACCTAGTAAAAAATTCCACCCACATTTCAACTTCAAAGTGTAACTGGACCTACAAGTTTGTTTAGGCATTGAAAGAGAGATTTCCAGCTTGTCACAAAATCCCAAGTCAGATATAAATTAAGAAACAGGTAGTCTTTGGATACATGCCCATATAGAACTGTGATCATTCTTTAAAGATTCTCACCATGACAGGCCAAAAATTTTTGCTTTACCATCAGAAAGGTGTTCCAGCAGAGAAGTGAAACGAGCTCTTGAGAGCAAGCACAACCCCTCCCCAGCCCCACGTTCATGTTCGGTCATGAGTTTGCTATTCCAAGCTACACTATGCCGCATTTTACAAAAATATCTACTATTTCATTTAGAAAAAGAGCGAAGAGTGATAGCACAAATTGTATGGACTGGTGCATTCAACATCCTTGTAAAACCAAATTAAGAGAGGGGTTGCTTTGAGAAAACTGAAGCCTTCCAGTAAAAGGCAGCTGTCCGCATAAGCATCAATAAGCCAACCTCCCTCATTTCATGAGCCGCCCCTTCAGTTTAGAACTGGAGGACACCACTAAAGGAGAGAGAGATGTGGTTGCTTCGTTTACTACTATACTCCTGAAGAAGTACAAGCAAGAAGAAAGCTGCAGTGCTCAGGGACTCACTTTGGTACATGATACAGGTTTTTGAGTTCTTTGTGAAGAAATATTTCTTCAAGCTATTCCTGTTCGGTGCATCCTTACAAGAATGTACAGCAGCACTGAAGGACACAGATTTTCCACACACAAAAAAAAAAGGCAATGAGAAGGGCCCTGTATTTCACCATTTCCCCAGGTGCATCACAGGCTTTCCCATCAGATCGCCAAGTCCTTGTTCCTCACGAATACAGCAAGAAGCATTTGCCAACAGCTCTTAAGGCCATCCATTTAAGGAAAATAAAAATTAGATAGGTCTAAACCACAACCATTCAGCTAAGGTACCTTTCAAAAGACAGGAAGAAGACTTGCCAAGAACTGACATGCATGCACTAAGAAATGGTGCTCCTCCAAATATTGCACTTATGTAACTATTACCTTGCAGCTGGTAAAGCACAAAGGCAGACTGTTCCAGGAGGGGCCCCTGTTAACACAGGAGGTACATGCTTCTTACCTGCCTAGCTCTGCCTGTTTGGTTCCCCACCTCCCACTCTTGAAGAGTCATTTCAGCAACCTAAAAGGCTGCTCAGAGAAACAGTTCAGATAAAAGGTGTTCAGATTTTATGCGTCATAGAGAAAGAACTGAACCTTTTCCATATGCAAAGGGAGAGCAAGCAAAATGCAAACCCTTCATTCCAAACCTGCCCAAGTCCATTTGACTTCTAAATGAGTATCTGTAGGTTTAAGTACAGAATCCACCAGAACCTCTGCCTTAATTTTCCAGTGTATTAGTGTGGAAGAGGGGTGGGAAACATAGGGCCCAATTACTTCTTTTTAAATTTATTTAAGCAGTATTTCAAGCTCTCTGAAACGGAAAGCAGACTCTCATTATCCCGGCACCACACAAGATGAGATAAGCCTTCTGCAGGGAGAACTATCATCTAAAACACAACATGAAAGACTTATTGCATCTTTTCCAGCAGATGGTAAGATGAGGCAGAAAACTGTGTGGCAGGACTGACAACTGACCTTGGGTATTCCAAGTGCTAGGTAATCACCTTAGCCACAGGCAGCCTTCTGAAGAGTCTCTGTCGCTCTTACAAGCAGCACAGCATTTCACCAGGAACTGAATGAGAAACAAAACGCAAGCAACGTCCATTCACAGGAAATTCACATTTTCCATCTGTAACAAATAGTCCCCCTTGCCTTTATTGTCTTGTTTTTACAAGCTTCACGGAGGAGACTGCTGCAGTATTTGCAAAGCGTGCTCTGACAGTCTGTTGGTTCCTTCTGGATTCAGTGATTCATTTGTCCCAACTATAAGATAGGCATACGTACACCCTTCTCCTTCTGTTTAGTGACTTGTGCTACCTCCTGTGGCGATGCAGCTCTTGAGGCATCTAACAAAGCTTAGAGTTATTATCTACTTTGTGAAATGCATCACAGGGAAATATGTATCTCCCACAGGTTTTAGGTCAACAAATACCACTCCAGGTAGTCCTATCTTTTAAAGGAAACACCCTGAACCTTGCAGAAGGTATGTACATACTGATACTGGACAGGACGCCCCAGAGATGGAGCCACAAACAACATAAGAGGCAGCCTTTCTACTTTACTAATATAAGGCACAAGCCAGTGTACCCTAACTCCCTAGAGAACCATGGGCATAAAAACTGGAAAGTCCCATCTTCTAGGTGCAGAGCACAGCTTCTTCATAGTCCCCAAATAGTGTCCAGAGTATATTTTGACTAGCTGCATGCACTGTGAAATGACATGCAGATCACTAGGAAATCTTTGATGAACACATTCATCACCCCAAGAAGAAAGCTGAGTTTGAAATTAGGAAGAAATTTCAAGTTCTCCCTATTGCTAGAGTTGTTAGAGTTCCATCATCCATCTTTCATCAAACTCAGTATTTTCCTGTCATGGGAACTTCATAAGCCATTGGGCCCCTGACTACAAGAAGGCATGCACTGGCCCCGCTTGAATAGCTGAGGTTTCTACCCTCTCCCTAGAGAACAGGCAGAGCACCGGGAACAACCTTTACTGAACAGGCAGACGCAGCCAGACAGTGTATTCTTATCAGGCTGCCTAATACTCAGCTTGGGACACATAGCAAGACTGCAAAAGATTTCTTCCAAAAGCTACTAGAGAAGCAAAAGCTGTGTGCCATATCAGGTTCAAACTAATGAGAAGAGCCCAAATTCATACCACAGTGTTCACAAGCACCAAAAACATATAGGCCAACTGAGCTACAATCCAGAAGTCACAGCATTTTTTCACAGGTCTCATTAGATATCTAGTTGACTCAACATCAACAGATGGTAACGCTGGAATAGGTAAACTGTAAAGTTTGATTTTGTTGCTGCTTTTGTTACAAACAGTAAAGAGTGGCTGAACAGCTCCAGCTCAACCAAGCCACACATAAACCCTGAATAGCTTCCTGAGCTTTCCAAATCCTACTTTTGCAGAAGGATACCGATAGCACCTCTCAAGAGTAAAACTCCACGTTGTCATTTCCTCATTCTGATTTCATTGAGACATATATCCTGCTGTTTGGCAGAGCCAGATAAGAAGAGACCCAGTCCCAGTGGTTTTGTAATCTGCTCATTCTTCCATTACAGCTCTGTTCCTATCTTTACTCATTTTCTGTCAGAGACTCGGGAAGACCAGCAGCTCTGTAACTGCAGCAGTTGCCAATGGTTATCCAACCAACCAGAGGCTGATTTCTTAATTAGTGGTCCCTGGAGTCTAAAGAGAGAAAAAGAAGCTATTAACAGGACACAGCATGGATGAAAAGTGGGGGGAAGGAGGCAGGGATGGGAATTATACTTTGAAACATAGACTAGTTGTTTGAATTTGCCGAGACATGCCGAGTACCTTATCCACAAGCAAAGGTCCAGCTGTTGCTTTTAAAACCAGTATCCTATAAGCCACCAAAAATCCCTTTAAAAGTCAGTCTGTCTGGTGGGGAAATCAGAAATACACATTAAGCAACTATCTCTTTCACAGAAACTTAAAGAGGGCTAGCAGTTTAAGACCCCTTGGCAGTATCTCAGTTATAACTTTTTAACACAGATATTACCTTCTGACATGTCTTGAGTCACTATTTTTGAAAGGAAATCTGTCCATAAGAAAACACAGCAACAAAAAGAGGTACTGTCAGATTTTCAGAAAGGATAGCCACTTTACTTTGCCCTGGCAGACACTGTCCCCCAGGAGCACTGTGCCTCCACCCCTAGAGACACAGCGTCTTTTGAAAACACAGGTTTAATGGAAGTTCAGCTTTTGTACACTGCTGCCACAGAAGACTTTTTGGAATGCTATCTGACATCTGCACGTACAGCTGAACACTTAGGAGACTTAATCATATTAGAAAGGAGTAATATATTTTCAGGAGCTGGGATTTTTTTGCATTTAAATTTCTATACTTACTATCCTTAGAGAAAAGAATGTTTTAAGATTCCATGAGCTGACAGATGTGCATGTCTCTACTGTTGTTATTTATTCTAGCTGTCTGCTGTAAGTAAAAGAAAATATTTTGAAGAACAAGAATATATGAACTTGAGAAACCAGCAGTCTTGGCAAGGAAAAGTCAAGGTAGTTCTATGACTACTAAGAATAAGTTTTTAAGAGCTAATTCAATTTTTAAGCACCAGGTTTCCATGAGCAGCTAGAGAGAGCTGGTAACATTTAGTACTGTGCCTTTAATAGAGTCAAGGTCTTGATTACTTGCCAGTAGCGCAGTTGATTTCACAAGCGTCTACAACTTATACCCAAACGCCTAAGATTTAAAGAACAAAATCAAATTGTTAAGAAGGAGATATTTGACATGAACTTGTAGAGTAAATACTGGAAATCAGAAGCACATTTATTCAACTCATGCAGCACTGGACATGTCTGTCTCACACAGCCTTTTGTAGACACACAGGGGACTGCTGAGGACAACATGACATCCCGTGTCCTGTGAGGACAAAACAGCAGAGAGGTGTTGACTGGAGTGAATGAGAGGAGACTTTCTAGGAAGGAAAAGGAGAAAAGACAGTCAACTAAACTACCAACTCAAAGGAAGTTTAAACAGACTCCTAACCCTGGAGAATTAAACCTTCCACTCATCCAACAAGCAAGTACAGACAATACGCTTCAATCCCCAGAGGAATCAAACAGACATGTTTTCAGAGATCGATTCAACCTTTGCCTGTCTGTTGAGGCTATCAACAATGGGGTAAAGGATGGCAGTGGTCTGCCTACTACTAAACTCCCAGGCACTGGAAGTTGAATCAACTGCTCAAACCACCCAGCATGCACAGCATTACTTTCCAGCCTAGAAGCCCACCCAAAAGCCACCATCACTTAACCTTACCAGATCCCTGAGGTCATGAAAGTTCACAAAAATATCCCATTTGTGTACAGAGTTATAAAGCTATTTCCTGATTTGTATGACAGTACTGCAAAGACATCAAACATATAGAGCTCTAATTATGATATTCAACCTGCTGCTGAGAGTTCACAGTGCCCCAATTATTAACTGACATATTGTAAAGCTTCTTGTCAGCTTGGAATCCAGAGACAAATCACTGCTATTGCTCCTAGAAGCCCTCAGGATAAAAGGAGAAAGGAACAATAAGACCCGTAAGTTTCTAGGGCTATAAAAAAGAAGAAAGGTCTTATTTTGCTTAATTTGAAGCAATGCATTTTATTGGAATGACAGTGACAGATTCAAGGTTGTCAAAACCAATTGCATCCAGAAGCAATCACTGGAACCAACCTTTAGTCAGTTTGCCAGGCTTGGCTAGATAATTATGTCATGAATTTGTTCTTGTATCCAAGTACATTCCAGGCCATGGTCACAGACCTTGGGCACAGTGAGTGATTACAATTTCTACTCGCTAATTTCCTATTACTTTCACTTTTATTTCATGTAAAGGAAAAAAAAGCAAGATTCTTCCTTAAAAAGGATAGATCTGTTACACCTTAATGGATTTCTCTCCTTTCTGACATTCTGTTATTTTGTGTGTGTACAGAGGAGATGTATTTCAGTTTAGTGTTTAGCCAGACTGCAAAACTTCTAATATTCCAAAGAGATGACTGGGATATTATCCAGAACTAGTACAATATAGTAATCCTTCCCTCGCTCCTAAATATGTTAGACTGTACTTCGGTCTTGATTCTCTAGACTGCCCTCACTCAGCTAAAAAGCTTTACTAGTGCTCAATAGTTATCAATGGAAACAACAGCACAGTGGAAGTTCTTTACCCACTAGATGAAAAAACTAGAGTGTTTACTCCAGCTGCTTGATTTACCTGCTCACACCTATCACATCTGTGTCACCATGATAATTACGACATATGAAAAACCTTTTAGTAAATAGGAGCCAATTTGCCAAGCATAGAAGGAGATGCTACCTAACTCTTCCCTTTCCCTGCGGCCATCAGGAGTAGGAAGGAACGCAAGCGAAGGACAACAGAACAGCTGAACCTGCTCAGCACACAGTCTGATAGCTCTGAGAGCGTCTGATTCACAGAGCCTAATAAAGAGACACTGACTGTCTTCCTTTCTCTCTGTGCGTGTAAGATACACGCACTGCTAAGGCCTCTACAGAAAGAATGAGCTATAGAACTTCACGGACCCAGGTAACAACTCCTGTCGTTCTAGCAGAAGGGTTTACATCATGTAATCCAAATACAAAAACCATAGCTGGAAGAACTGCTACATTTCTAAGCGCTAGTGCTCATGGAGCGTGCTCTGGCCACATCAGAAGTGATTCTTCTGGAGAAAGCTCGTGTGATACCACTAGGATAACAGGAACGTGCGCCCCTTTTTTCCCCTCTGAAGGAGAGATCATTTGTATGCATACAAAAGATGCAAAGGTGGGGATCAAACCTCTCTCTTTTCAACAAGTTTTACTTCAAGCCCATTATCTACTGGACAATGATCCTCTCATTCAAAACAAAACAAAACAAAAACACCTCAAAAAATGAAAAAAAGAACTGCTACAAATAAATGCCTTCTAGACTATTAGACATGCAAAAAACCAAAAGCCATCTGGGAAGACTCTCCAGCAATCAAAATGTAAGACTAGAAACTATGAGATGAGATTTCCATTCACAATTCTGCCAGTAATCTGCTGGTGAACTTGGGAAATTCCCTTCCATCCACCAACCTCCAGCACTGCCTGTCCTCATGCTTGTTTCTTTTTGCTTAGCTGCAGTATAAGTTCTTCAGAGTAAGGACTGCTTTCTTATAGAAGCTGACACTATGCCTCACAAAACATGACGCCCACCTCCACAAAGGATCCCTCACTGTACAAACAACAATAAATAACCATGCTCTCTTTGTCTCTGCCGCCTTTTTACAAATGTAAAGAGCAAGTGCAATTCACGCAGCAACTCACGGGAAAAGGCCAGGACAGATCAGCCATAGATGTCCCAAAAATGAACCTGTCAACGAGATGCATCCTAAAGCCAGTCACTACCCTTCCTCATCCTTGAGCCCTTCCTGTCAGCAAAGAAAATTCCAGTTCTTTTTGTTCAGCCTGGTTTTAGTCACAGAAACTGAAGTTAACTTGGAACTAAAAATGCAAAGCTGCCCTGCAGCAAAGTATAGTAGCATTATCTTAAATTCACTGGCTTACTGTTAATTTGGTCTGAACAAGAGGGTGGGGAGAGTGTTAGCAAAGACAAAAATAAGCGGATGACAAATTTTCTTATTAACCACACTGAATATGAAATATATTTTTAAAAAAGTAAGGAGGGAGGGGGGATGAAAAGCAGGATGTGGAAGAAGCAGGAGCTGGAACAGCATGGCTAATGTCAACCATGAAATGCAACCCCTGCTGGGACAATCTGAAAGACAGAAGACGCAGGCTTTTTAACATTAACTATTTGATCGCTCTACTTCAGACGCATCTGCCTAATATCACATGAGGAACAGGATTTCCATTTACCCTATAGGTAATTCTTACAACCTAGACACCTGAAACAGCACTGAGAACAACAAATGAATTCATTCTGCATTGAAAACTTTCGTTATCGTCACTCAAAGTTCATCAGGACGCACTGTGCAAGAGTCATCACGAAACAAGCAAAGCACCAAAGAGCTCTTAACAATGCTCCAGCTGCACATTCACACAGGCTCCAGGGCCATTACTTAGTTTACCTTTATTCCAAATCCTCAAAGCTCTTAGGAAGGTACATTCTGTACCATTTTAGTTTCTAGTACCACTGAAGCCAGTGAGGATTTTTGCATAGACTGAAATAAGGAACTCGTCAAGCATGTCTACAAGCCTTGCACTTGCTCAACAGTCTCTAATGACTAAGTATTCCCATGTTTCCCCATGACATCAGAAATCCAACCTCTCCCTTGAATTCAATAGTTTAACTAGCACCTCTAGTTAGAAACAACATGTTTGGTCCAGAGGCTCCTAAATATTCATGTTTTCTGCAGCACTCATATCTTGCCATCACATGCTACCACTGTGCAGCTTTCTTCCTCAGCAAGAGCAAAATGTAATTAGTGTCAGACACTTCTTTGCATATTCTTTTTCAAATAACGAAAAAGTCTGTCATGCATCCTTACTCGCTCCTCATCTCTGTACGAGGCAAACCTCTGGGCTCAGTAGTTCTGTTCCACTTACTGTACCTTATTCCAATTTTTGTCTATAACTAAAATAGGTCATAAATTACAACTGGAAATAAACCTATTTAAAAAGCAGCCCCAAGAAGTCTTGCAAACCCACTCTTTCAGTAGTTCCATTCTTTCTGCATCAGCAAATTATTTTTATTTATTTATATAATTTCAATAATTCAACCGCAATAGTAAATTCAATGGAAAACATTATGCAGGTACAAATGGAACAATCACTGAAGCTGGGCATTGAAAGGTACTTCTACTACAATGACTGCCAAAAAGCAATGGGCAGCGAGGGGAGAAAGAGCCTCTCTGCAACTCAGCAAATCAAAAGGAAAGAGAAAGCCGATAAGATACCAGGCATTTGCACTGGTATACTTCTGTGAGTGCAAACTCTCCGTGTTTACGCTAGTCTGCAGCAAGCGAGAGTTTTACTCCCATTCAGAAGTGTTTACAAACCAGAACTGAAACCCAAAAATAAAAGCCCCTATTTACAAGCTTTCTAGGCATGTAATTTTAGCATGTTTACAGCCTCCTCCAAAGGCACAACTCATGTACATAAATTAAGCTAGGCACAAGTTTAACTGGTTGTAGTATCAGGGACTAGATCTCTTACTCAAGGTCAAATACAGAGTAGCTGGAAGAGGGAAAACTGAACTCGGACCTCAAATCCCAAACCAGTGCCTCAACCCACATTGTCATTATTCTCTTCACATTCCAGAGGGAAGGTGGAGAGAAGTCATTTACATATTGCAGCATTCAGAGAACATTTAACTAACAAAACTTTTCTTTTGAGACAATTTTCCAATCTATTTGGTCCTCTTAAAGCTTATGTGATGAATGCTTGGTTTTAATAGCGTAAAAGTTGTTAAAGCACAAGCACTTTCCCCAGTTCTGAATAGTAAGACATCTGTTAACAAACAGTATTCACACACTTACTTACTAAGGATTTCCCAAATACACCTACTTCTACACCTCAGAACTCAAGACGTGCAAAGGCAGGTTAAAATCATAATCTGGAGGCTCCCTTTTAGGGCTGCTCCTCACAAACTGCTGAACACAGGATGCTTCTCCTTCCAAAATCAGAGATATCTTAAAAACAGAATTATGCAAACCTAGAAGCTTTCCAGAGCACTGGATGGACTCCGTACCTTAGCTATTACAACCGAGACTGCAAGTTGCTGTGAAAATGCCTTCCTTGAAAGACTTGAGGGGCCTTAGTATCCACCTCCCATACCACAACCCTATCAAGTCAGCCATCAATCACACTCCAATTGGTAACTAGCTGATTCACCTTCAGCGTCACAGCCACCCTCTGTCTGCAGCAGGCACACATGCACCCCATCCAGACCAGAAATTCTCATACTGATTAGGCCTTCACCTAGTATGTTGATGGTCTTCACTGCTTATATTATTGTCAAACAAAGCCAAGAATGTTGAACCTCACTTCACCTGCTTGATAAAAAAAAAGAGCAGAGTACTTTTCAAAAAGGAGATGCTATCTTCTTCAGAAATGATGAAACAGGGAGAAGTAAAGCCAACAGCCAAATGATCCACAGCAAGTCAATGGCATTAAGGCAAAGGGGTTCTCTTACTATCCTCAAGTGTTTCGCTCCAGTAACTGAGCGGAGTATATCATGTTTTGTATGCTTTGAATATCCTCCCAAATGATTTTCATGCTTTTTCTTACCAAGGTCACTGAAATAACCAAAAATTATTATATTCCCTCAGTTACTTACATTTCACATGGAAATAAGCCACAACGGAATCATGGGGCAAATATTTAGGTCATTCCTTCCTCAAGCACTGTAAGTTCCTCTGTATTTGCTCAGCAGCTTGTCTCAACTGATTAAACTCTACAGCAGAAATCAGAGAACAAGCCTCCAGTAGTCTTCTCTGAAAACTGGGACCCCAAAGCAGCAACAGCAGAATCACCAGTGACATCCTCCTCCTTCCCCAACACGCTCATTAAACCACGAGTTGGTGCTTAATTAATTTAGAAAATGGCATTCTAGTGACAGGCTGATCCACATGTCCTTTGCTAAAAGGCAAGCAGCAATCAGATGGAAAAAGCAGAGCCCATACATCAAAGCTTTTTCTGCACATATGATGTATACTTAAAATCTTCTCTTAGCCCTGATGCTGAAATTGCGTTGAAGGCTAACAGAAGATCCAGAGAACTGAAAGCCCAAACCATATCCCCACTGCTCACTGTCTCAACAGTGATATTCATTGTGGGAGAACTCACCCATCCACATTAGTGGAGCTGACAGGACAAAGCTGGCTCAAGCACCAACGTATTTTTTCCTTAAGTCAGCACAACAGGAAGACTACTTCTGAAGCAGCATTTTCAGGACCCAGCTCACTGATCTTTATTGATTCTCAACCTCAGCTCCAAAGAGCCAGCTGTGTTGAACTTGCCATGACCAATTATTCTTCCCTTAAGCACGTATATTCTCAGCATTCACCCTCTCTCACCGGGTATTTTCTTCTTCCAAATCTAGGGTAATTTATATACTGTATGTATTTATACCCAAACTCTAGGGTTTAGAGCTTGAAGCATCTCAAACAGTTTTCAGGAGGACGGGCAATCCCGCAAAAGGGAACCTATAGAATTAATTCCATCTGAACAGCTTTTGGTACCCAACAAAACCTGGACAAATAGGATGGTCAGAAAAGTCCGTCCCGAAGCCCATCAGAATTAAGCATTAACTATTTCTAGGTACCATTAAGGGGTATGAATCCGACCCCTATTGGGAACACTGAGCAAGACAAACAGTAATGAACACCTGTGTAAGCACATTACTACATATGAATGGATTTGCTTCTGAGATTTAAGTTAAATAATAAGCACTCAAGCATTTGACTCAATTAGGGTTTAAAAGCTCTGTGTGTCACCAGTTTTCAAGCACTATATGAAGTGATGCTTGGATACCAGTGCAACGGGGCCTCAGAACAGCCCCCACTCCCATCCCCTACTTGGCCAGACATTTACTCAGAGTTCCATGAAGACGACCACCTGGCTCCAAAACATACAATTATGTTATTGCCAAAAGAGAAACAACATATGAAGCAGTAGCAGCAAATTAACAGATTCCTGAAGTATCAGATACCCTTGAAAGCAAGCCCCAGGATGACAAACCAGTCTACCTCCAATATCTCTGCTTATAACCATCATCCATGAATGCACTAATCACACAGCTGAGCAGTGAGTGGAAGAGCACCAGTGCCCATCCTTTTTCTCCACGTGGCGTTAACAACAACGTGTAATTATTTTCTCATATCTGTGACCCAGGCAGAAGAGACAAGATCAAGGTTCTGGACACTGGGTGCTAAGTGCTTTTAGAACCAAGAAACACATCTCCCATTATTCAGTCCTATACCATCAATCCCTCTTCTTATATCACTCACTGTGCTGCTGTTTCCTACTCACAAACACTTCTGGGGTTTTTGTGTTTGGTTGGTGGGTTTTTTAGGTGCTACACACTGGAAAACTTTCCATGTACATAGCACAGTGTTAAGTATTCCCCCATTTCTGTCACAGCTTTTAAAGTTTTCATCAAACTCAGAGCTTTGAGGAGTTTTCAATTTTTAAAAAAGGAAGCAATATACATCTTCCTGGACCCTCCTTCCAGAAGTGCAGAGAACAGAGGGCCAGCTTCTTGATCATCTACATACTACGACAGACGCCACAGCAGCTGAAATCACATATAAGCTGCTAGGTACAGTACATGGTCCTGCTCTCCCACATGTCCTGAGGTGCCTGTAGATTTTACAATTTCTATAAAATAGACTGAACTGAACGAATTTACACTGGGAAGGTGGAGATGTAGAAGGCTGGAAATTCTCTATTTTTCAGCTCAGATGGGAGTGTATTTTCACTGTCTTATGTTCTCACACAAACACACATGTAGAGGACACTGCAATCAGACCAAAACATCCTACAAAAATAAAGATCGTTCCAAATACCCTTTTCTTCCCTGTGGGAACAAGGATGACCAAAAAATGGCTTATGCTTTTCCACGTGACACTGTATTGCTGCTAGAAAAGACAGTTACCCACCACAAACCGATGCAAGTTTCCGTCCAAGTGGCACCCTTCACCTCGAGGTTATTATCGTGTTTGGGAAAACAAATAAAATTTAATATCTGAAGGAGATAGCTGGATGCAGCTCTTAGATCTACAGGTTGTCTGGAGAGCTGAAATGACCTCTTCATTTTTTCCTCCAGAAGATGATCACCTCTCTGCCAATTTTTGGAGGGTGTGTAAGGAGAGGAATTTTTGGTTTTGTATACTCTCAAAGTAAAAGAGGGTCAGAAAACAGCGGGAGCTGCCATGAACTCAGAGGGGAAAAAAGAAAAATCAGATGTACTATCAACAGATGCTGCTTCCTTGAGAAGCACCTCTTAGGAATTTGCCTTTTTTAACACATTGATTTTTAGGCCAACTAAAATTACGATGAGAAAATATCTTCCAAAATACTTTATCTATTGATGGACTACATCTAACACAGGCAGAAGATTTCAGCATGTCTGAAGCTAACCTAAGGTACGTGTCTGTATCATGGCATTGTAGCATGCAGAAGCAAAGGCTTACACTTACAGTCATGCTAACACAGGGGTGATTCTTCTCCAGTTCTGTTTTTTCACAAGGTCCACTGTATCAGGGAAAGGACCATACCACAACAATTCCGTAGAGTGCTTAGCTGGTACCACTCCAAGTCAAGATTACTTTGGACAATACAGGTATATGCTTAGAGAACTCAAGACCAGGACAGCCTCAGTGTTGTTCTATTGAGAAAGGACATTTTTACAACTTTCATATATTTTATTGTCAGTGACATGCTCTTAAACAGACATTTTGATTCAATTACTACTGAGCTTCCAACTGCAATACTAGCTTTGTGAGCTAAACTAACAATGCAGACCGATTTAAAAGCTACATTCCTGCATTCACTGCTAAATCTATGAAGAGAAGAAAAATACAGGGGAAAAAATACTGCCTTGAAACTCTTTGATAAGCAAGACAAGACTGCACACCTCAACACTAATGGTGAGATCTTCAGGAATGGTTTTCTGCTAATTTCATTGGAAGTAGAGTTAGACCTACTCTAAATGATTACGAAAAAAACCCACGTTTTGCTGGGACAAGAAAAACAGATGAGGTTAATCATCTGTCCAGATTCAGCACCCCAACCAAGCACAGATTAAACAAACAGCAAAACTGATATTAGAGACTGTCAGGAATGCTTTACTCCCCCTTTTAATTTTCCCAATCCACCTACTCAGTGTATCTTGTCTGAAAACAGTCAGTTCCTTGGAACTGGGGTTGCATACAATACATCTTGCAAAATTCTTAACAAATAGCTGCGCTTAAACTGAACTCTCATGTGTTTTTCTCATTAGCTATATGTAGAGGGATTTCAAAAAGCGGGGTACTGAAAGCCACAGCACTCTGACATCTATTCAAGATTACCAGGGGAGAGGTCCCTTGCAGGATTATCTTAATTACTGCCATGTAGTAACACAATTAGAGCACATAAAGCAGAGACTTAGTGAAAGATGAGGCACCTGTTTTCTTTATAAATAACATAGCCAAAGAAAAGATACAATCCTGGATATCGTAAGTAATTAGCCACTGCATCAGAACTGCATCAGAAAAGATTTCTGCTCAGTGCAATGTAGTGGTTTACAGACTTTAGTAAACTACAGGGAAATCCTTATGCAAAAAGAGTGCAAACAATGGAGTAAATTGATAGTAATCATGAGGCACAAACAAGCTTTTTTAAAAAAGGAACTATATGACCAAGTAATATTAATCTGTCCCAATTCAGTGCTGCATCCATTTTTATCGGAGGCCACCTCATCTCCATTATTCAGTATAGTCAAGCTATCCAAAACTTTCCAACAAAGGATCGGCTACAGCACAGCTTGCTCCTTATACAACAGGCTGGGCTCTGTCAGTAGAGGGGCAAAGCTAGATTTCCAAGAGCAAAGGACAAATTAGGTCTATCTGTAGCAGCCAGTCACTGAAAGGACACTCACTTTTTTGAGCCTTCCTCTCCAGTTCTCTTTGGGTGGTTCAGCATGTAGTGTTCAGCACTGCTTCAGCTAGCATAGATGTCAAAGCAAAAGAAACACTCAGAACTTACTCACCTCAGGATTTTCTGGTGGACACAGAAAGGACAAAGGCTAACTTTACCTCCAGTACTCGCAAAATAGCTGGTCAAGTCACACACCAAGCCATCTTCCTTTTCCCACACAGACTGAAAATAGCAATGAAACTCTTCTAGATACTGCCGTTACTCAGGAAGTTTAACACTTGTACTGTGCTTCCTCTCTCAATCGCTTTCCAAATAAAACCCAAAAATCTCAGCATTTTAAAGAACCAAAAAACTAGACAGAATAAACTGCAGTAATGCATATGTAAAGAGTTGTATTGAGTCAGCATCATTAACAATTAGCTGATTCTATTGAATTCTCCCTCCCATAATGTGAGGCACGTTAAGAATGATACATAGCTGCTAAGTAAGGGGATTGGGGTTTAATGGCTTTAAGTGGACTCCAACACTGCTGAAAGTTTTAAGGATAAGGCTGCTCCTTTTTGGCTTACCAAACACACAGAAAAAAAAGTCTGCCTCTGTGTTGCAGAAGTTTTAAGTAAATTTAAAATAAAAAAGGCTTGCCACTTCGCAAACACCAGCTGAAATCCCTGTTATTTAACACAAAAGGAGGTGGAATAGAAACTCTAACCATCCCTATTTCAAAGAGGCTGTAAGCACAGCTCACTGCAGTAACTGCAAGTAATCATCCTACACATTTACCCTGGAGATGTTAAAACTGGACCAAGTAGCAATAAAGACAGTGGACTAGCTATTCAGTCCACAGACACATTAACAAACTGGGCCCTTGCAAAGAAATTCTAACAGCAAATCAGATCCCTACCAATCACAAGGCATTCAAGATTGCAATGGGGAGACTATAATATACTGCAAGTTACTTGAGGTCTAGTGTATTCTTGAGTCAAATATCAGCTGCATAGAGACATTGATGAATACCCTTTCTCCACGTCTATTTACAAGGGAAGAATGACAGTAACACAGAAAAGAGTAAGAATTAGCCAGACCTTAAGGGGGGGAAAAAAGATCACCATTTAAAAGAAGTTCACATAGAGATGAAGGCAGAAAATCTACTGTTCATCACATCAAACAAGAACAACAATATATCTAATCAGCCAAACACATGGGAACCCCAACTGTTGTGGAAAAAAGATAAAGGAAGTAACTTCAATTATCAAGACATCCAAATTGAAACATGTCATGATTCCTAAAGAAGATAAAGACCAGAAGAACAGGGAGAGAATCCTAGCAGTGACGCCATATACAGAAAAATCACTACCTGTGTTTCTGAAACACCACCTTGTCAACCTTTCCAACTAACACTGTGGCACGTTTGAAATAGATGGTTGGTGCTCCTGAACAATTCTCTGAAAGTACTAATCAGAATGGTAATCGACCAGGTCGCACACAGTCATGGTACCATCTGCCAGGCTGCACTTAAAGTGGAATCTGAAATGCAAGCATGGATAATCACAGAATCACAGGTTGGAAGGGATAAGGCTGTTTTCCAAAATGCCAGACTCATGCTTGAAGGCAAGCAGAATCCAAGTGAAGGGAGCCTGTTGTACTAATCTCAAATACACCATGGAAACCTTTGCAGGCTTTCATACTGTATGTTCAATTAATTGCTTAATTCAAAGTTTGAATCTATTCCATTGCTATGTACAGTTGGTTTCAAAGCACTGAATGTGGATCTCTTCCTGGTGCATCTGGATGTCCTCCTGGTTCCCTGTTCACTCTCCCGTGGCAGTCTAGAATGGTAATAATCTTTCAAAAATCGTTCTTAAATAAATCCCATTTAATTCAACCTATTTCACAGCCAAATTTTAATTAAAGATACAGCAAGCCCATAAGTTGCTGAACTTGAAACCTATAGAGATGGTTAATGTTTCCAACAACTGTACAGACTGTGTGCGTATTCTTAAGCCAAAACAAGTCTACCTGAGCACTGGAAAAAAGAAAAACAAAACTGTGCATACACTGCGTGGAGGTGTTCATTAAATGAACAGAAGTAAACCTGTTTTTCTAACTTGTCGCACTGCAGATCACTAGCCACAGGAAGCAGACCAAACCTGATGTATCCCTTTAGCATGTTTTCATAGCATTAGCTTTTAATAAATATAACATACTCCACCCTCAGAGCAGAGCAGTCCTCAAGTTCCAGCAGAAAAAGTGGTTGTTTTAAATATTTAGATTACATTACAGCTGGGACGTTAAAATAAGCAGTGACTTGTACTGCAGACAGCTATCAGAATCAGCTTGGCAAGGTATGTGTAAGCTAGCCTAGTGTGGTTACAAGGTATGAGCTTTGAGGTCTATTAGGCTGGTGTTCTTATACATATTTCTATTATTTGTACTACAATAGTGCTTTCTGATGTCAGCAAACAGAAAAGCACCATAGTGCTAGATGCTGTGAAAACATTCATAAGATGCAGAGTCTCCAGAAAGTTTATACATTTCAGCAGAGAAAATGAGAAAAAGCCAAGGGAAATAAAGGCTATTCGCACTAGGCAAGTAGCTAACACAGGCCTCAATTCAGCGCTATACTTCAGTGTGTCCAAGCACTTTGCTGAGTCCAGGGCTAAATCTGTGGCTGAATACAATTTTTTTTTCTATTTCCCCAGTCTCAATTCAGTGCTTTAACCATGCAACTCCATTTTCTCCCACTAGGTAAGAGTACTCACTTTCTGCAGGTATTAATGAAATCTCCCTTCAAGTCTTAAGAGCTTTCTTCCCCCTGAAGGTCTCTATGTGGTTGCTGTTGATCAAGATACTCAGGCCCAGGACCTGCTCTTAGTAATCCCTATTTTCAGAATATTACTCCAGATTTATTTGATCGAATCAAGCTGAAACTTGGCCTTCACTTTTGAGCTCCTCCACCAACAGCAGACCAAGACTTCTGGAACATTTGCAGCATTTAAGTGTGCCTCAGACCGTGCTGAGTGGAATGAAAGCTGGAAAGAACCATGAAGGACCCACTGAATTGTAAAGTCAGAGTCACCATACTCAGTTTTATTAGCTGTCTCACAGAACTAATAAAAATGCAAGCATCTTCTCAACTCAATCTACTTAACCACCTGTGGTTTATTTTGAGGAAAGCCTTCATTAAAAAGCATTCTCCTAGCACTGCACTCACTGCAAGCTACACATTCGAACCAATATTGTTCACGTGACAGAATAGTTCAGCTGGAAACTGGCTCAAAATTCAGTGCATTTCAGAGAAAGACTCTTAGTGACTTCACCAGGCTTTGGATCAGTCCCAAACAGAGCTCCAATGCTGCCACGTACCCTGCTATAGCCTCCCAGAGCAAAGCTGGAAGCAGCAGGAGAGGAGGGTCATGAATCTTAGCCATGGGCTGTAACATGCCTTGCATTCATTTTCTTGGTCGGTGATATTTGTTTACATCACAG
This sequence comes from Phalacrocorax aristotelis, assembly GCF_949628215.1. NCBI lineage: Eukaryota > Metazoa > Chordata > Aves > Suliformes > Phalacrocoracidae > Phalacrocorax > Phalacrocorax aristotelis. The sequence goes on from NC_134294.1 coordinate 6,662,297, forward strand.
GGAACAGCTGTCCCAGTGTGACCCAAAGACAACTTTGACTATTATGCAATCATTCCTTTCTAGCCTACAGACAGACAAACCTGGCCAAAGAGGTTACAGGATAAAACAATATCTTTAAAAGAAACCCATTTGTTGCTCCATCTGTTCAACCACGCTGCTATCCAAAAGGCATTTGCAAATATCTATACGGTAAATTATGCGACTTGCATTACCAGTTGAAGCCCCAACCCTTTATAACTTCGTGACCAAGTAAACTCCTGTCTTTTTTTCAGTCTAACTGTATCTCAGATCTCTGACTATCTACTAACTGATGAAGCTGCCTGAGATAAGAGAGAAAATACAGAGGGTTAACACTGGAAGGACACAAATCTTCAGGAAACCTGCTTTCGTTAGTTCTACCCTCATGGAACTCCTTCCTCACTCATTTGCCCCTCCTAAAAACACTCTGTTCCCTCAGTAACATTGAGGCTAAAAGAGACTAAACGGGGAGGAGACAGAGATGCACGTGGGAAAACAATCACACAGAGAGAGATTCTTCACGGTTGCTTTGTAAAGATAACCTTGCTTACATTCCAAGGCTAAAAGTTATATAGCACACCTCCTCTTCTCTGCTCATCTACCTGCCCATCATTCAGGTCAGTAACGTGGACATTGTCTTGAATTCTGACTGCTCTCTAAACCCCCACACCCAGCCCACGTTTAGGTCTTGCAGTCTGTGTAGTATTTCTGAAACTTTCCATCTACACAGCTAATACTTGCCAGAGCTTTGATCATAGTAGTTATCTCAACATCCCCTTGCCTAGTTCTGATCCACATAGACTCATTCTGTGGGTATCAATCCTTGTCACAGAGCTGCCAAGATCACTTCCCTAATCTTTTATATTTAGCACATGACCCCTCTGCACACTACTCTACCAGCTCTATATTTTCTAGTGCAAACATTAATCACTTGCCTTCATTTCATTCTGTTTCAAAAAAGACAAACTCCTACCTGTAACTGACCTATATCAGCCTCTGTCACCTGCTTGTTCAGTTTTCAAACAAGTATGGAGGTAGGCATCCTTTCATGTTGCTCTTTAGTCTTGAGAGGATCTCCTTAAAAACACCAGCAAAAATACCTCATTAAAATCTTTGTTGCAATAACTACCAAAAAAAAACCCAAACCCCAACCCAAAACTATGCTCTTACTACTACACAGTACAGCAGAGTCCACCTAAAAGGCAGAATCCTACCTGCAAGGGACTTTTGCCCAGTATGCTGCCCTATCCCAGAAACAGGTTTCCGAGTACAAAACTCAGCCCAAAAACTTCCTCTTGAGTTTGGCTAGCTCAGAGTCTAGAACTCTGTGGCACCTGATTGACAGAGAACAGGCAGAAATAAGGCTTCCACAGTTTTGTCCAATGTTCCTTTGCCCGCTGGATTTTTACAACAGCTTTCATAGTTATATTCAGTAAGAATGGATTCTGCAAACATAACAGGCAAATCAACTTTCTGTTTTTTAAATGATATATGTCCAGTGTCCAAATGGCACTTTAAGCAGCAATTGTCTAAGCCTCATTGATAAATCGGCAACTCCTACTTTCATTTATCACCATGAAAAATATGTTGAGGGTGTTTTTTTGGTATCTTGTCTCTAAAAGCTTTCCCATTTACGAAATTATTCTGCACCTCCACAGCCAGGTATTTGTCAGCTAGGACTCCCTTTTCTCAATTAGGACTCCTCTTAGGGCAAGGGTGAAACAGAGATGGCACATTGCCCCCATGAGAAAAGACACAAAACAGCGTTTCTCATGTTCCTCTTCTACCAAAAATTGTCCCATTCAGCTCATAATCCCAAACTGGACTCCTACTGCTTTAAATCACAATTGCTTGCTAGTTTTCAACGCACCAAGTACCACAAAAATCAATTTCTGCGCAAGAAACAGCTGCACCTAAAGTGCACTTGAAAAGGAAGTTCTTTTGCTGATACCAAAGGAATGCCTAAAAAGCCACTCCTCAAAGTACTCCCTAAACCAGAATCATCAAAAGAGTATTAGTTCACACAATGGAAAGAATGAGGACTTGAACCTCGCCCAGAAGGATGGCAGAACAGACACAGGCTGGTATTTCATGGATAAAGGTTGCAGAGCCTAAGATTTGCTTGTTCTTCCTACCCCGCAGTGCTGACAGGCCCCATCAGCAGTTCCTGCCCCAGTGACATGTTGACTGAGCAGAACAAAGGAAGCCAGAACAACGCAGGAGAGAGCATTCATCAGCACGAGCTTGTGTACAGACCACGTCTTTAAGATGGTACAGTTCTTCCTCTGAATCTCTCCTGCTATAATCATGTCACAGAACAGCATCCTATACTGACCAGAGATGAAACAGTAGTGTGGAGTCTCAAAGTAGGTGATTGTACAGCAAAACTAAAACAGACAACTTATGGGAATGCCTGGATCATATACCTTTATAATCTTGTGGTTTTGGGTGTTAGTGATAGTGTTTTACAAGAAAAGCTCTGGAAATACCAAATATTTAAGAGCAGACAGAGAGGAATTCCTCATATAGGATCTGTCACACAGATTCATTCTGCATCATTTGGATCCAACACAGTTCATGCACCTGTCACGAGTTTCAGACGTGAGAGCCCAGGCATCACAATCTACAGCTTTATCTTTAGATGTAGTCATTATTTGTCATTTTTCAATCGTCAAAGAATCAAGAAAATTGCATTATACATTATTGCAAGATGTGTGCGGCTGTAACCTTAGAATCAACAATTTCAGTAATCAGAAGCGACCTCTGAGCTTTTCCCCCAAGAGGAAAGGATCGGTCGCTGTAAGCAACTAAGCAAGCTGAAGACACAGATCCTTGAGTATAAAACACATGTCACAGATATCACCTTTTCTAAATTTCATTGCTGGTGGATACTATCACATTAACGAGTCTGATCCTATAATGTCTTTGCTTAATTTCCCAATGACGAGAATAAAAATAGAAGCTACAAAGCACTTCCAAGGGTTGAGTCTTAAAGTCAGAACACAGTTGGACAACCTGCATCTTTAAACCAACATCGTATCTACAGATAGAGTCAGTGGGAAGGCCTGGGCTTCCAGAATAAAGACAGGTCCATCCCATCGTCACCCTTGAGAATGAAATGGCACAGCGAAATGTGTTTATATGTCAAAGTAACGCTGCCGGGAAAATCAGGATGAAGGTTCCGAATTGTACCTATTTTCCACGGCTTTACTGATAGTGTAATGTTCAGACTGGAAGGCCGAGCACTAAATTAAACTGTAACTGAAGTTCAGAAGGAAATATGCCCCTCCTACACCTTTCTTCTCCTGCACGTTCCAAGAAGTAAAGCTGAAAGCAGGCTGGTAACTCAGCACAGGTACACGTAACCGCTTAATTTCATAACACAGCTTGATATGGCTCCTCGTCCCCAACCCAACTCCATTCCAATCCTCAGCAACTCTGTCTTTCAAGGTTGGAAACAATTCAACACATCCACTGTTTCGGAAGACAATTATTTATTACATTATTTCAGGATCCAGGAAAGGCTGTGCCTTAATTACAACAACATGTGCGGCATTGCGAGGTCAGTTCCCGATCACTGGCTTCTCAAGGAGGCTCCACTTCTCCAGGAAAACATTTGCTTTCCTAACACAAGAAGTACTTTTCACTCCACACTGGGATTTACAGGCCGCCCTGCCAAGTGGCAGTCTCCATGCCAAATCATAGCTCCGCACAGCCAATGAGCAGCAATGCGAAGAACAGAGCACTAGAACTGTAGAGCACTACATCTAAAACCAAAATGTTACTGTAGTTTAAGCCTAAGTACCACTTACAGAATACACAGAAGAGAATGTGTTTGGAGGACATTTTCAGGCACATAAGGTAGAAATTAGATACACAGTTCTGTTATGGTTAGTGGCAACTGCATCTATAATTACCTATTCGCAACGACAATTTTAAAAAGTCAGTTTGAAGACAAGGCGACAAAAAAAAGCCCATATTTACTATTAACGCTTGCTAAGACAGCCAAGATTCTTATAGGTTTTCTTCGGACTCCCTATTTGTCACAAGTATTTAGGATCCAGAGAGGAACAAAAATTTGGTTGACAAAGGCAAACAAAAATCTGACTGCCAGCTTACGGCTTGGAAGAGTCGCTGTCTCTAGAGTTACTTCTAGCTGGCTCAAGACAATGGATCGCTACCCTAATGCATTCAGCAGTTATATCTGAGACTGTTGTTTAAATAAGAGAGAGAGAGAACGTACAGGTCCTAATCCTCATCACCCACCTTCAGCCCTTCATCTTCCTTCACCTCCATTTCCAAGACAATGCAAGAATAACAGACAATTTTCACCTCAGTTTCGAGATTTATTTAATAAGAGAATTCCCTGTAGGGTTTACGTTACCCACTCTGTTACCTGGTCAAAGATCAAGAACAGCCCGAATGGGTTTGAGACCTTCCCAGGATGTTCGACATGCCTCAGCGCAGTTTTTGTTTTCTAGCACCAGATTTCTGTAGCAGTGGGAACGAACGCATATGCCATTTCAACAAACCCAACATCCTTTATTGAGGTTGCACCGCAACAACTTGAGGGTGAAGGAGAAAAATTTATGAACTGACAATTTCAAAGACCTTATTTTGAAAACAAACAGTTTGTATAGTTGTTTCCCAAAAAACAATATTTTCACAATCCAGAAAAACAAGAAGCCAATACCCCAACACTGCTACAGTAGCACGCCAATACTAACAACTCGCCACATAAGAAATACATGTCAACAAACAATATCTACATTCCACCATGTTAAAAAAACACAACGTTAAAGGCTTCAGGCCTCACGGATAAAAAAAGAGGCTACACAACGTGCAAAAAGATGCTTGGGATGATATATCCCACCAAACACAAAATTCACACCTCAGCTGCGGTGTTGCTTTAGTCAGGTCCGTATTAGTTTCCCACAAACCTGCTCTCTGTCTTACTGGCAAGGCATCAAAATAGGTAAAATTGTCTTGCCGGTGACAGACCTGAGTACAAAGAAAAGTGATTTGCTACAAACAGATTAATATATTTTGAAAGTTACTGTCTGGAAAAATTGTCAAATGGATTGTTGTTGGTTTATTATGGCTGTAAATACACCACAGGCACACAACCCTAGTCTGTGAAGGCTAGAACGGTGTCAAACATCCCCGTCTCCGGTCAGAAATCTGGCCTCCACAACCACAACGGTCCCTTGGAAGCCTGGCCCTCATCTTCTCCCACACTCCTAGCAAGCAGAACGTGTCAGCAGCGGCGAGCGGGGCGTGCGCCCTTCGAAGAAGCGGCCGTTTCGACCACCGGACTGTTTGACACCTGCCATCCCACCGACGGTGCACCAAGGCGGACCCAGAAAACCAACCCGATTTTTCAGACCGGCATTCCTGCACTTGCACAAGGCTTCACCTTTCAGCATTATCTCCAGCCTGACTCTCCTCGCCTCTTCAGAAAATCCCCGCCCTGGCGAAGCGCTCCTCGCCACAAGCTTCGCGGCCTGGCCCCGACACGGTGACAGCTACGGCCGGGGGCTGCCGCTCGGCCCCGGCGCCGGCCCGGCGGCGATGCCTGGAGGCGGGCAGCGCCCCGCGGGCAGTCACGGAAACACCGGCCGAGAGGCCTCCTCGCCCCGGGTCTGTCAGCTCCCGGGGCCGGCCGCGGGGCTCCCGCCGGCCGACAGCGGGGTGAGGGCGGCGAACGGCAGCGGCCGACCCCCGGGGCTGAGCCGGGGCCGCCATGTTAGCGGCAGCACTGGCGGCTTCCCCAGGGGTGCCGGCGGGGCCTAGCGCCGGGCAGGGCCCGCAGCCGGCGGCGGAGCCGAGCGCCCCGGCAGGGCCCGCACCCCGGCGGTGGCGGGGGGAGGCTGCGGCGGAGCCCCCCGAGCAGGCGGCGGCGGCAGCGAAGCAGGTGTCTCCCGCTCGGGGCCGAGGGAGGCTTAAAGACCTCCCCTCGGCTGTCAGCGGGAAGGGGCGCGGGGAGGAGAGGAGGGGCAGGGACCGCCGCTCCGGCAGGCGCGGCCCCCGCCGGCCCCCCGAGCCGCTCACCCGAAATCCTGGTCCATGGACTTGAAGAAGAACTTGTAGCTGTGCACGGGCCGGTTGCTGAGGACATTTTTGAAATCGGCCAGAGTGACTTTTTCCGGCGGGACGGGCAGCTTCACCAGGTAGGGGGTCTCCTCCTCGTCTATGTGGTAGATGATTTTAGTCTCCGCCATGGGAGACGGGGAGCAGCGGGGAGCCGGCCCGGGGCCTCCGCCGCCGCTCGGCTCCTCTCACGGCCTCCGGCCCAGAGCCGCCCCCGACAGGAAGGGAGCTCCCAGCGCCCGGCCGCCGCCGCGCAGGGGCTCCTCGGCCGGGATTTCGCTCCCTGCACTGCTCTCTAGCTGCCCGACCCGGGAACGGCAGCCCGCCGCCGCCCGCCCCGCCTGCATCCTCCGGCCGCCGCCCCCCGCCGCGCTCGGCAGCGGGCCGCCGCGCTCCCCGTCCCCGCTCCCCGTCCCCGGGCCGGCGGGCAGTGAGGGGGGAGGCGGGCGGGCAGCGGGGGCGCGGGGCCGGGGCCGGGCCGCCCTCCTCCCGCCAGCGCCGCTCTGCCCGCGGGCCGGGCCCGCTCCCGCAGGCCGCCCCCTGCCGGCTCGGCGGCGCCGCTGCCGGGGCCCGGGGAGCGGGACGGGACGGGGCTGCGGCGCTGAGGGGAGCGGGACGGGCCGCCCCAGGCCTCCTTCCTCGGCTGGCGGTGAGCGGGGACGCCGTGGTCCCGAGCTGACGGGGCGCTCCAGGGCCCTGCTGCTCCCGGACAGCCGGCGGGGCTGATCTCAGCCACCCCACCGCGCTGGTCCCCTCCCTTCCAAGGGCACAACCGGCAAGAGCCAAGGCGCTGAGCTCCCCCCTCCTCGCCATAAAAACCCTTCCTTCGCAGTCAGTCGGCTCAGGTGCACGAATGCCACTTCGGGTACTTCTGATGTGGCCGTGATTTATGAGTGCAACACACACGAGATGCTCTGTCTGTATGAACATCCCAGTCTCCGATGTAAGAAAAACACTTGCCGTCCCAGTAAACATCCCCAAAGGGTTATATATACACTATTAGTCCCCTTGCAGCTCTCTCCTTATTTTCTCCATCTAGGAATTAGTAAATGCTTTCCGGGCACAAACCCCTGGGCACTGCACAGAGGTGGTCGGCGTCCTTATTCCCCTAACAGCAGGAAAAGGGAGGTACGTTACTACCTTGGTTAGTAAAGCTTTATATTCTAACCCAGCAGCCTTTACAAGATGCAAGATACATTCTTTCCCATGTATATGAGACACGGGCAGGGCAGGGAACTGACTAACGTTACTCACACCATTATAAAGGCAGGCAGACCACTGTAGTTCAGGTATCTCAAGAATTCAGGCTCCCCTGCCCAGCAGACTGGCCCCCTTTGTGTTTCGTGAGAATTGAGATGGGTTCTCTTTAAGCAATGAGCTCATGGGTCTCTGCAGATCATGAAATTTTCCATAGTGCAGCTGGCTTCTCTGCAGCTTATGCTAATAAGAGAGCAGAGGCACATTCGTGGCTCAGAAGAAATTGCTTTTAATAGCTGCTTCACTGGAAGCCTGTTGGGCACAGAGCCCGCTGAGGTCCTTGGCACAGAGCAAGCTTTACACCTATCGTCACTTGAATTTCACAGAACAGCAAGAGCCGCTGTTCAGTGCTGCCAGGTGAGATAGGTATGTTTTCAAGGAGACAGTCCAGAGAAAAATCTTTAGGGCACCACGTTTTGCAGGTAATGTATTTGGGCAGAGTTCACCTTTCTAGGAATCCCCCAAAATGACAGCCAGAAAAATTAAGATTTCAGAACAGCGTGCTTAGGTCTCAAGGAATCTTTTGTTCATTAGAAGTACTTCTTAAGGAAAATCCCAAGCTAATGCAATTCTCTCTTTTTTCCCTTTCAAAGAAAGAGGACATTCACTTCTTGGAATATTCAGCTGCTTTCCGTGAAGGGGTAAATCACAGCTCAGTGACAGGATTACCTGTGGCACTGGAATGGTTTTTCTACCAGCACAAATCAGAGGAGCCAGTCGCGTCAGAGGCTGCCAAAAGGTCTGTTAACATTATTGCTATTTATTATTCTCAGTTTTCTGAAAGTTTAGTCATTACTAGTTCCCACCAGCACACTACCACATGGACGCTGTGATACCCCTTCTGGAGCCAAATTCTCCTATGCCAAGCCAGATCTGGGTACCCGTCTGCCGATGGCACGGTTAATCCACAACTCAGCAGGATTTAACAATATTGAGAAACCAAAACATCAACTATCTGCTGTCATTTCTGGTATAGTGAAGCAATTACAAAATCACATGCACTGGGGTTTTCCAGCTCCAGTGATTTGCTCATCTGCTGACTTTCATACCACTAACTTGAACGCCTGTGTGATCATCAAACAAGATAAACAGCAAAGTAAAGGTATATGGCCTTAGTCTTCATCACGTAACTAGTGATTTAGTACTGTTTTAAGTCAGGAATGACCAACATAGTACACTTCAAAGAGTACTTTCCAAGAGTGGTAGCCATTGGCGGTTAGTTTCAGCTTTGGAATTCTGACAGAGTAAGGCATAAAGTACTGAAGATTTCTTTAAAGCTGTACATTCAACTTTCTGTCCTACATGTGCGCACAGACACGTGCTACGGTTCTGAAAGCACCTGAGAATACTCTTGGTATGGAAAGTATGGCTTGAATCCACCAACTCTTCTGCACACAAGAATCTCTGAGCAAGACTGGGGAAGGCTTCCTTTGGCAGGATTATAAGGTAACTCTAGTACAAGGTAAATTTTCTGAGATACTGAGATTTATGTAGTTTTTGCAGTGTGAAACTCAGGCAAAATATTAACGTTCAACCCTTTGGTCTCTTCAGTTCATACTTAACGACCTCCTGAATTCCTCAGAGACCCAGGTGGTATCCACACAAAGACTAAATCTGCAAAGAGCTCTGTTCTTGCTCTATTCACTTTGCTTTTACCTTTGACAACTGAAAATATAATGAGTTGTATAATTGTCAGATGACTACCTTGGAACAGACATGGTAAGACTGGCTCTATGACTCACAAAAAGCTTTCTGTGTCCCCATCAAGCACAGAAGAGAGGAGATAACCCGCTTTCATGTTACAGTCAAACCACAAGCTAATCCAATTAAAGAGCAGACATAGGAATGCAGAATACACCACCTTTGCAAACCACTGGTCCATCAGGGCTAATATCTTGCTTCTTGCGGAGTTCATGCCTTAACACTTCTGTGGAAAGTAAATATAAGGCATAAAATCTCTTGCTATTAGTGCTGTGCTCTCCCTGATAGAGCAAACAGTCTTGCTGACCCCTGCAGGGAGCAGATAGTGCCCTGAGGCATAAAAGCCGCTCACCCTTTTCTTCATTTATATAGCAGTGCACTTCATTACCACGGAGAGAATAACCAAGCCCTTTTAAAAAGCCATCCTTTGAATTATAGTGATGGTTGTTGTTTGTCTCGGTGAATTCAAAAAGCATATCACACTCTGGGTGCTTAGCAAATAAGTATTTGTTTAAAGAGATATGACAAAAAGAAAATCAAAGCTCTGAGCACTCTGACACTCACCAAAGCTGTGACTTGGGACCCACTCTGAGCTTTCGTAGGTATTTTTAATCCACCTGCAAGAATGTGTTTGTAAAAGAACAAAATCATCTTTTACTTGGAGGATTATTCCTTGTCAAGAGTCAGTTGCCAGCAGTTTTGCTACTCACGTCAATGGAATCAGGTTTGACTACGCGTGCTTTCATTTGGGTAGTCAACCCTGGGAAATGAAGGCTTCCGTCTTCATTTGTTCCAGCAACACAGCAGGATCAATGTGGTTAGTATCACTGCAAGCTTCCCATCATTCACTGCCAGCTCTCCGAGCCACTTGTAGGACTGATGGTGCGCACCTATGAGGCGGCTACGATAGCACAGACGTATTAGAAACTAAACCAATGTCACCCATTAGCCAGGGAAGGTTCATTCCAGACTGGAATCACAGGAGTCACCTAGACACACAAAATCTGGGTTGCCGAAGTATTGAGTCCAGTCCTTATATTCCTAATCCTTAAGAATTTTCTCCAAAATCACCTTTGTTTAAAAATAAAAACAGAAATGGATTTTGGACTTTTATCATTGAAGGGATGTATCAGAAGCTGATGTCTGTATGAACCACACAGGAACTGTTGGACAACCTATTCCCCCTCTTCAGAGATCCTGTTTCCCCGTGGAAACACCAAGCGTTACGTGAAGACTTTCAGCACATTCATGAAGGCAAGTTGTGCAGCTGCTCTTCATCTCTGGGGCAAAGTTTCCGTCTCATTCTACCGATTCACACAGGCAAGATTAACATCAATGCAGAATAAGAACTAAACATGGAAATCATCCAAAAAGAGAAAGAGAAGCAGAAAGATAGAACTGCAACCACACAGTTGGGATGTGCTTAGCATTAAGGTGCTGTAGGCTGGCCCCCAAGCTGCTATGCATCAGCAGGATGCAATCCAAGTCAGTTTACACTACTCATGGATCTGGTCTAAAAGATCTGCAATTTTTTTTTCCTTTTTATTCACTCTCCCTGTGCAGCAGACCTTGGGCACAGTCAGGTCATGGCAGAACTTGGTCCTGAGAGTTCACAAGAAAATAAAGACATCAAACACTAGAGGGAGGCAAAAGACTTGCAGTCCAGCAATCTGCTCCCAGCCCCCTGGGCAAAGCTCCCCGGAGCTTGCATTGCCACTGAATTAAAAAACAAATAAACCTGGGGGGAAATGACACGGGGGTATTTTCAGTGACATTTCCAAAAACCCACTTAACTGAAGAATGTGTGTTATGGAGGGATATCGCCCTACAGGTCTGTAGGAATGAGGCGCTCTGTACTCCGCAGGGGAGGGGAAAAGAGAAGAATAGAGGACAACGTTCATGTTGATGCTCCACGGGGACTGCTAAAAAGAAATCAGAAGAATGTAATGGAAAACATTAACCAACATTGTTAGCAGATGCACACTACTTATGGGATTCATAGGAATGAAGAGTGTCGCCTCCAATTTCAGTCTCTTTTTCATCTAACTTGAGTCTATCGCTGACTGTTCGGTTACTGCTACCGAAAGTCTGATGCATCTCAGTGTGATCCTGCAGTGATGGAAGAATTATCACACTGAACCAACTATGTTCCTGTCCTTTCGAGGTCTCCCAGCAACAGCAAACCTCAGGTGAAAATCGGATGCTCAGACAGAATAGCATCAACCTCCCTAACCCTGCTGCAGAAACGCTGCTAACTTCTGTCTTGGAACGCAACTGTACTTCAAAGCAACAATCAAAACTGTGGAGATGAGTCTGCAAAGAGGTGAAATGTTATTGCAAAAGGCAACAGGTTGGGCACTTCAAATAACTGAGTTACATCAAGATGTTTTTGAAGAATTACCCTTTTCTCCATCACGTGTTTGCTGTAGATGGGCCTTTCAGAGGGAAATTTTCATGAGACCATCTCTTGTCTGGGCAAAAAGCTCTGACTCTGAGGGGAAGGAGTGATGCCTTCCAGGCAAGACCTCCCTTGTTGCTGAACCACATACACAAAATGCTGTGGGTTAGAACATCAGTACTCCAGCTATGGAAACTCAGCATTCCCACACTTTTTCTGGAGTCTTCTCATGCCAATCATGGAGAACCAGTCACTATCACACACGTACACTTTTTGGCAGTGTCAAGCATTTTCAGACATTTTCATGTGATGCACACCTCATCAACGAGTTTAATGGGTCAATACCAGCTCCTACTCATGATGACTCAATCTGCTTCCTTTCCTCAGCCGTTTTCTGGTTCTCCTACCTATTCTTAGCAGCTGCAGCACTTTTTTTTAAAAGAGGAGAGCCACACTTGAAAAATTTCCCTGCAGCAATTGTCTTCGGAGCAGCTGATCCGCAGAGGGCCACATACACATCTGAAAACTTGACCTCTAGGAAAGAGTGGAGTTTTTACTTAGAAACATCTATTTGGATCTTTATCCTACTTCTCTCAGGTCCCCAGGGTTTCTTCTTCCCCTCAGGAATGTGTTCTGTTAATGACTAGCAAGTCCTTCTCCCCTGGTAAGACTCTCCCCAGACTGGGAGGCAGAAAGGAAACGGGGACAATCTGGACTTCATTTCAGTCAAGTTAAAGACAATGAAAATATTTAATTTCAGTGGTCTGCAAAGCAGGCCCCGTGGTTGCTAAATTAGCTTTTCCTTGTTCCCAGTTGCTTTCCTGGAAAATCAGACCCATTGTCTACAGAGACAGAGAAAAGTAACAAGATGCCCCAGCAACAACTAACTGACAGCAGAGTTTTTGGCTGGAGTCTGCCAGCAGAGACGCACTGTACCAGCAGAAAGGAACAGGGCTTAAAGCATTAGTGACACCCAGCACTAGCTACGGCTATGCAGAAAGACCTCACTCTGAGATAATTGCACAATTGCAGCTGCCTATTTTTGCAGACTCCCCCACGTGTAGAGAAGAGCAGAGCAAGCCACACCAGGTTCAAGAGGGAACTGGACAATTTGTACATGCATAGTGTCAGGCAAGTACAAATAAGCAGGCCTGCAAACACTGCGTTTGTGTTTTTGAAGCCCTCAGAAAAACTCCGTTCAAGCTCCAAAATCCCCCAGCAAAGAACAGATCTAGAAATCTGACCCAACACATGTCACCTCAGTCCAGCAAAATGGTGGCATCTTTGGCTCCCAGCATCACCAGTATAATCTGAAGACTTTTTTTATGGCCTAGTGCTCTAGTTTGCCTGTGGCATTTGAGGAAAAAAAAAAAGAGGTAAGTTTAAATCTTAGAAAAATGCTGTTGAGTCAGATGTTCCCAGTGGGACTGGCACCAGCTCCAGGATGATCTCACTTTGCCCAAGGTGTCTTTTTTTCAGTAGTTCTCATTAGGCTTCTCCTGACATGAAGAATCTCACTTACAGGTTATAGCAGGGACTGACCATAAAGTCCCACAACGATACCAGAAGGGGTACTTTATTGCACAGGGCCCCTGGCTCCACCTGCTCAAGAACTCATCATTCATTCTCAGCAACAGCAGAGCCCACCAAGAAGGAACTAACCCCTGTCCACTTCTCATTGTCTTTGTGTCCCAACCCTTTTAACATATTTGGGGTTTTTCCCCCCAGGTAATCTGAGAAAGCGCAAGCAGCCGTCACAGGGGCCAATTCACCCCAACAAAGAGGTGGTATGAAATGGCAGGAGACTGGCTGTAGTATGATTTCCAACCGGGTAAGAGAGAAGATAATACTTTCACCAGAGCTAGACAAGCTAGTCAACAATCTTAGTTTGCTAAATGCACTTTTCTGCCTCTTTTTAGTTTCATATCCTGCTTTGGTCCTTCAAATTCTTGCACTTGCACCCTGCACTGCCCATCAAAGCACTAATACAAGCTGTTTCCATCAGTGTCCCTGGAAGAACTCTGTCACACCAGCTGGGATAGCACTCAGTGGGTGGAAGCCCTCCAAGAGCAGAATGTGCAGCAGGAACTTTGCAAGGTGTTAGTTCTGCAAGTAAAAGAGGAATTTGGGATGGGAGCAAAGTATAAAACTGTGCAGTTAACTATTCCAGCAGGATATGTTATCTTCCCTTCTGGATCTGCAGAATGAGGTACTATGAAGGAGCTGCCAGCCTTCATCTCTGATAGATGGTTTGAACTCCATCTACAGCCACAGATCTGTTCATTATACAACACTTTTGGAGAGCTAAAATTTGTCTGTGGGCCCCATGACCAAGTCAAATAATGATGTCCCATGTGGAAACCACACTGAAATCACTGGAATAACTCATGGCTTCCAATCTGCACTTTGTCAAGCACTTTAGGATGCTCTGAGATGAAACACGCTGCACAGCTATTGGGAAGAATTAGCTAATGCTGGCTAATAGCTTAAATAGCATCTCCAAAGAGCAAGAAATAAAATCAACCTTAACTTGAAACTCCATTTTGTTCTCCTTTATTTCTTGAATGCTAGGAGAGTTACACAACAATGATAAATGGTAAAAGTTAAGTAACAATAATAATGAAAATTAATTCTGTTACAACAAAGGAAAAAAAACCCCAAGCTTTATGGAACAAGTCCTCCTCTCAGTCTTGAAAGGGAGCAGAATGTGCACAGAGCTGAGAAGAGGGGACTCTAGCTCTAGTCTCAGTTTTAACCCCTTGTAAGGTCACTGCCACACACCCTTTCCTTGTTCCACAAGGGCTTACATTCCATACATTACCCTAAGAGACTTTCACTTCTCTGCCCTTGTTGAGCTAGAGTACTCACTGAGAAATAACTGGTATAAAAATATTAGGGGTTATTATTATTTTAACTAACAGAACATAAAATGCATGTCTCAGGAGACCAAGGAGACTATAATGAGGCAAAGCCTGCCAAGAGCCTGCAAAGTGACAAGTAAAGAGGTCTATCAAGATGCGGCATTCCATGAGTACAGCGAGAACACTACTTCGAATAACTCGGGCAAAGCACATTTACCAAAGTGCTACACACTTAAGGAATTACTTCTCCATGAGAGGCAAGTTACTGTCCCATATTCAGGAAAGAAAGGCTGAGACGAGAGAGAGAGAGAGAAAACCAACCTGGCTAGAACTGCACTAAGCCTGTGGCAGAGCGGGAACAGAAGGCAGCAGTCCTGCCCCTAGCCTAGTCGTTGACTGCACGTCAAGCCTTCAATTTTCACGTGCAATATCAGCTACATAGACTTCATGCCAGTGCCAGAGACTGACAAAACACAAAGTGCATATGTAAAGGACCTAAATGGCTTCTCAACAGTATTTAAGGGCTAATAGCCTTTGATAATTTCTCTGTATTAAGAAATAAACAAACAAAACTCTTCACTTCAGTGTTCTGTTTTCTTCCTTTTTTCAACAGTTTGAAAACACAACTGGTTACCCAGCAGTCTTGCCTGGATCTCTTTCAGCCAGAAGTTTAACGTGCTAAATTACATGCTGGATTGCAGGCTGCTTTTGAAAACCACTGCTCTGATCATCAGTCCAATCACACAACACATACCTCTCCTGAAGAAAAAAGGGCCATAATCTCAACTTGGACACCCAGCTTGATCAGTCTAGGGTTGTACTGGCGTGTCTGACCCTTACCAAATTCAAACTGGTGATCAAAGCAAGGATGAGGAACTCAAAGTTCTTCCTAGTGTTTGTTTCAGAGATCATATTAAATTTTTTCCTCTTAAGCTATTTTGCAGCCTCAACGTCAAATAAAATATTTAAATGCCTCTGGAGTTTATGAGTAACCCCACTTTGAGCTGGTGTCTATATGAACTGTGCTAAGCAATTTGAACTGGCAAGTAAAGATCTCCAACCTTTGACTCACAGACATGAAAGGGAGGGAGAAAGACATTAATGACAATTACTTGAGACTGTGCCACCCTGATGGAATAACCAGTGCAGCCTCATGCACCTGCAGGAATGCGGCTTGGGTTTCAATCAGGTCCAGCCAAAAGCAGCCTAAGAAAGACTGTCTACCTCGGGGGAAGGGCAGGGAAATAGGGGCCTGGGCCTGACCCCAGACCCTCCTCTCCACTCCTCATGGGCCTGCCCAATCTGAGCAGTTTTGCTGGGATAAATCATAAGTGAAGATAAAGGCAGTTAATTTGAAACCACAAAAACTGTCCAGAGAGCAGTGGAAGTGATAAGCAAACTAAAAGTAAGGATCTGCCCAGCTGTAGCTTAGGAAGGCTCGCCTCCACCTCTACTGTTATATTCTATTATTAATATTTTTAATATTTGAAGGCATTAAAAATAAGGGTCCCCAGTATACTTATTCTTTAACATAGTCCTCACTAACAGAGAAAACTATTAATACCTATGAAAACTGACGTGGTCCGTTTTCCACTCCTATGGATGCATCGAAGTACTGACGTCCTAGCTTCTGAACAGACAATACGGTTCCTTCTGGTAGACAGGAGGCCTTACCCACCGCGCTTTTGGCAGAGCCAGGGAGCTGAGCTCAGCTTCAGTGTAAGCAGATGCAACTCAGCAACCATCACACCCAGTGCAGCACACCTCTGAGCTGCTGAGAGTCTTACTGAGCCCTGTCACACAAGAGGAGGGATCAGTGGTGTTTGTGGGAGGAGGGAGAGGGGGTCTGAAATGGGATTTAGTTGTTTAAGAACATTGTCATCAGTCCGACAAGACACCCAGGTTGGTAGGGGTGCCAAGAAAGGGGCAGGTATGGGACTTGATATTGATTCCTACGCTGGGGAGGCGCATGGCGTTGGGTAGATCTCAAAACAGCACTAGATCCTTACAGTACACGTGCTCCTGCAGCGGGCAGCTTCACCTAGCCATAACATCTCTTTCTGGTTTGACTGAACTTGTGCCCCTATTAGATGGGGCTGACATGTTCCCGGATAAGTGGCAATGGTGGCCAAAACAACAGTCAAGACACACACCATGCTAGGCACCAGGTCACATTCCCAACTGTTGAGGTGGTAGACTGAGATGCCTTCCTTGGACCACAGCTACTTCATGCCTTGCAAAGACCTCAGAATGCTCTGGCCCCAGGAAGAAATCCAGGCTGAAATACCAGTCGCAAGCGGAGCACTACTTCAAGACTGAAACCACACCATCACCCTCACATCCTCCCTCACTCTCACAGCTGTTCCACACAAGCTCCTCTTCACACTTCCACCACCCACAACATCCTGGAGACCCTACCCCAGTTCCATTCAGTCACCAAGCCCATGCGCAATCCCTCCCTCTGCCGTTCTTTTCAGACCACCAAAGAGTAGGCTGGCAATCCTTGGCCACCTTCACCCTCACACAACAACACAAGCCCCTGATATCATGCTCACAACAGTAGGAAAGACCTTTTCTTCGGTGCCCGAAGGACCACAGGTGTGCCTGGTTTGGGAATGGTGCCACTGAATATCCCAAGTGGTCAGAGAAGCTGTGTAAACCTGTTAATATGTTCCGGCTTTCCAGATGCTTTAACTTGTGCGGATTACAACACTGAATTACTGACTTCAAATTTTTGGACATCCCCACCTGACGCACTGTTCATGTGTAGAACTCCCCTCCAGCCCACAGCCCCACTATCTCAGGTCCCCGCACCCCAAAACAATGCCAAAATCCACACGAATGGACTCCTCTCCCTCCTCAGCTCCCCTTCTGAGACTCTGGCCCATGAAAATTCCTGCCTGGCTATTCAGCGGAGTGTGGTGTTGCTCTTCCTCGTCATGGGCTGCCCACGAGGAGCTGTTCCTTTTAACAATCTGTCTGCCTGTGCTGTAATCATACCTTTGTTTTGATGTGCACACAAGCTCTGTGTGGCCTGGGTCCACCCAAAGACTGCAGGGAAATCACATTCCAGATTCCACAAAGCAGTTTAGCCCTCTCCATAATATTTCTGGTTCTGATCTAACTGAGACTGGGATTACAGCACTGTATCTCCATTAACTTCAGCTGAAAGTATCTGCTCATGCCAAATTTGATTTGGTCTGCACTGAAACAAAAACAAATCAACAAAGCAGCTTAGAGAGAGAAATGCAGAGTCAGGCTTCCAGAGCTCTTCGGAGCTGATCCCAGCCCTACCTTGGTCAATTGTGTGCCTCCCTTTCCCCTGGAAAATGAGGATATTGACATTGCCCCATTCATAAAATGAGGTATTTGCATTGTCGTTTGTGAAGGCATATGCTCTCTGTACTTCACCTGGAATATGTAAAGCGCTATGCGACTGTGCAGCTCCTCCCGATTAATGCCAGCCTATGAGAGATCACAATCAGGCTTTGCTATTATTTTTCTGATGAATACGCTACATGGAAAAATGCCTGATATAATGATGGCTCAAGATTAGTGATGCAGGTTGGTTTATTTAAAGCAGTAACATCAAAGCAAAAGGTCTGCTGATTCAGCTCATAAAAATCATTGATGCATAAAACCAACGATAATATCAAGAAAGAAAAGGTGAATGGAGGACTGGGAGAACAGAAGAAAAGGCAACCCAAACCCATCATAAGTGCACACAAGAGAGACAGTTTAACTCTTTCAAGAAGCATTTGCAAATACCCTTGTGCTCAGTGGGGAGAAAGTCTACATGAAAAAAATTCTATGGTAACTGGAGGGACTTGATATTAAGAAAAGGCATCTCTTTTCCATTTATCTATCTTGGATTGAAGCTCCTGGTCCAGCCAGCAGCTTGGGAATGTCTTCATTTACAATATTCCTTCCTGAAATCTGAAAGCAAATTGAAATGGAGGTCAGTACCTGAAGAGAGATTTCAAACCACCCAAAGCAGCACACTGTAATATGGACTTAGCTATACTGCGACAAGTGACCATCTGCAGGCAACCGTGTTCCCAATATCCTCTTCATAAAGCCCACAGTGAGATATACTGTGTATAAATTATCGCACAGATCATCTCTGCAGATCTGCAGATGTAGGCAAATATATCATAACTCCATCAAGAACAGCAGGTCTAAGGCAATTCAGGGACTCTCCAGACCATTCCCTTCTTGATATAATTTCAATCACATTTATTATATTCTAAATTCATGCGAAAGGAGTCATGGAACCTAACAACTTCTTACAAGTACTGCTCAACATAAGTGTGGCTCTATAAACTGAGGTGTAATACTCAGGATTAATCCTGGATAAGGAAAAGGAGGTTCAGGCCCGAGGGAAGGAGCTTTTTTTTGAACGAAGTAAGTGACTGCCCGGTACCCACAAATAAATTCACTCAAAACACTCTCTTCTGCACAGTGTTTTCTTCTCAAACACCATGCCAGGCCATTCTTGAGATATATCTCCCTCTGAGGTTACAGTACAGAATGCACTATTCCAGCCCTGCAAGGCATTCTTTTTCCAATAAAGAAAAATTCTATTTGTGCCATGCCAAAAGTTTTTAAAAGCCTAATCACTACTTGCATCTTGTGGCTCCGTGATGAAAGGATAGGAAGGGAACCAGCTTCTCATTCCTGCTGCCATTTGTCATAACGTTTACCACTCCCCATTCAGCTGCGGCTCCGGCTCACTGCTACACTGTGTGCTTCCCTCCTCCCTCCCTCAACCCATCAGCAGGCTCCTAGAGCCACCGGTTAGGGTGAAGCAGGTCATTATTACCTTTGTCTAAATCAATATTCTTTGCTGGGAAGCTCCTGGCTTGCTCAGCCTTCTCCTTCAGGATGTTGTTTTTGTAATCTGTGTATGGGAGGAGTACAATTCAGACAGCCATTAGAATATTAAAAGAAAACAAAGCTTTACAGGCAAGGCAGACATGTGATCAGTCCTTCCTTGAAGTACTCTAGGCCTGGCATCTCCAAATCTCTAGGAGCAACTCACGGAGTTACTCAGCCACTCAGCAGGAAAAGGAAAGCTGCTACGACTTTAGTTTTGCCCCTGGCACTAATCAGTTATGCATACTTCAGTTTCCTGCTCCTCATAGGGACCACAGATTCTTCCAGCACGAAACAAAAAGCTCTGGGTTATCTACGAAAGCTCATCTGAAGGTGACTGATCCAGTTATTCAAAGAATTTGCTCGCAGGGGAGCTCTCCCGAGACATACAGAGAGGAATTTGCACTTGCTGCTGTCCTGGTTTACAACCCACCCTCTCCAACTCCTTCGTTCTTCAGATTTCATATCTACCTCTTGTTTATTGGGGCCCTTACAGCAATTCTCTAGCTTGGGACCTAAAGTCTGTCAGCTTGTTCTTTTAAAGATTGTACCTTTACTGCGGGTGCACAGAGGGGAAAAAAGGGGACAGACTCAATTGTTTCCTGGTTTATCAACACGAGCAATGACATATGGCAAGTTGCAGCAG
Source organism: Phalacrocorax aristotelis (assembly GCF_949628215.1). Lineage (NCBI taxonomy): Eukaryota > Metazoa > Chordata > Aves > Suliformes > Phalacrocoracidae > Phalacrocorax > Phalacrocorax aristotelis. The sequence goes on from NC_134294.1 coordinate 6,682,143, forward strand.
GTATGAACTTGGCACCACGGCAAGTCTTCAGGAATCTCAGTGTAGTGCAGACAAGAGGATCAGTTCTGCTTTACAGACAACCCACTCCAAGTCCAAGCAAGAAGACACCCCTAATCAATTACTGACACAATAAACTCAAGGCTACACCTTCAAGGTCTAGTAAGGAGCAGCATCCACCTTCAGGAATGTGGTAAGTTCCTGGAATCAGTCCTACACATCCCAGCAAAAACACTTTTGCAGATCACCAGTGAGATTAGCTTCCTTCCCCTCTTTTCAGTATGTTCCAGTTTACCATGAGTTCCAGTGGTTTTTGTATTTTCTATCTTTTGTATTGTAGGACTTTTGTTGCAAATTTTCTTCCTATCATGTTCCCCAAGCTTATTTATCTGAATTGCTATCACAGATCTTGATAGAAGGCCCAACTGTTCACCAAGTGATTTGACATCTGGGGGGATGAAACTGTAGAAAGTTAAACCAAACTGGCTTCAATGGAAAGTGAAGGCAATGAACTCAGCCAGCTCATGACTCCTCTTTATCCCCACTTCAGTCAACTACAGCTCATACCCACTTTCAAGAGAGATAAGGTCAGTAGTTAGCACTGAAGAATGCTGATCTATTTTGTTTTCTCCAGCTCCCTCGCTTTGAGCTAGTTTTTATGTACTGTAGAATGATGATATTCATATTGACAAATGCTTTGTTTCTTGGACAGGAGATTCTAGAGAGCTGCTTTGTTGATCCTCTTGCCTACACAAACTGCTTAAATTTGAGGAGACCTCTTCCCTAGACAATGTCTTGATCTCATTCCACATGGTCCTGCACTCATGTGAATTTGGCTTTCAGGTGCATGTCAAAGAACCCCAAAAACTCCAGGTGAAACAAAAGCAGCTGTGCCTCATTACTGGCCAACCTCATTAAATCAGCCTCTAGTTAAAAGTCAGGACTGCCCTCTCCAGCTGAGTCCCCCTGCTTGCAGTGACTTGTGGGCCGAGATTCTCAAAGTTGCCGTTTAAAATCAGGAGGTGAAGTAATTTCAAAATGGGCACCTAAATGCCATTAGAAAATGCTCAATTTTAACGAGTTTTGACCCGCTTTGGAGGACGGTTGCTAGTTGATGCATACCCAGCCTGATGTCTTCACTTCTGTATTGAGTCAGATCTGTTGTGTCGACTGTAAACTCTTTAAGATTTACATCCTTCCTGAAAAAGGAACAGCAGTGAAAAATGGTATTGTCACATCCTTTAATAACCGGCTCCTTTCACACTTTTCACAACAGTTTTTCTAATGCTGCGTTAGAGAATTTAATTTACAGTGTTTACTTGCTATATTATCTGGAGAAAAGTTGGAAAAAAAATCCATAGAAGATTTCATTCTCTACCAAGTACTGGTGATTTTCACAGCTATCCTTACAGAATCCTTTCCAGTTTCTACAAGGGTTCCCTGGAGAAATCATGACAGATACATAACAGCATTGGCAGCCACTGTACATAGGTGCTTTTCCTGTCTTGGCCCCTAACCTATCAAACAGATTTCAGAAGGTCATACTGCTGACTACTGAATCCCTTTGACTGTCTTTTCTATTAACACCTTGAGATCTCTGGCTGGCTGGCTCTTTATTCCCTATGTGTTTGTCCAGAGCTTAGAACAATGGGGAGCCAATCTGTACGGGAACTTCCCCATCTCTTCCACTTTAATACCATATAATAAAACATAAAGGAACTCAGCTACACAATCTTGGCCTCAGTCTCACAGTAGGGTTTCCAGTAGGTTTGTGCATTACCCCTTTGCCGCTAACTCCTAATGACACCTCACAGAAACATGATCTGTGAATCAGTTCCCAAAGTATAATGAGAGGAGATGCCAAATCAGCCCTATAAACCATTCTCTCCTTCCCTCTTTGACAGCAAAGAGGTCGCTCCCTGCTATGCAGTCATTATGCAAGGGTATATTCCTGGGAACATTACACTAATAATGACTAGAGTGTAAAGCTGCAAAAGAATCGGTGGAAAGCAATGAATAAGCTCTATCAAACAGCCTGTGCTTTACACGGCTGTACTTGTACTAACCAGATCCTCAGCTGGTTTAGGCTCTTAATGACAGCTGAGGGTTGGGGCCCCTAAGTTCATTTTTATGTATTCTAATCATAGACTGTGTAATCATACTTACTCTCCATATTTCTTCACATTGTATTCATAACCTAAACAGGGAGAAGAAACAGAATGAGCAGTCTTATCCAGTCCAACCAACCCCTCCCTGACAACAGTGATAAAAATAACACCTAGTACTTATTCACAGTGCTCCTTATGGCGATGCTTACAACGATCGCTTTCACAATCCCTCCAATATACAAGAATTCATGTGTTCCGCTGCCACAGGGAGCTTCCCTTTCCTTTATGCACCAGCTTTCCAGCGGTTTTCCCAGATCTGTGGATGCCCAGCCACGAGAAACTACAGCAATTGCCATATTGCATTTCTTTCCACCTCCCATTTATTACAAAAATATTAACCACATCTGTCATCTCTTGTGTGCTGGTGCTGCACGTGCCCATCCCCAGCTCATTGCTTAGGCCTGCCTCCGTCACACGCTACAGGTGCTGGTTTTCATCAGCCTCCCACAGGCCAGGTATCTAGCTACACTCCTGCCTCACCCCACCCTGCAAGAAGGGATGATTTCAGGCTCCTCTTTTCCATGCAAAGGCCAGGGCCAGGACTCTGTCCCCTCTGTGACTGCAAAGTAACTCCACGTAAGGCAGTGGAGATAACTCCAATTTGTGTTGGTGCTGATCCCCTGACACGTAAATAAGAATGAACGTGGTACTGCAAAGAACACACCAGGAGACAGACATTCCCTGGTATTTGCTTTTTGTGTGGCATCCAAAACTATTTGTGTGGAAGTCACCAAAAGCTCTCAGTGTCCATTTAGCTAATTACACACAGAGAGCCACCTAGCATGGGGAGTCCGGCAAGGCCTTCAACATCTTCATTCCTAAGGGATGCACGTGGGCCTTCTGCTCTAAATGAACCCCACTTGTAAAGAGCAACTATCTAGCAGTTCTGATTTACTTTTCCCTTACAACGGAGCGACTCAGCAAATCAAGGCCTGGAAATTTTTACGCCACACTAATGAATCTCCCTTGGCATCAGCACCTGCAAAGACTCCCCACTGCGTAGGTTGCTGGTTTTCCAGAAGACGATTGCTGCCTTCAGCATTATGCTTTGCAGTAATTATTTGCAGTATCAGCTCTCCTGTCGTGAGACACCCCTATAAGCACTACAGGGCTGGTCTTTCCTAGCACTTACCTCTCTGCCGGCGCTTGCGGGTGATGAGGACAACGATGATGAGGATGACAACGAAGAGCAGCAGAGTTGCCAGGATGTAGCCCAGCTGCTGGAAGAAGTGCACCCGGCTCTCAGGGATGATGACGTTTATCACATTGTGGCCCCTGACAACATTTGGATCTGATGGCAGAGGAAAAGGGAAAACGGAAAAGGATAATTGTAATTTGCACCCAAAGCAAAGCATATTCACACGGGGGCCCATAGGTGGGCCTGAAAAGCGCGTTCAGCGAGAAACTCTTCTGAACCACATGAAGTAAAGAGCAAATGGCTCCCTAATTTACAACATACTGCACTTTTGTCAGTTGGAAGAAGCCTGTGCTCTTCACGAGACCATTGTACTTCCCAGGAGCATGAGGTATTAACAGTGACTGTCGCCCACTCCCTTGCTGCTGCCTGGCTGTCAGTGTGTTCTTGTTTATTGCAGAGAAGTCCAGAAAGGAGCCACACTAGAGAGCCCCAAGCCTTTCTGCAGGGTAACACAACCCTCCTCTGGGTCCCTTACAACACACACACCACGTTGCTTTGGCTCCAGACAGCTAAAGTATGAAGCAGCCCCTCCCTGCCAAGGGTTATAATTTACAGAGTGGGAGGAATTTTCAATGCCAAAGAACGCGTTTCCTCTTAAATAAAATGAAAATCAATAAAATAAATAAAAGAAAAAGCTACAACGAAAAGCCAAGATTCCATTCCTTTTGTGGGTGCAGCAGCATTTCAGTTCCGCAGCACAGGGAACGGTAACTCAAAACTCTTACACAGAACACTCTGTAGATATCAAATAAATAGGTCAATGTTTTACACATATAAAGAGGAAGCGACTTCTCTGCTTGCAGTAGTCAGAGGAGTGGACGAATCCAGCCCAGGCACAGACACAAACCCAGAAGACACACCGTGCTGGGGGAAGCTTTTCTCTTCAAAGCAGAGCTAAAAGTGACATCTCCTCCTGAGAGAGGACGTTCACAGAGCACCAGGCAAGAACCAGTATGGAATTCTGACCTACCACTCCCTTGGGTGTTTAACCCTGTAAATTAGACAGGGGAATAAGGGAAAGATGGGGGAAAATATCCCAAAAGCCACAGTTCCATTTAACAGATGTGTTCTAATGTGAGAAATGTTGACATTTTTTGAACTGCTGGCATAGTGACTGGTTCCAGTTGGGTAGCTCGTTTCCAGCATCTAAGAACACCAACCCACCAACAATAAAATCAAATAAGACAATAACAGATTGAAACAAACACTTTGAAACCAGAGGTGATTGTTTGCTAATGCTTACAGCAGTCCTGGAAAACCCAGAGGTTTTAGCATTTACTCTGTTCTGGTAGCCCAGCCCTCTACTCCATCAATACTCCACTTCTTGCTGGCATTGCTAGATGCTGCGTCCTTGCTGGCTACAGCGCTGAAAACTAGCATGTGGTTTTTCACAACTGCTAAGCTAAAAAATACCAAACCAAAAAACCCACTTGCAAAGCTGCAAACAGTTCTACTTTAACAAATCTCTGGATCATGAAGGGCTTCTTCAGCATCTCCCGTAATGAGATGGTAGCCACTGGAGCAGCTTTTGAGCCAGATGTCAGCAAACATAAACACATTCCATTCCTGGCTTTTTGCTTTCCCACAATGCTGCAAGATAGGGTAGGAGTGGGGTTAAACTTTAGTCAACATTGGAGAGGTCACTGTAACAACAAACAGTGGAAACAGAGATTTGGTAACTTTGGGTCTCCTTGGCTTACTCAGTGAAGTAATACTAAAAATGCTAGTGTTTTGACAAACCATCACTGGTGGACTTCAAAGTGCATCACCAGGAAGGCAACAGAATAGACCCCTTTTTATAACTGGGGAAACTGAGGCACAGAGTAACGGTTGATTCAGCTGCACCCAGTAGATGAACAGCAGCACGTAGAATAGTATCACCAAGCTAATACAGACTCTCCTCCTCATGCTACTGTTATATCAGAATTTAAGCTGAGGTGATGAAGGTTTATTGTGTAACCCAGATCTGATCTTTCAGTATGGCTCAACATGGCGTGCCCCTCTGCCTCCAATTCACTCACGTGATCTGGTTTAACTACTGGAAAATAAGCTTTCATGGTGGGGGGAAAAAAGTTAGAACAGAAGTACCGTTACATTACTGAAGTGCCAAGGGTCAGATTCTTCTGCGGGGAAAAAAGGAAAACTCTCTACCAAGAGAGCTCACCACTGCTGGGTACAGATGGCCCGTTTTCTTTTCAAGGTTGGCAAAAGACTGAGAATAGTTTAGCAATAAGCATGAGACAACGGATGCCATTCTTTAATCACTTGCTCCAAAGCAAACACAGAGTAAAAATGCACTGAATTAGTAGGCACACACCCCAGTTATACTGCCGAGACCGAGAGCAGAATTGAGCTCATGCTTATATTCAAAACAGGGTGAAGTTTCCTGTCTGGAAATGGCTCCGCGCCTTGGAGCTGCACCAGAAACTATAGCTGCTTGCTGAAAAAGCTCTCACTGCTCTGCTTTTGTTATCTCCTGATGTTTCATTTTGGCTTTATGTTATATCCCCAGAAGAGCTGTATACAGTTTTTCATGGAATGGGGCAATATCTCAGCCTTTCCTGCTGTACACAAACAGGGCACGTCCCAGCAGGCTCCCCATCAGCAGTAGGTTAGAAAAAGGCATTCCAGATGTCTCAGCTTCTTTCACATTCCCATCGACTCAGCACATTTTTGTGTGTGGTGCTCTCAGACCAGCTGAGCTTTCACTGCCCATAGGGGACAAAGCTCTCCTAAGGCTGTTCTTTTTGACAGTGGAAATGGCTTTTCTCAGGAAGGCAAGTTCCTCCAGCACCGAGGGCACTACTGCCTCACCCAGACATCCCTGGCAGGTTAAGTTACTTGTAGGTTCTGTCTGACTCTGAGCAGGCAGGTAACGCCTCAGCAACAACCAGGACAACATCCAGGAATGAATTCCTGGGTGGGCAACTCTGAGAACAAGATCTAGTTTTCATCTGCATAATGTGATCTACATAGGGCTCAAGGGCCAGAGGCAGGGAGGCTGGTATGTGTATGTCCTGGCCTCCGTGCCAGCTCCCCAGAGCCACCTCTCTTTAGCACTGCCTGGGTTTTCTGGACACCAGTCTTAGTCCCAAGGGGGAAGTTTAGGCTTCTATGACTTGAAAAAACCAATTGCTAGAGAAGAATAGACCTATTTAAAAATGTATGAAGCATGTCAACATTATATATTAAGCAGCCAATAAATATTAAACCACAATGAATATTTTAAAATGTTAATAAGGAGCTGTACCCAAAAGACTTTAAAAAATATTAAACTTGGGATTTTAATTTCATTTTTCTGCCTGAACTAAGCATGATGGTTTTGAGTTTGGACAGGCTGTCAGATGATAGCTCACTGCAGTGGAAAATGTAAAAACTGGTTTAAGACAAAAAAAAAAGAAAAGCTGAGGGGTGGAGGAAAATTCCTGGTGCTTGATTCTGCACAGTCTGACATCTTGCACAGCCTAAGCCCCCGCGCTAAGGGGAGAGAAACACTTATGATCTACACTGGTGACAACAGTGCAAGTTATAACAGCAAAGGCAGAGCAGAATTGACCTGTGCCCCACACTTCCTCCTGTTCCATAAAAGCAATCAGGAAAGGGAGCCTGTTAGAAAAACAGCTTGTTTGCCTTAAGGCACGTTAGCATTGCGGGGCAGAACAGGCTGCAGAATCGCCGTGGAGCAAAGAAAACAAGAGCTGGATGTCACTACAGCACTGCAGGCAGGGTAATTAACCCTGGTGGCTGGGACACTCCACTTCTGGTGCAGCATGGTGTTAAAGCAGCTCTACAGGATCCTCACCAGTATCACTACGTGTGCAGCTCCGGGTACACCAATGTAATGGGAATCACAGAATCCCAGGGTGGTGGGGGCTGGAAGGGACCTCTGGAGCTCACCCCATCCCACCCCCTGCTTGAGCAGGCACACCCAGAGCAGGGGCACAGGACTGCGTCCAGGCGGGGGGTGAATGTCTCCAGAGAAGGGACCCCACAGCCTCTCTGGGCGGCCTGTGCCCCTGCTCTGGCACCTGCACAGGGAAGGGGTTTGTCCTCATGTTCAGGTGGAACTTCCCGTGTTCCAGCTTGTGCCCGTGGCCCCTTGGCCTGGCGTTGGGCACCACTGAAAAGAATCCAGTCCCAGTGTCCGGACACCTGCCCTTTAGATATTTATAAGCATTGATGAGATCCCCCTCAGGCTTCTCATCTCCAGGCTGAACAAGCCCAGGTCTCTCAGCCTTTCCTCATAAGGGAGATGCTCCAGCCCCTGAGCATCTTGGTAGCTCTCCATTGGACTTGCTCGAGCAGTTCCCTGTCCTTCTTAAACTGGGGGACCCGAATAGCTCAGAAACAACCAAGCCCATACACTACAGCCAGATACTAGTAGCAAGGGAGGCAAGACTTCATCTACTCTTCTAACCCTAAGGCCTGGCTCAAATGTGAGAAACCTTCATAGAGGAAACCTCAGTGTCGCTCTAAGTGGCACCTTCACTTCAGTGGTGTCTGTGGTACTTCTGCAGGGCACAGGTTTGCCTTGACCACACTCCCTCCTGCTGGCACTAAGTGATCCCTGCAGACCCCTGCAGAGGGACAGACAAGGCAAGGACATTGTGGCATTTGGAGCAACAGCCTCCTCAGGTGATGATGGGGAGTAACGTGTCATATTCCCATCCCGTGGCTTACTGAGCTCTTTAGAGCTCAAAGGTGCAACTGTGGATACTCATCTCTTGCTCAATCAGGAGAACCACTTCCAGAGGCCACTTACCTACAGCCGGGGCAATGTTGTGAGTTGTGAGGTTCACCACCTTCTTCTCTCGCACTGGCTCCGTCACAAAGACTTGGTAGATCCTGCGCTCATGCAGGCCACAGTAGTGATGGTGCAGGTGGCAAGAGTAAGTGCCTTCATCTGCACTTTCCAGCTCAGAAATCCGCAGGGAAAAGTCACCCAGGGCAAAGGCTGTGTCAGTGATGTTCATCTTCTGACGAATGAAGAGAGGTCCGTAAGAACGGCGCTCGCCAGAGGCGTACAGATCAATGAGGCGGTCAGCCCGGTCATGAGGAACCCCTGGGGGTTGCCTGTCCCAGTGGACCACTTGTTGCTCCTCTTCACTGTGCCGTTCGGTCCAGATGTGGTTACGGTTCACACAGGGGAGCATCACTGTGCTGCCTTCTAGGGCAACGATCACAGGCTTTTCCCCATCCCAGTACTCATTTGCATCCTCAGCTGTGGAGGAGAGAAAACAAGTTGTGCAACCTTGGTACCTGCACCTTTACATACTCGTCCCATGCTTAAGGACACCCAGGCACACCTAAGATTGCTCTCAGACCTTGCAATCCTATAACACATCCCCTCCACAGATCCTGAAGAGCCACAGGGGTAGTATGTCTTGTTCAGCAGTTAGTAAAGAAACGTACTTTTATCTTCTACATCCTAGGTCAGTGCATTAAGCAAGACCACTTCCTTATAACTGAGAGTTAATCTCTTGCTTCAGAAAGCAGGAAGTATATTCTCTCTACAGACTAAGAACGGAACAAGAACAACATATTTCATCTTCAATATGCTGTATCCCAATTCTCCAAGCAGGAAATGCTTTTCTACCCACAAATGCCTTAATTACTGGAGGAGTTCAAGAACCACTGTTTTGTATTTTGTTCTTGAAAAGGAATAACAGAAGAACCAAAACACAGATGAGCAGATTGGGGCCTGCCCACAGGCCTGCCTGGGTGTTTTTATTGCATAGAAGCTGTAAGAACAGTGGCTGAAGAGATGCACTTCTCTGCTATCCCATCAGCCCTTTTACAGCTTCCCAGTACAACCAGCCCCAGTAGCTTTACTTGCTCATCATACAAAGGTCGGTTTAAATGACATGGTAGCGACGCATGTGTGGCATGGGTGGCACACACTGCACTTGCCAACAGCCCTTAGAAGCTTGCTTTTAGAGCTGGAATTAAGGTGTGGTAACTTCAGGAGGCCCTTTAACTACAGGCTTGTCAGGGTAAGCTCACCAACCAATGTACAAGGCAGATCTTTGTGGCTAACCCGACCGATGATGGATTGTTACTAGGGATGTTCTGCTGCTGGAGCAGTAACAGGACAGTTAGTTAACTGGGCTGCCTAGCGTAAACATTTAACTTAACAAGCTCCATGCATCGTTTGTCACATGCCAAGACAGGAAAGAGGTTATAAATAGCATATATTGAATAAAGTTTCTGAAAACTCAGGGAATCTGATAGCAAACAGCATAGTGAGCACCACTGTCTCCTGATGTTTTCCAAGCCTCTTGTGGCGTCCGAAAACCCTGAACCTGCAACTGGTAAGGCATGGGCAACACCCTGCGTCCACACTGCTCTTCTCTGGTACTAGTATAACAGCACGCAAGGCCTAGCGGGAATCAGCACACGAGCACCACTGTGAATTCAGAGTCCTGGTGGGCACTGGACTCCAGTTGCCAGACCAGGTCCCTTGCAGAAAGAACACCAAGCTGTCTGCCGCACCTACCTTTCTTGGTGATAGCTAGCTGGATTTTCACAGTTTCGTATAAGTGGCAGTAGTGATGGTGAAGATTACAAGAATATGTGCCTTCATCAGTCTCTGCAACATCTAGTACAAGAGGAAAGAGAGGGGAAGTTGAATCTTCTTCACTGAGACAATGATTACTTTTGTCATTTATACTGTTTTCCAAGTGCTTGTATGGATGCAAAAGGGCCTCTGCATAACTTGGTTCTCACCCATCCTTATCGCCAGGGTAGGCTAAATAGAGAAGAATCATCTCACCTAATATAATAATTTGTTCAGTTTATTTGCTTTTGTGTGGAATGTACTTGTATTAACAGATGGAAAGAGAAAGCCAATTTAAGTTTAGCTAAGAGCAGGCATAGGAAGAATTACAGTCTTGGGTTTGTAGTTCAGGAACTGAAATACAGTCAAAGGTCAACAAGAAGCCCCAGTGACTTTCAAGCAATGAGTTTTTACCAATTCTCTTTTCAAATTGGACTGTTTCAAAGGGTAAAAACACCACTATTGCCAGCGCTTCAGAGAACCCGATTAACCTCATTAGATTGATATTTATTTATTTACAGAAAATTATCCATAAAATAGCCATTTTCACTGAAAAACACAAAGGTAGTTTAGCCAAGAATTTTCCATTTTGCAAATAGCATAGGGGAAAAGGTGCTCTTTAGTACCTTTGATCACCAAGGAGAAGTTGCCATCTGTAAAGGCATTCTGGGGCATGAATATCCTCCCCTGGTTGTAGGAGCTGTATACACGCTGATGTCCAGCTGAGTACATGTCACACAGCCTCTCCACCTTGTTATCTCCGTAGTAGCTGCTGTACACGTCCCAGTGGACTACACGCTGGCGGTCGTTCAGACGATCCTGGGTCCACACCATGCGATAACTCTTGCAGGGCAGGACAGCCTGTGACCCCAGCGTAGCACTGATATTTAACACTGACACTACAACGCTGTCTGGGTTTGAGGCATCAGCTGGGACTGAGAGCCAGGAGCAAAGAACAAAAAACAGGGTTACCAGATTAATGCCATGTGAAGAAGACACTAGAGTAGGACTCAGACCTGTCCTAAAATCTTTGCACGCCTTCCACCCAAAATAAAGTCACTTTCAAGACCAACACAGAGCTCGCTCATGGAGAAATAAAATAAGAAGCCACTTAAAAACAGTGATTTCATTCAGTGAAAGTGATGTCTGATGTCTGTTATCAGGATTATAGATTTGACCTGTCCTACCTACCCCTTCCTAATCCTAACCCCCGGTTTAATCAAAGTTTAGAGACACTAGTCCATGGGATGCGTGGGTCATGCCTATGGAAATTAGCAATGAAACCCCCATCGCATGTCACGGAATCCGGGTGCCTCTCATTTCTTCTCATGATCACAAAGACAGGCAGATTACAAAGATGTCACTCACCTGAATACGAATAAACAGAACCTGTCAAAGCAGAAAGAAGAGAACGTTACTGACAACAAAAGGAAGAAAAAACTCCTCATATTCACACTCATATTCAGCAACCACCTCCTCTGTTATTATTCCATCTATTCCTCCCTTGTCTGTTAATATACTTATTTCACACAGGTATTTTGGTTAAGCCCAGAGACCCAACCACAGGCTGCAGCAGACACTGTACACTTACAGCAAAAGACAGTGCCTGACCCAACAAACTGAAGACCAATGTGGGATATGCTTAGCCCGCAAATGAATTTCATACACTCCAAGTCTTTATTTCATACCATCCATAGTCACAGAGTTTTTTCCACCATGCTATTCCAATGTAATGCCAAAGCTGTCAATGCGTCACCCACCAAAACTGTCTCAAAGCGGCCTCTTCTGCCCAAGAGAGAACTATTTAACACATGTTGTGTAAGATGAAAACAAGAACCCAAGGAGGCAGGAGCGGGCGGGGGAAGGGAGGCAGCAGTATTGGGATCTGATATTCGTCCCACATAAACAGCAAGGCACCAGCAGAAACAGCAGGGCAAGAACAGTTCATAGAATCATAGAAGGGTTTGGGTTGGAAGGGACCTTTAGAGGCCATCCAGTCCAACCCCTGCAGCAAGCAGGGACAGCTTCAATTAGATCAGGTTGCTCAGAGCCCCGTCCTGCCTGGCCTTGAATGTCTCCAGGGATGGGGCATCGACCACCTCTCGGGGCAACCTGGGCCAGTGCTTTACTGTCCTCATAGTAAAAACTTTTTTCCTTATATCCAGTCTAAATCTCCCCTCCTTTAGTTCAAAACCATCACCCCTTGTTCTGTTCACAACAGGCCTTGCTAAAGAGGTCACCCCCACCCTTCCTACAGCCCCCCTTTAAGCACTGAAAGGCCGCAATAAGGTCTCCCCGCAGCCTTCTCATCCCCAGGCTGCACAACCCCAGCTCTCCCAGCCCGGCCTCACAGCAGAGGGGCTCCAGCCCTCGGAGCATTTCTGTGCCCCCTCTGGCCCCGCTCCGACAGGTCCATGTCGTTCCCGTGCTGAGGAGCCCAGAGCTGGAGGCAGCGCTGCAGGGGGGGTCTCCCCAGAGCGGAGGTGGTTCTACCCAGATGTCACCAGCTAAAACCACGCTCATTTTTGTCCTGTTTGACCATTGTGAAATGACATGTGCCAGCTTCACTTCCCCAGCAAACACCCACATCTCCATCAACTTTCTCTGCCAAGGCAAAGGCCTGAATAGACTTGGAGACAGAGCTGACGCCAGCTCATTTGCTAGGGGTTAGAGCTGCCCAAGTGGAAGGGAGTGGATCCACGCTGCCGATGCACTAGACCGAGGGCCAAAAGATAACTTTCATCTCCGAGACTCCAAATCTGATTCCTGTAAAATTGATGGTGGGAATTAACACATTGAGGGAATTTTGTAACTCTGCAGGATGCTGAGTCTACCTGTCAAATGAGGCGGGATGTAACGTGGCTGTTTCGCTTCACGCTCACGGCACACGCTGTTGTCAGCACTCCGCTGGGCAAACCCATCCTCGCTTTGGGAGCACAGCATGTCCCCCGGAGTCTCTCCCACTCTCACTCCCACTCTGCACAGTTAACCCTGTAACGCTCGGGATGCAACCACAACTCTGTCCAACACACGTGACTCAGATCTATGCAGGAAACACTTTGCAAGAAATGAACTAATGCCTTTGTTTCCGCAATTCTCTAGTCCAGCCCCTCCTGCTTTTTGTGTAGGAGGGGTCTAGGAGGTCTCCCGCCATCATGCTTTGAGAGCACCATTCAGATTCCCAACACAATGACATCATTCATCTCTCTAACCAGGCAAGTCCAAGTGGGCTCCAGCAAGATCATTAGATGTTTTGTCCTGCTAATGTCATAGGCACAATGTCCCCCAGATAAAGGCTCTATTTTTTTTTTCAGCCCAGGAATTTATGCATTTCAAAAGAGAATAAATTAACTCCAGACTGGGGCTATTTTAACCACACCCCCAGTGCATGGGCTGAGAATAAACTCTCTTTCCTTTCCTTCTCCTATCACAAAATACTGGGCGGTGACACCAGAGAACAAAAATGAGCAGCACCAGCTGTTGAAGCCAGTTCAAAGACACTCTGAATACAAGTTATTTTTTCTATATTTATAATCTCAGCATCGCAAAGGAAAAAGAATCTCGTGCAAAGCCTGCACTGCTCTGGGTATGAGACATCATACACAAGACATTGTCATTCTATTATTTGATGGTCTCTCCTAATCAGGCTGCAAAACGCCTGATGGTAAAATATTATAAGCTGCCAACCTGTCTCTGGAAGCCAGGACTTAGATTTAGCTTAGGACAACAAAGGATGAATAAAAAGCTCTTTTACGGCACCAAATGATCCTTCTCCGTGAGAAATCGGTCTCACTTGCAACAGGACAACCAGCTCTCAGCACAACAGCATCCACTCCCATCGGTGTGACATATCCACTCGTATCGGCGCGACAAAGCAACGCCCGTGCAGTTGAACTGGTGTTGTTTGCCCTGTGATACGATGCAGTATCACAGCGACTTGTGTGCTAGGGAGTGGCGTCTCTGAGCTGGCTGGCTGGACAGCCAATGCTCCCAGAGTCTTGCACTACTGCTCATTAATAGCAAATTGATTTGGTGTTACAGAAACATCCTCTCCTGGCTCAGCAAGAGGAATGCATTTACTTTTCTCCTTTCCTCTTGCAAGTTAATGTTAAAAACATTAAGCCTAAATGCAGCATCATAAATCTAACAACTGACACAGGTATCCACCTAAGCCTTCCAATACGCTCTGCTCGGCAGTGGGTCGCAGTCCTAAACTAACAATAGCACTAACCCCTAGTTTTGTATCTTTTAGCTGACCCCACTGGCATGGTAAGGACCACCCAGGTCCTGACTCTCTATCCCACCCAAGGGGCCTTTTGCCCCGCTAGGTTGCTGGAGCCCTCTCAGCCAGCTACATGCATTTCTCCAGCACACTTCCAACCACAGCTCTCTAAAACAAGGAAGCGGTGGAGCTGTCGGTAGCTAACAGCTTTTAGATAAGAAAAGCTTATGTCTTATGGGTTTTGACAGCTTCATTTTCCCTCCACTCTTAAAGCTCTGCTAGCAGCTCCCTAAGAGGTGGGGCAGCAGCACCCTTCCTTACTTGACAGTTACACTCCAGGGTCTTCCCAGGTCTGACCCTCAGTGACCAGGAGAGGTTGCTTCCTGCTGGGAAAAGAGAAGAGCCTGTTGATGCCTTGCCTGCATTTTATCATACCGCTATTTTGACTTGCTGAGCGTTGCCACCCAAAGCTGAACAGCCCAGGGTTACAGTGACATTATGCGCTCGAACAAAACCCATCCAAGATGAAGGCATAGTTAAGTATTTTGTTGGAGTTCAGCAGAGAGACAGACATTGAAGAGAAAGGGGTTTTCACTGCATGTCTGTGCACACTCACATGCACACACACAGATTCTGGACAGAAACTTTGGGTCTGAAGCCTGCCCGAGGGTATCATTCGTAGCCTCAAAGTGGTAGGTGAGAATACCAAAAAGACAGCGGCATAACAGCCGATCAGCGAAGTTGTAGAAGGGAAAGAAAGGACAAGTCTTTACAAGAGGCATGGGAATTCCGCAGGACAAAGAAGGAAGAACTGATAGTTCTGATTCCCCAGCAATGCTGGAAACCTGCACATATACACCGGGTCATGGATAAGACTCAAACTTATTTGACATGGCTGTAAATGGGATCACTTAGAAATCTAAGGAATCGGGAATGTGTCTGATCTCTTGTATGCCTGGAGAAAATGGAATTTAAAACAGACCTTCCATAGCCTGAGTATAGAGCAGTAAAAGAAGGAATAAGCCTTTTTCTCTCTTCAGTCTCCTCCATGTGCTAGGACACCTAGCTCTGCTACGTGAGACACGCAGTGCAAACAAGACATGGCCCCCAGCCATGCTTTTTAAAGTTATTTTTTGTATAACATGGTAGCTATTGAACAAAGGCAGAGATATAGCCATAACCCAGCAAATTTGACAGTTTATGAACTACAGGATTGGGGTAAACTGGAAGCAGTTATTTTGTGGAGTCACACTTCCCAACCTGCAACTGTAAAATCAAGGAGTATTTATGCACCTAGTGAAAGCTCAGACTTTCGTAATCACAGGACTCCAGGGCCTGGAGCTTCAAAACCACCAAATGCCTTAATAGTTGTCAACATAAGACTCACTGGAGCTCATTTTAAAATTTCAAATTCCATGTGATGGATAATCACTTTGTCCTCTCTGTGTGATGTACCCACGAAAAAAAAAACACCAACAAAGAGACCTCGATATGCTGCACCCCAACATGTCCTGTGCAGCCTCAGCATGCCTCTCTGCAGGATCCCGGAGGTATTCTGCTGGTCCCACAATATAGGAAGAGGAAAGCATCCTGTAAAAGCGTTTCCTAATCCCTTGTAAAAGGCAGAGCCAGCTCTTACTTGAATCCCATCCACTTTTCAAGTAAAGAATTAAGCCACAAAAACTGCAGGCAAACTAGAAGTAAAAGCCTCTGGGTCTGAAAGACAACACACTCGGAGCTCTCTAGGCAGTGTCCTTGGAGCAGTTTGAACAGAAAACTGTCCCTTGAGCCTTGCCTGAACAATACCACCACTTCTCTCCTCCTGGAGATAGCTGCTGGCAGAAGGTCTGCTTCACAGGTAGACTCATGTGCTAATGAAACCACCAAGTTCCTACCTCATACCAGAAGATGAAAGACTACCAGAGCAGAAGAGGAAACTGCAAACACCGTAAGTGGTAGCCTGAGTGCTCAGTCGCACAAACGCTCCCCGGGACATGACGCCACCAGCTCTACCTGCAGTGCTTCTCCTGAACTCAGGAAGAGCCTTGCCACTGATGTCAGCAGAGCCAGGACAAGCTGCCTGGATGCCGCCTTACACGGCAACAAGCATCACTGAAGTTCAGACCGTAGCAGTGAGCAGGAAAGAAAACAAACTAAGAATTCACTGGAGAAACGAGTGTCATAGCTCACCAGGTGAGTGGGCTGAAACAGTCCTTGAGGCTGACAGCCCGCTTGCCTAAGTAAGCTCAGCCCATTATTCATTTGCATGCCTTCTTTAGTGTCTCCCGGTCTGCTTCACCTGCTTTTTTGCTTTTGAAAAATGAAGCAACATCCCCTTTACGTTAGGGGCACAGAGGGATGGTCTAGTCCTAGAGAAAGGATGTGTCCTTCACAAAATCTGTGCCTATCAGATTCCTTATTTCTCCCATAAAACCCATTGTCTGTGCGGGGATTTATTGGTCTCTGCAGAGCTGTTACACAATTACTGCAAAAACAGCAGTCTGTGCTACCAAGCTATTTCCAAATACTTTTGGAGAATGGCAGTGGCTCCATCCTGACTCTTTAGGGAGCTGACCCAGCGTCTAAGAGGCCATAATGGTTTATGATGGAGTACCATCAAGGTGACAGCTACACAAATGAGCTCAGCTCTCTTCTGATAGCCATTTTTTTAAAACCCACTAACCAGGAATAACATCTGGGCCCATCTCGAAGAGGCAAAGGAGGGAGATAGCGAGCAATGTCGTTCCACCTAGACATCTCCCATTCACCACGTGCGCCTGCTGGCCTAGGACTGCAAGACCAAGCTTTTCAGTAAAACAAGGTTTCCCTTACAAAGCCAACTGATTGTCAAGCCAAGCTTTGAACTGGGCTTTTATTTAAGCCTCTATGTTTGTTTATTTTTAAAGGCTTTCTGGGACAACTTTCTCAACAGCAGTCTTCTGCTTTCAAAAAGGATGTCAGGACTGGAGAGCCCTTAACTACCCACCCAGCCCCAACAATTCCAAGAGCTCAGTGCAGGTAGGAACATGTCCACGAATCGGCAAAAAGCAAGAATGTGCTGCCTCAGCAGAAAGGGAAAAAACCTTCTGTCTGTACAAGAAACCAATCGCCATCTTAGCCACTGCACAATCAGGATCCCTCACAGATTTGCCCTAACTTTCTCACAGGCAGTTCAGATATTAGCTCAGCTTTGTAAACCCTTCTCTGCTTTGTGTACTTCATGCTGGCTCTAGGCCCACAGAATAGTTTGTAGAGCCATTCCAAACACAGTGCTGTTCCTCCCTGCAAGACATTAACACTTGAGGGTGTGGTTCCTCTCCAGAAGGGTTCATCTCAGCAAATATGGAACAGCACAGATTTCCTCCCTTCTCCCCTTCCCGTCTTCACTCATTACGCTATAACCTAATTTGTGTGGGGGTAGCAGGACTCAAACATCAGGGCTGCCTGGCATACGGACAGTTATCGCTCCAAAATACACCTGAGAATAGTCTGTCAGAGGTCATCTGTCCTTAGGTGGGATACTGTTGTCTCTGCGCAGCTCCCCCACTGCTCTGTAGCAACCCAACCTGCTATTCCTGCCCTGAGTGCTCCCCAAGCTCTGCCAACATGCAAAACCACACCGGGGAGTAGCTGGACTGGTTCATGCTTCTGAAATATAATATGTGGCCTCTCCTCCTTCTCCAGGCTTAACCCACTCCCACACACTAGTTTTCTGAGCCACTTTAACCCTTCTGTCCCTATGACTGATCCCGTACGTTGCCAATTCCTAAACCTTGCCTTGAGGCATTGCAAAACTGGGGATGATGCGCTGGCATGGCAACTAGGCTAGATTAATTAGGGACCAAACCGAGAACTCTTCAGCTTACCCCATCCCGGTACTGAGGAATTTTGGGAGGCTCAGGTGGCTAGTCACAGCCTCTCATTACCAGGGCTGCGAAGAAGAGGGGGGTCACCGGTCCCCAAAAAGCTTGTGCTCCTCTCTTCCTACTGCCAGCACACTGAATAGTCTCTCCATACTGTTCTTAGAGCTGTAATAGGTCCTTTGCCATAGATGCCTTCCTTAGAGCCCAAAGTGTTGTAAGTGTGGAATTGCTGGGGTTTTGCGATTAATCCTCAAATCTTCACCTGCCATCAAGCCTTACTGGGGTTTCTCTGTTTAGCTTGGGGTCTGGCTCTCAGGACCCTGAATCTCCTTTCACCTCTAACAGAAAACTCTGTGATTAAGGAAAAGATACAAGCCATTCTGTTATTGTAAGCTCATCAGACCTGTCCTCATCCCTTTCTTGCACCTTACCCGAAAGTGAATTCCTATGTCTCTGTCTTTATGCTGACAGGAAAAAAAAACCACTTCAGTTTTTTCCTCCACCCTGAACACTCACACACGTAGCAGCTGTTTCTGCCTCTTCACAAGCACAAAATAACCTTGGATCCTGTAAATCTAACTATGCAAGCTTTACTGTGCTCACACTCAAGCTTACTGTTTTTCAATTTGCTCATCAAGGTAACTGGTAGGAAAAAATAGATTGCACAAACACGCTGAATGGAGTACCCCTTAAACAACCTCAAACATTTCTGCATTCTCTCCCCTTTCCTGTCCAAAAAGCATGAGAAATGCATGATTCCCTCCCCTCACTGATGAAAACACAGCTAACTTAGGAATTTGAACAAAATCTTACAAAGATAACAGTTCAAAATCTTCTAGCTAACCCCCAGCCCCATCCTCTGCAGTTGAAATAAAAACAAGTACCATCATGCCGAGCAGCTAGGAGCTTACTTTGCTGAAGCAAAATCTGCCACAGAAGGAGTTTTGCTAGTTGCTCCATTTCTTCAGCTTCTTCGTGTTTTCGTCTCTCTTGAAAAACAAGTTGAAGACCTTTTTTTAAAAAACTTTTTTTTTTTTGTAACTGGAAAACACTATGACCTCATCAATTTACATCCAGAAAGCTGTGGACAGCAGCTCATATTCTGCAGAATTACTCCACCTACAACTTCCAATTCCCCACCTCCCCACTCTGTTCTCCCCCTACACTCACACTCCACCTCCTTCCTTTCCCTAACGCTTTCTGCACAATTGCTACGAACACCCACTCTTCTCTTTCCCCTCCCTCTGGGACCTTCTGATCTGCCCCTGACTTTGATGTAAAAGTTTTATCGGGTTAATTTGGTCCCGCACAGCTCTGGGCTCACAAAACAATCTTTCTGCCTCCCCCTAGGGATGGAACTAATTTTCCTTGTGCTTTACTTGATCCAGCTGTTCCTTCCTTTGTTTGACACTCACCCAGCTGTCTGCTTGAGACTGGATTTATTCTGTTGCCTCCAGTGGTTTTTTGATCTTCGTCTCCTCATATGGTTTTACTTCAAGCTCAAGCCTCAGAAGACAACCTGGAAAACAGTATTTACTCTGTCCTGTGATTTGTAAGCAAGGGCTTAATAGCAGCTCTCTTAGCAGAAGGATAACAATGACAAAGACTGAATATAGGGGAGCTTAGGGCAGCGCAGGCAAGAGAGCCTAGAATGCAACTTCAAGTCCCAGAACACTGCGATGTGGGGAACAGGTTTCCCTACCACAGAGGCCAGAACGTGGAAACCTGGGTCAGATGTAGAACCTCTGCCTTCAGACCTTCACAGAACTGAACTATGTGAGTAGTTGTTCGACTGGCACCGAGACAAAGATCCAACACCTTGTAGTAACCTCACCTGCAGAAGACCTGAGACACTGCTGCTCTTCTCCTTTGCGTACCCACGAGAAAATACCAGCCCCGACAGCAGTGCCAAGACACAGCAACAACGGCAAGCAACGACTGAATTTTCAGCAGTCTTTGCTCAAGGAAAAGTCTGTTAAATCAAGCAGTTCCTAAAGCCTGTACTGATGTATTTACCTGTGTTTATATAACCCACTTCACCGCGTCCCACAGTGATGAGGAGTATTAACACAGTCACTGAAAACAGTCAAACAGCAGAGGAAGAAACTGAAATTTCTTAAACTCCAAACCCTGCATCACAAAAGAAAATGCACATACACCCTTTATGCGTATACGCTCACAGACCAGTTAAAGTTCAGATCACCTTAGTTTGCATCTGCAGCCATTTTTTCAGTTCAGGGAATTACTTCTCTAGATGGTGTGGGATGTTCAGAGGGGACAGACTCCTTAAAGTGGCAGGGCTAACCAAGCATGGAATGAAATCGTGTCCCCGTGCCACCCTTTAAATAGCTGAAACTTTACCAGCCTAACGTGAAGAGGGCAGCAACCTTCACAGGTAGTGGGAACAGCTTAATCAGTCTGCTGGCTGCACCATTTAGAACAGGCCCTGCACTGGTTTAAGTTAGTCTCTGCTGACTCTAAGTATTAAGACATTTCTCACTCACATCAATCCAAGTCTGTGTTCTGAAAAAAAGCAATTAATTTCCAGTGGAAAAGCAGGACAAGATGGTAAAAGACACTGAGTCAGAGTATTCAACACCCTGTTCCCAAAAAGCGCCTTCGGATATGGGTACGAAAGGTGTAAATGGTGCCTTAGATTTGGAATCTGGCCTTGTATAGGCCTAACAACCTAATCCATGTAGGTGACTGAATTAGCCAGGAGTCTTCTAAGGCAAGACTTGCAGGAAAATTACATGAGTATAAAGTCAGGAAATAGTGTAGCTGTTGCTAGTATATGTTAAAAAATAAAATATGGTAAAGCTTGCTGTTCGCTTGCATTCTGTTGCTAGATTATTGTTGTTTATGGTTAACAGGGTTTAGTGGATTTAACAATACAATCAAATTAGTCATCAAGTGGAAAATGTTGGGGAAAGGGAATTAAAACTTATCATTCTTATATGCCCACCTGTAGAACAGAGCTAAATATCTGTAAGACTCATGGGAGAGCTTAAAAATACAAGCTAGTAGCCTTCCCATGGCACTCCATGGAGATAAACTTAATGCCCCACCTGAATTTTTCCTTCTGACATTTTTCTGTACCATCTCGTATACCAGAAGACAGATTTCCTCTACCCCAGAGGGGGCTGTGTTTCAGGAAAAAAGAGGGCATTTTATCAAAAACCTAAATAAATATCTAAATAATTATACTCCGCAACAAGGGAAACTTTGGAAACATCCAGACTAAATCAGATCAGAACTTCATCTAGTCCAGGATCTTGTCTCCAGCAGCCGACAGAACCAGACACGTCCAAAGAAATTCCAAGAAAATGGAGCTATCATTAAATAATTTGACCGTAAAAAAGGCCTGCTGTTAACTCCAGCAGGTCTTCACACTGCCCAAAACAGATCCAGATAACTGCTGGTTTGGGTTTGTTTCTAGTGAAAAGTTCTAAACTAATCTTCAGGTAAGAAACCCACAAAATTTCACTGCAAACTTCAACCCTGTCATTTATATGAAGTGGGGAAGTTTGTGGGTAATTAGATACCTGCAGTTACTCACAGTCCACGTTCCCACACTCATGGGCTGAGCTATGTCAATAGCCTGTACATTACACATGTCCAGTCTGACGGTAACCCTCATGCAAAAACATAGGCTTGTCTCTGCAAGCCTCAGATATTTGCATTAGTCCAATCCCATAGTCACCCACATGCAGCAAAGGCTCCTGCTACACCATGTCCCTAAAGTGAAAACCTGCTGCCAGCTTCTCAGGCATCACAACGAAGACAGTAACTGAGCCACAGCAGCTGAGGTCTGCTGCTGAGCCAGAAGTCTGGTGGGAGAAAGAGCCTTTCCTGTTGTCTCTGTCAGGCCAGGGAGCCAGAAGAAAGGCTCGAATCTGATAGCCTTTTGTTCAGCTGCGCATCAGAGCAGCGTCTGGAAAACGTTTGGCTGGGAGGCAAGAAGCTGTTCCCATCGCGCAGGCAGCAAATACAGCACCCTCTCCTTCCCTTGGCTTCTCTCAACCACGGGCAGAACCTTCCAGGCTGCAATTCCAGGTTGCTTTTCCACCTTTCTGCCTCCTAGCTTTGGCACTGGTTACTGACTGTTTCTTCCATGACTTCTGGGATGGATGCAGATTGCTGTGGTTGCTGCTGTCATGGATTGGCTATTTCCTGACTGCAAGAAGCCAAGTTCAGACTGAACCCGCTAAAGTCTCCTAAAGAAAACCACCCACTGGAAAGAAAGAGCAACAGCTTCTCTGGGGTTCACAGTGAGAAGAAGAAAGGGACACAGGAGGCTATTTCACAGATATTTACCTTTTCCTCACTCTTTAATTCTGCACAGTCTCTAGTCAGCCCTGTCCTCCTAGAGCTTTGCTTGTCCAAAGAGCTCCTGGAAGGGCAGCTGTGTCAACACTTTGCCCAGTCAGGAGCTGAATTTTTAACTAGATTCTCCACGGAGGCTGGCCTGAAGAGTGATCCCTAGCCTTCCTCCTTCCCCACTCCTAGAGGTATTTTGGGTATTGATTCTCAAAACAAGAAGCATCCCTTAGCTGCCCACTGTGGCGTACACAGCCGTCTACCCCGACCACAAATCCTGTCCAAAGAAAACAACTTCATCCATGCAAGGGGAAGGAACCTTCCAGCAACAACACAGTAGTTTTGCTTCCTGGAGCTTTGCACCTGCCATCCTCATCGCAGATCAGGCTAGCAGGGAGAGGAAAGGCTCCCATGTTTCCAGTCACCCCTATTTCAGATATGAAATATATGGTGATATGAAACACTGGTGACTCAGGTGGAAAAAAACCCTGCCCAAAGACAGTGCAGGGGTCACAAGATTAATTGGCTTGTGGGAAACAATAATGGGCAAGTCAGGAAGTTTCCTCTTCCCGATCTCTTCCATTTTAACATTTTTGTGTTCCATGGCTGCTGGCTGCACCGAAAGACCTCCCAATAAACCTGAGCTAAAGACCACTAGTCTAGAAAAACTGAGCAAGTATCAGATAGGGAAGAAGGCCTGATGTCAAGAGGTACCCTCCCTCCTTTTATAGCAATTTTGAGAACCACAAACCCTGGGAAGTAGGAGTGGAAGTGGCCACTTCTGCCCAATTTTCACAGCTATAAATATATGTAATGTATTAAAAAGGAATGCCAGGATTAATGTTCTATTGACACAAAGACAGAAATTACAGTACAGGGCCTTATGTACAGGGTTTATCAACACTCCGTGCTTATTACCAGCAACTTCTTTAGATCTTCTTTAAACACAGGACCCATAGTACACTGCCACGACCAAAGGAAAGGAGACGATATCTACCCATGAGCAGAAGCAAGGATAATTCCTAGAACTGAAAAGTAATAGGGAATGCTACAGCTTGGGAATAACGAGTGCTAATTGACAGGTACCATGGCAAAAGTAGCAAGGATCCTGCAAAGCCAAAAACATCAGCAGAAATAGTTTTGCACAGAAACAGCAGAGAGAAAGGCAAGGGAACTGCAGTTCAGGGTTAATGTACACCGACACCATTTATCTTCTAGTAGGAATTGCTCAAATAACCCTTGTCATGCCAGTAGCGTGATCGACCTGTAACACTCAGAGGGACAAATACGCACCCATATTCACTCCCCCTTTCTAAGAAAGGTCTGGTGTGGGTAGGGAGAGCCTTCAAAGCTGCCTGCTAATGGAGAAGAGCAGTGTAACACACAACCATGTGAATTACCAGAGGGTATGCGTTTCCCAGGAGACTTCATTTGGTTGCAAAGCTTTTCTCATTAAAATAAATCTTTCAGCTGCAATGAATTCCATAAGCAAGCCTGAAATAATCCAACTTGCAGCAAGAGCTGTGAACTAAAAGGACAAAACTGAAACCCAACCACAATAGCAGGGCTGTCAAGTGAAGCCTGTCATTATTCCAGTGATGTAACAAGCTGCGTACCTCTCACAGACCCAGCATTACAATGTTTGTTCCCTAGCCATAAGCACTAAAACCCCTGATTTGCCTTCTCTGAAGAGCACATTCAGAATGACAAGTTGAGGGTCTGGCCAGATGTTTTTCTGCTTTATTTCACTGGAGTCCACCGTGATCACCAGCCTGTGATGCAGTCACCAAACCTGCAGCTGAGGCAAATACACGCGCCTAGCATATGAGAATGGCAGATGTCCAACACCCTTTACGCTGGGTGTGTATAAAACAATACCATGGCAAGAGTTAGTAATACCCCGGGACAACCTGTTTCTAGCAGAGAAAGGTGAAGTCCACAAAACCACCCCATAGTGGTAAGTCACTGCAATGGTCTAAGCTATGCTAAGCCCAAGCACTCCTGAAGCAAAATGAGAGGCTTGCCCAGAACAGTTAATGTTATTTGGGGGCTGTCCTTTGCAGGCAATTCCTCAAATTCTTCCTGTCTTGGATCTCCAGCTGAAAAGCTCTACTTCCCTAAGTGCCAAAGGCACTGGAGCATTAATTAATTAACTAACGTCAATGTCCAGGTATGTGAGAAATTTAGTTAGATGAGATCTTAAGAGGCTTTTGATCATCTGCTTAATGCACCGAGCTTTGCAGTTTGCATAGCAGAGGCTTAGATATGCACAAACAAGGAGTTCAACTGTAGCATCCAAGCAGACGACTCTCTTGGCGAATCAATTATTATGTGTGCATGTGTGTGTTTATACATTCTTCCAGCGCTGCTGTCCTTGTAACAGGTCAGAGAGCTCTGTCTACATCTTTTGCCGTAAGGCATCTCTGCAGCCCAGTGGTTCCTGTCGTCTAGCAGCTTTGGATGGCACTATATTTAAACACCCCCTTTTGTTGGAAAGCAGTCAGCTCAGATTCCTGGGATTCATCTCAAAACCATTAATAGAAACCAGTTACAAAAACAGAGAAATTGCCCAGGAAACCAACATAGATTTTTTTTTTTCCAGACCGAAGCCTGAAGATTATTTTTCCAAGATAAAAAAGTGTTTGGTGATTTTTCCACAACATGAAATCCAAAAAGCTGGGTTCAGCGTGTGGAGGAAAGTCAAATGTGCCCAAAAAAACATCAGAGGCAGACACTTAGCAGCAAGCTTATACTAACTACCATGAACAGTATAGTCAGTCAGTATGACTATGTATGTACGTTAGTTTATACCTGCTAAGAAACTTCCTCAAAAAACCTTGTGTTCCACAAATACCCATCAGATCATTAATCCTACCACAAGAGAGCTTTGGGTAATGGTGAAATTTGGTTACCCTTTTCATCAAAAGAAAAGAGAATGCAGAGTCTTCTCTTCACCTTGTCTTTTCTGTAGGTCCCACATCAATGTGCTTCACCAGATGGTTCTTCCTGGTGCTGCACAGGTTTGGCTGTTCATACAATGTATCACGCCATTCATAATCTGAGAAAATCACCGTCAAAACCCTGTAAATAATAAGTATTTTTGATACTAAAAACAGTCCTTTTGAATGAGCATCAAATCCACATTATTACAAATAAGCACCTCAATCAGATGCAGTTAGGTTAAGTGTTAAGTTGGTTAAATCCCACTAGATCAATAAATGTTCTCACTGAGGTGGTTGGTTTGCTGTTTGGGGTTCTTTTAATGGTATTTAATTTAAGCACAACTTCCTCAGTCTCATCAAAGACTTTGTCTAGGGTATCCGATCACGGGAACACTTGAGTACTAGCATCTATCTCCTCTATTACTTTCTTTTGAACTCATTTTTAGTTCACAAATCGTAATCAGGGTTTAAATCTGCAGCCCCCTGCGCTATAGCAGTGCCTCCTATGATAGCTAAAGGAGAAGTTCCCTTAGATGACAGTAATAATGGGCTGTGATCTTATACCTAGGCTAGCCACAGAAACAGAATTCCACATGTG
This sequence comes from Phalacrocorax aristotelis, assembly GCF_949628215.1. Taxonomy (NCBI): domain Eukaryota; kingdom Metazoa; phylum Chordata; class Aves; order Suliformes; family Phalacrocoracidae; genus Phalacrocorax; species Phalacrocorax aristotelis. The sequence goes on from NC_134294.1 coordinate 6,708,007, forward strand.
CAGCCAGCATTTTCTTAGATATCGAGTTACAAAATTATTATTATATTTCATTATATCCATGGGCAACAAGCATTATCAGGATTCCTTTGTGATAGAGAAAGTACATACAGAATCAAAGTCCTTACCCTAAAAAAACACCGAACAACGAGAAATGAGAAAACAAGTAGCAAGCGAATCAGGAATGGAGAGACACAAAGCAGCGCCTCACTGACATCCACAAAGCAAGTGTAAATTATAGTTTTAAGTTTAATATTGTTGGCATAAACCAAAGCATGTAAAAAGGGAAGCAGTGGAAAAATCAGTTCTCTATAAAAATAATCTAGGTTTAATTGAAAAAAATTGATTTTAAGTAGCTTGCCATGAGTGTTTCAATTAAAATGTCTTTTAAAATAATATGGTTTTAGGTTGTCTATATGTTTTTTTTTCTGGTCCCTCATTCATGTTTGCAGGGGTCTTTTTATTGGGGGTGTCACACTTGCGTTTATCTGTTCCACATAGGCAGGCTTTATATACAGCACAGGCAACTTCTCGTAGGAAAAGTTTGTAGTCTAAACAGACAGGAGCAGGAGGGAGACATACAACACAAAAGGAAATGACTCACCCAAATTCACACAGCAGATCAGTGGCAGAAGCAGGAATGCAGCCCAGAGCAGCTGCGTGTCAGCCCAGTAGTACCTTACTCCTCTGTCCGCCCGGGGAGCCTGGAAAGCCCTGGCGCTGTGTGAAGACTCACTGTGCGTGCGAGGCCGACGGGGAAGCAGACTGAAGGGCAGAGTTTGACAAAATCTCTTACCTGTCTTTCAGCTCTCGAAAGCTTCGGTGATACATGGAACTCGGACGTAATTTGGACAGAACCCTGATTTTTAACTTTGCAACTGCCTGTTGCATGCCTGTTGCCTCTCAGAGTTTTCCAGTGTTCTGATTCCCTGGGGCAAACAAGAGTCATTGCTACCTGCTGCTTCTTTTCAGGAGAACACAGTAAAATTGTATTTTTTTAATATTTTAAACAAAATAAAATCCAAGTATTTACTTCCCAGGCTATTCTGAGAGCCAGGAGCATCTTCAACACACAGAATTAAAAAAAAAAAAAAAAAAGCACCTATGAGCTCAAAATCACTACATGAACCATGAAGTTCCTGAGGGGATGGAAAAATATGCAAATCTGAATTGGAGTTACCATCGATCATAACTTCAGGAGCTGGCTCTATTCACGTATATGCATCTGTTAACCTTCCTCTAAGGTTCACAGCAGCAGCCAGCAACTGTGTGTTGCTAGGAAGCAGGGGGATTTTTTTCAGGGCTCCTGACAAGCTACCACTTGCAACTGAGTCCCCCCCAAACTTCCAGACCTATACAGACAAATGATCCCCCCCAAATTAACTTCTGAATATCAAGTGCTTGAGACAGAAGGGTATCCAACCTATGACACGGGACTGACTCACTCACATGGGAGCTGTGGTTCTGTAGCATCTTAGCTTTTTCAAATCCACACTGAAACCGCTAGGCTCCCCTCTAGGGGACAGATACCTAGTGCTGGTCCAATTTGGCAGATGGTAGAAAGCTCCGAGATTCAGGAGGAAATGATTGAGGGATCAAATCACCACTTTGAACATTTACTCAGCCAGTGTGTTTGTCTTAACTCATCCACTTTCTAAATACCAGAAAAAAGGCACCAGACAGGCAGACCTGGGTCCCATCTTCCAGTTTAAAGAGGCCTGCGCTTCGCACGCTTTTTCATTCCAGATCTCAAGGCAGTTTACATGGAAGTTGTTGATCCTACACAAGGAAGGTATGTTCTGAGGGAGAGAGGGGAGAAGTAACAGGACGAAGGGCCGCTGAAGAAGTGTCCAGAAATCTTGCACCCCTGTCCAGTACCCCTACTCACTCGCAGGCCCCTCGAGCGTGCCCAGCAGGCCGAGCACGCCACAGTCCTGACCACAGACACCACAACTGGAATCTCACCCCTTCCATTCTCAGCGCAGGCCGTGACATACTAGCAGTCTCTGGCTGTGCTGCCAAAACTTTATCATGAGACACTCATCAACACGAGGCTGGCGGTGTTACAGAAGTCACGGCATTTTCAGGCCCTGATTGCAAGATACAAGATACCAAGAAGCCCTGTGCTTCTGCTCTCCTTTATCGGACACAGAACATCCTGGTCTGAGCCTAAAAGTGCTCTGAAAGAGAACGAGGAAGTTTCATATATACTTAAATAGGCTTTGATGCCATGACTTTTATTGCCTAGCTCCCTATTTCTGTTTGCCTTTCTCACGAGCAACCTAAGCTTCCACGCCAGAACAAAACTGAACGCAGGGATCTCCCACCAACAGCACTGAGTCAGTGCTAGTGGAGAGGCCTACACAGAGCGCCTTGCCCAGAGCAGTCCTCCAGCAATCTCACATGCAGGCAGCAGTAGCTCTGGGTTTCTCTAACATGGGAAAAGCTTAAGCCACAAGCACACAGCACTGTTTATTTCTGTGAAGAACGAAAAAGTTCTAAGAATACTCAGGGAGCAGACACATTTAGCTGAGAGATGCCATTCTGTGTCCCCTTTCCGACCATCAGCCTTGTGCCTCAAACCACATCTTTAGGTCTCACTGTACATGGGAACAGTGTTCTGGTACTATGAGCTTTTGAAGGCAAACGCCATTCCTCACGCTAATTGCAGCCCATCTGTTGCACCCGCCTAAAATAATGAAGCAGTGGGATTCCAGGCACAGCATCTTATTTTGAGACTGGAAATGACTGGAAGAGAGTGGAAAAATTAATAGGTTGGCTCTGAAAAGGGGGCTCAAAGGTTGCCTCCCAAAGCGTTTTATTATTTACCTCAGGTTTGCAGGCCATTTCATTTGAAACAAAAATCCTCTGGCTGGAGGGATGTTGCTTTCCATAATGCAATATAATCCTGCTGCCAAATTTAGACACACAAACATGGAGCCTGGCCAACTTTTAAGGGTAGTCTACGCAAATTGTGTATTTGCTCTAGATCAGTCCAAGAGGACTCTGGCAACCATAACTTCAGCTAAAGAAAACAGAGTGCTGCTTGTTTGCCTCCTTTAGAAATCAGGTGTTCTATTCCTGCGTACAAACCTACCTGCCTGAACCAGCATTGCCCCTCTATCCAGAGATCAGTGTGTTATACTACAGTACTAAATTTAACTTTCTACCACCCTTTTGAGAAGAAATGGATCTTCATCTCCTTTAAGAAAGAGGAAAATGGGAAACAAAATTTAGTATCTTGCCAAATGTCACAGAGGAAATGTCAGAGCTAAGAAGCTCCTGGCTCCTCATTTCCTATTATGTCTTAAATAGCAAAATAAACCCAGTTAAACTGGTGGTGTAACACGGAACCTTTCAGTGTTCTCTAGTCCCTGAGAATTTCTCACTCTAAGAAGCATCATTACTAGCTTCTTTCTTCCATGAAATCAGCCAATAGCTCTGAGGTGCTTCTCTTACCTGCTCATTAAACATAAACCCAACAGAGAGTAGCCAGCCATTGATGCAGAAATTAACACTATTCTGAAGTTAGTGCATCCTCTGATAAGTGCTGTTTATGAAAAATAGTTGAAAAGCATGCAATTCTGCCTGTTTTTTCTTGCAAAAACTGACTGCTGTCCAAGTGGCCCTTGAGGAGTTATGGAAGACTGAAATACGCCAGCATGATGATTCTAGCAAAGAGGGAATGGTTTAGCCGAAGCAAATACAGATCCTGTACATTTATAGGAACTTGGCTCTTTACAGTCACAGATATTGCGGTGCTCCTGACAGGACCACAGCAGAGAAGGCTGCTCCTTTGGCACTTCTTGGCTCCGTAAAATAATGTGGTACTTGAATAAGAGAGTAGAGGGGTGAGTATCTCGGTTGCTGTGCAGATCAGTAGGTGAAAGCACCCCCCAAAGCACGCTACGCCAGTATTAACTGTTACACTTTCTAGTGAAACCGAAGGAACATTTCCATAGATCCTTCAGCCAAAATGCCAAAGCACTTTTCAAAATGATCACATTCACCCATGACAAAAATGTAACTCTGCCAGTCTGGAGCAGAACGTGGCAGATGCTTCACAAAACAAACTCCACTATATCATAGTTTAGGACAGAGGAAAGAAAGGATATAAACTCGGAGACCCTGCCCCACACACCCGTTCTAACCTAACCTGATACTGTGATATCAGCAGTTACTCCCAAAGACTCAAGCACCTAATTCTACCCTTTAGCAGAAGTCACAGCTTCCATCATTGCATGAGTTCCCTTCTTATTCATGACAGAGCTGACGCTTGCAGGGGAAAACTGCACTTTGTTTTTTTTTAAGAACATTGCTAGACACCTCTTGAACACCAAAGGCAAAAGGGAAAAAGCTTCTCACATCAAACATACCACACCCCGTCAGTGCAGCTCACAGGACCCTAACACACACTGACACTGAGCTGCATTAAGGGAAAGAAATGATCACCCAGTAGGATCCAGCCGAAGTTATGAGCACATCTAAGCTGATTTTGACCTACCGCAGGCCGGAATACACAGCAAACAAACTGGCTTTGGGAAGGGAACCCTTGCTTGTTTTAGGCTTTTCGCAATAGCCCTTTAGAATGGAAGAGCCCTTGGCTCAGCAGAGCAGATCTCATTCCTCCCTCCACGCATTCACCTGAGCGCTGACATTAATTCCCAGGCAGGCACACAACAGAAAGCTTTGCCTGGAGCCAATTTGTACCAGTTTATGGCATCCGTACTTTGTACTGCTCTCTCCCAGTCCAGCTCCTCACAGCTGTGCAGAACAGCGCAAGCTTGTAGAGCTCCGCAGAGCCACGGAACCTGTCGCCCCCCTCAGTACCCTGCGTATGCCTGGGTAACCGAAACCGTCTCAAGAAGGCAGAGGGGAAAGAAAAAAACCAAACAACCAGTAAAGCTCATTTAGAGTTCCCAGTCCAAGTTGGGGAGCAGCCCCATGACACCAAATGTGGTAATGCATATTCCTCCACCAGTACAACATGGAAATGTTCAAGCTCCTTTAACCTAGCAGCCCTACTCCAGAAGCAGCTGTCCCTACCCTGAAAGCTACATATGTGTATTTTTATTTGCTCTCCTTTCTGCTCCCCAGTTCCATTTCATAATCAGAAATCACTCAAGCAGAAAGTGTTGTACCCAAGGCATAGATATCAAGACTATTTTCCGCTCACTTTCTTTTCACAGTCCTAGGTTTTTGCATAAATTACTTGTGAGAAAAAGCCTTTTCTGTCTTTCCGAGGGCTACAACCCTCTTCCCTCCCCATGGGATGGATGACGTTATCAGAAAGTAGGACACATTTAGTTCTGTCCTCCCTTCTGATGGGCCTACAGCAGAAGTTCTCATGGGTGCCAGGACACCAACAGTAATACAGGCCGTTCTCCCCCATCACAGACAGTGAGATTAGGCACAGAGAGTTCTCTGAAGGATGCCCATTCAGCCCTAGGGAAAGCAACAGAGAAGATCATATGCAGCAGCATCTTCTGGACAGTAACTGAAACAATAAGAACGACCAGGGAAGACAAACCAAGGCCTGCTAAGCCTGGGTGACCAGTCACAGATTCCACCTCCAGGATGTACCTGCTGGTTCTGCTGCTGAACAGGCTCCAGCTGGCTGGTCCCACAACGACAACGAACTAGCTGCCTCAGTGCTGAGGGCAGCGAAAACCCTTTGTCAGAGAGGAAACGGCTCTGACTCAAAAGCACCCAGGGGATGGAGCTGGTGAGTAACACGGTGCTATTTACACACAGTCATACTGCTGACTGTAACTGTTGTAGTTTCTTCTACCATTTCTTTTTTCTTAGGCACATACTTCTATGACTGCTTATTCTTCAAGTTTAACCAATTCCTCACAGGCTGGTGATAAAGCTCTGCAAGAAGCATCCTGACATAAATTGTTTATTCCCTTAAAATAAATCTGACAAATTCCAAGCTATTAGTTTTTCACCTGATGTGCCAATTCCTTGGTCAGGACTCCACATCCTTGTCTTAACACCCATCACTTTGCAAGTGGTTATGGGACTCTGAAGCGCTGGCAGCTGCTGAGAGGCTCCAGGAGTGTTTTCATCAACCCTAGCCTTACCAAAGGCAACGGCACTCGCTCAGCACAAGACCTGCCTAATCAGCACCAAACCTTGCTTATTGAACAAGTGAAAAACCTCATTTTGACCAATATTTCATGTTATTTTTCTACTTTAAACAAAATTTAGCCACATTTCCTATGGAAACAAGGCACGTGCATCTATATGATTCCGTTCAACCTCCTGCTTCTTCCCATGATTTTGAAACATGATAGCCAATTTCAGCTACATTCGAGAGCAGGGGACAACTCTCAGTTTTAGAGTTCTTACAAGTTTTTTAACTAGCATAACAGAGGAAAGATGCATCAGTGCACACGCAGCGAGCAAGACTAAAAAATTCAGTCTTATTTCAGGGAGTTGACACAAGAGTGATGCATCAGATGGTCTTAAATTCTCTGACTCAGAACTCCGTGTTTCAGTTTTGTTCCTCTGTCTTACAGGCAAAGGCAAGCAAGAATGGATGCTTCCATGGGAAAGCCAGCACACTCTGCTTGCTTAAAGCTATCTCAGATGTCTACAAGAGCTACAGTCACTAATATTTTTTTAATTTAAAGATCAGTAGGAAAAGCAAAACCCACTTCTCAAAACCATTTCAGTTTTGCAAATGCACCACTCCAGGTTAAGTACAGAGAGCTGTTGTTTTTGAGGGGTAACCGACCACGTTCAGCCAAAGCGAACCCAAAGCAGGATGTTTTCACAGTCAGAACAGAACTGCCAACAGCAGAAGAGCACGAATGGTAAAAAGATGTAATTTTAGTTATCCACAGGTGCTGTTTGCAAGATCAGTAAGATCACTTCAGCCAGACTTTCACCTCGTGTAAACAAGCACGGTTTATTAGCTTTGGAACACCCGGACTAGGGTTCACACCCACTGAAGTAGAGCTGGCTTATATTTTGAGAAGGACCAAGTCAGGGCTACTGAAGCCAACGTACATACACCAACGTAACATTTTGACAGGTTTTAGTATAAAAATGTCCCATTTAAAATGCGTATTAGCTCAGCAGAGTAAAGGTACACATTGTTTCTGCTTAGGAATTACTGGCCAATGGCAGTCAGGTAACAGAAGGAGCAAGGTCCTGTTAGCCCATGAATGGTGTTTTGTACACCAGATGCTCATAAACATTCCCTGACGTGGGCTAACATGTAATCCTTTTAAGACTGATCTTGAGTTTGCTAATGGAAGAAAGAACACCAGTTCCCACAATACAGTCATAAAAAGAATTTGAGCTTCTGGTGCCTGAGTTATGGTGTGCAGAGAAGTCCTCCTGCAGCAAAGGAGAAGGCATCACCCCAGCCCTCTCCCTCTGATGAAAAAAATAACCAAACCACAAAAAAAAAAACTAAAAAGACACACCCCTCCCCCCACAAACAACACCACCACCCCCAAAAAAAACAACAAAAACCCCCCAAAACCCCACCACAATAAACCCACACTCCAAAAAGCAGGTTCTTGGGCATACTACATATCATGAGCCAATGCAACAGTAACGTGAATATTTCTCTTCACGTTTGTTGTGTGCAGCCAGGTTTCCTGAGGATCCCACAGCCTGTGCTCAGCACTTCAGCACACATGTGCCTGCTTCTGCGAAATAATGGTTGAAAACACCATGAACAAACTCTTTCAGTCTGAACCCTTTCAAGGTGACAGTCCATCGGCCTAACAAAATCTGACTGTCTGGGTAATACCAACACAAACTCTCTTCCAGGCTCCCCATGCTATAGGATTTCAGGATACTCAAACCTTTTGCATGTCTACAAACAGCCTCGATTCTGATCAGTGTTTTCCTTCAACGTAAAGCCTTCAGTCCCATTACAACCTCTGCAGCTCCTGGTTTGAATCAGCTTCAGGTCTGGTCTCATGAGCAGGAGCTGGAGAAGCCATCATTACATTCCGCTCCATTTCCTCTCCACAAGACTCCTTCCTGGACAGCCGGCAGACTGTCCTTCTGCCTGTGCCAAGGACAGCGTGGAGAGGGCATCCGTGAGCTCAGACTCATTGTCTGCATGACCTCGGGGCTGCTCGAACAGCTAGCAGACTGTCCAACGTGCTTCGTAGGGTAAGCACAAGATTTCCAAAGGAAACGGATATCTTGGATTTACTGCTGGACTTTGCCTATAACAAACCCAAAGTTGAACAGAATTAATCTGAAGCGAACCAAAACTTCAGCAGACAATTCCCAAGAAGCCTGTTTCTGTGGAGAACTGGAACAAATGGCTGCCATATGGAGTGGCATCCTTATAGCAATAAAAATCTCTTCCTAGACTCCAGACCATCACAGGCGCTATGGTTAACTGCTGTTTGTGCGTGAAGAGGTTACACCAAATTGCTAAGCTGCTGCAATTTACACACTCTCTAAATGTTTCTACTTTCCACCCATTTGGGGTGCAATCCTTGCTACCAAAGGGATCAACCTTTTTGGCTTCCTTATTTGTACTGAAATAGGAGTGACATCTCAGTGGGGTAACTATCTTTATAAAAAGGTAATTGAACTAAATTCTCTACTCCCCACCATTATCACAGATGTCCTGCTTCAGCATTATTCCTAAAAACCTCCTGCATTGCTAATACCTCATCTCTACCACTGTGGACCACTAAGCAATTGTCTAGATATACAAAATACTGGCAGTTGATCCAGGCTTTTCCACCCCGTGCCAAGCAAACCTATCTCGGATTGTGTTCAGCAACACCATAGTTGAGGAGAACCTGCAGCAAGCAGTTCTTTTGCCTTGTTCCCTTTCCCAAATACAGTCAGGCCCGATTCTCAGCTGTCCAAGTGAGCATAATTCCAGTGTGTACAGAAGGCTGAGCATGGTTGGATGCAAACCTCGCCACTCACCATTTTTAAGTTACGTTGGATTCATTTGTGTGGATGAACGAACCGTTATCTTATGTCCAGAATCCTCTAAAAAACTTCTACGAATCCCTACTTACGCAACTGAACAACACATTTTCTAGAGAAGACTCCTAAAAATGCATTTAATTCCACTTTGGTAAGAAACATTGCTGTCCTGGTCAAGCAGACAACCGAAATCAAGTTTGCCAGCAACCATTACTTGCTAGCGTTAGAAAGAAATGGTATTTCTGCTACATCTGTGTCAAAAGCCCAACACCACCATGTTGCTGGGTTTTGACCTTTCTGAAAGGGAGAACGCCCTCTGAGTTTGCAATGTGATGCTTTGGCTAAGAGAAACAAAATTCAGAACTTTCATCCCTTCTGAGTCATCTGACTTCCTATTTCAGAGCAAACCCATTTCAGCACAAACCTGATCACTGCGACAAAACTACCAAACACTTCTGTTCAGCTAGCTGAGCTTGCTGTCTGTATTTAACTGCATGCAACCCACGAATTAGGGATGCGAGCATGAGTGTAACTGGGTTTGTATTCCAATTTTGAGGGACCTCTCCAGACCAATGAGTGTCAGGCAGTTTCAAACATAAAATCACTATCCCATCGGGTATCTCCAGACTCTGTAATACAGGGCATAGACTGCTCTAGCAACCTCCTGATAACTTTCAACCATTTCCTCCCAGAACAGCAGAATAATAAGGAAATGAAGGAGAAATCTTCAAGTCTTAAATATTTTGAGAATTATAAAAGTCAAACCTTCCTGTTTGCAGCCCGCTACCTTCTTCTTTTGCTACCACATATGCCCACACACATTTATTAAGTGTGCAGGTATGTTGTCAGCACATATTTTGGACAGGAACAGCAACTCGTAATAAAGCTTTGTGAACAGTATATTACGTACTCCTGCTCCCCCTAGAGGAAAACAGGTGCAGCTTTCATCTATCTGACTCCCTGTTCAGGAAAGGGAGACAATAAGAGCTTAAAATTGCATCCTGTGGTCAAGGGAGTTAAAGCAAGTTGATGCAGTCCTAGTACGTATTATCTGATTAGTGCCACGTAAGACAGAAAGTCTTTGCAGTATCTGCCACAAAGAAAATACAAATCCTGAGACATGCTTTGAGGTACTTCAGCAAAAAGGAATACAGCTTTTACATGACCGAGACTGGCAGTAACTGCCATGGATGGTTTACAGACACTTTTCTAAATTACACAGTAGTTCCAGACTTCTATACATGGTTGTGTAATTATGTCTAATAGATGTAAAAGTAATGACTACTCTTGGCAGACTACAATTTGGACGACTGGACTACTGCTTAGAGAGCATACCATTAAATAAGGTACTTTACTTCATGGAGACTTGCAATTCACCACACAAGTATCCTCATGTAACACGATCACTGCCGTAGTACAAGAGTTCACGGGCACTGGAACATCACACGGTACTGAATGATTACGCTTTGCAGTTCCCACTACTTCAATAATTCTCTCTTCTAGTTACTATCCCAATGTAAAAACAAGTTAGAGGGGAAGGTGGTGGTGCTGATCCGCGAAAATGGCTTACAAAGGTCTCAGCCTGTGTGACCAGTCCCAGCAGACATGAGTGCAATGGACACGTTTGTGATCTACAGCCCCATCATGATGCTTCCCCACAGCAAGAGAGGTTTTATGTCAAAGAAGAGACAGGTAAGATCAACCTAAGCCCTCGTGGAGAAAAATGGATAACATACCCGTGGGCAGTTTGTAGATTTAGAGACTACAATGGAGAACAGGAATACAAGTTATAGGATTAAGACAAAATGAAAATCAAGGAATATTAAACCTCAAAACTGGAATCAGAGGTACAGCACTGATAAATGTGCAGGGCATGCTCTGCCATCTTCTATAAAGCCTTTTGCTCTGTGTAGTTCCAAAGGCATTCCAGCTCTTTAGCAGCCAACAACCTCCTGGAAATCCACAAACTGATTACCGTTTTTCCCTAGGCAGAAGAACAGCAAGCTCAGACTAGTAAGAGAAATTGTAGGATTGACAGAGAAAAACAATGTTGGCAAAGGAGCTCCTAAAACAAACGGGACTGGGGACAAAAGGCATGGGCCTGAGTTCAAAGGTGCTAATCCTCCCAGGCCCCAGCCTTTCATCTATGCATCTTCGTGCAGGGAATGTGTATTGATATTTTAGAAACATCTAGTTGCACTCTGCATATTTAACAAACCTGTAAGCCAGAATCAACACTCCATCTTCCCTTGCTTTTTGAGTCTCTAAGGCTCATGGCTAGACACCCTCCTCTTCACTGAAATCCTGACAACAGTCTGAAGAAAAGGGTCCTACTGGTCTTGGTTAAAAGCATCCACAGGCTATTTAAAGCACAAAAAGGATGGAACGTCGTTTAAATTTTTTTTGATCAAAGTCACCTACTGTTAACAGATGGTTCGGGGAAAAAAAGAGCTACAACAATGCGCTAACCACATGTATCTATGGGACTTCAATACAGTTCTCCGAATACCAACAGTTCTCTAGCAAGATTAATCGATTTTTTTAAATGTGGGTGTACCCTCTCCTTAAAACGTCCACATAAAGAGCCAGCTAGCTTCTGCATCAGTGGCTAAGGAGTTTCAGAGGCCTTGAATTTACTGCCCTCCAGCGACACACGCAGAACCTCAGACACCTTCACTGTGTGCAAGGAGTCACCTGTCCTTCCTGCAGCGAGATTCAGCTGTACCTTGGAGCAGTGAGTTCCATAGATTATTTTTTTTATTTCCCTTTCAGTTTAGTCAAGTGTTCTGCTCCAAGCAAATAAAAGGGAGTGCATTTTCAGGGTAGCTTCCTCGTACGCTGCAGGGGCGAGCTCATTCTTTTTCCCCTTGTCTCAGAGGTCAGTCCACCCCACTGATCTGCTGGAAGTCAAGGAGGAGCTAAATTGCACAGAAGTTAACTGCCTCAAACAGAAAAATCAAAAGCAGAACCCAAGCCAGAACCCAGATATAACCCAGAACCCTCTGTCAGGATAAACATCTATATTTTTCACAGCTTTCAGGACTCTCTTCAATCACGTAAAACCAGCTGATTACAAGAAGGTTGTCTTGGGCACAAAACAGGTTTTGTACTTAATGAATACTTAGCTCTGAACTTCTACTGATACCAATATCTGGATGTTTTGTATGACAGGGGTCAATCATAGAAAAAAAAAGTATATTTTTTTTATTAGCACAAAACCAAGCAGACCAAAGGATGTTCATGCAACGCTGGTCCACAGCACATGCACACTGAGGCTCCAGATAAGTGAAAATTAAAGCTTTTGCAGATATATTCTATGGAATTCTGATCCAACTCCTATTTCACCATAACCCTTCATAGACACCAGCCCTTCTACAGCAAGACTACAAAAGAATGCTATTTTCAAAATAACATTTCCAAATGCTTGTGTCTCACATACAATCAGAAAAATTCCTTCACTCATCCCAACTCCCACAACTGATCGCTCTTCTAGTACATTGTTCGGTCTAATCTTAAATAGCAACTTCAGAAATTCAGCTGCAGCCTAAGCCACCTTCGCTCAGACATGCAGCTGAGGCAGCAGCACGGGGCTGCACACAGCAGCGCCGAGGCACTGTACAAGGGCTCACACCATTCTTTTGCGGAGGAAAAGCGTATTTCTGTCAGGTTTGCCCTTGGAAAACTACTCACAAAGACTGAAAGTTTCCTCCAACCAATTTCATCACACTCAGGAAAACGTCAAAAATAATCTGCGTATTTAAATATTTTTTTAATTACAGTTACACAGGTAAAAACTCATTACAAGTGTTTTTATCGCTTTGAACTTTTCAGAAATATCTTGGGTGTTTGCCATCCCTCAGGAGGATTTTTCAAACCAGCTCTTTTCCAGATGCGCTCCAAGTCTTTCTCAAATTTTATCTAAAACAGAAGAAAAAAAAAAAAAGAAGAAATGGTAACTCAGCTCAGATGCAACACCCAATTATTCAGCCACCGCCCATGTGTCCCAAGGAGAACATAGCGCACACAAAGGAAACAAATGCCTTTAAGTGGGGAGCTTGTTCTAAGTGTCAAAACAGGTAGCCTTACTGCAGAAAATACATTAAAACACACAAGGATCTTGGTACCATTATTTTAAAAGTCCTGTGGGAAAAAAACTGAGGCAATGGAAGATGAAACTGTAAGAAAATTTAAGAGCATTTCCTCATCATAAAGTGTTCAACACTGCTTCATACCAATCTGAAGAAACAGAATTACAGTTAACCCAATTTGCAGCTAGGCAAGGTGAAAACTACCAGAGAATGAACTAAACTATACCACAGCAAACCTAAGAGACTTCTGAAAGGTCGTGTTGAATGAGAACATCTACAGCTTGACTGAAGGCCCATGTCTTCCCTCACCCCTTCTATTAAGGGACATAAGAGGCTTTTATATAGAAAAAGACAACAGGAAGCACTTTAGGATGTTGACAAGACAGGAAAGAAATTAAGTTTAAACCAGTCTCCCCTGATATAATGCAGGCAGGTGAATTAATTTTTCCACAAATGCTAATATTCTTCTCCATTAGTCACGTAAGTTACTGTCAAACAAGAAAAATTACACCTAGTAACTGTCACACATATGTTTACAACCACAGAAATATTCTGAATTAAAGCTTCTGAAGGTGCACAGGTCAAACACAAAACAGAGAAAGCTGTTGTACCAGTACTGAATTCACTAAGGCTCTCTGAGCTGCTGCCATTTCTCCCCAAACCAACTCCACTTAAAAAAATCATCCGAAACCTGAACACAGGCCAGTTTGAGAAGCGGGCACATCTATGTCAAAAAGTCCTCTCTACCCTGAGCTCACCTGACGTTTCTTCTTGCGACCTTCCTTTATCCTCCTCCGTATAAACTTTCTTCGCTTCAGCAGCTTTTTGTACTTGTGCCGATTCATTTTCCTTCTGCGAATCTTCAAAACGTTCTTACACTGAACCTTGTTGCCAAGTGTTCCCTCTCCTTCCTCCACATCAGCTCCCTCACCAGACGGGGGACAGTCATATTGCTGAGCAGGTTCGTAGCCCACTCCTTCCTGAGCATTAAGGACTTCTGCTTTAGGAAGGGAGTATCTAACCGTCAGCCAGCCTTCTAAGGGGCTGATTGAAAGTTTCCTGGGGATCAGCATCTCTTCCAGTTCAGGGTCCAGAGCATACCACCGCTGAGGCTGGGCTCCACTCTTGTTAGATGGCTGTGTGCTATAGCGCGCAGATGTGGAGTGACAGCAGAGAAAGGAAGACACTGACCTTGGCAAAAGGTGGCCTTTGAGAAGAAAAGAATTTCACTTACGAGGCAGAATTTTCAAACAGTATCTGAAGAAAAGCTTCCCAGCTCTCAAACCACCAGACAACGGTGGACAGAGTAATTTAATAAAGGATGCTGTTTACAGAAATTATATTCCCATCACAAAAGCAAGGAAGTCTTTTTTTAACTTGAATTTAATTACATTGCTGTAACACCATCTGCTAAAATTAAATTACACAATATTTTACCATGTAAACTGTGTAAGTGCTATCTGAAATGGCTAGGAACTGTTCACTGTATTAAGCTTTTTTGCTGCTAAGGAATCTCCTCCTAAGCTTAAAAGAGGTCAAATGAGAGCTACACAACATAGACAGACTAGATAAGAGACTTATTAACATTCCACCACCACTGAATCAACAACAGCCTCACTACTCTTATACTACTTGCTGGAAAATAGATTTCTGGGAGCCTAATTACCCCAGAAAAACAAACAAACAAAGAAAAAACAAAAAACCCGAACAGAAAACTAGGCGACACAACACCTGTTTACCTGCAATTCGTGAAGCTTTCAGTAACTGGGAAGTCAGCTGCGATATTAACATGTTGTTTCACCTTGTTCACTGTCAGAGCCAGTAATGACTGTTAAAATAAGAACATTTATTCAACGTGGCTGACGTGTTATTTAAAAAAGCCTTCTACAATTAACCCAAGACCCCCAAAAGTCGGACTGGGACACTCCAAGCACCCTCCTCGTCTTATCAGGGCGCTGCCGGGTTTTGCGGCAGGGGCCTGGCCCACAAGCCCCGGCGCAGGTGGGCTGCAGAGATCGTTAATAACGCTTCGGCCGTTCCAGGTTTAAAAACAAGGTAACGAAGTGCCACCGGCAGAATGCCGCCCAGCTCAGCGCGAAGGCTCCGGCCGCCCTCGGGCCGCGCTCGGCCCGGCCAAGGGGCACTACCGGCGCGGAACCGGGCCGCGGCGCTGCGCTCGGGCAGGCGGGCAGCCGGGCAGCCTCCCTCCCCGCTGCCCGGCCAGCGAGCCCCGCCGCCTCCCCGCTCCCGGCACACCGGGCGCTCCGGGCACACCGGGCCCGCCCGTCCCCTCGGCTCGCCATAGCTCACCATCCCCGGCGCCTCTCCCCGCCACTTCCGGCGGCCGCCACGCAGCGCCCCCTAGCGGTGCCCGCCGGCGCTGCCGCGCAGGCGCCCTGAGGCGCGGCCCGGCGCCCGGTCATGTGGGCCGCTGTCCCGCCGCTCACACCGGTCGGCCGCAGCCCCGGGGCGCGGGGACAGGGAGAGGGCGCTCGGCTGGGCCTGGCCTCTCCCCGCCCGCGGTGCTGGAGGGCCGCGGGGAGGGTTTCTTGCGGCCGCCGTGGGGCGGGGGACGGCCCTGGTGCAGGGCACCAGGTTACCCGGGGCTGCGGCCCTCACAGCGGAGTGGCCGGGCAGTCACAGAAAAGGTTGGAAAAGACCTCTAAGATCATCACGTCCAACCCCCAACCCAACATCCCCAGGCGCCCTAAACTGTATCTCCAAGTGCCATGTCTACATGTTTTTTGAACACCCCACCTCCCTGGGCAGCCTGTTCCAATGTCTGACCGCTCTCACAGTGAGGACGTTTTCCCTAATATCCAACCTAAACCTCCCTGAGGCAGGAGCGGGGCCCCATGTTGGGACCTTGCGTTGGAGCATCCAGGGGAGGAAGCGCTTGCAAGGCTTTTGCAAACAGGCCGTCTCCTTCACCGCAACCATCTCTTTCCTCCTGTTCCCACCCATCCGAACCATGGAGCAGTAGCTGTTTCCTTTGTCGCTCCTCACCACAGGCTGCTGAAGGCACATCACCTCCTTTTCCCCACCCAGCATCTGATGTTCCCTTCCAGCTAAATGGCTCAACTAGTTCCAGCTGAGCTTGCCCCCTGCCTGTCAGCTTTGTGCTGGTGCTACAGTCACACTTTGAGATGGAAAATCGATGGCTTTCAGCTGCTAGGAAAGCACTGCATTTTGTTCAGCTGCTCAGTCACAGCAGTAGGTCACTAAAAATAGGTCTGAGCGCAGAAGCACGGGGTAACAAGTGGTTGAGACTTTATATCCCTGTTAAAGCGGAGATCACAGAAGGCAGCTAGACACCTCTCCCTTACACACCAACAGCTGTACCTGAGGGCAGGTCTCACAGTGGCTGCTCTCCAGGAAGAGCCACACCTGTCTCTCCTACTTACCTGGCTGTTGTTTGTCTCTTCTCACTTGGTACAGGAACCTACCACCTTGGCACAGCATGAAAGTGCCTAATCAGCTGGCATGAGGGAGTGATGTTGAAGCCAATCCCAGACTTCAAAGAACTTTTTGCTTTTATCCCTACCTCAGCCAGAACAGAGAGATCTATTCACCAGCTGGTTTTAGTATTTCAGACCAGAACAAGGGTCTGCCTCAGTTTCAGGTACACCCCACTGTGTTAAACCCATCTAGCCTGGACGAGACAGCAACAGTTAAGAGTTTCTTCCTGCAAGGTAGAAGTAGAGTTCTCTGGTCAGGGAGGAGAAACCTACATACAAAGAAATTAACCAAAGTAGTTTAGTAAACAGACTATTTGTTTAAACAAGACTTTATTGAAACATTTTAGAAGTTTATGTACAAAACAACATTCCCACCCCCGTATCAGGATGTTAGTCGCCTGCTGGGAACAAAGCAAGTGCCTGGTGTGTGCTGGTGCTGTTAGCTTGGGGACACTCGGAGGTTGCTGAGGAATTTACAAAACTGCCAAATTCATGTAGTTTAGAGCTGGGCAATTTCAGCCTTGGCTCAGTTAGGACTGAAGGAAACTGAAGGACCTTTTCCAGAGCCATGTTTCCAGTAGACTGAACATACTGGAATCTGACAGCCTACACTGGCCTTACTCTGAGGTCAGGTCATTTACTTCTGCGGAACACGAGAGGCCCACTTTGGTTTTGGACATGAAGAGGCATCAGCCCCTGGATTTAACTTGCAGGTTTTAATCTATTTCAGATGGTTCCAGGAGTTACCCATCACTAAGAGCACAGTAGTATTTGTAGGAAGCGTTAGAACAGAGCAGTAGCAATACAGAGTAAGAGAGTCAGCCACCTCACTTTCCAAATACACCTAGAGAGAGGCTGGATATCAGAGGGGCTATTTCAACTACCGCATAAGAAAACCCTAGGGACACAGACATTAGTGGCACAAGTTAAATAGTGACTGACGTGCTGTTTCTGTAGCATACCGTGTACTTCTACCACGGTAGAGTTTCCCCTTGCCAGTCCAGGAAGGAACCATTTTCCTTTTCACCAAGACGGTCCAGAACAGACAGAATACCTGGGATAGCCTCTTGCACCTGCATGGGAGCCTAGAGCAAAGCAAGCTTAGATTATTATTGGGAATATCCTACAGAAGAGAATCAAATGCATTTAAGGAGTTACTAGAATCAAAGGTGATGTATTTTCTTGTTTCATAGTGTACCTCTACAGCATGTGGAAGTGCACTCTATACAGTGGGTTCTCGCTGAAGGGCTGGGACAAGGCAGTCATGCTTTCACATTTTCAGAGAGATGTCACTTACCATGTTTCCACCCATGTCTGTCTGAAGCCAGCCTGGGTGCAAAGAAATACAGAGAATTCCATCTGATTTCAAGTCAGCAGCAAGACACCTGGTGATCATGTTCAGTGCAGTCTACAAGAGTGGAAACCATCTATTAGCATGCTGGTTTCACAAACCTTGAGCAAGACTATAAGCCAAGCTAATTGGCACCTCCCTCCGTGCTGTGTCCTGAGAAATGAAGGGGCAGTAACAGTATCACAGTAACTTATCCAGGCTTATCAGGGGCTTCATTCTCAGAGGTATCTGTTAAGAGAAGCAGCATGAAAGCTCTCTCGCCATAAGCTTACGGCCCAAAGATGAAACTAAGTTGTGATGGAAGATAAAATAGCATCTGAAGCTCCTAAGGATCTGTGGGGAAAATAATATTGACATAAGGACTCTCTTTTTCTGCAATAATCACTACACATTGTTTTTTACTTCTGAACAGGGAAAACAAGCATATTAATGGCTTATGAGTAGGTGGTGTAGGAGAAATTGTATGTCTAGTCTTGACTATTCATACAAACTCAGTCTCTGGATGTGACAAAACTAAAAACTCCACCTCTCACTAACTAGCATTACCATGTACAGGTCAGCACATCTTTTGGAGAGTTTCATGCCTGCTATCTTGCTTGGACTGGAGAGGAACACGGCTAATAGGACACACACTTGATGGCATCAGTTCTTCCCTAAATGCCAAGTCCCTCTGAAATGGATCTATATCAGAGTAGTGATCACAGAATCACAGAATCATTAAGGTTGGAAAAGACCTCTAAGATCATCAAGTCTAACCCCCAACCCAACACCCCCAGGCCTCCTAAACTACGTCCCAAAGTGCCACGTCTACACGGTTTTTTAACACCTCCAGGGATGGTGACTCCCCCACCTCTCTGGGCAACCTGTGCCAATGCCTGACCACTCTCTCAGTAAAGATATTTAAATTTTGATTGGACATTCAATGAGTTCAAGCAGTTCATTATTCTCAACATCATGAGTTCAAGCAGCCATCAGCTCGATTCACTCAGTGATGAAGCATTTTTGCGCCTCTTCTTAAGAAGTTGCCATGCCTGCTCCAGATGTAGGGTTTTCAGAGGTCCCATTTCCACCCACATGAACAACTAGCACAGTTCCTATGTCAGCCTATCCATGGAAGTGCTGCACACCTCCGATCATCATCTTAAGTTGTCTTTAACTCACAGGCCTGCCCTCACCCAACGAGCACAGCCCAGGGAAGCCTACAAACCTTTGCTATCCTGTAGGGGTAGACCTTGAGGAACATCTCATTTGCCTGGACGAGTTGCATGGAGGCAGCAAGAGAGGACATATTGATAATAGCAGCCCTATGGCAGCCCATTCCTGTGCTCAGCTGGGCTGCCTTCCTCAGAAGGGGTAGAAACGCCTGTGAAAACAAGAGTTTGTTTTGATTTGGTCAGCTTGCTCTCAGCCCATTCGAGGCAAGCTGGACTCTCAGGTTCTGATCTATGAAGAACTGCATTGCAACTCTATGCCACCAGCACAGGATGAGGATGGCTCCCCAGACAAGCTGACCGTAGGAAACCTTTCTGTAACAGCCAGCTGTAAGTGGCAAGGACCTTCAGTCTCTTCTGCTCACCTCCTAGGGCGACCTGTCCACTGCAGTGACCTCATACCAGATGGATTTAAGTAAAAAGACAGATCCCTGATAGAAAGGATCTCTTGCTGCTCTCTAGGCATGCAATTTGATATCAGACCTGTGACTGTGCGGTTCCAAGGTGACATGTGCTTGGGTTACACGTCCAGCTCACTGGTGGAATAGCCTCTTAGAGTACCATAGATTATGCACCTTCCCCCCAGTTCTTACCTTGGTGACCATCAGCTGGGCAACAGTATTGGTTTCATAAATGGTGAGCATTGTCTCTGCTGTGACTTCTTCCAAGGAAGCAAGCACATTGATGCCAGCGTTGTTAATTAGGCAGTTCAGACCTTTATCTCCCACAATTTCTTCCACTTCCTTGACTACTTTCTTGATGCTGTTCTCACAGACCACATCTGCACAGAGGAGCCAAGAATAACCACAGTGAACTGGGTGGTTCAAATGCCATCTGTCCCTATTCCTGCACATGCTAAACCAAAGCTAAGGCATTAGTCCGAATAGGGACATTTAGGCAGCACACAGAGATGACAGTGCAGACATCTTTACATAGATTATGTTTCCCCGGTGTTAAGATGAGGGTGATCATTTTCAGCTGCTGGAGGTCACCCAGGGGACCAGTTTCCTAAGATGCACTCGCCTGGCTTAGTTGAACATACTTCTGTAGAAGCCCTTTACTCACCCAGTTGGAGGAGCTTGATATTGCTGTATTGCTTGCTAAGCTGCTGGAGTTCCTAGGAAGAAGGAATTATCTGTGTTATCTTTTATATATATCCATGGCTATTACAATAAAGAGTTTGAGATCTGCACTTCGAGAATGTAATTGCCGTTTATTTTCAGAATGGGACCAAAAGGCAGTGATACTGTTTTGTTTTCTAACCCGCTGAGCAGCTTTCCTGCGAGCAAGATCAACTGCTCCAAGAAACTGAACTCTTCACCTGCTTAGTCAAGATACTAGCATGCTAGATTACAGAGTTAGTTCTCAGTGTGTACAACTCAAAGCTGTGTTTGCAGTGTAACCAAAGGTCTTCGATCAAGCAGCTACCGTTGCCAGTTCCACAGCAGACCCAGTGCTCAGGCTGCAGTCCAAGCCAGGAATTCCCCACTTCTGTAACACAACCATAATTGACCTGAAGCTCCGCTAGCGCTAGACATCAGTTTAGGCCAACAGGAATGCTTGAGAAGAGCCATTTGGAATTACTATTTGCGGGAGAAGTTTCCTAGCAATTTTCTCATGGAAATTCTGTTTGCCAGCACTCTCATTCAGTTCTTGTAACTGAAGGTAAAGCACACAGGAACTGGGTTACATACACAGCAAGTTTTCACAAGAACAATTCTCTCTCTGCTAGATAGCTATAATTCAGTCATCTGTCTGCTACCTCTCAGTAGAATGATGACTGGGAGAAAATTAGTACTGTACTGGTGTTGGTGCTGGACAGAAGCGCGTCCAAATTGGATCCATAGGCCAAGCTGGAACACTTAGGTTTCTGTGCCTGGCAGCCAAGTGGGAAGTGTGGCCAAATGTGACAGAATCCCATGTTTAGGAGACTGAGCAACCCTGGACAAACATTCCAGCTCAAGCAAATCCATTTCTTTAGGAGCCCTTTGGGAATAGGGGTCAGGAAGGCTGATTTTGAAAGAGTACTACTTTACCACTTGGAGACACTTAGGGACTCCAAGTCCTCTGCCAAGCTATAACACATTGCATCTTTTAACTCAGTTGATGTTCTGCAGGATTCTTTCCAGGCTTCTGTAGAAAATTTGTTCTCCCACTGAGGACAATCTACATCTGCATTTAAGGCTATTAAGGGGAAGGGGAAGGAAGGGGAGCAAGTCAAGAAACACAAAACCAGAAGACGCTTCTTCCCTTGAATGGGGCTTAGGGATTGTTGAATTCCATTGAAAATGGGATAGTTTTCAACTGATTAAAGGCCCAGAACACAGTGTCTTGTTTATTGACAGTCAGGCATGAAACAGTTCTGCCATGTCAAGGCCTGCAATAATTATGTGGCTTTCGACTGTCCACTGGACTTTAGTTTGACAGTATCCCTTACTTGATAATAAACTCCAGAAGTGCTCTGGCTTCTCAAGGTTGGTTCATTTATTTCTAGTCAGACTGCTTTACTCTCTGACAGGAACCAGCTACTAGCTTTTGCTAAAAGACGAGAGATGTTTTGTGTAGGGACAGCGACTGAGAGGCTTCTGTAGTGAAAAAGCAATATGTTCAATTAAGAACTCCAAACACTGTAGCATTAAGCATTCTCCAGAACACAAACAGCATGAAATTACAATCGCTGCATGCAAATCAGGTTTAAAATTAGATGGTTTTTCTATTTAGTTGTTTACTTAGTTAATAAGAGGCTCCCACTTCAGTGGTTTAAGTTTCTCAGAAGCAGCTTCCAGGCCTAAAGCTCACTTAAACAGCTTTGGTCTTCAAGAATGTTACTCCACCTGATATAAACATAAGCTGAATAATCCAGTTAGGAAACTTAAAAACTGCAGAAAAGCCTATTCTTTTCCGTACTATGACTAGAAGGAACATGCAGAGAGGAGGACCGAGACAAGTTCCCAGCAATCAGATACAGCGATTTCAAGCCACCAGCCACGTATGGTGCTGCTTCTCTTCCCCCACCCCAAGTAGTTTTGATCAAAGAGGTCAAATGTCCAGAGAACTCTGAAAATATTAGTGCAATGCATGCGTATACTAGTTATCAACTCCGCACCGAAGGGATAAGCTTTCCTGAAACTCACTGCGGCCATCTGTCAAATGCCTTCTCCTCCCCTCATTAAAAACAGAACAAAACAAACCCACTAAAAATTAAAAAAAAAAAAAAACCACACCAAAAAAAGAAGACAACAAAAGCCAAACCTACACCACCAAAGTTGCCTGCAAGTTTTTTGTGCAGCAGACTTGCACTCACTTTTTTTGTGCCAACATCCTAGTGCAGAGGCACTGCACCCAGGACAGATAGGTTAAACCCCTGGGCCGACCGGATCTCAGAGCACAGCCTAACAGAGCCGGTGCAGCCCACAGTGGCAATGCATGCATAGGAATAACTGAGCTCGTTAGTACTGCTGTTTGAAGCGCAGCTTGTGTTTTAATGTCAGTTTAGGCAGTTTCATTTAAAGACGGGATGTACCGCCAACGTAGCCCAGGCTAAGTCATTTTTAGTTAGCGTACTGTGATAGCCAATTTAAAAATAAACAAAGAAAAACAACAGAAAGCCACAACACATCCCCCTGATACTGTGTTTAGCATAGTAGCTCTAGAAGCGCTCTGCACCTGGATAGTTACCCCTGAGAATCAACTGTTAGGGATTCCAAGAAAAATTCAAACTCTGATTAGCAACTGTTGTTTCCTGCTTGTTAATCATAATTAAAATCAGCAAAGAGTCAGCCTACTCCAATTGAAACAAGATCTCCTGGCACTCAAGGCTCCAGATACAGATTCATCAGTACACAAGATATTTATTGCTAGATTTCAACCAGGAATGTTATGTTGTCTTTGTCATTTAGCAAGATTTACTTTGCCTTCTTCATTAAAGTGTTGTTCACTTCAGTTACAACTCTTGGAAAGGACCTGGCCATACTAAGCCAGGAAGCAATCAAGCCAAGCTAACATAGCCTGTAGGTAGCTTTGTCGGGCTAAGGGTACTTACGTATCCTTTCACACCATCCTGCTTGCTCTCAGGACAAAGTCAAACGTATCACATTTGCCCGTATCTCTCTGAGACAGGCTATTCAGCATCACAGCGTACAGCCAACTTACTGTTTGGCTGTGTGAGAGCTTACACCAAGCTGCTGCCCAGATCCACAGTCCTCTCTGACTCAAGAAGTGCCAGACCTTAACGCTGTAGGAAGTGCAAAACACTTCCAGAAGAAAAAATAACCCCAGCACTGAACTAACCCAAAATTAGAAAGACTTCAAGAATGCCCCCTTTGCCTAATATAACACATCTGCTTTGCTAGAACACCGCTCCAGAGATTGCTCAGCTGTTCTTCCCAATAGCAGAGCAGATGGCTAAAATATGTAGCCAAGAAAAAAAAAAAAAAGGAAAGAAGAAAAACAAAACCCAAAAAGCTGACAGAGACAGTGTGCAGGAGCACTTCAGTGAGAGCTCTGTGTCTGACAAGGGAACAGACACAGCACTGTTAGTAATATCATCTCCTACTTCAGAGGAAGGGAAACAGCACATTAAGCCCTGGAAGCTTTCCAGGGCCCAGCAGAGGACTCTTGAGCAGCAAGGAACTGAACGCTTTCTTGTTCACCTGGGAACACACTTGGGCTTGCGGGGAGAGCAGGAGGAACAAGAGATGCTCCTGTCCCAAGGTCCCACATTCAGCTTTCAGCACAGCCTAACAGAGCCAAGCTGAGCACAAAAAGCCCTGTGAACAGATTAACACCATGGCCTTTTGGATCCCGTCGGCTACCTCGCTTCCCCAGAAAGCCACCTCTTCCTTCCGTACCTCAACGAGTCAGAGGGGGGACTAGAGGGGCTACGCCATCATTAGGTGCAGTCTTAGACTTCAGGTCTGAGTTTTTCCTTGTTATGGGGAAGCAGGATGGGGGAAGAAAGAGCAAGGAAAAAAGCAGGAAGGGGGGAGAATTACAGACGGGTCCCTGAGCCCATACAGGCTGCCTAATAATGACTGTACTGTGGTTTTGTCCACCTGGAGTGCAAGGACAGGGCGTCAGGATTATTTTGCAAAAGATTTGTAGCTGCTTCCACTCTCAGTGCTGGAGCAGCCCAAGTAAAGGCAGATCAGAATCAAAGTGTGGCTGAAGGAGTCTAGTATGGTACTTTTCAAGGAGGGGCAGCGGTTATCTAGATGTGCCTGCAGGCCTGATGCATGTTATCGTGTGATCTAAAGCCCATATTTTAGGCAAATGTTCTGGGAGGCCACCTAGGAGCTATTCACACAAGAACTCAAGTTATCACAACTTCTGCCAGCACAGACTCACATGCAAAAGCTTGCAGCTGTTCAGCATTATCCAAGGGTTAGCAAGGTACAGGAGATGTTCTGCTTTCTGTAGTAAGCAGAGGAAGGCAAAGTCAGACTCTTCTCCAGCCTCTCTTTCTAAAGTCAGGTCCTATGGGGCTCTTGTCTGTCCACTGTTTGGAGGACTCCAAAGTACACAGTCATTTGTGTAACAGCATACGCTCTGCCGAGAGATTCTCTGGATAACTGTCAGCTACCGGGGAATCGCTGCTGACTATTCTCCCCAAGATGGGTGCTGGATTTGCCAGTAACTAAGCATATTTAATCACTTTTCCTCTAAACACTGGAAGATGATTTTTTTAAAAGGTTTTTCATTTAAGCTCTTCCCATCCTTTTTCCCCTCCCCACATTCTGCAACAGGAAAATGCCACTCTGCCGAACCAGATGAGAGCAGAATTGAATAGAACTGTCCAAAGTTGCTGTTCTCCAAGCTCACCCTCTAATCCAGGAGGGGCTGGGGGGGACAGTGCATTCCCATTAAGCAGGACTTTTCACATGGTCAGATCCCACAAAACAAAGTGGGAAGAAACAAATGTAGACTGCTTGAATCACCACCAAGAGAAAAAGCAAGCACTGACAGCTCAGGTGTGCAGGGAAGGAACAAGCCACTCAACTTTACAGCCCAGTCTGCATCGTCAACAAACAGGTCTTAGATGGGCAAAGCTCATTTCATGGGCATTAAGGCAAGTGTGCAGTGCCAGCCTCTGGAGCGCAGGAACCTGAACTCTAGGTTTTCAAGATTTGACTGGAAATTCAGTGAAGGCAAAGATTTTTTTCTGGAAAAGAAAACAAAAAAAAAAAAAAAAAAAAGAAAGAAAATAAGAAAATCATCAAGCCTTTGCCTTCACCTTACACACTCAAGCAACGCTGCCAAATTGGATCCAAGCTTTGAGACAGTCAGTTGTATATGGTGCTAAGACTGCCATTGCTAGAGGCTCAAGCACGTCTGTGCTTGCCGTCTGCCAGCTAGAAGGGCTAGCGGCGTGGTGGAAACACACCTCAGGAGGTCAGAAAGTTTTGTGCCAACTTTATGCGTTGCAGAAGGGACAGATAATACTAGTGAGACTACTACAGTACTTTCAGTAAAGATTTCCCTTCCTTGTCAAGTTTCCAAACCCATCTGTTAGAAATATGCTTTCAGCTGGCTGCAGGGGTTTCTACTGATGTGCTGCCAAAGCACAGCACATGGCCTAGAGGTCCTTACAAAGAACAAAAACCCACCCTGATCCACCAAGGACAAACCTTGACACCCCCCACCCCAAAAAAGAAAACCCACACAACTTGGGATGCACCCATGTGGCCTGCAGAATCACCACTCAGGGTTACTGGAACGTGGCTCTCGGCCAGCTTCCTGCCTACAGCAGACATGACTGCCAGCAGTCTTTCCAGGTTTCTGCCACTGCAAGCAAGGAGTGACCCAGGCACACGGCATTATTTGAAGGCTATTTCATCTTCTTGTGCAGGTTTACCAGCCTTTTTTCTCAAGACTTTAAGTACTGGCAATGCGAAAAGGCTCGCAAGTTGTGTTAAGATACGTCTGTGTGAACATTTCCTAGGGAGCTCTTCCTATTGATGGAACCATTTTGCTTCGCCGTGTAATTGATCCAGGGCCATTATAATGAGAAATCACTGCTGAACACAGGGCCAATTGGTGAGAAAGAGAACCTCCCTCAGCACCAGCTAAATCAGCTTTAGAACAAACAACTAAGCAGGGAGATTTCTATCTAACAACAGGTCATATGTCTCTGCTGGTTTCCTGTACCACTACTGCACCACACTGTTGTGCAATCGCTCATAGGAAATACGTCTGGGACGAATGCCAGATCTTGTAACAGGAGTTAAAAGCGAACAGGATGGTAGGGAATACGGCTTCAGGAGCTCATGCAGTGCAGAAGGGGGGCTGAGGGGGGAAGCTGCAGGAACCAGTGGCTCTCAGAGGCGGTCTGCACACCAGATTTCAGTCTTGCTGGACTGTTTCTCAGCAATTCCATTCAGAAATATCCTAAACGTGCCTTTGGGCTGGAATTTTTTTTTTTTTTTTTAACAAGAAACAAAATTAAGACCTTTTCCTTCGGTTTCATGAGCACCTGTAGAGCAGCACAGCACTCCTGGAGAGCCGGGAGGTCAGACCGCAGGCGCTACCTGCCCAGCCCTGTACCACCGTCCCTAAAGGGAGCATCGGAACCATCTTCTGAAGTTTTTGTGTAGCTACGGAGTAAACAAACTTGCTACGTTTTGTTTATTGCTAGCATGGTGTGATCACAGCTGGCACTGAAAAGAATAAAACCCACCATAAGGGAACAGACATATAAGCTCTGTTTTACCTCTGCACATGCCAGGGAATTTGCCTTTTGCTACAGCTGCCTCGGGCCGTGCTTGAAGCAGGGGAGATGCAGAAGTAGGGCTTTTGGCATCGATTTCCTACCCAACGCCTGTGACAACACACAGGGGTCTGAGGCAGTCACAGAGCTGAGAGTTCAGATTCTTGCAGCTCTGGAACGCTAGAGTTTTCCTGGGAAAGCAAGAGGGTGATACCGGCATGGATTGCTGTGCAGCCCTAGCAGCATTCTACTGTACTGAGGAGAGTCACGATCCAACTAGAGATGCACCAGGGGACACTCGTGGCCACAGAGTGAGCAGACTGAGAACCCTCATTATCAATTTGCCTCCAAAAGGTTTCGGGGAATACCTTTAATTTGTCTGACAGTCATTTATAACAGTCTAGGAATGGGGAAAGAGTCCAAATGCGCTGCTGCGATGCTGTAGCAGCAGGAATGCTGGCTGAAAGGGGAAAGGGCTGCAAGTGCATTCACCAGCAACACGAACCAAAAGCTACTAGGTTTTCAGCAGAAGGCTCTGGTCCCCACCCAGCCAAGAAGGGCACTACGAGGAGCATTTAATTTCTCATTCGTTTGGACTTTCTCTCTTGTTGCAAGTCCAGCGGAGACAAGGAACAGACAGATGGGGCACAGCTCCTTCTGGGGACACAGACACACCGTGCAGAAGAGGCAAGGAAAGCTATAACTGGTTTCACTGGGAGGGACCCTGGGCCATGGGCTGCCCCTGCAGGGCTCCAGGTCCGTGCAAAGCCGGAGAAGGCCAGGACGTACTTATCTCCAGCTGCAAATCCAGCGAGAAACTCGGGGACCGGAGGAAGGGAGGCTTGAGATGCTGCAGCTGCCCAGTCTGCCCGCCCGCGGCTGCAGCGTTTCCAGCTCCCCTGCCCTCCCCCGGGGAGTGCACAGAAGCACCCCAAGAGCAACATCCCCAGCTCGTTTCGCCTCCAACCGCGGAGACTTTCACGGCACCGGTTTCTATCGGACCCGGCCACCTACCCCGGGCGGAGCTCAACCCCCAGCTCCCGTCCCACCGCGGGCACTTGCTGCCGGGACACCAGCGCTTGCTCGCAAGAGATGCCTGACCTGTTCTGCGCTTTCAGAAGCGCCTTCTCCTTCCCCCCCCGTGCCCCCTCCCCAGCCCCCCGGGCTAGCGCTGCCCGGACATGTGCTCCGGGCTCCAGCCCCAGCCGGGTTCCTCTCCAGAGGTGCCTGCGGGGTGTCCCTGGGTTAGGGAGAGCTGCGGCAGCCCAGCCCAGCCCAGCCCAGCCGGCCCCGAGCGGCTGGGGGGCCCCGGCACCCACCGGGCGGCGGAGGCGCGGCGCTCCCGGGGAGCCCCGGTTCCCTCCCGGGGAGCCCCGGCCCCGGTTACCTGCGCCTTCTCGGGGTACCGGCACGTCGCAAAGACGAAGTCCGGGGAGGGGCTGGCGGCTGCGAGCCCCCGCACCAGCCCTAGCCCGATGCCCCGGCTGCAGCCGGTGATGAGCACGGAGCGGCAGCGCGGCTGGGCCATGCTGCCTCGGCTCGGCTTAGCACGGCTCAGCTCGGCTTAACTCGGCTCGCCCTGCTCCCGGCACGGCCCCACACTGCTGTTAACCTGCGCGGCGTGGAGCCGGTACCACCGCCCCGACCCCGCCCCCAGCGCCCCGCCCGGCCCGACCCGGCCCGGCTCGGCTGGGCTCGGCTCAGCTGGGCTCGGCTCTGCTCGGTTGGGCACCTCCCCCGCTGCCTCCGGCCGCCGACAAAGCGCCTCCCGGCAGCCCACGGCCCCCGCAGCCCCGGGGCTCGGCTCCCGCCCTCCCGGAGGCGGCTCGGCTGGGCTTGGGGCTCCCGGGAGCAGCCCTGGGCAGCCGGGGGTCTCTGCCCGAACCCCCCCGCCCCGCGGGAGGAGAGAGGTTGACTCGCGCTCAGAAAACGATTGACTTTCCAACAGGGAATGATCGATTTGTTCTCCCCTCTCTCACGAAGACCACAACCTAACGCGCTCCCTGGACAAGTAACCTCAGCGCCCCGTTTCAGAAACTTCTGCAGGGAAAAAAAACAGACCCCCAGCTCCATCAGAGCAGCGACTGCCTGCCCCCAGCACGGCTCTGCTGGGCATCGCATGACTGCCCCGTGAGAAATAATCCGTATTCGTAAGACTGACGTAAATGGACAACGGTGAAATTGCTACCCGCAACATCTGGGAGTGGGTAGAAGAATAGAGGGATGATAAAAGTCCTCTAATGGGGTGATGAGGCAGAGGCAGGAACTGAGCCCACATTTCTGGAATCTCCAAGTCACTGCCAGAGGCACAGACCAAGCCGCCTTCTTTCGGTTGTTCCGAGCGTTATTTTACCATTCGTTCTGCGTTGTGGGCAACCCGTTCCTGGAAATTGCTACGGGCTGCCTTGCTTTAGCCAGCCCTCACAGGTACTGCGCGCAGCGCCGCGCGTGCTTTCCCAGATCAGCCGCCTATTATTGATCTGCATACACCCATGCATTTAAACTGTAGGTACAAAGGCTTTAATTACATCTCTAAGTACTGTTTTCCTCTTTATTTTCTTCATTAAAAGATCAGTAAGCTTCTAAAACCTTAACTTTGTCCTGGTACAGGTCAGGAATAGCCTCTCGCCTTGCACTGGGGGAAACTAAAGCACAAAGAGATTTGGTCGTTTGTTCCAATTCTGTAGAAAAGCCCCAAACGTCCGACAAGTCTGCCCTGTTTTCCTTTTGTTGGTTTCTTTATTTCTAAATAACTGCAGCAGCTCCAAGTAATGTACAGGATCTGCATAGCTGAAAACATCTGTTACTGCTGGGTAGCTCGAAAGAAGGTTTGGTATTCGCAGGTCGCACCCGCAGGGCGAGATGAAGGTTACAAGATACTCGCAGTCATTTGTCCTATCTCAGGCCCTTAAACACAAAGGGTTGCAGGCAAGCGCAGCTGACCGGTGGCACGGCTTCTCCATCAGTGCTTTGGCTCTTATCTTTGTGCAGAAAGTCACGGCTGTGATGGTTATTTCTGGTGTGCCGGGTCTCTCTACACAGAGCAGTTCCCAGCCGGCTCGCTTCCTGCAGCAAGAAGAGTCCCGGGCTCTCCCTGAGCCAAACGCAGCAGGGACTTAACATTAAGCAGGAAACCGAGTCCAAGGTTTAGCAGATACGAAGTCTTGTCCCCTTGCAAAAGTTTCAAATACCAAGTATATCGTGTTTGATTGGGTGTTATATTGCTTTTTATAGCATCATAAACATACACAGCACTTTGCAAAAAGAACATAATGGCAATATCCATTAGTAATCGCCCCTTTTCCCCATAGGTCTGAAAATACGTAACAGAAGCGTCGAGCGTAGCCGGCTCCACTTCGCTGCTGGGGAACAGAGGTGAAATGATTTGCCTGGAGGCCACGGGGCCGTAGGTCGGGGACAACACCCAGTTATTGCACTCTACCTGATAGATGACTCGCACCAAAAGGGAAAGGGCCACCTTGGGTTTGAGACAGTTTCTTGCTCACTGGTAGTTAGAGCCAAGCAGCCGAGCCTTTGTGTGGAAACCCTTCCAGCCACGTTCACTCCCGTGCGGGGTCGCCCATACATACATACACATCGGCTGGGGACCAGGACCCTGTCTCCGTACCGGGCTCAAACCAACTTGCTGCAGCTTTCCAGGTCTGCTCTGTATTACTGGGCTGGGGAGCGCCCAGAAATAGGTTCTTTCATTGTGACAAACGGGAGACAGAACGGGCTGGGGTGGACACCTCTCGTTTAAAGCTGCCGGGCTTCACGTCACACCTATAACGAGCAGAGAGCGCGCACACGTGGCCAGATACCACCGCTCGGCTGATGAGCGTGAACTGGTTGGTTGACTAGACTCCCCGTGGAAGGCCTTAAACCGCGTATACGCTGTCCCTTTCCCTGCTGTGAATGGGAGAAGCTGCATTGTGCTGCACCTTTCTCAGACGACCTGAAAGAAACAGACGTTGAAGGGGGGAGCGTGGACTTGGGGAGGCTGTGCTCTAGGCCCGCAACGGGAAGGCAACGGTCTATCGCCAGCCTTGTAATGCCGAGGGGAGCCATTACAGCGACAGGTGAGGCAAACGAGGGAAAGATTTCTCCTGCTTTGAACAGGCTCTGTATCAGGTCTCCGAGGACTGCCGAGATGTTGAAAACGCCATTGCCTTTCACTACGCTCTCTCTGACTTATTCCCATATAAATCCCTGCCCTTTGAGGCTGGGTTAGCTACATTCGTTTTGAAGTCACCGTGGCTTCTTACGAGCTGTCAGGGCTAGTAGCAGAGGCGGCTGTATGAAGTCTAGTTGAGCTGGTCCGTTTCTCCCCGGGCCGTCACAAGGCTTGGGTGCTTCCCTGGGAGAAATTATACCTCAACTCCCGGCTGTGCTACAACGCCCGTTGTCAGCCTGGGCAAGCGAGCAAGAGCGTGCTCACACGGCCTAGGTTTGGTACGTGGTTTAGGCAGCTGCCATTCTTGTGTAGTTCTGAGAGATGTAACTCATCCACAGCAGGGTTTGGAGAAGCCTAACTGAAATTCAAATACCTGTCTTTACCCACCAGTTATACAGGAAAGAGAGGGAGTTCTCCAGCTTTGGTACCTAAGGTGTCAGGCAGTATGAACATCCATCTAGGATTTCCATATCGTGTCCTCGACTAACTCCATGGCATTGTTTTCATAAGGAAGAGCGCTCTAAAGACTGAAAGGAACTCACATACCGTGAATGGATCACCTGTGAGTGACACTCCACAACAGGACCCTTGGGAAGGGCTTCCAACGCCTCCATCCTCTCAAGGTTCAGTGGTTTTGGAAATAGGATTGCCCAAGTACCCTGGCAGGGATGGGTCGTAGTCACACACCGAAGCTTAGCGCAGCCTTGCAGGTAAAAGGCCGCTTTCATGCACGGAGGTTTGGAACAAATGCATATTCAGCCATACAGAAGCCGCCAGTGCTCGCGCGCACACACACACAGACATCCATGGCTAACATCAAGGGGTTCCGAAACATCAAAACTATCAAATAAATGTCTGACTATTGCTCTGCCATATGTTAAAATGAATATGTGGATCCACAGAGTTAGATTCCACCGTTCTCTAAAGCTAGCGGGAAAAGCTCGTCTTTGTGCACAGATCAGATATGGCAACAAGCCAGCAGTAAGGTTGCCCTGTATACCGATACCTGTGTTTTTCTCCTTTCTTCCAAATAAAGCTCTGTTCCAGAAATCTCTCTCCATCTCACAAACACTAGCACTCTCTTCTTTTCCAAGTGGCTTAACCAACTACCTTCCTTCCCATGTGCACCGGGTTAATTTCAGAACAATCCTCTTTGTGCATTACCAACAGCATTTTGTTGGTTTTAGAGAATTTAAAAAAAAACCAAGAAAATCCCTGTCAGGCATAAGACTGCTTAGTCGACTTCTTTGTGCTTGTAATTTATTCAGTCCTTGCTGTCAGCACGTGTGAGCGCAGGCGCTGCCAAGCGTAGCTGGAATTTTGCGCATGCGAGTCCAGCCCCGGGTGGCAGCGCCGGGACCGGCGGGCTCCGGGCGGGCGTTCGCCTGCACACCGCTCGGCGCGGGAGCACTGCAAAGCCTGCGCTGCCCTTCACACGGCGCGGGGAGGGCTATAATCAGGGTTGACGTAACCACGGGGCAACTTTGCTGACCTGAGGCCTTGGAGACACCCATTAGGCACTTGCAATCAAACGTGATCATTGCTGACTGCAGCTTACAGAATCCCAGGATGGCGGGGGTCAGAAGGGCCCTCTGGAGCTCACCCCTTCCCACCCCCTGCTGGAGCAGGCACCCCCAGAGCAGGGGCACAGGGCCGCGTCCAGGCGGGGGGTGAATGTCTCCAGGGAAGGGACCCCACAGCCTCTCTGGGCAGCCTGTGCCCCTGCTCTGGCACCCGCACAGGGAAGGGGTTTCTCCTCATGTTCAGGTGGAACTTCCCATGTTCCAGCTTGTGCCCGTCGCCCCTTGGCCTGGCGTTGGGCACCGCTGGAAAGAGCCCGGCCCCATCCCCCTGACACCCGCCCTTCAGATATTTATCAGCACTGATGAGATCCCCCCTCAGCCTTCTCTTCTCCAGGCTGAACAAGCCCAGGTCTCTCAGCCTTTCCTCACAAGGGAGATGCTCCAGTCCCCTGATCCCCTTGGCAGCTCTGCGCTGGCCTTGCTCCAGCAGTACCCTGTCCTTCGTAAACTGGGGGGCCCAAAACTGGACACAATTAACAGATTAAATCCATAATGGTTGTTGTCTACCTCTTACTTCACTGCTATTTGCCCTCAAATTCTCAGGTATTCCTCACCATGTTCCTCCTCTAGTCTGGGTCCTGCCAGTGGAAGTACCTCTTCATTGAGCCTTTGGAGCATTCTCCTGCCAGCAGCTTTTGTGCTGACCAGTAGAACAAAAAGCAT
The DNA here is from genome assembly GCF_949628215.1 of Phalacrocorax aristotelis. Taxonomy (NCBI): domain Eukaryota; kingdom Metazoa; phylum Chordata; class Aves; order Suliformes; family Phalacrocoracidae; genus Phalacrocorax; species Phalacrocorax aristotelis. The sequence continues at coordinate 6,741,162 of NC_134294.1, forward strand.
CAAAACCCACCGAAGTCGAAGGGGAGTTTTGTCACTGCCAGGTGCAGCGAGGACTTCGCGCACAGGGCGCTCGTCTCTTGCCTGGAATTCAGAGCAGTTTTCAAAGGGGAATAAACAGTCTGACTGGAGGAAGATGTTTTTCTCAGTAAATAAAACATATACTGAAAATCCCTGCTATTGTCTAGGCGCGCAAGGCACAGAAGTGACCCGTACAGAATTCTACGTAACGCTTTTCATCTCCTTTCCAGCTCTTACTGCTGTTTGCCGTGGCTCGTACCCAAGGACTGTGTACTAGTTCCTCCAGGCCTGCTTTTGTCTAACTCTTGAAGTCAAGTCCAGATTTCAGCGCGCTGTTAACCACAGTCTAATAAGGCAAATCTTCATGCTGTTTACCTGAGAGTTGGATACACCAGAGGCAGAATTGCTTTGCTCAGGAATTTCTCACCCACATCTAAAGACAATAAAACCAAGGGTTGCCTGGCAACCGTCGGAGAGGAGTTACCTGGCAGGACAAGGGAGAAAATATTCCTTTTGTTTTGCACAAAGCCACGCTCTTAAATAATCGCTACTTGCAGTTTCTGTGTTTCAGCGAATTCCGTCGATTTAGCTCCTCTGTGGCTTCGGTCCGTCTTTGTGCAGGACGCGCTGCAAGGCTACTTTTCTTGGGTTTGGGGGCTTTTTTTGCAGGTCTATGGCACTTTTTCCACCTGAGAACACACCAGAGTATCAGGTCATTTCTAGTGTTTGTGGAACTAAAATAATTATTAAAGTGATAGTCTGTGGGTAAACCAGGTAAAGTAAGGTTTAAAACAGACGCTCCCTCTGACTAAGTGGTTTTGAGTCACCAATCCACAGCCTTCAGGTCAGAATTTGGTTTGAGCAGACTCTGGGAAGTCAAACACAGAAAGAGTAGCCCCCCTTCAAAAAGAGGGGCACAAAAGACTCTCATAAACCAGAGCCATGAGCTGTTTCGGTACTTCAGAGCTGGCCATATCAGATCTTAAGCAGGTTGCAGAGGTGGCAACGGACTCTAGAACCTCTGGCCAGACTCCGGTGGCAGACAGAGTGAGCTCAGCAAGGACGGTGGACCGTTCCTGGCAGAAGTTGAACCTCTCTCCTGATTTTCCCAGAGGTGCAAAGGGCTCAGCACGGCTGCGATGCCTGCACTGAAGCTTATGGTAAATCTCAGTTAAAGCCTCCCTTCCAAATATCTAACAGGGAATTGAAATCTGCTTTTCTCATCTGATCTCAAAAATTCCAAGCCCTGTTGTTCATTCAGTTATTCTTTAATCCTGTCACCCGCTGGCTTCCTACCCTTGGCTCACCCCATGTGGGGGGATCTTTCCCTCGTGGTCGCCACCTGCCTGGCACACGCTGAGCTAGAAGTTGTTCTAGATCTGAGGAACTCATTCTTTAGGCTCTCACCTGCAAAAAAGGAAAGCTTCGCCAGCTGATGCAAATACCCATCCGAAGGCGCGACCTCCCCCCGGCACGCGGCGTTTGTAGCTGCGGAGTGCAGTGCTGAGGAGGGCTTAGCCCAGAGGATTGTTTCCCACGGAAGAACTTAGATGCGCTGCCAGCGCAGGAAGGCGGCTTTATCTGAGGGAGGGAACCGTAGCCTGGCCAGGACTGTAGCATCTTCTAAGTCAGAGGTTTCGGCAAGCGCTGTCCCTACAAAGCTGCTGGCCAGTGAGATAACCTCTCTGCAAGCAGAAGGAACTGCATGCGAACACCAGGTACAGGGAGACCAGAGGGGTAACCTGAGGGACGTGCTGATGAGCAAGAGCCGTGCTGCAGCCTTCAGATGTTCAGAAAACAGAAGACATAACTCACCTTAAGAGCCGAGACGTGTATATGCGTGTACCTACAGATGTGGTGGGTTATTTTAGGTACACGTAAGCGTCTTGCCTTCTCTTTGCTGAGCCTGATACACAGAGAGCTGTGGTTTTTGATCTTTGTAACCATAAGAACTAGAATTTTTCCGCTTTCTTAAAATGAAACACAGATTCTCTCACAATTTCTTACCCAGTAGGGCTACAGGTTGCAAACCAGTTCTAAATATTGTATGATCTGTGATCTTTAGCCGCGGGGGGTGGCTAAAGAAAAGGATTGGTCTTGGTGGTACGAATGCAGGGAAGCTACTACGCGCAGGTCTCAGCTGGAGGAACAGTCAGGTCAGAGGTTGTCGTATTTTGTGACAAGGACTTAGACTATGTCTGGATTCAAGGACAGGCCTAACACAAGCCCGCGCCGCTTCTCCAGCTTCCTGAAACATGCACTAGCTCAAACACGAGTGGTTTCTAGAAAAGAGCAGCTGAGCCTTTGGTAAATAGTGAAATGATGGCTGAGCAGGACTACACATCATTTATTCTGTGCTCAGCTCCGCTGACTAGGAAAACGGGTAGAAGTTAAAGAACTAACAGGTTCGGAAAGCGAGGCTGACGGAAGGGCGATTTCCAGAGTCGTGGTTGGGGTAGAGGCTGCCTCTTTATACCATTTCACGTGAACCACCAGTTCTGCCAGAGTGCAGCCGCTTCCGATCGCTACCCCGTGGGATGACCCCAAGGTGAAGGATGTTTTTCTACTAAGACAAAAAGCAGCCCTGTAGGAAACCCTGAGAAAAGCAACTGATAATCAGATGTAAAGAGACAAAACGTAGGGGTGTAAGAGGGCGCTAAGCACATGTGAGGAACAACAAAATGACTTGACACACTATTTATCATTTTTCTCCAAAGACTGGGCCCATTTCTTTTTTTCCAGGCTCTTTCACACGACTGCGGCCAACGCCATCCACCTGACAGCCGCCACAGGAGCTCTGCTTACAAGAGATTCGGTGAACAAATGCAAACCGGTGCCAAGAACAGGGAAGAAAACCTGTCAGCTCCATTAGCGGAGCTTCCGGCCTGCTGCTTGTCAGCAGCGCTTCCCCGAGTCGTCTCGACAGTTCCCCGGGGCTGGCTCACAGCAAAACCACCGCAGATGTTTCAGAGTGGATGAACATTTTCACACCCCAAGAGCTGGCACCTAGCCCGTTTCTCCTCTCCACGCGTCAAGGTCCTCACGAACCACAGATCCGTGATCTCCCAGAGATCGGCTCTGTTACCTCTGCAGGTCGTTCGTTATTGCACGGGGGAAGAGGACCGGAGCCGTCGCTGTTCGTGGACTTCTGCGGAGCGGTGGACGTTATCAGCTGGCGAGGTGCCTAAACTAACAGCATGCCCAGGACTCCTAACTTCACGGCAACACGGATTTAATTCAAAGGTTCGTAAGCTGACCACTGCGAAGAGCGCAAATTGAAACGCTGGAACGACTGCTGCAGAATGCCGAGCAGTTATTTTCAGAGTGAAACATGGCAGATCCTACAGTTATTAGCACTCAGCCCAGTAAATGCTGAAAAACTACGTGCTGGTAGGTTCCCCTAGCGTTACCAGGCGCACGACGCCAGGCAGCAGGCGCAGCTCCGCTGAACAGAGGTGCGCCTGCTCCCGTGGGTGAATCGGCTCCCGTATTTCAGCAGTTCTGCCTTGCACTTCCTTTAGCTACTCCAAGCATCTTCTCCCAAACCCACCTCACTGCCCAGGCACTCCCCGCACCATCCTGCACGGGGGCTTTTGCTGGCAAAGGCAGATCGTTCTCGTCCAGAACAGGACATCTCCTAACCCTGTGATATAATCCCTTTTGTTTTGGAACAAAACCACTTTGATGTAAAAATACACACGCTTTCTCCCTTGTCTCCACCTCTCCAGAATTTCACAAGTGTACTAGGAAGTAGGTAACTATTTATTCAGCACTGTACGTAAGCGCAGTCGTTTATAGAACATAGAGGCTGATTCTTATGCCAAGTGGCAGTCTATCCACGCAGGGAAGAGTACAGAGCCTGCGGCTTACCTTTATCCTTGTCCCTGCTACCTGCGCTGGAGGAAGGTCATGTCTGTAGCCAGCAGAACTGAGACTTAACTAAGGTAATTCCTCTTAAAGCCTTTCTGGAGGAGGCTGCAGCTGTGAAACCTGCCTCCCCGTATGTCGCTTACGTCAGGGACTGGACGAGAGGCAATTCCGGAAGCATCTGGGGCAGAATGAAGTAATTGAACAGGGAAACACCAACTACTTTTTAGAACTGGAATTAGTAAACAGAGATTTGAGGTTGACCTGCTCCAAGTAATACCCAGGCAGTAAGAATTAGACTTAAAATGGGAACTCTCTAGAGAACATTGTTACCTCAGCTTGTTCGTGTTTGAATAGATTTAAGTTACTTTCTGACTCACATTACGCCTGAGCTACTTTAATACTTTGACTTCTGCTCAATTTTCCAGCATGCCAACTACGAGATGACTGGTTTCCACCTGTGTGCAGAGGTCAAGTCAAGGCAGAGAGTTTCTGATTCAGAAACAGATTAACTTCCATTCCATAACAGTGCTCTGGTGAAGCTCCAAGGAGCTTCTGTCCGCTGCCTCTCTCCATTACATGTCTCTTCTCAGCTGAGGCGTAACTGGAACTATGGTAAAGAATTACAAACCAACTAGTGCTACTGCAAGGTGACCAGGAACTAACCGGTCCTGCCCCTGCACAGGAAATGGGGGCATCCACTGAAACTATCCAGTAACGATGCCTTTCGAACAGGTAACTGTCGTGTAAAGTAGTAATTCCTGTTGAGGAATGTCAGAAGGTGCTGCAGAGCCAAAAGCGTCACTTAATTCAAACAAAGATTAGTCAAGTTTGCAGATACAGCCACTGCTAATGACAGAGTAATCCCTAGGCCACCTCCACCTCAGGAAAGCGGCAGGCTAGAGGTTCACTGAAGGAAGGCCGACTGCAAAGCCTTTCAGCTGCCTTCCCTCCATATTAAAAATTATGAAGATTGCCATGAGACTGCTTTGGATTTAAAAGCAGTAGGGAGAGTCACGCTGAGGCACCTACAAGACTGACCACAAAACCCTAATGCACCTTGTTTCCCCTGGAGCAGACAGAAGTTTAACCAGCAGGCAGTGGTTCTAGTAAGATCTGCTCAGAGCCTGAAAGGCTCCAGTAGCAGCACCAGTCTGCTCCTCCAGGACAGGCCCAGCATGACATCTGCTACACTTGTATTCAGGGTGTAACAACTTAGGCTAGTCTTAAATTTACTACAATTTGATCATCTCTGCACTCAGCACCAAACTTCTTTCCTTATGAGTAGGCACAGTGGTACAGCTCATAAGAAACTACTATCAAGTGAATTTAATAGAAAATCAAATACTTTAATGAAATTAGGGAGCATGAGAGTAACAGCTCAGATATACCACTAGAACTGATACTACTGGGCTGTGGGGTTTTCGCTATTGTTTTTTTAAATGCTCTGTTCTTCAACAAGCATGCAGATTGACAAACTACTAATTCTTCAGAGTGTCAAAGATCCTGAGTAAAGAATTTTAAACCACTTAAAACGTATATATAGGAAATGTCTTATGAGCTGGTGGCCCGCACACAGCATTGCACAGATAAAAATATACTACTCTCAATACACAGAGCTAAATACTTTCACATTTATCAGAATTTTCTACACAAGTCTTTTGATAGAATTCAAGTTTTGAATTTTCTGTATATATCTTCCACCTGCATTAAACAAATGCTTATTTACATTGTGGATAAAGTGTAAAGGCTAGTAAGGCCATATTCCCATACTGTACTGTAACACTGCAAAATATATATACACATATATAACCTAATATAGGCAACAGTTCTAAAAAAAGTCACCTTACATCTGTACAACATAATTGAGTCAGTATGAAAAGACAGCTTTGTTAGCACCAAGCCACTCGAATGGTTTTTATAGGAACTGTCTTGAGCCTTCTAGTTCCACAGGAAAGGACTGCTCAGCACAGTATTCCAACTACTGAGCAACGGAGGTCCCGCTTGCAGAACTGGAAGTCCCAAGGAACACTCCACTGCACTACGCTATGCAAATTACTAAAGAGCAGGCATAGGAGCATCCAGAGACAAGTTCTGCAGTGTTATTAGGCAACACTCCAGCAGAACAGTCACCAAGACATTTATCAGGTTAAGTCTTTCACATCATCCTGTCTGGTTAGTATCTTTCCTCTGGATTAATGACAGCAAGTACAGAATTGCCAGCAGAATGGACATTACTCAAGCAAGGTGGTTTACAAGCCAGGTTAACCCTATGCTGCAGAGACCAAGTGGGAAAGAGCTCCACTGCTTAAATTCCAAAGGAAAGAACTTTTTGCTTTATTCATCGCCTATGCCTACTGTGGCCAGGATGGTCTCGGTCATAGCGATGACTCGCTCGCTCGTAGGAGCGTGAACGCTCATGCCGGTGATTTCTGTAGTAGTGACTCTTCTTCTTGTACTTCCCCGAGTGGTCGGAGCGCTCCCGGGATCGGCTCCTGGAACGCGACGAACTCCTGCTGCGTGATTTCCGTGGTTTGTGTGTTGAGTATTTGTAGTCTTTCGATTTCTTGTAACTTCTCACCTTGGAACCTTTGTAGCTAGCACTGTGGTTGAACTGCCTTGGAGGAGAGTCACTGCGGCTCCTGGAACGGCTGTGGGATTTGGAACCACTTGATGTGGAGTAACTTTCACTTTTCCTAAGGTAAAAGAACAGCAGAGAAAGCATGTAACTTCCTTAATATTAACTAGAATTACTCCGTTGCTGTTAGTGCCGATATGTAGTCACAATACATACGCACACTTTAAGTACCATATAGACAAGTGCTTCTCACTTACAGAGCCAAGGCGGGCAAGCGCGGTTTAGACCAGGCACTTGATTCTGCATTCAGTTGTTCAGTACCCCATGAAAACTAACCCCGTGTCCCAGACTTGATCACACTGACTTTTGAGAAACTCAAATCCGTGTGGAGTAGTCATGTCTCCATTTTAGATTTTTTCCTTCGCTACTTAAGACACACGTCACTAGCTAAGAGCAACTGCCCGACTCAAAGCGCTGCCAACAAGACAGAAAACTGCCTCTCCTGCCTCAGTTATAGCAATGCTGTTACCAAAATGCCCCAGTGTGGAGCTGATGTTCCTTTCCATCTCTCTGACTATCCCTCTATGGGTAGCATGGTTATATGCCAAGCTTTAAAGTCAAAGGCAGTACAGAAAGCAGATTTTAAAGATGTTTCATTAATTTCAGATAAGCTACTAAAATGCAAGTTTGATTACAGATTTTAAGAATTTTAATCAGCAGGTTTTCGCTTTGGTTTTTTCCATACACACATTAATACAAAGCCACGCTTCTACCACTACACACCCAAACCCGATGGGATGCAGATTGTTGAATAAGAAGTCACACTTGCATTGACTGAGGGGTATGAGTCTCTACTACTCTCAATGACACAGAAAACAGGATCATTTTGTCTCATAAATTAAGGTTTTTCAGGAGCAACTACCAACGAGACCAAGGCTGGAGTCGAGAGTTCACCTGCTGCGGAAAATGCTTTAACCACTCCAGTACAGTTCAGTTAAAACACAAGGCCGTAGCCACAAACACCCAGCTTTAAAGATAAAACACCCAAACCAACAAGCAAACCCTGCTGCTCGGTGCAATGTATGCCTCCAAAAGACATGCTGACATTCAAAAACCTCCTGATACGCTTACACCCTCCTTTTGATCTATTTGGCACAGGCATGACAAGGTCAGACACCGCACCTCCCTTGACCTGTGAGCCGAACCAGTACAACTCTTAGTCAGAGCATTTCTGGAGCTTTAACCGGCAGCGCATACTGCTATGTTATTTCACAGCCTCCTGTTAAGAAACTACCAAAGCTCGTTCTGTGAAATTTTAGTCCAGGAGCTTCTCACAGCACGTGCTTTTGCAACAGTACAAACCTGTGCTTAGGGGATGCGGATCTGGATGGAGATCTTGAATAACTTTGATCTCTACTTCCACTTCGACTTCTGCTTTCTCTTCCTTTCTGAACGCTGCAAGACAGTAACGGGTAAGTTATTCTGCTTAAAGTAGTAATGGGAAAAAAACCCCAAACTACTTCATTATGAAATCCGTACCCATTTACTGGGCTATTTGAACTCGTTCTTTTTGCTCCCTCTGCTTTCCTTTTAGCATTCTTCATTGCCTGAAGAGGTAGCGGCGAAGGCTTATTTCCTTTAACCTCTTTTGGAGACTCTACAAAAAACCAAACCTTCGTTATCTTATTTTGAAAGTATGGGTAGTGACCGAAAGAAGAACTGAAGCCTCCCCTCGCCCCGTTTCAACATCTTTGTAATAACCAGTACTGTATAGGCGTAGTTCGCACACACATGCACACGCAGCCGCCCCCGGGAAGGATGTCTGAAGAAGTTCACAGAGGCAGAAGTTAATCTGAAACACTTCAGCCAAAACACCAGGGAGTTACTGGCAGGAGTAGTACTGCTTTCAAAGCCACCGCAAGAGGTAGAACAGCAATGTCCCTTTCTTGCCAATTACTCGTTATCTTTTAACAGTAAAGCGAGGACGAAGGTTTAAGTGTTATCTTCTAGACAAGGCATGCACCAGACTGGAAACCTGTACCGAGTATACAGGAGAACATTCCCCCATTCGTCACCCTAAAACACTACTCCTGCTGGAGTTCCTAATCCTACCTATGCTTTAATATTCCTTTAGCATAACATTGCAAGTATTTGTGCAAGTTTATTGCAAAACCACATATAGTACGGGGACTTGCTTTTGTAAGTTTAAACTAGCCTTAAGTTAAGCCTAATTTGATTGTAGCCTTTATGTGTTTCAGGAAATTACAAAATTACAATGCTATGCAAAATCTGCCATTTGAATAGTTACTAGAAGCCGGCTAAAAAACAAAACTAACCCACAAACAAAAACCACACCATATACGCATCCCAAATGGGTAAATATTCATTTAAATGAGAGAGTTATTAAAAAGAAGTTACCCACTACTTACCGTTTTTCGGGATAGGGGAAAATCCTGATGTGTTATCCAAACTTGGGGCTCCCTCAGGAACTAGACCTTTAGCTTGTGCTTTTGCCTCTTCAATAGCCAATTTCTTCTTTTCTACTTTACTTTCCAGATCAGATAAATCAACCTGTGAACACAGGAGCATTGCTTATGATAAAACTTAGTAAACTAGACTTTCTGCTTGCATACTTACAGCAGGGGGAATCTAAAGAGACCCAGACACTGTGACTACTATCCCGTTCCGCTTCATGTACCAGCCTTGCAGCTAGTTTCAAATGGGATATGGTTTTCCAACTCATGTTCTAAGCAGAAGCCTTTAATAAAGGCTCACAATACGAAAGAGAAGCAAACCTTTTTCCGAGTATAGAGCTGCAAAATTTTTAAGCAGATTTCTTGAATTTCTTCCTCTGTTGCTCCAAAGAGTAAAAACCAGTGTGGACGATTAGGAAGTGGAATCTGAAAGGGAGGGGAAGACACTCAGTTTTCTGCCTCGATTAGAAAACCTAACAAACCTGAAATTAATGGAACTGTACGCTCACCTCTAGCGTCCTAGCTGCGAGGTAAATACAGGCACAGGCAATGCTTTCTGGCTGGAATCTTACAAAGACATCTGTTCTCAGGCTATCATTCATGTAATTCCTGAAAGACAGGATATCAGGCAAATTACATGGCACTGCAAAGTTGTTTGGTGTTTTGGGTTTGGTTTTTTTTTTTTTTTTAACTTCTACAAGGACTATTTCTTTCTGCATTCAGTTACTACACTTCAACATTATACTCCTGTAAATCTAAAGAAAAGCTGAATGATTTTACTAAAACAATTTTAAAACCCCCTCAAGGGGAGGAATGTGTGATGGAAATTAAGTTTGACTGACTGCCAAAAATTCAGTTGTGAAAAGAGAACCAATTTTAACTTCACTTTTCCCTCTGGATCTCTACTGGCCTGCTCTCATGCAATAGACAAGTTATTTTCATCAAGACAACACACAATATAATCTGAAGTACTCCGTTATAGACTTTTAGGTTCACACGTTTCTCTGCAACAGAGCTGAACCCAGACAGTTTGCTGAAAGCTGTAGTTCTCCCGTGAAAACGTAGTCCACTTCAGCACATGTCAAGTTCCACTGGAAGGGGTCCCTTCTCCTTCGGAAGCATTATTTTCCATCCAGAACAGAATTCTTTTTGATGCAATAAGCAGCCATAGAAGAAATCAGGGTGTTTGGGAACATCAGTTCAGGACAACACTCAGTATTCAGGCAGATCTCCTCTTTGGCACATGAAACACGGTTTCCAAATTGTCCCATTTCAGTAAGGTTGCTTAAAATGAATATTCACAGAATGAGAAAACTGTAAAATATTGCATATATTCCAGTCAGTACACTTAAGCATTATTCTTCTAAATCTTAAATACACAAAGTAACTTCCTCTGAATCTGTCAGCTGATGTGCTTAAAAAAAAAATCTAGATTTTTGAGCACTTGACTTAAGTGAAGTATCAGATGGGGAAAGCTAAAACCACACACAGTGAGAGTCCTCAAAATAATACACTTTCTGAAAGTGGTAATGAACCATGTGGGTACCCAGTATACAAGGATTCACTAGCCCCCAAGACATCCAAACCAGAGACCACAGTCCAAATGCTTGTAACCAGTTTACACAGGACAGATAAAAGCAACTTGAATCCCAAGAGTATCAAACTCCCACCTGCCCCACTTGCCTCACATTCTCATTTACATGAAAAGCAACTGCTACCCCAGAGAAGCAATGCTAAACATCAGCTCATCCTTCTGGGAGAAAGGAACTTCAAAACCTATTTTTCTTGTCCCACTACAAAGAGAGCACAAACCTTTTGGCAAAAGAAGCGATAAAGAAAAGTGGTACTTCAACCATCTGGAAGTCATACAGCCTTTTTCTAATTTGCCAAATTGAAAAACATGCCTACTTCCAAGTTTGGCCTCTGCCTATTTTCCCTGTGGGCTCAGGATCAGACACATGAGGAAATGAATCCTTGTCACAATATTTTAAGAAAAAGGTAATGTTGTAAAAATGCACATTTCAAAAAAATACTGGATATCCACCAGTTTTCAGGTACTGGAAGCAACAAGCATCAGTACACAAATACGTTATTTTAACATCTGAACCGTTTCTCAATTGGGGTAATTTTATCCCTCCTCCTCGCCTACCCCTCCTTTCGTAACAAGTAGAGAACTGGTAATGAGTAGTCCGTAACTCATATTTCAGTACTTCATGCAACAGTACTGGGAAATCTGGCAGAGGGATGTTCTGCTACGTCCTAAGTGTTACATTTGACTCCAAGTTTCACACATCTATTCAAATGTTTTCTAACTAGTTTACAAACAGAAACTAGACTTCAGGTTTTTTTCCTGTTAATTCATCCCTTTAAGACTTAAATCCCACCTTAATTTGCTTTATCATTTAAGAATACATCATTTTAACAGTTATAACACATTAAAAAAATCTTTCAGAACTTCAACAATCAGGTTATAAAATATACAACAGTCAAAATGCACAACAAAAAGAAAAGTATAAGCACAAGAAGCAGTTGGCCAGTTACTATACTATCACGTATATACCACCTGTCTAGAGTCAGCCTTCTCTTTGTAGAGCCTGCTTTGGTTTGACTGAAGACGGCAGCTATCCCTGCACCATAGCGCTTGGGCAGCAGAGGAGAAGTCTTAGTCACTTACCCTCAGAGGCTACCCTTTGATTAAAAGAGTACAGAAAAGAAAAGTCAAAACTGGTTCTCTGCACACAGGTCACAGTACCAGACAGTTCAGTCAGCAGAAATATGATTTTTGGATTCACTAAAGGTTCTTAAACCATAGTGTTGTTAAAAAGCACTACTGTTTAAAAGCATTATTTATTTGTTAAGTTTAAGACCTGGAATTTTACATAAGCTTCCCATTCCCAAGCAAATCTTTACTGTAATGAGAGCAACAAGGCAGAGGACATTTCTTGGCAAACATGAAAACATTTGAATTTACCCAGTCTCAGAATCTGACATCTCGCATTATCCATGTAAGATAAAAGAATTTAGCTGTGCTGAGTTTTTGATACACCTGTAATCAAGCTCAAGGTCTGGGAAAAGCCACTTCCCAGCACTGGCAGCAGACTTTAACTACACAAAATTTTCTCTGAAGAATAAAAAACCCAAGAAAACCCTATAACGCACTCAACATTTTCCCTTCAGCTGAAAAGTGAAAGCAGAGAGGAGGGAAGTGAGAAGTCAGGGTGCAAAGCTACCTTACCATTAAAACAGTGCCTCTAACTAAAGAGGCCGATCAACATTTGGGTAGTAGTTTGGGGCACGCCAAGAAACACTGGAGCTGTCTGGCATGGCCCACAATCATTTCTGAGCAATGCTGCCCAGAATGCCTCAAGTGACATATTTCTGCTACTGCCCCTGCTGGTCTCTTAAAACAAAGAAAATCAACTTACCATGAAGTCTGGACCAGGTGTTGGTTACGTTCACATTCTAATACCTGAAGGTACATAACGATTATCTGGAAGATATGGGTTATTGAGTTATTAACAAGAATCTTGAGAGCCACCTACTTATTCCAGAGGGACATCCATGAGGCACCTGTTATTCTCTTTCAAGTTCTAAAACACTCCACATGACAGAGTGTTTGCAACATCCCCAGTGTTAATCCAAACAGCTTCTGCTCTCCAATGCAAAAGTTTGCAGGAGTTTGCCACTCCGCCAGATCTGACCTTCCTAGCTCTCCGTCTTCTGAGCTCAGTCATCATGCTATTCATCTAGATGTCTTGTCTTCAACTGTGTTCAAGCTAGGTATGTTCTCCTATCCAATTCATGACTCCTTTTTAGCTGTAACTTGGGAGAAAATATTGCTAGCTGCAATAAGCAGTAACAGAAGTATAACAGTATTTGCAGAGAATGGATCTAACCTGTTGTGTGCCACTGGCTTATTCGGTTCTAGTTTTTCTCCTTAGATTTAAAAAGAAAACAAGGATGCAAATAAAGACTAGTAGCAAAAATTCATACCAATTAACAAACAAGTACAGTTGTCCTCTGGGGTGCTGATAGCATGAGTGAATTGTGAAAGTCAAGTAGGCTTAAAAAGACCTTAAGACAGCAGTAGTGTTTAAAGGAAGAAAGAAGATGATCTCAAGTTCTGGTGGCACAGAAGTAGGAGGTTCTTTCACCACACTTAGCCACTCAAGGCATAAGGCTAATGGTACTAAAGCACCAACTTAAACATTTGCAGTAGTTACATCCTCCGAGTCTCATCCTCATCTCACATGTGATACTTAAATATTGAGAATTGTCTCATTTCTACTCAAGCTCTTCACACCTGAGTGTTCTTTTTAGAACATAAGCACCACTATCTAGTTCATATGGGTTTAATAACCTCAGCGTGTTTCCACAAGGAGTGATCATGACATGTTGTTTCTGATAATAGGATATCACAACCCTTGGTCTCCAAACTCCTTTCTGCTTAAGATTCTATGGTTAGTTTACTTTTTTCTAACACCAAAGCTACCTACTTATATAATTTGACTTCAAGGAACACTTAGCATCTGCATCCACCTCCAGCCGTCATTCAGCAGTGATACAAGACCAACTAGTAAGAGTTTCTTAAATGAGAAAGAAGACATCAGGATCATAAGAAGCTAGATTTACTGAATTAACTAGCATTATCATGTACAGACCATAGATCTTCCATGCAGTTAAGCAGTCTACTCAAGGCATTTATAGCATATGAAACACTGATATAAAGTTAACTTATACAGTACAAACCTTATGAGGGTGCTTTACATGAACACAAAATCCCAACTCCTTTAACACTCTTCTTTCTGCCTTAATAATTTGATTCTTTAAGTTCACATATTCTTGATCCAGTATTAGAGGCACAGGTTTTCTGCAAGACAATTTCAGATTCTGAAGAAGATAATCTTAACCTCAAAGAGTAGTCATTGCAGGTGAAATTGGGTTTGTGTAAAAGTAAGACACATCACTACTTAACACCAAAAATATTTACTGAATAAAACGAGTCAACTCACTTTTCTCTTTCATGAGATCTCTTCAAGATGTTCCCCAATTTATGAAACAAGGAATACTATCACTGGCCCATGAAATTTAATAATTTAAATACAACATAAATACTTCGGATCATTTCTAAGTTTAAGCTTACTTTTTTTCCCGTAGATGTCTAAGGCGATGGAACACGTTAATTACATCCCTTATGCGTCTTGGTGCTTCTTCGATTTTGGATGCCAGATGAACACAGGCCATTGACACATGCTGAAATATAAGTATTGCAAGATACTGATGTTTTGCTCAAATCAGGAAGTGATCGCCTCCAACAGCTTAAGGAGCGGTAACAAGAGAAAACGGTGGTAAAACAAGGAAATACTAAATATCTTCAAAATCAGTACTGCGTAGCTTTGTAAAATCATGTTGATCAATAAGTAAAATCTACAGGCCAGTTACCAACACTCTGATAGCATCCGAGCTGACAATTTGCCAAAACAGATCAAAGATTGAACAAATTTGTAGCTATATACATCTTTTAACACATTCTTACCTCCATGGAATGCTTCACGAAAGACTTGGTATAAAAAAAACGTTGAAATAGCACCTGTCCCGTAGCCATAGCCACCTAAAAAGGAAGTAACCACAATAGGTATTAACAAAACAGCTACCCATTCAAAAAAGCAATCATCTAGAATTATTTCAACAGATTTAAGTCCCAGAAGATTAGCTAATCTATATTTAAGTATGGGGGATAAGTTCAGTGGTATCTAATGAAGACTACCATCCCTACCTTGGTAACAAAATAAGTTGCCCAAAATGTTATCAACAACACAAATGCTGTCTGTAAGTCAAATACATATGTGAAATGGCAAGCTTCTTTTATGAAGTATGAATACATGCTCCAAATTAAAAACAAACAAACAAACAAACAAACGAACCAACCAACAAAAACTCACAAAAAACCCTACCCAAACACTAGAATCCAAATCCCCTGAATTTTGTACCTATACGCCAGAAAAAAACCCTACTTTTTCGGCGTGCAAGGAGGGGAGAATCTAATGATGTTATGATTTGCATATATTCATAACCCAATTTGAGCAGCTGAGGCTCGGTAGCTGGAAGATGCCTAGAAAGTTTTACACTCGGAGAGCAACGAGACTGTTTGCGACTGGAGTTCCCCAGGAAACAAAACCTTTCCGAGGCCACTACAATCAAAGGAGTCCGAGAAAGTCCTTCTTTCCGCAGATCCCGATCCCACAGGAGGCCTCGGGGAGCCCCCGCCCCGGGAGGCGGCGGGGGAAGGCGGTTACATCACCCGCTTCCTGCCACCGGCCTGCCGGGCGGGGAGGCCGCAGGCCCCGGGCTCCTGGGCGGGGAGGCCCAGCGGCTCTCGCCCCCCAAACCCCGGCCTAGAGCGGCAGCTCCCCAGCCCTCCCGCACCCGTTAACGGCGGATGGCGGCCCGCCGACGGCGCGGCCGAGGCCTAGGGAACAAAGCCCCCCGCCCGGCCTACCAGGCCGCGGCCCAGCCCCACCTGCGGCAGTCGGAGCAGGATGCCGGCCGCCTGGATGAGCTCGCAGCCGGTGACCCGCAGCTCGGTCTCGGTGTCGGGGTCGAGGCCGCTGCTCATGGAGGGGGTGAAACGCAGCGTGTGCTCGGGCAGGAGGCAGTTCTCCAGCGTGATCAGCACCCCCGAGTACAGCCGGTCGCCGATCAGCACCGCCCCGGGGCCCGGCACGGGCGCGCCACTCCCCGCTGCGGCGGATCCCACCGCCGTAGCGCCGGCGGCCTGAGGCCCCGCCGGGCCGCTGCCTCCCACCGCCACCACGGCCGCCGCGCTGCCCGAGCCCGCCGCCATTTTGTGGTGCCGCCGCCGCCTCGCCTGGCTGCGCTCTCCTTCCCCGCCGGGCGGCGCCTCAGCCCCGCCGCGCCCTCCCAACCGCCTCCGGTCGTCTCCTATTGGTGGGACGCGGCGAAGCGACGGTCGACGATTGGCTCGGCCGCTGTGACGTCTAACGCTCGCCACAGACTGAAGGCCGCGGCGTGACGCACCCGTTGGGAATTTGAACAGGGCGGAGGGGGCGGGAGTTCCGGCGTGCGCCAGCACCCTCAAGCTGCCCCCAGACCCCTCCAAGCGGGCCCCAACGCTCCAGGGTCCGCGATGACATGGCCCTCGGTAGAGGGTTTTTCCCCTAAAGTCTCCCAAAATCACCACTTAAATTATTTTTCTACTAGCAGTTACCAAAAACAAAATCTCTTTATTAAGTCCTTCACAGAACAAAAAGTGTACGTGCGCTATACACGTCATTAATGCTGGAACTTCCATAGGCCTGGCTTAGCGCTGCTAACTTCGAACCGTGGTTGCTAACTCAACACATTTCGATTACAACAACACAGGGGCAAAAGTCACCCAGGCAGAAGCATGGCACCCAGACCCACCCCTTCTTCCTTCTGGAACCATCCCTGGTGGATTTTGTTCCACGGCTACGATCTTGGCAGCAGTCGGTGAGCGAGCTGACATTGCAATACAAGTTCCTGCTTCTAACATGTATCTGCAGACTCTTAATAATTTAATAGTGGCGTACAATACGTGAAAATATCCCCTCCGGTTCTTTTCCGTCTCCCAGGGCAGCGAGGAAGCCTTCTTCTCTCCTCCTCTGGGCTAAGGCAGCTAGGGACTTGAATGTCTTTGGCTCATAAATAGCCAAATCTGCAATCATTTTCCTATTCAGCTCCACCTGGGACTAAATGCAAAAAAATTTGTTGGTTAAGTACTGTAATTTTCAGGAACAACACTGCAATGCTTAATGATTACCTGAGGTCTTAAGGCAAATTTCCTTTTTTTTTGTGCTGTACAGTTTTGGAACTACGAGTCAGAGAACTGTCAGACATGACTACCTGGCCAGGGATGTCTCATTAAGCCACAGTGTAAAATTTGTTTATTGACTTTCTCCGTGTCTGGTAGAAACAAAGAATGGTAGAATGTCTTATTTCATGGAAAGCCACGTTACAGGTTAATCCATGGCAAAATCCATGGCAAAAACAAATCCATTTGTTGCGGTTCTTAGACACATTCAAGTTTACTTGTTGTGCTAGAAGCTGCTCAGTATCTTAAAATGTGTCCTGGAGTAGAGAAAGAAAGACTGCAGCATCAAATACTCTTAACACTAGATACTGCACGGTTAACTGCACATTCTAAGAGGGAGGTATTATATAAAACAGTTTGCTGCTTTTGGATCTTTTAACAGATAACCTTACAAAAATACTGTGCTTTGAGACAAGAATCAAAGCGACACGCATCTTGAGGGGAAAAAAAAAAAGGGGAAAACAGTATGACAAGAGTGACCAGGAGAATGAGTGTAGAAATTTTAGCAATGGTATTACTTTGCAGGAAACATGTCAAAAAACCTAGAAACATCTATTTATATGAAACATAGATACAGTATTTTGTAATAACCTATAAATTTATGTGTAGTTTCACTTTAAGGAGCAGAAACGCTACTTTTTATTACAATCACAGCCAAGAGGAACAAGTTTTAACTTTACAGTTCCAGTATCAATAAATTAAAACCAATTGCCCAACATGTTTAAGAACAAGGGACAATGCACCAACTCTCTGCATTGTCACCGAAACACAAAGCTAGTAGAGAAAAGAGTAGAGATTTCTTTGGGTTGTTTTTGCTAATCCAAGCTTTGTATTTTTAAATTTTCTGAAGTAAAGGCAGCTGTCACTTAATTCCCACAGCAGCAAGAAGTGTTAAAGCATTTTACAAGCCTTTTTCTTGAAGTAAAGTTTTGGGGACAGAACAAGGCAACAATGTTCACCAGGATAAAAGGGGATTATGCATAGAAGCAAGAGAAACAGGTTTAGGGCAGAACTTAGTTCCTGAAGTGAACAGAACTCGTTTCATAAGCAGGAGGCCTTTCATCACTAGAACTAAGAAGCAGGACAGTGTTGGCAGTTCAGTCTGACAGGAGGAGCTTTTCAATCCCTCCACTGTGCTCTACGCCACTACTGCCTGCTCAGGCTCCAGTCTGGAAGTCCCCACCATTATTCTTCAAAGATTGGCAAGCGGAGGCTGCAGCTTCAATTCCTTGCAGTTGCATTTGCAGACAGTAACCAGCAACCCTTTGACATGCTTTGTCAGACTACTTGTAGTTTAAAGATTTCAGAGTTTTAAGAAATTAATTTGCCTGGCACTTCAGAAGACCTCTATCATTTTCTCCAATTTGTTGTTTCAAAGTAATTATTCTTCAGACCATCCTTACCTTAAGCAGATTGCTTATGAAAGCTGGGTATTTCAAACCATGTTCAAGAGACGCTGCTTCAATCCTAGTGATCCAGAGCTGAAAGTGTAAAAAATAACATCTTAGATGATAAAATACTTTAGAAGTAAACCTTTCATCGTGCTGATCTGCTCACATTTAGCAAATATAACATTTTCAGACCTACAGTCTTCTCAGTACAACATATACATGTATGAACTTCAGAATGTGAGCTGTTTCACCCACTGGTAAAACATTTTGAGAGAATCCTCCCCCAAGTAAGGAAAATGGCTATTTCAGTTCTGCTCTTCTCTCATTTTAATGTTTACATCTAACATTTTGCTCTTTACCGCTCTTAGGAATCTCTTTTTCTCTCTTCTGGCCTTTGTAGACTTCACAAAAGCTCTCCGAACACTTCGTACAGCCAGCTTATAGCAGCGGTTCTTCCTTCCACGAAAATGCTGAAACCAAAACAAGACGTTCTTGCTGAATTATCCTTAAGGCTGTTAAACCCTTCAGTAATACTAATATATGCTTGTTTGCATTTCACAACTCTTCATAACTAGGATCACAAAATACTTCACAAACATCAGCTAAGCCTTCAGCTGGCAAATAATGAAAATATTCTCTCTTTGATTCATAGCATGGGAAACCTGAAGCTGAAAGGTTGGAGCAGGCTGAAAAACTTCAGTCCAGCAGGAGGGAGCCAAAACCAGACCCCATTTTAGGCTGTGGTTCCAGGGGGAAGGCAACCACAAAATCATCTTCACTGCTTTCAGCCAACCCCTAAACTCACGCATTTAATCTCATTCCTGGGCTGCCCTCTCCATTTTGTCAGTACAGGGATGAGACAGGAGCCTCTGATATGTCAAAAACATTGCAGTTGTCCAAACTGAAAGCATGATGACAGAAGTTTACTGGAGCTACCTCTGACATCCATCTAACATGAAGGAGGAAGAAGAAGCCGCTGCTGCACAATCAGAGAAATAAGTAACTACTGGTAACTAATAGGTAACTACTGGTCCCATGGGCAGCTCAGGCACTGCAAGAGCAAGATGCTGTCACTCACTTCAACATTTTCCATGGCAATACTACAGCAAGACGTTCTACCTCCCAGGATGCCAACAGTCTGCCCTGGAAAAGGGTTCTTCCTGAGCCTAGGCACAATAGCCTGAACTTCAGCTGAAATCACGCTGCGAAGCAGCCTCTTTCACCTTCTAAAACGCACTTGAAGAGCCAGGTTAAAATGTGGGTTTTTTTCCCCTCCCCCGGTCCTTTGCTCAGTTAAAAAAGAGAAACAAACACCAAAACGCCACAACCAACGCCAGTCTACAGTATTTACAGACTGCTCCTCCCGTGGTGCTTGTGCTCACTTTTACTCGCACCCACCCACATGCACAGGGCACAAACGCCAGGCGCGGCCATGGCCTCCAGCTTTCATCAAACACAGGCACGTTTACACGGCGAGCAAACGCTAAACTGACGTAACTCAACTTCACGGATCCTCGACGTTTCTAGGACAAAATGAGCGCCACTATATCGCTCGCTGCCGGAGTTCCCTCAGCTGGGGAAGGACTTGGGAGCCCCCGAACGAGGCGACAGGCCGCTCGCTCCCGGGACCCGGGGGTCGGCCGCCGCCGCCGAGCGGTGAGAGCCGCGGGGCCGCCGGGGATGGCGGGGACACTCACCCGCGCATACTTGAGCACCTCCTGCACCCTCCAGAAGCGGTCGGTGAGGCGGCTGCGGAGCCAGCACGGAGCGCTCAGCAGCACCATCGCCCCAAGGCCGCCGCTTCGCCGCAACGCGACGCCCTCCGCCTTCCGGGGCGGGGAGAGGGGGGGACCGGCCCCGGCCCCGGCCCCGGCCCCGGCCCTTCCGCGGGCACCGGGATCCCCTGCACGCCCGTGCCGGGCCCACCTGCATCCCCGGGCCGCTCCGCACCCCCAGGCTCCCCTGCATCCCCGGTCTCGGCCCCCCTACGCCCCCGGGCCCCTCTGCTGAGCCGCCGGGCCCGGTACCCCTGCAGCCCCGGCCCCCCCTGCATCCCCGAGCTCGGCTCCCCCGCACCCCCGGGCTCCGTCCCCCTGCACCCCCGGGCTTCCCTGCACCCCTGGGCCGGGACCCCCAGAGCCCCCGGCCACCCCTGCACCCCCGATCTCCCCTGCATCCCCGAGCTCGGCTCCCCTGCACCCCCGGGCTCACCCCCCCCCTGCACCCCCGGCCCCCCCGTATCCCCAGGCTCGGCGCCCCTGCACCCCCGGGACCCCTGCACCCCCAGACCCCCCTGCACCCCCGGTCCTTCCTGGGCCTCTGCCCCAGTGGCGGTGGGGAGCTGTGGCTGCCGGAGTGGGGGTCCCCCTGGGCCGCGGTGTTGTGCATGCTTTCTGTTGTGCCTCAAGTGTGTATATATTCCTGGATTAAATGGAAATAGCGCAGGAGTTAGTAGTAGTCATCACATGTAGGAGCAGAAACTAACACCTGAGAATTTTAGACTATTGAAGGTAGTAAATAATGCTCAGGCCATATGAGAGCAATGCACGCCTCACTAACAAGAACCTCCTAAAAGACCACAAATCAGTAAAACTTCAAGGACTGACAGTGGAAACATCCTGCTATGAAGACAGTTGTGGAGATCAGGGAAGGCCACAAATTGGTCAGCAGTGATAAAAGGGAATATCTTGACCCAGAAGGTGCTGAAACACTGGGCAATTGCCAAAGGCCAGTAACTGGGGAAAAGGTAATTCCAGCAGGGGAAGATAGTGACCACCTACTCAGTTGAGGGACAAAAGGACTACCCCACACACACACTCCTTTTGAGCATGGGCAGTGAATTAAAATCCGCTTTAAAATTAAACGGAAAAGATACAGACCACTGGAAGAGGAGGAAGCTCAGTCAGGTCAATGATTGTGTATTAGATAGGTGTGGTGTGTTAACTGTCATGTATAAATGTCGAAATGAACTTCGATAGATATGCCTGATCTGTGGAAATACTCCACCTTGCACCCTACGCAGAATAAAACAATGTCTCCTCTCTAAACACACTTCGTATAAATTACAGGTACCACTGGGACCTGCTGCGCCGCAGTATTTCTGCTGCTGCTCAGCTCTGGTGAAAAACCCTGTCAAATTACTAGGAACGTGATTAGCTGCGGTCCAGTGCAGCACTGTCCACAAAGGGCCAGGCCTGCACCCCGCTGGAGGAGCAGCGACGCAGCGAAGCTGTCGGTCGCTGCACGATGTAATGGCGTTGCATTCAGGGAGCTGCTGGCGAAACTCGCTGAGTGGGAAGGAGCTGAGCTGTTTGGAGGAGTGCGTCCCATGTAGCCTGGTGAAGGGGTGTGCTGCAGACTTTGCAGCGCTTCCCCCTGTGCTGTAGCGCACCAACAATTTAACTGATGGGATGCTTCATTGCGTGTCGCGTCATATAAAGTGTCCAACCATTTTCACGTGGGAAAACCAGAAATGAAGCCTTCAATTCGTAGATGCCAGGAATGCTGAAGGGAGAGAGGAAAGGAAGCGATCTGATGAGAAGTGGGGTGAAATTTTACCGTGAGCTGCTTAGTGCTCACCTGTTGTCCCCTATGGAAGTAGCTGTTTTGTGTGGTTGGATACTGCCACTCCACAGGGTGAACTGGAGCTCCCTCCAGCTCTGGAAGCTGCAATGAATCCTAATTGGATTGGTTTTGAGCAATATAAACAGGGCTTACAGGGAATACAGGGATTACAGCCAAGAGGTGCATAAGAAAGTATGGCAAAAGTATTGCCACCTCCGCAGCAGGCACCTCAGCATTAGCAGCGAGGCCAGCTGGCAGTCCCAATGGCTACAGGAGCCTCTGTGCTGCTGCTCTGATTTTCTCTGCTGTGGATTACAGATTGAGAGATCTGACAGTTCTGCTGTGCAGCCTCTAAAAATAAAATGCTACTTTTTCTGAGAATTAGTCAGTATTCTGAGACACACCTGGGGCTCTTCTATCAAACACTGTCCTTCAACTATTGCCGTGGGTCTGGAGGTTGTTCCCCTTCCTTCATTGATAACCTTTCATGGGTATGGCCTTTAAGATGAATAGTTCATAAATGCCTGGTTTTAAGAGAAAGATACAGGATTTTTAAAGCTTATAGCCAAGGTGTCAGTACCTTGAAATCAAAACCACTCAGTTATGGGAATGATGGCCAAATAAATGTGCCCTTGCAGTACTACCTCTGTATGGTCAGCTGAGCTTAGTTTATACAAGGCAGCATTTTGAGGGAACAGTCGTCATGATCAAATCAGATCAAAACAAAATCAGAGCAAGAACCCTTTATTGCCCAGCAAAGCTTCCTAACTGCTTTTGGAGGTAGTTCCTCCACAGGCAACCTCAAGAAACTCAGTCTGAGAACCCCTGGAGTTTTACAGCTGCTCCAAAAGCAAGAGTCAACAAACACAAAGGGGAGATTTTTCCCTAAGAAAAAATAAAACCTAAAGCTTGCTCTTTTCCCTACCACCTTGCCACATGAAAGAGTTAAAAAATGCCAACGCCAAGTGGTTCCCTTTGCCCCCTTGGGAAGAGGCAGCTTTTTTGAGCCGGCTGTGGAACAAGTCCCCGTCTAAGTGCGGGGTGAGGCTCCTCAGCGTGCGTAGCCATGTTCCCTTCCCTGACCATGCGTATCCAGAGTCCTGGCCTTTCCTCCCCGGCTCCCAACGCTCTTGGACGTCTGCAGTGAAGCCTCAAGCCTTCTGCGCAGGCATGCTTTTGGTTGGGGAAGCCCTAATGTGAAAGTGAGGTCATATAAATGAGTGTTTTTACGGCATTTGTTGAATGCTGAGTAATGTTTTGAGAGTACACTTACCTAATACGTTATCAAGCCATTGTGTGGTTTATTAGTAAAGAATGCCTCTACAACTTGTCTGTAGACTATTGCCTGTTCATTATCCTCTGTATTTTCTGTTAAAAGCAGTACATTTTTCTATGGTTTATTTTCTGAAACTCAAACTTTACAATTGGTTTACAGTAGTTTAGCTTTATGTTGTGAAGTTTGGAATTTTGTATTTTCAAAGGCTTCTACTGTCTTTTTACCATTCCTCTATTCCCTTCAAGTTTCCAGCATTTTTCTGGGTTGACATGGTTTTAACACCTAAAGGAAGGTTTGAAATCTCTCTGTTGCATATTTGCAGAAAGCACGTGTGGAAATGACCACGTAATCTACCCCTTTCCACCTTCCAACCCTCGTCTTTAACTCTCATGCCTGTAGCGCTGAAATTTCTCAGCCAGGAAAACGTCTCAGTCTAAGCTATTGCCTGTATTTTTTGGTTGATATTCACCTCAGCAGTTGTATAGGGCGTGGATCCAGAAGATTTAGTGGATACTCGGGGATTAAGTGCAATAGTGTTTCTTTGGTAGTGCTTGATTACTCCTGGTAATGGCCACAGGCTTCAGAATGAGGTATACAGCCTCTGCATACACTCTTGTTTTTCTGCCTGTCGCACAATGCCAGATGCTTTTTACCAAGAGACTGAATGAAATATGGTCACTGCTAATATTTTCTTGTGGTTAACAGGATTTCTTCTTTTCTCCTTTTCTTCTATTCACCAAATTCCTTTCAGAAATGCTGTCAGCATTCCATTCCACAGTAAGAATCTACACATCTACTGCTTTCATTGCTTTTTATTTTGTGTTGTTGGCTAAGCTTTTCTCCAAAGATAACGACAGATTCAGTCCGTCAGTGACTTGAGTGTCAGCTGCTGAGAGCTTTCCAAGGTAAACGGAACTGCAACAGACTAAATGATACTAGGCAAGAACTGTAGACAAAGAAAGGTTATTGTGATATTCTGTTTGTGAAGTTACGTGAGCGCTGGGCCTCGTTTGCCGTCACTGTTCAGTACTCGTCTCTGCACTACTGGGCTATACTGGTAGCAGTGCTCAAACTAGCAATGCTAAAGCTGTGTGAGAAGTTTTTGTGTTGTTTTCCGTAACTGGAACAATTCCATGCTGGGTAGCCCATCTTTCAGCATCCTTCTGTGTGTAAGAGATGTAAAATGAACATTTATGAACTGTAGCAAACCACAAGATGGTGCTGTCGTTCTGGACGGTGGAAGGATTATTTCTTAGCAACAAGGGTCTCTGCCATTGTTTTATCCATCAGAGAAGAGGTCTAACGAATTTGTCTGATCATCTTTAATCATTACCAGTTTCAGCATCTGAAAGCAGTGATGCTCCTGTTAGAAATGGCTCCAAAACTTGCACCATCATCAGACTCCTTCTCCACTTTTGGGCGAGTACTTGCTAAGGATGTGGTGATTTCACAGAATTAGAGGCTTGGAGACTCTGTCTATCACTGGGGTTTGTTTGACATGAATTCACTCGGTTAATTAGAATCATCATTAGAATGTGTGTTTTTTTCCAAAGGAAAATAAATTTAAAGGATGCAATTTTCAGACCTCCCACAGGTTAAAATGCGTTATCATTATAGGAAAAGAACTTCAGGGAGTTTCACTGGATTTAGCAAAGCTTTTTAGAATTTGTGGTGCTTTTATGACTAATTAAGCAGCTTTGCTTTTTACCGCACCACCATGGTAAACAGATATGGTAAATGATAGATGGTAAAAGCCCTTTGTATTTACAAAGGGATAAAATTGGCAGGAGGACAATCACTCTGGTGATGGGGTGTAGCCTGTTAGAACACCCACTTATTCAAGCTCCTCTGGCGCTTGTCAGAGCCATTTCTGGCTCCCACCCCTCTCCTGCAGTGAGCTCCGCAGAGTCCCAAAATGCAAACGAGCCAGGGGCTTGGCGTGGGAGAAGGTGGCAGCATGGAGCGAGAGACCTGGCCTAGGACTGTAGAGAGGAGATGGGATGCAAGCAGAAGTGCTTTTGAAATAAATTTTAAACGTTTGGATTAGTTAGTACACCTTTCAAACATATTTCAATGCTTGAATGAAAAGGTAGAGGAACATCTTCATATTCAGGAGACAGTTGTCTATTGTTTTTTGGCTTACAGCAGAGCTGTGCTACGTGAATTTATAAGAAGTTTAAAGAAGTAATTTTCAGATATAGTTTTCAGTTTGAAAAACAAGGAAAACCATTATTCCTGTGATGAGAGCGTGCAGTACGCTCTGGTACCCAAGATGTTCTTTAGCACTCCAGCTAGGTAGGGTAACCTAACAGGAGAATAATCTTTCAACGGAAGGAAACGGAAGGAAATAGGATTCCTCAGGGCAGTATTCCACAGTGAAATTCAGCTTATGCCATGGCTCCTTCAACACCTCCTATTCAGTTCTGTGCTTCTGGTTTCATTTCTCTCCAGTGAGGCAGGCTCAGATGGTCCGGGATTCCCCATTGTGGCTGGGAAGCTGGCGGACTGGCTGTGGACAAGTACTTCAGTGCTTTGGTCAGTCGGGCACCAGAAACCCTTGGTGCCTGCTGCCCAAAGGAGAGCAATTGCTTTCTGGATTTCATGCTTCTTTTCCCTACTCTGCTCCTTCAAGGGCGGCTGAGTTCAATACAGACAGAAGTTGACTTTAATCTGTGCTAGAAATTAATGTTTTCTCTTATTTACCAGTATATTCCTCCTGGAACAAATCAGGATACAGGCTGCTGTCAGTGCTGTCAGTCTGAGGGCCTATTTTTAACCTTCTTCCCCTCACTTGGCACATGAGCTTTCTTTTCCTTCACTGTGAGAGAACTCAACAGGAAGCATAAATAATAACAAACAATCCAGATTAATTAAATTCAGTGTCACCTTCAGCACTAGTGCTAGAGGAAATAGAATTATTTGAGAGAAATCTAGTTTAAGTCATTAGTGCCTGTCCCTGGTGACAAACAGCGCAGCTTCCCTCTGCTTGGGTGGAGAATGGGTCTCTCTAAGTGATGCTACCTCCTTCCCCTATTGCCCCTGACGTGAGGGGCTTTTCCCTCCACTTGAGAAGAACCAAACAACGAAACATACCCAGTCCAACCAAACCCTGCCATAGCCAGGGAACAGCCACTGCTTATCCATTGGGGGTGAATGTCAGGTGAAACTGTTTGGAGTTTTATAGGGACATTCCCCCCAGAAGGCTTATCACTGCATTACAATTAAGAATCAACGTCCACCTGACGAGAGAATCCCTAGCAAGGCGTAGCCAGGACAGTCAAACTAAATCTTGTCGACACTGTCAAGTGGAAATCGAGTCCTAAGCACATGTCATTGGATACTGCCCAGCAGTACAGGATTAGAAGTTACCATCATTTATGTGAATTGTTGGTTGAAGAGGTGAAAAAGGTGGACTGGGCAGTATTGCAAGAGCCGCTGTTGAAAGATGAACAGAATGAACTCTACAAACCGGACCTGGTATTCGTAAAAAAAGACCAAACCCTGGTCGTTGACATCACAGTTAGATATGAAGGTAAATCAACATCTTTGGCAGATGCAGTGATGAAAAAGGTTAGGGAATACCAACATCTAAAACGTCAGGTGCAGGAACTGACTAACGTTAGTATAAATACATTTTTAGGATTTCCGCTAGGTGCATGTGGAAAATGGCATCAGGGCAATTACGGATTACTGAAAGTACGTGGACCCTAGTTCCTGTCAGGAAAAGTTAGCTCATCGATTGGCAAATCGAGCTGTATTCTCTTCAGTGGATATTATGCATATGTTTGCTAGTAAAACAAGAACCATCGTAAAATCTTAATGTTCGACTGTAAATGTGTATAACACATTTCGTCATATAATGATGATTTATAAATAAACGGACCCTTCCTTTCTATCTGCCTAAGCCAAGAGCCAGACCCCCTGGAGCTGTTGAGGGCAACAAAAGCTTGTGATAACGAGGGCGAGAGAAAGTAGGGACGAACTTGGGCTCAGTGTCATGACACGTCACCATTCTTGCCAAAAATGACAATTAGCACTGGTCTTTACCAAGGTGGACGGGCCACCTGTATTTAACCCAGCAAAGGAACATGTATATAATTATATATGTTCGACAAATAGACCTCACTCAAAACGGAGGCAAATACAGGGCATGAGAGGCAAAGAAACCTTCTTTGCTGTTGTCTGGCCATTGTGCCTAGGACAGATGCAGAAGACATTCCGAAGAAAATGTGTTTCAGGGAAGAAGTGAGAAAGACACATCTGGAGAAAGCCCTGAAAGCATGACTTCCAGAGAGCCCTTTTGGGCAGAGTGCTTGCTAGAAAGGGACTAGCCGTCTGTGCAACAAAAACCCTCCTGTTGTATGTTCCCTGTTATATTCAGAATTTACTCTTGTGGCACCCAGTAAATAAACAGGATTATATTGGAGATACTGTCTCCCACTTTTATTTTCTCCTTCCTGAACCATCACAAAGAAGGTAGAATTTTGCGTAAATAATACACTTTCCATTATCACTGCCACAGTTAGGTCTGAAGAGACCTTCCACAACTCAAAGCGGGACGGTGAGAGAGCTGCAGTTCAAAAAACTAAGAGTCTGAAGAATGAAGCGTGTGCACACGGATGTGAACACCTTTGGTTCACATACACAGACCCCTCCACAGCAAAGCCGTTCATTCTGAGAACTGCAGCACTCTAGCCTGGCTTTGTGACTTCCTAGGCTCTTAAGCAGATCACTGCACTGAAATAAGATATCTCCGCATGTCCTCCCACCCGCCTTGTGCCTTCCACTCTATAGCCCGGGTCCCCAGGGAGCTGGCTCGCAGTAGCAGTGACGTGTGCGTTTCCAGGAAATGAACAGAAAACTTTTGATTAGTTCATCTGGTTTGGCTCTTAAAAGGAGGTGGGAACCCAGGGCTGAGGAAGAGATGACCTGTCTTCACAACTATAAGCAAAGTTTCCCTTTCCAGCACAATGTGGGCTGTTAGGGCCCTCAGGGCACCAGAAGACCTTAATGGCCCTGATAAGCCTCAGGTGAGGCTTTCATCCACCCCCTCTGCCTGGGGCCATTTAAGCTCAGGCCTCGGAATTTCCTTTCTATCTGAGCTGCTGTTATAGGTGTTTCTGAGGCTAGCTAGGTTACAGCCAAGGCTGGTCATGGACCTCGTTCTGGACTCTGACCACTAAACTGACTTCCCAGCTTGACCTTGGGCCTGCCTTATAATTGTAAGCTTGCCAGAAGATCTGGACTCTTAGTCAAATCTGACCACCATCTCAGAGCCTGCTGTTTTCACCTTGCTTGGGTACTGTGGGATGGAGCCTTGGCTGGCATCCTCTGCCCTGCTGGCTGTGGTATTGCGCTTGGCTCCCAGTCTCCTAGGGAGCAGCAAGCACTTAATTATCGCCAATCTTCCAGCAGCCTCCTGTGGCCGAAGCTTTGCATCCTTCTGATGGCCTTTGAGATGTGTCAATGGTAAGCACAGAACAAAGTGCCCCACATAGTTATGAGTTATTTCTGCTGTTAGTAGGAATGATACGCCTCACTTGTGATCTGGTACAGATTAGCCAGATTAATTTTTATTGCTTGATACTGATAGAGCTGAAGTTTGTGAGACCCTTTTGGATGCCTACAAGAAGAGCTATAGGGAAAAAAAATGAAGTGGTAAGTATGGATCAGCTAATAGCTTTTGTAGCTGGGGAACTGCATAACAAGTATGGACATTGAGCTGTTTAAAAACTACTTATTGTTTCAAAAGGCTTCCCTCTCACTGGTATCACTCATTACACCTTTGAAGTTTATATCCTCACACAGCTCTTCAACTTGCTTCAATTTCAAAGCCTCTGTTTTGATATTGATTACATGTGGCAGGTTGCAAATGGTCTCAACCTGTCTCACTGCTTTCTTTCTACAAGTAGTGTAAGACTCTTCCAGCCCCGGGGTGAGAAGGTACTTTGAGCAGTGAGAGAACCAAATTTGTTGAATTATATTCTATTTCAATTAGAAAGCAATCCTTCTGGCCACATGGGCCTTTATCTTTGTAGGGTGACACTCCTTTCTGCAGTGAGGAAAATTACCCCTATGACACATGTGCCTTCTAATTGAAATGGTGGCCTGTCACTTGGAAATCTAAATTTTAGCTTTGAAAGAAGCCTGGGGAGCCCTTTTAACTCTATGTGTGCCTGTTCCCTGTTTCTAAGACTTGGACAAGAAGATATGCTGTGCACTTAGTCAACATGTATGGAGTGCCTGGCACAATGGAGCCTAACTTCAATTAAAAGCAATACCAGAAATCAGTACCAGTCTGAGTGATGAATATTGAGCCTGGATGTTGTGTTTGTGTTGCCCCCATCACCTCTTCCTAGTGGGATGGCTTTGTCAGAGGCTGTTGTTGAGCCATGGTATGTTTGGGATGCAGCTGCCCAGAGGTCTGCTAGCCTTACCTTTCCTGGTGGACCATCTAATGGGCCACCAGTAAGTGCTTCATGAGCAGGTCTGTCCAAGCCCTTGGAGAAAGCTGTCTTAGCTTTAATTCTGATGTGCATATTGCTGCAGCCAGCCAGTAAATAAGGCAAATAAACATACCGAAACGCCTAACAATGGCAGGGCGAGGGGCATTCAAAATATACCATTTTTAACAAAAGCATTTAATGAAGGAAAACTAACACTCATCTGTATTATGAAATCACTTTACATTTAGCATTGTGTGAACCTTGTTTTTTCTGACAACTTTTTTTCTAGGGCAGAATTTGCTGTGAGAAATAGCATCAAGTGGAACACAGGACTCCTGGATTCCTTCCCTGACTTGTGCCGTAGATGAGCTGTGCCTTCTGGTAAGACCTGTGCTCCCTGAGTTTCCTCTGGAGTTAAGGAAGTTTTCTCCCTCCTGCAGTGCTATGACCATACATATACAAATGTATCTAAAAGGCAGCATGAATATGCAGATATCACTGAAATTCTTAAATAATATTGATTGTATGAAGCAGATGAAATAATTTATAATTGCTGTGCCTTCAGTATAAGAATATCAATATGTGCTGCAAACAGTAACAGAGATGACTGCAGAGAACATAAGATTTCTGAGATATACAGTGATCATTATTAATTACTCTAAGTTTTGTTTTAATCTAGAGAGAAATTGTAGAAAATTAATCAGAGGCAAAATAATTAGAATTTAAAAGGGACCATCTTGACGTGGGGATGTATGGTTTGACTGTAGCTCTTGGGTGCATGTGCTAAATCTCTTTAGTGAGACAGACGTAAAGGATTGGCGAGCACAGAACGCAACTTCAGAATCTACTCTGTAAACAGAGCAGTGTTGCAAAGCTCTGCGAGCCAGCTCGGAAAGGAAGACACTGCTCGTATTTGAGAGCCTGTGACTGCAGGCAGCTGAGAGCAGTGAAACCACACGCTGCTCCAGTCTTTGCTTCCAGCTCTGCAAGGTGTGGGCAAAGACTCCAGCAAGGCAGGGAGCAGAGAAACAGCTGCTGGTTGTTATCTTCACTGGTCGCCCCATCTGGATGAGAGTTGAGCTTGAATATTTACTTGGGTACAGGGCAAAGAGCATGGTAAAATGATCTGAAGTCAAGTAACTGTCTGAAAGTGCCTAAGCTTGATATTCTCAGCAAACAGCAGTGCTCAAGGTGGAGAAGAATACTAGAGCTAGGCACTCTCTAGAGCCAAGCAACCTATCAAAGCTAAGACAGCAACTGTTTGGGACCTCTTGGGATCGTAATCCTAGGAAGAACAACAACAAATTCAGGAGTACCATGGATTCAAAAGCAAAATAATAGCTATTGCCAACCTTCCAGCAGCCACACCTACTTTGAAACTGAGGTTGGAACACTGCTGGAAAACATCCTGAAAGGAAAGAACCTGTGCTGGCCAGGTCCTGGGAAATCAGGTGGCCAAAGGAAGCCTTTCCTTCCTCGGTCCATTACGCGCTCTGGTTAAGTGTTCGTGTCCATGTGTGGAAGAGTCAGGAAAAGCCTCTGCAAATTACTTCCCAGGTCTGTTACCAAAAGCAAAGAAATAATTTTGGATAAGACTGTGGGCTGATTAGCAGTCTTCTGGAAGAATGTCTGGCCAGGACACTGAGGACTTCAGAGCAGAAAACCTCTCGGAAAAGTCTCGGATGATTCCTAGCCTCCCACCATATGATATAGATGACCAGCTCCTTCCCAGGGAGCCACGGAGTGCCTGGTGCTGCTTGGTGTGGACCCTGGTTATAGTCACCATGAACTCCTTGGTCTTTTTCATTAATTTGCTCCTGATGTTTGTAATCTTCACCATTGTGCTGCTTCCTACCATTGTGGTGGTTTACTTTGGCTTCCAATGCCACTCTCAGGTAAGTAAGCCTTGCTTCGTTTGGCTGCTAACAGCCACCTCTAAGGCAGGGCCACCCCTAAGGGGTTAATTTTAGCCCAAGGGAGGCAGTGGCTGTAAAGGCAAGGCTAGACTCCCCGAGCTTTGGCTTTGTTTTCATATGGGATGTGTATAGATTTTTTTTATTTTGGTGGGGTGGTGGGTGGGAAGGAGGGATGTATAGACTGTTTAAGAAGGATATGGAACTGCTTGAGCAATTCCAGCAGAGAGCTATGAAGATGATCAGGGGCTGGAGCATCTCCCTTATGAGGAAAGGCTGAGGGACCTGGGTTTCTTCAGCCTGGAGAAGAGAAGGCTGAGGGGGGATCTCATCAATACCCATAAATATCTACAGGATGGGTGTCAGGAGGATGGGACTGGGCTCTTTTCAGCGGTGCCCAACACCAGACCAAGGGGCAACAGGCACAAGTTGGAACACGGGAAGTTCCACCTGAACATGAGGACAAACCCCTTCCCTGTGCGGGTGCCAGAGCAGGGGCACAGGCTGCCCAGAGAGGCTGTGGGGTCCCTTCCCTGGGGACATTCACACCCCACCTGTGCCCCTGCTCTGGGGGTGCCTGCTCCAGCAGGGGGTGGGACGGGATAAGCTCCAGAGGGCCCTTCCAGCCCCTGCCAGTCTGGGATTCTGTGACTGGGCTGACAAGAACAGGTTTATGGTGGTTCATGCTGACCTGGGGGCTCTTGATTGTCCAAGGGAGCGATCTCTCCTGCCCGTGCCTGTGACACAGCTACCAGCGAGGCTGGCACGTGCATTTTTCTAGGGAAGCACAGGCCGTATGGTTTCTGGACTAATTGTTTCAAAGTAGTTGGTTGGCACCTGTACGTTCAGTGTCAGTAGGCTAGCGGAGAAGGGCTCTGGTTGGAGAGGCAAAACACTGACAGAAGCTGCCTGTGACTGCTGAGCTCCTTGGGGCTGAGACTGCACAGGATCCCTTGGTCCTGACCCACTGTGTACTGCACTTTGTACAGCTGCTTAAGTGTAAAGTGATCAGAGATAAACCTGCAGCATTTCACAACAAGCAACAGGCTTGCACGGGATGCCAGTCTTGTGGGCACATCTGAATGCTGGCAGGAATGAACCATATACACATTTTTACCCCTCCCTTCTTCCAGTATTGTGGGAAATGAAAGCTTGATCAAGCAATAAAGTTGTATCCCTGTGAAAGTAACAAGCAGATGTGACAGGTCAGGTGAATACACTCCCTGGCTTGACGGAGTTGCTGTTTGCATTTTAATGTCACAGTATTTCTTTCTCGGTGACCTCTGTCACTGAGAGCTGCCGACCTGAGCTCCCACAAGTCCTGCGTGGGCTCTGATAGGGTTTGTTTCCATTTAAGTAAGCCTTCTGCAGTGTTTGTCATATCAGGCCTGCCTAATGACTAACTATAGAACTAGTAAAGTCTAACAGAATATATAATCCCCTTATGCCAATCTAACATTCAGATGTGTTCCCAAATGTGCTGTACGGTTTCTCACACCAACAAACGAGCCTATTTTGGCAGGAAGGGCTCTGGCTGTGGACATGCCTGTTCTGGTTCGTTGCTGTTCTCTGGATTTTGTTACTTATTAATTTCTTCTTGGTATATTTCTATAAATATTTTTAGAATTGCTTGACTAAGTGTGGGGGTGAAAAACTAGTTCTGCTTTCCTCACAGGCTGTAACTGTTAGACTAGCTCAGCATGACTTCTCTTGCTGATTATCCGATGTTAGAAGAGCTCTTTTACTTCTTTCTTTGGGGGCAGAACCCCACACCCTGTAGTACTTTCTCCCAGAAGGGAGAATTGTCTCAAAATACAGACGCTATCGGTCTCCCCATTCCACAGAATCTGAACTAAAGGGAAGATGATTTAAATCTTCTCAAACGGATGTATTTTCCAGAGGAAATGTTGAAAGAAGAAAGTTCCCGCCCACCCTTACTTTTAATGAAATCTGTGCATCCTATCTAATCACCCAGGTCCTTGGGACCCCTGTCGGAGTGAGCAGATCCTAGCATGGGGGGTAGGCAAGGATTCAACCCTGCAGCAGAGGTCAGCCGTTTGCCCAGTTTAAACCAGTAAGGCTCTGCTGACTTCTGTGAAGCTGCACTGGATATAGCTGTGGAGGCCTTTGTTCCACAGTGAAGAAGGAGACAGGGGATGTGCTGTAACTTTCCAATAAAGCAATTGCATCGTGTTTTTCCGCTGACATCCCAGCAACATGAGTTGTCAGCCCACAGCTCCCTGTCTCAAAGCTCCCTGACAAAGGGACTGTGCTATTGTTTTATCAGTATTGATGTGTTTGCTGGTCTGAGAGGTTTGGCTTGGTTTTTTATTGCCCTGAAATTATGACAACTCATAGATGCTGTTAATGAAAAATCTTTTCCTGATCCTGCAAACTAATGAACAGGGAGACATCTGTCATGGTAACTGTTTTGTAGAATGGGGAAGACACAAGTGCTGCTGCTAGCTGGAGAGAAGCATAATTCATAGAGAAATCATGTACCTCTGGGCCAGACAATTCCCAACACCTTCTGGAAATGTTTTATTATGGGATGCAAACATGTGTTATGCCCAACAGGGTGAAGTGGGAGGCTCTGGAGGGCCTACAGAGAGAAAAAGTGGCTCAGAGGGGCCCTGATCTACCCGAACAGTCATGCAACCCTTCTTCATTGTGGTTGCAACTTTCCCAACACCTATGGACTTTAAAAGGACTTTTGCACACAAAAGGGCAGGTGCTAGAATGACTTTTGTTTTACTGAAGGGTAGGTCTTCACAAGAAATAACCTAATAAATTGTCCTTGGGAGACGTTGCAGTGTGGGGCGCTGCCTTGGTAAAACGGCTGCTCTGCCTCCACAAGTGCAGTGTGGGTACAGGTTCTGTAAGACGTGAAGCTTTTTAGGGTAGGTTTAATAGGAGACTGCCTGTAAAGCCCTCAAATCAGTTTTTTTGTATGCTTTGAAACTGGCCCTTGAAAGCCATAAATATGGACTTTAAGTTGGACCCAAAATGGGGAGAAGTATGAGGACTGCCTGCAATTACTTCCAGCTCTACCTTGCTTGACGCTCACCTTGGAAAACCTCAGGTTCTCCTTTGTACACACAGTGTTCTTCAGCTGAAGGCTTTGAAGAGATGCAAAATGTTTTCAAGTACAGCCAAGGGCATCAGAACTGAAAGCAACTGTGTTGCTCTTAGCTGTAACGCGTCTTTTAACACAGACTTTGACAGGCACGGGGAAGGACTGTGGCAGTATGGCTTGACAAGAGCAGTCCTTTATCTTTGGGCTACTGCTTTTCAATGCCTTCCTAATAGGCAGAGGCCAATGCCTGTGTTGCAGATCCATTAGATATTTTTTTTTTTCAGTATTATGGGTTATTTCTTGTACTGCTGAAAGAATATGGAAAAAGGAAAGGAAGCTAGGGGACGTGGGGGTTGCCTTGTAGCATTTGTTAATGCAGAACAACTGAGTGGCTTGACTCGGAGCTCCTGCTGCCAGGAGGAAAGAAGGGCTTTAAATACCGCTCAGCGAGGACCAGTTAGTGTGCTGGATGCTTTGCAGCAGTGTGGGCTGAATGGGCCTTCCTGGCAGATTTTGCAGTGCAAAGAGGTGCTAGGAGGTGGGAATGAGGACAGTGCGTACACAGAAGACAGAACACAAAGGGGTCTGTTCCAGGGCAGAAGTCTGGAGAGTCTCCAGGCAGCGGGTAGCTATGGAATGACCAACCTCCATCTGCTGTAGAATCTAACATCTTGCTGTATTTTATTTACTTTATTTCCAGTCTGGTGTGCCACTCATTGATATAGCAGCAGGAGGCCTTTTTATTTGGTTTCTGCCTATCAAATGCGGTATTCTGTGGTATTCTGATAATTTAACAAAGATTAGTGTTTCCTGCTTCAGGAACAGTGTGCAGTGCTCTTGTCTCACAGTGATGCTGGAGTAATTGAAAGCTTGATTAAAATATGTTGTCAGTCATATAGTGTAGCCTGAAGATTGCTGAGCTCAGCTTGGAGAAAGGAAAGAGGTGTGTCTTGCTCTGAAAACACTTGAAAGTCAAGGATACTTTGGTCACTATCCTATCCATCGCCAGGTCTGTGACAAGCTCTGTCTCACTCTTCCCACAGGTGCTGCACTCAGCTGCCCGCTACTGCAAAAGCATCTTGGATGACAACAGCTCCTCTGCCCTCATCATCCTTGGCTTTGTCATCATGTCCCCTCTCATTGTGGTGGCCATGGCCATCTACTGCAGCCTGGCAAGGCATCTCCGTCTCTTCATGTGCTTCCAGCCGTACAGCAGGGCTGTGTATAAAGGGGTGAAGTGGCGCTGGTACGAGGAGGGAGGCCTGTGCAGCTGTGTCAAGGGGTGGAACACCCAAGTCAAGGCCTGGGTATGAGTTTGCAGCACCAGAGGCCCTGCCCTAGCCAGCACCCTCTTCTCCCTGCCCTGTCCCGCCCCACCATCGCCCCCCAGAGTCACCATCCTGAGGTCTCTGCAGACAAAGGCTGTGTAGTACCTAGATGTGAGAGGAGGGGAGAGCTGTTAATGAGCCACCTCCTACAGCTTTGTCTGTAAGTAGGTAAGATTCTGCCCACTGTGAGGGAAATAAAGAAAACACAAGTCCTTGATGGTAAAGGCAATGTTCAAGCCCTGAAAAGAACAAGGCCTCCTCGCAGTGCCTGTTGCATTCAGAGCACGGCACTGTTTCTAGTCTTGACAGCATGTTCTGCCTCACATGGGACACAGAGCACATAAGTATAGGATTAAACAGTGGTGGGGGTGGCTGCAGACTTTGCTGTATGACTTGGAGAGGTCTTTTTGGGAAAGGCAGCCTTTGGTGAAGCATCCAGCTGAGAGGAAGCAGCTGTGGATCCCCCAAGTGTTGGACTGCCAATGTTTCTAACCTCTTGCAAAGGTGTCTGTAGGTCACTCTCCGTGATATCTGGGATCCACCACTTTCCTATGCATCAGACATTCTTCCCCCCGTTAGCAATTCCTCTGTCCCAGGTCTATGGCAGTGCTTATGCTCCTTTAAGTGTTCCTGAGTCAGGTTACTGAGTTGGTTGTAGAAACAAATACTGATCTTTGGGTCTCTTCCCTGCCAGCTGCTGATCTGAAGTAAGTTTGTCTGGTAATGGCTGATGGATATTAACCAGCAATAGCTCCTTGTCCTTTATGCTGTGGTCAGGTGGCTTTGTCTGGGGCTAAACCTGGCTGAGGGTTCCAGTCAGTTTTAGGATTCCTGGCAGGAGGAGCTGAAGACTCCTGGTGGCTGCTGAGCACTACAAGTTCTCCCAGACCTGGGCTAAGAGCTTATGCCTGCAAGGGACAGTGTAGAATGTCCTGTTTTCTGAGGGTCACAGATACCTAGATTTAGGGTTAGTGCTGCAGTTTAAGGGTGGAGTACTGGAAAGGGTCAAACTGCTGAATGCTGTGAATCTTTGGATGCTCCAATAAGGCCAGATGTCTGGAGGACCCGGGAGCCACTTCAGCGCTAGCACTGTGTTGTATTCTCTGTGTGAAACGAGGACTGAATGCGCCACAGAGACTGACTGCCCCTTGTGAAAATGCAAGTATGGCAGCAAGTTGGTGTCTGGGGAGCCTGCTGTGCCGAATGTGATCTGCACTACCCAGGGTGGTGCTGGGGGCAATGGCGGCACGCTCCCTAGAGAGGGGCTGTAGGTCTGAAACCTGCCGAGCAGGGGAGCCCAGCCTCCGTTCCCTCCCTTGATTCTGCAGAACTCCCACGGGGCCTGGACTGATGCTTGGTAGCTAAGTCAGCCGGATCTCCCTCTTGATTTCGGTGATCTCTGAAGTAATACCGCAGATCCTCTGCCATATGACGTACCATAAATTGCAGCTGAGTGAAAAGCCCAGTGTATGTGGGGAGGTATGGCAGGTAGGGAAAACCATGGCACCTTGGTGCATGATCCTTCCCTTTATAATTGCTGTGGGTCTCTAGCCTTCACTTAGTGATGTTTGTGTGCTACTGATCACTGCAAGCTCTGTACTCCCGCTGGCTGTTGTTCCCCTGTCTCCCAAATATAACAATTTCAAGTTGATGTATAAATAAAGGTCACGTCAAATCTCCACTGTGGGAGTTTCTGTTCTGTCTTAAAGCACTGGCTGCCTCAAACAGCCACGTGGTGCCCATTGAACCACGCTACGTATCTCTAAGTTAAAATGTAATTTCTACTTTCTGAGGATTTCTTTCCAGTCTACGTGCCCTGCAGAGCCCCAGCCCCACCCAGAGAAATAGTCGGTGGTGGCTACAGGTGAAAGTGAATTGGCAGGAAGCGCCCTGTGCATGGACGGTGGGATGCTCAGTCCAGCCACCCAAATGGACAAGACCAACCCAGGGACAGCTGGAGGTAAGCACGGCTGTTGCTGGAGCCCTTGTTCTGGGAGACTAGAGCCATTGGTTTGATCTTTGGCCATCACATTACCTTGTGACAGCCACAGTCTTGGCTTTGTACTCCAGCAAGCAGGCATCGCTGCAGCTCTGCTGCGAACAGATGGGCAGCAGCGCAATAGATCCACTTTGCTGGCTCTGTGTGTGTATTTACCCCATCCTGGCAGCTGCATTAAACCAAAGCCTCAGCAAACCTCTTCCGCAATACTTCAGGTGCAACTGATCTGATGTTTTTCATTTACAGTTCTAGCTGTTGCTTAATGCTTCTATGTACAAAAAGGGAATGAACAAGGTTGTTCCATCCCAGAATGTAAGTCACTGAAGGAATGTAGAGTTTGTCTTTTAATGCTTTTTCCATTGCTCTAGGATTTTGCAGGATGAAAGTGCTGACTAAATTGTTCTGATGCCATTCAGGAGAGCAAGAATGCATTAGCATTTGCCCAGGCCTGTTATATGAGCATAATGGACTGCCTGACTTGAAAAGGGAAATAAAAGTGCAGCAAGCAATCGGTTTGAGCTTCTTTTCTTTAAGCTAGAGCCTTCTGTCCTTCCATAAAAGGATGTCTATTCTGAAGCTGCAGGCTTTAATGGTTACCATTATATCTTCGGATGCTTTGAAGAAGTAAGAAGAAAAGTTTTAGTTTCTTTTCTGTAAACAGTCTGAAGGTGACAGGTTAAGTGGATGGCAAAGGCAATACTTCAATGTCCCACTTCACTGTGGGACACAGATAGCAGTGGATTAGCTGATTGTCTCCTAGCAAAACCAACATAAATCAAGATGAGGGCGATACTATATGGTTTCCTAGAGAATCTTGCAGAATGTTGGATACAGTGTTCACAAATACCACCCTCTAAAAGGTCTCTGGCTTGTCCTTCATTAAAAATAAAGATCCAGGCTCAAAACCAATGTTGACTTTCCTGGGTCCTGCAGCTCATCTGACAGATGTGCCCTCACCTGCCAGGGACCACCTTCTGCTGTGACTGCCCCTCTGGGGTGACAGGAGCAGGCTTACTCTAAGTCATGCTTTTCCATAAGGTGCTTTGACAGCAGGTTGCACTGCATTTGCATCTGTACCATGACAAAATCCTGGGGGACAGCTGTATTCCCCCTTTGTGCTTGCAGATGTGCTTTGAATATGGTGGGAAAGACACAGAGGAGGGAAAAACTTGGAGAAGGCATCAGCAAGCTGGTCTGGATGCACAGGGCTAATAAAGCAGTCCTTCAACTAGTTCCTTTAATAAAGAGCCAGCTTAGAGTCAGGAGCACATGATTATCTCATGTTATGCCTCAGACCAGAAGTGAAACATCCATTTAAAAAAAACATTGCAATTGATCATAGTGCCAAGTGTGTTCATCGCTGTGCTTCCCCTTTGGTGTGGCCTTCTGTCCCTCCCTGTACCTCTGCTGTCAGTCTCTGTTTCATCTTGAAGAGTTAAAAGGAGAGAAATAGTCATAAGTTTCTGCTAGGACTGAGGAAACACAGAAGAAAGTTCCGTTTCATAAGAAGGAGATATTGTGCTAGAGGATAATTAGGTTTTGCCTGGAGGCAATGTTTGCTGACTGAGTACAGATGTTTGATATGAGCTGCTGTTACTTTTGCTCACCTGTCACTTAATACAAGTGGTTTTATAGGGAAAGTATTCTTAAACCTAGCTATGGTGCAAGTACTCTAGTGAACCATTCCCATTGCTGCCTCTGCGGAAGAAATTAAGAGTTATTGGCAACAGCCTTCCTAATAAAACAAAAATTGATTTAATTTGGTATCTTACTTAACAGAAAGTTTAAATAACGAAGGGGAAATGAATCTACCTGAAAGCACACTTCCTCTCTGTAGTAGGACAGAGCTCGTATCAGATAGATCAGGCTGTGCCTCAGGGGTGTCCTGGCATGGACCGAAGCACGACAATGCTTTGCAAACAGTGCTGTAGCTCTGATGTGGGACTGGTTTGATCCTAAATTTCCTGTAGAGAGTACAGAGGCATCCTTAATATCCTCAGCCTTGGATCAAACCCTGAGGGCAGCTGTGCCAGCCTGCTTTCGGCAGGGCTGATGTGCCAGGCAGGGACTGTGCCCGCAGATGTCGGGGGAAGAGGGTGCTGCCAAGCGATGCCTGCCTCTTCTAAACTCTCAGACGGGGCTTTGTTCTGTGAGCTCCCACCCTGTGCAGAGTTCAGAGCGTAGCTCTGCTTGGCAAAGGTGCTGAAGGAGGTCAGAAAGAAATGTATTTTAACTGGGTTTTTTAAAGTCCAACCATGTTATGAGTTTATTTTCCCTGCAACATCCTCTCCGTGATTCAAAGCCGTGACATTAACCTGGTACTAATGCACCTCAGAAGACACTAGAATATATTTCTACCTGACAAGGCTTTGGTCAAGTACAGTGTTCATTTGTGCTTCCCTGCTCCTCTGTCATCACTGCACGGTCCAGATCCAAAGCTGATGAAATCCCTAGAAAGATGCCATGTCTCAGTGGGTGTTTAACCACAGCTTAGTCCTTCACACCAGGGCTGGGAGCAGCTGTTTTGGCAAAGGGGAAAATAGAAGAGACAGTTGCATGGCCGTTCCTGTGTCGTGCCTGGGAACATGCAGTGGACCAGGTGCTGATGCAGAGCTGGACTCCCAAATCCACACACGCACAAAAATGTACACAGTGGGGAATCGTGAACGTGAGCAAAATACATGAGGCCTTTTACAGGCTGTCACCTGTCTCTTGTTAATAATATAACTAAGGGGTTCATTAGGACTGTTGATGCTGCCTGTGTGCCTCCATTTCACCTTTCCAGGTGGCTTCTCCAACACAGAAAGGTATTTTTGGTTACCAGTATTCAGTATCCCGTTCATTATTCCTTTCCCCTTAATTCGTTACCCGTTGCTCACACTGCTCCTAAATGGCTTTGCTGCAGCGTCAGCGAGAGCGCCTACGGACCAGCTTTCGTACACCCAGACAAGGTTTCAGAGTCCTGCAGCCCAGGGCTCAGTTGCTATAGCAATACAGGTTCCTCATCCCCCTGCACACAGTCTGTGCTTGCCAGCATTCCCAGACCGAGCCAGGCTTCAAGGCAAGCATCAGGCATCTAACTGCTGGGCAGCCCTGGGGAAACAGCATGAGGGCCTGGCAAACGGGCAGTGCTGTGTCAATGTCTCATTGATTTTTAGGCAAAAGCGGTATTTGCAGCCAATACTGTGCAATAGCAGCGCTTTTAAAAGCAGATGCTCTGACTGTAATATTGTACCTGGCTTTGCATGAGGGAGGCCACAAGGCTGGAACGTGCCGCTGCACACGACTGCAGGGACAGCAACCTCTCATGCCCTGGAATAGAAATGGGGAGGGTGGTGGAGTTGTCTAGAAAGACGAGGAGCATTTTAAAGCACTAATTATACATATCTGCGCATGGCATTGTGTTTCTGCTGGGGCTGAGAAGCAGACTCCTGAGGTCCCTTCCAGTCCTACTCACAGGATTTCCATGTTCCCTTTCTTTTTCCCTTTTTTTCCTCTTTGATCATGCATCTGGTCTGATAAGACACTCACAAGGTTTTTGAATCAGCCATTGCTGAGGGGCACACGGCTCTCCTGCCCTGCCTTGCAGTGCTTAAGTCGTTCACTGTCCTTAGGACAAATTCTCCTCTTAATTACAAGCATCAGCTTGAGAGTTCTTCATCACCTGTGAGTGTGATCCAGCCAGCCTGGTAAGACATGAAGAGCTCTCCAAGGCTACGAAAAATATCGAGAATGACACGCTGAAAACATTACTCCGTGCTTTGCGAAATGAACCAACGTTTGCAGGAGCATTTAATTTCTGCAGTATGAATTCCAAGGACAGAAAATTGCCCAGAAAGAACTGAAAGTGCTGACACTCGGTGCCAAGCAGGCAATTTACCCTGAGCCGTAGCGGGAGATATTCTTAGTATGAATGGTATGAGACAGCTTCTTTGGGCCGGATTTATGGAAGGTAAAAGAGAAGTGCAGTGTAGCTGCGAGGGAGGGAACGAGTCCTAATCTGTAAAAGTCCCCTCCTCACAAGGAAGTGCTGTTACAGCCTGTCCCACTTGACAGCACGGAGCCGATTACCTCACCCTTCCGCCTCCGCAGGCAGACTTTGTCATGGGCCTCAGCATCACCGTGGATAAATGTTTATGGAAACTTTATATACAGATTTTATATATGGATTTAATATGAGAGAAACGAACACTAACAGGTTTCCACAAGTGGCAAGAGGAAGAGCTGCTTTCAACATAATGGCTCATTAAGGAATTTCTCTGGTACTGTGTGTAAGAGCTAGTGATGAATAAGCCCGGGTGCTCCTGAAATAAAGAACAAATTCTTCTCTCACACAAGTGTAGATCTGGCCTGGCTTTATTGAAATCAGTGGAGAGACTCTAAATTTGCAGCAGGCTAAATGAAAGCATGCTTCATCCCAAGGGAATGAAGACCGTGAACAAAACACAGGGAAATTCTAAGCCAGTGGAAGCCAGGAACCGACTAACCAGGTCCCTGCCTCCCCTATTTGCCAGCTGAAGCCTCTGAGTCCAGCAAAAATTCTGGCTGAAATGTTTAAGCCATTTCCCGGTGCTTTCAGCTGGGTGTTGGTACTCTGATGCCTCCAGTTATTGGAGCACTCAGCAGTGGGGGGCAGTGCAAATATGAACCATCTGAACTGAAATCGGGAAGATCTTTTAGAGTCAAGGACAACATAGCATTTATTGGAAGGGTGTTAAATTCCTCCTAGGAGGGAGGTTAGCAGAAAGGAAGGTGGAACCTGCTGCACTTACCATGAGAGGAAGTCAAATGCAGACCGTGAGACCCAAGGGTAAGGCTGTGGCTGCCTGGCTGCACCCCACCAGTGCTATCGGCCCAGCCCCACTGAAAGCCGGGCATCCCACCTGCTGCCAAGGGGCGCTCTGTCGGCACGGGGAGCGGTGCACGCAGCGAGGCTGGTCTTGAGAATGATCCCAGTTACAGCCACGCAGCATGTAGCGAAGGGAAGGAACCGGGGCTCTGGGTTTCTTCTTGGGATAGTCCCTCCAGCATCCAGGGCACAGCGAGGTGCGTTGAAGGGAACCA
Source organism: Phalacrocorax aristotelis (assembly GCF_949628215.1). Lineage (NCBI taxonomy): Eukaryota > Metazoa > Chordata > Aves > Suliformes > Phalacrocoracidae > Phalacrocorax > Phalacrocorax aristotelis. The sequence goes on from NC_134294.1 coordinate 6,784,008, forward strand.
AACGCAATGTGAATTGCAAGCGCTCACAGCTGAGGGGTTCTGGTTCTTCCTGAGAGTGAGAGTCACTTGTCTCTTGCAAAGTGCTCTTAGGGGACTGGCTATTGCTCTCAATCTCACCGCAGGCAGTTCAATACTCCGTGTGCTTAGTTTTCTGTGAATAACTCTCTAGAGCTAATTTGGCAGGGATCTGCGTGGTAATGTAACTCCAATGACATTCGTGCTGGGCAATTTCTTTTGCTCTCCGTATTTGTGCTGCTAACCGCTTAACTGTAACTTGAATGTCTTTGGGGAAATTTCCATTGTCCTCCTTCACCTCCCTTCTCTTTCGCTGAGCTGACTAGTCACTGATGATTGTTTCCAACTCTGCTGGAAAATTCGGTTAGTATGAATGGAAGCCATTAAAGAAAGAATAATCAGGGAGTGCCTGCCAAGGGCTCCCGCACTCAGTCAGCTGGCCTTCCCAGCGCGTAAGTGCCAGCAGGACCGGCCACAGCCTGCAGCCCTGTCCGGGGAATCCTCCCCTGGGACTCGACAGAGCCTGAGAGGGCTGTGGTGCAAACGGAAGGGACAAAGGAGAGAATGAAAGTGGCAATTTAACCTGGGTTTCTGGTCACCCATGCCTCCAGCTACATCACACTAGTCCCTCACAGCAAAAATGCCCAGTTTCTCCCCACCCCCGGAGGCTCTGAATGGCAGAAGGAAACAGAGATACTGTACATGTTTCCAAGTGTGTGGTGTAGATTTGTTGAAATGCTAATACCTTTCTGAAGCCACCTGTCAAGCACGCATTGCGAAAGGGCTTGTTTCAGGGTTGCAGAAGAACGTGAAAATAAATGAACTTTGTACAAAACCAATACCAATAGTAACACACAAAGTCTGGAAGGGTACATCTGCTAGACATTGTAGACGCTACTTCCTGGGTCTCTCTGACACCTACAGACCGCAATTTAGAAAAACTCTACCAATTGCCATGACTCATCTCTGTTCAGAGATGCATGTTAAAAACACAAACTGGAAAAGAAGTAGAAAAAAAGAAGCTGTTGGAGCCTGTGGTGACCAGAAATCAAGATTTCACTTTCAAACTGACAGACTAGAGAAAGAGAAGTACTTGGGCATCATGGACACATAAGTGTTTCTGAAAAGCAAACCTTTTTTGGGGGGAATTAAGTGCAAGCAAATACTGCCCCAGGTAACTCAGTGCCTTTGTTTCCCTACTTGAGGAATCGTGTTAATAGCCAGGCTCCCAGGGCCCAGCTGGGCTGGGTGCAGACGATGCTGAGGACTCTGGAGGTCTCTGCTGTGTTCTAGGGTATTGCCTGGCACCTCCATATGCTAGAAATTGTCACCCATTTGTGTCCTCATGGCACATTTGTCCCTCATAAGAAATTTCAAGGGGGAAAAATCACTTTGTTTCTCAAGGTGGAAGAAGGGGAATTATTTCCAGGGAAATCAGATTTATATCTGTTTCTCTATCAGCTTACGTAGCTCTTGTGGATGGAGAGATTGTGCATCATTAGGTGTTGCCTGGGACTTCCTAAAGGGTGCTTTGTGTAGCAGCTTCAGATTAACTACTCCGTTCTGTGCCACAAAACCTTCTGCTGAACATGTGCAACAATCCTCTAGAGGAGCCTGAGCTGCGGCTTTGCGAGCTGCCACACCAGATGCAGGGGCCAGGACACAGGACTGCGTCAATCAGGACCGTGGTGTTTCTTGGGTTTGAGTCTGGAAGTGCATAGCTGGATTGGCCTCTGGTTTTTTTTGGTCCTCCGTCCTCTTCCAGGACGGAAGTTCCCCGAATTGTATACACTGTTTGCAAAGGCATGATGTAGCTTGTTCTATACCTGGAGGAGCAGCTGTTCTCTTGTGTGCCCAGACCTCAAGATGGTGCTGTGAGGCTGAGTCTGGAACGTGCGAGTGCGCTCTGGTGCACCCAGACGAGAGTGAGACCTGTTGATTCGGGACGGCTGGTCCTGGGTGCTGTGCCGGTTGCTACCCGTGACTACAGCCAGCACCACGGATGCCAGGAAGGCAGTACACAATTTGCTTCATAGTGTTTTATGTCCAGACTGAGAACCCACAAAGCCATGGGACTGGGTGGAAGTGGCGTTGAACACACAGGCTGGGCCAGTGTTTCAGTTTGAGCCTTGGCTCAGCGTTACCATCCTGCAGGCTCTCCTTCCAACCATGCACCTGGACATTGATTCTGGGTTAAATCCCTTCTAAGTAGGCAAGGCCATTTCTGGTTAACAGCATCTGTCACTGAGGTTTTGGCCAAATCTGGTCCTATTTATCTGATGAGGGCTGAAAAACGCAAAAGGGGAGGGAATATATGATGGTATGGTCTTATAATCTATTGCTGGAAACTAGTGTCATTTCAGACTTTCAGTGTGTCCCTGGCACAATGCACACATTTTCTGTAACTGCCACCAGTCACCACCCAAGCCAGTCATCGTTGCTCTCCCTTTGACCTTAGCTTAACCGCTTCCTGCAGCTGAATATGAACTCGACTTCCACAGAACTGAGCTGCTGATGGCAATAATCACTCTGCCTGTCCATGGCAGCAAGATTGTTAGGGGCTGCCATCATTCCCATGTGAAAGAGCAATGCAGAGGCAGGCTGGGCACTGCTCCCAGGTTGCGTGGTGGCAACCCAAGCGAAGGAGCAACACCCCGTTCTCCAGGCCCTGACTGGAGCCTGTTCTCAGGGGGAAAAATAGGGACCTTTATCCGACCAACAAAAGAGCCACTTTTTGTGAGAAGAGCCATGAATTGTTCACACTGGATACTCAGCACTGTTGCTGCAGTCACAGCTTTGCTTTGCATTTATCCTCTCTGCCCATGCATGAGTTCGGGGAAATGCTGGCAGCTGATGTGAGGAAGCAGGAGAGCCTGCAGTGTGTTGGGACCAGACCGTGCTGTGGGTGGGTGCACTTGAATGCCAGAAGCAATTAAATCCCAGTCAGCTTCCTAAGCCAGCTCCTGCCTGACCACAGAGCAGAGAGGCACGCGTGATTGTGTAACCAGGACCGTGGAGGGGAGAATGAGGCATGTTCTCAGGATCTACACTAGTTACACCAAATGAAGTGCAATTTAAAGCTGTGCTCCAGGAATGCTGGTTTGCTGCCCGGGGGACCTGTCCTTGGATTCCTTCCCTGAATCCAGACTCTTCTTTCCTGAGCCAACTGCAAGGAGGATCAAAAGGATGTTTACTCAGGACATTCCCTGCATTCAGTAAGACTACAGAGGGCTACAGAAAGGGGCACTGGCCCTCAAAGAGCATCCTAACTTTGAGTTGTCTGTTGAGCCATGCCAACTGGAGAGCATTTAAGGAATTGTATGCAGCTACCCAGCCAGGCAGCATGCATTTTACAAAGGTGCTGGCCCTGTCTGTAACACTGTGGCAGCAGGGACGTGGCGCTGAACGGGAAGGTTCATTCCTCCTGCTCACCTGAAAGCACTGTTCTGCTCCTGCTCTTCAGCAGCAGGGTTAATAAATCAATGTGCTAAAATTACTCTTTTGTCAACACTTTTTTATCTGCGTGGCGCCAAGCAGGAGGCTGCTGAAGTGCGGTAAAGCCTTTGTGAAGTGTTGCAATCGCAATAACATGGTTTATGACTCTTCTGCCCCTCTGCACAGGCTGGCAGCTAATGTGATTATCAGCGCAAGGGGATAATCACAGCTTCCAAGCTCCTGCACCTATCTTGTCTCTCTCCAGTGAGAGTAAAGGAGTGAGAACCTGCCTAAGGAAGATGGTTTTAAATAATGCAGTGAAAACTGCAAAGAGAAAGTGACTGGCCCAGCTTGGGAACCGAGGGGGCAGGTGGCCCAAAGTGTGAAGGGAGCTGGGTGCGAGTCCCTTGCCTGCAGAAGAAAACGTGGGAATGCACTTGGCGGTAGTGGGTGTCACTATGAAAGCAATCTGCACTTGGGATCTAATGTTCAGAAAAGCCTTGCTGCTAGTGAGCCACTTAGCAAATCCCTGCCACCTCCAGGGTGAGGCTGAGCAGAACACAGTTTAAGGGTGTCCCGTAGGCACAGACCAGCCGTGGCCCCCCTTTAATATCATCGAAGGTAACTTTTTGTGACAGACATTCACAAAATGGATGTGTGAGGAAGGGGAAAAAGGGTTGTCCTTTTTCTTCTCCTGTGGTGTTTCAGCATATACTTGTCAGGCTCTGGAAACCTGGGGCTTTGACCAGATCTACTGGCACAAGTTACCTTACTGGATATTTAGGGGGGAGCTGAAAAGCCGTTCCAGCCCTTTTAGGTGCTGGAGATTGTTTTGACATCCTGTCTCTGGGGCTACATCGTAAGACAGGACATCTCTGCATGAAGCAATTTGTTCCACAACTGGTGCCTCAGCATTGTAAAAGTCAAGAAAACCATACTGGGGAGGACTGCTGGGTCAAAGCAGAAGATACTGGCGTGCTTTTGCCCCCTGAGGCTCAATGGGCGATGCTCCAGCAGGTATAGACAGGATGTGCAGGGCTGGACCTCGTTTTCAATGGTTTGTGTGAACTTCAGGGAGAGATAAGAAGCAAGGCAAAAAAAAAAAAAAAGTCCCAAACACACCAGTCAGGAAAAAAATGGTGCTGTTTGGTTTGCTTCTCTGCCTTCAGATGCCGCCAGTTTCAGTAGTGCCTGCTGCCATTGTTTCCAAAGTATATAGAATAGAGCTAAGGAAACCAAGCCCTAGACCCTAAACAGATGAGCAGAAGTAAAAATAGCAACCAGGGGAGCAGACTTCCTCGCAGACATAAGCCTCTTGTTGCTGAAAGCCAAGAATATCTGCTTTGTTCCTGAAAAGTCCTCCTGACTCCTTCACCAGCTTCCGCTCACTGATCCAGGCTGTGTCAGCACCAGTTGTGATGCCGAGGCTGGGGGTCTGCTTACCGCGCTTTGGGGAGACCTGCCGAGCCCGTGTTCCAGAGTAGATTGTCCGTAGCCCATTCCCACAGGCATTAAGAGAGTTACAAAAGTGTTTATTATCTGGTTTGAAAGACACTGCCCCTGTCTAGAAATCTGGTGCCACACGCGTGAGCCTTGAACAGGGCTCCTCCGAGGCTGCATGTCTCACCCCTGCTGCGCGTGGGTCTGTGTGCGTGGACGTACATGGAGGGAGAGATATTCAAGCAGCATGACTAACTCTTCTGGATATGGTTTTGAGATGACCCATTTGTTTATCAGTAAAAAATACAGTGCCTGGCCTGCAACAGTATTTTACTGCACGTGTGAGGAGCAGAGGACTGTAAGAGCTCTGCATCACGGGGGGCCCAGAGGAAACTTCCTCAAGGCCGCTGCAGCTGGTCGGTGGCTGAGCTTAGAGGGAGTGCTGGTACAAATGGAGAAATGCTTGCCATGAAAAAGGACGTGGGGGCCCCGTTCAGTGGTAGCAGGGAGAGTTTTGCCTTTTGGTTTGCCTTTTGGTTTGCCACGGCCCCATGTTGGCTACCAGCCCTTACCTTTAAAGTCCCGCCTTTTCAGCCATCCTGGACGCCTCAGCCTTCCTAAATCATCTGCAAAATGTACATCTGCTGCGGAGATGTAGAGTCCCTCCACTCACACAACCCTCACAGTTTCAAAGGGACAAGTGTTAGCTGAGTCCAGCTGCAAAATAAATACCATTATCTCTAGAAATCAGCTCAGCCACGCAGCACGTTCAGGGACTAGCTCTCCTGTTAGAGGGTCAGGCTTTACCACAGCCGCACATGGAACAGGGGAAAAGATCCAACCGGTTTTCTGCAAACTGCTTTGGATAGCTCTTATTTCTTCTCGGAGATGGCTTTCCTTTCTCACACTGCCTTCCCCCTCATGAAGTCTTGGCCCATGGACAGGGAGGGTGGAATTATATCAGCTTTTGGGGACAGATGCTTTTACAAAGACCACTTTTCTTGCAGGCACCATCTGCACTTCATGCTGCTGCTGGACACGGGGTTGCCATTTAATTTGCTGCTGCTTCCTGACTCCATCTGAGCCAAATGCACCAGGCAAAGACTCTGCGTGTGATATTCTGGCATTTGCTTTCTAGTCACAACTGGACTCCAAATACTTAGAAATTCAGATTAAAAAAAAGCATAGAGAGGAAATCAATCAGTTGGATTTCTTCAGACCACAAGAGGTTTCTAGTCCAGGTTACAGGGGAAGAGTTCATTCAGCTTTCTGATTTATTTCTTATTAGTAATGCAGTACTCCATATCCTACCTAAAGAGAGTGTGCAGGGGTAAGACATTTGCCCTGTTGCAATTAAGAATGTCACACAGCTGAATGAGGGTGTGGATAACTGTTGTTTTCCTAGTTTGTTCTCAGTAGCTAGGCATGGCTTTGTGCCTGCCTGCCTCCATGGGCTAGACCTTTCCTCTTAGCACTTGGCAAAACAGGTTTCCTTGGGATTTGCAAAGGTACTGTGGGTGGAACTCACCTCAACCACCTCATTTCTCTGACCAAGGGCCTTTTGTTGATGGGGGGTTTTGGTGCTTGATCATTTGAAGTCATCTTGTTCCCATAATTTTAGCCACACAAATGCGGTAGCCAAAGGACGTGATGCACCTTTGAGGTTGTCTCATCAAGATAGCAGTGACTGAGAACAGGGTTTGTTATTACACGTGAGCTGGAAAAATACAGTTTGGGATTTCTTGGAGTACAAAGGTTGTAGCGGCAGAGTTCCCTCAGTTCCACCAGAAAGGGTGCTTTGGGTGATGGTGTCAATGACGGAAAGTTAACCCTCATCCCAGCATAGCTGCCAGCTTTTCAATACAGGCGTTTGATGCAAAAAAAGGGATTGTTTACATTGGATTTGTGGGCTTAAAGAAAGGTCAAATCCCAAGGCAACAATATCGGTGTCCCCAGCTGCCTCTCTTTAGAGGCTGTTGGTGTTGGTAGCAGAAGGATACCACACAGTAGACTGCAATCTTGTCTGGAATCAGTACGCAGTATTTTGCAGCGTGGTGCGGAGTGCTGTGCATTAGCCAAAAATGCCGAGCGCTACGGCAGCAGGTTCTCTTGCCATTGTGAATGTGAACCGGGAAAGATGCTAGGGTGGCTGCTGGCACTTGGTGGTTATTATTCGGTACATAACAACCCAATTTCCACGAGAAGGAAACTTCTCTAGAGTGATAAGATATGTTCCGAACAACTTCACAGTAACTCGCAGACTCTCACTAACAATGGCCAGAAGGAAAACCTGGAGACCATCAAGTCCCCTTTCTTGTCCCACGGAAGACTAGAAGGTTACAAGAAAGCAATCCGGCCGGAGGCTCACACAGATGACAGGTTGTTCTCCTGTGTAACTATCTGTACCCCAGGGCAGCAGCTGCTCAGAACAGATGCACCACCTCACCGTCAATCCTGCTGGATATGGCTGTTCAGCAAAGCCCCATGAACACTCTGGAGACAAGAAAAATTCTCTCCAAAGTCTGGCCAAGTGTTTCTCTGGCACAAGCCTTATTCATGAGGTCAATGTTGGAGTTCCTCCCACTGTCTAGATCATTCACAACCAGAAATAAAAAGCTTTCTCTTTGGGCTTGAGACCCCTCATACGCAGGGTGCCTTACCATGGTCCACCATAGGACATATCTGTCTTTGCATTCCTGCTGGCATCCTCTTTAACATGGTTATGTCTGCTACAGAAGGGTTGAGGATAGTTAATGCAGCATACGTGACATAGGCTCAGCCTCCATCTTTCATGCTCCTTCCAAAACTGCAACACAGGAAAGTCTTGTCATCATTGATTAATGAACAACTATAATGAGAAAGAGTCCAGGAATCACTGCACTAAAACTGAGTGTCTGCTTTTTGATCTAAAATCCTGGAAAATGTTTGATTCCGGTTAGAGTCAGAGGTCTAACATATAGGGGTGAAAAGACTGCATTTTTGCTGGGTTCTCCCGCTAATAAAGGCTGTTGAAAACTGGGGTAAAGGGTGTCTTCTCACAAGTAGCCATAGACTAGTCCAAACGCCCAGGAGTGAAGAGCGAAGAACAAGAACTTCACCACGGCTTTGGAGATTTGGAGGGAATTCTGTGCAAGGAGAGCAGGTCTTGGTAGCCTACATGCATAACAATGCAAGCAAAACATAAACACGAACAGCCTCGGGGGAAGACTGCAAACAAAAGGCCCTTTTTTTCCAGTTTCACAGTTCCATTCTGCATCTGTTTTTCTTGTTTCCCCTCTGTGACACCTCTCCATCACGCTTCATGCACCATCTCCGTTCCTGACAAGCTTGCAATGGCCTCTCAAGATCTTGTCAGCCTCAGAGATGAAGAAAGAGACAGAGCACACGAAAAAAGACGCTCTAACTGATTTCTGAGTGCCTTTCATGGGGAAAGTATCAGAGCAGCAATAACCTCGACAGGTGCCAGGAAGCAGTGCGGAGACAGAAAAAGTCCCATGTGTGGGAGAACTGCACTAAACAGGATCTGCCAGACTCCCTCTGCGTGAGGGACAAGCGGTCAGGGCAGGACCCCACTTACAGCAGCCCGATTTAAAGAAAGCTTCCCTGCCACCTCTCCTGAGCAGCAATAGCACCACCTGAGGTTACCAGCTGAATTGTGCCTAAGAGTGATTACTTCCTCCCTGTTTTTTTCTGCCCCGTATCCCATCTCTCTCTATATATATATATATGCAGTTTTGGCTCTCTCCATCTTTTGAGGGCAAAGAGGGAAAATGGCTGTGGAAGTGGTAAGTGTTACTTCATTTCTTACTTGGTTCAGTGCTGCAGCTGGGAAGGGGAGGAATAGCTGGAATTGCTAATATTCATGTTTTCAGTAAAGACTGGGATTTGAGTATGAGCATGTATAGAGCTGTGGGTGTGTGTTAGTGTGTGTCCAGCTCTTTCTCTGTTGCTGTTTCTGATATGCTTTTTCTCTGAATGTTTAGGACTGTTCCCAGTGACCTGTTACCATTTTTTTTTGGGGGGGTGGGGGTGTTACCTAGGAGTACTCTCTAGGAATTTGCTGCAGTGGCAGATTTCCCCAAGGCCAACCTGTTTAGAAACCCTGCAATGGACTTCAGTTCCTTTCCAACCCAAGTAATGCTTCTTATTTGATTGATTCCCCTTTCCCCTCCATAGGGCAGCGAGGAGTCTGGTCACAGATGCAGATGTTAGCATAAACCTGTTACTTTGTGCTACTTCATGCGTTTGTTTGTTGAAACAGATGTGGGTGAGAACTACCTGTAAAGGTTGGCAGTGGCAGTCCTCAGGTAACCTGAGCAGATGATGGGGTAGACAGCAAGGTGTATTTATTTGAAAAGGCTAAAGGGGTGAGTCACTGCACACCCAGGGAGATTGCTAAGACAAGTACACTTATTTCAAGGTAATTTGGGGTGGCTCTGATCATACGTTTACTGACTAATCTAGTGAGAAATATCTGTAGTATTTTTCTAGCTCTCCATGTCCCAATTTCAAGGCACGGGAGATAATGTTATCTAGTGGCAGAGCTTTAGGTCATTTGCTGTTAAAGTTGACTGTGTGCAAGATCTAATTATAGATATAAGTGGTGTGACTAGGGCTGGATAATCCTACCAATACAAAAACTAAACTAGAAAGCCCTGGAAATGTAAATAAATTCTGGGTATCGCTAACTGAGAGCAGAGAGCTTGGCAAAGTACTCCACCACCATGGGTTGCAATCCCAGTTCTAGTTCTTCCAACACACTGGATGTCCAAGCGGTTACATAATGTATTCCCAAGTGTTTACAAGCTTCCTAGAGTCATAAGAAAAATGGTGAACAACAACAACTACCCTCTGCCCTTAAATCAAGCATGCATAGACCTATGTACAGGGCTGGTGGCTTACGGAGAGTGTTCCTGAAAAGCCCGTGGTGCAGCCCCCTGTGCTGACTGTCTTTGTGGGAAGCCGAACAGCAGGGACCGGGCCTGGGTGTGAGAGCCCAAATGCGAAGGATAGAGCCTGCTTGCCTGCTGAACAAGCAAAGCTTTGGTTAAATATTTACAGAGAGAGAAAGTGTATGATGTTTCCCTTGGTGGGTGGCTGGATGGGACTTTGGAGTCACATCATCTGTCTCCTTTCTTGACTGAAAAAACAAATTAATCTCTGCAGAGAGAGCCTGTGCCTCCATGAAGGGTGGAGAGCAGAGAGGATATTTCTGTCTAATAGCACCGCTTATTTGTGGGGGAATATTTTTGCTCTCATTGTTCTTTCATCATTGGGTCAGGCATTACAGCACCCAGCTCTAGAACAAAAGTCTTTTATCCCCAAAATAGATGGGAATTGTTTTGATTGCTTTGCGTGCGTCAAGTCACCTCTTTCTTTATGAACTTCTGGAATTGCAACTATTTCCCTAGTCGGACGTGGGAGGAGTATCAGGCTAGCAGTACTTGCAATAAGGAAGGGGTAGCTGTCAGACATAGCGTTTCCCAGCAGAACCCTCTGTTTCCATCAGGCTTTTTTATGCAACAGGATTTCTAATCTAGGACCGCATGCCCCACCTGCCTTCTTTCAACTGTAAGCAGCAACTTACAGTAGGTAGGCAGGAATTCTTGTCCCCCTCCATCACTTTCAGGTCTCAGCCAGCTTGCCTACCCTCTCAGATCTCAGTACGGCTCTTTCCATTAATGAGTTAAAGCTGAATAATATAGGCCTGTGTCACGTATAGGCCACCTACACGTTGACTGCCGCAGGGCATCAGATGCACTTAGGCCTCTGCCTATGTCAGGTGGCCCGTGGTGGAACTGGTCCCTGACTCGCAGCAGCAAGTTTACCTTCAGTGTGCAGAAGGAAGCTTACTGTGCCGTCCTTGGAAATCCCAGCAGCCTTCCTCCACCCTTTTAATTTATAAAATGGCTGACCTCAAACTAAGCCTGCGATGGCAAAAAAGGACACCTGAGACTCTTGCCAGCTCCTGAGTGTTGCTTTGTGTGGGGGGGTGGCAGCCTTGCCTAGGGGCACTGTGCTGCTGCTCTGCACGCCTTCCCTTCTGAGCTTGCAAGTGTCTTCCTTTGCTCCAGAAGCCTGACTGGCTCTGCTCTTTTGTGCCAGAAAAGCCAAACTCCCAGATGGAAAGACTGCGGGAGATGGTGACGGGGTAGGGAAAGGTGGTAGCCTGTCGTGTGGTTTTATGCTCGACTCTGCTGATGTCTACCTGTTCGGTGTGGTGTTGCCTTTCATGTGACAGAAGGTAGTACTTTCCTCCAGCGTTTGCTATGTGGGGCAGCACGTTGATTGTCTCATGTCTGTGGCTTGTAGGCGCCAAAGCCGGGATCCACAAGGCATCTGCATCTCTAGAACTTGCTGAATGTGTGGAAAACAAAGAATCAGTGCCTTGAAGGAGAAACTCATTACTGACTCAGAGTTCATCCCATGCTATGCCCTGTGAACAGGAGGGGCACGGCATATGGGAAGAGAACAGTCATAAACCGAGGGCTTTCAGGGTCTGGTGTGGAGGCTGGAGAGAAAACCCCCCCTCTGACACTAACCAGCGTGTGGGGGGGACAAGTTTCCAAGTGTTAGAGGAGCACAGGGTGAGCTAGCCAAGGTCAGCTGGGCTGGAGGAGCTGTGATGAAAGTGCAGGGCATCATTCCCTTTCCTCCCACTCACTCCCCAGCTGCCTTGCAGGGTTTGGACAAAAAGGGTGATTGTTTTTTGTGCTTGAAGCTTTGTTCCTGCTCAGATGTTTTCAACCCCTCTCAGTAATAAGGCAAAAAGCTTTAGATGAAATGTGAGCCCTCAGCAAAGCCTACCTTAGAGTCAGTCTAGTTCTAAACCCTGAAACTGAAGGCCAGTTCCTTTCTGGCAGCCTGGACCAGAGAAACGACCTCTACAGCAGGACTCTGGAAATCCCTGTCTCAGGCTGGTCCAGTTGTTCTCCTCTGCTGTAGCCACACAAGTGCTGAACCTGTTCCATCCCAGCACGCCAGTTTTCAGACTACACTTTTTCTGAAACTAAACTTCTCTAGTCTCAAAGGCTGGTGGCACGAGGGTGAAAACAAGACTGGTACCTCTGCTCACACGCCCCATCAGGGAAGGAGGCCGGCAGAGCCGGGAGTGGAGAGGCTCTAACTGTCACCTGGGTATTGAGCTGATGGAAAATCAGCCTCATCCTCTCCCAAATTCCAGGCTGTAAGCAGAGAGCATAGCTTGGCCAGCACTCGTGCAGCTGTGCTTAAAGTGGGGGCCAGCCAGTCTCTCCTGATAGGAACTTACAAGCCACGTACTGCTTCCCTTTCCTGTTGTGACTGGATGCGGGTCTGACGGGTGCTCAGAGGCCCATTCATCAATGTCTTTGTCTGCTTGTCACCAAAATCGGGAATAAACCTCGTAACACCCATGTAGTGTTAAAAGGCAGGCGTTCCTTACGCATGGGGCGATCACTCCACCTAACGTGCACACCTTACACACCCTTCCCATGGGATTTAGATAGATCAAAAATATACATATTCATTTTAGCTGTACATATTCAATATTATTCTCTTTGGTGATTGGCACTAACTTGCTCGCTTCACATGTAAATCACTGCGCAGGCTCGGCTGTCCTCTCCCGTTGCTCTCCTCTGAGGAGGTGGTGTTACTTGGGTCGGTGGTCCGTGAGTCGGTGGTCGCGATGTCCCCTGCCAGAATTACCTTTTACCTACTTGGTTCTTAATCTTGGCGGTCCTGGCCAGTTTTCTCAGTCCACTGCACGAGACCCCATTTTTGTCATCCTCTTCTGACAGCAGCACATCGTCTGTTGTTTCGTTCGCATTAATGACTAGCTAGAGACTAAAATACAGCTCAAGGAATACACCGATTTGTATACTCCATGTCCCCAGACCTAATGTCCAGCTGGATAGGGCTGTACAAGGCGTATAGCAACATCCATGGTTGGTTCATTCCATCACCCTCATTACATTTCCCCCCTTTGGAAGTTTTGAAATAATCATCTTTTCAATACTTCCATCTTAAATCAATAATATTCCATTATATCAATTTAGTGTTTGGTTCATCCTCTCAATTTTCCCACTTGACTGTGGTTTCCAGGGGGTATGTAGGTCCCATTTTATTCCTAAAATTTTACTAATTTGTTGAACTACATCCACCACAAAATGTGGTCCTCTGTCAGAGGACATTCCCATTGTCACCCCAAATCTTGGTATTATTTCCTTCAGCAATATTTTAACTACTTCCCTAGCTTTGTTGGTGCAGCAAGGGAAAGCTGCTGGCCATCCAGAAAAATATATTAGTCGGCACTAACGAATACCTGTACCCATTTTGTCTGGGTAACTCAGAAAAATTGCCCATAATCTCCAGGAGAGTTTCCTTGTTTTGTTACTCCTAAAGGTGGTTTCCTTTGGTTCAGGGGATTATTTCTAGGACAGATTGGACACTTAGCTACTATGGGTTTAACTTCTTGTCATGCCTACACATGCTACAGACAGTTTCAAACTCGAAACCATGGCATCTACACCCCAGTGTGTTTGCTCATGCTTTTCTTTTGCAAGTTCCATCATAACTTGCGGGGTTGTTATTACCTGTTTTTTCTGGTGTTACCCACCATCCTTTTGTATTTTGTGATGCTTCCAATTGTTCTGCTAATTGCTCATCCAATTTATTATATCTTGGTGTCAAGTTTGGAATTTTTACCTGTTTTACTGGTACTAGTGCAAGGATACCCTGTCCTGCAGCCTCCTTTGTGGCTTTATCTGCCCATCGGCTACCTGTGTTTACAGCCGTCTGACCAAATTGATGATCTTTGCGATGCATTACCCCCACTTCTTTTGGTTTCTGCACAGCTTCCAGAAGTTGGAGAATTTCTTCTTTATGCTTTATCGATGATCCTTGGGCCGACAGCAGTCCTCTTTCCTTCCAAATACCTCCATGCGCATGGATCACACCAAAGGCATACTTGGAATCAGTCCAAGTATTTACCCTCTGACCTTCTGCCAGTCGCAGAGCTTGCTTCAGTTCTGCTTTCTGTGCTGAGGTGCGTGCGGGCAGCGTCCCTGACTCCAGTCCCTTGGTGCTGGTAATGACAGCACACCCGGCCATTCGCTTCCCTTCTTGCACAAAGCTGCTTCCATCTGTGAACAATTCCAGATCAGGATTTTCCAGAGGTTCATCTCTCAGGTCCAGGCTGGTGGAATAGACTTGTTCAATAGTTAGCAGGCAATCACGTTCTAAATTTCCCGTCGGGTTTTCCACTGACAAGAACGTTCCTGGGTTAACAATTGCTGTGGTCTTTAATTCTACATCATCTTGTTCCAATAAGACAACATGATATTTCAGCATTCTGCTGGGGGATAACCAATGACCCCCCCTTTTGCTCTAAGACAGTTATTACCATGTGTGGTACATATACCACCATCTTTTGACCCATGGTCAGTTTTTGAGCTTCTTGAATCAGCAATCCTGTTGCTGCCACAGCACGCAAACATCCCGGCCATCCTCTACTTACATTATCAAGTTGTTTGGAAAAGTATCCCACCGGCCGCCTCCAGGATCCCAACCGTTGTGCCAGCACTTGAAGGGCCAGATGTTGCCTTTCATGTACAAACAACTCAAAAGGTTTGGTCAGATCAGGTAAACCCAGTGCAGGGGCCATCAATCTGATTGCCCGTAAGGTCGGATCCGTTTCTCCAACCTTGGGACAGTCCTTTTTCCAATGTCCCTGCTCCTTACAAATGGAACATTGATCTTCTGCCAGCCTAAGATTTGCCCTTCTCCCTTCTCTGATATTCACTCCACATCCTCTACCTCTTCCCCTATTTCCTCCATTATTTCCAGTAAGAACTGCCAGTAACTTCCCGTCTCTTCTAGCCTGTCTCACTACTTTTTCTCTTTCCCTGTTGTTATACACTGTCCAGGCTACTTCTAACATTTTACCCAAATCTCTGGATTCAGGTCCTTCCAATTTCTGGAGCTTTTTACTGATATCTGGGGCTGATTGCCTCATAAATATAGAGGCCAATTGTACTGCTTCTTTTGGTTTTTCCTGATCCAAATTAGTGTATTTTCTGGCAGCCACCTTCAGTCTTTCCATAAAGGCTGAGGGGGACTCATTTAATTCTTGTCTCACCTCGTAAATTTTTAACCAATTTATTGCCTTCGGCATAGCATGTCTTACTCCAAACAAAATCCATCTTTGATATCTAGTCAGCATTCCCCTGGGTCCCGGTTGATTGGGATCCCATTTGGGGTTCGTGGATGGGAAATTCTGATCCACCGTTCCTTGTAAATCCCCATTAGCATGTGCCCCTTCTACTTGTCTCCTGGCAGCATCTAATACCATCTTTTTCTCAGTTTCATCCAATAGAATATCTAATATTACCTGTAAATCATTCCAGTCAGGATCCTGTGTCCTGATTATAGTTTCAATTACCTTTGCTACTCTCTCAGGATCTTCCCAATAAGTTCCTGCAGTCTCTTTCCATGATCTCAAATCAGTTATGGAAAAGGGAACTTTCACTACTACTGGACCATCATTCCCAACAGCTTCCCTAAGGGGAGCTTGGAGGGAGGTTGATCCCTTTCCTTCCTTCCCCTTTGTCCTTCCTGAGATAGGGCTAAATCCTTCGGCTCCCTCTCCTGCCGGGGGAGCAGAAGGGTTTTCAATGCCCTGGTCTTGATCTTCCTGGCCTCTTCCCCATCTCCCTTGGGGTGCAACCATTAATTCAACATCATCTTCCTCAGCTTTGTTTTTCAAACAACCCCCACCAGAACTGCAAGAGCAGCACTTTCTTGCATTTTTCGCTACATTTTCCTCCCGCTGCACCCATAACCCCGGCGCCTGGTGAATGGATTCCGCATTGCCTTTGCCACTCTGGATGGTTTCGCAAAGTAGAGAACAAATCAACATAAGCCATTTCATCCCATTTTCCTTCTCTTTCACAAAACAACGTTAATTGCAAGATGGTGTTATATTGCAATGTCCCATTTTCTGGCCATTTTTCCCCACCTTCCAACCGATACATTGGCCACCAGTGATTACAATGTTCAATTAATTGTTTCCAAGTCAAAGGATCACCTCCCAGATCTTTCCAATGTCTCAAGATACATCCCAAAGGTGTTCTTTGTGGGATGGGTTCCTTACTCGGAAATGCGCCCATTCTCCCAAGAGACTAGTGAGTGTGATTGTGCACTACCACAGGCACTAGTCAGAGGGACCCCAACCCCTGTTGAAGCTCCCTCTGGGATTCCAGCCCCTTGCCGCAAATCCCCCCCCAAGTGCCCGGGACCCTAGCCCAACCCTGCTAGGCTTTCGCTGTGTCTTATAAGCAGGCTGGTGGGCCTTGCCCACGTTACTCCCTTAAAAGAATGTCTTATTACCTCTCCAGGGGACTTGCTCGGAATTCTTCGGTCTGGGGATCAGAGGTTTTCCCCAAGAATCCTTCGGTGCCGGCTGGAGGTCCCGTGATCCCGCGGATCCCTTGAGATTCACAAGCGAGGTCCCACCCGGGCCACCAAAACTGTCACCGAAATCGGGAATAAACCTCGTAACACCCGTGTAGTGTTAAAAGGCAGGCGTTCCTTATTCGCGGCACCGGATGCACGGGGCGATCGCTCCACCTAACGTGCACACCTTACACACCCTTCCCATGGGATTTAGATAGATCAAAAATATACATATTCATTTTAGCCGTACATATTCAATATTATTCTCTTTGGTGATTGGCACTAACTTGCTCACTTCACATGTAAATCACTGCGCAGGCTCGGCTGTCCTCTCCCGTTGCTCTCCTCTGAGGAGGTGGTGTTACTTGGGTCGGTGGTCCGTGAGTCGGTGGTCGCGATGTCCCCTGCCAGAATTACCTTTTACCTACTTGGTTCTTAATCTTGGCGGTCCTGGCCAGTTTTCTCAGTCCACTGCACGAGACCCCATTTTTGTCATCCTCTTCTGACAGCAGCACATCGTCTGTTGTTTCGTTCGCATTAATGATTAGCTAGAGACTAAAATACAGCTCAAGGAATACACCGATTTGTATACTCCATGTCCCCAGACCTAATGTCCAGCTGGATAGGGCTGTACAAGGCGTATAGCAACATCCATGGTTGGTTCATTCCATCACCCTGGTTACATGCTTCCCCCGACCCATCAAGCTAAGGACTCAGCAGAGCCTGGCAAGTTTTAGACAAACCTCTAAAAATAGAGCACACCTGAAACACAGCCACTTTGCTGATAGGAAGAGAAACTCTCCTGTGCTGCTGTCTTGCTCTATTCCCTACCACGGATGGGTTGCAGCCCCAGGACATGAGCTTGTGAGGGGGGACTGCTGCCCTGCTAGCCTCTCCTTAGGCAACCACTGCTTGCTACCATTTGAAACATGAGCCAGAGGTGGATGGAACAGCGCTGTTATCCAAATAAACTTCTATAAGTCATGATAGAGTTAACTCAGACCTTTAAAAAAAAAAAAACCCCACAGCAGGCTGCCAGAGCCTGCAGAGCTGCATGGGGTATTAGGCTGTAAAACTGTCTGAACAATTACTGCTGCAATCCAAAACATTGGGTACAGAAGCTGAAATAAGCAAAATAGATGATTATCCAGCCTCGTTGGGGAGAGAAGCTGATATCCTTTGGCTTAGTTGCTTTTTTACTGGCTCCTGCCTTAGGCACCCTGCAGACAAACAAGCCAAGGAAGACTGCCCAAATCTGAGAGTCTCCTCTGGATGTGTGCAGGGTGCTTTTTCTGCCATGTCTTGCTCTCGCGTGCGTGTGCCTGCAGGCTGCTCCAAATTGCCTTCTCTCTCCCAGGCTGACATGTTAAGAGGCTACAATTTTTGAGGGAGGCTGAGAGGTCTCAAGGCTGAGAACTTGATGTTCAACGGGAAATGGCAACTTATTGCGTAGCTGGAAATTCCTCAGGAAACCCGGTTCTAAGAAGGTTCTCTTAAATTTGGCTTTTCCCAATTGTCTGGGCTTTCCTAACAGGATAGAGATAGGGGATAAAAGTCAAGCAATAAGGAAAATGATCCACTCCAAAGGATGGCCTTTGGTTAAAAATTGACCACTGCATCCAGACCTCATTTGTACTGCTTAGAAGTGGGTCCAATTTTCAGAGCTCCTCTGGTTCCTGGCAAGCAAAGTGAGACTACAGTCTGGCTCCAGCTGGGAAAAATGCAGTAAAATCCTGTCTTGCGAAGGAAATGAGGCAAGAATCTGAAGCCTCAGAGAATCCCTGCTAGAGACTCACGGGTTCTGATTCCGCACGCAGAGTACGACTCCGTATGCTTACAGGACTTACGAGACCTGTACAACCAGCCACAAGTCCTGTTTGCACTTTAGTCAATTCTCCATCCAGTGTGTCCCATTGGCAAGGACGCTGCTTCGGATTTGACCGAAGGGTTGCAGTGCAGCTTGGCTTTGGGAAAAGAACAGATTTCACGTTAATGTGAAGGGTACTATAATTCTCCAGGGACTACTTACTAGAAATGTCGTATGTGGAATGAAAGGCACTTCCAGGGAAAACCCTTCAGTGTTTTCTTTCCTGCTGAAGCCAGATGTTAAGAGTGCTTTGGAGCAGGGCCTGCAGTGGGATTGGTGCCCACTGCACAGCTGCTGTGTAATGCTCTCGTTAAGCTGTAGCATGGCTGTTGCTCTCTGCCCTGATAAGAAAGACTGGGGAAACTGGGCCTGCTGCTGAACAAGGTGGGTGCCCCGGTGATGCAGGTTGCAGAGAAGACAGAGACTGAATGCCGCCTTTGCTTCAGTCTTGACTGCTAAGCCTGGCCTTCAGGCATCCCAGCCCCCAGAGGTGAGAGAGACAACCTAGAGAAAGGAAGACTTCCCCTCGGTTGAGGAGGATTGGGGTAGAGGTTATTTAGGCAAACTGGATCCTCACAAATCCACAGGCCCCGATGGGATGCACCCGCGAGAGCTGACGGAGCTGGTGGATGCTGTTGCTAAGCCACTCTCCATCTTTGAGAGGTCATGGAGGACAAGAGAGGTGCCTGAGGACTGGAGGGTAGCCAGTGACACTCCAGCCTTCAAAAAGTAGAAGAAGGACGACCTGGGAACTATAGACCAGTCAGCCTCACCTCCATCCCTAGAAAGGTGATAGAACAGTTCATCCTGGAGGTCACGTCCAGGCATGTAGAGGCAAAGGTTATCAGAAGCAGTCAACATGGATTCACCAAGGGGAGATCATGCTTGACCAACCTGATAGCCTTCTGTGATGGCATGATGGGCTGGGTAGATGAAGGGAGAGCAGTGGATGTTGTTTACCTCGACTTCAGCAAGGCTTTTGGCACTGTCTCCCATAACATCCTCATAGGTAAGCTGATGAAGTGTGGGTTAGATGGGAGGACAGTGAGGTGGATTGAGAACTGGATGAACGGCAGAGCTCAGAGGGTTGTGATCAATGGTGCAGAGTCTGGTTGGAGGCCCGTAACTAGTGGTGTTCCCCAGGGGTCTGTGCTGGGTCCTGTCCTGTTCAACATAGTCATCAATGACCTGGACGAAGGGACAGAGCGTCCCCTCAGCAAGTTTGCTGATGATACAAAACCAGGAGGAGTGGCTGGAACACCCCAAGTCTGTGCTGCCATCCAGCAAGACCTGGACAGGCTGGAGAGCTGGGCCAAGGGGAACCTCATGGAATACAACAGGAGCCAGTGCAACGTCCTGCCCTGGGGAGGAACAACCCCCCGCACCAGCACAGGCTGGGGGGGACCTGCTGGAGAGCGGCTCTGCTGGGAAGGCCCTGGGGGTGCTGGAGGGCAGCAAGGTGACCCTGAGCCAGCACCAGGCCCTTGGGGCCAAGGAGGCCAACGGTGTCCTGGGGTGCATGAAAAGGAGTGTGGCCAGCAGGGCGAGGGAGGTTCTCCTCCCCCTCTGCTCTGCCCCAGTGAGGCCACATCTGGGGGGCTGTGTCCAGTTCTGGGCCCCCCAGTTCAAGGAAGATGGTGAACTACTGGAAAGAGTCCAGCAGAGAGCCACCATGATGTTCAGGGGCTGGAGCATCTCCCTTATGAGGAAAGGCTGAGGGACCTGGGTTTCTTCAGCCTGGAGAAGAGAAGGCTGAGGGGGGATCTCATCAATGCTTATAAATATCTACAGGGTGGGTGTCAGGAGGATGGGGCCGGGCTCTTTTCAGCGGTGCCCAACGCCAGGCCAAGGGGCCACGGGCACAAGCTGGAACACGGGAAGTCCCACCTGAACATGAGGACAAACCCCTTCCCTGTGCGGGTGCCAGAGCAGGGGCACAGGCTGCCCAGAGAGGCTGTGGGGTCCCTTCCCTGGGGACATTCACCCCCCGCCTGGACGTGGCCCTGTGCCCCTGCTCTGGGGGTGCCTGCTCCAGCAGGGGGTGGGAGGGGGTGAGCTCCAGAGGTGCCTTCCAGCCCCCACCACTCTGGGATTCTGTGATATCAGGCTGATATTGCACTTTCCTGCCAGACTCTGCAGCTCAGGAGGGAATCCAATAAGTTCTCCCCCTTCTCATTTGTAAATGCCCATGGTTTCTCAGGGATAAACATAAAAGGTCCATTTCCTCCCACACCCCTTCAGAGCCATTCAGCTTGTGTGCCCTGCTAAGTCCAAGGAAGTGGTAAGAGCTGCATGGAGAAGCTGGTTCAGCAAGGATATCGAATCTCTGATTTGAATCAGCCACTCTTCCCATAAGTCCTCTGTGTAACTGGCAGCTCTGAAGCTTGTACACAAGTTTTTAGGTCTTTGGAAAGAGATTCTGGCCCTGAGGACCTGGTGGGCCTCTGCTAGGGACTATCATGGGCCCACCCAGCTTTGTACCCTCACTCCTGCGCAGCTCTTGGGACTGTGGAGTTTGCTGTTTAGGTGTAACTTCTACCCACTTAATGATGGCAACGCTGCTGTTGCAAAGCAGGGATTGAGAACACAGTTATTGAAGTTCTGTCTCAGGTTCCAGAAGTCAATTGTTCTTGCACATTTGTGTCCTCTTCCCCTAGTATTAATGTTGGGGCTGTGATCACTGCACACAGAGTGTGTATTTCGGGAGAGCCTGTGGCTTTTGTACATGCAAGGAAGGCTGAGCCTGTGTTCTGCTTATTTATTTGGAGGGTTAGTGTTTCCTACCCTGCTATTCTTCCTAGTCCTGAGCTGAGCTTAAAGCACAGGCTGAAGCAGTGAAGCAAAGAGCTCTCTCTGTCAGCTCTTCCTTGGCAGGGAAGCTGATGCATGTGGACAGTCACTAGCATCTCTGGCACTGTGGTGGAGGATGTGTTATGACAACCCAACAGTTATTAATTCAGCCTGGTGCCCACAAAAGAGGATCACCTACAGTAACTGGGAGAGACAGGGCCAGAGATGTTAGCTACTTCTGACCTACCTGACAAAAGGAGAAATCCAGAAGCCTCTGAATGAGCAATGAGCCGTTTATATTGTCTTTCGCTGTTTCTCCTGTTTTACCCCTTCACTACTACGTATCTGAGTGGGGCAGCCTACCCCAGCTGCGAGCAGTTGTGATAAGCCCAAAGAAATACAACAGTTCCAGGCAGGAGCAAGGAGAAAATGAAATCTCTGAGCCAGAGGTTCCCTGAATTCAGATGAGTAAATGAGCCTGGACTGTGGCAGACTAGTCAGGCCTGAGTGCTTCAGCTCAGCTTTGCACTGCTGGCATTCAGCCCTCCTGCTTTGCCCCCCCTCCCTGTATCAGGTTGCTCTTTGACCTGCTCCTGGAACTCTGCAAATGATCTCATTTGTTCCTACCAATTTAAAACAGTTCACAGCCCAGAAGCAAGGTGAAAGCAAGAGGGTGGTTTAACTCCATGCAATTTTGCGAGCTTGTAAACAAAACCGGCCCAACTGCAGTTCAGAAAGTCGGGCTGCTGCACAGCGATGTCATAAACATGTCTGACTCAGAGTGCTGCTGCGTACAGAGGTCTGTTTTTCCTAATATCATCCCTTTCGACCTATAATGAAACTGTATTTGTTGGCTCTTAACAACAGTAGAGTCTGGTTTTATGGCTGGTTCAAAAATAGCAATGCAAAGCCCCATACCCAGTCCATCACTGCATTTTTTACTTAAAGGACTGCAAATGCCTTCACAAATGTGAAAGCAGCAGCTGCTGTTAGCTCTGGGCCAGTAGTCCTGAAGACAAGAGGAGCATTATATCATTAAAACCTGGTTCCTGTATACTCTACAGTGTAATTATGTGATCTCTTGCCCTGATGTATGGATTACATTGGATGCAGCTTAATTTTGGAATGGTCTACTCATTAGGACTTGCTTTCCCAGGCCTGCGATAATTTTACTGACTGGTGATGGGAGCTGACTTGCAGATAAGCTGGCTTCGTATTAGCAGCTTAGCTCCATAAACTGTACTGGGACAATTTCAACAGGTGGTGGAGTTTGCAGGGTCACAACTCTGCATCAGCTCTGAAGCAATGCAGCAGCACTGAGACCTTCCAGCTGAAGCTGGCCCTGCCTCTTCCAGTCCTACTTTGTTACCTTGGTCTTGTTCATACCCACGAAACATGATCTAACAAGAACAGTGATAAAGGAATGGTGCTCGCTATACATGTAGCGTTTATTACCTGCCTCTGGGACTGCCTTGCCAATGCTGTTATAAGCCCATATTTGAGGCAGCTAGAGCACTTGAGCATTCTGGTCCTGGACAGGGGCCTGGATGGACAGAGGAGGGTCAAGTCCAGCACTTTTCCAGTCCCTCTGGATGCTGGGCTTGCCTTGAAGACAGTCTTCTGGCTGAACTACTTCTGTTACAGGATCCGAAGTCCTGGTCTTCTTGCCTGGCACTTTGGAATCTAACCTTGGCTCCTGAATGCTGTGAGGAAAAGGGTGCAGAGATATCACCTTCCATTGCTTCAACATCCTCTGTAGGCTTTTTATTGCACTTCCATGATTTGTCATAGTCTGCTGGGTCTGGCTGGAATGGAGTTCATGTTCTTCACAGCAGCCTGTGTGGTGCTGTATTCTGGATTTGTCACTTAAACAGCACTGATAATGCACCAATGTTCTGGGTGTTGCTGAGCCATGCTTGCACAGCGCTGAGGCTTTCTTCCATCTGTGCCCACTACCCCCCTTCCACTGAGTATGCTGGGAATGTGCAAGAAGTTGGGAGGGATGCAGCTGGGACAGCTGGCCTGAACTGGTAACAGGGATATTCCTTAACATATGATGTACTCAGCAATAAAAGCTCAGGGAAAATGGAAGTGGGGACTTCTGGAGTTGTAGCATTTGTCTTCCCAAGTAACTTTTACATGTGTTGAGGCCCAGATTTCCTGGAAGTGGCTAAACATCTGTTTGCTAATGGGAAGTAGTGAATAAGTTCCTTATTTGCTTTGCAAGTGAAGCATGTGGCTTTGCTTCACTTATTAAGCTGTCCTTACTTTGACCTATGAGTTTCTTGCTGCTGGCTGGGATCAACCCCCACCCACTTTCCCCCCAAGTTATAAAACTTCCTTGCAGTCAAGATGCTCTTTTCATCAAGATTTCTTCAGCAGCTTGCTCACATGTTCCAGCACTGACAGCCACATCTCGCTGAAAAATGGAGAAAAATGCCCTTTTACAAATGAAAAGGCATTTCACTTGTAAATGCTCCTCCACTCCTGAAATGCTGTGATATGACTCAAAGGAATGTGTGCCTTTTCCGTCACTCTGTGATGCTCTTTCTAAATGCCATTGCAAAGAACTAGTGGGCTGCTGCAGTTGTCTAGAATATTAGCAGAACCAAACCAGAGATGAAAATGTGCACAAGAAAAGTAGAAAGGGACCAGACAAATGGGATTTGGTTCCGAGAGAGAGATGCCAAGTGCACAGCTGGTGCAACCTGGCACTAATAAGCTGCAGTGAGAGGACACTATTTACCTCAGATCTGTCCCCAGGTTTCTAACTCTGGCTCTGGCATCCTGCTCAGCAAACCGCTCCCTCCCCACTTAGTTTATCTAACTGTTGCTAATTCTCAGGATACGTTGGTGACAGCTTTAATTACCATTTCCCTTTGCTCTTACACTATTTCTCTGCAATAAAATTACACAGAGATTCAATGCAGGTGTGAAATAACAAGAGATGGCTGGTATGGAGGCATTGTGTGCTGAGGCTGGTTTGCTCTAGGAACGCCTTTGGGAGGCTGGAGTTCAAAGGAGCTGAAGGCTGCCTTGTGGCCTACCAGAAGGACTAGGTTCTCTTCCTTTCTGGGCAGATGTCCAGCCTCCACTGCCCCTTGTCTAGTCCTGCTGCTGTCTGGAACTCCTCAAGGCAGTCTTGTGTGGAGAGACCAGGAGGTGCCCAGGATGCAGAGCTGAAGAGGAACTGAGGCTGTTGGAGCCTCCCATCCCAGCTCAGAAGGGTCCCGGGGGCTGTGAGTCACTCTGAGAGCTGATGCTTTGTGACAAGTTGACTCCTTCAGAGCTCACCCAAGCACATATTGTCCAGAGATCATAAAAGCTGAGGAGCAAATTGTGTGCTGCCTGGGAGCCAGAGGGAACTGAGCCCCTGGCATGAGCAGGCAATTGCTTAGAGAACCTCATCCCTCTCTGTGCATTACACATCTGAATTGCTTGCGTCTACCTATGTGTTATTTCCATACGTTCCTTCATTTTGAAATAGGCTGCTGCAAATGTTTACGGGAGAGAAAACCAGGACGCTGTGTCCTGGCATGACGCCATGCTGGAGGGAAAACAGTAAGAGTGGACGCGCATGGCACTGCTTCTGAAGAAGTATTTTCTTATTGCTAGATATTAGCAGGCTATTTTTAAGAGGGTCCTGATAACTCTGCAGCCAGTCCTTCAATATCAGGATGGGAAGCAGCCTTTCCCTGTACACTGACACAAATTTGGGTGGTTGTGCTCTTCCAGAGAAGATCTGTCCTGCAGATTTTCTCACGTATCCTAAGCTTTAGTGTAATACTGCTGCAAGTAGTTGAAAAGCTACTGTGCTTCACCCCAGAAGTGGCTGGGTATTTTTGTGCTGGGTGACTTGTTAGGATGCTTCGGGATGAAAGAGATCATCTATAAGCTAGGCCTTACCTCACTGTGGAGTCACTTCTGGTCACAGAGCAACTTTTGAGAAAAATAAGACTGGTGAATGCAGGGAGTAAACATGTCTATTTCTGTAGTTTGTCTTCCAAGTCAAACAAAAATAAGAGCTGACTTGAGGCTGGAGACTGCATGACACACTGTTAACTGAGAACTGGCAATGCAGGACCTGATCCTCCACGCTGTAAGTCAGAATGGCATTTGTGGAGTCAGTGGAGTTCAAGTTCATGCCCTCCAGCCACGTAGCCTGTAGCTGTTTAAAAGTTGTGTGACACAGTGGGGCAGACAGGTGAGCCAAGCATGGTCAGTGTTTGGATGAAAACCTGGAGCTGGCTGGGAACGTAGGTGGTGATTCAGTTGCTATCTGCATCCTCTGCATCAGAAGCGAGTCGATGTCTCAGCGTGGGCTGGCAGGGGTCTTGCCTTCCAGCTGGATTACTGGCACCTTGGGGAACTGCCCACCTGTGCTGGGCTGCACAAGCCTTCCCTGGAGTTCAAGGTTTTATCCACATCAGTCTTCCTGTGCTGCAGATCTGCTTTGCTTCCTTTCCAAATGGAGAATTTCCAAATTGCCATATATAGATAACCCCTCCAAACAAAAAACTTTAATGTAGAGCTGAAAAAAAGGGCTGTGTTCCCAAAAGCCTGTTTGTTCCAGCTGCAGTAATTTGTCTCAGAGAGGATATCGCATTTCTTCAGAAATTGCACATTGTTTACGTCCCCAGAATGTCACAGCAGCTGCAGCGTGCCACCAAAGCCCTCCCCGTGCGCAGAACACTGCAGCGTAGTACTGAGGGTTTGTGCTGTACGATAGACGTGTGACCACGTCTGAGTCTCAGCAACAGCACAATCAGAATACGGTAGGTTGGTTGCTGCTGGTGTTCGCTCGGGTTTTTTGTTTTTCTTTTTACAACTATTAATTGTTCCTGAGCTGATCTGTGACTTGGTGTGGTAAGAAGGTCATCATCCTGAGTGAATTTCAGTCAAGACAATGACAGATGGAGAACATGAGCTTAGCAGTGATAGGGAGCTAAGCCTAAACTAAGATCTGCAGCCAGATTCTGATCACATTGAACCAGGACCTAATCTGGAGTGGTAGTGCTGGCTTCAGGGTGCAGGATGCAACCAGGAAAGAACCAGCATGTGTGTGCACCCGTCTTACTGGAAACAGGATCTGTCAATTACAGTAAAGTTTAAAAATAAAGCGAAATTGTGTCAGATCTAATTATTTTCCAGGCTGTTTTTTCCTGCTTCCACCTATCTCGGCAGGACTTGCATGGAGATAAAGGCTGAAATCTCTCCAGGCTGTAGGGTGTGAGACTGAATGGCATTTACATTGATAAACTGACAAAAAAGGGAATAATTCTAAGATGACCAACACTTCCGTGGAAAGAGTTTCTTGGGAAATGAGTAATGGAAGGAAATCATCCCCATATACAGAATCCCAGACTGGTGGGGGCTGGAAGGGCCCTCTGGAGCTCACCCCTTCCCACCCCCTGCTGGAGCAGGCACCCCCAGAGCAGGGGCACAGGCAGGGGGTGAATGTCTCCAGGGAAGGGACCCCACAGCCTCTCTGGGCAGCCTGTGCCCCTGCTCTGGCACCTGCACAGGGAAGGGGTTTGTCCTCATGTTCAGGGGGAGCTTCCCGTGTTCCAGCTTGTGCCCGTGGCCCCTTGGCCTGGCGTTGGGCACCGCTGAAAAGAGCCCGGCCCCATCCTCCTGACACCCGCCCTTCAGATATTTATAAGCATTGATGAGATCCCCCCTCAGCCTTCTCTTCTCCAGGCTGAAGAAACCCAGGTCCCTCAGCCTTTCCTCATAAAAGAAGTGCTCCAGACCCCTGATATTTTCGTAGCTCTCCGCTGGACTCTCTCCAGTAGTTCACCATCTTTCTTGAACTGGGGAGCCCAAAACTGGACATGGTTCTCCACCTCACTGTACCCACCAGCCCTAGCCAAGGGGCTCTGAACATGTGTCCGGGAGCCCTGGGAACCAGACCCATAGTGTTTCTAGCCCACTGTCTTTGCAGTCATTTTTTCTGAACAGGTCAGGGGGCAGGAGGAGCATAGAACAGGAGCAGAGGGATGTCTCGGTTAGTCGATGAGAAGCAGATGGTTTGCAATGGGGTAACACTTGCTTCGTCTAGCACATCCCAGGTTCAGAATATAACCAGTGTGAGAATAGCAAGGAGGACGTACTCACCAGCAGAGAACAAGGATGCAGCTGAAGAAGTACTTCACCCAACAGTGGTTTGGAAAGCCTTCTGCCTTCTTGGCTGCCATCATGGTCAATACATCAGCAACTGAACTCAGTGTGACTCTGTGCAATGAGAATCAATGAATTTGCTCAGATTGGTGAACTAGACCATGGTATCATTTGCTTTGCTGTGTGATTATGGTTTTTTTTCCTTCCCCCCTCTGGAAGCTTGCTTGCCAAATGAGACTGCAGACTGACAGCTTCACGGCTGGAATACCTGTACTTCCTACTGACTTCACCCTGAGTGTTGTTAAATAAGCACAGCTCTGACAGGGGCAGGCCCAAACCATGCTGAGTCAGAGGAAAAAGTCTGCTCTTGATTTCAAGAGGCAGTGATCAAGCCCACTGTGCCTGTGGTCAGATGTAACTCAGCAGCTAATATTCAGGCTTATTTTGTGGGCTGTAACATTAAGAAACTCTGCTCTGTGTGTCAGGGAAACCAGCTAGCAACAGTGTGCGGTTACTGTAGCTATTGCACCAGGATCCAAATGCCATCTTTGCGGGGATCTCACAGGTTCCCCCAGTTCTCAGACCAAACGCATGTATCTCACTCTCATGTATCTCACTATGTGGGATAATGCTTATTGCAGCCTGCGTGAATCAGAGGGCGAGGCTGTCACTCACGTAGGGTTATGCTACACGGCACTGAGGTATCGTACACCCTGATACTGCAAAGCTCCTTCATGATGTGGCTGGGCACCAAACTGGGAGGGGAAACAAGCAAGTGCCCAGGAAGTTTAACTAGCTGACTGAGTCCACAGTTTCTCAATTGGATCTGATTTCTTGGGCCTGTTCTGACTTTCCACTTGGTTGATGATGTAGGATACAACTTTTTTTCCCACCCTGCACAGCTCCTTGTTTCCTAACTTCTGTTTACTTTTTTGCAGTTCCAAGGAGAGAGAAACCCAAATTGGAAGAAATATTGCTCACCAGTTTCAGAAATCCCACAGGATTCTAAACATTCCTCCTTTGCTACTTTTTAGCCTGTCTAATCGGTCCCACCCCACATTAAGGAAGATGATGATTGATTGATTGGTCTCCTCATGATTAGGTGTAACTTTCCAGCTTTTCTCTGCCAGTAACATCTTGGATCTGTCCAGAAGAAGCACATGTTAAAACCTAAAGTGAAAAAAGGGGAAAGGACTATTGCCACATCTACCTGATGAGTAGCAGCCAGAAGCAGATGCATGGACAGCCATGAGGAGGGAAACTAGGTTGGGTCTGGTTTTTGTTCTGGCAAAAGTCTCCTGCACAGCGGGGAAACAGAGAGGCTGCGTGCCAGTGAAGGTTGAACCAGGGGTCTTTGTATGTTCTCTGCCAAACTCTTCCACCCCTCCATCCAGTAAGATGTTTGCACAGATTTATTTTCAGGCATGTGAGTCCCCTTTGACTCAGAAATCACAGACTTGAGAACGTATTTAACACCTCACTGAAGGGAGATAATCAGTAGACATGTAGCAGGCTGTTGCATGTACCAGCTGCACCGGAGACTATTGCTTCGTGCCCTTTCCTACAGGGCTGACGCTCCCCGCCTTGGCAGCGGCTGCTTCCCGCAGGCTCTGCATCTCTTTGACTTCTGCACCAGGTCTTGTCCAGGGTGAAGCAGCGGGGCATGGCGTGTGTTCGTACCTCTCGTGGGTGGCCCCGGGGCAGCAGAGGGGAAGGGGCACCCGCTGCTTAGCGCTAGGACCTGGGGGAACGCTCAGCCTGCCTCCTCCCAGAAGATTAGCCAATATTCCCAGGGCAGGGCATGCTCTCCAGCCTTTCTACTTTTTCTTTCCTCTACATCCGTGTTTTTCCTTCTAGTTCATTCCAGAGCAGAGCAGTTTTGGATTTTTTTTATGAGCTTTCTTTTTTTCCTCTCCCTCCTCCTGGTAGCTGGACTGCTGCCAGGGCCAAAGTTTTATCTATAGGGATCTATTTTTCAAACCAGCCCAGCTGCACGCAGACAGCCTGCGATTGAATCCACACTCCTGGGGCAAGTTTAACTCGGGAGAGGAAGAGCAGCAGGAGTGCTGTTTGTGCCTCTCCTTCAGCTATTCCTGTCAAGATGGATTTATGACTTTAAAAGGCGGGGGGGGGGGGGGAAGGAAAATTGCCTACAGGAGCCAAAGCTTGCACCACAGCCCAGCAAAACACACATAAAGAAGCAGTCGGATCTCAAGGCATGAGCAGCATAAAAGTGGCACCCTGAGATCTGGCGGATCCTTGCACATAATATGACTGATCTTAAGCCTTTCATCTGCCTTCACAGAGCCGAGCTTTTGGATTTAAGGTAGTTTGCCCAGGACCAGACTTTGCTATGTTGGCCAAGACAGTGCTTTCTCTTGGTCTGTGGCTGCAGTTTGCTGTGGGACAGAACACACCTGAGAGAGGTGAGTGTCTGAAAAGGCAAGGCGTTCCCTTACTGCTTTCCCCTATTTAGTACCTCCTGGTCCTTAGAGCTTCTCATAAAACCGTTTCAGAATAAAAGCTGAAGTTATATTGCTGCTCTAGGTGTATAGTTATACTTGTATGTTACTTTGCTGGCACAAGGACAAAACAGACAAAAAACCTTTCTAATATAGCAATTTTAGAAAGAAATTTTATCTTGCTTGTTTGCAGTAGTGGAAAAGAAGCTGTTTTAGAAACTTGCAGAGTTTAGTGTAATAATATGGAAAAAGTCCTGACTCCTCACTATTACTTAAGTACCGAGGCACATCGCTTAAGAGAAGTAAAAAGTGTTTTACACTATACCTGTCCTGTTGTTCTCGTGCTAATCTCTGTGATTCAGTTGTTATATTTCCTGTTTAAATGCTTTCTCTTGGATATCATTGAGGGAAGACGATTACGGGTCAGTCTCGCAGAACTGACAGCAGACGAAGGGACTCGGAGGAGATGAATATCTCGTTTCTGGTTCCTGCACTGTAGTGCTGGGCAGCAGGCTTAGCCCGCATCGTGATGGCTAAGCTGATGCGATTACTTTTGTTCTGCCTTGTGTTCATAAGTAGAAAAAGGTTCTGTTCTTTGACTGGAGGGCTACTGCTGTCTGCCTCTGGTTTTCACTGCACCTGGGAAATGTAATCCAGTGTGAAAGAAGTGAACCTCTTGTTTACCTGGTCAGGAAGTCCTTAGGCTCAGACAGCAGCCCAGACTGCTGGGGTCTGATTCTGCTTCTGGTACGCAGAGCGGACTAGTGCTCGGATCCCCTTACAGGTCCTGGATTCTGTCCCGCAGTGACACAGGCTGCTGCAGGAATGGTACTGCTGCCCCTGGCATTGTCACAATGTCCACACAGGCAGCAGTTATTCCTGTCGTCATGTACGGGGGTGTATGTGGCGGTTCTCCAGCCCAGACAAAACACAACGCTCAGACCTTCAGAGTATGTGAAAAAGGAAGGCATGGCTTTCCAGGAGGATTGTGCCTCGCTCCAGAGGCGAAGCTGTGCACGTTGTGCTATTGATGTGCTGACTTTATCTCGCACGCTGCCAAGTACCCTTAGAAGAGATGAACCTGCTGGTCAGCAAGGTGCTCGTTCCCCAGCAGCTTTGGTGCGGGGGCCTCCTAGGCTCCTCCCAGGTGCTCCCTAAAGCCACCTTGAGCAAACAGCCGGTCTGGCAGGGCTGCTGGGCATGGGCTAGCTCTTGTCTGGAGGTGCCATGGTGGTGTGCCATGATCGCACAATGAGAGGAACTGTTGGAGAGGTGGGGATGCATGTTTGTAACTGTTTCCTAGGGACTTGACTGAATGTGAATGGTTGTGGCTTTATTCTCAGCTGCAGTGGACAAGGTGGGGAAGCTACCGGGTGGCCAGTGGTGCTTCTACGTGCTCAGGAAGGATCAGCTTTTTCAGGGCAGTGGCTATTGCCTTAGTGCACTGAGGCACAAAGTCAAGGCAGAGCATCCCATGACCAGTTCCACCACTTCCCTCTTTGGGTCCAGGTCCAGATCTCTGTTGCATCGGTGTAAAGTGCGACCATTTCATAGTTTGGCCTTTGATAAATGAAAACTAGGTTGTCGTTACCTGGTTACTCTGGACTAGCATAAGCAGAAAAGGATGGGGATGCTGCCGTCCCTGTGGGTGCAGCAAGTGAAAAATAAAGACACAGTCCTTCCATATGCCCTTTGTAGGGGTCCTTTTCTTCCTGAAGCACAGCTCAGTACCTGGCATAATTCTATGATTTCAGGACTCTTGAAGCTCTAAATAAAACATCAGAGACAGTGAAACTCCTGAAAAGATCGTAAGAGATGGCAACCCAGCTTCTTTTCTGCCAGAGGAATTTGTCTCAAGGGCCATTTCTCAGCCTACAGCCTGTAATCTGTGGCATGGACGAGCTGGAACCTGCATAGGCAGTTTGGGCTTTTAGTCACACAAGTATATTTTGCTTGGTGGGGCTCAGCTCCTTAAATAGGCAGGCAATCTAGCTGCCTCCCATGGCACAGGTCTTTCTCTGACGTGGTTTTAAGTGTGAAACACCTTCTGGCTGGCTTGGCGGGACACCTCTTTCTGGGAGAGGCGGCGCCTTTCTCCTCCTGCCTCTCACTGTGATCCCAAGGGGCCACAGGGAAGCACAGATTGCTTTCTTCAGCCTCCAAACCTGGCTCCACTCATAGTAGAACTTTTTTCTTTCCATGGCCAAGCAGTGAGAAGGCAAGATAAACATGGAATTTCAAACATAGTTGACCAAGACAGGACATGATCTTTTTTGGCCATTAAATCCTTTATGCTCTACAAGTTCCAAGTTCCATGTAAATCAGGCCCATGGCATGTGCTCAGGTCCCAGCTGAGAGTGCAGGGAACTCTTGAAGCGGATGTCTCCTGTCAGCATCTCAGTGTAAGACAGGGAAGTCCGACCAGCTGTTTTTCTCCTGGAAAAGCCAAGTGTTTAAATAGGCAGCACTATGACTCCACGGTGACATTTCGCTCCCGTATTGATCCCTTCAAAACACTTCTTTGCATGATTGATCTGTGTCTAGTGACCACGTATCAGCTAGAGGGTGACAACAGGACACTGCTGCGTGTTCTCTGTTGTTCCCTAGACTTCAGCAGAGCACAGGAGCAGCGATGATATGAGGTCTGCGGAGTTATTCCTCAGCTCTTCAGAAGCAAAGGCCTGACAGCTCCGGAGGCGGGGAGGTGCTAATGGATGCCTCTTCTCGCAGGATCCCACAGAAAGTGAGAAATCGTCACTTGGCATCTTGCCAAACAGCCGATCTCCTTTTGCTGTAAAGCAAGGAAACGGCCTGAAAGCAGCAGCGGCGGCTTGCGTAATGCAGGGATTTGCTGGTAACAAACCTCCACAGCCCCACCTCTGGCAGGGATGGCATGTTTATGTTGGATGAAGGACAAAGGACAGGAAGAAAGATGAGGGAACTGAAAACCTAAACCTGAAGGGGTCGACGGGGTGTCCAGTCACTTCATAACCTTTGCCATGCTCCAGATGTAGTGAGATCCTTTGTCTAGATTTATTTTTTAAGGAATCCTTTCTGCTGACGAAATCTAAATGGGAGGATTTTTTTTCCATCTTATGCAGGGCTGAGTGTTAAGTAGAGGTAACTGCGATGGTATTTGCCTGTATGAAGGATTAGTCTTCGGCTCCACCCAGAGACAGTCTCTTTAGCTCCAAAATATATACCTGCTCACCAGTGTAACCGTTGCTCTTGTTAACCAATTGTTGACAAACAATGCTTTCTACCCTCCAGGCAGAACACTGCGGTGTCAAGCTGTAGCTCTTCCTGCAGAGCCTTCTAATTAGCGCAGCTATTTCCAGCGATGTATGATGGGCCAAACCAGTGTGTAAAGGATGCTGACATTATGCCCAGCTCTCTTGGTGCCCCAGAGCTGCAGGGTACAGCCAAGAGAGCTATTTGACGAGGGCATGGCCCTTGAGTCGCCTTTGGTGTTCTCTTTCGAGCAGGTGTTCCATGCTGGTTTTCACCCGTGTGTTCCCCCATGCAGGTAGTTCTGGCAGTCGTGGGATTTTGCTTGCATCTGCTCCCCCGTGGTGAATTCCGAATTCCTCCCCACGAGTGTTAGTGCATGTGACCTTGTTTACCACTTGTGAGCAATGTCCTTTGGCCACTGATACTTGCCCTGCTTGGGTCAGAAGCTTTCAGAGCTCTTTGTTGCAATATTAGGGAAGCGAGTGACCCTCAGACTGGTGAGGAGCAGAGGGGACAAACAAGGTTTCCTCCTGGGAGGCAGCAGTTATGCTGCCAAGATCTCTCTCTATGGCTTGCCAGCCAAGGAAGTGCCTTGTACTTCTTCCAGCGGAGGGTAAAACACAGAGCCGTGGCTACATGTGTTTGACGTGCTTCGTGCAGCCAGAAGCTCTAAACAAAGCCCTTGTTGCTCTGCCCTGCTGGAATGCCATTAGGAGGAAGGGAGCTCCAGGGACCTGTAGGTCACAGGATCGGCTCTACTGGGTGATGTGGTGATGAAATTACATGTTGCTATGGGCAAGCAGGAAAGCTTACTGAACTTCGCTTTTATTTTCTGCTCAGCTCCGAACGCCAAGTTTCTCTGTGTGCGTGTGTCTGCAGCACAGGGCTGAATTGTGCTGGGTCATGCAGAATTGGCTGTAATCCACATAGACTGCAGGTCCTACTCCTGCCTCTTCTTAGAGTCTCTTGCTTAGTCACCTCTGAATAACTTTACTGTTCTCCGTTTCTGAAGGCTCCATCTGATTTCTCCTGTCTCAGGAGATCTGGTATGCCTCTGCCTCCTCAGCCAGCACCTACGACAGAAGAGTGGTTCCTGTGCTGCCTTGGTCTCTGCAGCAGCACAGTGACTTGCAGGCAGCATGTTTATTTGCACATTTATAGACCACGTGTGCAAGCACTCTGGCTTTTTTCCAGTGCACGCCTATAGAATAGCACGTGCAATAAGTACGGTCCTCCTGACTCATACATGTCACTTCTGTCCCCCATCCTGTGGGCGTTCCCAGCACACCTGGCCCTTTCTCCAGTGTACTTCCCCCTGGCATTCCTGAGCACCCAGACACGGATGCTCCTGCCCTGGGACAGACACAGGCACTCATGCCCTAGCTGCACAGGCAGGCATCTGAACGGTACCCAGTGAGGGAAATAAATAGCAGAGTAAAGTCTGTCCAAATAAAGACTGGGCAAAGAGGATCAAGTCCTCTATGGCTCAAGCCTGAACCACTTCCCCACCTTCTGTTTTTCCCTTTGAGCCCCTTGCGCTGTACCCTGAATGGCTGTTCTTTTGCTGGTTCATGATCTTCTCTGTGCTCAGGTCATTAGGTTTCACTGTCAGGACATGTAATAGTCCCCTTGTGCCCACTCACTGTCCCCCTGCCCTGGTCCTTTCCCTCCTCTTGATTTTGCCATCTCATATCTGCTTCTTGGAGTAGTGCCCCAGTGAGGGCTTAGCAACCCCCTGCTCATCTCTGCCAGGCTCGTTGCGGTCTCTGGGCCTGCCTTGACATGGCTTTCTGCAGGGGGAGAATTGTCTGCATGAGCTGTCTCCGTGGAGCAATTAATTTTACAGGAGCCTTTCCATTCAACTGTCTACTGCCTTGTGGTTTTTGGCTCCCATACATGGCTCCAGCACTCAACTGTGTGCTGCACCAAGTACTTCTGTGCTCCAGAGCCCAGACTTCTTGGCCACCCCACGTTCCTGATCCCTTCGCTGACAGAGGAGCCCAAATGAGCAGGAAGGAATCCCTGGTCCAAGGCTTTTTCTCCCTTCTTGCACCTCAACAGCTGTCAGAAAGCAGGGTGGTGGTTAAAAGAATTCCAAATTCATTATTGATATTCCAGCTAGCGTAAATCTCCCAAGCTTTAAGAGTGGTAGAAGGAGGAGTCCCCTATGTGTTTGTGCTTCCCACACAGCAGTTTAATTGAAATGGTAAGAAAATGGGTCAAACTGAGTGGGACTCCAGGCCACACCCTCAGAAGCATGTTCTTCCTGACATATTGCATTCCTGGGCAGAAATGGGTCTGTGCAGCCCTTCTGCCAGACGTCGTGTCCCAGAGACCCTTTGAGGTGCTGCTCTTAAGACTATCTGGGAATGGAAGTCAATATGTGTTCAGAAGAGCAAGAAAAGCTCAAATTATCCCAGCTTTTTAAAAGTGATCTAGGGAGGAGTCCCTCCACTCCAGACTTTCCTGCCAATAGTGGTATAAATCAGAGAGCTTTCTGCCAGTCTGATGTGGACTGTAGCCGTTGAACCGAGAGGCAGCCTGTCTGAAGCAGCCACCTCTCCTGGGAGAGAAGAGCCAGCAGTTTTTCTCATCTCTCATTCTTTATCATTTCATTCTTTCCCAAATACAGCTCATTTTTTCTTCCAGGCACTGCTGTTGTCATAAGATGGGATAAACCTTCAAGTTGTTTTAGGCCCAAAGGTTGCTCCTGACCTTGACGGTGCTCTCGGTCTGGCAATCAGAAGTTTGCTTCTTTCTCTGGGATGGCAGCGTGTTAGCCCAGAGCAGCAGCTCTGAACGGCAGAGGCTACTCCCTGACACGGGGCACGACTGACCTGCTGGCTCAGGCTGGTGAGGATTGTTCCCAGCTCCTGGAACCACGTCCACCTCCGGCCGGGAGCAGAAAGTACTCAGGATCAGCCTGGTGTGGTGTAACAAGAGGTGTCAGTGCAAGCTGAGGTAGCTCAGAGGCATTATTCCTGCAGCAGTGAGAGCAGGATCCAGGACTTGTAGGCTGTACATTTAGCTCTACCCCGATCGCTGTGCCTGAGCTCCTGCCTCTTTCCACTGTCCTGACCTTTCAGTTTATCTGTAATGGGTTAATAACATGTGCCTGGAAAGACTGTCATGAGGTTTTGTAAGGCTGTGGAGTGCTTGCAGATCCCGCATGGGTGTAGTGTGGAGGTGCTGGGTGTGCTCAGGAGCCTGAGCTCCCACTGCCCCTGCAGGGTTAGGTCTGGGGCATCTCTTCCACCCTGGCTCCCTGCTCTCTTCCAGCCCTTGTCCTTGCGCAGGACCTAAGAATGAGGAGGTGAGATTAGTGTCCCAGGAAGTTATTTCCCTTCACTGCTGCTATGGCATTTTCTGCTCCCACCTGGTGTGCATCTTGACCGAATTTGGACCAGAGGAATATCAGGTGTTCATCCTGCCCTCATTTGATAAGAGGCTGCATTTTCTCAGGAGTCAGGCACTAGGCTAAATTCAGGTATATTTCATCCCAGTTTTTCACTCTTATGGTCTGCCTCTCTTCTCCCGTGACTGGCCTTTTTCCTCTGAGACACACGGGGCCTGTTCTGGCCATCCAAGTAGCTCCTTGAGCAGTAGGGATCATGCATGTGAACGGAAAGGAGGAGGAAAAAGTAACTATTGCTCCTCCTCACTGACTTTATCTTTGCAAATGTGTAAAACGTGACTTAAAAACAAGCTTAGCAACAAAGCCTGGAGAGCAAGGAGCCGATGCAGGCCGAGGGAGCTCCTCCCCCTGCTCCTGGAGAGCTCACCACAGCAGCTAGGTGGGATGCATCTTCAGCCTTACCTCTGTTGAACGGTGGTTGATCTAGGTGAGGTGCAGAACATGTAAAAGGAGTGAGCTCCAAAAGGCCAAACTTCCCTGCAGCGCTGGCCTTTGCCAAGAGCCGGAGGGCAAGCTGCACGCAGCAGGGCTGAGATGTGCCCGTTCTGCTGACTGTGGGTCTCTGTCTCAGCCGACTGAAGTACATGCAGTGTGGCAGCTGCTACACTTGTGTGCTTGGATGTTGTGCCATTGCTCACAGCGACAGACCAAGCACACCACCAGTGCTCAGGGCTGCTGCTGTATTGCTGAGATGCTCCAATGGTTCCTTTGCGTGTCTCTCACCCTCTTGGCCAACGTGAAACCCTGTGGGGGGGTGTTTTTGAAGTGTGCTGCTGAGAGGGTCCCATGGCTGGGCAGATCAGCACGGGGCTGCTGTCCTGCAGCGTCTCCAAGAGCTCCTTCCAGCTTCACTGCAGTGCTTTGACTTCTCCCCTTGCAGTGACCCTCTTGGGCAGGGCTTAAATCAGGCTGAGCAGCTGTGGCGTCCCAAAGTGAGGCTGAACCCAAAGAAAGCAGTGGGAGATAAATAGTCCAAAGCAGGTCTCAGTGCTGCTATTCAGTGGGGTGGTGGGGGTCTCATGAACTTTTTTTCTCTTGCTCTTAGTGATCCTGTAACTAATTCAGGTTTTTGGACCTCAGAGGACTGAGGAACCAGTTTTCTGTTCACAATAGAGACTGCTTTTTTGGCAATGTACTTTAAAACAAAGGCGCTAAAAAAAACTTAGTTTGTGAACAATGACAGGAAGACGTCTGGCTAATACTTCAGTGTTAGCATCTCAAAGTGTTAGCAAAGAACAGTTGTGATCAAACAGATGAGTCTAAGCAAAGCTGTCCAATGAGGGAAGATGGGGCGAGAAGTTCCTGGACAGTTGACAGCAGGACTGAGAAAAAGCCAGGAGCCCTCACACTAGATGTAAATAATAATAATAATAAAAAGGTGCAAATCCTGAGGTCTCTACCTGGCTAAATTCTCACTCAATTCTGAGATTTGGCACAAGATAACCAAGCTTTCCGAGCAGATGGCGGTGCAGGTGTGGGTTCACATCATTCCACTAACGCACTTCTCTCTCTCCGCCCCTGCTAGGTCCCCAGCTGCCTATTTCCAATTCAGAGGGGGACCTCCTCTTCTTGCTGGACAGCTCTGGCAGCGTCTCCTACTATGAGTTTTCCAGGGTTAAGGAGTTCATGTGGGACCTTGTGCAGCCTTTCACCTTTGGCCCCAGAGATGTCCAGACCAGCATCATCCACATCAGCACTACTCCCACCATGGAGTTCCCTTTCAACCGGTACCTGTCTAGTGGGACTCTGCAACAAGCCATCCGGAACACTCGACAGCTCATGGGTGACACTAACACAGGCAAAGCGCTCTCCTATGCCAAGGAGTTGTTCTTCAGTGATGAAGCTGGAGCCCGGCCAGATGTGCCCAAAGTGCTGGTTTGGGTGACAGATGGTTTCTCCACTGATGATATCTCTGAACCCATGCAGCTCCTGAAGGACATGGGAGTAACAGTCTTCATTGTCAGCACGGGACGGGGGAGTTACCTGGAACTCTCTGCTGCCGCCAGCCAGCCTCCTGAGAAGCACCTGCACTTTGTGGATGTTGATGACCTACCCATCATCACAAAGGAGCTTCGAGATGCTATCCTAGGTACGGTGGGGTTGGCTTGTGGTCACTGGGAGTTTGCAACAGGGCTGAACACGAGTCGTGCCTGGCTCTGCAGGGGACACAGTGCGAGAATCCCCGAAAATCAATGGTCCTCCTGACCCACGCTGCCGCCCTTGAGCACTGAGGTGCTTTGTCCGCAGTGCTATAGGTCCCGGTATAAACCAAGGCTTTTAGGAGGCCTGGGAAAATACTTCTATTCCCCTTGGAAGGCCCCATGACTGGCTGGGACAAATTCCCTTCTGCAGACCTGTAGTGAGATGAACTTGTGTTTGTAATGAGTTGTTCAGTTAATAAAGGAAGGAGGCTCAGGTAGAATATTATCTGGATTCCTTAAAAACCCACAAGACTCTGAAATGAATCATGCAGGTCACAGTCATCCGTACAATTCAAGTGTAGCATGAAAACGCCCCCACCTGCACAGGTTAATTTTTAACCAAAGGCTTCACAAACAGGCAACGATTTAATAACAGTAAGAGGCTGCTGACTGTGGGAACAAGGTGCCAAAGCCTCTAGAACTTGATTTTCACATGCAGGGTGATTTTTTTTTCTCTAAAATGCTGTCTGGCTCTGTGCCATCTGGTGGAGGCGGAGGACACAAATGTATTGAACACACTGTGTACACAAAATGGGATGTATGTCCCTGTGAAGGATTTGGTCCTGTCAGCACCCTCAAACTCTTGTCTAGGGTAGATCTGACTTCCTGTATATACCATCATGTGCGGGCGCAGTGGCTGGCACACACTGAGATATCTAACTCCTGCCTACGAGCGGCTGGCAGTTGCTGTTCTCTTGCAAAGAGCAGTCGAGGATGGTGCTTGCTATCAGCATTAAAACTGTAGGAGAGGAATGTTTTTGTTCCATAAATCCCCTGTTGTACCGTGTTCCGCATCCGCCAGATCTATAGCCCGACTTGGCTAGCAGAGCCCTTGGAAGAAAATCTCAGCCCGAACTTGTCAGGCTTAGCAGGCCAACTGCTACCTCTCTGTTGCTAGCGTGGTTGTGGCGGTTGCCGTGCAGAGAACAGGAACAGGCGGCAGATTTGATTTTTCAGCAGTCCTGTTTTTTAAAGCATCCAGGAAACGGTCTGAAGAGACCCAAAGCCATAATCTGGGCCAGAAGACAGGCATTTGGAAGCCAAGAGGAATATCTCATGCTAATCTGCAGGCTGCGCTGCACGATGCATGTTCTTTTTGCAGCTCTTGAGTGCCATCAGCGTGGGAGTGCCTGTGATTGCAAAGCAGGGGTTTTGCCTCCGCCTCCCAGACGTCTCTGGATTTGTTTGGAAAGCTGATTAGTTACTACAACTTTGCAGACTTTCCATTCATTTTCTGGAGGTTCTCTCTCCATTGGAAATCCTGTTTTAATTCCTTACTTGGCTTCTGCTATGCGAGTTGGTTAGAACTGGCTTTGGAGTGTCCAAGTAACCCTTTCCACAGAATCCTCTGTATGTAACAATTTCTATTTCCAACCGTGATCATTTAACGAATCACACACAGGGACTATGTTCTCCAGTCGTCCACCTCCCTCCTGTGTGAGCATGGGGCAGTACCAGCAGTCCTTCTACTGTACCAGATGCCACGCAGAACCCACAGATGTTTTGTTTCAAGTGGCTGTTTCAGCTTCTAGTGCATCCTGAATCCAGGTGGTATAAAATAGCATCCCAAAGTGAGAAATCACCTGCATATCCTCGCAGCACAAGATTGTCTTGGAGATCGTAAGATCTGCAAAGGTCATCAATGCTCTGTTGTGCCTGAGGGCAGTATTCTGTGCATCCACCAGGTCTAAAAGTCACTAGTCTGTGATTTTAACGGAAGGTGAGATTCCCACATGAATCCAGGGGCTGGTGCTTTAAGTGAAATACCAGATGTTGGTAACATCAACTGAATTAGCTTTAATAAAGCCCTCTGTGTCCACTCTTCCCTGCCTGGAGGAGGCAGTCCTCATCACCACCCTTCCTGCTCCTGGCCCCTGGGATAGCAGGGACAGACAGAATCCTTGGCAGGCAGAAATTAGGCCTTTCCAACTCTGGAACAGCCCAGACTGGTTTTATTATCACAGCTATCTTACATTCATCTCTGGCTACTCTTTTTTTAAAAGCCTTTTGTAGATGCACAAACAAGCTTTGTCAAGAGTTGCTCTCCTCCCTCTACCCCCCATCCAGGAACAGGGTGGTTCATGCCTGCTCCATAGATACTCCAACACAATGGTCCTTGGCTCCACATTGCTATTGTCTCAGGTAGGCTGGCAGCCCTCCATGGAACAGTTCAATCTCCGCAGCTGTACCTTGCTGTACAAAGGTAGGCACCTTTATGTAGGGGTTGCTCCGTTCAGAAACATTTTCTTTGCCTTCAGAAATTTGATCAGAGATCTGAGCAGACAAATAATGTAAGGAATTGTCTGGGCTGAGTCTGAAGTTCACAGCAAGGGTTTTCAGTCTTAGACAGCAAGACAGCCACTACTTGGACAGGGAGATAAAAGGAAGGTGCCTTTCCCTTCCAAAGTATGTTTCTGTCCCGCTACAGGCTCTGTGGAGGCCAAGGGATGCGACGTCTCTGCCTCAGTTCCCTTTCTGAAAAACCTGTGTCACAGAAGAGAGAAGGGCTGCTTCTTAGACACGGTGGACCTGAAATAGTTCCAGTAATGCTACTACGCAGAAGGGAGCAAGACAGGGACCGTGGATAGATGTGTGTGTTCGCTCCCACTCTTTTTCCTTGGCACATGGTCCCGATACAACGAGTCTGCAGAATGCAGCAGACTACAGTTCCCAGCCAGCCTGGCTACGGCCACAGCCGGCTCCTGGCAAATACCTCTGCCTTTCCTAGTGTGAAGGAAAGGGGACTCTAGCTCAGGCTTCTTCCATTGCGTCTTATATATTGTGTACCCAATATATGGCATTTGGTGCTCTCCTCCTGGGGAAGGGCCTTCAAATATTGTGAAACCAAGGCTTCCTTTGAGATGACATCAGGTTCTGTGCTGGCATCCACTTGAACTGACAACTGCTGACTTGTTTCACCCTTTGGCACCATCTTCTGAGCCAAGCTCTGCAGAAGCCCACCTGCCCAGCAGTCACAAAACATCAGCCACTTCCCATGGACATTCAGGGCAACACATTTCTGGTCTGAAACAAGGTCCTGGATAACTTCTTCTGCAGTGAAGACTTTGAGCCTAGAGTTCTCTGACATTCTCATTTAGCACTGAATATAAGCAGGTGACCAGAGGGAGTGATCTCAGACCTTGAATGTCCACCATGGGGATGAAGAAGTGTTTTCCCCTCCTCCCAGAATCAGAACCCTCCCCCTGACCCATATCAAAGTAGGGAAATAGAGCTATGAAGCAGATGTGACTTGTCCCAAGCCCTAGCTGAAGCTTCTGCAGAGAGGGGAATTATGTACCCAGGGCTAGAACAGGTTCTGCTGCTGCCTGGATGCATTTCTTGTGCACATCATGAAAGTAGCAGCATTTCTGCAAGTCTAATCTTGACCTTGCCAGCATTCACGAGATGTCAGCAAGCTTGTGGCTGCAAAATGGTATTTCAAGTCACCAAGAGGCAGGAGGTGGAAGGCAAGTGTGTCACAAGCTGTCTCCGAGTGTTGCTAGGAAGGCACTGCCGGGGTCTAATACAAGAGATTAACTTGCTGCTTCCCTCTGGCAACAAGGAGGTGCTGTGAAGCATATCATGGGCATCTGTTTTCTGGGGTGTATTGTCTTCTTTATACACTCAAGGCACGTGTAATTTAGCAACAAGGGGCAGAGCTATTTGTTGTGGGCTTCCTGCAGCACATCCTTCAGGTGTTGCACCCTGTCACTTTAATCTGCCCCACTTACTTACAGTGCCCCTGGCTCCAAGCTCACTTATTTCCATTCCCTGAGCTTTTGGCAGGACTTCTGGTGCTGAGGCCCTGTTCCTTTGTGGCTTGGCCACTGGTAGTCGTGGGGCTCCCAGAAGGGTGCAGTGCCGCAGCTCCCGTGGTGCTGCCTCCCGCCCTCTGCCCCCTCCAAGCTCTGACGGGGTGGAGTGCTGCTGGCTGGCAGCGTGTGGGGATGGGAGCGGGCAGGGCACGGAGAAGCGAAATGTTCCTGCCTGGGAGAGCCAAAGAACAGCTCAGAGGAAAAACTGAGGCTGCTTTATTTGGTATGGGGAAGTTGGCAGGGGCTCGGAGCAGCTCAGAGGAGGAAAGCTGATCTTCTCCCAGCTAAAGGACAAGTCTGAGAGCGCAAGGCTACCCCATATCGTCGTGCAGGTCTGTGCAGGGTTTTGTGCCTCCCTTTACCTCCATGTAATGGGAAGCCAATGAGAGCTCCTTACAGCACTCTGAAGTGTTCAAGCTTGAGCTGGAGGGAGCTGTCATAAGGTTTCAGTAGTGTCACTGTGCAGAGCAAATGAACTTTTTGAATGCTCAGGGTGCTTTTAAAAATCCTTTAGAATAAAAAAAAGAGGCATCCTTATGTCGTCATGTGCCGCTTCCCTGGAGCTAACAAAATCCTCTGTGTTTCTGCCCCTCTGGGAGACCAGAGAACAGTGGAATTTCGCCCAAGATGGGCTCAGGCGGTCACGCGTGTCAGAAGGGTCAAGTAGCAGAGGAAGCTGGGGGAACTGCAGAGCGCCAGAAGAGGTATTTGTGCCTGGCGTTTGGGGTCTAGAACTCAAAGGTAGCATGAGCCTTGAAGAGAAGCCTCTGAGCAGGAGGAGCGAGGCGAGATAGCACAAGAGTGGCTCTGACTGTTGAATGTCACAAAACAATGGGGCTCTGTGAAACACTGCAGGGAGTGACTTCAGCTGGGATGAATGCAGCTGGCTCAGCAGTTGCTGCCCCTTCTTGGCCGCTGGGTACAGGCAGAGAGCAGGGGGAAATGTATTTCTTCACACTCTGGGCTGCTTCACATACAGAACAAAATTGAGTGGTTTGGTTTCACTAGTAAGTGATTTCTACAGGGAGCTCAGGATGAACTGACCGCAGGAGTTTCACAGCCTGGATGCCCAGATTCTGTCTCCAGCTTTGTCACAGGCAGTGGCAGTGCCGCTCGCCATGGTGGGTACGTGGTAATGCCTTGCCGACTGTGGGAAGCTGCCTGTTTGGCCAGGCACAGTAACTCCCGCACATCTGTTGGGCAGCAATGCCTGCCCAGAACTTGCTGGACTGCTCCAGATTTGTTCTTGGTGGTGGAAGACAGGCTTGGATGGGTAGGGGCATGGTTCCTGCTGTGTCAGACCTCTCTGTCACAGCGGATCACCGCACCATTTGGCCTTAGCACAGAGGATAAGGCAGAGAGGATGGAGAGGGAAAGCTGGGGCTTTACAGAGCAACTTGAAGGCTTGTGGCAAACTGGTTTGAGGCTGGAGATGCCTAGGAGGCAAGATGCAGCAGTATTCTTGAGCTGAAGCCTTTTGTGCAGACACTCCTGAGTAATTGTTTTAGCCAAAACGCCGCCTCATGGCAGTAGGGACACATGCATCTCCTTCGCAAGCTCTGTTCAGTAAAAGGGTCTTGTCCAAGAGATAGGAGTGATGTGAAAACCCAAATATCGCTGCCTCAATTGACATGTGGGGTGTTTTTGGTTTTGATTTGGTTTTTTTAAAACTTTATGCTTAGCTTTAAGGATTTAGTCCTTTCAAATAAGGTCTGGTTCACTGAATTGCTATGAAGGGGCTTGACCACACCTAGGCAACTTCAGCTGTCATCCAGTGTCGCTGTAGGCTACATCTCCCATCC
This sequence comes from Phalacrocorax aristotelis, assembly GCF_949628215.1. Classification (NCBI taxonomy): domain Eukaryota; kingdom Metazoa; phylum Chordata; class Aves; order Suliformes; family Phalacrocoracidae; genus Phalacrocorax; species Phalacrocorax aristotelis. The sequence goes on from NC_134294.1 coordinate 6,828,034, forward strand.
AGAAGGGCCTGCATTTTGGATGTGCCACGTTCTGTGTATTAATGTCAATATTGATTCTTGCTATCGTTTCTCTTCCAGATGTTACCCGAGCAAATCGGCTCCATGCAGGAGATATCACCTCAAGCAGCTTCCGTCTGATGTGGCCCAAACTTCTCTCCCAAGAAACTGGCTACTACACCCTAGAGTATGCCCCAATAGATGATCTAGCAAGGAAGAGGACAAAGCAAGTGTCTGGGGCTCACACGAGCCTCACGCTAAGCAACCTTGCACCGGAAACTACTTACGAGGTGGTGCTCATTCCTGAATCCAACGTCCACTACTTCTCTCCTCAGACAACAAGGGTTACTACACTGGCAGGTAAAATGCACACAGTTGTGACCAAGGGGGAATTCACAGCTCCACTGTGCTGAGCCTCACATATATAAAGGAAACAGGACAGCCCTTGGTCTGCATCCCACAGCCTCATGGTCTGACTGGAGGAGGCAGATGGTCAGGACAGAACACAATGAGCTGCTTTATGCTGGCACTCAGCTGACAGCTCTTTAGAGAGATGTTCTGGACCGTCCAGCACAGGGGATCAGGTCTGATGGCTATAAGATGCCCTTTCTACCTTAAAATTACTATGAATTTGGAGGAAAGCAGAGCCCACTGCCTGGGAGAAGAAGGCAGGAGCCGCAGCTTGCAAATATTTAACAGGGCTGAGGTGTAGAGCCCATTGGGGATAAAGCACAGGCTGCTGCACATACTTACTCAGTATCCCAGTATGATGGTCAGGCAGAAGCAGTGCTGCCTTTTGTGGGTTACTGCCAAAGGGGAATGTTGACTTCCATAGCTTGAGCATCTGCTATGGGAACAAGGAGATCCCGGTCTCCTACTTGAAGCTGTAGGTGCAGCTAGGGGAGACTAAAGCTCTAGAAGCAGGTGCATGCTGCTTCTCCAGGCAGGTGTATCCACTGATGGGGAATCCCTGTGTAAGAGGAAAGGAGAGGGGGAGCACTCAGAGCAGAAGCCAGCCTCTCTGTGCAGACTAGTTATTTGGGCCAGAAGAATAACTCAGACTTATGCTGGATAGCAACATGCAAAAAAGTGGCACGCTAAAAATCTCAGCAGGGTTGACCAAGTCAGGATGAACTTGCATCCAATATTCATTTTCTGCATGCACGAACCATTTTGGCTGGGTAGCCTTGCCCACTCTGTGCTGCACAGGTAGAGAAACCATTTTGTTAGGGCTGAGCTGGGTGTGCTGAGTTGGATGACTATCAACATCCACTTGCTGGGTGGATTTTCTTCCAAGTATGGTGCAGGTCAATTCTGCTCCTCCGACAGCATTCTCATGCCTTGAATTACATACTCATTCACATCTTTTTACACTGCTTTCAGAGGAAATAAGCCCAGCTCAGGTTCTCATCTCAGAGTCTGGACCACACAGCTTCCACGTTAGTTGGGCTCCTATGCTGGACAGTGTGATCGGCTATCAGATCCTGTATGGACCACTCCCTGGGAACTCAGTGAAGCTGCTGGAGGTGGATGGCGAGCACAACAGCACTGTGGTGGAGAACCTGGCACCCAATACTACCTATCTAGTGACAGTGACTTCAATCTACAAATCGGGAAAGGAGAAATCCCTGTCAGCTAAAGCATGCACTCAGGAAGGTGAGTGAGCAGCACTCTGCTGATGGGAAACCACATGAGCATAAGAAGTCACTGAAGTGTGCCTGCGTCTTTGCACAGATCATCTGCCTCTAGGTGAAGCCAGAGAACTCATTTAGCCCAGTTACTGGGGAGGGATGAGAGAAGGGGAAAGCTGCAGCTTCTGATGAACAGCACATGATATGCCATTAGGGTGCAGCAGATGTATAAGGCATAGGACTGAAAGGAAATCAGACACGCACAGTATGAATGCTATTACAGGGTGCGTGCTGCCAAGCTGCTGGTGCAGTCACAAGCAGAACGGACCTGGAGATCCCTGAATCTCCTGAAAGAAGAAAGAAAACTGTCTTTCCCTCCTACGTCCTCAGTGTCTGTTATTTGATGTGATTTAGCATCAGAGGGTTGGAAAATTCATCAGCAGAAGCTTCTGCTATGAAGAGATACCTGTAACGGTATTGCAGGAGGCAAAATCTAGCTCTTATCAGGACTCAAGAGTGAGGAGCTCACAGAATGACATCAGATGAGGGTGTGGGAGGTATCCGGCTGGTGCCTAACAGTGCCAACAAAAGTATTTTGTGCTGGTACCAGGACAAAGTTAAGGACTAATTAGGCTGAGCTCCTCCAGGGCGGAGATGTAGAGTGATGGCTTATTGCATCTCTACAACAAAGACCAGGCTGGCTGGCAACCCCTCTGAGCAATGCCCTCAGGACGAGCAAGGAGCTAGGCAGTAAGGAGCACTCCGTACAAATGGCCCACACTAACATGAATCTTTTCCCTGTCTTCTTTCTCCAGAGGGCTCCAAAGTGAGGCACCTTCGCTTTGAAGACATGGGCCCCAATGCCCTGAAAGCCTCCTGGGACTCTGCCGATGGGCAAGTCCTTGGTTACAGAGTCAGATGCCGGCGGCAAACTGGCCCTTCATCTGTCATCAGCGTTTCACCGCAGATCCACAGTGTGCTTCTCACAGACCTGGCTTCAGGCACCACTAACAAAGTGTGTGTGAAGCCCATGTACAAGAACCAGCCAGGCAAAGGGCTGTGCCGCATGGTGTATATGCAGCCAGGTGAGCTGGGGTGCAAGGCAGAATCCTGGGGCGCGTTAGCCAAGCGAAAGTGTCCTGAAGGGCACTGAGGTGCTGGAGATCCAACGCAGAGGAGCCTTGGTGGCTGAAATACTCTGTGCTCATCAGCTAGCTTGCTAATAGGGCTTCATCACAGCTACCAGCCCGAAAGGTACTGAACAAAGATGGGCTCTTCCCCCCCATTTTTAAGAGCAATACTCCTCCTAGTGGCGTTATGTTTGCAGGCAGGAGAGAAAGTGGACAGCGGGGACAGTCCTGCAATTATTTTGGGATAACAAGTGTGGGAAGACTGCTAAAGGTGGCATAGGCATTGGATGCACTGTTTAGAAGTCATCTGAACTCTTGGCTACCCTTCACTTTTCAACGTGCAGAGACAAGCTAACTATTAAACACAGCTACTGAGGCACAATACATCTGCTTTCCTCCTTCCTCTACCCAGAAGCACTTACTCTCATGAGACATAAAGGGATTCCTGATAGCCTGAAGTGAAGTAAGAGCTAAAAAGCAGCTGTGAGACAGCACAGAAGCACAGCCTTTTTCCCAGCAAGAGGCTGGAGTGATAGTGAAGATGACCACAGGGATGAGATCTCTGACTCAGTCAAATATGGGGAATGGGTGGATAAAGCTGACATCATACTTTTTTTCTTGTGTTCTTCCCAGCTACAGAGGCCCAAGGATATAAGCACAGACAGACAGAATGACAGACTCTGGAGTGAAGCGATTCCTGGCAGAGCAAGGAATCTTGCTTGGACAAAGACTTGGACAAAAAGAAGGGGTCAGGGGAGGAAATCGGGAAGCTTGCAGATCATCTCCCAGCCTGCACTGCCCATTGAGGTGTTCTGGTTATCAAGTCCAAAGGCTGTCCCTCAGCCAAGTTCTCCCAAAGCTTAAAGGTTTGGCTTGGCTGGATGGAACAACCAATCTGACTAATAGATCCCAAATCTGTACCCTCTTTTGTATAAATATGCCTGACAGATAACATCCCAAATGCGAAGTGATGACTCTTCACTACTGCTTGCTTACTGCCTGTTCTCTATTTATTAAATGTTGATACAGTTTTATTTTTGCAGCTCATGAGCATGTTCAAGACTCACCTGTTTACTGCCCTGGCCTTTCATTCTGGGTACCTGTACTCAGAGAAGGTTTACCTGTGGCCAAATCCATTCCTGCTGACAACAGCATGGAAACGACACACTTGACAAAGAGCAGCTTTCCTCTAACTCATCCAGCGTATTCAACCGGTGGCTCAAATTAGGCATCCCAAAATTACAGGATCTCAGGGATGGAAGGGAAAAGCATTAGGAGAAAGGAGAATAACATAATACAAAATGTACAGTATGCAGAGGAGGTTGGGTCAAAGACACCAGGATTTCTGAGAAGAGGAAGAAAAGAAGTTGTTAACCCACTTGACCTTTGGCCAGGACATGAAGACACTTTATAAAAGACGTCCTGCCTCTTATAAAGTGCAAGGACAGTTTAGTGTTCCCAGATGGTCTTTGGTTTGTGGCAGAGCTTGGTCAGTGAACTCTGAGAAACAGAATGATAGGGCCGTGCCACGCCAGGGCTGATGAGTGCTGTCAGAGTGCTCGAGCAGAAAAGTGTGCTTGCTGTCTGCCTGCTGAATTCTTGAGTCCCATCAACACTGTTCCACTCTCCCTCTGGCACTAGTATTAAATTCATCTGCTACATACAGATCCCAGATGAACTTTGAAGGGTTCAGTTCACCAAAGACATTTGCCTTGGGATTTGGCATCAGTCTGAGAGAGCAGAAAACTCAAAAAAACTTGGGAATTTGCTTCCCCAGCAGGTTACTCAACTCAGGAGCTCTCAGCCCTCAGCTGAGCTCAAGGAGCAGCAGTGAGTCGAGAAAAGCCAGACTGCAAGACCAGATAAAGCAGTTATTTTTGTTTCTCATTCAAATACACACCTCTAAACAACAGTGCCTGGACCATGACCACTGAATTACTGTGGCATGCCTGCAGTACCTGCAAACACCTAGTGCATCTTTAGTGTCTTTGTCCTGGGCTTCCACCCAGTGCTAAGCTTGAGCTACACTTAAAAATCAGGTTTTTAAGGGAGAAGAGTAAATCTGATTCTTTCCCTTTGGCCCCAGGCTTGAACTTGCTGTCACTAAGAGCTACTCTTTGGAAATGGGAGCTGGAAATGAAAACCAACCAAACCAAAAGACAATTTTAACACCTAGTGACAAAGCCATTGGAGCAGCATGGTTCCAAAGTTCGGGGCTTAGGGCTGTAAAGAAATGTATATACTTTTCTGGTAACAAAACCCAGCATCAGTGGGAACACCTTCCCTCAGTAACCCTTGCTCTATTTTAAATTTATTGCTTATTTGTCCTACACGTGGAACTTTTTTGTTAAATCTGTGTGGTATGTTGAAGAGCCCCCATGTAGCATCACTCCATCCTGCAAACCCTCCGTTAGCTCTGCTTATGGACTTCTTACAACACCTCCTTTTGGAGCTGAGAGGAAGTTGGTCACTGACCTTGTCTCCTGAGTGCTGAATTCATCATGTCTAGGTTTATGGAGCATTTGCCTTGGTCTGTCTTCTTGTTCAGGAGGAAGGAATAGGAGGGAGGTGAGTCATTCATTAACTCAAAATAAGATTTTATATGATCTGTGTTCTCATTTGGAACGTGCATTTGTGACTGATCAACCTTAATGGGGACTCCGTGCTGAGGGGAAGATAAAGCCTCCGGAATGTCTCATGCAATAAGATAATCTTGTTCGTTCTTGCTGTAGGACAGAAATTAATTTTGCACAACTCCCTGCATAGTTTACTAATACATTAACGTGTCATTCCACCCCAACTGTAATGCATCCTTTTGAAGACAATTAAATATACAATACAAGAGCTATTGAATGATTACTTCATTCTTGAGGGCACTAAGGGTAAATCTAAGTGTAGCTTTTGTTCTAACGAGAGGTAGGGGTTGAAAAGCTGGTATCTATCTCAGTTTTAAATGACTGAAAAGTAAGCATTCCACCCATGACTTCATAGTCTGATTTACATGGAACTTTACCCCCACCCCCCAAAAAAAGTGTCAGAAATAGATAGAAATAATCAGACTCAGTAATGTCTCAGCTTCAGTAAGAATTGTTTTACAAGGAGCCAAAAATTAAATGTCCCTTAAATCTTGGCAGAATGTGTAGTACTCCTGAACACGAAAATTCCAAGCTGGGCAGGTAAGTTAAACTACTTTTTTTTTTAATCCAAACCGTAATGATTTCTAGGGTTATTTAAGCATCTCAGCTGTACCAATATAATCGGTGTGACACCCAACCCCATGTAGGATAAGAGCACAGATCATCAAGGCTCCCAGTAGGAGCCAAGTTCTCTGTGTGGGGACTAGAAAGAACTTCATTTGTAGATGAGCTGTTCCCAGGTTCTCTTTAGGCTCCTCGATTGTTGCTAACATGAGAGTTCCCATGTTCGTTGGGAATACAAAGGCGCCTACTATCCTGTATCAAGACACCGTGGGCGTTCTGAATGCAACCTTCCATGCAACGGGAGTGGTTATCCCACTTGACTGATCTGTTACCTAGATCGACACATGATGGTTTTCTGAAGGAAAACAGCATACTGCCCCAGTTCCAGAATTTTGCTAGAGTGTTTGTGTTCACTTGGAAGAAACTTGCTCTTGAGTGTGTACGACTTGCAGCCTTCCTCTGTATAATCCCCGACTCAGTGAGATGTCGAACAACTACTATAATTAGGATGCACTAGCTAATTTCTGAAAGCAATGCGGAGGTTGTATCTGCACTTGGCTACTGTCAACCAGAAGGGCATTTAATTTACTGTAGTAGATGACTGCCTGGTACGCTAGGCTTAACTTGGCAGCTTCACTAAGAAATATGAGCCAGCACACACACTTCAAAGGTATAAAGGCTGAGGGACTGTTTTTACCACTGCCAAGATGAAGGAAAAGATTCAACCCAGTACAAAACTGGTGCTGACTATACAAGCTGAGTGGGGGCAGTGAAATGTGTCCAGAAAATAGCCTACAAGTGCAATTATAGGTTTGTTTAGTGCTTGTCTTTTTCCTTTTGTACTAAGCAGTACTGCAATCAAATCTTTCTTAAACATTTATTATACATTCTTTGGCCCAAGATGGAAAATTAGATGGAAATTAGAAAACAGCAGATAAAATTTGATTATTTTGAGGAATAAGGCTGGAGTGCTTGGGCTGTTACCCTGTAACAGATGTTAACTACTTTGCCACTGTATTGGTTTTCCAAAAGGTATACGTGGCACCATGGAATCGCGCTGCAGAGCCAACACTGATGTTTAGAACAAGCAATGAATTGGCTAGGTCACCAACGGGTGGGGTGGTTTGGTTTGGTTTCTGTTAGCTTTTTTTAAAAAGTGAGTCTGATAGAAAAATCAAGCAGCCTGCAGGAAGTTTTTGAGAACCCTACTCAAGTGTGTATTTAGTAAGAAACATAAATATTTAGAGGGGGGAAAAGACACCTGAATGACTGGTTGTCGTGGTTTAGCCCCAGCCAGCAAGTAAGCCACTTGCTCACTGCCCCCACCCCTGCGGCATGGGGAGAGAATCAGAAGAGCAAAAGCAAGAAAACTTGTGGGTTGAGATAAAACAGTTTAATAATTAAAATAAAATAGTAATAGCAATAATGGTGATAATTATCATAATAATAATAAAGAAAATAATGAGAGAGAGGGAAATGAATCCTGGAAAACAAGGGGAAAAAAACAACCAAAACCCACAAGCGATAGAACCACTCACTACCTGCTGACCAACGCTGCTGGTCCCCGAGCCGCGACTGCTGCCTCCCTCCCCCGGCCAGCTCCCCCCAGGTCACACACTGGGCATGACGTTACATGATATGGAATATCCCTTTGGCCAGTTTGGATCCGCTCTCTTGGCTGTGCCCCCTCCCCTCCCGGCTCCTTGTGCTCCCAGCAGAGCCTGGGACGCTGGAAAAGCCCTTGAATAGCACAAGCGCTGCCCAGCAACAACTAAAACATCGGTGCGTGATCAACATTATTTTCATACTAAGTCCAAAAGACAGCACTGGGCCAGCTACGGTGAAGGAAAATTAACTCTATCCCAGCTAAAACCATGACACTGCAGCCTGCTTCTGAATGCTGAGGATGATCTGGGCTGTATTCTACATTTTACACGGTTTCACGCTGCAGGATTTTACACGGGAGCCTTAGAGATGTTCCTGGCTTTCACAGCTCCTTCCCTTTCCCCTCTGCTCCCCTTCCTCGCCGCCCTCACGCTGTAGTTGGCGTTACAGGCTCTGCAAGTGCAGCGCGCCCCTGGATCAGGCATAAGCCCATTCCTCCCGGCCCTCCCCTTAGCAACGCCCCGCACGCCCGTTGCTACGGAGGCGCACCCCGCCCTAGTTTGGCCTTCTCCGCTCCCCGTCCCCAGCCCAGCGCTCCCGCCCACTCGCCCACCTCGCAGCCAATACCATTCCGCTCCCTGGCCGAGCCCCGTCGCGTCATCCCGTCAATCAAAAGACGCAGCCTGCTCCGCATGACGTCTCGCTGCTGACGCAATTCGTGCGACCGCGCCCGACCCAATGGGAAGCCGCTCCCCCCGCCCCTCCGTTCCTCCCCGCCGCCGTCGCGCATGCGCGCGGGGAGCGGCGCGTGCTCCGCGTGGGCGCGTGCTGCCGGCGGTGTCATGTCTTGGCTCTTCGGGCTGAACCGCGGGGCGGCCCCGGCGGGCGGCGGCGACGCGGCCCCGGGCGCGGCCGGCCTCTCCCTCCCGCCGGCACCGGGCGGCGGCGGCGGCGGCGGGGCGGCGGGAGGCGGCGCCGGGGACCGCCAGGCGCCCAAGGACAAATGGAGCAACTTTGACCCAACGGGCCTGGAGCGGGCGGCGAAGGCGGCGCGGGAGCTGGACGCATCCCGTGCGTGAGAGGCCGGGCCGGGGGTGGCGGCCCTTAGTCGGTACCTCGCGTCCTGTCAGCTCCCGCCTTCGCGCAGCGTGTGCGCCTGCCAGCCCGGGCGGGCTCCCGCACCGCTTCCCCGGGGCTGCGGCCCCTTGCCCCGGGGGAGCCCCTTGCCTCAGGGGGGTGGGCCCGGAGGCCGGGGAAGGCCCCTTGCCGGGGGAGGCGGGCAGCCCATTGCCCCGAGGCCCGGCCCGCAGGATCGCTGGCTTCCTCTGAGCACGTCCCCCAGGGCCTGTGAAGGGAGAGGGCCGTACCGGGAGCACCTTCTCGGCAGGATAAACCCGTTGGCCTCAGATGACGGGTGTGCTGAGAAGGTTCCTGGCCGTCTGTCAGCAGGGAGGGATGGACGTGCCTCAGAGCCATGCGCTGGGCGGTCTCAGCTACTGCCGAGTTGGATTGAACAGGTCGAGCATTGCCTTACCTGTAAAAGACTTTTGTGCTATCGCTAACCTCATCCTCGTTATTAATTTCAGGCCATGCAAAAGATGCTCTTAGTCTTGCCCAGATGCAAGAGCAGACCTTGCAGCTGGAACAGCAAACGAAACTTAAGGTATGTCAGAACTCATTACTTGTTGCACAGCCACCACGTTTGTGGGGGGAATGAGTCGAAGTCTCATTTTCTAGTAATCTGTCGAGGGTGCTAAGTTTTTCTTGTCACTCTTCAGCTTCAGCAACTAATAGTTATTTGCCTTTTAAAAAAAAATAATTCTGGAAGGTGAAGTGCAAGCTGATTTGGCCTATATTCAGACATATTTTTAGCTTTGTTTACAGTTTATGTGTCCTGGGTTGTAACTCCTAGAATGTCACCAGCGTTTTTAGGGAATGACAAGGTTTTCTGCAGGGAGCTGTAAAGTAGTTGGGTGGAGGACAGACTACTCTTTCTTTTATAAAGGCATTTGGGGGTTGTTTGAATGTTGGTTTATTTGGGTGTTTTGGGTTTTTTTTTAAATAAATTGTATTTAATCCTGAAATGGCTGGTTATGGTATTTCTTGCAATCATATTTTTATGATCGTGTTTTAGCTTTCTTGTGTCATTGGTCAGCTTTGCAGGGTACTACTCTGATCACAGAGGGAGTTCTTGGAATATAGATGTCACTAGCATTTTTCTGTAGGACGACCTGTTGAGCTCACGTGTGGTGATTATCCTCTTTATTTTACTAGGAGTATGAAGCTGCCATAGAACAACTGAAGAATGAGCAGATACGGGTACAAGCAGAAGAGAGACGAAAAACACTCAGTGAAGAAACCAAACAGCATCAAGCAGTAAGGGAGTGAGGGGGAAGCCAAGTGATGGGAGACCTTGTTTGTGTCCTCCTTTATGGAAAAGGCAACAATGCATTAATTGCCCTTTTTGGGGGGTTGGGGAAAGGGGCTCATGGGCAGGCGTAGATGTGAGGCAATTCACAGACTGAGCCCATCTTCTACCCTGGCTTTGTAATGCTGAACTGGGTTTGTAATTGCATGCAGCTTTGCTGTCTTGAGCTTTTGTTACCAAATTTGTGAACATCCAAAGGGACCGGCAGGAGCAGTTACTCTCACTGTGTACTCTTTGAAATTTTCCAAAAGGAGCTTTCAGGGAAGTGCTGTTGAACATGCTGAGATACGCTTACTTGTGCCTAACAGCTGTTGGTGTTAAAAGGTGGAAGACTACTGGCTTATCAAGTATATGTGTAAGCCTGGACAATGAAACATCTCTTAAGTTATTTGGATTTCAGTCTTAAGTAGCCTGCAACCCTAATTCTTCCAAGTTTGATCTCTTAGACAGCAGAAAATACCTTAAGAGAAGTGATGGAAATTTGAGACTTACAGAGGCTGTGTTGTGAGCAATGCTTGTGCTTTCTGGTATGTTTTAGTGTGAGTTACTGAAGTGACAATAATACTGAAATCAGGGAAATGCCAGCTAGTTTTTATGCTAGAGCTCAGATCTGGCAACATTTTACTTTGAGAGCACAGGAAATTAGGGTTTGATTAATTTTAATTTATTAGCTTTGGAAGATGGCTAAAACTGCTTATTTGGCACGTGTTGCTTTTTATCCCATCAGAGATTGGACTTTGAACGGGGCAGGCTCAGGAAGCAAGCCTCACAGTCATCTGCTTTGTTCATGGGTTAGCTCCTGAACTCTTGCGGTGCACGGGGCATCATCTGAAATCAAAGCAAACTCGATCATGATTTACTTCTGTAGTGCCATGCTTTACAGTTGTTGAGGAGGTAACTTGCAAGCCGTTCTGCTGTCTGTGTATTGGGAATAGAGAGTAGTATCACCCCTCGTACAGTCCTCCTTGCTGATGGATATGGGCCCTCAGACCACTTTCAGTTCAATGGAGATGACGTGGGTTTATTTGCTGGTTGCAGTGGAAAGTCAATGAGAGAAATTAATGAGGAACAAGAAAATCAGTCAGAAACGGAGCCCGTCTGACAGGCAGTGTATCTTGACAGTTCTATTGCTTGCAATTGCCAGTTCAGGTAACCTGTTTTAGAACATGAAAAATGTGGTTTTCCCAGTAAAGTAAGTCTCCTTTTCTGGGCCAAGGAACACTTGTTCCTTGTTTTTATGTCTGTGCTACCTTAAAATGAAGTCAGACTGTATAGATAGCATAGAGAAGTTCTTGGCACTGGCTAAGGATGTTTTGCCCCAAGCTTTGCCCTGTTCATATTCAAACGGGGATTACTTTTTGTTTTGGGGTGGGTGTGTTTGTGTTTGTTCTGGTTTTTCCCCCTGCATGTTTCAAACCTCATTGCCTTTAGGACTAAGTTCTCTCTTAAATGCTAATCTTTACATTCTGATTATTGCCTTTTTTTTTTTTTAAGCGAGCCCAATACCAGGACAAATTGGCAAGGCAGCGCTATGATGAACAGATGCGACAACAGGTATGATAGCTTCCTTCTCTAACCCATCTGGGAGCTGTATAGTAGCTTTCTTAAGTCAAAGTGGTGATCTGGAGCTGTGCCCGGTTGTGCTGGCCAGATGGCTGATGCCAGGCAGAGTTGCTTTCATCTGTACTATTTGCTTGGCATCAACAGTGCTGGCCAGGCAAACCAAAGGTCAGGAATTAGGACAAAGCAACTAGGAGCATGGGGTTAAGAGTATGAATCTGGGAGATGGGCAGAGGAAGAATGCACTTCAACCTGAGAACTAGCTTCTTGAAAACATTTGTATTACTTAAGCTTACACAAATACCTACTTGACCGAGTTCTTACAACTTTGATGCATCTTCCGCTGTCGTCTTTGCCTGTAGCAACTTACTAATGAAGAGAATCTGAGGAAGCAGGAAGAATCTGTGCAGAAGCAGGAAGCCATGAGGCGTGGTAAGCTCGTAATTTATCTTTAGCTAGTGACGGAGCGGGTGGGCAGATGAATCCTCTGTACTACTGATCTTTGACTCCATGTCCATATCGGTTGATGCTCCATTAGAGCCATGCGTTAACATCATATTGGCAAGTAACAGGTAAATCCCAGTAGTACTAGAACTGAAAATTGCTTCCAAGACTAGTTTTTAGAAGGCTGCACTCCTAAATGTCTGCTCTGTTGTACTTGGATTGCCCAGTGAACTGTCAGCATCTCCTGATCTGCAGCTGAAATTCTGCTGTTATACTGATACAATCTAAAATAGAACCAGTTTTGAGGCAGGAAGAGAAATAAGATAGCTTCTGGGAGGAACGGTTGAATCTGTGTCACCTAGTCTCCATTCACTGTTTCGTGTAGAAACTGAAAGCTGAGAAATTAAGTTTTTGTCTAAAACTTGCTTTGTTTCTTTTCATTGTGGCGGAATCACCAGAATCACTGGGTTTGCAGAACTCCAGTGGGACTCCACTGGGGCACATGGCTTAGAAGTGTAGGGCAATTTGTGTATGACCAGATGGGATCAGAAGGCTGGTTTGTGCCATACACAGATGTGAACTGCTATGTTGTCCACTCCTTGCTGCCATCTAGTGTACTGTCAGTGTTTGTCTGTGTCTTTGAGGGGAGCGTGGTAGCATACAACATAGCAACCATATAACAGCTCAATGGTGAAACCCTGTAGGAGAGGGCGGTCTTACTCTTGTAGTACCCACCTACTCATAGGCACTAAGATGTGAATGTCAAGGGAGCCCATCCAGCGTTCAGGTATCAAGATGGGTATCGGGTATCAAGTGGCTGGGTGGTCCAGTCAGGATTTCTTGCAGTGTCATGGGAGATAGTGGGTGCTGGCTATGCGGTCCTCCTCTCATCTCCTGGGTTGTTCTTAGGTTTCTCATTCATTCTCCGTTCACATAAATCTTGTCTTTTGCGATTCTGTGTGTCTGAAGTAACAGAGCTTCCAAAATCCTGTTTGGGACAGCATTTTACAGGCAACTCCATGTTGCTTCTCTCCCTTACAGGCAGTGTGCGTTACTCTGTGTGTAGTTACTTGCCCAGTGTTGTCCTTCATTGTCAGTAGCATGTCACCCTTCCTACCTGAAATCACGTTGATGAACAGCAGCAGTGCCTGGCACTGTGGTTTTTCCCTCTCTGTTGCTTTATCCCTCATTGTCTAGCCTGTGTCTGGCTAGAGTTTGCCCTGAACAATATCTGTGGTGATGAACTTCCAGAACTGAAGCATGATTATTGTCTTGCAGCGTGCCATCTGGAGAAGGCCGCCTATTTGGTGTGTGAACCCCCTGAGCACAGAGGGAAAATTCCTTGTCTGTTTTCTGTAATATTCTACTGGTTTGCTGCCTTTTGGGGGAGGGTGGGAGGGAATTCAGATCTTGAGGTCTGCTGCTATGGGACCACACAGCTGTTAGGAAGCAATGCATCTCTTTCACCTGCCTGCTGCCTGGGATTAAGCCAGCCCAAAAGATTGTCCTTTTCTCTTTTTTTTTAGCAACTATAGAGCGAGAGATGGAGCTGCGGCATAAGAATGAAATGCTGCGTGTCGAGGCAGAGGCGAGAGCCCGTGCTAAGGCTGAGCGGGAGAATGCAGACATCATTCGGGAACAGATCCGCTTAAAAGCTGCTGAACATCGCCAAACAGTATTAGAGTCCCTCAAGTATGTGCAAGCCAGGAGAAGGGCCTGGGTTGATTGCTGCTTTTGCAGATTGCTCCCATCGTGTAGGAAGCCTTGCCGTTTATTCCTCTAAGCTCTGAGGAATATCAGAAGTTAGTTTGTACGCTCTTGTACTCTGAACATTGTCATCGAATGTGAACCAAAGAGACTATTTATAGAGTTTTAAATTTTAGGCAATTTTTCTAACAGATTACTTCAAGCCTTATTCACTAAGATTTGAGACTCAGCTACTCTGAAAACTCTCTTAAGTTCTTTCAGTTTCTGAACATATGCCATAAAAGTTCAAAGCGGTCTATCTCCAAAGGGGCAGGCACTTAGATTTGTAATTTGTTAATTTTAGGTCCTTTGAGATTTTGAATTGAAAATGCTTTAGAATTAAATACTTTCTATTCCAGTTCAGCACCAATAATGTATTAAAGAAAGAAATTGATACCATCTTAATGCCAAATGCTTTTTCTGGATTTAATCCCAGATCAGGTATAGATATCAGATGGTTATAAATGTGTTTGCTATGTTTGTTCATGTTGCAGTTCCCAGGTGACCCCTCAATTAGCTTTGCCTGGTTCTGAAGATAGTTATAAAGTTGTCTTGTAAATTGTTTCAATCCAGTTTTTTAAATCCCTTTCTCTTCTCCTGCTTGCCTTGCTGTTTGCTTGCCACAGGACAGCTGGGATGATCTTTGGGGAAGGATTCCGTGCTTTTGTAACAGACTGGGATAAAGTTACGGCCACGGTAAGATGTGACATGTATTGATAACTTCCAGAGAAGTCTGTAAATGTGTTAAACTCCTTGCTCTGATATATTGATAAACTAAACCGTGGCAGGAATTTGCTCACTTGGTGCTCTCTGCAGTCCTCAGCTAAGGTGATGGTGTGCTTCAGATTTTTATTCAAATTAATTCTTGTCTTCTCTGTAAAGATAATTCGTTTCTCATTGGTCAAAAAGTTCTGGTTTTGATTGAAAGGCAGGTAATTGTTGTGTCCTTGGAGGCACCATCACCTTTACAAACATGTTTCCTGAAGTTTCCCAGCTATTGCAAGTAATAGATGCAGATTCTGTGGCAAAAAAAGATGAGTCTTTCACAGATTGGGTTTTTTTTCACAGGTTGTTCTAGAATTTGCTGTCTCTTGTGTATGTAGGGGAGTAGGGCTTTTATCAAAGAGCCAATTAGAGATAACTGCAGGTTTTTTCTTTGAGATCTTGAATAAGATTTTTGCGTTTGACTAGGCTCTGAGCTGACAAGTTCTCATTCAGCTTTTTAGTGATTGATGTTCATTGTACTTTCATGACGCATGAGTATCTATAAGTGTTTATAGGTGAACAGAGCGTTATGAAATGTTTAACACTGCTGTTACAGGACTTCTTTGCCAGTGGTGGTTTTTTGGGAACGGACCTAATCCCCACTTCCCCTCAGCCCCGATGTCTTTTGTTTGTTTGCAGTTAAACTACAAACTGGAAAAGTCTTTTTAGGAATATTAGCAAAGTATATTGGAAATGTGGAATAGTTGATCTGGTGGACACAAAAGGGGTTTGTTCCCTCTAAACCAGTGGTCTCAATTTTTTTGATCGTGTACCCCTTACAGTAAAGAATTTCTGAGAACAGTCTCCCAGGAAATAGTAGGAAATGCATCATGAAAGTTTCTGGTTTCAAATTCTATTAAGTTTTTAATGGCCCTAAAAATGACCATTAAAAATTTAATAACGCTTTAATTAAGGGTTTGAAATTTTAAGTCCCCAGAGACAAGTTCTTCGGTATTCCCCATTAGCATGCATCCTGTCTCTGAGCTGCAATTTCTTCCTACCAAGTTAGCTGCCAAGAACTTGCCTGCGACCCTCATACCAGGCGGGTAGCAGACTGTTAGCTCGCTGTGATCACAGAGTCTGAGGGTACCATTTTCACCTCAAAGCAGTACTCCTCGCCTCTGGAACTTCAAACCTTGCATGACATGATCTAAAACTGGCTTTGCTGCTTATCTCACAACTTTATATTTAATTTTCATGTAGCTTAGGGAGTGTTTGGAGAACTGTTATGTGTGCTAAATAAGTTGTTTAAAAGCTGGACCAATGTCTTTTCACAGGACAAAAGAGTGTGGCAGTGGCTTCTTAGGGACATAAAGTTGTTTCCCAGTGTGCTACTTAAAACTTCACAGTGAAAATATATTTTTAGTAGCGTGGCTTGTTAAAGTGGACACTTTGCTTTAAGTCGGTTACCACCATCTGCTCCACCCTCCAGTTTGATACACAGAGGCTGATACAAAAGGCACTTTGCCTGAGCGCACTGGGGAGCACAAGACATGCTTTTAGTGGATCCTTTTGTACCTGGGACACCTGCAAGTATGCAGAGCCTTTTGCAGATGAGTGCTTGATGCTTTTAGCTGCATATTCTCTTGGCCCAGATAAGTTTCCTGCGTTATGGTCATTTTTGCTTCTGACAAGGTGTTGTCTTGTGAATTTGGGACGTTTAGCTTAAAAAGTAGTGTATTTTTGGAAAGGAGGTAACACAGCTGGAACTCATATTTTTTGTTGCTTTGAAAAATGGCTGTAAGGTAAGAATTAGCCACTTATTTTAGGGTTCCTCTGAACTAGCCCTGGATTTTCTCCTCTTCCTGCCTGCTCTAAGGGCAGCTCTTTTCCTACCTCTTCCCATCCAAGCAGAACCCCAAAGGTTCTGCTCAAAGTTCTTTGGGTTTGTTGGGTTTTTTAGTGGAATTCACTTTACTTATCAGTCAGAGATTCATCCCTTTGCTAGATACCTCATGATAAACAGGCACTGTAATCAGCCTGATTTGTGGAGTTGGCATAGTAATTGGGTGGTTCTGTGAAGGTGACAGTTGAGTAATTTTCCTATTTTGATGCATAGCTGTTAGTCTTAAAGCTGTGTTTCTCTGTGTCTTGTAACATGAACATCAGTGAAGTCCAGAAGTCTGAAATACTTACCTCTGCCTGGATGGATCTGATGTATCAACCTGTAACTTCGCTTAGTCCTGGATGTTGCTAAAGCAGGTGGTGTAAGAGTGCATGAGATCGTTTGTAATGGTACCTTGCTTTGAAAGGGAGGCTGCTAAAAAAGCAGAGTCTCTTTTGTGTTCTAACGTCCCTGTAAACTGAGATGGATCAGGTGTGGAGATCGTCTTAGTGTTTGCATCCTGGAACTTACAGTTCTGAACTGTTTATGTTTCCATCCAAAGCAAAGGTGATGTCAGACGCTTAAGCAGAGTGAAACTGAACAGATGGTGTCTCATGGTTTATTAAACAATGCCATCCTTGTTGTCGTTGAGGCTTTTGACCTTGTTCTGTACTTGTAATAAAAGTCTGCTTCCTTTAAAAGCTTGCTCTGTTGTCTGTCTGGGCTTGCTCTGATACAAATTACTGGCATCTAGCTGTAAGCTGAACACAGCTGATTACTTGCACTCAAAACTGCGCGGAACAGTTGGCTTCTTCCCAAACACCTCTCAGGTTAAAAGTAATGCCCCTCTTTCCCTTGTATTTTCAGGTGAATAGGACTTCTGGTAAATCAACTGACTTGCTCGCATATGCACAAACAGATGGAACTGGAGGCTTATGTTTGTGCACCTTAAGTAAAGTTTTAAAATAACTTTTTAATAAAACTTTTATCAGTGCTATCCGTCTCTGAGAATTAAGGAAACAATCCTATATATGCTAAAGATTTCTGTAAAGTCTTGCTTTCAAATCCTGTCCTGAAACGTTATTCTTAGCAAACTCCTGGAGAGTCTTTAGCATTGTCAGCACAGCTCCTTGTCTATTCTGACAGCTAGCTATGGCGGAAAAAGCTGCCTGCAGGGCTCTTGGTTTAACATGAGCCAACGTAGCGCTGAACTGAGCGGCAACCGTAAACCACAATGAAGTCTGGAGTCTTTCTGCTTCGCTGGCAAATTGATGGGAATGTCTCATGTTCTGGGGTTGCTGAAAGAACAGCCTCTAATGTGGTGATGGTAATTCTCACGGTGGTTTTGGCTTTGAAGCTCCTCTTGAGTACCTGTTTTCCTGACGTGTTGGGTTCTGGCTAGTCCTTTTTGTTCCCTACTGTGTACCGCCTTGGTAGCAGCGACGGTTCAGATGTTTGTCTTGGCATCTTTAATTTGACATACATGGTGAGTGGTAGTCTGGCAGACAGCACCTGGCTGATGGCTTATTAACTGCCTGCACAGAATACCTGGGAAAAAAACCAAACCGTACCACTTTTCCAGTGTGCTTTTGTTCATAACACTGGAAGCTAAAGCTTCAGCGTTGTGGGAGATACTGTTTTCTCATAGCAGGCTTATACCAGCGGTTTGTAGCAAAGCCTGATGGCTTTGTCTTAATACATACTCTACTTAGTTAGAAGTCTGAAAAGCCGCACATGTTTTGAGCAGGGAGTACACGCTTCTGGATGCATGACTATATGCATTACTTGTGCTTCCTCTGCCTTTCACACCGCAAGATGCAAGAGCACTAAATACCCTCTGAACAGGGAGCGAGACCTTGACTGTCTGAACAGGGATAAAACACCTTACAAAGAAAACCCATATTTGCCAGCATTTGTCCTGAATCGTAATTCCCCACCCCAGGGCACACTGCACACAATAGCATTGCCTTACCAGGTGTTTTTCCTAACCCTTCCCCTCCCTTTCTTTTTTTTTCACAGGTGGCAGGCCTAACCCTGCTGGCAGTGGGTGTTTACTCTGCCAAGAATGCCACGGCAGTAGCAGGGCGATATATAGAAGCACGTTTGGGTAAACCTTCCCTGGTGAGAGAAACTTCACGCATTACTGTGCTGGAGGCACTGAAGCATCCTATCAAGGTAAAGTTTAGCTTTGGTTTTGTGTTGCACTCAGCCATGAGGATGCAAAACTCCTTTTGCAGCTCTGTGTTAGGCAGGGAGCTGTCAATGGGTCTGTGAATAAACATACTATTAGAGATAGCATAGGTGGGTTGAGCTTATTGTCATTTCATGTGACCTTCTTGTCCAGGTACATTGTCAAAACTTTTGTTGATTTCTACATGTCAGTAACTGAATTTGTCCTCTCTAGGTTGGTAAGCGTCTTACCAGCAAGGCTCAGGATGCCCTTGAAGGAGTTGTTCTCAGTGTGAGTACTATATTTTGCTATCCTGGTCTGTGAAGGATGACTTTAGACCCTAAATAAGAATGGCTGTTGCCTTACACTCACTTCAAAAGCTGTAATTCCAGTAACTCTGGAGACATTGCACCCTTGGGGCACTGAGACCATAAATAAGCTCCTGTCTTCAGTGTGATATGCATTAAGCACTCTGTTAACCTTTTTTCCTCTGTGCAAAGTAGTAGGAAGTCTTCGTTCAGTCCTTGCCCTGCTGCAGTTTTTCTCTGTAGCCACTGTGTTAATATACAGAGTTCCACTTGTTATTGAGCCTGGATCTGCTCGTAGGCCAAAAAGGTGAAGCAGCATGTGCATTTGACTGTCTTGTGAATGGTTCTTCACTTGCTAATTAGAGCTGCTTCTGTATATTTGCTTCTGAATTTGATTCCTGGATATCAGGCAAGTTTAAGTGCTTCTTGAAGCTGCTGAGAGAAAATGGTCCTGCAGGAATAGCTTTCTCCCAGTATCTCTACAAATGCAGTAATAAGCATGAATATAAATGTTTATGACTTACATGAAAGAATTAGTACTGCAAAGTACCACTTACGTTTTGACGTATCCCTCCCAGCATATCCAACAGGAGGTGAATATTTAGGTGTTATCAGTTCTTACAGTAGTCACTGCACTGCTCCCTGCACTGCTGCTTTTTCTTGTAAAAGAATTGTAGCCAAGTGGACAGAACTTGATGTTGAGTAAGTCCTGTCACAGAAGGGGAAATGACCCTGGTCTGATGTAATAAGCAGCTAAAGTTAAGGCTTAAAAACTTGACACTGTATGAGTGCTGCCTACTTCTTGCTGGTACTGATCTGTGAAGCTGGTGGATGCAGGTCTCTTGGTACTTTCTGTTCCTTAAGTTTAACCCTTTTCTTGCAGCCACAGTTAGAAGCACGTGTGAGAGATATTGCCATAGCAACAAGAAATACAAAAAAGAACAAAAGCCTGTACAGGAATATCCTTATGTACGGTCCCCCTGGCACTGGAAAGACGCTCTTTGCCAAGGTAAAACCCTGCCAAGATTCTGACAACCTTCGTGTTGCTGGGTGCTCTGAAAACCTCAGGGTCTAAGCACGCTCCCTAGCCTGAAATCTATTGCTGAGGTATTGCATAACATTGTGTTCTCGTGTCTCTGCTGGGAAGGGAGGAAAGGGCAACCACCCTGCTTCAACTCTAAATTAGTACAGTCACTTGGATTCTAGTGCTAAGCGTAGGCAGAAGAGCCCTTCCATCTGGAAAAGGCACTTGGCAACTGTGACTTGTGAAATCGCAACACCAGCCTGGCAGCTCGTTTCCACCACTGTTAATTTTATGCACTTGTCTAAATAGGGTCTTTCCTGCTGTCACTTACTAATCCCAGAGCGGAGATAGGTATGGCTTCACTGTATGTATGTGCTACCAGGATGGTTTTTGCACGGATGTGAGTCAGGATTTGATTTTTGACTTGCTCGTCAGTGCTTGTCCACTAGATCTGAGGTTTCATATCCTTGTTTAACAGTGTTAACAGATAACAAGTTAACAGATTTGACATGCTGATGCAAGCTGAATTATTCTTCTCTATCAGTACATTAACCCCATACCCCACCAGTTTTTTGCTGCCTGCTCTGACAGTATGCCACCTAGTTCAGATTTCTAAAGCCAGCAGAGAGGGACAGGTCTTGGAAATGGCAACAGCAGCATAAGGAGAAGAAGGGAGAAGTGTAAGAGTTGAGAGAAGCAATTGGCAGTGGAGGTAGAAGTTTAATAAACAGTCTAGAAGTTACCTTTTAACACTCTTCCCCAATAGCAGAGGATCTCCAAGGGGGTGTGGTGGTAGCACTAAAAGATTGGAGTGCGTCAGAAGGAAGATAGGCATAAGGGTGAGGAAAGGGCTGAGCACATTGGACCTGTATGCTCTAGAGAGGAGAGAATACTGTGCTGGGAAGCTGACTGTCTTCTGAGCTGTGACTTTTGCACTTGGGTTAATGTCAGTGACAATACAGATTGCTATTACTGCTGTTCCAAAAAGGCAGCATGTCACAGTATGGTGGCCTTCTCTGACTCTTGCAGGGCAAAGACTTATAGGGGTCTGTGGTGGTAAGTAGTAATGCTGTGTGACAGGGTTCTTAAGACAGATGCAAATACATTTGGATGCAACTGTCAAAGCTTCTAGCTTTGTTGAACTGATAAAAACCACTAAACATTAGTAGCAGGAACTAAGTGGTTTTAATGGGCAGAGCAAAGATTTTTTTCCAGCCTCCTGCTGCCCAGGAGACAATTGGTTGGATTCAGCTAAGCATGATTTGCTGGGGTTGCTGATCTAATTGGGTTGACTTGTTCATTTTTAACCTTCAGATGACTTTCCTTTACTCAGCAGAACTGGATCGCCAGGTCTGGGTCAGCTAATGGTACGTTAGCCCAGCCTGCTGCCTGTCACTACGGCAGGGCTCAGGTGGCGGCTGCTTTGTGAACTGCTTCCTAAAATGGAGGGGGGAGAGAGATCTTCCCATTTATTGGCTTAAAATCCTAGCAAAGCCTGTTCTTTCACATACAGGCATTTGTGGGCTAATTCACCACTGAGATGTTGCAGTGAGATGGAGAGCAGGTTTAAGCTGGGAGCTAAATTACTATGCTACCTAGTTCTTTTTAGACCTATTTGGGCTGAAGTAGAGGGAGGCTTTGCCAAGGCTGTAATTCTGCCCTGCAGTGACGTGACAGCCTAAGCAAACTTCGGTCAGTGCAAGCCATAGGCTCTTCTGATGCGCTTGGTTAGTGTTGGCTGCATCCTGTCAAACTTGCTTGTGGATAGACTTGCATTTTCTGTCCTAGTGAAAAATCAGAGGATTTTTTTTAATATTACCTGCAGGCTTAAGGGAGGTCTTTGCAGCATGTCCCAGGAATTAAATCAAAACCCTTCACTTAGTAGCCACTAGACCAATGAGTTGTGGCAGGCTTTAAAACACAAAGGGAAAATTCTGTTATTTTGACTGAATACTCATTGGGTTCACTGACCATTTAATTCCAGGGTTTTAAATTTTTTTAAAATTAATAAAATTTTGAGTTGTATTAGTGAAGCATCTAGTAGAGACTATAATCCTGTTCTGCCGCACAGAGGAAGGAAGTTATAAACCAGACCGTGAAGAAAACAGTGGAAGAAATAAACAATGCACAAGTTAAAGATGAAGGTCTAAGAGCCCTCAGCAATGTCTTCTAGCATTAAAATTTCGTGCATTGCCATAAGACTAATCTTCTCTCTTCTGTTTCCATTCAGAGCAGTACTAAAAGCTGCCCCTAAGTGACTAAAGAAGTACTCTCCTCTCTAAGAGCATACTTACCCTCTGCAAATAAGCATGCTGATAGGACTAAACTACTCATCTTCCGTGGACTTGCAGAGGAAGAGTGCTTAACTCACTGTTTTGTTTCCTTCCAGAAATTAGCTGTGCACTCCGGCATGGATTATGCCATCATGACGGGTGGCGATGTTGCCCCCATGGGGCGGGAAGGAGTTACTGCCATGCATAAACTCTTTGACTGGGCAAATACCAGCAGGAGAGGGTAAGTAGAGGTTCCTCTGAATCCTGAGTTTGGTTTTTTGCTTGGAGAAACTCACTGCAACGATGTAGTTCAGACCCCTGATCTCTCTGTTACTGAATGATACTCTTGCACAGATGAGGTAACACTGACCAGGCGTAACATCTCCTAAAGTCTTCCTAGAATGGGTAAATTCTTGCTGTTTAGTAATATTTAAAAGGCTGAAAGCTTTTGCTCTTCTGCTCGTTCAAACCCTTCTTGCTTACTTCAGATTTTCCAGATCAGCTGTAGCTTGTCTCTCTGCTGATCCCACCAGGCAGGTGGAGAGAGATTGCCCAACTGAACGCTGGGACACATGTCTTCCAGTGTGATTAGTTTTCTGTCCGTAGTTAGAAGGCTTAGCACAAATGGAGATGTAACCAGGTGTATACACTCTCTGGATATTATGTTCCCTATTGCAATTTCTCAGATTTTAGTCTCAGATAGTGTTTGGATCCAGCTTCTTGTTTACTTTTGAGTCTCAAGCAGAAATAGAAGAGGGTAAGGGGGAGACAGATGCTAAAGGCATTGATGTTAGGTGTAAAAGTCACAAGCTGCTGTGCTTTTTCAGTCACCTTTAAAAGCAAACTTTTATCTGCAGAAAAGCGTTCATGCTGAGGCTAAATCTTGACTCCCTGATTTTGTAAAAGTACGTAGCTAATATTTTCATACTAGTGTAAATGGATTTTTGCAGTCCAGAGGTAGCTAAGAAGTTGTTTGTCCAGCCAGGTTATTAAAATTCAATAGGGAACTTCCAGTGGGTGTCAGTTTGGGTTTGTTTGTGCTGTTTTGATTGCAGGTCTTTTGTAAATGTGGCTAACTGGTGATTTATGTGTTCTCTGATTGCTTTAGATGGACATTATCTTGCAGCGTCTGTTTTAATCCTTGCTATATTCATCATCTAAATGTTTCTATATTTGCCCTTTAAAAAAAAACCAAAACTTGCAGAACAAATGTCCTAAGGATTTAAACTCTTGAAGCTTCTCCTACCCTGAGGACCTATAGAAGGAAAGGTGTAAGAATTTAAGTGAGCATAGGAAAAGAAGTTGGAAGAGGTACAAGGATACTCAGCTAGATGAAGACTACTGGATGCTTCCACTAAAGAATTCTCTTTCACAGACCTGCCTAGGTCTGAGCTTATTCTCTCCTCTTATAAAAACTTCTGTGCATTTAGACTTTATACACTTGATCATGACTTTCATAAAAGGGCTATCTGAAAGGTTATGTGTGTCCATATACCTCAGTATTCTAAGCTCCAGTGACCTTCGAGTATTTAAGCAGATGTATTGGGTTTGCTTGGCAAGGTTTTGGTAGCGGGGGGGCCACAGGGCTGGCTTCTGTGAGAAGCTGCTAGAAGCTTCCCCCGTGTCCAGTAGAGCCAATGCTGGCCGGCTCTGAGATGGACCCGCCGCTGGCCCAGGCCGAGCCCGTCAGCGACGCTGGTAGCGCCTCTGGGATAACATATTCAGGAAGGGAGGGGTGAAACCTGTGCAACTGCAGCCAGAGGGAGGAGTGAGAATATGTGAGAGGAACAGCCCTGCAGACACCGAGGTCAGTGAAGAAGGAGGGGGAGGAGGTGCTCCAGGTGCCCGAGCAGAGATTCCTGTGAAGACCGCGGTGAGGCAGGCTGTGCCCCCGCAGCCCAGGGGGGCTAGCGGTGGAGCAGATATCCCCCTGCAGCCCGTGGGGACCCCACACCAGAGCAGGAGGATGCCCAGAGGAGGCTGTGACCCCGTGGGCAGCCCACGCTGGAGCAGGCTCCTGGCAGGACCCGTGAATCCATGGGGAGAGGAGCCCATGCTGGGGCAGGTTTGCTGGCAGGACCTGTGACCCCGTGGGGGACCCGCGCTGCAGCAGCCTGTTCCTGAAGGGCTGCACCCCAAGTCGAGTCTGTTTTGCCCATGATGGTAGTTGGTGACTGATCTCTCCCTGTCCTTATCTCGACCCACGAGCTTTTCGTTATATTTTCTCTCCCCTGTCCAGCTGAGGCGGGTGCTTTGATGGGCACCAGATTTTATTCTGGATATCCAACAATGTTAGCTGTTAGTACTGTGTTGCCTTTATTAGCTGAAAGCCATTGTCATAGAAGACACTTCTCTGCAGAGACTGTAGCTGAGAATATTTTCAGAAAAAATTGAGTAAAAGATGTTAATAGGCTGTGAAATCCCTTGAAAGAAAGCTGGTTTTGAAGCTAGGCAAGAAGGTAATACAAGCTGTGACAGCTTTATGAGCAACTTGTTTCTGTTATTGATAAACATCTTTATACGCTTTGTCTCTTGGGAAGAGCGCTACCCTTGGGTTATAAGTGAATTTATTTTTGTGAATTATTAATTGAATTTATTAATTCACTTCTCCACAGGTAGTAAAACCATTAGTTATTGCTAGTGTGGGTTGGAAAGGAAAAAGCCAACAAAATTGTAGAATCATTAAGGTTGGAAAAGACCTCTAAGATCATCAATAGCAACAATAAAGCAAGTTGCAGGGGAGGAATCTGGTTTCAAGTTTTCAGCATGGTATAAGGAAGAAAAATGGCAGGATGATGCCATTGTCACCGAAATTTCTTGTATGATTTTGTACCTGTCCTGTACCCTTGCATGCGTTCCTCTAAATAGGAAGGAATGCTAAAATAAGCATTCTTACAAATACTTGGGGAGCCAGGTCTAAGTTTCAAAGATCATCTCCAACTTGGCAGTAACATACCAGCACTGCTAGATACAAGCCTGTTGCCAAACTATGCCCATGAAAACGCCCATCTATGTTTCAAAATCTGGAGGAGGTTGAAGTCATGTGCCTGAGAATTGCTCTGTTCAGTCTGCTTCTGGACAGCAGGAAACAACACTCCAGAGGCCTGGAGTCAGATTTATGGCCTAAGGTGTCTTAAGCTAATGCCTCTTTCTTAACTGTTGAGGTGGGCCAAGTGTATGCAATGGAAACGTTGCTGTAGCTTAGCTGAGAAATGAATTTGCTTGTGTAATCCTTTGGCTTTACAGCTGGTCTCAGTTATGGGTACCTGGTAGTGGGACAGGAGAATCCTTGAGCCATTTGAGCCTCACTTACCTGTCTCCTATTACTGTGTAGCGCTTTTCTTTTACAGCCTCTTGCTATTTGTGGATGAAGCGGATGCATTTCTGAGGAAGAGGGCAACAGTAAGTACTTCCTCTGTCTAATCTGTATATGCTGCAGAGTTAGTCAGCCAACAACCTGATTAGCTAGCTTGAACAGGCAAAAGATTAAAACTGGTGAATGCCTTACTACTCACCTAATAAAGTGGTGGAGAGACTAGAAATTAGTGTCTTGCAGCTGAATGGAATGAGCAGCTCAAGATGGACTTGAGAATTCCTCCCTGCAAAAGATGGGTGGCATTATCTTTCTGGAGGTGACTGGGCAGTGGGAAAGAAAGAGGTGTATCTTGAGAACAAGAGAAGATTGTTCACACTGCAGAGTTGGTACCCTGCAGGGTTTGGTTTTTGTCCCAACAGATGTTTATCTTGGGAGGTTTTCATAACAGAACTGCTTTTCACTGCATTAACAAAGCTACACTAGTATCTTCCCCTGTACAAATTATTTATGTTTCCAAAGTAAGTCACTGTATTGTATGTACTGAATCTGAACCTGCTACTTGAACCCCAATGGTCTGTTTAAAGAGCCATCCCTAGAAGATTACTTTGAATGTGTAAGTGAATTCTTTGTTGTAGCTTATTTTCCTGTAAGTATCTTATTGGACTTGCCAGTTAAAAGTGTGTTCAGCAGGGAAAGCCACCTGGGCCAGTGCTTAGTGTTGGGTTTGAAATCAACAGAATCACTGAATGACAGTGGGTAAACATTTAATCTCTGCTGGAAGCTTTAACTCCTAACCTTTTTCCTGGGTATACAAACTGATCTCTGTTTTTCAAGGTATTACAGTGCTTTAGATTCTACTGTAATGCAAATGCTTGACAATAACAGAGCTCACTTTGTCAGTAATGCCGTGTAAAGCTGTGACCTGTCTTAGGTCCCCAAGCAGTTGATGTTTCTTTGGATTTCATCTTTGCAGGAGAAAATCAGTGAAGATCTCAGAGCAACTTTAAATGCATTCCTGCACAGAACAGGACAGCACAGCAACAAGTAAGTATCCAGGTTCAGCCCTTACGTCAGCTGAGATTTCCCCAGATTGAGGAAAGTCTGTAAAGAGTCTGTGGTGTGTAAGTGAAGGTTGGAAATGTATGATCTGTGCTACTAAGAACTTCAAAAAAATCTGCATAGAATATCCCCTCTGCAGCTTATAGATTGAATGTAGCTTCTTGTCCTTCATATTGCCTGGGACCTGGAAATTAGAACTCAGAAGGGCTGGACACGGGGTAGAGATCAGAGCTTGTAGAAAGGGTGTGTGTTTGGCCCACGTTATGTGCAAAAGGGATCTTGAACTGCCTTTCAGGACAACACTTCCCCTGCATATGGTATGTAGTGGTGAGCAGTTCCCTCATATGTCATCCATACTGTCTGTGGCTCCCTTCCAGCACTGTAGGGAAATTCTTCCCTGAAACAGGGGCAGTATTTCAACATCTTGACTGCCTTAATGAGTACATTCTCTCTTGATCAGTTACTGTTGTTTAAACAAGGACAGTATTGGGCCCATGAATATCAATATCACAAAAGGGAATGCAGGGTTGATACTGGCTGCGTGTTTCATAATATCTTAAAAAACGCTTCAGCTTATGCTTGTTTGAGCTGCTGTGCCTCTCCAGTGCTTTGGTGGCCTCTTTCCGTGCTGCGCACGTGTGTGCGGTGGGGGTGGGTTTGAAACGTTGAGGCAAATGAGTTTAAATCTGACCCCAGTTCTTTTGCATGAGCTGTCTGATCGGTATGTCTGTGTGCAACGTTGCACGTAAATGTAGGAATCCCAGAGCTAATTCCTCATGGCTGCTAGCAGATTTGCTGAACTTAGATGATTGCAGGGCTGGCTTGACAGATGTATGCATTTGTGTGAAATTCATTGCCAATCCATCCATGCTCACTTGGTCACATTAATGTTAACTTCCTGCAGAGCACTGCTTAGTCTAACAAAAGCCATTTCCAGGGCATCCTAATAAAGAGAGAGAAAGATTCCTTGACCTTTTTCAAATATTCTTTGATTTGATTTTTGTCTGTGTGTGAACTTTACTTAGTTGTTAAACTTCTTTTACAAAAAAACTTGAGCCAACAAGAAAAGCTGCTTCTCTGTGGGAAGGTGAGTTTCTCAGTGATGAACTGCTCCCTGAGTAAGGTTGTAGTGAAACACTTCTTACAGTAACCTCATGACATTGAAATAAATATTCTAGAAGGTCATTGTTTCGGGACAACAGCAGGGTGTTTTCTGTCCTTGGGGTCTCTCTTGAACCTTGTTAAAACCAACGCAGCTCTGACTGATGGTTGCTTGCGTGTAGCTTCTCCATTCCTTCCTCTGTCACAGTGAGGTGCCTTGGATGGTGTGTCTTCCCAAAACCAGTAGGTTGCTAGAAAACAAGGCGTTGAGCCTGCAAGAACCTTGCAAGATCCTTGGTTTTCTCTTTGGGAGGATAGCGAGTCTTTTCTGAAATGGTATCTAGAATTGCTCTATAAATGCTGAGTTGAGTGTAATTATTATTAAGCAATGTTGTTCTTGCTGTTTGCAAGAATAAATATAATAAATACATATTGGCAAAGTGCAAGTGTTCTACATCAACCAGAGCAAATGGTGCTTAAGATACAAATACAGTTTTCCAAGGGGAAGACTGTAGATATCCTGAGCTC
The DNA here is from genome assembly GCF_949628215.1 of Phalacrocorax aristotelis. NCBI lineage: Eukaryota > Metazoa > Chordata > Aves > Suliformes > Phalacrocoracidae > Phalacrocorax > Phalacrocorax aristotelis. The sequence continues at coordinate 6,856,144 of NC_134294.1, forward strand.
CTAGGCAGTCTTTTGCCTTGTAATTGCAAAGAGATAAAGATGTTTAGATGGAACTGCAGAACTTTTAGGAATAATAGCATGTATGTTTTAACTTTCAATAGTTCCCCCTTTTTCTAGGAAATAGTCCTTTTCAGACTTGTAATGTCTAGTTGCTGTGGATCCAGCAAAGTTATCTTTTTGACCAGATTTATAATTGCACTATAAGCCAGTGACTGGCAAGGGGTGGGAAGGGGATGATTCTTTCTCCTGATGTTAAATGCCTTAGCAGAGCTCTGGGCATGCTTGTTTGGAGCTGGTGGGTGCCATGCCTCCACTCAAAACAGTTGGGCCGTCATTTTGTCAGATGTTGAATTCAACCCTAATTTAAACTGAGCCATTCTAGGAGAATGAATGTGTCCTTGTGATTCATGCACTGCTTTTTACTTCTGAACAGCCCTATTGCTGCTTTGGGCAATAAGGAGTCCTGTATCCATTAATGGGAGTTCACTTCAATAAGTCTAATAGCGCGTGAAAATTGAGCTGTTTTGGTGAGACCCTGAGGAGTACTGTTGCTTTACCAGTGAATTGTCACCAACGTAACGAAGTACTAAGTGTTGTGAATCGCTGGCTTAAACTTCCCAAAGAACTTTCTGCGTTTTCTTGCAGGGTAGTTGACGGTGCCTGCATCTCTTGCTCCTTTGGATCATTTTGACAGTAGAAATGAGCGAGGCCTGACTATCAGGTTGCATGTCAATCCCTTATCTAAGCTGTGTTTCTGAGGGGGAGTCCTTGTTGGTAGAAAAGGAAGAGTTTCATGCCTGTGTGGCTCCTGGGTTGGTGAAGTCATCTTCAGAAATGACAGCAAAGAACACAGCCCCCTGTAGACTAGGATTTAAATAGATTGCAAGAGCATCAATATTCCAATAGCTGTGGTTAAAAGCCCATTTCAAATTAAAATGCACAATTAAGCTGGTAACATCAGTTAAAGCATTAAAGTAGAATTGGCATGGGGAAGAAGCATCATTACAAAGCAAAAGAAAGGGCTGCTGGCTTCAAAATGCAGCAGGAGAGAGCAGGATCTGGAAGCTGGCCCATCTGTGCCGTGAATAAAGGCTTGGTAAAACAAACTACCTTTGTTTTATGGTACCCATTGTGGATGCCTCTCTTTCTGCACATGTTAGACTTGGTAGCAGGAATGTGTTGTCAGACTTGCTTGAAGGAAACAAGTCACCGTTTACCAGCTGCTGAAGGATGACCTTCCCATGCACGGACCCAGCAGTGGCACACTCCCCATATTCATGGGACAGGATGAGTCCGTTCAATGCTTGGCAGCTCTTTGAGGGGTCTGAGGTTTCAGTAATGCTGTTGGCTTTCAGTTCGGCAGCCATTCATACCTTCAGAGCAGGACTAAGACAGCCCGTCGTGATTCTAGGGTGCTGTGCAGTTTGAATTCAGTTCCCCAGACTGGGATTTAAACTGGAGATATGTATGTGCCAGAGAATATCTCTCCATGTTGTCCAGCCTTGTTCCAAGGTTTCAGTCTTAGAGGTCTCTGGGAGGTTGTACTGTTGCTAAAGGTTTGTGATATTCCTGAACCGAAGGAGGTTGTGGGTAAAGTGATAAATAAGGCCTCTATGGCAAGGACTGACTGGGGAAGGCTGATACTGGAGGGCTAAATACTAAGTTAAGCACATTTCAGTTTTAAATGGCTTAAACTGCACTGCATTTTAGTATGTCGCCTGAGATGCTGTTACAAAGCAGTTTCTAAGGAATCTTCAGATGTTTCAGGTGATGAAATATCTTTGATACTGGCCATGGAAGTTCCCAGTGTTTGGACTGCTTTGTTGATTTTTATTTTTATGGGGTTTTGCAGTCTTTCCTCTCTTGTTTCATACTCCCAGGTTTATGCTTGTTTTAGCAAGCAACCAGCCTGAGCAATTTGACTGGGCTATCAATGACCGAATAGACGAAATGGTGAACTTTGATCTGCCCCAGCTAGAAGAACGGGAGCGGCTTGTGAGAATGTATTTTGATAGGCATGTCTTGAAGCCAGCCACAGAGGGTAAACAGTGAGTATTCCTGCAGAGCTCTCCCACTCTATAGGATTCTCATTCTCTTATTGTTTTTCTTCGTCTCCTTTTCTGTGTATTCTGTCTCACTCTCTATAAACCCACTTTAAACAAGTAGTACAGGTAAGAGTTGGAGAGGTGCCTCTTGCTTTCCTGTTATGGGATGAGATGCTATCCTAGGATTTCATGCCATGGTTTGTTGTACCCTTAAAATTTAGGAGACCAGTTACTGCACTGGAGGCAATAATGCAAGTAGGAACAAGTTGGAACTCCTCATCCAAGCACTTGTCCTTGGCTTGGCTTAACAGAGGCAAATCAGACCAAGTGACTCATTTCTTTGTGTGCTGTGCAGTCGTGCACTTTTTTTGGTCTTAATCCAGATAGGCATGTTTCTTTGTGCCACAAAATTGGCCTTTCTGGGCCCAGGAGAACAACTTCTGTGCTCAGGCTGGGTCTTTCTACAGAGATTGATCCAATCTGATCTTTGATTTCATTGTAAGTGTTGCTTTTTGCAAAGCCTACCTCTGACTCCCTCCCCCTCCTGTCCTGTCCTGTGGCTACATGTAAACTAATCCCTGTTCTTCTGCTTTTTAGACGTTTGAAGCTGGCCCAGTTTGACTATGGGAAAAAGTGCTCGGAGATTGCCAGGTTGACAGAAGGCATGTCTGGCCGAGAGATCTCTCAGCTTGCAGTGGCATGGCAGGTAAGTAGGGCTTTTATCACCGGGCTTCTTGGTTCGTTTTCCCTGTCTCGGTGGTTTGAGCGTTTGATGTTGGAGTCTCAGATCTTGTCTCACTTCAGGGGTTGCATTACGTTCATACCGTAGTACTAGAATGCTGCTAGCTCTGGGGTGGGTGTCAGAGTATGAGCATAATTCCTCATCTTATAAATAGGAACAGTTTTTATAATCGCTAATGGGAAATCTCTTACTGAATTTAAGTAAAGCAAGCGAGCTAGGAACGGGTTTGGGCAAATCATGCTGGCCATGAGCTTGAGAAGCTCAGTAGAAGATGTGCCATAATGTTGTTGCCCATAGTGTCCTAATGCTGTCATATCTAAAACATCCTCTGCCCTACTTTGTTCTAAGCACACCTTTAGTGCAACTTGAGTAATTGAAGGAACAAAACTAACTGGAAAATGGAGCTGAAAAGCCTAGGTACTTCTGCATGCATGGTACCTATACAGGAATTAGAAATGCAATCACCTTGAGTGCAGTTGTTCACATGCTTAACAACCTTAAGCACTTTTTTGATCAGGCTTTCACCTTGTTTTGTCACAGCTGTCAGTTTCTTACTCTATTGTGTATTCTTATAAACTAACCTAGTAATATCCATTTAAGGAATATGCTCCAAATTGTATGTCATGTAACTTACTAATGTCACCTCCCTTTCAGGTACTGTAAAAACAAAGTTGTTTCTTCTCTTTTATTTAGTTTAGCAGTTCACAAACATACAGAGTTTGTGCGTTTCATTCCTACTACTATTTTCCCACCTTTTAAGGTACAGAAAGTATTTATCCTTTCTAATCCATGTAACTGCAGTAGTCCTGAGCTGACGTCCAAAGCAGCCATTTGCATGCTGTTAGTCTTTATTTTATTCTTTGTATGTCAGAGCACAGCAGGTTAATTTTACTCTGTGACTTTTGTACTATTGAAACATATTTCAAAATGTGTGCTGTCATCTGAAAATGTGTACAAAGCTTTATTTTTTGTTTGTTTCTGTCCTCTAACTGCCTGAAAACATACCACATTAGTAGTGTTACCAGTTCAGTCAAGCTTAGCAAGATGCTTGACAGGTCTTTGAGATTCAGAGGGAGGTAGTGCATATTGGAGGGCGTTAGGTGGCCTGCCATGGTCTCTGGTTAGCGTGTGTTCAGACACCATTCTGGAGGGCTGACAGGTTGAAGGAAAGACCAGAATCTTGGACCCTTCTGACCTTCACAGAGCCAGTAGATCTTGCGTTCATTTCTTCCAAGTACAGCTGTGGGTTTTTGTGGACTTCTGGTTTTGAAACCCAGAGCAAAGACTTAGGGTGTTTGTCTTAAACTCAGTGACAAATGATGTGGGAGAGAAAGCAGAATACACTAATTGTTGTGGAATCTTGTTATTTGTCTTCATTTAGAGGAGAACCCCCTTACCCGTATGTATGAAAAGCTTTGCTGCCAGGCGCTTCCTGGAGTAAAAAGTTGTGATAAATGATCCTTTGCTTTTTATCGCCCCTTATCTCCCAATTTGTCATTGCTCCCTGGGAATGACCTCAGCTTTTATCATTTATCCTTTAAGTGATCTTGAAGGAAGGGAAAGGTGGGGGTGATTAGCTCCTTAGTGTTGTTGCCCTCCTCACTTTTTAAAATGTAGTGCCAGAACTATTAATGAGGTTCTGTGTGAAATTGCAGCAGGAGGTTGTGTTCCTCTCCACTGTCATAGAACAGTCAAAGGGCTCTTTTTTAAAAAAAAAAAAAAGAAGAGAGGGTGAGCAAAAAGTTGTTTTGATGTAGAAGCTGCAAGAAGCTTCATCTGTGTCAAAATTAAAGTTGGTGGTGGTCCGGAACGAGGGACTTCCTATCTTGATCAACAAGGGATAAGATATGAATTGTGATGTGTCACAGGTCAGTATTAAAATAGCACAGGCGTCTTGCAGCTAGTGGCTAGGCACATGGACTTCTTTCCTCAGGAGATGACTGGGTGGATACAGTCCACCAGTGGGTTTGAGAGGGCATGCGGAAAGGGGTAAGGTTTCTGTACTGAACACTGTCCTGGGAGCTGCCAGCCAGAGCTGTTGATCCTAAGTGCTACCGTAGGGTTCTTTTCCAGCCATTGGGCCAAGGAATTTGGAGCTGTAAGTGACTGGAGCTTGACTAGAGCTTTACAGAAGGATGCGTTTATGTCACGTTTGGCCCACTTGACTTTTGACTGTGGCAAGACTTGTTAACACCTGCCTTTGGTTTTGCCTATATAAAATATTAAGGGTATGGCACTTCAGTGGCTGTGGTCAAAAGCCTCTCTGTAAGCAGGTGTTTTAAGTACTCTTAACCCAAGTTGATCTCTTGAGTGTTATTGGTATTTTGGGGCCTGGGTCAGTGCTGACAGATAGCTTGTTATAGGTAGCTTTGTAGCTGATACAATGGTCTCTCCTATCAGGGAAGGATTAAGGCTGCAGTTTGACAAACATTTCTGGCAGTGTTAGTCCTGCCTCATATTCCTGCCTTTCTGCTGTCCTTTCCATTGTGCTGGTACGCGTCTTTGTACGGCTGTACTATGAACTGGGTCAGGGAGCTGATCGGAATTAAAAATAGCTTGGCAAGACAAGTTAACTGCCTAGCTATGCTGTTGCCCTGGCACATCTGAGGGCGTGGATCAGGGTGGGTAGGGGCTGTGCGAACCACCATAACTGGCTCAAAATGCTTATTGGACTTTCCTCAGCTGGATGCAACAGCTGTAAGGTGGTTCTATACTACAGATAGGACTTAACTCTTCAAGTGTTGGTCTTTTAAACTCCTGTATGACTCAACTTCTGATTCTAGATGGCTGATGTGGGAAATAACCTGATGTGAACAGCATGAATGAATGCTTGAATTTTAATCTGTTTGCAAGATACAATTTTGTCCACCTTGGACGTGCAGTTACAAGGAAGCTACAAAAGTGCTTAATCTGAGGATTTAGGGAGCTTCTTCTGTGACTCTAATTAAGGTGAATTCTGGACTTCCTTCTCAGTTCCCTGCTTGCAGTTGCTTTTTCCCCCCCTCTCTCCACCCAAAGCATGATGTCAAGTTAACAAAACAGGCAGGAAGAGTTTGAGATGATGTACAAGTTGAGAAGATGAAGGGCAGGAGGAGCCAAGAAAAGGGAAAAAACAAGATATCTATCTTAACAGATCTGTTTCTGATCGTAGTAACACCTTAAAGAGCTGGTAAACACCAGATGTGGTAAGCCTAGTCCTCTTTCTAAAGTCCTTAAGCAGACTTGAAACAACTACGTCTTGAGACATTTAAGCTTCCAACACTCTTCTAGATAGGCCTATCACAACAGCTGCTGAAATGCAGTGTGCCTAAGGTCTCTGTTTAATAAATAAATTCAGTTGACCCATTGTGGGGAAGATTACAGCACAAAGCCGTAATGAAAACTGCTGATTGTGAATGCTGGAGCACAGAGCTGGATGGGAGCAGTTTTGTTTGCCTTTTGTTTTCTGCTACTTTGCATAGTGCCCTGATGTGACTTGGAGATAATCCTCAAAGTGTAGGTTTAATTGCAACATGCCTGTCACTTAATTCACCTCAGCTTTGTATATACATTTTCTTAATTAGTTTATTCCTCCAACAGTAATTTGCGGTGTTGCTGCCTGTATGCATTATACCTCTGTCTTGGAACAAAACTTCAGGCAGTGTCTGCACAACAGAGACGAATGCAGAGGGAGCAGAATGGCAGGCTTAACCTATGGTGAAGCGTTGTTCTGTTCCGCAGGGTCTGTCCTACTGCCTCAAGCTGACTGAAGCCTAATTGCTTACAATTCTAGTCCTAACCTCTATGTGCTGAAACCTAATCAATTCACCCGTGAAGCCCAGGTAGTCCTAGGAAAGGCAGTGAGGAATCTGCACTGCTACTCCTGCTTCCATTCCTGAGTCTGCAGAAGTGCTGGGGGAAGTGGACAGGGAGCACAGGAAAGTATTTATCGTGGACTTGGTGGAGTTTTGAGATGCTAGGATCTGCAGCAGCTCTGCTTAGCTTTGCTGGGGTCATCTCTCATGGCCAGAACTGAACCTCGGAGATAGTTTGGGGAAAAGTGAAGTTCTGAAGCAGTAGGAGGAGAAACCATCATAGCTGTTGGCTCTTACCTAGCAGCGTATGGCCACTCTGCTGTTCTGTGGCCTCACGGTCATTTCTCACGAAGATGTTTTTGGAGCATTCTGCCAATATTGCTTTTTAACAAAAACATCTCCGTTAAACTAGAAGCCTGAGCAATAGCTGCAGCTTTCATAGGCTTAATTCCACTATAAGCTGGGCTTGAAATTGATTGGCTGTCATTTACATGAAGTTTTAGTTCACGGTTGTTTCAGTCTGGCTCAGTTTGTCCTGAATTTACCAAACAGAAAAAATAAGATGCAGAAAAGCAGAGGGTGTAACCTCTAGCGCTGGGAAAAATATTGCTGTCTGGCGCAGCTAATGGGCTGCATGCTAGAAATCCATTTTAATCTCTTCTGCAGAAGACCGAGCATTCCCTTTTGTCCTTGTGCTTTTCCATTCCCCATGTCTAATGCTTTATGAATATAGCATGGATTAGATGCATTTACACACTTAAAAATTCCCTTCAGATCTGTTTATAGTAATGTGCAGACTTCCTAGTTCTGCGCCCTGTACTCAAACCGCTGATGTGCTTTAGATAAAATGTCAAAAAAAGCAACCTTTCACTATTCCAAGCTGTTATCTCTGGAGAAGTGTTTTGGCAACACTTCAAGAGAATTCCCAGGATAGAGGTGAGCTTTCTGTCGTTTCCTTGCCTTTTGTGCCACTGACATAAATGCCTTTTTGCTCCCTGACCTTGTTTATATTTAAAAAGAAAAAAAATCATCTGCCTGACCAAGTTCTGAGAAGAATTTAATGTTTCCATAGTGGTGTGAGCTGAAGGACATTATAAGGAAGCGGGGGGCGGGGGTGCTTGTGTTTCGGGTTTTTCTTTTTTGGGCAGGCCAATTTCATTATAAATGTGATTCAGAGGATACAGATTAGTTTGGCCAAGTTAAAATAATCCATGGTTCTTGGCTGAAATGAAGCATTAGGTCACCTAGGCTGGACTTGTCGTCTGTGCTCCATTCCTCTACTTCCCCCCCGAAATACTTTGTTTTCAGATTATTTCATAATTGGATTTGAGTTATAAAGCACGAGTAGATGCACTGGAGAAATGGTTTAAAATTGGTCCATGCAGAAGGCAGAGGTATGAATATAAATGAAGCTTAGTACCATTTTTGTGTGTGTGCAAGCTACTCCCAGAAGGGACAGCTGCTTCTCCCATTTGCTTTCTTGACAGCTAGGGCCTGAGGCTTTCTATAAATAGAAAGTCATTGAGAAAATCAACAGAGCGTGAACTGCACAGCTTTGCAGGAGTTTCCATAGTTGAATTTATGGTCTATGCAGTGGCAGGGAGGAAGGGAAGACAACCTCTCTAGGCTGTGGAGGCACACAACACACATCCCAGGAAAGCGCTTACTCCCTTTTAAAATGCCGAATCCTACTGGCTGGAGGGCTGCATCGGCAAAAGGGTGCTGGCTACTTTTAGCTGTAGGTCCCTAGTCATGTCCTGCAAAAAAATACAGGGGGTGAGGTGGGGGGGTGGGTTATGGGGGTGAGCCAGAGAGGATGCTTCAGCTGAGCAGAACCTTTCCAGCATGCCCCTTTTACAGTGGTGAGAGAGGACATGTCTCAGTGAGACATGCCGTATAAATATTTGTGTCAGCAGGCAGGTTATGGCAACAGTGCTCTTCTGGTGTCTGTGGGAAGTAACTGCCTCATTGTGTTCAGGATGCCTCCTGCTCTGCTGGTGAATACAGAGGGCAAGTGCCTTTATGCAAAGCAAATTCTCTGTTTGCTGACCTTCTATTTCTCACTCCTTGCCTGCAGCCAGTGTTTACTGCTAACTTGAAGTATGAACATTAGCCTAACTTGTCACTTCTGCCTTAAGGACGGATGACAAAGCTTTTGCACAGAGAACGATCTGTTTTGATGCTTCTTGCAGTAAAAAACAGCAGCTGCCAACTCTATGGTTACACGTGGTTTGTGCAGCGAGGCCTCTTGTGATCTAACCAGTTCCCCAAAAAGGACTACCAAGCAGGGGCTGGAAGGTAGGCTAGAGGAGGCTGAAAACCAGCTCAGGTAACCTTTTGCTCATTTCTTGAAATAATTATTCCTCCTGCACTGAGGTAGCAGTTATCTAACAGGCAGGTGTAATCTACCATACTGGGCTGGTCAGTGCTGTGAGGATACTGAGCAGTGCAACAGCTCACTCTGGGGTTCTTCTTCTCCCATCTACATCATTGGACTGGACAGTGGGTGCCTAAAACAGGTTCACTAACTTCTTTCTGTGGTGCTTTTGCAGCAAATGTCATTGGTTGGTGTAATTGATGCTTTGCACTGTTAATGATTTACAGAGCGTATATCTAACACCGTAGAAGCACACCTCAGCCTGCCGTGAAAGCCAAAGTCTATATTCCTAACTGGCATCCTGGGGAACAGCCGGCAGACAGAAGGGTTGGCGTGTGAGCATCCATGATGTGATAGCTCTCTGGAAGGAGAGAGGTGTGGGCAGAAGTTTGGGGCTGCTTGGGGCAGGCAGCATGGATGCGAGAAGCTGGAGGAGGTCTCACCCTGATGCGTGTCAGGCTCCCTCGCTAGCGTAGCTGCACGAGGAACCACGGTACTGAGGCGCTTGCATAGGGAGTAACCAGATTTAGAAACCTGTAGCTTGGAGTTGCGTTGTTACCTTGGAGATGGGTACAGCTACCAGTATAGGCATCCTTCCCTTCCTTGGAGGGTATGGCTGCTTGTGTTGTCATCTGCAAAATGTCCATCGGACATCGGAGTCCTAGCTGTCCTGCAGGTTTGGACAAAAGTAACAATCCTTTTGCTGCAGCTGAAGAGAAGTGGCACGCAGTCCTGTTTCCCTAAGCTGCCGCTGGAAATACTGTGGGCTGCTTGGCAAGAATGTTCATAGTTTTCAGCCCTTTCTGCAAGGAACTATGATCAAATTTGTATTGCCTATCGAAGCAGCAACAGGACCAAGTGTGACTGTTACCAGGCAGAATTGGAGAGAGATTTGGGGTATGAATGGAGGTGGGGGAAAAGGGAAGGTCCCATGGGCAGGTGAGTATGGAGTGGGAGCTGACACAGCACAGAAGTGATGCAGGGGAGATTCGTAGCAGAACACATGAGGAAAGTAAGATCCATGCACATTAGACTCGTTTTACAGGTGCCACGTTGCCCGTATTCACTCTAGCACTGATGTTAGTTCTCCTGTGCAAGCGTTTAAAACATTTTCTGTTGTCCTGCGTGGAGTTATTCGATCACCATATGCACCTGTTACTCTTTACCTATTGGCTTCATACGTGCAGCGCTTTTAAAGCAGGAGAGGAAATTTAAACAAGCCAAGTGTGACTGCAGCCCAGCCACACTGGCTGCGTTCAGCATTGTGAACCTGTGGCCTTGTCTCTTCCGAATGCAAAGATTTTGCCTCCCGGGAAATCCAGAGGTAGGTAGGCAAAGGTGCTTGTTAGCAGCTCAGAGACAAAGACTTTATTGTATCTGTGAGTGTTTCTCTGTGCTCGGACAGTTGATGTATTTCAGTCCCTGGTACAGCTCCATCAAGGAAAACCTCTCTGATGGCGATGTGCCAGATTGCTGTGGGTACCACCACTGACTTAGAACAAGACAGGAGGTAGTGCTAGGTAGTGTGGGGGCAAACGTGCATGGAGAAGAAAACAAAAGACAGGGACCAGTGTCAGATCTTCACTGATCCTAAGAATTGCCATCACTAACTTATGTCTCTTCTGCTTTTGCCCCTCCAGGCTGCAGCTTATGCGTCAGAGGACGGTGTTCTTACAGAGGCCATGATCGATGCCCGGGTAGCTGATGCTGTGCAGCAACACAAGCAGAAGATGGAGTGGCTGAAAACAGAGGGTGCTGATACAAGCAAAGGGACTGGCAGAGACCTGCTCCTGCCCCTCCCCAAAGGAACACTGATGTGAGAAGTCTGCAGGCTTCAGACCAGCATGTGTGGGGAAGTGGGCATGGGAGGAAGCTGGGAGGGTCTTCTGGGCAAATGTTTGGTGGAATCATGTTGAGAGAAATGCGTTGATTGGTGCAAGGGAGGGGGTGCTGCCTTAGTCTGCCTTTGATTTCAATCTTTTAAAGTGCACCAGAAGAGAAAATGGTTTAAATAAGGCAGAAGCTATTGTATTAAAGGACCCCCTTGCTAAAATACCATTGACTGTGTTAGTCTGTCTGGCCTGTCCTGCTAGAGGGGGCCCAAACTCCAAATCCTTTTCAGCCATTTGACACTATTCTGGAGTGTCCCAGTGACCACAGGCCTGTGGGAGCCCGGGGCCCGTCCAAGCCTGCTACTCCCATATATTTAACTGTGTCGTGTTTATGCTCCAGCAGAGGTAGTTCTCATCTTTTTTTCCACAGATCCTGCCCAGAACATACCTCCTTGCTCACACCTCTGTATGGCATCACTCCTTGTTCTATCGTTATCACCTGTTCACCGATCAGGGTTGACTGTGTTACAGAGGTGTTTGGTGCGGTTCACAGTTGCACAGGTTAACTTGGAGTCAACACTTAACAGAAACTACAGCTGTGCAGGGGGTTGGCTGATAAGTGTTGGGACTTCCCTTGTGATGTGGCTACACCAGCTGGTGCCTGGCTGCTTCCTTTTTTCTTCTGTGTGCTTGGGTCCCCTGGAAGATGACTGCTGAGCCAGCCTGCAGTGGTGCACTGCAAGGGACCAAAAGCTCTGGAGCGTGACTCCTCGGCACCGAAGTGCTAAGTGTTCCAAGCCTGAGAGCTTTTATGCCCTTCCAGTGTCGCACTGTAGAATAACCGCACATACTCCTTGGATCACAAAAGGTTGTTTGAACTGCAGTGGAGCAACTGGCACTTCCTATAGCACAGTCTTGAAAGCACTGCTCAGGGTGCTAAACCTGCAGAGCTACCTATTTCCCAGGTTCCAATGTGTCTGTTCTGACTCTACAGCCCACAATGCGTTGTTTGCTTTCTCCAGCCAGGTACTTGCTGCTACAGCTAGTCTGAGAACAGCCCTAGGTACATTTTTCCCCCCCACAAGTAAATCATCTTGCTCTTTAAGGAGGTGAGTAGTCAAGGCTTAGTGAGTGTCTGGCATACAGGTGTCCGGCATGGTCTGAAGAGAAAGATGAGTGGGGCTTGTTTGCTACTGGCTGCTGCCGTTAAGCTGCTGTTGCTACACGAGTCTTCAGCTGCATTTCTGGAACAACTGAGAAATGTGCCACTGTCAAGTCATGAACACGAGCCTGTTTTGATCAGATGAGATTTGCTCTGTCTGTGTGCATATAAGAGACGGGTCAGAAAATATCTTGATTTTTTTTTTCTGAGTTTGAACTGGATTTGAACTCTGCGCTCTGCTCTGAGTCCCCTTCTGTAACTACACTGTGCAAGCACATTTGCCTGACCTAAATCTGTGCCCTTGAGTACCTTGCTGAGATGTTCTCCTCTGACAGGAACTGACAGCAGCCTCTGATTTGTCCATTTCACTGGTGGTTGTTGCTGAACTTTGAGAGATGCACCCTGACAAGAGCTTGTGAGCATGGGAGTGGAACAGGGCTGGTCACCAGGGTCCTCAGAACAGGCAGCCTTGTGGGACACCAGGAAAGAAATAGTTCTTGGAGCTGCAAACCTTCACGGTCTTGGGCTGCCATCTTCTCTCAGAATAGGTCTCTGATATTTTCCCCTGGACGCCAAGGGGGGGAATTTGGAGATGTGTTTTTAGACGCTGCCCCTTTGTTAGGGACTGGTGTCCCACAGCAGCAGTGCCCAGACCTGCATGCCCCACTAACACTTGTTACGAGGTACTTTGCTGTGGGAAGGGAGGAATCACTGTATAAACTGAAACTGCAGACTTTGCTCTGAATGACTGAAACTTAAATGCTGTTTTCTTCTTCTTCCCTTCCAGCCTAGGCGTAGTTGTCCTTTAGTCCACTGATATACTAGAGGATTACCTATTCTAGGCTTTCCCCTTCATCTTTAGATTTGACTAGAATTATTTCTGCTAAGCTGCAAGAGATGGAAGGGAGCTAAGCAGAGCCACTCTCTGCTAAAAAACCCTTGCTAATGAATTATGTGAGGGAGCAGTCTGATATTGTGTGATTAAAATCTCTAATTGTGACACACACCTTCAATACTTTTCCCCTCTTTTCCATAATCATCTCCATGAAGCGCAAAAGGAGCTGGGGGAGAGGAAGGGTACTCTCTTATCCTTATGCTGCCTGACTGCGCTTATGCTGATACCGATAGCTGGGAAGAGGATCCTGCTGTAAAGCTGTGTGAAAGGCACAGCAGCTGCTGGCTCAGCTCTTTCACGCGATTCCTCCTTCAGATTGCATCAGGTCCTTACACGGAAGCAGAGGGAGCGCAGAGCTTGTGATGCAGCTACTATCCATGCCCCTGTGCTGTGCAACAGTGATTAATTGTGGGTTCGGGAGAACAGCGAGCTGGAAGTAGCCTCTTGCTGTGGCGGGGAAGGCAGCAGGAAGCACAGGCTGACCTGAGGGTTCTCAGGTTTGCCTAAGTACAGAAGTACTTTTCAGTGAATTTTTAAGGGCTTTCAGTGACCACTCTTAATGATGGATGCCACGAGTCCTTAGCTGAGCTTTGCTGCATGGGCTTCGTATGGATGGAAAGGACTGTCTCTTGAAAACAGAGGCATGGGTGCTTTTGAGAACATGCGGATGCCGTAGCGTTTCTGGTGTGTATTGAGACATTGCTCTGGGTGACTCACTACCTGGTGCTGCTTCTATCCCAAGGGGCAAAGTTCTTTCCCCTTCTTGGGCAGCCTGGAAGATGATGCTCTCTCCACTCAATGAAGTCTGTTTCCTTAATTTTCCTCTAAAAGGTGGGGGATGGGTAAGTAGAGACATTTCTATGCTTCATTCTAGGAGCTTACTCCTAGGAACAGGGCTCTTTAATATACAGAACATGTCCTGTGTGTCTCAACCTCCCTTCTCCCTCAGAAACCCTCACGCAATCAGCTGGTCAGAGCTCTGCACATCTGTGCCCGTCATACTCAGCCATGTGGTGCAGGCTCTCGTGCAGCCCTGGTGCTAGTTGATAGCCCAGGAGCGGAGCGCTTCAGGGCTCGCTTGGTTTTCTTCTCTCTGTTCACCGTCTCCCTCCGCAGCCTCTACCTGGTAGGTTGTGACAGCATCCGCGTGTCTGAAACTCACAGTGAGTTCTCATCCTCCTTTGCAGAGAAACCTGTGGCTCTGGGCAGAGCAGGCACATCCCCCAGCCCCCTTCTGAGAGATCCCTATTAATACAAGGCCTGAAAGTCCACAATCGCTTCTACCCTTGGCGGCAGGACTGTTTGCACCCAGCCCTGTAGTATGGATACATCATTTATTAAACTTGAGAATGATGGTTGTGTTACCTCCCACCTGTGAAGAAGAGAGAGGTGTCGCCTAGGCTGGGGAAAACTGAGGAGGTGGAGCAGAAAACCCAGAGATGGGCCTGATTCAAGAGGGTTGAGGTCGTTTAAGGGGTGCTACATCTGCCAGGTAAGGCGGCGGAGGAGTGGCAGAGATGGTGTGGACAAGTTGTTTTGGTCCAATCTGCCAACCTGGTTGTTTTCATCTCCTCCCACTGCCTTGAAAGAGTGCCGTGGGCTTCCACTTGTACAAACTGATGCTGTTTGTTCTTCCCTGACAGCATTTTGGGAGCTGGCGGGGTAGGTTCCAGCCAAATAATCCCATTGTTTGAGTGCGATGTCCTTGTGTTCTGGTTAGTGGCGTGGGGAATGCTGGGAACAGGTAGCTGATACACTGCAGTTCTGCACCTGGTCAGTCTTTGTACAACCCGGAACACCTGTTAGCTGTCAGGCCTGAAAGTGCTGCTTTTCTCAGTGATGACACTTCATTTTTCTTTATTTCCTGTGGAAATTAGTTCTCTATCCATTCTCTCACACTTGCACACTACTCTTCCTTCCTTCACATCACATGCCATGGGCTGTTGGATGGGTGAAGCCAGCTCTCCCAGTGCATCGCAGGCACTATTGCTACTGGCTCTCTATATCCTGCCTTTGAAAAGAGGCTCCGTGTCCATTTTCCTATGCACGTTGCTCCCAGCCCCCAGCTAGGTGATTTCATGCCCTCCTGCCCACTGAATAGCTGTGCCAGTTGCTGTCACTGCTGCTGCTCACGGGGAGTGCAACGGGGAAGGAGGAAAAAGGCCACCTGTCTCTGCTCAACTTCTGCCTCATCAAAGATTTAAATGCAGGGCCTCTGTCGCCTCTGCCAGCCTCATCAATAGGTTTGGTTTGCTGTCAGCTCACAGGATGAATGACGGCCCTGCGAAGGTGGCACCCAGCAAGCTATTTGTTAACACTCCGTGCAGGGATAGAGGATGGCAACCCCAGGCTGAGGTTATCTCCTCTCTGTGACACCGAGTGAGTTATGAGCTAATAGCACTTTATTAAAACAGCATTTTGTATTGGAGAGCAAATCTAAGAGCAGATGGATTAGCAAGCAATCCATCACTCCTCATCTTTGCCACTGCCGGCTGAAACGCCTTCTCCGCTTCAGCATTGCAGCTGGGAGACAGATTTATAACGTGGTCATCTATCTATTCTCTGTTGCCATCCATTAAAGTATTTACTTTTGAATCCGACGCACTGGGAGGACAGTTCCGCTGTGCGCGTTGGAGGACGCGAGCGCCGCACACTTTCTCACCAGTGCGTGTCCCGTGCTGTAGGGCTTAATGGGAGGCAGGAGTATTGCTCTGCCAACCGGCGTTGGTGTTTTGAACGGAGAAGAAACAGATTCTTTTATAATCCGTTGTCTGTGGCTGTTTCCGTTTTATTGCAACATTATTATTCTGCCTATATTTTTCTTAAAAAAGGAGGCAAACCTGATTATTTTGTCCAGCCTGTGACGCAAGTCACTGACCTGCCCTGGGAAGCCTTGCGGCTCCAGGAGGTCCTTTGCTTATGGAAGGCAGCTGATCTCCTGCAGCCAGTGACCGAGTCCTGTTGGCACGTGGATGTAACGGCGATCTCTTGGAGGGATCCTGACAAAAACAAGCCAGGGTTTGCTGCCTCCCATGGGTGGCTTGTCTCTGTATTCGCCTGGTGTGCAACCTCCCAGGTCGTGCAGACCTGGGATCTGTCTTACAGTCGTGCACAGCCCTGCGCTGCCAGTGAAGCTCTAAGGCATGGACACACAAAAGCACCACAGAAGAAACCAAAGCAAACACAGGACATAGTAAACCCATCTGCAGGTGAAGAGCTGGAAGACAGTGTGGCTGCAACAAGAGTAGGGGTTATTAGTCACCCCTAGTGACCAGTAGAAAAGCCTTTCTCCATGGTTACCTCCACCCAGCTTCTCTTGCAACCTCCAGGCCATTCCTGATGAGCATCCCTGAGTCACTGCTGGATACGGTAATTCAGCCAGCGTCTCTCCCACAGACATCAGCCACCCGGGCATTGGGATAAGGCAAAAGTTGGCCAATCTGAGCTGCAGTAGATGAGGAACCAAGGACTTCAATCAACTGGATACTCAGTAAGTGCCACCAGGCTGCTTCACTCGTCAGCTCTTCCTACCAAGCACTGACAGCGGAGGCTGGGTGCCTGGTGAAGGACAGGTATGGGTCAGCTCTTGCTTTGAATGACCCGGGACAGCGATTCCTTGCTGGCTGGTTTTCCTTCTCTTTCCCCTGGTTCCTTGAGGCAGCACAGCCTTAACAAATCTTGGTGATATCTTCTGATACGTGGCATCTCCTGGAAAGAAGCTCTAGCTTAGCAGCATTACCAGGCTCCATGACATATTATTTTTACAAGCTGTGCGAAGGGCAACAGTGCATGGGTAGCGCAGAGAAGTCCCCAGGCAGTCGTCTAGCTCTTGCCCTATCTCTAATTGTTCTCACCTCAACAGAAGTCTCATCCTTGGTCTCTGTTGCTTGCCAGTTTTTACCCCCAGACATAATTTGAGATGCCAGTGCCTGCAGCTTTCAATCAGTTCCATGACAACAGCTCCCTGCCTTACTTCCCGGGAGGTTTTTTTTCCCCTCTCTCTGCTGCTGCTGTGGGTTTTATTCTTGTTGTGGGGGTTTCTTTGCTTAGGTGTTGGGTTTTTTCTGTTGCTGCTCTGCTTTCCCGTAGTGTCCCCACCAAGCCTGAGTAAGATGTTCCCAGATTTGCCCAGACTTGTAGAACAACTCGTGCATCAGCATCTTTGCACATAAGGACTGAAGTCCCACTCAGTGTCAGAATCGCTCTGTTTGTGTATGTGTGGTCCTGTTCCAGGAGAGAGAAGAGCAGAATGAAGAATGTTAAAGGGCTGGTTCATAGTGGCAGGTTTCGGTACTGCTAGAATGGGATGAGCACACCTCTCCTTGTCCGTGCCAAAGCCCTAGGGTTCCTGCACCCTGCCTTCCTCGCTCGCCCTTGCAGGCAACAGGCAAGAAAGGCCCACACGCCGCTCTGGAGGTAGCTTGCACCCAGAATTTGGTTTTAACAGTAAAATATTTAGCTTCTTTTTAAATCAGTTTTGGACCTTAGAGCTTCCCTGTGTTCCCAGCGAGTGGGGGACAAGCAGGCTAAAATCTGGGACAGTGTCCTGTGATTTCACATAACCGGGGGGAAATTGCACAGCCCTTCTTCATAGATCAAGGCTGGGCACAGCCTTTTCCCACACCATTCAAGCCACGTTTGTGCCTCCTCCTCTCTTAAACCTCTGCCTGTAAGCTGGCGACCTGCTACTCTGCAGTGCCCCTAGCAGGCCTCCAGCCTCCGACCCCCGGAGTATCGTTTGGTTCAAAGGGTTGGAAAAACCACTCAGATGCAAAACATGCAAAAAACTATTTTACTGACAAACAGCAAAGGACGGGCTTAGTTTCAGGAGCTGAACTGGATATCTATTATACAAACATATTGAAAGGGAAGGAATGGCTGAAATACACTCGCTCATTGACCCAAATAAAATCACAGTGTGCTTTTTTCTATTGCCTCCCCACCCCCAAGCTCTCTGCAGCCTTCAGCTGCTCCCCTTAGCTTCAGCACAGCACTGTCACCGCTCCCAGCATGGCCGCTGGAGAACAAACTGTAGGTGACATTTGCCTGTGCAAGTGTATTTAATAAAAAAATTAGCCATTATTGCTTTTCAACCACAGTAGAGATTATTCTATGATTAGACTCAGAGCAGAGTATCATCTCTTTCTCTCTCTCTGTTAGTATCAACGTGTGTTGTACCTCTTCCTGTCTGATGCATGCAAAATTGCTTTAAGTGCAGAAAAAAAGAAAAGAAGGATTAACAATCAGGGAAAACATCTCTCCAGGTTTTGTCCTTGTATTCTCACAGCAGAGCGCTATTGAAAAAAAATCTAAACTCTGTGCTGGGTCCTGCAAGGGCTTCCACTGCCTTAGTCATTGTGAGCTGAAGGCGCTTAGCGCCTCGCAGGATTGAGCCATCCTCCTGGTGCCACCTCTCCATGGAAATCCCAAGGCTTAGCTTGAAACGGGGACTAAAACTAGCAACGCTGTTGGAAAAGAAATGAGTGCAAACGAATGGGTGGTACTAAGAGGACGAGGCTTCACGCAGTGAACGCATGATAACACACAGCTATAAACACAGACACGCACAAAACTGGAACAGCATCCTTAGAGCCCAGCCAGGATGCGGCATACTGGCAGCCCAGGCTCACTGGAGAGCTCCTCCCGGCCACATTTTCCTACTCCTCTGCCTCCTTCTCTTTTGCCCCAACAGCCCACATGCACAGAGGCTGCAGGCCTGGCTTTTTTTTTTTTCTCTTCAGTAAGTTCACTTGCTGCTTCATGCTCTCTTGGGCACCACAGTGAGCCGTGCTGGCCTCAGAGGACATCTCACCGTCACTCCATCCCAAACTAGAACCAGCAGTCCTCTGTCCCTGCCTAACAGCTAATGCCGCCTGTCCCCTCTCTACATCCCAGCGCCTGTCACTGAAACGTACGTCTGTTTCACCAGCATATCCAGGTTGCAAAGCATTTGATCCCAATGTCTTTCTATTTGTACTGTACACTCTAGGAATCGAAGTACTTCTATTCCTTTACATCCAGAGGTGCTCTGGGAGCTTCCGTTGGCTATTTCTACCTTCAAAGCCTCCTGAATGCAGAAAAGGCCTCCACGTTCACCCACTCACACACACACGCTTCATCAATGCCACACTGAATGTTAAAGTGCTGCTGTGAAGCTGTCTCAAAGTGAAATGAGACGGAGGCTCTCTGTGTCATTTATCGCCTGCAAGCCTCTAGCCTTCATACAAGCGAAGGTAAAGGTTGAACATCACCTTCCCTTTTCCAGGGCAGCCAGTACATGAAATGTTTCCTTCACAATGTGCTTTCTCCAAGCTAGAGAATAACCTTGGATCAGCCTTCCCTCACTGGGTCCCCCAGGGCTTTCTCCTGCCTGGGCTTGCCTAGACCTTGTCCAAGGTAAGCAAAAGCTACTGATGTTTGTGTTTGCACTGCCTGCTGCGGTCTTCAAGTATCAGCTCTTGGTCTCTTGCAAAGCCTTCAGCTCATCTTGACACCATTTGTATGGCTTTTTTTTTTTTTCTTTCACAGAATGGTTGAGGTTAGACGGAGCATCTCACGTTCATTTGGTCCCATTCCCCTTGCTCAACCATGGCCACCTAGAGCAGGCTGCCCAAGATCATGTCCAGTTGGCTTTTGACTATCTCCAAGGATGGAGACTCCACAGCTTCTCTGGCAACCTGTCCCACTGCTCACAAAAACTCACAGAACCACAGAATGGTTCAGGACCTCTGGAGGTCACCTGGTCCAACCCCCTGCACAAGCAGGGCCACCCAGAGCCACTTGCCCAGGACCATGTTCAGGTGGCATTTCAATATCACCAAGGAGGAAGACCCCCAACCTCCCTGGGCAAGCTGTCCCAGTGCTCAGCCACCCTCGCTGTGAAGAAGTGTTTCCTGATGCTGAAGCAGAACCTCCTGAGTTTCAGTGTATGCTCATTGCCTCTGGCCCTGCCACTGGGCACCAGTGCCAAGAGCCCGGCTCCATCTACTTGGCACCCTTTTTCAGGTATTTATACACATTGAGCCTCCTGAGCTTTGTCTTGTCTAGGCTGAATAGTCCCAGCTCTCTCAGCCTTTCCTCATAGGAGAGGTGCTCCAGACCCTTCATCATCTTACTCTTTTTAGTACCCCTTTTTATCAGGGATTCTCTTCTCCCAGGTGAGTGCAACTGGAAAATGAGGTAGAGAGTAGCAGTGAGAGTAACTGAAACCACCCCTCCATGCTGTGAATGCCTGGGACATGCGTCCCGAGCTCTCGTCCGTCTTTTACTGTTTATTGATAGGTGCTGCCAGACAGTTCAGCCAGGATGGGCCTGTGATGCGTCCATGGCTGGCTCAAGGGCTAGCTGAGCAGTAACAGGGTACAGCGGATGGGTGGCTGGCAGCACAGGAGACACCTTCCCAAACCCTTCCTCAAAGAGGGAGGGTCCTCCTCATCGTGTCAGAGCAGCCGGCCAAAGGCGGCATGCGTAGTACTTGGGTCTGCTCCGAGCTACACCTGAAATCCCAAGTCTGGTGGCTTTGGGCTCTTCCTTTCCTCTCATTCCTGGAGCAATGTGCCCCTCCCTGGCACAGCACGTCTTACACCTACGGTGAATTTGGCTCCCTTCCCCACACCCCTCCTGGTGCGAGCCGCTGAGCGTGGTGGATTGACAGCTGCCAGATAAGAAGCAAAGTGGAGGAGACAACCTGCGTGACAGGCCTGCTCTTTAATGTGTGGCTCTCTTGAGAAGAAAGAAGGTGGTAAGAACGGAAGGTTGGCATAGAAAGCGTTTAATTTCACGCTCCCTTCAGGGATCTCACTGAGGGGCAAGGGGGTTATTCAGCAGTGCTGGTACGTGGCTGCTTGAATTTAAAACGGACCTACTTGTCGATGTGATGGATTTCACAAGCCTCTGCTTTTCCCCACCTCGCCTTTGCACCAGATCTTGACCACCAGCACGCACCCATTCGGGGTGCAGGCAGCCAAACCTGGGCTCCTCGCACCAAAATCACGCGGGAGACTGTTTCCAGCGCTAACCCCAGCTCTGGAGAATTGGCACATAGAGTTTTAAGCTCTGTCTCTGCTCTAAAAATAGCCCCTCCTGAGGCGGCACAAAATTCCCCCCGCTATCTAATTCTGCAGAAGCCTCCCTCAAAGCATCTGGCGGATGAGTGCTAAGGCATGGTGCACGCTTCCCACTCCTTTGTCCCTACGGAGCTGCCATTACAGACACAGCTGCCAGCTGTAAGCTTTGCAGCCCCATGTCTTCTCTTCCACAGGTTCTGACCAGTGTCTTGCCTAGCCCTGACCTTGTTGTGTCAACTCCCTGATGCCACCATCACTTTCTCCCGACTTGAACCCTTTTTGTTCGGGGTTGTTGCTGGGTTTGGGTTTTGTTGTTGTTGTTGTTTTGATTTGTGGGTTGGATTTTTTTTTTTTTTGTTCAGTGTTGTTTTTGTGTGTGTGAAGACTGGATCAGAGGCAAGAGAACAACAAACAAGTCAACACTAGTACATCTCAGACAATTAAACAAGGAGAAAACACCCCCACAACCAGACAAAAGCAAAACGAACGCATGCACGGGAGAAGACAGTGCAACGGCAGACTTTACAGACAACTGAGCTGTGAGCAGCGGTAGCCACCTCACTTGGACAGAGACCACGAAGTCAGACAGTGTTGGTACGGCTCACACCTCGAGCAGACTCAGCTGAGGGGGTGGGATAGGGACGGGAGCGCTGATGTCAAGCAGAGAGAGAGCGGGTGCTGCCTGGGGCCACGCAGTGCTGGTACGGGGGTTCTGCAATACTCCAAACACAGCTGCCTCTTTTACCTCCTGCTTCTCATGGGGGGCTCCCCACAGAGGAGGCGTGGCAGGCATTTGCCTCTTGGGACCAACGATCCTCTGACCATCACCACGGATTAAATGGCACGTGGGAGCTGGGCTGCTCCTGCGCAGGGACGCCTCACCGCTGCAGCCTTACTTGGTGTGTAAGGTTATCCAGTCCCAGCAACCAGCACATTCTGGTCTCTGTTACGAGGGTCAAAGCTAGAGTAGCTTCCTAGACTTGGAGGAAAAGGGTCCCTCACACGAGGAATCCGACCTTGTGTCGCTGTTAAGCTGGCTGTTTGGAATCACACCTGCACAGAAGAGGCACCAGACCTCCTGGGTCAGGAATAGGACCTGGCCTTACTGCATGGGAAGGGCCTTTGCCCCTTATTTATTAAAGATGAGAAGCAAAGGCCTAGTCCCAGGACTAATCCCATTAGTTTAGTGTGTGCTGGGACAAACCTTGCTCTATGAGGATATTTCTGGTTTCCTTGGATTTAAGACCAGTGAATTACTCCCAGTAAATTTAATTGCACTGAGAGTATTTTTTTGTTTTATTTTTTGACTAACTGTAAACAAGACATAGGCCCACAAGGTAATAGCTGCAGCCAGCAGATTTAAAAATCAATCTGTTAAACAATGGGAATATGTACCATGTAGGACTTTTTTTATTCCTCTCTTCCAGAGCCTCATATTCTTCTGAAATTCTGGTGTGGATCAGGGTGAGCCATCAGTTCACTCTTTTAAGTTTCATATTTAATGATATTTTAACTAAGGTCAGTTGCTAGAGCAGGGCAGAACCAGACTTTCAATTCGGTCTGAGTTTAGGTCACTGCTTTAAGTCTCTCTTGTGAGAGGCTCCAACTGGAAAGATTATTTAAAGTGGTTCCCACCCCCACCCCCCCCGTAACTAGTTCCAGAGACTCAGTATTTGAGTATTTGTCCTTATCATGATGGAATTTTCTCCCCTGCAAAATGTTGTCCCTCCTGAAGACATGTCCATGCCATGTACCTGTTTATAATACAGTCCCTATCCTTGGCTGTCAGTTAGGCGCGTGCCAGCACACAGGGGCAAACAGGACAGCTGCTTGGCCAGCGCTCACCTGGCACTGTATGAGTAACACTCCACTGACATGAGCATCTTACGACACTTGAGGATGAGCCCATATGGTCAAATGCACAAAGCTCATACAGTGAGGGAGGTTCCAAAGCCGCGTGTCTTGGAAAGAAGTTGCTTAAGGAAAACTCATTCTTTAGATACTAACAGGTGCCTGCAGACATTACAACCATAGGAAGGCCTAAGTGACAGACAGTCAAGCAGACAGACATAAGTACAGACCAGGCAATTATTTAGGCCCAGACAGAAACTGGGGCTCCAAGACAAGAGGCACTAGGGAATAGCGAAGGTGGGAAGGGCAGAGAAACAGGTATGGCTGGCTCTTGGCCAGCTTTGGGGCTTGTAAATAACTCAACTGATCCTGGGCATAGAAAACAATGACCAAAAAAACCCCAAGATACAACAGGTAAAGCAAAGAGGGGAAAAGCAGGGAGTCATGGTGTTCTTTTCCCTTCGCAGACATTGCAACCAAACAATAGGAGGCCATTGACAGAGTCAAGGGATCCAGAGAAGAAAACAGAGGTTTCTGATAATATTCGTCATCTTTTTGGTCTGGATGCTTTCCCCATTTAAGCACAAGGCCACTCAATAACAAATGATGAACGAAGGAGAAATGATTAGGATTCAGGGCTACCACCTTAAATTCTTAGGGCTAGCAACTCCTTCCTTTATTCCTCTCAATAAAAATCTCTCTCTTCCCACTGCAGCCAGCAGGGCTATTGCCGACTGCTGCCCAGCACGCGCAAAAGCAATGCAGTCTGGGCACGTTTGCTTCTCTGCGCCAGCAGAACATGGCTGCTACAGGAATCGGCTACCACTGCGCTGTCCAGGTGCACGTGGGCTTTATCACCGCCTTCAGGCAACGCGCACTGGAAGTGAAGGAGGTCTCTGGATAGGGTTTGTTTCAGACACTTGGTAGCTTCCTTGAAACCCACACCCAAGCTGTGACCAGGGGAAGCGAAGGCAAAAACCACATTAGAGCATCCTTGTACTTTGATTGAATCCATTATCGGGACGTTTGACTCTGTAGATGAGTTTGGCTTCAGGCCCACATCTCTCTGTGTTCCTCAAGCCAAGCCCAGCCTGCTGCTGGTGGGCGATTTCGGCTCAGAGCAGTAGCACAAGAAGATAGGTGGCTATTCATGCGCAGGAAGGGTGAGACTGTTAGCAGGACCCTCTCACGGCATTGTCAGTGTTTCCAGGGTGGTATTAACCAGGGCCTCAGGTTCACCCTCCAAGAGGGGAGAGCAGCTCCTTTCCTCCCAGGCAAGGGGTGGGTGGTGTTTATGCAGCAGAGGGGTATGATCAGGGTACAAGTCAGCTCTAACACCTTTCAACTCAATACACTTTTCCCTGCATATCAGGAGCAACTCCTCTCTAGCATTAGTGAAGAATAACAGCACTGACATCAGCAAGGTACCACCATTATAAAAGTGGTGTAAACCAGGCAGCACCAGCCCTGTTAAATGGACTGATACCTTATAGCACTGTTCCCCTGGCACTAAGATTTCTTGGATTGCTTAAGGCAGGTTTCAGTGTATAGCGATGCAAACAACAAATCAGTTCTATATTCCCAGGACTTCCTTATCCCACAGCAACTCCCCAAAACATGAACCAAAGCAAAAGGGACATTGTGCCTTCACGACCAGCTGGCAGCATTCCCCATCCAAACCTGTGACCAGCCAAGCCATTCTAGCAACAGAAGGAACAGAGCAGAGCAAAACCAAGCCAAAGGACCAAAGAAACAGGGGGTTTGAGGTCTTGGATGAGAACCTGCATTGTCTTCATGTCGTCCCACCTCCACACCCTTGGCCAACATTCCCCGTAGGGTAGCTGGATGTGCAGGACAGCCGTGAAAGCCAGGAAAAGGGGGTTGAAAGTATAATGCAAATCTCTTTTCTCTTTTTTTTTTTTTGTTTGTTTTTGTCTGCTTTTTACATATATACACAAGTCTGACAATAAAATGTGGAACACAGTGCAATGTCTTGGCTGCGTAGCATCCAGGACTGGCTTAGTTGTGCATTGTGGTGTGCCACAGGGACACACAGGATGGGTAAGTAAAATTGTGTCCTCGGCTGCCTTCCATAGAGGAGCAAACTAGTAGCTGTTCCCCTGGAAGAAGAGCAAAGTCCTTTTTAAAACCTCACTGCAGTCTCTGGAGGGGAAGGCATTCCTCAGAGGTGCCGCGGGCTAGGGTGCCCGTTATGGTACAGCTTCTGTTTGATGTGCACCATGTTCCCAGTCGCCTCCTCGTACTGCCTGTGGTGACGTTTTCTGAACTCCTTTAAGTTACAAAATTTTGGAATCCAAGACCAGGAATTGTCTGGAAGGCAGAAAGGAGAAGGAAGATGAGGTATTAGAGGGATGGTGAGACCCATGTTCTGCCTTGCCTAGCCCTGCTCCCAGCCTGCCCCTCAGGGATCAGGCACTAGTTATAGCCTTGGCAAGGCCACCCCTGCGGCGTCCCTTCAGCCCACGCTTGCCCCCCAGCCAGCCTTCATGCCTTGGCTGAAGCCACAGCGCTGCCCGCTCCTCTCCCAGACTGGCAACAGCCTGTGCCTGAATGCGATGAGCGGATCCCCAGCCCCGGACACGACCCTGAGCAGGCAGCACACACCGGCTGCGCCTGCTGCAGGAACGGCTCCTTGCAAGGGCGGCGTAGGCAGGCTGCGCTGGCCCGTCATGACAGTGAGGGTGCGAGCTAGAAGAGGCAAACCCCAGCTTTCGACTCTTGGTAGGACCCAGCTCCTTGTGATGAGCCCTATCCTTCAGCCCTCCTTGTGCCTTAGTCACACTCCGAACGTCGGGCTGACAGTATGGGCAAGATTTGGCAAAGGCAGTAACCTCATATTGATCTTTGCTTATCTCTGTAGCTGGCAGGGAGCTGCTCTGCTGCTGCATATGTATCACCCCTGTTCTGTCCTGGCTCTTCTGTCTCCTAAAACATTGGCCCATTTCACGCCAGACCAGCACAAGCCCCTTTCTGCCCCACAGCAGGCTGGACAGCATCGCTTGTCATCCAGTGTTTCAGCCCCCACTCCATGAACCCAGCAATGTTTCAGCTGCCGTTCAGTTTCAGGAGAGCTTTGGGTCATCCCACCCAGAAATACACTTAGCCCAACCCCACAGAGGAGAATTTGAAAGACTCAGCGAACAATAGATTGTATAAAGCTGAACCACTGCAACTGTCCTAAGGTGGTGGGTGGCTGCTCTGACCAGCACTGCAGCGACCGCGAAGCGCGATCTGATGTCTGAGTTTCTATAGAATATTTTCTATTTTAAGAAATCTCTTCCATCAGGAAGGAGCTATAGGTTATTCTAACAGACCAAAATTTAAGCTGATCAGGCCGCAGTGTGACGTTGAGTCATTGCTAAGTGGTACTCATGTATTTCAGGGAGGGCTCTACATTCTGCACCAGTACAGCATTTTGTGTTACCCCTACCCCTATCTCCCATCGTCACAGGCACCGTTTCTTTCTTTAGAAGGGAATTTTAGCTTAGGTACTTGTTCAACAAAGAAATAACTATCCCTTTTGCTTACTGCCTTTGAAATTACTAGGTTTGCGTAGTTGATTTGAATGACTAGGAAATACCTAAAAGCTCAATGTTCGTTATTTTGCTCCAAATTTCCCCAGTGATTTTTTTTTTAGCCTGTCTTTAGTGAAACATACTCAGCGTAGCACACAAGCGCACTCTGTTCTCTTTGGACAGAACAGTTCAAGTCATGTAAAAACCCTTAGTGGAAAGAGACATCACGTCCCAGCGCATGGGAGACACGGGAAGCCTCACCTACAGATTGGATGAGGAGGGGTTCCCGGGCCTCTTCGACCCCACGTTTGATTGTGAGGACACAGGGTTGTTCACAGAGGTGGGAGCAGTGCAAGCACACCACCG
Source organism: Phalacrocorax aristotelis (assembly GCF_949628215.1). Taxonomy (NCBI): domain Eukaryota; kingdom Metazoa; phylum Chordata; class Aves; order Suliformes; family Phalacrocoracidae; genus Phalacrocorax; species Phalacrocorax aristotelis. The sequence continues at coordinate 6,882,810 of NC_134294.1, forward strand.
TGGAACAACCAACCTGGTCTCGGAGCAGCGCGGTCTCCTGAGGCCGGTGCAGCACTAAGGCGGCACTAAGAGACGACGCCTCAGGCCGGGGTGGGGGGTCAGCCTCCCGCGCCATGGAAGGGGCACTGCCAATGGGGTTGTTGAGGGAAGAAAAAGCTGGGTGCAAAATAATACTCTGTTTTCTGAAAAGATGTATCTGCACAGTATATTGCACCATCGGCCAACCCCCTTCTTAAAGCTTTAGAATACGCATATACAGGGGAAAAAAAACAAAAGAAAAAAATCGCTCAGCTTAAATACTAAATGAATTACTAGCATTACCCTTATTTACTAAAAATAAAAATCTGTGCAGCGTCCATTCACAGGAAGGCAGGTTAGAGGGCGATACCACGTCTGTAGCTCACCGCTCCACAATGAAAAGCAACAGCTCTGAGGAACAATATTGCTGCACTCACTACGGCACCTCACCCAAGGACAGCCCTTGCCAGCCCTGCTGACTTCATGGGCACTGACGAGACCACAGCTACAGGTGGCCTGATCAGGACCAGGTGTCACGGCCTCGAGATCGGCTCGGTACCTCAGCTCTCGCTGGAAACGCTGACAATGTGCCTTCTGCTTGGGAAATGACAGCAACACGCCCTCAAGAGAGTCCTGACTCAGAAAGTGCTCAAGCAAGCTGCTGGGGATTTGGGAAGACTAATGAGAAATTAATATCATTTTGATCTGAGTTTTTAGAAAGAGATAGTCCACTTCCCTAATTAGAATTTCTTACAGGTTTACAGATAAATCTTTCTCTTGCTCACTTTCTTTTTCCTCTGAGTTGTAATTTAGCAGCCACCATCAGTCAGAGTGAGAGAGACTGAGACTTGTAGGTACACTGTTATGGAATTTCAAGTCTTTCACTATTTTAATAGGTTTTTTTCTTTTTTCCCCTCCAAGACTTGAAGTCGATGGGACGTCCGTGCTGAGAGAGCAAAGAAGGGCAGAGAGGGCGTCTGGTGGTTGTTCTCAGGATGTTAGTTCAGGATGCTAAGCTAACTGGCCCAAAGACTAACTAGTAAGGCTAACGCTTTTCCCTGTGGGGCTGATGGCGCTACTGAAAAAATATTGGCACACCTGGAACAGCAGCGAGGATGGGGAAACCTCAGCTGATGCGTCCCTGACACAACACAGGAATGTCTGTCACTGTCATCACATTGTCACAAGTTTCTGCAAACAACAAGAGGCTGCGCTCCATAACCATGTGCCTGGCTGCAAATTATATGCACAGAAAAATCCAGATTTCAGGGAAGTTTTGTCTGGCCTGAAAATATTCTGCCCACATGTGCAGACACTCAACCACCATCTGCCAGCCTGCCTATGGCTAATCATGTTGCTTTCCATCAAACACCCCTTTGCACCAACGTGTACTTGACACTTCCCAAAGCAGAGCCCTCAGGGCCAGGATCCTCGGCTGGCTATTCCCCACTCAACATCCCTGCTCGATAAAGGGGGCTGGGATATGGCTGGTCAGGCCTGTGCCAGACCTACATGGAACAACCGCTGCAAGACTGTTGACCTCCTCCCTCTCTGCCAGCCTCAGAGGACGGGGCAAGGGGTTGAGGAAAGCGAAGGGAGCCCACCAGGCTGCACTTACCATACCGTCGGCTGGTTCTCCAGGCTCGCACTGCATAATGGAGAACCCCATCCATCCACACCAGAAACCAGCTTATACAAAAGCCCAGCAAAAGTCCCAGCATCAGATCAATCTCTTGCTTGGTTACATTGTCAGTCACAAAGTAATTCTCTGAGGAGTCCACCACTGACTGATCCCCATCATACGGGATAACATAATGGACATGATGCCTGTTGCAGGGAACAGAAACAGGGAAAAGCATCAGTGGAGAAGAGCAGAGTACGTTTTTCCATCCAGCACCTGCTCTTGTGGCCAGGGGCTGGTTCAACACCATTCCTTCAAGTTTCAACCAAAAATCCCTGGGAGCAGAAGCGCTGTCTTGGCTTTTTGTGCTTATGTCAGCAGAGGAATTGGCAGAGAGCGAGGCAGAAAAGAATAGAAACCTGAACCCATGCCTGGAACTTGCGTCGCATTCCTGACACAGGCTCTCTGTGCCTGAGTTCATCATCTGTAAAGTGGGAGATAATATTAAGGACAGCATGAGGTTGGAGTGGTCACCCCCCAGAGACATAAAGGGCACTACTACGTTCGTGTTGGCATTCAGAGGTCGGCAGCACTTTGCTCCTGTGAGTACGCACAGTCCGAGAGTGTAGCCCTGCAAGTGCGATCATAACATACTGCCTCACAGTACTTAGAAAAGTCCTCTGCTATGCAGCAGTGCCCGAGCTGGCAGCTTCACGGCACTTCTCCAGGGGTGTGCCGTTCTGCTTAGTGTCCCATTCTCAGAGTATAATGAGAATTGTACCTTTCACATATTAGAGCAGAGCATGTTTGCAGCCATGGAGGAAGTACTTGAAAGCATGCCTTGAATTCATCCTCAGACAGCAGATGGCAGAGACCCTGCAGCGTATCACTCCCGGAAAAGTCATGCAAGCTCTGAGACCGTCTCAGGTTCTCTTACTGCATGACTGGGGTGGTTTGGGACGCGGGTCTCCCTCACCCTCCTCAAGGAACAGGCAGCAATTACTGCCTGTAGCAGATAGCAAGAAACCTCTCTCAGCGCAGGAGCAGCCAGCAAGCCCCCCCTTAGTGCCCTGAATGCTGCCTGGGATAAACGGCGGCTGCAGCTGAATCTCAGCTCCCTCCTGCAGCCCTCTGGCTCAGGAAGGTCTCCCAGCCTGACCCAGCTGGGTGCAGGATCTGCCAGCACCCTGCAGCCTGCCTTCGATCGCAGCCCACCATTCCCCACCCGCCGGGGACGTGGCCAGAGGCCTGGCCTGACCTTGCACTGTAACCAGCCTCCAAAAAAATAGCCATCAGCTTAGTGCCGTCCCCAGCCAGCACAGAAGTGCAGCAGCTGCCCCGCCTGCCATCGTGCACAGCAGCAGGCGGCAGGGAGGGAGGGCTGCTGTGCCACAGGCTGCCAGCCTCCTTAGAGGGAAAGCATGGACTCCGGAGCTTTCGGAGACTTACATCTCTCTCACAGGTTCTGAAGAGGCTGGCCCCATGCCTTATGCCAGAAGGGTGAGCTGGTTCATTTGTGCAATGAAATGATGGAGACCAGGCTTGGGATGATGCTGAACTGCTTGAAAAACCCTGGTTAACTTGGAAAGAAGCAGGAAAATGGCAAAGATGGAGTGAGGGAGTTGTAGAGTAGAAAAAATAAGGCAGGTCTGTGGGGGCTGAATGGGAGGAGACCAGCTGTGACAGGTGAGCTGAGGATGTGGGATTGCAGGATCCCAGATGACAGAGGATGCAGGATGCAAAGCAAAACTGGAAGCGAGCTGCTCTGGAGCCTCTGCATCTGCTTTAAATAGCTCTTAACCTTCCCTGAGAGCAGCCAGGAGCCATGAGGCTGCCCAGGCTCTGTGCTTAGCCATCCTGCCTCCTCCCACTGCCTGATTTAGAGGCAGGCGCTGCTTGGGCAGGTGCTGCCAGGGAGCCCAGGAATGGCCAGGCAGCCCCAGCAAGGTGCGCTCAGCAGCTCCACGTGCCTGCCAGCACTGCTAAGGTTGAACGCATCAGACCACCACAACACTCCTGGCACTGGAGCGCAGATGCATCGCCAGTGCTCCCAGCTCAAGGCCTGGGCACGGTTGCATGGGGCTCTCCCCAGCACTGCCCACCGCCACCCCCACCAGCATCACCTACACTCATGTCTCTCCCACATCCACGGACCCAGCCCTGTGCCCACATGCAGGAGAGGAGGCGATCGCTGGCGGCCGCTGAATATGCATGAGGTGCAGGTTGCTCAATAATCATGCCTGAGAAACGTCCAAATATTTACACAAACAAACCTCCACTCAAAGGAACCTACTGAAAACAGCCCTAATCTCAGCAATGACTTAATGGAGGCCACCTGCACCAGAGGCACCAGCTCCCGGCAGATCAAGGCATGTAGGGCTGGTGTACAACCTGGCACCATGGTCTTGGGGGTGGAAAGGGCTGTGTGGATGGGAAGCCCATCTAGCTATGCTCCTGCTGCTCGTACTGCTCCCCATTTGCATTCAGCAAAGGCCCCGGTACTAGGGCCAGACTGGGGCAGTAGCAGAAAGGAAAGGCATCCAGGCCAGCTCTGGTGGCAGCTCAAAGTGACCTCAGAGGCTAAGGGCAGTCCCTGCTCATGCCTCCTCTTGATGGTTGGTTTGTAACCAGGGAATTTTTTCCCCCTCATTTGGTTAGGGAAAAATCTAGGGGGCAGAGGGTGTATGAGGGAGGGCTCCAAAAATGGAGCTTTTATTCAGGAAAGGGAGGGCTCCCATTAATTTCATGAACACAGCCAAGCAGCTTTGCAGAGGTGGAAAAGGCAAGCCTCACACATCCCTCCCATGTGCCACGCTTCCCCCAGCACTGCCAAGGATACCTGCCAGGTCCTTAACTTACTCCCTTTTCCTTCTTGCAGTACAGAAGCAGCCTAAGGGCTGAGTCCACAAACGCCTCCAGAAACCTAGACTCCTTGACAGGCTCAAGAAGTTGAGTGCCTCAGCAGGAGCTGGCATGTATTCCCCCTGCATCTTTGTGCCATGACCCACAGAGCTATCCAAAGCCTCCCCATGCAGAGCATCCCTAACACACAGCCATCTTTGGGGTTGAGAGAAACGAAACTTCCCAGACACATCGAGGACAGCCCCATTCCTAGGAAGCGAGTGCAGACCTCTCTGCACATACGAGGTGGTTTTCACAGAGGGTCTCAGCCCTGTACCAGAAGAGGGTCCCGGAGCACACCACTCCCACGGCCAAACTTCCCCCAGTACACAGGAGCGGGGATGTGCCTGTAGCACTTGCATGTGTGCACACACGCAGACACACGTGTGGCACGGCTAGCACTGCAGTAACGTGGGACACGGCACTGTCCTCACGTGCGTCACAAGAGGTTTTTCCCTACCGCACAGCCTGCTTTCTTCACAGCTCTTGTTCTCTGCTTGCAGGGCATTGAGGGAAGGGACACAGTCACCTCTTCCCTGCCTTGTCCCTTTCCTCAGCGCAGGCTGACACTGCACACTGCAGTGGGATCTCCTCCAGCTCTCCCAGCTTCCTTTGGTCATCACTGGGCTGAACGGCACCTTCGGGGCAGCAGCAAGGGCCTGACACTCCTTTTGTGTTTGCAGCTGCCTTTCCATGGGAAGGGGACTGTCCCCAAAGCCCAGTGATTTGGAGAGTCCAGACTCAGAGGTGTAGTCCCTATTTCTGCCCTGTAGCTTCCATAAAATCATAGAATCTCAGAATGGTTGAGGTTGGAAGGGACCTCTGGAGGTCACCTGGTCCAACCCCCTGCACAAGCAGGGCCACCCAGAGCCACTTGCCCAGGACCATGTTCAGACGGCATTTAAATATCACGAAGAAGGGAGACCCCAACGTCCCTGGGCAAGCTGTCCCAGTGCTCAGTCACCCTCGCTGTGAAGAAGCGTTTCCCGACGTTCACATGGACCCTCCTGTGTTTCGGTTTGTGCCCGTTGCCTCTGGTCCTGCCACTGGGCACCAGTGCAAAGAGCCTGGCTCTGCCTTCTTCACAGTCTCCCTTCATGTATTCATATACATTGATAATATCCCCCCCCGAGCCATCTCTTCTCCGGGCTCCACAGCACCGACTCTAGGTCTGTAGGTCATTTAGATCTGGGTCTAAATGATCCTGATGGAATGGGGCAGACAGAAAGACAACATAGCCGGCTCTGGGGTGCAGCTGAAGTTGGCAAGAACAGTTTTCAACACAACCTCTCTACTGCACCGACATCCCTGCACACCCATGAGCCATAAGGCGCATCTCAGACCGACAACAGAGGGAGGAAGCTCCAGGAAAGGATGGCTGGTTGACCCTTTCTCATTGTTCATGCAGGGGCTTGGGCTGGGCACACAAAGTGGCCATTGGCTTCCAGGTTTCCATAAGAAGGGATTCAGCCCTCACAGCATCCCTGTGCCAGCCCTTTGCCTGTACAGCCTGAAGTGCTGCGGCACAGTCGTGCCCAGGGGAGAAAGGAGTCAGTCCTGTTGTATGGTGAGCCACCAAGCAGTCCAAAGGTGATTCATGGGACGCAAAATTCAACAGACAGCAAAAACTTTGACCTATCTGGATTTGGCAACTTGATTTTCCAAGTATCAGAAATCAGAGTTGGATCCTAGGTGCAAATTTCCTTATAAGAAAAGCCTCCTGTCACTAAAGCACCCAGGAAAGCACCTGAGGCCCTGCACTGCTACCTTCCAGGCAGCTTTTGGGAGCCCTGGGTTACCAGAGCAGTTCCATGCAGTGGAGATGCCAGTGCTAGGTTTCCCCTCTGCAGAGTTTTCTGGAAAGTGTTTAGCAAGGTTCAGGGAAGCTGAATTTTTCCTGCTAGTGCAACAGTTAGGGGTTCTGGGCTGCAGGGATATTTATGCTTTGTTTTGGCTTAACAGGATTGAGCGGCGCCACTGAGATGGGGAGGAGAACAGGGACAGACCCCCAGAAGTTTTCTGTTGCAGCTCAAGTCCTTGGGGGTGTTACAGGATTGATTCAGAGACACTGGCACATCAGCACAGCACGTTATTAATAGTGCACAAAGGTCCAGGGTCCCCACCTGGAATCAAGGGAATTGGAAACTGGAACGTGGCCTGGATGGTTCTGATGGTTCTGGGGGCTGGATCCAGGTAAGGAACATATCACCTCCACGCTGAGCAGAATGTAGGTGCCACAAGCCACCACCAGCTCCATGCCAGCGTACTTCCAGGGAGGGCTAGAGACCGGGTTCTGGCAGGGCAGCTCCTCAGAGCTTTTTCTGTTTTCAGAAACGTGGCCATCCAGGGGCTGACATAACCCTCCAGCCAGTGCCTGTTTCACCAACCAAAGACATTTGAGAAGAGACAAAAATCTCCTTCAGCCTTGCATCACCTTAGGCAGCAGTCAGACGGCTGGTGTGGGTGTGAGGACGCTGGGGTTCACAGCGCTCTCAGCTGCGAGAGAGCTGTCACAAAGCACACACGGTCCTCAAAAGGTAAACCCATGACCTGACCATGTTTCTTTACAATAAAAAGATATATCAAATAACCTGAGGGCCAATTCCTGCGCAGTTCACGCTGGTATCAATTGACACAACAAATCCAGGCCAATTCCTACTAGATTAATCAGGCGCTGCCTCCCTTCATGTGCCACGCACTTTCAGCCACCCCTAACAGCCATGCCCACCCTTGATGTGGTGGAGCCTCCGTGGGAAGCTGATGTAATTGTAGGAAAAGAAACGTAACCACCCTTCAGGCCAGAAACCCCCTCAAAAGCGGGAGGGTCTGGTGATTGCCAGCAGCTGCTCTCTCCAAGCGAGAGACTGGATTTGCAGATCCATCCCCAGCTAGACAGCACCTGGCCGAGGTGAGAAACTGGAGCTGCTGGACAAAGGCAGCACAGTGCTTGTGTCTGCGCACGTGTGCTAGAGCTGGAGCATCCTTGCCCCCTTCCCCAGCCTTTGTGACAAAGGGGGAAGACCCTCTCTCCTCCCTCCCAGGGCAAGCTGTGCAGCGGGCTGGAGCGGAGCCTTGGCCAGCACGGCTGGGAAGTTTCACTACCGAGCTGCCCAGAGCGCTATTGTCCCTTCCAGTGACCTTGCGTGTGTGCTGGCTGCTGCAGCCAAAGCACAGCACGGGAGCCTTTAAAAAAGCGCCACTGATCCGTCGTTTTAAATGCAAAGAGCCCGTCGCTGCCTCTACATTTTTCCACTTCCCCCTACACTTTCCACTTCCCCCCCTTCCGCCGGGGATGTCGGCACGCTGATGCTCTGGCTCAGCTTGGCTCCCTCCCGGGCAGGTGTCGGTCTCAGTCGGTAGCAGACATGTCACATCTCCCCGGCTCACGTTGCAGCTCTCACAGCCTGGCTGGACCTACCCATTCCCCACCAGCTGCAGCAGGATTTGGGGGAACGTGGCTTACGCTGCCTTGCGCAGCCCCCACGGCATGCCCTACACAGGGGCTGCAAGCAGTGCTAGAGGGAGGCACAGAGCCTCCCTGTCCTGCATCCCTGTCTGACCTTGCAGCCTCTCCCCAAACATGCCAAACAGCCCAGCGCCTCTCAGAGCCATTGCCAGCAAAGCCAATCTGCGGACCGGCATGGATGGCACCGTTGCACAGGTGAAACCCGCTCCCTGGGACTCTTCATGCTGTAGCAGCTACCAGAAGCCTAGAGAAAGGTCTGGTGGTCTCCAGCACTAGGCAACGAGCGCTCCCAGCACATCCACAGAGGATCTGGGGACAGAGAGGTTTAATGGCTTTTCCAGAGTGGCTGGGAGCGGAGGAAACAGAGCAAAAATGTACTGTGAGTGTGGAGGGCAGCATCTGGCCCCTCACATCCAGAGCCCAACGAGCAGCATTATTCAAACCCATGCTCCCACAAGTCAACACCGCTGCAGCACCACCAGCCATCCTCCCCGGTCACTGGTGCTGCCAGTGACCCCAGCACCAGGGCAGAGCCCCAGCCAGCAGCCACCTCGCACATTTCCACCCTGAGCCCAACAACCCTCCTGGGAAGCAGCCCGTTGCACCGCAGGGGCTGCATGCACACCAGTCGCTCAGGACAGGTCCAGCGTAGCCTTGCCCTGAGACTTTCCCTCCTGGATCAGAGCCTAGCGGGAGCAGGGCTGAAGTGTCCCTCAGAGAGGAAGAGCTGACCTGAGGGCTGGCCAGGCCCCCAGCTCTGCTGCAGGGAGTTGGCATTCAGGTAAGCCTAACATTCCTCTCAGTCCTTTCTAGCCCCGCTCATGGGGAGAGACCTTGCCTGGGAGGGAAAGACTCACCCAAGGTCACTCAAAAGGTCAGTGGCAAGAGAACACAGGCCAGAGCTCCTGAGGCCCCTGTCCTTTCCCAGACAGGGAACTCCCAAGCCCCGCTGGCTGTTTTGACAGGTCCTTGCTCTGTGCAGGTGTCATCTCTTCTCTCCAACTCACCCTGCCTCCACGGACGCCCTTTGGTGTTTTTCCTTTGCATGACATCACCCAGCTCCTGATCTGCAGCCAGCTCTCTGCCTCCAGAGAGGACCCTTTACTGGCTGGGACAGAGACATTCGGACTGGGGCAGTGCTACACTTCTGCAGTCCTCCACAGCTCTGCTCTCTCCTGGGAACAGGTCCATCCCAAGGAGGTAGGACCAGAGGGGCTGGGATGCCTGCATGCAAGCAGACCCCAACACAGCGATTTGTACAGCCTGAATATCTCCACTTGCTGAGGGCAGAGAGTGCCGAGCTCCCCCAGAGATCTGCTCCAGCAGGCACATCCCTGCCTGTTGATGCGTGGCATCAACAGGAGCCAGCAGGAGTGTAAAGGTGGCTGTCACCCCTTCTTCCTCCCGCAAGAAGGCAGATGTTAAGAGAGGAAGAGTCCCTGTCTCACCGGGCATGTCTGCATAGGCTCAGTATCAGCACCAGGTGCCAGGGCCAGTCCTGTCTCTCTGCTGATGGTCACACTCCACGCACCATCACTACACCAGCTTCCCTTCCCAAGCGACTGGCACGACTGTTTTCTCACTGAACAACTGTAGATGGGCTTTGACTGGCCTCAGGGGTTCTGGCAGCTTTGCCTTCCCAGTGCAGGATCGCTCCTATGGCAAAGGCAGTGCCAAGCCCAGGCTCACTCAAACCGAAGAGTGGCTCGGTGGATGTTGCCACTTAACAGACCATAAATGCATCAGCGTTTACCACCTGTTTCTTTGCACTGGGAGGGAGAGAAGAGCAGTTTGCATGTGCAGCTCCAGCCAGCATTACCTCCCAGCACCACCCAGCCAGACAGCCATGGGGTCCTGTCCCTGCAACCACTGAAAACTTCGCACAGCACCGCCTTCACAAGTTCTCCTGTGTCCAGCAAGAGGCCACAACTCCCTTCTGACATTGCAGACCTGAAAAACACCTGCCAGGGCCCAGAATAGCAAGGTCACTCTTGCTTCAACAAATTGCTACTTTGCTTCTGGCATAAAGTGACAAGCAACAGCTTCAGCCTCAAGTAGCCCCAGTGACCCTCACCCCACAGGGGTGTGCGTAGCGAGGGTGGAGATCAGCCCTAGCAGTGCCAAGTGTCCAGTGGTCAGCAGCGCCTGAAGATGGGGCTGGTTTTCTTCCCCAAATGTCTTTACCCCAGCGACTCTCCCCAGTCGCTGCTAATACACCGAGTGCTTAGGAACATGGGAAAACACCGAAGTATCGTCCCCAGCTGCAGGAAATGAGGCAAGGGTTGGCAGAGGGCATTTTGGGAAGAAGTGGGCAAGGTGCCATCAGCTAGCACTCCCTTTCACTTGTCCTGGGACCTCCTTGCTAGGCCCAGTCCCCCATGGAGAGGAGAATTGGCAGAGTCCAGGGAAAGACACATCGCTGCCCGTGAGACCCCAGCCACAGCCTCCATGCAACCCGAAGAGCTCTTTGAGGAGACAGCCAGAACAGCCTGCCCTGCTGGCCGTGCAGCCAGGTGATCTAACAAGCCTAGAGCCACCAAAATGTGGGCAGAGCCTGGGGCACCCCGGGAATGGCTCATGCTGCTGCCCGCCAGCCTCCCACCAGAGACCAACACTGGAGGGAGACTCGCCGTGTCCCGGCCGCCCCTCCCCGCGGAGCAGAAAGTGTGGGCAGAAACAAGTGAGAAGAGGGAGCTGGAAACACAGCCAGGCCCCCATCCCACTGCCACGGGAGTGGAGATCCGGGCTGCAGATGCACTAATGACACACATCTGCCTTTGGCCCCCCACCAGAAGCCAAAAGCCCAGAGCCGCCTGCAGCCTTCCCAGTCTTCTGGCCAGGAAGGGCACTCTAGCACCAAAGAGCAGCAGCGACAGCCAAGGGATGAAGTCTGGGCTTTTTCCCTGGAGCCTTGCAGGGATGAAGTTGGACATAGAGGCCTGAGAGGGGCAGAGCACGGAGCCCCAGATCCCCTGGCTTCAGCTGGCACCTGAGACACACACAGCCATCGCCGTCCATGGCCACCACCCACAAGGCACCAGTTCCCAGCCCCTCACACGGACATAAGCTCAGTGCAGATTCTGATTCCTTCTGGAGGGCACGTCCTGGCTGTGCACGGGATGCCCAAGGCCAGGTAGACACAGTCCAGCCTGCGGTGCTCAGACATGGTAGACCACTCCTGGGGAAAGGGTCCACTCTGATACCCTGAGGAAGGATACAACCAGGATAAGAGAGTGGAAGGAAAACACTTCTGAATGAAATAGTTGGTGTGACTGACACTACAACCTAGGCTAGGGCAGGAGGGAAGAACAGTAATCGCAGCAGCTCAGCCTAGTGCACATCAATCTTCATTTATTCCAGTTCCTCTTTTCCTTCCATTTCTGCAACATGTACACATTTTCCCCATTCCTCCCTGCAACTCAGTGAACTGCAGCCAGTTCCCTCCTCCAAGGTCTCCCTTTGGTCATGGGCAGATTAAGAGCCCTTTACCAGGCCCTGGTACCACTGCTCACACACGCTCCAGGACGCATCCTTTCCTAGTGCAAGGCAGAATTGCTCATGGCTCATACCACGTGCACTAAAGGCCTGCACTCGGAGCTCTTGGGCAGCTGCCTAAAGGACAAGGCATGTTCAGCATCACCTGCCTTTTAAATCAGAGAACTCGAAAGACCGGCATTCAGGCAGCAGGTAAGAGCTCACAGACTGCAGGTGAGGATCACAGACCAAGCCTTAGCATAAGGCCACACAAAGTCCCGTCGCATAGGGGTGCTCTGTGCAAGTGCCTCTTACCTCAAAGCGTGAACACGTTGAAACCAGTGCTGATGCACAACAGCCCATGCCCAGGAGCAGAGCCTGGTGTGTTATTTCTGTTGGCAAGAGCCATTCCTTCTACATACCTAAGGCAACTGGTGAACTTCCGCTTTTTGCCTCCTCTCAGGTCCATGATTGATAATTTGGAAGCCGTTTTGTGCACTTTCTAAGAAATGACCTAACTATGTCTGGGGAGAGTGCCATGGCTAATTTATCTGCCTCAACAGCATCTCTGGAGACACACAGTTAGAGGAGAGAGGAGTGCCCCTGCCACCTTCTCCGACTTGGGCAGAAGGGACAGTCTGCCAACACCACCAGTGAGACCTGACACTCCTCAGTCACTCCAGACAATGTTAAAGTCTATTACCAGCAGCCAATTTTCACCACCACTGAACACAGCTGTGACACGTAAAATGAAAAATTGGTGAAGAGGCAGAGGAGAATTCTTAAACCAGTTGAAAAACATCAAGAGGACTCCAAAAAATTACCTAAGAAAAAGCCAATATCTGCAAAAAAAAAAGTCAAAGATGATGTGGAGGTTTCTTGTCCACAGTCTTTCCCATTGACCTTAACACAGAGGTGCCTGCGGGCCTCTACCTATACCAAGGATCAGGTATTTAGGGTCTGATTACTAGATCACTCAGGGCCTGGCTGCGCTTGGCCCCAGAGGTGCTGCCTGTACCTTCTTCGCTGTTCTGCCACAGGAGTCTGAGGAGGAACCGTGCAGAGAAAGGTAATGATCACCTTCGATGAACGGAGCAGAGTGGAAGGGCAAAGCAGTTTCCCTTCTTTGAGCTCTGCACACCCCAGTTTCAGCTTAGCTTCCACACCAGGGACACCAGAGGGATGTGACACCTGGAAGACAGTGTGTAGCTGGTTCCGGAGGCAGCTGAAAGAGGAGCAAAGCTCAACCTAAACGTTGGATGTGGCAGGGGAGGGCTCCCCCAGCATGTCCTTTAGCTGGCGCAGCCTTATGCTGCTTTACTCCCCCACAGACGAGAAAGTCTCCAGCAGGCAGTGAGTAACCAGGCACAGGAGGGGAGCGAGGCCTCGGGGGGTGCCAAATAAGGATCACTGACAACAGTCCCACAGAGAAGAGAGAATTTCACCTCCCCAAAACTCAGTCCCCAGGCTCTAACGCAGAGAGCAGCCAAAGCCCAGCTACAGGCTGAGCACCTCAGTGATTACACACAGCACAAGAAGTGCTACGTTGTTTAGAAGAATTAAGGATTGCTGAAGAGCCGTGGACAGAGGTGGGATTTGTCCGGTCATAAACTTGTACACAGCAAAGGCATTACTCTTAGCACAGAATCCACCCTGATGCTCTCAGCTTACTAAATGCTCCACAAACACAGCCACTTCCGTGCGCTCTGTCCAGCATCATTACAACTCTCAGGAGAAAAGCCACAGAGAATTAAATGCTGATCAAAGATTACGAAGCCTCAAAGTGATGCTGTCCTAGAGAGCAACGCTCCTTCCTGGCCACAGATCCTCTGGGTTCTCCAAACCCCAATCCATTTAAGCCACACACCCACCAGCTGCAACACCCAGACCACGAACACACCAAGAAACAACACGGCCCAGTGACAATAAAGGCAAAATGACAAGCGTTTAAATGAAAGTTACTCACTTCCCCAGGGCTTGCGGATGCATACACACAATCGTGCACACAAAGAAAAAAAACCATAGAATTCCAGGCCCACAGAAAACTCTTATTCCAGAAAAAAAACAAGCAGAAAAAACCCCCCTGTGTTCATGCAGGAGTCGCTGAGGAAGGTGAGACACAGCCAGAATGCACAAATGGTAGCCCAGCCAGCAGCACCCTGCCGCTGGCCGCCACCGCGCTGTGCCTCGCCAGGGAGATGAGGTGGGAAGGGGCTGGGGGGACAGGTGAGAGAGAGCTTATGCAGGTAACTTACCTTCCACAGTTGCAGTGACAAACTCGGTCTTCCCCTCTCAGATGCGGTAAGATGTAATTGTGAAATCTGTCCAACAACGCATTCATGTCCATCAAGCAAGCTATTGCCTGTAAGAGCCCATAACCAAGGCATCTGGTCAACTCTGGATGATGGAATAAAACATTGACTCTAGTTTGATTGCCAAAGAGTGAAGCAGTCATAAAGAAAAATAATCTTTGGTGTTTAATGGGGCGCACACACGTACGCACGCACGCATACACACAGAGGTGCACAGCCTAAGGGACGGTGCGGGGGGGGGGGGGGGGAATAAAGGGGAGGGAAATAAGCAAAATCTCTTACCATAACGATAGAGGCGCCCAGGATCATGAAAATCATGGTGTTTGCATTCATGGACATCAATAGGGAATTGCCAGCGGTCGGGTCCGTCCGCCCCCAGCCCGCGGACAGCGAGCGGCGGCCGCGCTATTCCGCAGAGCTGAGCCCGGGGCGCATCGCGCTCGGCGCCCGCACGCTGCGGTGCGGGGCGGCGGGGGGCGGCGGGGACCCCCCGCGCACACACGCGCGCTCCCCCCGTGCCGGGGATGCCTCGGGCTCCCTCGCCCTGCCCGTTTTATTTTTTTATTTTTCTAGGACAGATGTGACAGGTAAAAAAAATTAAAAAATAAAAAAATAATTTAAAAAGAAAATTATAAAAAAATAATAATTAAAAACCGATCCCCTTCGCCCGGCCCCCCCCCCCGCGGCCTCAGCCGAGGGAGGTGCGCCACGTCTCCGGGAGCGGGCACACACCGCCACAAGCACAGCCCTTCATGCAGCAACTGGAAAGCGAACCAGCCAAAACCGGGGGGGGGTGGGGGGGGGGGGGAGGCTGGGGGAGGAGGAGGCAGGCTGCAAAAAAAATCACCCAGTCCGAGGGAGCCTCATTGCATCCTCTTCCCTGACCCTCCCCAAAATCACACACACCCCCCTCCCGATCGGTGCAAAAAAAAAAAAAAAAAAAAAAAAAAATTAAAAAATACCGCAAATGACAACCACCATCAAAAAAAAATAACCCCAGCCCTCCCGGCTCGGGGCTGCGTGTCCCCGCTGCCCGGCTCCGTGCTGGAAGCCCCCGGCCCAGCCCCTCCCGGGTGGCTCGGCTCGGGGGAGGGATGCGGGATGCAGCGGGGAGATGCGCCCAGGCAGAGCCGGCCGCCCCCTCCCCACCCCGGGCATTTACCTACGTGGGGAGGCGCTGCTCCGAGAGCGGCTCATTGCGAGCGACCGCGGCAGCGACAGCTCTGCGGACCTGCCCTTGCGGGGCTTCCCCCCGCCTCGCAGCCGCACGCTTTTCCCGAGCGAAGCCCCGGCAGCGGCGCCTGGCCGCGTTTTGAATCCCACACGCCATCCTCACCCCGCCCTTCCTCCCGCCCGGGGTCGGCCCCATCCTCCTCGCATCCCCGAGGGGCCGCGGGCTGGGGCGCAGCCGGGACCCCCCCCGACCCCCCCCTCCCCGGGCGGTGGGAGCCCCGAACTCCGCCGCGCCCCCGCGCTTCCCACGGCGCCTCCCTCCGCCCGCCGCTTCCCGCCCGGAGGAGAGCGACGGCCCCTCTGGGGATGGGGGGGCTCCCAGCCCTTTGCCCCAGGTCGGCCTGGGTCCCCCGGGGCCCGAGCACCTGCTCGCCCCCGTCTCGGGGAAGATGCCTGAAGGGGCACCCAAAGGGTACCCAGCCCTTCTCTGAGCATGCCGGCAACGGAGCCGGGAGCAACTCCCACCTCTGCCGCCCGTCTCCCCTGGACTTGGCCCCCTAAGAGAAGCTGGGGTGATGCCGACGCAGGAGACCCACTCACTTTTGTGACAGAAATAAAATTAACCCCGTACAACCTCGTCCCGTCTATCAAACCTGAGATCTAAGGTCCAAGCAAAAAGTCGTGCTTCAGGGCTCTCCCAGGGTTTCATCTCACCATGCTATTTGGTCAGTCCAACTCAGGCCACGCTTAGGAGCTTCTGCGAAAAAGAAGTGACCAGCCAATAACTTTTTGCTTGCTTCTTGTTCTTTTCAGTGTAAACCATGCAACCCGAGGGAACGGCAGAGATTGCAGCCACCACGTGGGAAATGCGTGGTAGCACGTAGCTTGGCGGTTGTTAACGTCGTGTTGTGCCGTTGCGCTTCTCCGAGTCCTCAGCCTTCCTCAAGGTTAGTTTCACCTTGCTGGAACCCAAGTATCATTCATTTTTCAGGCTTCTCGGGGCCATCAAGGTAGAGTTTGCTTGTTCTGGGTTTTGCATTCTGGCGTATTTGTTTTCCTTCTCTTCCTCAGGCCACAATCAGCCTCCTTATGTAATGACTTGTGTTATATAAACTCCATTCTTCAAGGAACAGTCATTAACCTACTACTGGGTATTGAAAATACCAAAATACTGTCACACAATTAAAATCACTAAATGGTGCCCTCAAATTAGAGCACAGATTGCATTGCAGATTTTTTTTTTTTTTTTTTTAAATTAAACCACACCCATGAATCATTTGCTAAGCCAGGCACTTCACGCAAAAGTGCAGCGAGGCTGGGAAGGCGCCTTTCGCCACGATCCTGCCCAGCCCGTGAGGGTTCCCTCAACAGCTCTCTGCCCTGAGCTGCTTTCCCTTCTTACCGAGCTAGGAGGTGGTTTCCACCTTCTATATGCAGACCTCAGTAAAAGCGATGCAGAGAGAATGCAGCTAGTTACTCTGCTAGTTGTAGAAAACATATGCATTCTTAAAGTAACGGCCAAATAAAATCACAGGAGAGACCAGACTATTTGAAGACAAGTCTCAAGGAATTTTATGTAACTGAAGTTTTGCCTGGCCATCAGGCAACGCTTCTGACCACCCAGCCATCCCCACAAACCAAGCTGGGTCAGCTCTGAGCCGGGCTTGAGGCGCTGAAGAAGGATTTTGCCGTTGACTCAGGCTAAGCCTGGTTTCTCAGCATAGCTCTGGAGGAGCCGTCTTCTCTTCTTGTCCTTTTAGAGCAAAAGTCCTGGCTGATGGGGATTCCAAACATCACTGTTCTGATCATTTTGCTCTGTGTTCGTGGCAGTCCTGCTTGCACCTCGTGCCCTTTACCTCCCGCCGTCGGGAATAGGGCAGTATATTGGCCTGACAGTCAACAAACCGCAGCCTAGTCCTGGGCAACACGGTGCTAACGTGCGGGGTAGTGCAAGAAGCCTTTCTTGCTCCCACTGTCAGTGCCCGGAGTACAGAATCCACTAAACCTGACAGGCTCACAGGGCTGCAAACGTTGGATATCGGCCATGAAATTATCAGAGTCTTCATTAAATCCAGTGGCCATGCAGAACCTTTGAGTCAACGATCTTCTGTGGCAATGAATTATATTAGAAATTCCTTCTCCTCTCTCCACTTCATCCTCCAGTTGGCAGGAGTACCAAGTGAGATCTGCGATTCTGCAGCCAGGAAGATCTCACGCTTGCTTTACTGCAGTGTGTCAGTCAAACAGGTTTCCTCATTGCTCTTGCTGGCCCATTTTCAACGTGTCCAGACTTGGCTGGACTCTAAAGCTTGTCTTGTCCCATCCTCTTGACCCCACTACATCTAGGTTTGCTCCCTAGCCTTGCTACAGGCTCTTTGTGAGTTTGCAAGAAGCAGGTCTTCACAGCAACCCGTGGTGGAAACGACGAGTTCTGCACAGCCACGGCAGGGATCAGACCGGAGCTGAACCCGGGCCAACAAATGGGCCGCCTGTTCTTGCAGAAACAAACCACGAGCAACGTTTCTGTCCCGTTCCCTGCTAGCATGCGTTGAACCCTTGGCTGCTCACAGCCTGGTGAGCAAGAGACCCAAGAACGACCTGAGGCCATGTGTGGTGCTCAGCCGGTCTGGCTTTTCATCTGCAGGTCTAGGGGAGATAAGGCCACGAAGAGTTTCTCTACCGATTTCCATCTAATGAAAAGAGGCAGCAGGAACTGACTGTATTTCAGCAAAGTGACATTATACTTGTATGAGTGAAGACTTCTAACATAGATGCTAACAGACGCTCAGGAGATTTCGGGTTGCCACCACAATAGTTTACAATGGGTTTGTTAAACTTGTTCCTAATCACTTTAATATTGCTAGAAATAAGCTGCTCCTTTTCAAAAACAAGCATCCACACTACCTATGGCTCCCGTTCAGCGTCAAGCCTCGTGTTGTACTGTCACCACCATCCTCACGGAGACAAGGCTGTGGTCTGCATTACAAGATCTCAGTGGCATCTGGCCTATCCCCAGCCAAGGGACCACTGCCTCTGCTTTAACCCAACCCTGTTGCGTGACCTGGTACCATCACCCAGCTTCCTCTACGTCTCAGCACTTGAGGGCATACAGTATCCTTCCCTCCTTATTTAATATCTCTCAAACCCCAGCGATACTGGCAAGATGATAAAAAAGACCAGAGAGATCTGTATGGGAACCACCTCAAATTCTTTTTCCCCACCCTGGGAACATGCAGCCCCAGGTAGGAATATTATCACAAGCCACATTCACAGGAACCGACTCCCTCTACTTTCCCCTTGAAGGGAGCGCAGGCCTCAGCTGGCATTCTGTGGTGCTCACACAAGTCAGAAATTACAGAAGAGTCTAACAACAACTAGAGCTAGCAATTCTTTTCTTAATTTTTTCTCTTTCATAAGAACCCACTCAGCTGTCCCATATCCCTTTACTCCACTGCCTGTTTTTTATTCCCCTGTTCTTTTCACAGTTCTTGTACCGGCACAACCATTTGCGTTTGTCTTTATTGATACCTTCTCCTAAGCTCCTACATGTATGAGAAATAGAAGTTGAAGCCGGATCATCTGCCTGCAACAGAGTCATCGGGCTGCTGCATCGGGGACACGCAAAGATCAAGGATCCCAGCTACACAGTCAGATCCAGCAGCACTGAGTCCTAGGGAGGAGTGCTCTTCTCCACCGCATGCAGTCTGATTGCATTATCTGCATCACTTTGTGCACCGAGCCTCGCAGGCAAGTGGAGGAGGCCAGCAGGCACAGAACTTCAGGGATAAGACACCAGCAGTGCAGAGGGGAGAAAAGGCTCTTTAATCACCGGTTGAAAGATGTGCTGATGTCTCTGACAGAAAGAAGAATGTTCATGAATGTTAGGAAGGTCTTAAGCAAGACAAGAAGCACAGAAAACAGACATAACCAAAAGTGACTTGTGTGAAAGAAAAACAGGCTGCAAACTAGAAGTGAACAGGACTCCGCTGCTCTGCGCCTCGTGGATGGGATCTGCAGAGGGCTGAGACGCGAGAGATGGAAACCTCAGAAAGTTCTTGGCAAAGATCTGCCCACACGGGAGGTAGCGTCAACCTCACGGCAGCAAGAGAGCAAAATCTTATAAACGCTCTTCAGTAGACACTATTCTTTAATCAATATGGCCTTTCACAGAGAGTCAAAGAAGTGAGAGAAATGCTGATAAAACATAATCACTGAGTTTAGGAAGGGAGGGGACACACCTCTGGGAGGAATCTGCATTTAAAGGCACCTCTGCTGGCCTTATGGAAACTGGGAGAGCAGCCTTGATAGCTGAAATCTCATTTACAGCAGAAATCTCTCATCACAGCTGGGTTCTGAATACTCACAGCCTGTGTGCACGAGGCTGTTAACCCTTCGCTGCTTCCCTTCACTGAACAGGAAGGCCGGCTCCAGGAATTAAAAAGAAACGGACCATCTTTCAGCACTGATACTCATCAACAGGAGCATCAGTGTATCTACAGGGCAGGGAAGAGCACACCATCATCGTACATATGCCACCCCACTCTTAAAGGACAAATACATTATTTTAAACCGCCTCCTTTAAATCAAAGTTTCTCTTGAAATTTCTTTTTGACACACAAAATAAGTTTGACCGTATGTTTAGCCAGAGTTTTATACCTGCATATATATTTGTGTGTGCATATAAATACATGCATCTCTCAAACAAGACTAGGACCCCACAAAATTCCTCTATAAACTGAGCTTCATTATGGATTTCAGTGCAAATGAAGCATATGGAGGCAAAGTAATTCTATACATGCACACATTTTTCACTAACCTGGAAGTTCAATGAGAAGTCCACACCTGGAGCACTGTGTGCAGTTCTGGTCCCTGCTGTACAAAAAGGATGTGGAGAGGCTGGAAGGGGTCCAGAGAAGGGCCACCAGGATGATCAGAGGACTGGGCAGCTGCCATATGAGGATAGGCTGGGGGAGCTGGGTTTGTTCAGCCTTGAGAAAAGGAGGCTCAGAGGGGATCTCATCCCCATGTACCAGCACTTAAGGGGCAGCTACAAAGGAGATGGAGACTCCCTTTTTACATGGAGTCCCACGGAGAGGACAAGGGGGATGGACACAAGTTGCCCTTGGGGACATTCCGATTGGACACGAGAGGGAAATTTTTCACAGTGAGGCCAGTCACCATTGGAATAATCTCCCCAGGGAAGGGGCTGACTCGGCCACGTTGGGCACCTCCAAGAGTCGTCTGGACAGGGTGCTGGGCCATCTTGTCTAGGCTGGGCTCTTCCCAGAAAGGTTGGGCTAGATGATCCCTGAGGTCCCTTCCAGCCTGGGGTTCTGTGATAATGTGTCAGAGTAAGAACAGCTTCAGCTGAAGAAAAAGGGCTGCTCACAGAAATGAGTACTTTGGGCTGTGGATCATTCAGAATACTTGCCTGTCCACCTGGGTCGGTCACCTATCCATCTCTCCAGTCAAACATCCTTCCACAGGCTGGGAAACAAACAAACGACAAATGACCAGCTCCCACTATTGCTTTTGTTTATGAACAGGATGTTTAGGACAGAAGGAAGAGTTCTGTAACACCCTGTATACAATATTATGTTCTTAGACCAAGGCTTCTCACTCCAGTTGAAAAGATGCAGTGAACTGAAGTTCTGCTAATGAATCCACACTTGGCACCACAGCAACCCGAATTCTCTGCCAGTTATGCACATGAAAAGTATAAACTTTATGTCATAAATAGGACACTTCTGCAAACCTCCACATACACACACAAAACATGGGTTAAAACATCCTTTTTGGGTTTTTACCGCCTTTCTGTAAAATAACAAAGAGCTCCATTTAGGATGAATTAAGTTGAAAGTAGAAAACGTTTTCAAACACTTTCCAGGTATCACCTTGCCACAGGTAGACTTCAGTACTGATGCTGTGTAGGGAAAGAAAGGTCTGCTCAAAACACTCAGTACTGTGCTTACTTGAGATGTCTTCCTAAAGAGATCGACTGAGGCAGTTCAGTCCTTACAGAATCATCTTCCTTTGGCTGCAGATATCCCCATGGTAACAAGCAATGGTATCAGACAGACAAATGAGCAGAAGCAGAGGGGGCTGAATGAAATCCTTCAAATACAGAGTCTCCAGGATCAAAATGGGACAGGGCAAGCCAATCCTCATACACTCTGCAAACCTTATTGCAACTGCTGCTTGAATTCCCCATCCCCTAACTGGTCTGATCTATTAACTCATTCTCCACAAAATTTTTTGCTTTAAGTATTTTTAACAGACAACAGAAACAGCACAGGTAATTCAGGGATATTAAACATTCCTGGGGCCAGAGTACGATGCAATGACCCATTTGGACACCATCCAGGACACAGATTGAGCTGGCAGAGGTCTACGTTTTCCCACAAGGCAGTTCAAACCACAGCCAACCCCCAGATCTCAGGAGCAGAGAGAGGGGCCTGACTCCACAGACTTCCAAGATTTGCAACTGCGAAGAAGTATTTTCAGATACGGACTTGCAGTTTTGAGGTGTGGAGCAGATGCCTTTTAACGCGTGCGAGTGCGTTCACTGAAAGGTTAACCAGCACTGCCATACGACTTACGACATACGCAGCCCAAGTTGTCTGCATAGACGGGTAACGTTGCCCTAAACTGAGAGAAAGTACGTACTTAGCACTAACTTCCTGCATGTGCCAAACGATCAGAGTCAAGGAAATTTAGCTGATCCGTGTGAGCTGTCGGAGGTCAGTCATAGAATGAGAGGGAGACGCCAGGAGCTCAAACCTCGTTTCATGATACTTCACTTTTAACATTACGTTTAAAAAGTTGTTCTCACATATCCAAGCATTAAAGAGCAAATTGTTTACAGGTTCCTTTAACAAAGCAACTTTTAAGATCTTCTCTTGCCTGGAAGCAGCAGCACTTCACCAGTCACATTTTGAATGTCCAATAATTTGGTTTGGTTTTACTTTTATCAGTCTGAACACAGCGAAGTCTGAGCTTTTGCTCTGTTTGTATGCACATACTCCGTTTCTGGATTTTGAGCCGTGTTTATTACCGCTGCGTGAGAGGAGAACGCTTCTACTCAAAAGCTATTTCAGTTAAAAAAAAAAAAAAAAAGCTTTTAACTATTTCCATTGACAGTGGAGGTTGCCATTTGTTCCCAACTTCCTCACAGAAGACACAGATACAATGGGCCCTGACTGCTACAGTTACAGCTTCACGGTCTTATTAGTCTCACACGCGATAACTCAAAAGCAACTGAGACCCCAAAAGGTTTCCAGGCAGTGCCCCAATCCGTGCAGAGAAAGCAGTTCCCTTTAGCTCAACACAGGATCAAAAACCATTGTGAGCTGCCCAAACACACAACCCCTCCCAACAAGGGACACAGCGCAGGTCGTCTTCTTCCCATCAAGATCTTCCCGCTGTCATGACCCTCTCCGAGACACTGGATGAACGAGCCTTCTTGCGCTACTTCAGATCCTTTGTGTTTTGCCTCACAGAGCACAGTCACGTTTACTTCTATTTTGAAAATAGACAAACTTACAGGTTTTTAATTTTTATTGGATGCTTCCAACTTTAGATCTAATAATATACAGATACTCGTTTTGTCATTGCTCCATTCATATCCTCACATAGTTCAGCCATTCTGCCACATGAAAATAAAAAAAAAAGCACAACTGAAATAAAATAAATTTGTCAGCTGGAAAAATACATTATAAACTTATATTCAAGAAACATTCTCTTTATAATTAAAAACCTACTTGTAATAATTAAAGTAGGATATAAAGAAAATCTTGATTTTCATTTTTAAATAGGTGGCCTTTGTGTATACTTTTAATCATCTCATATGTACAAGCCCAACCAGTATCTCTGCCTACCTGTGACAGAATACCTGAAACAAAACAAAAAGACACTGAAAAGGAGTTTTTAAAACAAAGAAAAAAGATCAATATTATTTTTCCAGGAAAATACAGTATAATCAGAACTTTAAACACATGCTTCCCTCATCTGTATTAAGGCCTAGGAGACAGATGCGCTTTAATAAAAGCAGACAGTATGAAGAAAAGTCCTTCCACTTTTCTCTTCAAATTCCTGTAACAGCTCATCTATTTCATTTTCCATGTCTTCTGTGTGCTGTATCTAGAAGAGAAAAAATACTCAGCAACCAGACTCCAAGGATATGATGTAGTTTAGAAAACTGCAATAATTCAATGCTTTTGGCTGACTGTGAAATCTAAACCAGCAGGCTGCACCAAACCGTGCAGCACCGGGTGCTTTACCGAGATTCCCAGCATTCCCAAATGTATATATATTCCGCATATCCTCCTTTCTCCAACCCAGTGAACTGGCACTTAACTAGTACTTTGTTGAGTAGGCAACATCCATCCTCACTAGGTAACAAATGGAAGCTTCAGAATAGCTACAAGCGCACTGAACAGATGGCTAAAATTTCAAGTCCTTGAACCCTCTTAGGCTTTTTGAATCTGGAAAGGATTTAAGACCAGAATAGATCACACAGGCTGGAGTAAAAAAAAAAAAAGCCTGTTGCCACACTGGAATAGGTAAACTCATCAACTTGCACACTGTGAAAGGACACAGAGCCTCTCTCTGTTCTCTTGACAGTTACACCGACTGTTTTAAGTGCAGCTTATTTCAGCGTTACTGCAAGGGCCCCCAAATATGGATGACAGAAGGCACCAGTTTTTCCACATCACACACACGACAGGGTGGTGCTATGAAATACACCTACATAGGATGTTTTTCAAGCGTATCGTGATCTAGAATGCAACCCTGATGTTTAAATCCCACATATTACAACTGCTTTTGAAATGGGACGTTTTTGCCATAAACAGTGTTTTGAGTATGGGCTCAGCACGTGCAGCGGTTACGCGCTGTGCTTTGCGAAACTGCTTTTCACGTAAGCTGCCGATGCCTTGGTTCTGAGTGCACACACGGAGAGTCCACTTTGGAAACCATGAACTCAGCTACAATTCATCGCTTTACGCAACTACTCCAAAAATAACCACAAGAATTTGGAAGCTTCCGTGTCTTGACATGGATTCTACTTAAACAACTTCTGCTCCAGGCAGCACCTTTAATAAGTACCAAGCAAACCCCAACCCCTGTGTGGTCAACTGGGTCCAAGGTACCCACAGGCAACGAGCCCTCTCTACTTACACACTGGCAGAGCTCACAGATAAGGAAAGCACCCAGGGTTGCCTCCTCGTGGTTATCCTGAATGTCCACATTGATCACATGTACTGGCTGACATGTCTCCTGCTCTCTGGAATTTAAATCTAGTTGAAAACAAAACACACATAACAGCAAAACGTTGGGTGGAATGGTATCGTATTTTACACAGAGTATTCACAAGATTTTTAAAGAGACATAGACATTGACCACCTCTGCCTTCTCCAAACTTTTTATAAAATTGTTTATTTAATAACATCTTAAACAATAGCCCCTCTTATTTCAAAAATGAGAGAAGGATTTTGGAAACAAAATCATTCCATTTTGTGGAAGGGCCGTGACAGTTTATTTGCCCTGGTCAAGAAACGTTACTGCTCACCTTACTCTGGCAGTCTTTAAAGACCAAGATCAAGATT
The DNA here is from genome assembly GCF_949628215.1 of Phalacrocorax aristotelis. Lineage (NCBI taxonomy): Eukaryota > Metazoa > Chordata > Aves > Suliformes > Phalacrocoracidae > Phalacrocorax > Phalacrocorax aristotelis. The sequence continues at coordinate 6,907,380 of NC_134294.1, forward strand.
CTCAAAAGTCAAGAATAATTTTGGGCTTCTTCACCTGTAGAGTTTCAATTGCCCATTTTTTTTTTTTTTTTAAAAAAAACAAACCATACATCCAACACTGAAAATCAAACTGCAAGGTGAACCCCTGCAAGTTAAGCACTGACAGACACATTAGAAAATTCTAGCTTTACTGTGTTCAGCTTATTCACAAGGGTGGAAGGGGGAAAAATAAAACATCTTTTTCCTACTAATCTGCCCATGTATTGTTTTGCCTCTCTAACATAACCTTCCTGTTACACACGCAGTTTTTAAGCTGCAAGTTCTTCTCTCCTAACCCCATTCCACAACTTCATTTTGGCAAACCTGTTGAGGCCTCCATTTTAAAATTTCAGCTTTCACATCTAGAGCCATAATGTGGCACTCGAGCCTTCTTCCTTTCTTTGGTCGATTATGAAGGGCATTAACATGAAGTTAGAGAGATGCACAACTGGAAAATTAGGAATTGGTTGCTCTTCACCTCCCTTCCTCAAGATATTCACCTTAGAGTGAAAGCTGCTTTTATGTGAGACGTGCTGAACTTGCTGAAGATCCATTCAAATACCAGGGCAGCTGCTATCAATACATTTTGAACACTTCACTTAAAGATTGAGAACACTAAAGGCTCAGCTTGCGGAAGCCCAACACGTATCGCCCTCTGTATTACTTGTGACATGACCACTGAGGACTGAAAAGGCAAAGCAACAGCCTTTTAAATTGTGTATGATACTAATTCAGATGGCTGGTCTTTCAATGTAAACTAAACATCTTAAACCTCCCATCAGCCTGTGTCCAGCACTTCCAGAGAGAGGCAGCGTTCTCGGCCCAGGAGCTAACCGAGTCATTGCTGAAACCCCACAACTTTCGGTGAGTCCACGTCAAGCCTGCTGCATCGTGTTCATGCAGAACCCAGTCCCCAGCTGAGACTCTTCCGGCACGTCTCACTTCGACTCGTTTAAGGGCAAAGCTGCAGCATGTTTGCAGAGTGTTAACCATGTCCAAGAACAGTTTCTCCACCTGTACCGGAGGTATTTATTGTGGATAAACTGCTTGGAAGGTCACAGAAAGTCTTCCACCAAGAAGGGAGGGAAGGTGCATTAAGGAAGACAGCCTAGATTTTGTTTCTCCATCAGCCCAGGGTGAAAAAATGCTCATCACATACAAATTGCTCCATGAGCATTTTCAAACCAAACATGTATTTGAGTTTCTCCAAATGCTTGCTATTTCCCGATGTCAGCCCTTAAAATTGCTATACATCCACAATCCGTGTAGCTGCCAACAGCAGCATCTTTTAGAAGTATTCAGCCATCACCTCTCTGCTACGTAAAGTCTACGGCAATGGACTGCGAGCTCTTGTCCCTGCTGCTTTTCCAGCAGCAGCTGTCAGAGGAGACAGAGGTTTCCAGATTTGTGAAGGACTTAGGGGGAGGGGGTGGGGAAACACTCAGAGTTAACTTGGTTTATCAGTTCACGGTCCTTACCTTCTACTACTTGATCATAGACTCTTTCTTCACATGTTAAGATCAAATCAAAAACATCTTTGCAGTTCTGGAATCTTTCTGGTCGTGGCTTGATTCTCTTATTTCTGTCCAACATGTGTAAAATCCCATTCTGTGTGTATCTGAAGTCGCTTGAGTTAAGTACCTTTACTTTAAGAAAAGTCATGTTTTTGAGCAAATGACCAGCACAAGTTAAATTATTACTGTACCTTTAAAATAAGATTCTTTCTCTTGGCAAATATAAAGATCAGCGACCACTGAATAGATGCCTAGGGTGGCAGCACAGTCCCCCATCAGGGTAATTCACGCAGTGCCTGTTTTTCAGAGGCCTGTCACTGCCATTCGTAGAATGGCAGAAACAGCTTTAAAAGGCCATCAGAAGAGCCGAGTTCCTCAGAAGGACAACTTTTCCTGGGCAACTATTTTTATATCCATAGTGCTTAGAACACACAGACTCAGCTGTTTGCGTGAGCAGCATGTCCTGCATTCACTTAAGTCACTGCCCCTCACTCCAGGGGCCTCTATCTTGAGAGTCAATTATATGGTATTTCTAGCGTCAACTGCATGTCTGGATGAAGTCCTGCGCAGGCCTCACGTTTACACAACTGAACTTCCAAAGAAAATTAAATAAATAACAGAAGCATCATCCTTTAAAAATATCCAAGACATGTCAGTGGGAATGAAGAAAAACACTGACTTTAAGCCTGTCAGAACTTCAGGCACTGTGTGAAAGGAATCTGTTCTGCCGCTTGGTAGCTATATTTATGCTGGTGCTGTAACCTTGAGGCTCAAATTTACATCCTGTATCCCCCTTTCAGGCAGGACTCACTCATCCCACTGTCTTCTCAGCCTTCTGGGACATGCAGTTTCATCAGGAGCACACCAGGGCTGGCTGTCATATAAATTTGCTCACTTGACTAAAACCAAACTCCCTCCGAAGGCAAAGTTTTATGGGTAAATTCGGAATACCAGGAAAGGTTTGAATTAAGAAAGGCTGGAAACTGATGCATCTCTTCCTTGCTTTTTAGCGGCGGTATTTTTAGCCACCCAAGTATATATTTTGAAATTAAAATAGCAGTAAGGATAAGAGTCTATAATTTGAGATAACGGAAGGATTCTGAGCACGAAAATTTCCACTGTTAGTAGCAAGTATGTAAGAGGTTGTCTTGGCTTATTTCCTTGTTGAAGGGGTCACGTACATACCTAGCAGGTATCTTAATTCTTTTCAGAGAACAGTCCTAGTCTTTTGTAAGAAGAGACCAGCAACTTTCTGCCTACCCTTCTGCAGCTGCCCTGTTATCGAGTTCCTACTGCCCTCGGTAGCCAGACCTACGCCTGCCAGTCTACACGCTTCAAAGTCAGCTTGAACAGTTTTCAAGCAAATGGCCTCCAAAGCTTTTCAGTCTTTCAAGTGTTTAAGCTATATTAAAAATTAAACCCATCTTTCTACCTGTAAGAGTCTACTTCCTATGGAAAGCATGTTCAGTTCTCTTGTGTCCGCATCACCTCACTTTAACTGCTTGACTAAATAAAATTACAATTTTGAATCACAACCTGAATGATATTTTAAAAAAAAAATAAATCACAAATATATGTTGTCTTTTCTCTCTCAGCCAACTGATTTCTACTGCATTTCTTTTCTTCAGGTCACCCTCAAGCATTTTACCACTCTTCTTCCTCAGAAGATTTCTCCCTATATAATTGAAGAGTTGTCCCTTATAGCCCAAAGCTATCTCACAAGCAGTTCTCGTACAGCAGCACCCACTGCTTCCTCACAGCACCCCTGGGAACGCTCCTTGGGTCTGTCATGCTTGGAAAAAATCCACTTCAGCGTAGCCATTTCAGACCTCTGGTTATTTGCAAAGCATGAAAGTGACTGAAACAGCCATTTTCAACACACTTGCAAATATCTGGCTGCTTTGTCCAGTTTGAAGGCGAGCCCTTTCTGGGCTCTACAGTCCTCATTTCTACATCATATAGTTCAAGGAAAAAAAATTCACAGCGTCCCACACACCTTTTTGGGTTCTTTTTTTTTTTCCTCCCCTTTCTAGGATAAAACGTTGCTGGCAGCTGTCCCCTAGCTTTCCTGACTGAGCCTGGAGACAGAATTACGCATATTCAAAAAACCCACACAGTCAAGCTTCCTCCTGCCAACTTACAGCTATTTTTTTTCCAAGGGTCCATCTGCCTATAAAAGGCGATTGAAATAAGCAGTTAAGATTCATGACACTTTCATATTTGGTTGTCTGAAATCTTTTTCACCTGGAAAAAACCAGCATAGCATCCTTTCAGCAAGCAGGGAGATGTGATCTGCACGATTGTTTTCAGTGCATAATCATAACACCTTCCTTCTCTTCGTGAGCTCAGGCAAATGCAAAGATATTACAACTTATTAATGGCTTCCACTATACTGCCAGTTGTTGAGTCATTTAAGTCAGACTTTGCTTTCCTTCCAACATATTTCAACTCCATGCTCCCTACCCAATGCATCTCCGCTCGCTCTTTTCAGCGGTCACTTCTTCAGAAGGTACTCACAAAAATCTTCACCTGGCTTTCCGTGCCGTTACGTTGTGTGGCCATTGCAGCCTTAACACTACCACGCTCAGAAAGCCAACAAAACATGCATACATTTATCTAAGAGGCCTTCACCCACTGCAAACTATTGACATAGTAAAACCATCACATTTTTACAGTGAGTCCAATTCAGATATCACCTTTATTGGAATAACTATGCTAAACAGATCCACAATATAATGAAATTTGTGCATGACAACTCGGAAAGACTTGATTAAAAAAAGGAGATGTTGCAATACAAGTTGAGTTCTAACAGACACAGCATTGTTGCTCATTTCTATGCAGACACCTAGATCCAGCTACTGCTACGGTTACTGACTCTGCATTCTCTCCATTTACATAGGGATATCGCATAATAATGTATTGATAAAGATATATATGTATTTAAAAAAATAATAATAAGAGTTCTGTGTTTAGATTAAACTCCTAAAGCTTTTATAGCTCCTGCTACCCAAATTTAAAATTCCTGTCCCAGACATGAGAAATGCCTTTTATCACCCCCGGGATAGGTCTCTGCCCAACACACGTGGCCAACCAGCCCTCACCCCTCTGATCAGCTCATCGGTATGTGTTTGCTGACAGGACCCAGAGCATACTTGTAGCTATGAGCACTGGCAGACGCATACAGCCACGACAGTACAGCCTCCTCCCCGTCCTGCAGCACAGCATAGCCGGCAGCGGCTGTACTTAACAGACCACACAGCGATCGGTCTGGTTTTGTTTGGAAATCTAGATCATTGACACAGCAAGAACAAGCAAATTCCACCTACTGCCTGAACCTCAGCAAGTAATACTGGTCATTCTCTCTTCTCTCTCACACTCAGTGTTTGCTTTTGCAGATGTCCTTTCATGTGAGTGTTTGCTTTGAACTGGGAGCTTCAAACTTCAAATCCTCCGGCCAATATTACGTGACAAAAGGATGGACATAGGAAGTCATTCAGTGCAAAAATAACAAAGAAAATATCCTCTCTAAACGTCCTTCCCCTTCTCCCAGGCAGTTTAAAAGTTCTAAAATACCAAAATATTTGAGTTTGCCAAGTCCTCTCCCAAAGCCTCTACTAAAAGCAATTCAATTAAAGGTACTTGATGCAAGGTATTCTCCCCAGCCACTAGTAACGTTCAGAAGTTATACAAAACTGAAAGTCTATTTGCTTGTTTTACCCATCTTCCACTGCACTGAAGTAAGCATTTAATAGGTCCACTTAGCAAAGTATGAGTAAGTCTTGGTAAAAAACGTGAACAGGAGCTTTTGCTGAAGTGAAACTGGCACATGGGAGAACATCCATAGATTAATGCAGATAATCCTGAGAAGCAGAAGTGCTTTCTTGTTCAATATATTCTCACAAGTGTCTTCACACTATGAGTAATTCCTCGCTCTCACCTCCCCCAACCTGCCCTGCATGACATAAAACCTACAATGTGGCTAAAATTTAAAAAAAAGGAAAAATTTTCCCTACCCCAGGCTATTATTTTTCAGCGTCCATACACACCACTCCCACGAGAAAGATAACCCTAACAATTGCGTTGCTTTCACGGATGTCCAACTTCCCATTTTACTGACAGTGTTTCTTGTGTAGTTGAATGGAGCGGCAAAGATTTGGTGGTTACCAGACTATGAAATGCAATAAAATGTATATTGCTCGTTCTGTTAGGAAAGTGGATCCTTACAAACGTGAAAGATCTCTGGCGATAATTTCATGAGAACTATTCTTGGAAATTAATTAAGAAAAAAATACCGGGGGCGGGGGGGAAGCATGTAGCTTTTTCAACATCAGTCAGCCCCTTAATGTGGTAGGATTATTATCTGTCAGGGGTCAGCTGGGTAAAACACGTTAATAAGAAGTGATAGGCAGGCTTAGAACAATGATGACAACAAAAATCTCTCCTGTGGACACCACACGTTATTCCACTCAGGTAGCAGGAAAATTAATTGGGGGAGAAAAACAAACACACACAAAACCCACTCAAGTACGCACTCTTGCATATTTACGCTCCCTCCTAATTAGGTTTTCCAGGGTCTGGTCTGTATTTTTGTAACTGTTGAAGCTGTATTGAATATGCTCAGTTATATACAAACCGCTCATGGCGTAATGAACTTCTTTAGTACCTCCAATGTTAGCGCTACCTCCCCGTCTGTGGCTGTGAACAACACACCCTCTCCTCTGCTCAGCCATGTTCAAGAACAGGAGATACTCCAAGTTCTATTTCAGAGGCCAACTTCTCAGGAAACTAAAGATGGGAACAACTTGTAGATCTCCCTGTGAAGAATTAAAGGGAGTCTAGTCATCCCCTTCACACTACCCAGCAGAATCTAGCAGGAAGGGGACATGGAGTTTCTCTGCAGGGTTCAACAGTACCTTTTTTTTTTTTTAACTAGCTCCTGGATAAAATAGGGCGTATTCCCTAAATAACTACGCATTGAGACTAATTCCCCCCATACATCAATGTTAAAGTCTACTCCCAGCACCTGAAAGGCTACTTAATAATCTGCATTAAAGTAACAGCCAAACACATCAGATTTTACTTTCCATTAACAGGAATTCTGCTCCCCTCCAATATGAAGCGCTATCTATGTGTCACACCTAACCCAGCCTCAGACCTTCGATCACTTCCAGACATCAAGGTTTTATGTTGAATGCACTTCTTGAGTAGAAGTGCAAGAGGATAGCAAGAAGAAAGAAATCCCAGAAACAAAAGACAAGATTACAATAAACTTCTGGCTGCAACTTGAGCATTTTTATCACTAAACAAGCTAATAGAAAATTAGGTAAGAAAACCAAGTTTTATTTGTATTAAATAAAAACAGATACTCTTGTTAGAGCACAAAGCATATGGCAAGATACAGGGTACAGAAAGCAACTAGTCTGCACAGAAATTATTATGGATTATGCTTAGAGAACTTGAGGCTGACAAAAAGCAACATATTAGAAAAAAAAAACAAAACAAAACCAAACAAAAAAACCCAGGAGGCTTTGATAAATCCCAAGATCAGACAGTTAAAGGTTGAAAGAGGTAGACTGCACAACAGCAGACACATCAAATCTGCCAAAGTACAAGATCACTGCTTCTTTTCCCAGAGCAGGAGGAATTCAAGAATACCTAATTAACTTCATTAGGAATAAATCTAGTGAATGGTTTTTTCCAGTAACTAGGACGATGGGGCCTCCACCTACCATCTCAATATTGAGATGCAAGACCACTGCACAACTCTGAATGAGAAATTCAGGAAAATGGGATGGACTAAAATCAGAGTTGGACGCAGCCAGGCGAGTTGTTTCCCACTAAGTTGTTCTGCAGAGCTCAGTGTCCAACTGCAACCCAAATGCTCTATTCATTCAGCAGGGAGATTTCAGCAGTTCAACCTCAGAGCCTGATATTCAGGAATGGACAGGCAGAAATGACCACCATCTTAGGCCTGAGCTGCATGTTTATAAAGGGATGTGTATTTCAGACCTTGTAAAACATCACCTGGATACGAAGCACCATGTAAGAAATGCAAGTAACAAAGCTACATTTCATACCTCCTCCTTTACACTAACATGTTTCAGCACATGAAGCTCCATTTTAAGACAAAGGCTTCTTGGTTTTCATGTCTTAACGCTGTGCTTACCAAAAGGCCTGCAGAGCTGCATTTTAGTGGGGGCAGTTGTTGTCCATTGAGAATTTACTTTCAGAAGTATTTTTCATACCTTAAGAAGAAATCTAGATGGATTCAACCACGCAGGTTTAGAAGGCTGTATGTAAACATCTACATCTAAGGTCATCAAGATAGAAAGTCTTCCTTGACAGTCGGTGAAAAGGAATCTGGCCTATCTGTAGCCTGGCTGCTCTGTTTTAATTCTCCATGAAAAAAAAAGCATCTAAAATATCCATTTCTCTCCTCTTGGTATAAGGGCATCCAATCACAGGATGACTAGTCTGCAGATGACTAAACTTAGATAAGTGTTGCCTTATACAATTTATATACCAATATATTGACCTATTGAAGTTAAAATCCTGTATGATAAAAGAAAAGTGATCTCTTACTGATTGAAGTATTCAATGAGTTTTAACTCCCAGGTGAAACTGAAAACAAAACCCACAAGTGATTTGAGCTGAAAGTTTTGGGGTATATAAACTAATTACAGAGCCATCTAACTAAAGGCCAATTTATTAAACATAACTGGGCAAACTACATCTGCTAAAACGTATACATGCTTTTTAGGAAAAAAAAAAATCTTTAAAGTAATGGCTGCCACCCAAAGCTTTACATCTTCAAAGAAATTTGACGTGCTGATTATTCATGTTGGTGCAGCTGTTATCATACTCAAATACTGCAATTCTTCTTTGTGAAAAAAGTCAGCAGCAGAGCAGAATACGCCTCTCAGTAGTATGAATGGCATTTCCAGGTCTCTTTTCCATATCATCTTAATTTATTTATTAGTATCTGTATTATAAACATAAGATATGTTGTGTTAAACCCTGCTGGGCAAAAGGCCTAGGCACTAGACATTTCCTTAGGGGAAGTGGGGGGGTGTGTGTGTGTGTGTGTGAGACTGCCCAACCTTCCTCCACTGTCAGATTCATTTCCCTTTAAAGGGAATAAAAGACTAAAAATGGGCACCAGCACTACAAATTCTACTTTCCAAGGAACTGTGATTATGACTGCAAGAACTGCCTACATTCCACATCCAGAGTGCAAACTGCCTTTCATTTGGAACTGAACTGTGTGGTTTTAGTACAAGCCAGAGTCTGTTCACAAGTCTTTTGTGGCGCTGTGTAAGTTCGTCTTAACACTGAGAATATGACACCCCAAAATATCACAAAAATACTAATTTGGGTTAAATAACATTTCTGATAACATATCTGCCTGCATTAACGACTTGCAAAGAATGGAGGTGTCGCTTGTTTTCATTTCTAAGGACAACTACATAGCGTTTCTAAGCTACAGGCTGCAAAGACAAAATCCAACTGAGCACGCTCACAGTTGCTGGTCCAAATAACAACATGCTAGCCACGCTCATTTCCTCAAGTCTGGTTGAGCCCTAAAGCTGAGGGCTACATACCCACACATCACTGAAAGAAGCCTGGAGCTTAAGTGACAGACAATGACTTGTCGGTGCTGAAAATATGTTTGAGGATGAAACGGGACACATAGAGGCTGTCAAAGGGGAAAAGAAAGGGAGCAATGGCAAATTCTACTGCCAAAGAGCCGGAGAAGGGACATCACAGACATACCAGAAAGACAAGGATACCCGAGACAGAACACAACAAGATGACTTCAAAGATATGGCACGTTTGACTCTGCCATCAAACAGCTGACTATGCACTTCATCCAGGTGTGTCCTTCAAGAGGAGTTTGATTTGGGTTGCTGGAATATACAGTGTCTCGGTCAGTTGGCAAGATTGCTCAGACTAGCTCCAAGTCTCAAACTAGCTCAAAGACCAGTATGTGACATGGTCATGTAGAAAAGGAATACAGAAATCATCATCAGGACCAGTAGGCAAGCAAGAGGGAATAACAGGATTCTTAAGTATCACACATTACTTTTGGATGCTCTTCTCAGGTTTAGAAACAAGTGCCAGAGTTCAGATGAGCAGCAAACGTCGTAGGATCGGGTGGAGGAAGTGCTCTGAGGTAGCTCTGAGGAGAGAGGTCGGTGAGAAAAATATTGATCATTCCATTTAATGTCTCAGAGAAACAGGGCCTGCAACAACTATTTTCAAATTGGTTTCCGTTGTTGTCACTGCTTTGTACTGCAGAAATCAGAGGTAATTTTCAACTAGAGTTACAGCTGCATAGGGTAACTCAGATAAAGCAAAACACAAGTATTACAAAACTTAAATCAATTAAGCCATTTCATTTAACACATTTGGGAAACCTGAGAACACGTTCATTAAGACAGCAGGACCACTTCTAGACAGCAGCATGCGGAGCAAGACACACGCTGGATGATGTTTGCAGCAAATATTCCTTAGTGCAACACTACAAACAGGGTACTGAGGAACAAAGGAATGTGACTAATCCACAGTCTGATTAACAACTGATTTTGTAAACCTCACATACACACAGCTTGTGTGCCTTGGGTAAACACTTCTCACAATAAGCCCTTCTCACACTCATCCTTAGTATGTCTCTGTTCTTGCATTAAATTCTAAAGATACTGAAGACTTCCAAGACTGCCACTGGGCAGCAACAAAGCTAGAACTCCTTCTCCCCCTTACCCCCACCCCAACTTACTATGCCCTGAAAATACAGTACTTTAATCACAGCCTGGTGGGGGTTGGAAGGGCCCTCTGGAGATCACCCCGTCCCACCCCCTGCGTGAGCAGGCACCCCCAGAGCAGGGGCACAGGGCCGCATCCAGGTGGGGTGGGAATGTCTCCAGGGTCACCTCGGGTTTTTTCCTGAAATGGTACCTATGCTATGCCAATGAGAGGTATATGGCAGCAAGACAGTCTGAATTTCTTTCACGCATCCTCAAAACAGAGATTTCAGTGAATTAATACTCCTGATTTTAACACTACTTTCACTATGTTATAGCAAATCAGCCAAAACTAAGTATCCCATAAAGTAGCAGTACCACATTCGGGAAAGGTAAGCACCTAAATGCATATTTCTATTTATATTAGATGCCCTCTTTTGCTGACTTTCAGAATTTTATTGCAGAATCTTCTGGAGAAGAACTCTCATGTATATTAATTTCTCAGGGCTGACTGATCTGGGATAAGAAGCCCGTCAGACACTTCTTGCATGTAGCAGCATACATGAACAAGGTCTTCCAACAGGAATTCCATGCCAGCAATTCTTCTCTATATTGAGTGGGATTTTATAAATACAGTTGGTCAGCCAAATTGTTTCTACTGAGATAGGAAGTAAGAAACTGGCACACGTCTCCTGCCACTCGCATGCTAGACTTCCGATTTGCACTGTTAAATTCTTCTTTATATGTTGGTTCGTTGCTGAAACCTTGCTATATTTACTCTAGTTGAATAGATCTGGCACCTGGATCCCCAAGCGCCAGAACAATCATATTTGAAATACACAGAAGGATACACACTATCCTTCACAAAACACTGCGATCCAAATAATTCTGCCGATGCCTGAAGCCCATGCCTGCACACACTCCTGCGTGAACTCTAAGAGCACCAGGAGTATGACCAGTAGAAAATGGTATCACTGGCCACGTTACTCAGATTTCTCTTACCTTCGACATTTCTCTGATCTTCCTTCTATCAAGATGTGCGTTATTGATCACGTTCCCAAATGCATCCAAAGTTTCCAAACAATCTTTCAGTCCTATCGGTTAGAAGTTTTCAAAACGCTTGCCTAGAAGTAGCTGAAAGACGCTGTATGCTGCACTAGATGGACACGGGGTAAGCTACACAGAAGTGAGTTTTCAAACCACTTCACCGAAGTGGGTGACGTATAATCCATCTCAGATGGAGATTATCAGAAAAGTTTGGCACAGTTCACTCAATTTCTGCAATTTGTAGCCTTTGGCAGTATTGAGAAATTTTTAAGATCAGTCATTAAAGAAAAATCATGACACATCAAACTTTCACTTGCTCTTCCATACCCAAAAGCGTTAAAAGGCTTGTCTTACATGAACGTAACTGGCTCACTCAAGAGTCAAAAGCATGAAAAGTAATTGCTAAAACCATGAAGATTTACTTCTTCCTAGTAAATTAAATCAAATTTCTTCCTTCATGGTAGCATTTTTCTAAACTCTCTTCTATAACTTGGGCTGTTGGTCTTGCTGCAAGTTTCTAGATGCTTTAGCCAAGGTAGAAGCTATGGTTCCACAAGATTCAATTAGACAGAGCTGCTTAACTTGGAGCTTTAGTAAGAAGCAATGCTGGTAGCAAGAGAATGCTAACTTCACCTGAATAGAAATAAACAGGATACCTAAAAGCGCTACCACTTTAAAAGGTGGCAGACCTGACTCTAATACTCCATGCACCAAGTTTAAGCAGAAAATCCTGCAAGATTGACGCTTTGGCAAAAAATTCTCTATCTTTGGTTACCAATATAAGAGCAAAGAACAAGAGGGGGAAATGTGTATTTGCAATCTTTGCGTAGAAATATGCCTTCAGTCCACCTGTTAAATGTTTTCACTACCTGTCTGCAAGAAAAATGGCATAAACTTCCCAGAAGTCAGGCACAGCGATTTTACTGCCTTGCAACTAATGCTAGTTGATGAAATTACAGTCACTACCCTGAAGATGGAAATTGTTCTGGAATCAATATAAGGAAAAAAAAAAAAAAGAATAAAGCATCCCTTACGCTGACACGGACGAAGTTTTGTGTTAATCTGAGGTGACCTCTTCCAGGCAAGAAACAGCAGTCCACCATCACTTCTCACCCCTCATTCAAGTCCAGGATGAAATTACAAAACTAGGACCAAACATAGCTATGCTCACTTTTAGGCTGCAGACTGCTTTTAAGTTTTATCAACTACAGATTACAACAGGACTGAGTGGGATTTAAGCCAATGCCCAAGAGCAGAATCAGCAAAATTTTTTTACTTACCCTTGTATAAAGTCCGTTACAAAGATAATCTATAAACAGAGAAAGCCCATGCTAAGAAGTTAGCTATGCAAAGAGCAAACATGAATGTCTTGCTGCATTTACTGCTAACGCTACTTATGAAAGCCTCCTGTGTTGCATCACAAGCCACAGAGCCAACGCATTATGAGATGCTTACGCAGCAAAACACATTTAAGCAATGCTAATTGTGCATGGTGCATTCAGGAAGCCAGCAGATGGCAGGGATGTATTTTGGCTAGACATTCAAGTAGCCTTATTTTTATCATCCAAATATGTGAAGTCTCGGATTCAAGTGTCACCTTTACTTCCAAGAATGCCCTTTTAAAGACTCTTAAAGATTCAAACATATGTGGTCATTCATAGAGTTCAAACGTTATGGCTGAAACGCAGTCAATGAAATCACTCAATTTCTAGATGGATTTTACGATAGTTTCAGCCTCAGACAGGATCCTCTAGTCAGAATTCTTCAGAGCGTCTGTTCAGGACTCACCTTGGTTAAAGAAATAAACCTTCAAAAGACTACCTAGAAGACAGACAGGATGGCAGAGGATGTTTTATATGCTGAAAAAGATTTAATATTAGACTGCAGTCTGTAGTTTCTACCATGTCCCAGAAGATCAAATAAAAAGGAAATATTTAAGTTATATAGGTTTTCTATACTTTTAATAATTTGCTGCCTTTGAAAGGCCTGAGATTTTGTGAAGTGTTTTGGACTTATGACCCTTCACAGAGAAAAAGGGGTTGGAATTCAGTTTATGGCTGGAAGCACAGAGATTCGCAGAAAAGTGCCTTTTAGAAGATTGTTCAAATCCAGTTTGAACACCGGCTTCCATCCTCACCCCTTCCCTCTATTTCCAGGAGTATTAAAGTACTTTGAAAGACATGTTAAGTAAGAAAATGAGGTTTGTGCTGCACTGCATTAAAAAGAAGTTTTGCTACCGACACACAGCAAGCCATGATTTCAACTGCTTTTAGATTTTGTAAGCTCAGACTTCAAAAAAAGAACCAAAAAGAAAAAATAAAAAATTGAAACCAAACACACCTATAATAAAACACTCCAAAGCTGTTTAGAGATACAGAAACTCTCCACTGACCACTGGAATGACAGCTCAGAGCAGAAGGTGACAACTGTTCATCGGTTCAAAACCCATGAAGAAAACCAAATGAAAGTGTGAGATAAATACATGCACGAAGAGCTTACCTGAAGTGGAATTTAATTAAGTTACTCCTCAAGATTGAGCTATATGGCCCCAACAAGCAGGGTGCGGATGCTCTGCAGATCTCACTAGTCCTCCTGTGCACCCATGCAGTGGGAACCTTCCCCGTGAAGCAACTCAAGGTCGCTTTATACAGCCTCCAGTAATGCAGTCCAATAAGAATGCTCCATGTATTAGGGCAGTTCATTGATCCAGAAATGTCAGGAATTACTACTCGGGTATTATGGATCCTAGAGCTTTCTTACAGGTGGCAGAAGTTTCTGCAACGAAATGATATTCAAAAGAAACTGTGGAAGTGGTTTAGAGCAAGATAGTCCTGTCACTGCCACCTTTTCTTTCAACAGCTTTTCCCGGTCAATGCCCACATGGTCATCAGCTCAGGCAACGAATCACCTGGGCATCAGTATCACGTGCTACTTTTTGAAAACGAGAAAACACAACTAAGCAGCAAGACCCAAGATATTATTCCGTACTACACCCCTCTCAAGAAAATGAAAGTCTAAGCCCAATGGAAGGAAGGTCTTACATAGGCAAACAATTTAAGAGATCTAAGTGCAGAAAAAAGTCTGATTTATGTTCTAGATGAACTATATCAGCAACTGAAATCCTTACATCTGTTCCCATACTTCCCTGGCTAAGAAAACGGAATAAACTAACTGGCTTCTCCGCATCAGTTTACTCCAATGTTAAGAAGATGCATTAGAGCAAACCAATCAATTTTCAAGAGCAAGAAGTCGCAAGAACCTGACTACATGAACCCCGTAATTCTACATGACTAAGACCAAGGCTGTAACAGACACCACTATCCGCACAACATATGCCACACCTAACTGGGAAAAGGTGGTAGATGTAATCCTGGACTAGCTGCATACTTACAGAATTTTACTTCATTAGGAGGTGCGTTATGTCAATTCCTTTTCAGTTTTAGTCCCTGATTTAAAATTATCAATCTCTTACTGACTCCACCCTTCAGACTGAATAGGGAATGACTTCCTATTGACCTGTCAGATAGTCTGACCATGGTCAAACAAGCAATTATATTTCTTGCCATGAGCAGAACCCAGCAACCCACTCACATGGCAACAGATACGCAGTATTTCAGCAGTCAGTTCATCAATTTTGTGGCTGATGCCAAGTAACTTCCTACTACAGTTGAGAGACACTGCCCAAAAAACTGATTCCTTTCTTTCAGTATTAGTGTTAAAGGAGAGCAGAAGAAACATTCTGGAAGAGATGACTATTAATACTCAAATTGTACTGTCCCATGAAGCTAAGCCTGACTCCAAGACAGGAAATGAAGTTTTTCTGCAAGAAAAGCCTAACGGCAATGATGTCCAAGATTTCGGCACTAAAGAATCCTCCTTCCTTACCACCCTACAGAGAGAAAAATTAATCCTCAATATAGCATCACTGCTTCTGGATGCCCCTTCTTCTCAGCTAGACCCAATCCTCTTTGTGTTTATTCCTCTTCATGGGCACAGGAGAGGGTGTCTCAAGTGGGACTGAAAAGTTTTGGGAAAGGCACAGAATCTTTTCCCTACACAGTTCTGCAGTGAAACCAATTTAGTTAAACAACATATTCTGTTGGTCTTCCTCATCTTTTGTAGAGAAATAAAGATTTCAGTTTTATTCCTCTAGACCCTGTGAAGGCCTTGGGCATGTCAGAACCTGCTTCAGATGTTTTTTCCCCTTCAATTCTGGAACTATTGCTATACATAGTCCTTCAAGCCTACGCTTGCTCCAAAGCCACCACATTTTCCTCTACTGATGTTCTACCACAATGCATGTTACCAGTTAATAGAGCACATCATCTTAGGCAGATGGAAGATTGGGAGATAAACCAGGGATAAGCATCAGCTAGGGGGAGACCATAACGCTATGAATATTTACTGGCAAAGTGGTCTGTATCTGGCCAAAGAAACTGTTTCCACTTGTTCTGAATGTGAAAGGTACTATTAAAAAAACCCCAACCAACCACCACACATCAGCAACAGCACAAAAAATACAGTATGGCCATCCAGCATAAACATGGAGTTCACAGAGAAAAAAAAAACCTAGATCCCAATCACCTAGACTATCACTACTATTTTTTTTTCATTTGACAGAGAAGAATCCTTATGTCTGAGCAAGATGAACCAAGCCAGTTTTTCTTGTTCATTTCTAAAGCATTTTCCTTTCTACCCAAAGCACACCTTTAGTAACTTCTTGAGGAAGCCTTCTGTCCCCACCCCCCAATTTTATATCATCATGTAACTACAGAGCTAAAGCTGGAATCCTACCTACAGGCAGGGAGCAGGTCAAATTAAAAGAGGTAAAAAAAAAAAAGTAGGCAACAGAGCAGTAGGCCAAGCTTGTGGAGTAAAGGTAGGCTGCCTAGAAATCCTAGCGAAAAAAACTATCTATAGAAATCATTTGGTATCTCCCATCTGAGGGTCACAGATACATCAGTGCTGAGAAAGGGAAAGAAGCAATCAATCATGGAGTTAGTTAATATTGATTAAGAACCCAGGAGCTACTGCTACAGAATTTTGGTCAAATTTCCATTCGAACGGTTCCTATCCCTGGGCATTAAAAGCACTTGCTGTTGCAGAATTAAATTGGCATTTAGAAAGTTTCATCCTTAACTAGTTTTTGTATTCATCTGAAGGCTGGGCTCACCAGTTTTCTTCCATTTTTGTTTCATCTTTAAAGTCACCATCATATACTTAGAACTAAGTCCTTTAACCGCGTCACACAGCTACAAGGGGCAAGTAATCATAGCAGCCTGTCTTTGAGAGGCCTGGCTACACATGCAGACACAGTAAGGTAGTGTGCCTATACCATGCACACACAGCCCCACAGGGGTACTGCAGGCACCGGTCATGCCTCCTACAAATTAATAGTAAAACCCTCTACTGTTCTTTTAGAAATAATAGAGGAATATTTTAAAAAGCAACCAACAGCCACATTCGTAACAGCCTTAAGTGGTTTTGTCGCAGTCCTCTATCAGGACTCAGGGAATTTAAATGCAATAGTCTAAAAATGCAATGGTAGATGTAGATACTCATTTTAACTACAGAGTTTAGCTACCAAATCTTAAAATGCTTTGAAGTATTTCCACTTCAGCTATACTGCAACCACCTACTCAACTGAATCTGTACGCCTGGCTCAACTAATCCCTTATTCCTGTGCTTCTGAAATTCAACGTATGCCTTCAAGGTACGTGAGCCTGTGCTCTGTATTTCACTAATTAACTGCAATGAAGATGCTTTTAGTCTCTGCAGAGTGGGTTTTTGATAGTTCACCCTCCTTTCCACAAGTGAGCAAGAGAGTTTCAATGGGTCTTTTCACTCTTAACACATTAACCTTGCTCTGATGTCGAGCACTGCAGAAGCACATTTCTGTTTGAGACCACTGCTTTCTGAAACAGGAGTCATTTACTTGGCTGGCCAACAGAGAACGTTCCAAGTCCCTCACAGCCACAGTTTCACTGAGTATCTAGTGTCCATCATAATGGTTTGGACCCCTGCTGGCATACAGAACTGGGGGAAGCATATCACCCCTAGGTGAGGCAGTCCTGAACGCTGAGTGCTCAGACTTCATGTGTCCCATCACTGGAACATGGGAACAAGCAGACAGTTGTCACCAAGTGATGCTATTTCAAACCACATGGAAAGGCTACAGATGAGAGTCATCTCCGCTTAGCTGATGAAAGCAAGGCTGGGGAACAGAACAAGCAGCTAAATCATATGAAGAACCACACCTTTTGTTTTCCCATACCAATTACATTCAAAGCCCATCAGAAAAGCAAGCCCTCCCACCCTTCAGCAGGTAATGTTTGCACGCCCATCGCCTCTATGAAGTAATGCTCACCCAAAAAACCTGAGAGCCCACACAACCCTGGTTCATAAAACACTACTCCACAACTCTAACAAGAGTAGATCTGGCTTTGGCTACTGTGAAAGTCTTTACCCTCAAAACCCATTTCTGGAAACGGGGTTACTTCCTGCACCAACAGTCTTCATTCTGAAAATCGTAATTTCTTATGTCTGAAAAAATAAAAAAATGCAAAGATGTAGAGGCAATTGTTTTTGCCCTGTTTCCCCTGCAACCGCTACTGTTTAAACTTGCTTTCTTTTATCTTGAGAAAAGGTTTTACTGTAACATTGAAAATACGTTTGGGGAACGCAGCAACCAGCACGGAGCAGAACCAAAATGGTAACTGCAAAGTGTGCTGAATGGGGGGACTAGGTAGGCTTTCTCTTGGTTTTATCTTAAAGCAGTGCCATATTCAGTACAGCACCAATGAAGAACACAACAAGGAAATCACAAGCCATTACTGACTTGTTAAAATTATTTCTCAATTCAAATAATTTTCTTTTGAAGCAATTCTTTTTTAATCAAGATATGGCATACCTCAGTAAGATGGGTTTGTGAGATTTTCCTTTTCTCTATATGCAGAGGGATACAGAAAACCCACACACATGTGATTCATAAAGACTACACTCTACATTTTAAATTTTTTTTTTTAAAAAAAAAAAAAGGACCTCTAACTAGGTATTAGGAAACCAATAAACCTGCAAGGAATCTCATTTGTGTGGAACACCATGCAGAAAGGCATTCCAGTGTTTAATCAGTTCTCACTGTGCTGTATAGCTTTAATCAAACAGCCCAGCCCTTCTTAACAGAAGTCTTTCAATGCCCAATGCAAAAGAAGCCGCCACTCTTGGGAGTCTCAGGGAGCTCAAATTTATTATTTCTGATCAGCAAATACAACAAAGAATTTGCTGAGTAGTAGTAAGCCATGGTATAGTCGGCGCTACCAAACAACTGTAGAGCTATCTTTCATAAAGTTGTTGAGTTTGCTGACTCCTTGGGGAGTTGGGTAGCAGCTTGAACTAGTTTCTACCACGTTCCAAGTTTTCTAGTCTCTGACAACCTCTTTAGTCTTATTCTTTTTTTTTTTTTAAAAAAAAATACAAGAAAACAGGGCTGTCTGAGTGTGATTAAGACATTTAAACCACGTTAACATTCCTGTTGGATCTTCAGGTGTTCAGGTGGCCATACCCAAGATTTTAAGAAAAACCTTATACCACTAAGAAGTGCACAGACTGGTCTATTGAATTACCAAGACTCATTTCTGGGATCTTCTCTCTAAAGGGTCCTTTAAGTAGAAATTCAGCATTTACTGAATCCCTACTTAAGGTAAGTTTTCTCTTTCATATTTAACATTTAAAAAATCAGATCCCTTGCTGAAAAAAAGAATATCTAGAATGAGTGTCCCAACTTCATAGGTTTGTGAGTTTTCTTAAAAACAGATGAAAAGTCAACTTTAAATATAGATGTTCTAAAATCATGCAGTTTGACATTAGTCGTGGTTTTAAGTAGTGTGCATAACCTTCATCACCTCTGCTTCCCAGGATTAAATGTGTTATTGGGCTCTCCTATGTCCACTCTTTTAGAGTTGGACTCGATGATCTTAAAGGTCTTTTCCAACCAAAATGATTCTATAATATGCTATAGGATTTTTTTTTTCAGTGCACAGATCAAATCATGTATCAAGACATTCTCAGTGAGAAGGGTGAGCTCTTTAATGAAAGGTATCCTCTCTCCCAGAGAAAGTATACTGTAAACCTTACCTGTCAGTTTGTCTGAGCTAAATACAACATTAATGTCGAGGTGGTCGCTCTTCGCATATCCATTATCAGGACAGTCTTTGCACTGAGAAAATATGACCCACAGTGCAGCGGAGGTAACGGACAATCTGTGATAGTATAAATGTGCTTTCATTCAAGAGCTAAACACGTTAACATACTACAAAAGAGCATTCTGAATGTGTGTATTGTAACTCAATAGCAATTTACAAGGGAGCATTAGAAGCCCATTGTAAAAAAACCTCCTATAAACCTAAAGCCTTTTAAGATTGCCAGTCAAGCAACTATATATTCCTAATGCATAATGCCAAATAATGAATTACACCTTTCAGGGATGAACCATATTGGATTTTTTAAAAAGGCCATGCCACAGGGATACAGTTCTTTGTCTTTCCTAAGCAGATCATTGTACATCTGATCATATGTTGTTTTGAAATCATAAACATTCGGCTTGTCCGGTGCTGGTCCTGGCAGTTTCACATGAGTCCCTGTTCCAAAGGATCGGACACTGAATCCTCGTTTGCTGAAAGACAGAGGGGGGAGAGGGGAGGAAAGGCAATTAGACTGGATGGACTTGAAACGCCAAAGTGCTGAAGAACACATACTGCATTTTAAAAACAACCCTTGGCAATCAGCCAAATCACAACCAAACAGCTGGGCAACTTTTATCAAGTAAATTGCCAAGCATAACCAACATGCACATTTCCTCACAGTTACAATAAAAACACACACCATTTCTAAAGGAGCGCCTAGATTTTATACAAAATTCTTTTAGATTTATGGTACGCAGCATTTTGGGTACTTCTTTTGTGCTTTCAGGCATCTTGGATTTGCAACAAGCATGCGTTCTATATTAACTCTTGGACAATGCAGCATAGGCAAAGATGGTTTTGTCTTGATATAAGAAAGTAAGTAACAATACCAACTGATCAATACTTATGTAGTCTGCTAAAGTTGCTGGGCTAACTACATTATCCCCCTCACTATGTTGCCAAAACTGCCTCTAGTGTAATTTAATTAGCTCAGTACAAACATTTGTGGGCCTGAAGTGGACTTCTTTCAAGTCCACTTCTCTCAAGTCGACTGAAAAAAATACTGTGTTATTACCTTTACAGAAGTGGGGCACATATTCTGCTGGCTAGCACCTAACACTCCTGGGCAAGCCAGGGATAGCTTCATTCCATTCTCATGAATAACTGCTTGTTTAATAATTATTATTTAAAAAAGAAAATAGGAAAGAACCTGCTTGTCTTTAGGGGTAATGCCAAAGCATTCTGACTAGCCTAAATACACCTACTTGAACCTCAACAAATCCTTCAGTAATATTAAGAAACATTACAATATATTTGTTGAATAACAGGACCAAAAGAAGATTGTTTTCTGATGCTGTAATAGACAAAGTTACATGGTAAAATACTCAATGATTTATCAGAGATGGATCAGAGAGAAGTGTGTTAAAACAAAAACAAAAAGCAAACAACCCAGTGCCCCCCCAGCAAACAAAAACAGTTGTAGAGTCGCCTTCTGAGAAGAGCGAACAGGAGGACTGCGAACCAGCGCAAGAGCCCCAAGTACGCATTTTGAGTGACAGAAAAGTCACACCTTGAATCCTTGGTCTTCATAAACAAGATAAAAAGGAAATTCAGTACAAAACACACCAACTCAAATTGCATGTTTGCCTTCAATGGCGTCTTTGAAGTGATCCAAAAAGCTTCTATGCTGAGACTAACTGCGAACAAGCTCTGCCCCAAGCTCAAACACTGCGCTGCAGTGTTATTTCCTTTAATTTGTCCTATCGGAACATAGTCTCTCCTTTCTCTTTTCTTGCTTCGCTACACATTTTCTTCCAGCAACTATTTATAGGTTCCTATTTCTGTAAACAGACAGGATACATGATGATTTTTTCTTCTTTCTGCAGGACTAATGCCTGGAAATGGATACAAGTGGAAAAAAGTGCAACTCTTTCCCCCTCCCAGCCCTCCATCACATCAACAGTGACTCATAACTGCACCACTGACATTTAGGTTTTTTTCCCTGCAATACTTCCAGATGCAAGTTTTTATTCTGCTGCTTCTACTGAAGATGAAGAGAGCCATGACACGTACGGAAGAAACTGAAGTGCTAAAATATTAATGCTTCAAACTGATCCCTTTCCCAGGTGTCTCACCCTTCTTTCCTTTCTGTATCTACCACTTGAAGCTACTTTTTCCTAAGAATTTTAATACCAGCTAACTGAGAAATAGCGGAATTTGGCACCTTGCACTTACTGCCTTCTTTTCTTCTCTCCCACGTTACTGCAAAGCAGTAACATCACAATGGAAAAGTATCTTCTACGCTTTCCTCCTAACTTTTAATTTTTATTGTAATATTATTTTCTGAATTACGTTTGCTTGGGTCACACACACTAAGCCGCCCATCTCCAGCTGTTGGAAATGTCCTTGAAGTTTGCATCATCTCATATAAAGCAAAACAGAAATCTTCATTTGAAGTTCCACACATCAAAAATTCGTGCCTCTAATGCGTACAACCCAGTGAAAATTACTTCCTTGAATAGCCAGAATATGCTTTTCTCACATGGAACTTCATGCTTTGACACTAGTAGTTGCCAGGGTACAGCTTTTACACTATTCATGCAGCAGGTATACTATGATGAAACGTTCTGAAAATGTTTTAACACATTTCATGTAACAACTGGGGGAGAGGGGAAGAGGGATGAATGCCTGCACAGAATGGTTATTCAACAGAGCCTGCTTTTATTAAGCAGCTGGACAGATCTAGTTTAATGAGTCATCACGTATCTGTCGTAATGTGACACAGCCTTTTAATAACGAACATTTTTACAAGACAATGTCTATCTAGTATTTGTTCTTGGCCTAGTAAAACTACCCAGAAGATGGAAAATAATGAGCTTCAACTTTACTGTAAACAGCAAAGGGTAAGATACACTAATATACTATCCTAGCACTGATTTCTGAAAACATGAAGCTTAAACATTAACAGACCTGTAAGTGTTGTGAAATTTCAGGAAGCTGTTTCTATTTATACCAACTTATGTAAACTATCAATATACTAAATACAAATATAAGCCAGTATACAGATCTCACTTCCAGCAGTTTAAGTCCAAAGCTCACGACAATAAGATCACATGCATTAATCATGTGCCCATGAGTTTATAGACTTTTAACTGAAGAACCTGAAAACAGTCATTGCATTTCCCTCCAAAGAACCTCAGATCTCACTGCAAATACAACTCCTGATCTGGGACACAACTGCTGCTAAAAACCAAGATCAACATGGGACTACCCTAACAAAGCACTAACACGACTGCTGTTACTACTCAATTTCAGGCGCTGAGAGGAGAGTAATATTAATCCATGCAGACTAAGACATGAAATTTTACCTACACCTTTCTTCTATTTCATTGTTATTTTGGGATCTCACACATGCTTATTACATTAAAGTATTTTTCACCTTACTGTAAGGTCATAACAGTACAGCTTCTCATCTTACAATGGCCAGTAACAAGTATTACTAAACATTAAAGCAAATGCAGTAAGTCCTGCAGTATCTCTGCAGCTGGTAAAGACTTTCAGGGGACAAATCACTAATTTTAATACATCCCCTTCCACGAAGTATAACAGGAAAATAACTTGCAACAGTGCCCTCCTTGTAGCCCACTTCAAAAATATCTTATCCTATTCAATCAATATAAACCAAACAAAACCCCAAAACAAATAAAAACAAAACAAAAAAAACCCACACCACCCAACAACTCCCCTGCTCCAAAAAAACCCCACACTGTTAAAGAGCAGGAACACAAGCATTGTTAACTAATTTTGATTATGAAATCTTTAAAACAACTTGTTCTAATTTGCATTATAACTGATAAGCTGTCAGATGAATGTGCTTTAATACAAAAATGTTAAAGCACTTCCTTATTCTTCTTGAGAGTTTATTAATACAATTTAAGATTTCTTAATTTAAGCAATACAGACTTTAATCCCTCACTGTATTTAGATGCTGACATATAATGCCAGCAGAAAAGCTGTGACTAGTGACTTAAACTGCAAGGGTGCAGCTTAAGTTCTTTTACATAGTTAAAATGTTGAACTACAAATAGTAACATCAATGTGAAATTTAAGTTTCAGCTACTAGGGCTTCAATATTTAAATCTGTTTACTGCCACTAAGATATCTCATGTTCACACTAATTTCTTAACACACAGTTTCCTAAAACAAAGGAACATAGATGTAGCTTAAGCACGTATCAGTAGCCTACAAGTTTTCATTATCAGTTTTAACACAGAGTCCCTGAACTCAGGAGACCGACACAGGATATCTCTACCTTTACAGCCTGAAAATACAAAGTTATCAGAGCACCTCCTATACATTGGGAGAGGTTGAAATGGTAACTTCCTTTCAAAGGCTATCAGTGTACTACCAAATAAATATACACAAATGGAAATGTCAAAGTCACTGTATAATAAAGTTTGGTAATAAGAGAAGTGTTATCCTTCCACCTTCCTCTTCTATGTTTGAAGCAGAACCATGGCCTTAAGGGCATGCTCACTGGGAAAAAAAAAAAAAAACACGCAAAAAAAACCCCACCACCCCAACAACCAACCCCAAACAAAACAAACCTGACCTATACAGAAATTATATTTGTAAAAGCAAGAAATGTAGGATGAGTAAGATTTGACCCAGGGACAGGTTAGACAGACAGTCATCCAGTTTGGCAGCTTTTAAGGAAGGATTATGTCTTTCCACATAATCCTTATTGCTCTTCCTCTTCTCCCTTTGCTTTAATGTCTCAACATACCCCTATGGTGATGGTAACTATTCTATCAACAAAATTCAAAAGACCTTCAGTCTGACTTCTCTTGGAAGATTAGAACTAAATGTTTAACACCTGGTTAGTTAGAAGATACGCAGGCGCACTACAACGCAAATGGAAACTGTACTGAGCCAAGATAACCAGAAACTGGTAGATTGATTATTCAGATATGGAAAAGATCTAATGCATAATTTGTTTTCCAGAGGCACAAGGGGCAGCACAGAGGTATCGAGTACAGTAAGAATGAATGAGAAATTCAGGTTGGCAAGTGAGACTCACTGCAAACCCTTTTAGAATGAACCACTGCAATTTAGAAGGACAGAAAGTTTTTAAGTATCCAAAAAAAGAAACTCTTATCTGGTACATTAAATTCAAAGAAAGAAAGAAAAACAAACCCAAACACCACCACCCAAACTGCTGAAGTGGGTGAAGAAAGTATGTATTACAATTTTGGTTTTCTGAGTCTGAAAGAGAGAACGCCAGGATGTTATAAAATGTAAGTACATTAAGATGTTAAATCAAGCCTGTTTAAACCACTTCATAATTTCATGCATTAAAAAGGATAAACTACTATGAAGAAACATAAAAGCAAGGAGTGATGGACTACAGGTACTTCCACCAAAAGCCTACCAGGTAAATCAAACATTTCATGCAGATGTTATGCATAAAGGGCTGAATTTTGTTTTATAAATGCATCAAAAGTTGAAATTCAGACATGTCTGCAAGATCATTTTTGCTTTAGAAGGAAGTAGCATACAATTAAGTTCAAGTTTTAGTAGCCACTAGGTAGGCCTAATATTTGGAGAGTAAGATACACTTGCCTTACTGACAGATATTTTGCTCTACAAATTGAAGAATGAAATAAGCAAAGTTACTGGTAAAAATTCTACATGAAAAATTTGGCCTAACTAAAACCTGTAATTCATTAAAACACTGAACAGACTAGAGAAGTTAATTCTGAAACCTGACTTACAGCATTAGAAAAATCTAAAAGACTCATCAAATATAAGTCAAACACTTAAAAATATAAAACGTATAAAATGAAATTTTGTTTATTAAATTAATAAATTTAGAGAATTTTATTAAATAAAAAATTATAATTTAATTCCTAGCATAATTTTTTTTAAAAAAAACGCCTACCTAAAATACTTATGCATGATCTTAGGCTACACATTATGAAGCACTGTTTATGGGTGTTCATTAAGATGGTCTGCATTGAAGGCTGGATTCCAGACTTTGTTTTCATATAGTTACCTGCAGTTCTACAGAATCTGTATCCTTTAGTCTTTTAATCCCTTAAGAAAACACCTTAAAGTTTCATAATACCTCAATTTCTTCGTAGCTCTTCTTCCTCTTTTAATCATGTGTTCTTTCGAATTGTAGTGCGATATACAGCAAGACATTACCCTGAACTGGTAAAGCAGACTGGCTCTGAGCCAACACAAACATTTTCTGGAAGTTTACTGGCAAATGACCACTCTCATTGTGTGGGCTAGTTATTTCTTTAGAACAGCATCAGCAGTTCATCTCTATTTTGCCATTTAAGCTATTCTTACTATAGTTACATAGGACACTGCTGAAAATAAACATTTTCCAAATACATAGATTTTGTTAATTTTTAATTAAAATCTTAAGGGAGAAGAGGCCTTCAAAAACCATCTCCCTGCTGCATTTGCCAGAAAAACATCTGTCACACCGGAAGTGATTTATTTCTTCCGCAAAAACAGAGAGGAAGAAAAAGGCTAGACATTAGAACTGAATTTAACTTTGTCCTTAATGCTCAGGTCTTGATTAAAACTCAGTTACAGTATTATTAGCAGAAAAACAACAGAAGACTAGCATCCTTCCCCCCTCAAGGAGCTATTAGTAACATGTTTTCATAGAACTGCTACAGGTAACATCTGATGCCAAGTTTGAGCATTAACAGCATCATATGCTGCCCACAGTAAGATGGCTGCCAGATCAGATGCTTATATTATTAATTCCTTTCAAGGCTGTAGTTTTTATTTAAGTGTCATACACAATTTACACATAGCTATTTGGCTTGTTGTGCTGACAATGTGTACCTTCTAACGTGAATGTTACTTAAGAAAACCCCTTTATCATGCTCCTCCAGCACACAGGGAAGGTTTAGGAACATGATTTCAGGCAAGGCAGATCATGTCTCTCCTGTGCAGCCCCAGTCTCCCATCTCCCCTTTTGAATTCAGTCAAGCTGAAAACAATTGCAGTGCTAAATAGATGAACCCTCAGAGTCCCAAAGACATTTAACATTCTGAACCAAACACTTTGTCCAGTTTTCCTGCAACAGGAAAATGGTCCCTTTCAGTACCTAGAGCGGTTCCAGTCTTCAGATGCATTACAGAAAAAAAAAAAAAAAAGGAGAGAAAGAAAAGGAGGGTTTAAGTTTTCAGATGCCGAGACACGGGAGCTGTTCTGGCCCTGTCGAATTCGCCAGCTCGTGTTTTGCAGCACCGGATCCAGAGGTCCGCCAGCAGCAGGGGAGCAGACCCCACCGCACCGGCCGCTCCGGCGAACCCAGCCTGCAGCAGGGTCCCGGGAAGGCAGGACACAAGCAGGCCGAAGTCCTCGGGCCCGCGGGCCTAGCAGGGTCAGGCGCGGGCCCCGAGCCCGGCAGCCGGCGCGGCGCCCCGCCGCCCGGACAGCCCACCCGAGCCCGGCTCAGGACAGCCAAGGCAGCCGGCGTCCGCGCTACAGCGGCCGGAGAAGGTACCCTGATGCGGTCCGGAGGAGCGGCCGGCGACGAAAAGCGGCCGCCAGGGTCTGGGACGCGCTGGCAGGGCCCGGCAGCGGCGGGCCAGGCCGCACCGCCGCCGGATGGAGGGAGGGGTTCGGGAAGGCCCCGGTTACCTGAGGATGTTGTGCGCCTCCATGCTGCGGTTCTGGTTGCTGGAGCACACCACGGCAACGCGGAGCGGCGAGGAAGGCATGGCAGCGCAGGGAAGAGCCCAGCTCCCTCCCCGCGGCACCGAAACCCTCTCGGTCCCGGCCGCGGCTCGCACAAAATGGCGGCGGGAGCCCGGCGGCGGGCGGTGCCGGGACGTGTCACCAGGGCCGCGCCGCCCCGCCGCGGCCAACCGCGGAGCGGGCGTCAGGGGGCGGAGGCCGCCGCATACCATAGAGAGAGAGGCAGAGCGGCGGCGGCGCGCTGCGAGTCGTAGAGCTGTAGGCGGGACCCCGCGGCCGCCCTGGCCTTGCTAGGCCTAGCTTGGCCAGGCCCGGCCCGGCCCGGGGAGAGGCGGATCCGCAGAGCGGGGCGGCCTCGGTCCTCATGGCCGCTCTGCCTGCCGGGCCTCGGATGCGCGACCCAGCAGCGATCGAGTGTTCCGAGGAAACACTGCTTCCTCCGGAGCCCGGGGCTCCCTGGGCAGCATGGGCTAAATGGTGGGCGCGACCCACAAGAGCACAGATGTTTACAGAACAGGTCACTTAGTGTGAGTTGTGAATCTTGTTGATTGCTTGTGCTGTTCACCTAAAAGTACTGCCTCACTTGCCAGCCTCTTACTGAGAGAGAAGAGCCACCAGCAGTCACCCACATTCCCCGGGCCACTCGTCACCAAGTACGGCACCATTTATTTCTTCCCATCCAACTGCATTTCCCAGTTTCCTAAGCAGAGCAAGTGGTTGGAAGCAGCGCTGCAGAAATGGTTTGTTTCTGACCCAACTTCTGATTTCCCACAGGACAGCCCACTATTAGCACACAGCCTCTTAGTCCTACATGATAAAACTGTCCTGATGGACCGCTTAGCTACCAGATGGAGTCACAGAATCATTAAGGTTGGAAAAGACCTCTAAGATCAAGTCCAGCCCTCAACCCAACACCCCCAGGCCTCCTAAACCATGGCCCCAAGTGCCACGTCTACATGTCCTTTGGACCCTCCCCAGGGATGGTGACTCCCCCACCTCTCTGGGCAGGCTGTGCCCATGCCTGACCACTCTTGCAGGGAAGACATTTTCCCTAATATCCAACCTAAACCTCCCCTGACGCAGCTTGGGGCCATTCCCTCTCATCCTCTCACTAGTGACAGGGGAGCAGAGACCAACTCCCCCCCTCACTCCAGCCCCTCTCAGGCAGCTGCAGAGAGCGAGAAGGGCTCCCCTCAGCCTCCTCTCCTCCAGGCTAAACCCCACCAGCTCCCCCAGCTGCCCCCCAGCACACTTGTGCTCCAGACTCTGCCCCAGCCCCGCTGCCCTCCTCTGGACAAGCTCCAGCCTCTCAAGGTCCCCCTTGTCCCAAGGGGCCCAAACCTGAGCCCAGCATTCGAGGTGGGGCCTCCCCAGGGCCGAGCACAGGGGCCCCATCCCTGCCCGGCTCCTGCTGGCCACACAAGTGCTGACACAAGCCCAGGGGCTGGTGGCCTCCTTGGCCACCTGGGCACTGCTGGCTCATGCCCAGCCGGCTGTCAGCCAGCACCCCCAGGGCCTTCTCTGCCACGCAGCTTTCCAGCAGCTTTCCAGATGTTTTCCACCGGTGCTGTCCCAACATTAGTGACAACTGTGAGGCAGAAAAAGGCACTTGAATGAAACAACCCGAGGGCTAGTGCAAAACAGGGAGTAGCTGTGAGAAACTGACCAGCTTTGCTATTAATCACCATTAAATTTCATGTGTTTGTACTACTCTCCTTTACTGTAAACAAGGACAGGTATGCAATATTTTGCTGGATAAACATTCACACCCCTCATGTAAATTAAACATAAACACGAGGATGTAGAAAACATCTGATGACCTACCTGGCTGGGTTTCACAACTAACCATGGCCTGGTACTGTTACTGTATGAGCAAGTAGCAATTTCAAAGTCTAATACAACAGCTAAAAGATTCCAGCAGAGACAACAGCAGTGTCTCTATTTAGTACTTTTGCAGTTCTGAAGAGTCTCAGGCACACGCACGCGTACACGTGTGCTATTAGGTTACACCTGCAGGTGTCAAAAAGAGAGACAGAAATGCAGTAATTCCCTGTGACCACATCAGCTAACACATTATCATCACCCCAGCTCCAAGGCCTCTAACCTAGCTGCTAGACAACCCTCTCCCATTTAATATACAGGCAATTTTCCAACGTCCAGAAAGAAATTACTCCAAATTGACAATGTAACGTCTCGGGTCTTCCCATCCTCTTCCCAAATATGCCCTGTTTCCATACTTCACACACCTATAATTCCCTTTTGCCTGGCACTGTAAACCACATACTCCATTCGTTTGTTTTCGGGAGAATGGGATTCAAGCAATCACTTTTTTCCTACAAAGCAGTCTTCTGGCCAGTTTTCTTTCTGAGCACTAGGTGGCAGGCAAATGTTGCAGTGGGTCTACTGAGCTGGGCCACGGCGGAAAGACTGGGGAAGAGGAGGTTGGAAGGAGACCTGAATCATCCCCAAGAAAAAGTAAATTGGGTCTGACCCCCTGGATCAACCGCGTCTCCATGTCTGTGCCCAGAATGCTCTGTGCTGAGGACTCTGTAGTGAAGATGAGGCAGAGGTATGCTTTCTGTTATGCTTAATTGCTGAATTCTGCGTTTTAGGAGTCAACTCTCATGCTTTTACTGAAAAACATTCAAATAGAATAATGAAATTGTTAAGGTTGGAAAAGACCTTTAAGAAATAAGAATAATAAGAACAGCCAAAACTAGGAGTTATTTAGGTACCACCTGACAAGTAAAATACAGTGACTTCAGAACTCTTTCGCTCGCATACAGGTCAAAATGATCATGGCACTCCTTGCTTAGCCCAGACCAATTAATTTTTCCCTGAGGCTTTTGTCATCTTTTCCCCTTTCCTTATCATTGTGCTTTTCTGCCTTGATTTACTTGCACTATTTCAGCCGACTCCAGTACTCTTCAACGCTTGAGAAGCAAGACAGGTAGGAGAGATGAGAAACCAAGGCTTCAGCAGGACGTAGAGGTTTCCCCCTTCGTTCCAGAAAAGGTCCCTCGAGCAGTGAGAGGACATTAGCAGATCGGTGAGGTGGAAGCTTATCTCTCTGAGTATATAAGGACATTTTCACTGTTGGTGCAGAATATAAAGGAAACCAACTCCAATTGGAGTGTGCACAGACTCCAAGTACAAAAGTTGTCTGTGTTAAAATTCAACACCATGACAGGGGCCACAAACCCTAAGCACAAGCCTGGTCCTTAGGCCAGGCCCTCTTAGGCATATGCAATATGCACTAGCCCTCTCCTTCCTCTCCTGTGTCAGCCATACCCTTTGGGGTTAAAAGTGCCATCTCAGTCCCGTCTGGAGCAATTACAATGGAGCAGCTGACAAGCGAAACAAATTTCGTTACGCTCTACCAAATTAGTGTCATGATTCCAGCAGGCCAAACAAATTGCCATCAAGACTGCACAGAGCAGGTCAAGCTATTTGCCATGTATTGCTGTGACAGGAAATCTGTAATACAACGGGAGCGTTACATACAAGGACTATTAAAGAAGATAGTACGGTTACCTGGTATTTAATTTTCATTCTGATCCTTTCCAGTATTTATTAGTTTACCATTTATTTGGTCTAAGACAGAACTGAGACTCCTACCCTAGTAAGCTTTATTAAGTAAAATACATCATTAGAAAATGCTTGTCAGATAGATGAAACTCTGAAAGTACTTGGGAAGCTTAACTGAATATGACTCCAGCTCCATTTCAGGAAGGCAATAGAGGAGTGAGAGCTGAAGTAACTATGCAGGACTTAGGCCCTAAACAGAATGACAATAAAGAATTTTTATGAGAGGGAGAGGATCACACAGAACAATACTGCCTGCCAATAAAAACCAAATTCCTACACAATATTTTCCAAGTGACTAAGATTAAAGAGCAAAAATTAAATTGGAAAAATCCCCGTTTTTTCTACAGAAATGAAAAATCTTTGTAAGAAAAGAATACCTGATAGGACATTTACAAATGAGCTTTTCATAAGATGCTCACAATTATTTTATAAAAACATTTCCAGAAACCTGTTTCAAAGATGAAAGCTCCACATGTACCTCTACTATTATTGTATGCTGGAATTAACAACTCAAAACACAAAGCTTGCAAATGTGAGATTACCGAGGGCAGAAGAATTTAGGACAGATATATTCCAAAAGCAAGAACCAAAATAGCCATCTCTTGCTGCATTTATCTCAGAAGAATTTTTATTGCAATAAAGCAGAAATCTGGGACACAAGGACCCAAGATAATTACACATTGATCTTAGTACTCACATGTCTTTACTTGCTCTTAAAAAGTACCCCTACAGAAACAAGGTCCAACAAAGGATACGTGAGCAAAGTACCTCCACACTTATGTGGGGAAATGAAAAAAAATGACAAAATTCATAACCTGAAAATTCAGAGATAGCAGGAATACAGTGATTAAAGGAAGGAAAAGATAACGGGCCATCAGACAAAATAACCAGCTGAATATATCTCAGGTATTTCCCTCATACAGAACTAGAGCTACAAAAGATAGGTCATCTACAGACATGTTCTCACACAGATCTTGCAGCTATAGTATAGAATAAAAGGAAATATGGAAAATAAGACAGACTAATGACAGATAAAAATTAAAACCAAAAATGGAACACAAAAGAGACAAAAAGCAGAATAATATCTCAATGAAAAAACTGGTGCAGAGATCAGGAAACAGATTTTATTATTGGTGAAAAAGTATTCTATAACTTTTTATTTTGTCTGAAAAGCATAAATAAAATCTATGGGAGTTAGGAAATAAATATACGAAGAGAGACATTAAACACAAGAACAAAAAAAACAATTGTCTTCCCAGAAGAGAAGAAAGACCTCACTGTAGCACCAGCTCCAGCCAACCTCAAACAATAATGCCTCCCGTTCTCCCAAAGGCAGAGAGTTAAAAAACTAAATCCAGCCTAATGCCTCGCTGCTCCGGGCAGCAAAAGGGCTCGGGAGCAACAGGGAGCGCCGATCTGCATGCCAGGCCCTACCTTCAGAGAAGTGCCACTGCCCAGGGTCTCCCTCCTCCAACTCTTGGGACTTGCATCATTGGCCTCGTAACCATCCTGCAGATTCTTCTCGCTCGTTGCTTGCAGGTTCTCCAAAGCCTTACTCATTTCTGCATGGCAAGAGTGGGGAACCAGGAGCAAGAGAAATATAGGAGACAAGATCAGGACATCAAAGAAACAACTCTTTTCCCTGGCCCAGCTGAACTTCACCTAGTGAGGTGGGGTTTTCGCTGCCCAACCTGGTGCTCGAGCTCTGAGGCCTCCTCCAGGACCCTCCCCTTCCCACTTCTCGGGAGGTCTTCAGACTCCTCTTAAGGCCTCTCAGCATCTCAGAGAGGCAGCTTGTGTGACCTTCACCCCAGCTACACAGCTCTCACTCGGCCAAGGCTGTCAGCAGGGCTCAGGACCGTAAAGGCAGAGGCCCAAGCCCCGGGTAGCGGGAGAGCAGGGCTCAAGAGAGCTCCGTGCCCACCCTGAGTGGCAAGAAGACCACTGGCATCGTGCTTAGAAGGTGCTCGGAAGGCGCACACCCTGGGTGCCCAGCGAAAGCACCATCAAGACAAGAGGCCACTGCGGCATCGACCCACACCTTGACTGCAGGGAGGGCATGGGGGGTCTTCCTCTATGAGCCTTTAATTAATGGGTACTCACAGTGCACTGACTGCCAGCCAGGCATGAAGCCCAGTCGGCAGAGACCTCGGCCCCGATTATGGGGAGGTCGGTCAGCTCAAAGGCATAAGCCTCGCATGCGTGTACAACCCTTAAAGGGAAGGCTCGTGCCACGCACGCTCCTTACAGCGCTGGCATGCCAAGTGTAACATTAATCATCCACAATACACCAAGTGGGCTGACCTGCTCCTGGGTTACTGGCAGGTCACGCCTCAGTACCTGCCAAAGGGGGCTCATAAAGAGCCTGCCTTCTCCCCACCAGCAAGGGGATGTGTTCTGTACCCACAGAAATGCCCTCTGAGGGGAACACAGGAGGATCCTTTGGCTCATGTGCACAACGTTTCTTGTTCTCCGCTCCTGTGAAGCATCAAAAGCTAATACTGCAGCAATTTGAAACAAAAACATGCAAAAATACAATTCTCACACTCCCGTCACCCCCATACATACCAACATGCACACGAGACAGCTTCCCAGAAGAGAAAAAAGACCTCACTGCAGCATCAGCTCCAGCCAATCTCAAACACAAATGCCTTCTGTTCTCCCAGAAGGAGAGAGGTACAAAACTACATCCAGCCTACCGCGAGGTGGCCGATACTTTGGCCCTAGAGGTCTTCGCAGCTCCTCTCAAGGTGCAGCACATGGCACGCACCGAGGCCGTGAAGCCTCAGGCCGCGCACTGAGTGCAGGCAGGCCCTGCGGAAACAACTGCTGCCCAGGCACGAGGCGCTGCGGGCTGACACCTCGACCCCGACTACAGAGCAGGCTCTCGCCTCAGGCTACCAAGGGCCTAGAAATAGGTAGCTGGCAGCTTCCACTCTGCTAACTGGGGAGCCACGCTACGCAGGCTGGCATTGCGTGGCAAAGTGCCACCGGCGCAGAGACTGGGACCCCATTCACTGGGCAGTCCTACGGCTCAGGCCTCTCAGGAGCTTGCTCTCCCCAAGACGACAGACAGCAGCATGGTGACTTCCACCCTCTTTACAGGGCCGTCACCCTCAGTGGCCACAAAGAGCTGCAACACGGCAAAACACCAAGTGAGCAGAGACCACAGCCCTCGATTACAGGCAGGCTTCGCTGCTCAGGACAGCAAAAGGGCTCGGGAGCAACAGGGAGCGCCGATCTGCAAGCCAGGCCCTACCTTCAGAAAAGTGCCACTGTCCGGGGTCTCTCTCCTCCATCTCCCAGGACTTGCATCATTGGCCTCGTAACCATCCTGCAGATTCTTCTCGCTCATTGCTTGCAGGTTCTCCAAAGCCTTCCTCGCCTTGCTTGCTTCTGCATGGCAGGAGCGGGGAACCAGGAGCAAGAGAAATATAGGAGACAAGATCAGGACATCAAAGAAACAACTCTTTTCCCCGGCCCAGATGAACTTCACTTAGCAAGGCAGGGCTCTCCATTCTCTGGAAGGGGTGCTTTCTCTCTCCTAAAAATGTTTTCTGTGCTCCTCTTAATACTTTTTCCCTCTGTGCTTTGTAAGAAATTCTTTCCCCACTATCACCTCAGCACTTCTTGAGAAAAGCTTTTCCTTTCTCTCCCCCGAGCACTTCCCACAAATGTCTTTCACCTCTTTCCATTCCGTGCTTCCCACCTAATTCGTTCCTCCCTCCCCTTGTGCTTTGCACAAAAGCCTTTTCCCTACAGCACTTTCCACAGAAAGCCTTTCCCCACTACCCCCTTGACATTTCCCTACAAAACGTCTCCTCCTTCACCCATCCAATGCTGCCTGACAAACTGTTTTTCTCTCCCTCCCCTCAGCACTTTCCTTGGAGCCTTTTCCCGTCTTTCAGCGCCTTCAGCACCTCCTCACACAACCGCTCGCTCTCCTCTCAGCACCTTGTACAAAAGCCAACCCCCAGTCACGTCCGGGTAGAACCTCCTCCCCTCTTCTCTTGCATTTCCTAGAAAAAAAAAACCCTTTCCTTTCTATTCCATCGACTTTCCCAACCAAATCTTTCCCACTCCCTGCCCTCAGCCTTATCACAAACTGCTCCCCTCTCCTCAGATCTTCCCACCTCACACCTCACATCTCACCTCAGTGAGTGCAGACGAAGCCCTCCTGCCACCCAGCGTTTCCCACCTAAACCCATCCCATCTCTCTCCCCGGTGCTTCCAGAGAGAAGCCTTTCCCCCTTCCCTTCCTTTGCGCCTGCCTCCCTCCCGGCAAAACGTTTTTTTTCCTTCTTTTCCTTCGCTGCTCTTCAGCATAGCCCGCCCGTGCTCCTCCCCTCTGCGCTCCCCACCAAGACCTTTCGGCACAGCCCCTTCTGCAAAAACCTCTTGCACCGCTTCTCCTCTCAGCTGTTCTTGCTAAATCTGCCCCACTGGCCGCAATGCCCGCTCTTTTCTTTCTTCTTATTCTGCAAAAGCACCCTGCAAATCATCGTGTAGTTCTGGGATATCTGGCTAGTGAATGAATTAGCAGCATGGGTATGTCTACTTTTACGAAGGGTCTATGGGTCAATGCCCAGAGATCTCCTCTGGAAAAGCCTTCCACCAAAATCACTTTTGGAGGGGTTTTCTTGGCACATTGTGCCATCATTTACATCTCGGCAAAGCGGGCTGAAAATACTGCCAGTGAAATTTTAAATAAAAAGCCAAACATTGTGATATGAAAATTTCCACATCAAAAAACATTCTTTCAGGTGAAAACAGAACAAGGGGTTTGGGCAATTTTTCCCCAGATGAGATCAGACAATATGTAAAGGAGATGCAGTGACCAGATCTATGATGAAGCAATACCAATCAGGGTGTATTTGCTCAGGCTAAACCTGCAGAAGACCCCGTCCAAGCACCACTGCTATAATTACTAAGCTGTTAACAGGAATGTGACAGTTAACCGCTATCTGCCACTTTTATCCTTTCAGCCTACTTTTCCTAGCCTTTCTTTTGGAACATATTGGTGAAACAGAACAGCAGTTTGCAGCCTTGTAAGACTACAACTCCAGGTCTCCATGGAAGCAAAATACTAGCTTTCACTTGTACCTCCAAATAAAGCTAAGCAACCTTTCCTTTTTGAACCACAAAAAAATATCGTAATGGAATTAAGAGAGATTCTTTGCCTGAGGCACAGACTGTTTCCTCAAGAACATTCAAAGCTGGGGTCAGGCTGAGCTTGAGCTGCTTATATTTAAGCAGTTGTTTTCCTCACATTTAACACAGGGCAAGGGAAAGAAAAGCTTGTTAGTGAGCATATCACTCTTCATTTTAACTCCTGCAGAAATGGATATGGCTTGATATTTGTACTGGAAATTACCGGATAAACGCAGGACCATATACAACCTGAGAGCGTACCATATGGATTTTTTAATAGCCCGGTCCTTGTACAGTAATATGGAGAATGTGTAGTTGCCTTAGAAACTATTTCCACTCTTTCCCAAAGCAGTAGGTACGTAACAGCCAGCTTCTTGGCAGTTATAAATCAGCCTACTGCCACCTCTTAACTGCTGCCTGGTCAGGCCAGGATTGACTATAACTCTACAAGTTACTCTGCATGTTTTGGGAATTGCTGCAAATACTGGATAAACCTTTCTTGAACTGTGCAGTCTCACAAAGACTCGTGGGACTCAAATTAATATCAAGTAGACGTCATCTTCCCCATTATTGCTGAAAGGAAATGTCTATACTCATGATAGAAGACACTTCTATACTCATGATAGAGAAAAAAGCCTGCAGTTATTAATGCGTTGGCAGATATTTTGCTTAATGTCACATAAAATGAAATAGGGAATACTCTGATTTTCTTTTCCAGACACCAAGATGCATCCAATTAAAACTTAATCCACTGAAAATGAATGAGAAACTATAAGATATTGTTTCCCACATTCCACTTATAAGGCATGGAAAGGAAAAAAAACCTGATAAAAATAATCCTTCAGAGATTTAGAGAATTGAGAATTTCCTCCATCAGGATTTACATTCTTGTTCTACATATTTTGCCCTTGCTTGTTTATCCATCCTCTGCCCAGCTTGCTGTTGCAATGCAATCCACAGTGGCAGATGCATGAAGATGTGAGATGACTACAAATAACATCTCTAGTACCTACTGGGTGCTGTTTCAGCAGGTAACGGTATCCTATCAATGCCTGCAGAGGTGTCTCACTGAAGACAGTCACATACAAAACTGTATATGAAATTTGGTGCTTGGTTTCTTCAGACCCGTATCAGTGTTACCACAATGAAGAGCGCTGGCTGCACACAAAATGAAGTAGCTTGAATTGGTAACCAAAGATGGATTTAGGAGCTAAGGGCAGCTCGTTCAAAGGTCAAAATGGGATCACTTATACTCAAAACCAGAGACACCCAGCTACCATAATTAATGGCTTTGGCTCAGTGAGTTTTCGTTCAAAATTTCACATCTGGCTTCCTATATCTGAAAGACTGAAGTGATCATCCTGAGTATTGCGTCTCTTCTCCCCCTGCTGCTGGACATGTAGATCATGAGCTCCTTGTGCTAGGTGCTGTGACCTCCTGCTTGATAAGAATATTTTAGGTGGGACCAGATGATCTGTCTAGCCCAAGCCTTTTTTTACAATTACAGACGGTACCATGATGAATTTCAGGCAGAAGAATGGCTTGCCCAGAGAGGCTGTGCAGTCTCTGTCCCCAGAGGTTTTCAAGGCAACACTGGACACAGCCCTGAGTAACCTGCTGTGATCCCACGGCTGAGCCCGCTTTGAACAGGAGGCTGAGCCAGATGATGTCCAGAGGTCCCTTCCAACCCGAACTACCCTGTGATCCTATAGTCTAAACCTCTAGTAAATAAAAATAAAGTCTTCAGAGAATAAATATCTTTTCCCCATTAATGTTGTCATAATTTTACAGTAGGCAATGGAATATCATTTTGACCAGTCTTTAGGCAGGTTTGCTCAGTTTGAGTCAAACGAGATCTTTAACCATTAAGTATTTGTGATGTTTTAATTTCATTATTCTCTTAATTTATTAAGGTCAACACCAAGATGGTACAAGGCTCATTATTTATACATTTAATTTTCACATCTGGCAATTCATGACAAGATGAAGAACAGAACAGTAACACTGGTTGACAGGAGCTGACAGAGATATACAAAATCCGTGCCTCTCTAACAGTCCAGTGCAGAACTGGCTACAGGAAAGACTGACTTTAAACCTTCAAAAGACCTGTGACCCAAATTTACCGTGTGTTTCAATTCACTGAACTGAACCACTAGATGCAATTTGTCTTAATGTTCTTAAAAACTGCCTTTTCTTTGAGCAGTCAACCTCCTTCGGGATAAAGAAAGAAAAAAATATTACATAGTCCTTCGATATCAATGAAAACCACCATCTTTCTGTTACTGCGATGCTGGATATTGTCAGGCTGCTTAAATCAAGTATGCAGGCAAGTTAATAAAAAGAGAACACTGATAAATTTAGAGTCCGCCGCATGTGAGAAAGAAAACAAAGCAAGAATAACAAACACATCAAAGGTTTTTCTGCCTGATGAAATACAGACCTTCAGTTTCTCAGCCACCCTCCAATTATCAAAGGGCTTATGATTAGTACAAATACTGCATTTTGTTAGGGATTTCATACACTTTCTATATTTACCCTCTACTAGCAAGTTTATACTTCACAAACTACTTTCACAAAGAAAAGCATAGGGGCCATTTCACCAGTGATAAACATTTACACAAACAGATCACACATGAAACTGAAGTATTTTAATAGCAATATCCCTTTACAGAAGAGCTGTTCCCCTACGTTTGCTTTAGGTGCTCATTTTAAGTGATACCAAGTCATCTTCTGTTACAGCAGTCAACTACATACAAACAACACTGAATAAAAACTAGCTCACTAAATAAACACCTCCCAGATGGTAACTCACTGTTTTGTGCCTCTGTTAAAGCTCAAGTAATGATCAGCCTAAGTTTGGTGTATTTTTTTAAAAAGAAAAAACAAACAACCGAACAAACAAACCAACAACCACCAGTTTCAGAGACAAAAACACTAGGGGAGATACAGTTGTCTATGAAGACTACAAGAACAGATATACCAATATAAATGGGACCAATTCTCAGCACTAAGGCACAATAGAATTAATACTAGAATATGGCTAAAACCTTACTACAGCAGTGAGTGAGCAGCTAACAAGGAGTGTTCCTATGCTCAAAACACCTGGCTACAACACTAGTGAGCTCTGTGTTTAAGACGCTTTTACCTCGGTGTAGCTGCACACAGCATTCCTTAACGATGGGGTTTCAGAGGGCAGTGATGGTGCTCATTTACACTGTACTTAAGGTTCAAACTTGCACAACAAAATGGAATTTTCATCCTCAATTTGTCCCTTTAGCATTGCTCTTTGTGGGAACTACTGATGTGACACTTCTAAAGGGAGAAAAGCAGGATTAGTCGGTGTAGGATGTTGACGGTCACTCAAGCTGACCAGAAACCCCGTTGTTTTGGACAGCGGCCAGCCTAGGTCCCAAAATTGGTGACCAGCATAAGGCACGATACAAAACCCACTTAAGTCACGAGATTTAGGTGGGCTTTGGATCAAAGACAAACTTCGCTATGGGTTTTGTGGTTCCACCGGTCTGTTCTCCCAGACTTGAAAGAAAATTCCCCCTCAGGAAAAAATTCACGCACACATCTAGAGCAAGGGGATTTAGGCATAGGCTTAAAGTAAGGGTGTTCTGGAGAGTCTTCTCAAACATGCCCTCTGTAAGATCTGTCGCTTGCTTTTAAAACTGTCATTTTTCTGGCACTTGTGGACCTTTGCCGTTATTTACTTTTAATCCACTGAGATCCGCTGAGTTCAGTAACCAGGTATGGCTCAGGCTGAGAAGCCACCCTAGGAGGAAGAAGAGCTCCAAATACCGAGGAAAACCCAAATCCAGGAAGTTTGGGAAAGGCAAACTCGTGTCACCCAACGCTTCAAACGAGGCCCTGGGCAAACCCGCTGCGAGGGCAGTTTGGAAACACCTCTCCTCCTCCCCTGAAAGAGCTAGCAAGGCGGCGGCGAGAAGCGGTCGGGCAAGGGAACCGGGAGCGCGGCCTGCTACGGGCACCGGGGCCCGGCCTGGCTCCCGCGGGCCCAGGCTGACGGCTAGGCGCGGTGCGGGACGGCGGCGCCCGCGGGCCCGCCGAGAGCCGGGCTCATGAGGTTCTCGGTGATATATGCCACCAGGAGGCAGATGAAGACGAGCATGACGCAGATGGAGCCCCCCACGGCCGTCATGGCGACGACGATGTCCCGCATGGCGGCCGGCTCCACGCGGAACTCCACGCACTGGGCGGGCGGCGCGGGGCGCGGCGGGGCGTAGCGCGGCTGCAGGCAGAGGCGGTAGCGCACGCTGCCGTGCGCCTCGGGCAGCAGGTAGTCGCGACAGGCGGCGCCCAGTTCCACGCTGTCGCAGGGGAAACGCGTGTAGGTGCCGTCCCAGGAGCAGTTGAGCGCGAAGCCGCGGAGGCCGGCGGCGGGGCGCGGCGGCCCCCACTGCAGCAGCACGCTGCCGTTGCGCAGGACGTTGGCCACCAACGCGCCGCCCGGCGAGCGGTGGGCCCGGCAGGCCCGAGCCGCGCACTGGAAGCCGCGGGCCGGCGTGCGGAAGCAAAGCCGCCCGCCCGCCGCGCCTTCGGCCCCCACCTTGTAGGGACACCACGGCTGCTCCTCCGCCGCCTCCGCCGCCCCGGCCCGCCGCGGAGAGGCGGGCGGTGCCCTCAGGGCGGGCGCCGGCGCCCCGAGGCAGAGCAAGGCGAGGAAGGGCGGCAGCAGGCTGGGCATGCCGGCCGCCGCGGCATGGGAGCCGAGCCGCGGTGCCGGCGGAGGGCTGCGGCGCCTCGCACGCCGGTTATAAACGCGGGCTCCGCAGCCGTTCCGCCGGCCGCCAATGGAGAGGCGGCTCCGCCGTTAACTCTCGCTGGGCTGCGGAGCACCAGCCGCGCTGGGCAGGCGGCGGCGGGCGGCTCCGACCCCGCCGTGCCCGGCCTGCGGCGGGGGGGGTTGGGCGGGCGCTGCGCCCCCCGGTAAGGGCCGGCATGGGCCCGGCTCTGCCCCCCGCCCCGACCCTCCGAGCCCGGGCACGGCGTAGCGGCGAGGCTGTGCTTTGCTCGCCGCCGGTCCTGGGCGGCGCGGGGATGAGGCGGCCGCGGGCACCGCTCACGGGAGGGCGCCGGGGTGCCGCAGCAGGGGCCGGGGCAGGGCTGCGGCGCCTTACAGAGCTCCCTTCAGAGAAACGGGCGTTACGTGGCTTTTTTCTTTTAATGGCTGTGTCTGCAGACCCAGGCTGCTTTAACCCCTTCGGGCTGGACATTCTGAGAAACGCGGCAAGAACGTAATAGGGGGAAGACAGACACGGGCCCCCCAGGGGGGCAGCCGGTAGCCGTGATAAAGCTGTGGGTCTGGGCACGTAGTCTGTGAGACCAGAGGAAGGAGACACTCCTCTTCGCCCCCTCTTCTGGCAAAAGCCACCTCTCCCCGCAGCAGGACCGAGCCACAACCCGTCCAGCTGATGCGGGGCCAGCTGTTCTGCGGCACCGCGGGGGCTGAAGGCGGCAGCAGTGCCCCGGCCCGGCCCGGCCCCGTCAGGCTTCTGAACGACCTTGAAAGATTTACGCGATAGACTTGTGTGAATATGGAAACAAAAGATCTCTAATTAAAAAAAAAAGATAATTATATATATATACTTAACCTATGCACTGTTTGAAGATTCTTTGAACAGTTAAAGCAGCTTTTACCAATTTAAGTCCTGTCTCTCCCAAGTTGCAGGTTTCATCCCACACCAAAAATTGTGGGTTTTTTGTTTATGTTTTGGTCAGGTTTTACAGAGTGACCTGGGCCAATTTTTATAGCAAAACATAAGCATTTGTCTATATTTAACTTGTAAAGTAGAAGAATTATCACATTATATGGTTAAAACCCCAGAAATGTGCCTAAACACATGGGTGTAGTTCTTCACTGTGTTACCTATTTGGAAATACAAGAGCTACAGGTTACTATGTAAGTTTTCTTTAAAAGTGTTTAAAATATAAGATAATAAACTTCTATAACAAAAAAAAAAAAGATTCTAAAGCCTATTTTTATTTCATACTCTGAACATAAAACCAAACCCAAATCATACACCTTGGACTTGATTGAAGGTGTTCCTTGAATATATACAAAGTGTAATTTGCAGCCATGCAGAACTTGTTCAAATAGTTTTGTTTTCTGGATGCACTGAACATCAACA
This sequence comes from Phalacrocorax aristotelis, assembly GCF_949628215.1. Lineage (NCBI taxonomy): Eukaryota > Metazoa > Chordata > Aves > Suliformes > Phalacrocoracidae > Phalacrocorax > Phalacrocorax aristotelis. Next base: position 6,949,502 of record NC_134294.1, read on the forward strand.
TGACCAAACGATCTCATATCAAGACACCGTTTCCTGTCTGAAAGACTTGCTTTTTTTTAAGGACAGGGTTTCTAAAGGAAATCTTTAAACATAATTTAACAATACCAAGTTTTATAAGTTATTTCCACATTTGATTTAAAAACTAGATGTGATGTTGTGGGGAGGGTGTCTGCTAGCCTATAGAAAGTTGCTACAAATCTCTTGATGCCAAGAGGTAGCAATAGGAATCAATGAAAAAGCTAGGGTCAGCACAGAAAAGGATGCTGAAGTTGCAGTAATGTCTGCTCTCCTCAGAACACACTCGGTTCTTACAGAACAACAGGCGGTGCTGTGCTGCTGAAGGCACTTCTTGGTGGCTGAGGGAAACTTACCTGTGAAGCCAGCTAGGATGCAAAACTGGAGATCTGACAGCCCTTCCTGAGCAACACGTGGGTGTTCAGGAGATGGTTGGAGCCAAACTAAGCAAGTTTTGCCTCCTTAAGCTTTGTGCAGTCCTAACTACAATTAAACGCAGACCGCTCCAGAGCCGTCGTGGTTTCAGTGACCGGGGACGAGGTCTGGCACCAGCCTCTGCTGTTGCTGATCATTTACAATGCACGTTGAGTTCTGTTGCAAGAGCCAACAGAAGGGTCTGGCATTTGGTACAGGAAAGGAAAATGGTTGGCACAGGAATGAAGACACCTGATTGCATGTGCTGCATCCCTTAGCTCTGGACTTAATTCCATACTTGCATTTGAAGCTGTAGAAGAGAAGCTAACCAGAGATACTTCATTTCAAGGAAAGCTGTGGAAGCCTCCTCAAACATCTTTCCCAGAACAACTGCCAGAATTGCCAGGAATTGGAATAGATAATCATACTCTTCCCTTTGGTTTTGAGTCCTGAACCTCTGACTCATGCAAGCCAGTAGCATACCTGCACGCTGACTTCCATGTACGTGTTATGATCAGAATAACTGGTTCTGTGGTTACAGGCTGGGACAGGCTTGTTGTTGAACACAACAGTGAGCAGACCTAAACAGATCATGAAAGCTGTGGATCCTTGTGCCCTCGCTGTCATCCTTAGACCTTTTGGCTTATAGGTGCACCCTTGCACTGGCGACCCACGCTCATCTTTATAACAAGACATCTGGATAATCACATATTCCTTTGATTGCCAGATTTTCTTCAGGCACATGAACGTGAGGATACAGAACACCCCAACTCCTGCCAGCGACACTTACACCTACTTCATCTTTCCCATGTACATTGATATTCTCTAACACTAAAGCACCACCGAGTTCAGCAGAACCGGCAGGCTTCACTCACTCCAGAGGTGGCTGTGTGAAATGGTACTGAGAGAGGTGTGGGTTGAGGCAAAAAGACACACTATTGCAAGGTGCAAAGGAGGAATGAGCACTGAAGGACGTTCATTCCCTGGCAGGTCTCCATCAGTCTAGGATAGATTCATATTTAATCCCTAAGCTTAACAACAGCCAATATCCCTCAAACTCTGTAGGGTATGAACAATAGTCATCCTTAGAAACAACTGTTACTCTTAAGTCATATATATATATATATAATTAGAAGTGAGAGGACACTCTTGGTTTGGGGATATGCATAAAGTTCACTTTTACAGTATTGTAAGGGTTTAGGGTATTTTATCCTCCAACTATTTCAGATGCTTAGAGAAAACATCTCATTAAACTCCTAATAGATTGTCACATTTTAACCCCTAAAAAATGCCATGTTGAATGAGCCCAATAATCCTAAAGAGTTTTCCAAGTAAGGAGTGGATTACAGAGAAGTAGGCTTCATTAAACAAAGGTTTCATTTAACTAATCCATAGGCATATGTTTTCTTCATCCATGCCTTTATTTGTAAGGGCACAGAATATACTGTTAATTCTCATCAACTGGCTAAAGATGTTGCCACATCACTTAATACTTTGCCGTCAGGTGAACCCTGGAAATATACTTGTTTACAGAAATCTAATCTACATCATCGTGCTGGAGTCCAAAGAAAATAAAGAGCAACCCATCAAAAAAATTTGTAACAGCGCTACAGATTAGCTACACCTTATCCTGCACTGCATCCTTTGGCCTTGCACCATGTCTCTAAGCAAAAGAATTATTTATGCAAGAGACAAGCAGAAACACATGCTTTGGCTTGGTCAGTCTGCCAGCACTGGCTTCGCATGAATACTTTGTCTCATTGTTTGCTTTCTTTGTAATCCAGCTGTTTCCCAAGACATTCTTCTGTGCCCCAGTCTGCAGTAAAACTCAGCCTGGACTTGCTATCTGTATTGCTTCAACAGTTCGCCACTTGGGCAAAACACTAGTATTTGCTTTAAGCAGTGAACCCCCAGGCAGCATATTAAAATCAGTAACATCCCATAGCGCTTTATAGACCTTCAGAAAGAACCAACACCACAGATTTTCTGCTTTTCTAGTTCTCCTCCGCTGGGTTTATTGTCTCCTGTTTCATCTCCTGTTAGAGGAAACGGTGAACTAGTATTAAAATGGGGGCAACTTGCTATAGGCCTAACCACCCCCAGCTAACGATTTATGCAACGCTGTGCTAATTTTAGCCTTGCATAGAGCCAGGGCAGACAATCCCTAGAGCAGAGATGCTTAGCTCTCAGCTAAGGGCAGCATGCAACATATGGTTGCAAAAGCATTCTGCTAGGAGGGAGCTTTACGTTTAGGGCTGAGTTGCTACAGTTCCCTCCAGGTCATAACTTTGAGGATTACTCATCCTAGACATGCAAAAGTGGAGAATTTGCCTCCTAATTTAGACGGCTCCTGCAGTCTCTCTGAATCAGCGTGTGGTCTCATCCTTGCTGCGGTTCTATTTCCAGCGCTTGATTCACTTCCAGTAAGGTCTGAACCTACGTACTCTGACAGTCACCAGCTCAGAAAAGCACGGAAGAGGAGTGAATGAAATTCAGCAGATAACTGTACTACATCTCTCACTGGGGCAGCTTGGGCATGCAGGTTTGAGGCTCGTGCCACAGACTCTATTGGTCATTGACCCTGCACTGAACTCTGAAACAACGACATCTTACCAGCCCAGCTGAGAACTGGACGCATTTTTGATCAGGATGCATCTGAACCGGTAGCTGCAATGCCAGCTGATCTATTCTGAACATGCTATTTATAGCAGGCAGTGGAGGCTGAGAAGTATTGCATCATGCAGCAAGGTTGGTAATATAAAGGACTAACACAATATTAACCATTTCAAGTAATTTTGGATATCTTATACCCCTTTATAGTTTTGCAGTGAGCTCCTTAGTGGGCTACATGAGCAGCTATGACACTTGGCTAATAGACCTTTTCCTAGACACCCTGGAACAGCCTCTGGCAGCTGTTCTGCCTCTGGCACCTTTGGTTGTTCTGCCCACGAAGGTACCAAGTAGTATGATGAATATGGAGCCCCCAGAACAATATTTGTCTTTGGAAATCTGTGCACACACCGAGGCCTCAATACCTCTACCCTTAAAGCAGGCTATTCTAGAGAGTGATAGAAAACAGAGAGGTCACGAGACTATTTATAAACTGGGGGTTTGCTGAAGCTCTCAAATGAAATAGCTTAATTGAAGTAGGAGCTGGACCACTCCTGGATCCAGGAGAAAGCTGGGAGAAAGAGAAAAGCAGGATTGAATGCTCCTTTCCAGGTCTAAAAAAGCTCTTCACATCTTAAGTGGTGGGTGGGAGCTGAACTGCTGCTGACAACAGCGCTACAGTGACTGTGGCTAGGGCGCTCTGCCTTTGGCTTTAATTTAGCTGAGATAAGGTGCTCAGGCATGGCCACAGATAGAACTCTGTAGCCAGGAGCTCTCAGCTCACGTCCTGCCAAAAGCCAGTATCAGTATTCACCTCTGCAGAGTTCTGTATTCTCATGTGGTTTCAGAACACAGCTGAAAACTGTTGCAGCGAGGCTCTTCACGGTCTCAGTGCACAAGTACATCCTCCCCACTTTCAGCAAGCAGCAGATCAGGTCTGTGAGGTCCTAACAACCTGATCCTGCTGGACTCCATAATAACCAGCAGTGCCATCCGGCTGGCCTGATGCTGTAGCTCTAGAAAGGGCAGCATCTGGAAAAGCAGAGTTCGTGTTGCTTCCACACAAAGCAAGCAGAGAGCCAACCACATTAACTACTCCAGAGTTTGACTTGCACAGCTGACTGTGCTGGTCAGAAACACAAGCAGAATAAAAACAAAGAACCAGAAAATCCTACAACATGTTAATTTCAAGCTCCATTAGAATCAGCAGAAGAAAATAAAATCAATACTGCCTGAATGAAAAAGACAAAGGTTATTGGGAGATAAATATCATTTTCCCAAGTGTCTAAAAGTGCTTACAAAACATGCCCCAAAACAAGGGATTAAAAAAAAAATCTTAACTGATACAGATAGGGAACAAAGAGCTTTCCTGTGCTCTTTTATCAGGCCCCAACATTCAGCCACAAGCTGCATTTGATGAGCAAGGTCCCAGAGTCCAGGACTTGTGACATGGTGATGTGGGAGTAGGAGACAGCTCAGATGGTCTCAGGTGACAGCTCACATCTTGCACAAGGTAGGAGATGTGACAGCTCTGCCCTCTTCAGATGAGTAAACCAAGTCCCAGGCTTTGAGATACCATGATGAAGCCTATTCTCCTTTCAGCTGCCTCCATTTTAAATTCCAGGGCCTCCAGCTGACTCACTCCCTCTTTCTGTCTGAGGCCAGGCAAGATGTGTTTTGGAGACTAAGTAAAGTACCACAGATTTCTATCTACTGTATCAACAGAACACCAGAAATACCCAACTTGCTGATTAAAAACCAGACCTGTCTAGAAGGCACAAAATTTATCTTAGCTCCCTGTCAAATGTTGGGAGACTGGAAAGAAGCTGAATAGGACGTAATTGCATTAGTCGGGCTCTAAATATTCCTTCATCTGTACCATCATGAATACTCTTTCCTTACTCTTTTTTCCTCCCCCTGTGCACCGAATTTCACCCTTAGCAGCCTCTCATGCTTGCTTGGGAATCCCGAACAATCTAGGGCACCTGGGCGGGTGCCAAAAGCTGCATGGATGTCGGGAAGAGAGGGAGGGAGGGGGTTACGGGTTACGGGTCTGAGAGGCAGACGCGGGTGGGATGTGCTCTGATGTTCTGCCGGTGGCCTGAGCAGGGCAGGGCAGGGAGAGCTCTGCCGGGATGCTGCAGCCGCACCACGCATTGGAAGGGCTGAGCAGACACGCCCGCCGCAGAAATGGATGTCTGCCCCCACCCCGCTGCTTGCGTTTGAAAACCTTAAGCAGTGGATAGTTTGGCCCTTCCCAGACTCTGCCTATGTCCCACTGGGGGCATCCACACTACCAAAATGCTACACAAAGTAAAAAGATCATCCCATCAGAGGGACCGGCACCTGTGCCATGAGGTGCTTCATCCACCGCAGCCGGTGTCGTGCAGAAGTTACCGCAGGGTTGCGGTTGTTTCCTTGTGTGGCAGCCCCTGCCGCCATCCCAGGAGAGCCCGCCCTAGCTCAGGCCAGCCCACATCACCAGGAACAGCAAGGCAAGATGCGCAGCATTAGATGGGGAGGCTCCAAGCCCGACAGGGCAGTCACAGCTCAAAGCCAAGGAAAGGAGAGCGCTACAGGGTTCTACCCTGGGTCACTGAGAAGGGTCTCTGCACCGGGATCCAGTCATTCATACACACACACACTCTCGCCGGCTGGCGCGTGGTCGTTTCTGTTGGTGCTCACAGCTACCTACCGCCCTTGCATTACTCCAGACAAAAAGCAGGCTGACTTCCTCTCCACCTCACTCTGATGGGAGCAAAGGATGTTTTAAAGAAACACTACTGAGCAAGATATTTTATGAAGACAGATTCCTTTGTATTAGCAATCAGTCGAGTAAATTCCGGGACCAGTTCAGGCACCCCTCTGCTGCCCGGGGGTTAAAAAAAAAAAAGAAACCAAACCAAAACTCTCCAGCTTGGGAGGGGATAGGAAAAACAAGAGGGTGAAGAACACAATAAAAATCAAGAAGTGCTTCTAAGAGAAGCAGCAGGATAAAATAATTCCTACAGTCTGAGAGCACTTCTGTGCTATTGACCAGAGAGGCAGCAACGGCCCCACGCACATAGATGTAACGCACACCTGCAAGCACCCTGCTCAGTGCCTGCAAAGACAGTTATCTCCTCCTGCCTTTGTCTGTTCTGGGCAGTGTTCAGTACAGGAGCCAGTTCCCAGGAGGAGGTCCCGTCCCCTCGTTCCTAGCGTATTCCATTTTCCTCCAGCATCTTTCAGTAGTAGTCATCCTTCTTGCCATCAGCTCCCTGTATGCCTGCATGGTCCTTCTGGTCTTGGACAAGTTCCAAGTCATCATTGTCATCCACCTCACCTCCATGATCCTCCTGGGTGCAGAGGGAACAGCCAGGAAGGAAAAATCAGCAAGGTCTGGAAAAGGAGACCCTAACTAGCAGTGCACCATGCTGCTTCTGAGTACACCTGTTCTACCATACCGGTCCAGCGTGAGAAACTCAGGTAACCAGGGGAGAATCCGCCTCTGCCAGGGACCTAAGGGTCCCTGGCAAGCCACTTCGCCAAGATATAGAGGTAAGAATTGTGTGTTTTCATGATCAGCCTGTTCATTTTAAGCACATTTAATATCCTGGCATTACAATGATGTTTTATCATTTCAGCCTGTTGCCACTGCCACACAAGTTGAAGATATCTTACATCCACCACATTTAAAAGTGTAACAAATCCCACCCATGATGTGCAGCAGCCAGCACAGCCTCCGTTGGCACTTTTAGGTCCAACTATCCAGTGTAAGAGCCAGGTTCTACACATAGGGCGAGGATAGCTCCTGACATCAACTTTGCTCTGCCCACCACTTATTTCCCCACCCCCTTCATTCCCAGCAGGCAGCCCAAACCCCTCAATTCGTCAGCAATCACATTGAAACTGCTGAAAAAGCCAGCAGCAGCCACTTGCAAAGAGAAAGGAGAAGATGAACAAGACTGGAAGGGGATCCTTCATCTCTGCATGAGCCAGAAGGCACCATGGTGGTCCTCTCTAGAACTCATGCTCTCGATCTTTGGTGGCTTCCAATCTTTCCCCTAGAGGAATGCTAACTTGTCAGCAACTACAGTAGTCCTGGGGCTCCGAGGCACAGCAATAATACCTGTTTTCAGCCAACTAGAGGAGCAGTTGCTTCCTGGCAGCTGTGGCCCAACCAACACGTCACCTCCCACACTTGCCTCGGGAGTGGCACATCACATTCTTCTGCCACCCATACTTTTATCTAACTTGCTGGCTATAACCCAATGACCCTTCTCAAAGCACAGGTGTAGTTCTCCCCAGCTTTTCCACAGACACAAGCTAGACCCAGTAGGACCTGTGCAGCAACAGACTACAAGGCTCCCAGTGAATTTCTCACCACAGGAGTAAACCCAGGGTGATGCTTGGAGAAACACATATTGATCTTGCCCAGCTGCACTGGTGCAGCTTGTAATTCACCCCAGCTGCTGTTTGGTAAGCATCTCACAGCTCAACAGCTGCAGATTGATGCAGAAAGAAATGAGGAGGGGAGACAGAGCACAAAGGGTACTCTGAACACCTGAAAAAGAAAAGGGAGCAGAGGTGAGTGGGCTCCAGGTTTGCTCAGGAGACCAGCCTGACTAAGCAGGCGGAGACAAAACTGGAGTCAGTGCTCACATCTGGTTTCCTAAAAGCTGAGCCATACTTGGCTCCCAGCTACCAACATACCCAGGTAACCATCACACCAGAGAGGGAAAGAGGAAGAACCTTGGTGTCGTACAATTTCTTGCTCCTGATCCTCTTGATAGTCATCCATCGGGTCTTCCCTGGACTTGGCAGGTCTGCCAGCATCCTGAAAAATATAGAGTCAGACACTCATGGCTGTGTCCCAAACTACTTCCATTCCCTGCCAGGGATACAGCTCTCTTGCATCAGAGCCCCAGCTCTGGAAGTCTGGCTCCTGCAGCAGGGAGGTCCCAGGGCCACGGCCCTTGCACATGCTGCTGTTGCATCAAGTCCCAGGGCTGCAGGGAATCTCAAGTTATTCAGGGTAGAGTTTTAAGGAGGCCTATCTGAAAGTCAGGTATTTATGTCACTAATTCTTTCCACATTTTCACTAATCTCAGGGAGGTGTTGCTCTGTTGGTGACAGCATTTATTCCTTGTTTGATTTCATTGGCCTCGATTTCTTGTATTTTTAAGCCTCACTATTAATCATGATTTTAGAGCCTGACAGATAAGAACACTCCTTTTTAAAACAAGCAACACTCAGCTGCTTGTCAAAACAGGCTAACGTTCCCGTGATGCAGAGTCTGGCTTCAGACAGCAAGAAGCACTTTGCAAAATAAATGGATTCCATCTGCGAGCAGGCAGACGAGGAGGCAGAGCTCTCACATGTTGTCACTGCTGCCAAGCGCCTGCTGCATACAGGAACAGCAGTAGCTGCTCTGACCAGACCCCAAGCACAGGCCTAAATACGCTCTGGTTTTGGTCCCCGAGGTGCTTGAAAAGCAGCAGCGCCTCTGCAGCAATAGCTGTGGAGTGAGCCATCTCCAATGCCTCTCCAGCCATGTAGGTGCTGCAAATGCTAGGGTTGGACTTCAACAAGCAGCGAGGACAGAGCCAGAACAAGTTCTGGTACTGACAAACCCACTGATTCTCAAAGAGCTTTCTCCTGCCTGCCATACCCCTGCAGTGGGATTAGGGATCCATCCAGGAACATGATGTTTTCCTTCTAATCCTTAAGCTCTCTGCCTCCTTGCATTCATAGCTGGGCATCTCTCTGGTCCCTGCTGGTTGCCCTCATGTCAGTCACCTTCAGCGGCTTCTCCTTAGGCTCTTCTTTAATGCTGGGCTCCTTGAACTTCTCCAAACCTCCTGCCTTCTCTTCAAAGTCAGGTCTCTCCAGCTCAGCTTCCTCAAACTCATCCTCACCTTGGTTATTAGGATCCTGGGCAGGATCTGCAGCATCATCTGGCATCTGGACAAGAAAAGCCTCTTGTGAATACCAGGCAGGATATCCCCTTGGGAGGCAGAGGCCAAGGTGAGCCTGCCTTCACCAGCAAGCAGGAAGCGCTGGCCTGTAGCACTTCAGTCACACCTCTCTTTAAGCATGTTAGCGGTTCTAAAAACTAAAACTGTAGCCTTTGTTATCCCCCTGATCCTCTCCAGAGCCAAGGGTTTTGGAGCTGCATGATATAGAAACTTCTGGGAAAGCACTGACTTAAGCGGGACAGCTGGATTATTATTCAGAGCTAGGGTTGCATCCAGATGACAGCATTACTTACCATCGGTTCCTGGACAACAGTCTTTTTCTGAGAATGCAAGTTCTCCTCTCTCTCAATCACTCCTGCGTCTGCAAGGGAAATGGCCAGTTATCAGCGTACACTCTCGAAAGTCAGTGTCACCAGTTAAGATTCCCACTGTTGGGGAGCAGCTGTTTTAACTCGAAGCCGAGTGGGGATTTGTCTTGACCTGCAGGCAGGTCAAGGCAGACAACGCTCTATGTATGTTTTCAGAAGAATGCTTCTTCAATGCCATTTGCAAAAAGTTCAGGGCAAAGCAGCACTATGCTCCTACAGCTGCCAAAACTGCCTCCTTGTCCCCAAGGCTGGGGCATCAGCATGTGTTGAAGCACGCCCCTAACTTGCTGAATAGCACATACGATACAAAGTCCAAAGCCAGCTCTGAATTCAGCACCTAATCTATATTAATAGGCACCTTTCTCTCATGCTGCTGCTAAGCCTGGGCAGTATCTGCAGCAGCAATCCAGCCACGCAGCCAGCCAGGAGCCGAACTAGAGCGCGGCAGGTCAGCACGTCAGTGCCACCGTCCCCTTCGTTGGCACACGGCTGCTGACAAGAACACGTCAGAACAGAAGGCAGGCTCCCTGTGGCAGGTAGGGCGACAGGCAGGGCAGGGGGAGAGTACTAATGAGAGAAAAATACAGCTTTTTAAAAATATAGCCTTTGCTTTCAACTAAGTAAAGGCCTAATCCTCACCTGGAACTGGATATGGCTCTGACATGTCCCAGCTCTGGCACTCACCACTCTGCCATCACCGAGGGCTGAGTGCTTCTCCCCACAACATTAAAGGCGCCTGTGAGACAGCAGCGTTCCCAGCTGGCCAGCAGCACAGCCAGGGCTGTCGAGTCATTACTTTGGTTGTTAATTCCGACTAGGACACAGAGGTCAAGGGTTACTGGTCCTCACACTCACTTATACCTGCCACGAGGCCTTTTCTTTTCGGGGTAGAATTCACTTTGATGTGAACCAATTTGTTCAGCTCCTCTAAGGGGACTTGCTGAAAATCAGGTCAGCAAAACATGAAGTAGCAGCTAAACACAGCTGTGGGAAAGCACAGGAAGACCGAGCCTCCTCTCCAAACAGGCATCTGTATGCACATCATCTGTTACCTGGCTGTTGCTGTTCTGGAAGGGAGAGCTTCACCTGCAAGAGTGAACCGAGCCAATACCCCAGGAGGAAGTCGCCCATTTGGGTGATTTCAGCCTTTTGATTTAAGATTCAGTTAGAACCACTGACCTTCATCTCTGTCCCGGGACATCCCTCCTCTGTTCCAAATCTAAAGCCTAAATCTGCTGTGAAGAAACCAGGCTGAGACCACCTTTATAATGTTTAATAGGATGCAAGTCAGCATTTCAAATGAGACCCTCACAGGAGTCTCAGCTCCCAGCTTCCCTGCCTCACTGCATTCAAGAACATGGAAATAAATTAGCTACATGAAAAGCCACTCACTTAGTCATTCTACCTCAGCCTAGCAACACACAGAATTAGCGTTAGCCATAGCTTCATTTCACTGTCTCTTTTGACAAAGGTAACTAGCTAACTTCCAGGTCTTACAGATTATTTCCACGTGTGCAAGAGAAGTTGCTGGTAGAGCCTGTTTGCAGCAAAGAAATCTGTTTACATAGTGTTCACCCTGTATATCCTGGCCCCTTGGGCACGGCAGAGCATCCCTGCAGACTCTCAGACTGGACACTTCTGCTCAAAAGCCCATTTTAGCTCTCCACTGGCTGACTGGCCTACTGTAATTCATTTTTGAGGTCGCCTTTATTTGCTTCCAAAGGAAGTTTGTAGCTTCCCTCTTACACTCGTAGACATACAGCTGCAGTTAAGTAAACCTTCCCTTTGTAACTGGACCTATGGAAGTGCTCCAAGCCCCCACCCACCTGCTGTAGTTTTCTGAAAGGCCTAGTCATTTTACAGCTGTTTTCTCTTGTTTCATACAACACAAATAGTTATTTAATTGTTCCCTCATTTTTGTTACTCTCATGTGACTGGTTACAGGCCAATTGATAAACCTCACTTGGAAAAGGAGGTGAAGAAAAGATTCTGCCCTCCCATGCATAATCTAATGGATTATTCATTAGTTGGTTTCATGGAGTGATGATGAACTTTATACTGAGTCAAATATTTCTCCCAACCTGTTATTACTTGAGTGAATCAATGCACGGGGGTCTGAACAGAAGACTGAGAAATTCTAACACACTGTTCTAAGAGCTGCCATCTAATTGCCCAAATGCAGTACCTTACTAGACTTTAAAATAGCTGTAGATGCTCTGTTGGCTGACTGACAAATGCAACTAGCTGCCCTTGAATTTGTTTGCTTTTAGCCCTGCAGGACAATTGGGAAGTTTTCTGCCCTAAGTTAGAAAACCCACTTCTAAAAAAATTAAATCATTTAAATCAATCCCTATGGGAGACAGATCAAGTCTTACAAAACAACAATGACGTTTTCCCCATCACTCCCATAGGAAAGAAAGGAGAATTGACTTAACTTACACAGATTTTGAGTCCCCTACCTTGGAAATGTGTGAGCATGAAGGACAACAGGGAACAAAAATGGAAAACTCTTCAGGCTTTTCATTTGACTAAGAGCTGTAAGGTTTTGCTTTAACACAAGCAGAAAGCTTTTCTCGCTCCCCACCTTGATTAGCAATAAATTAGTACTGTACAGCATAGGATTAGGGAAACCATACCCATTTCAAGTTCCTCATCGTCTGTCCTTTCCTTCTCGCCTTTCTGATCAGCTGTTTGATGCTCTTCCCCTCTCTTCTGACTGGGTGGCTGTGGGCTGCCTTTCTGCATCTCTTGCCCAAGCTTCGGATCAAAACGAAGGCTCTTTGGATAACTGTGCACTTGTTCTTCATCCATCTGGGCATTCACTTTGTTAACTATGTCTTTCCAGCTGCAACACGGGTACAAAACAAAAGAGACCCCCCCTGCCTCAGTATATCAAGAGATATTTCATAATGCTATTTCATAATAGGAAGCAGAGAAAAAAACTCCAATACATGCAGGAGTTTGTCCTAATTTAAATTTGTGGCAAAATTAGCCGATTGCATTAATTACTGTGATATCTGCTTGAAACAGAACATTTAATGCGCCGTGTAAGTACAAAACAAGTTATGCTTTATAAACACAACTTATTGTAGAACTGCTTTAGTATTATTCATATGGTACAATAAGATACCCACATAGCAATAAGATCCAGTTCTAAATAGATACTTACTCACAGAATCACAGAATCATTAAGGTTGGAAAAGACCTCTAGGACATCAAGTCCAACCGCCAACCCAACACCCCCAGGCCTCCTAAACCATGGCCCCAAGCGCCACGTCTCCATGTCCTTTGGACCCCCCCAGGGCTGGTGACTCCCCCACCTCTCTGGGCAGCCTGTGCCAGGGCCTGACCGCTCTTGCAGGGAAGACATTTTCCCTAATATCCAACCTAAACCTCCCCTGACGCAGCTTGAGGCCGTTTCCTCTCATCCCATCACTAGTGACCTGGGAGCAGAGACCAACCCCCCCCTCACTCCAGCCCCTCTCAGGCAGCTGCAGAGAGCGAGAAGGGCTCCCCTCAGCCCCCTCTTCTCCAGGCTAAACCCCCCCAGCTCCCTCAGCCGCCCCCCAGCACACTTGTGCTCCAGACCCTTCACCAGGGTCTTCCCCAAGCCTGGAGCGTTGCCTGGGGTTGGTGTGACCCAAGGGCAGGACCCGGCACTGGGCCTTGTTAAACCTCACACAATTGATCTCGGCCCATCGATCCAGCCTGTGCAGGTCCCTCTGCAGAACCTTCCTGCCCTCGAGGAGATCAACATTCCCATCCAACTTGATGTCGTCTGCAAACTGACTGAGAGTGCGCCCGATCCCCTCACCAAGACCGTTGATAAAGATATTAAAAATGACTGGCCCCAAAACTGGGCCCTGGGGAAAACCATTTGTGACCAGTCGCCAGCTGGATTTAGCTCCATCACCACAACTCTCTGGGCTCGGTCACCAGCCAGTTTATACCCAGTGAAAAGTCCGCCCGTCCAAGCCATGAGCCTCCAGCTTCGCTAGGAGGGTGCTGTGGGAGACAGCGTCAAAGGCTTTAGTAAAGTCCAGGTAGACACATCCACAGCCTCTCCCTCATCAGTACTCAAATACACAAATTAAGTTTTTGAAAAAACATCAAAAACGTAAGTCCTCTTTAGTAGCATCTTCATTTTAAATTAAGCTGGAACAATAAAGTAAAATTTAGAATTTTGACCTATAAGGAGAAAAAACCTTTCAAAATAAACAGGAAAGCTGCACTATGAAAAAGACAGTTTCCCTTGTCTGATAATTTTCTTAAAGCTACAAGCTCTTTTTGAAGCTTTGCAGCTGGCATGGATACTTTAACCAGCATCTGCTTATAAAACGCTTCCATAGCATGCATCTGTCCCCTGTACAAACCCAAACAGTGAAAACAAAACTAGCTGAAGGAAAGCACTCACATAGTGTTTTGATTTTTTTTTTTTTAATTAGACATGGGAAAAAGTTTTTCATTTCTTCATTCAGCGAGGGAAGCCAATATGCTTTACTGCTTTTCGTACCACCACCCCCCAAATGTTTTAATCTATCTCCTGAGCTGAAAAATCAATTATTCAGACAGTGCTCTATCTGTGAGAGTTCAGGCAACCCCTTTCAGGTGGCTGTAGTCAAGGATCCCTTCCTCTGTAGTGGTTCCACCTCAGATACACTTCTCCTGATAGCCACATCAGTATCTATGTCTGCTTCCTTCTTAACAGAAGTGCCTCAGAGGGACGGGTACTTGCTGTCAAGGTATATGCCAAATGCAACATATTTTTTTCATTAATGCTTCTCAGCCCGCAGCAACAGCACAGCTCACATGGACACCCAACCAGAGGCTCAGCAGAAGGGTACTTAATAGCCTAACACTGTTCCACTGCATGGAAATTGATTGGAGGTCAGAGACGAAACAGAATATTTTCATATTAGTTCGAGTGAACCGCTGAAAAGCCCAGAAGGCAGGGCTGCCTCACAAGGAATGCTTTCTTCCCAAATAGCCTTACTCAGGGACACCTTCAGAAACAAAGAAGGGTAAAGGCAGGCATGAAATCCCAGTAGCAGGTGCTCTCAAAAGTGATTGAAACAAAACCTTTTAACTTAAGTTACCACCAGTTTCAAGCAGGATTATTGTTTGGTCCAGCCTGTCCTGCTGCATGAGCCAGCTGAAATTTAAAAGACCACTTAAGTTATTCAAGTTTTTAAACTGCTGAGGAAGGACAAGTAGCCTTAGCTTTAGCAGCTTTTTAAAGCCAGCATACCACACACAACCTTGAGTAAGGAAAATCACAACCCAGTCTTCAGTTCAGATTTCCCCATTATAAAACCATCAAAATGCAGACTGGCCACCAAGACCCCATCTGGAATCTGCTGGTCTCAGCCACCCAATGCGGCAAAATTCTTGGCATTGGATGCATGGCCTCTTCTGTACTCTGCTGTGGTTTGATATTGTTCTTGGCATTGACACCTTCCGGAGAAAGTTGGTTAACACAAAATCTCATGCAGTGTAAATAACAGCCTCCAGCTGCCCAGTGATTTCTTGATGATAGATCCAGGAAAAGAAAAGCACACCAAACATACCGTGATCTCTGTCCTTGCAGAAATCATTTGCCAAACAAATCCAATATTTGCTTTTTCTGATTCACAGTAGTGCCGGAATCCTCTCTAGGCCCTGCAAAGCTGAGGAAAGGCCATTCTGCCATCACAGCTTCAACCCTCACCCTGCAGTTAACACCCACACAAGTCCCTCTTGGTAAGAAGGCAGAGCATCCTCTGTGCTGTTACTCTGTGTGTCCATGCAGATGTTATCTATCACACCAGTATGGGGAGGACATTGCCCTTTAAAGAAATATGCAAAGCACGCTCTCTGACCTGGTAAGAGTACAGGTTAAGTGAACAAAAGTGGCAGAGAAGAATGGGTAGGATCAGGCTGAATTTAGAATGAAACCCAGAAGCCTCCTCTACAGATAAAACAGAAATGAAATCTTGCTTGCTCCAGTAAACTGAGCAGATATGACCTGGGCACACACAGGGGATAAGTTAAATGAGGAAGCACTATTTTCAGCGTCAGTTTTTGGATTATGGCCAGTCGTTGATGAATTGCAGCCTCAGAAAGACATTTTCTTCCTTTTGCAGAACAGACTGGTCTTCTGTGAGCGCTGCTGAGAGAGTAAACACTGTCTCCTGTGCCTGTAGAGCATCCAGTACAACAGGATCCTGGTCCCTGACTGGACTCCCAGGTACTAGAGCAATACAAGTAACCTACTGTGGGAATGATCCATTCTGTCACTGCATGGAACGTGAAGGTTCGTGTCGTTCTCTAAACCTCTGTTCTTTCCAAGGGACGCCCCTCCCCAGAGCCCTCCTCTCCTGTTTACCCCAAGAACAGGTCTAGAGAACACACTGCTGAGGACGTCTGATATGAGCAACGGTCCCAAACTGCAGGGAATTTTAATACCAAGGTTTCAGCTAAGCTTAGAGAATTGTACCAGTTCCAAGTCTTTTATCGTAAACCCTGATTCTTGTATAGATACGGTTGAATTGGTTTGACTTCTCCAGATGAAGCTGAAGTTGATATCAACTACATCATCCTCACAGGTATGCAGGAATATAGACAGGTCGCAAGCTTGGGTCATCTGATGGATTCTGACTGTCTCCTCACTTCTGGCATAAAATATTGCTGTAAACTCTTTTACTCCATTCTGGATAAAACCCATAGTTCTGGGATCACAGGTCTCAGACCTGCCTGACTTTTCATGTTCTAATCAGGCTCTGAAGGAAAATCCCTAGCATACCTCAGAAGTGCACTGGCAACAGGAACACAAGCCCCATTCCCTGGCAGGAAAGAAAACACAGAAGAGAGAATACAGAGCTTGGGAATTTGTCTTTGCCCTAGAAGCAAAATCAGAAAAACAACTCTAGTACCTATTTGGGGCTAGTTGCCTGCTACTTCTAGACTACCGTATAACCCTGGAGATGAGAAGCTTTCAGATCTTCAATGTCTGGATGTTCCTGCAGAGCTTGGCAGATTACTGATCTGGAAAAAAGTTAGAAAGTTGCAACTCTAATACAAAACTTAATGCCTCTTATTTATAGAGGCTGAAGGAATTTTAGCCACCCTTGCTGCTGCAGGTGGGTCACTTGCATCATGCAGAATTTCTTCAGTTTGCTAAACAAAACAGGATATTTAAGTCACCATCACTGAAAGGGAAGAGATTTATTGAAGTCAGTTCAGACTCCCACCCCACCCTCTCCTCTAGGCTAGTAGGAAATCCATGCTGACCTGATCTCATTCAGCAGTAACTCCTCTTTCCTTCCTCCCCACACGAACACTTTCACCAAACAGTTCACATACAAAGGCAGCCTACAGACCATGCACCAATAACATAAGAGCCTCTTTTTTTTTGCCAGCACGAGGCCCCCAGCAGGCTGCGCATTCAGTCACACAACATTGCCTGCAACATGACTAGTCGTCTGCCTCGGCCGAGGCAGAGACCTGGCAGTTACAAGTGACAAGAATTAGATGACAGTGGGACCAATAACTAACACTTTCTTCAATCATCTTTCAAGTAGAAACCACAAAGCAATTGGTTTCAAGTAGAAACCAACAAACACAAGAAGAGAGGCAAGGGACCAGCCTATATGGAACCTTTGAGCCTGAACATTGAGATTAGAAGGGAGTTTTGTTTCACCAACCTTTGCATTTGCACCTGTTTGCTCCCTGTAGAGTGGTGGTTGTCTGGCATCTGAGGTTTTTCTGCTGCAGAGGGTTGTTTTGGATCAGAGAGGGACAACCCAGGAGCCTGGCTTTCCTCATGGCTTTTCACCTGAATATGCATCACCATCTTTAGATCCTACAGAGAAGGCACGTGCATACTCAATATACACAAGGCTATAGAACAAGCTCCTAATCTCATCAGATATCTGCAGATCTCCCTTGCATTTGGGCAGGCTTATGGGCCAGAGAAAAGTCTTTTGTCAAAGAACAACAGATTCAGAGGTGCTTCAGAACAAGTCTACAGTCCTCCCAGTCAGCCTGCAGTAAAAGGGGTCCTTCTTCCACACAGCCAAGAAGAAATAATTTGGATCCTACAGGACCCAAGCTTGTCTCAGGTAGGTGAATCTCCAAAAGAGGAATGACACAGCCACTTCTAAAAAAAAAAAAAAAAAAACCAACCCCATACATGTTGCCATTATGACAAATTACTGTAATTATAGCCTAACCACCCTGCAATTATTGCCTTTTTTTTATAGGTTTACTTTCTATAAGCTCATCCCCAACCGGCCCAGGAGGCAAGGGGTCCTTTCAGGATTTACTCTTTGCAGATCCAGCAGGATCCAGAACAAGAACCCTAGTCCATTCATCTGAGCCCAGCCACTAAAACACAAACTCTAAGAGTACACAGGAGCCTGAAACCTGAGGCCAGGACAGCTTCCACAGCAGGGGAGTGGGATGCACACATGCGTGTCATTACAAATACAATTTTGAGGTTCAAAAGCAAGGGCTACACGAAACGAGCACCAAGCGCGCAGAACTTACTGGGTTCCCGTTCGGTAGACTGTTCATGGTCCGGGTGAATCGGATCACGTGGCCATCCCCGCGTCCTGCTGGCCAGGCTGGCACAGCATCTGGCAGCGAATTGGCATCTTGCAGTGGGGCTGGATGGGTAAAGAGCACATTAGCCTGTCGCCTCAGGCCATCGTTACTGTGCGAGTTCTGGCCCTGCAGCAGAGGGCCATCTGCCTGCTTCTGAACCCCAGAGACTTGTGATGCCAGCAGGTTCCCAACAGGGTGATTCTCCTGATTAACTGGAAAAGCCTGAAAGGAAGAGAGGAGAAGAGCAAACTCAAGGAAGAAGCTCAGTTAGCCCCAGTTCAAAGCCCCATGCTGAAAACCCACAGCATCCCTGCAGAACCCTCCTCCCTGGGGTTTCCTGGGAATACCACACCTTCTGCCTCGCAAGCTGCAACTGGCTGTTGGCTGGTGCCACCGGCTGCTCCTTCAGCGCCTGGAACGGCTGCTGCCCCTTCCCAGCTCCTAATCCTTTGAAGCTTGGCATCTTCTGTAGGGCTTCCTTGAGCTGCCTGAACTCTTCCATCTGGGTCTGAGGGGATGAGAAGGGTACAGAGAAACCTCACACAATAACAGGGTTAAACAACTCCTTGCTGAGAATAGCTGCTCTTTTACGGCCAGTTGTTCAGCACAGACACACCAGTAACAAAGACACACTAGTAACAAAGATATATATTTTATATACATGGAAGGCTGGAGATAATCCACAACCATTAATGACAAGCCAAAGCTTGTCTTCAGCTTTCCCTCCAGATTTCATGGATATTCTATATTCCCACCTTTGCCAGTCTTGCATTTTATTCTGTTGCATACTTTTACCCTGGAAGTGCCAACCCATGACACTGATTCTTTGACCAGTGCTATTCCGTGCATGAGCCACTGACATAACTCCTGCCTTTGCCCAAGAATTGTATCCTGGGCCTTGTTAGGTGTGGCTCCCTCTCCTCCTGTGCCTCACATACATGTACCTTTTTTTCCTTCCTGTGGCGGCGTTTCTCCATGGATTTGCTCATTTCAGCAGGGCTGACAATAATTGGCATAATCCTATTGAATTGACAATTGAATTGAATTGACAATTCAATTTACTTTGTAAGGCAAAAGAAAATTGTTTCTCCCAGACTGTTACACAAATGCAATGCTTTTCTCTCTACTGCGGCTTATTTCTTCCATTCCAACCCTGAAAAGTAGGGCTTGAAAAAGCTACTCCGGAAAAGCTCCCCACTCTTACCCCAGTTATTTATAGGAAAGTGAGGGGAGAGTTTTTCATATGCTTGCCAGGGTACCTGGAAAGGGACCAAATTAGGGGCTGAACAGAGTAGGAAAGCTTCCAAGCAGCAAGGAAAGTTTAGCAGGAAATTAATTCCTGAGCAGGCTCTGTTGATTTCAGTTCTTCCCCCCTGAAATTTGACCTTAAAATTAACATTAAACAAAACAAAACGACTCTGCAAAGCTAACATAAATGGAATGAGGAAAGGAAAAAGAAGCCAAGAACAGTTCATGGGATATAGCCCTAGCTAGCAGGAGGCTGCTTCCAGCCAGAACAAGCTAGCTGAAAGCAAAGCTTGCACCCATCAAAAACCTGTAAAGGTGGTCAGCCCAGAGAGGAAGAAGCTTTAAATTAGCCTTAATGCACAGACTCCCGCGTGCTGTTTGTACCCCCATCACAGCAAGCTGTGCATACATCACTTGATGCCTCCGTGCCTGATTTTACCTGGCAGGCCAGCTAACATGGCAGCTACTGCAGGCTCAGTAATCTGGCTAGGGCTTGTGAAATGCGTTTGAAGCCTTGGAAAATGAACATGTCATCTAGAATGCAAACTACTCCTCTAAACTATCACTTGCCAGAAGGAAGCAAGATTAAGCACTAGATACTCAGCGTAAATCGACGCTGCAGTGAGGAACCGCAGTGCTGATAAATAAGTTGGGAGCCTTTGTGGGCGTCTCCTCTAACACACGGCATCTTGCCCCACTGAGGGCAAATGCAATTCCATTCCCCTTGTGTTGTGAAACACTGATTAGACACTATAAAGGACTGATCAGAAAACTGAACAGAAAACTGACACTAGGTTCATCGTCAAAAAGATCCAAAGAATTTTCTGAAATCATTGGGATCATCCGCTGCCACTTCCATACGAGCCAGAAATAGCAGTCGGAGCGACGGTTGGAGCACAACCTTGTTCCACGACTGTCTAGTACATTTAGAGCAGGGTGCTGAGCCCCGTCTCCCACACCCAGAGCCAATCCTTTTACTCTTGCTCACTCTTAATTTTGGCAAGAAACAGCAGTGAGCTATTTCTTGCAAGCTACTTTTCCCATCAGTCATAACACTGAAGGGGCCAAAAGCTAAGAGTGGCAGCACGAAAGCTGCCACCATGTTTTCCAGTCTGCAAGCGCTTGACTTTATAGCCTCAGCCATCTATAGCCAAGGTTTTTTAAAATGCTGTTCAGAGTACGCGCTAGTTTGTGCACTTGAACCGACAATTGCTTTCTCTAACGCAGCACAGTTAGTCGAACAGCATTTTAAAGGTGGTCTGCTGAAGGACTGGTCCTACGCGGCGTGCCAGATGCCAACACACTCAGCATTGACCCAGCAAGACAAAAGTAGAAACATGTAATGCAAACAGAGGACCTCTGATCAACGGTGACTGACCCAAGCTGTCGATGGCCGGGGCCTGTATGATGGGAGCCAACTGGGTCTCAACTGGCAGCTACTTTGAAAGTTTGGTCAGGAGGCCTAAAAACAAAGGCTGAGATGCATTTTGATAGCGGGAGGTGTGAACGTTGGCCTGCCGGAGCACGGGAGGAGCTTGTAATCACTGCTGTTTCAATTCCTGGTATGGGCTTGCTGCCCTGACCCCTACAGAGACTAGAAGCCTTTGTTTAGTTTCCAACAAGATGCTGCAGGCAGGATCGCTGCAGAGAACCCTGCCAGTCTGCCTTAGCCACGTGGAGCAGGGTGAAAAAAGCGGTTCAGTGGTCAGTCACTATTTTGAAGGCAGACAAGTCAAATACACTGACGGTCCACCTGAGACCCTTCAAACCACATCTGACATGAGCCAAAGAGCTCTCAAATGACAGCTGCCTGCAGTGTCAGTAACCTGGGCTTCCTGCCGGCAGCAACCAGCTATCTGTCAAGTTTGCAGTCCCCCAGAGCCACTTAGTCCCTGCTATTTTGCAGGGCAGATCAGGCCAGAACTCAAGAGCAATCCTGTACAAGTCAAAACCCGCTACCCCACACCCTCTAGCTCAAGTTCAGCATCCAGTTCAAGGGAAGAATCAGTTGTCATCAGCATCTAACCAGGCTAACTCCTCGCTTCTGGGCTTATCCTATAATCCAAGGGAGTGCTTGACAGAGGCTGTTAATTAACAACAGAAAAGGCTAATTCAGACTGCAATGTGACTTTTAAAGTCTATTTACAAAGCTGTGCTTATGTCTTGGCTCAGTAGAAGAGCCTCAGACAGGCACTGTAGAGACATTAAGGCCTCCCACTTCTCCCAGCATACCCTACTTTCTCCCCGCTCACAAGTCACCTGGGAGCTCCCAGCTTCAGCTGGGTGAGCAGAACTCTGTGAGGTCAGGACTTCCAGTGCGCTGAAGAGACTCACACCGTCTCCATAGCATGACCACAACACCATATCAACAAAACTTTTGGTTTTTCCCCCTGCAGAAAAATGCTTTCCTGCCTCTCTAGTCATAAGCCAACACCACTTGCGTATCTGCCCCAGCCTTCAAAAGCTCCAACACTTTAACATAGCTCTTTCCCCATTTTTTATAGGTCTCCCTCTCTAATAAGGCTTCACAGGGAGATGCAGAAGGGGACCTTTTTCCCAGGGTTTTTGAGTGTCTGTAGTCTCAGCGAGCTAGGCAAGGCACCTCTGCATTGCTATTTCTCTCTGCAATTAATTTTATAGACATAAATACAGGCATTTCATCATCATTTAGGGTGGCATTATTTGAGACGTGGATAAGTGACAGGAGGCATTCCAGGGCCAGGAATACACTGGTTCGTGCTCGGTTGAACCACAGTGACTTGTGTAGCATACCTGTATTTTCAGCTACTGGGACAGATTCCCGGCTGGAGCATTTTCCTTATACAGAACGCATCTATACTACAGCACTGTTTTGGGCAACTCGCCACACTGGAATACAGTTGATAACTAGATTTATTATTTAGAGACTATTTGATGGTGCACCCAGACCCCTGTGAAAGATTGCCCCAAGTGGCCACAACCACCCCCTTGTTGATTACCTGGGCACTAAGGAGCTGAGAGTGAACCTCCTGGTGGGCCTTCCGAAGCAGCTTGCTCTCTTCTCTGAGTTTAAAGACTGTATCTGCAAGAGAAGAAGAAATTTGCTTAAGAGAGCTATTTTCACAAGTGCAGAATCCCTCTCCCTTACCATAAATTCCTCTTGACCTCACAGATCTCTCCAAGCCCAGGAACTGCAGGGAAGCACTACCTAGGGACTAGCCAAACACACACTGACAAACCTGCATCCTCATTCCTTGCAGCACTCGAGTCCTGCCCATCCAAGGAACTTCCTCCTCTCCAGAGTCTCTCCTAACTGTTGCTACCAGGGTCAGGCTCTTGCTGCGCTTGCTGTCAGAATAAGCTCTTTGTTTCTTCATTTCCCTTCTTTTCCCATTTCCCATCGCAGCTGAATAGCAGGGAGAGCAGCGAGCAGCGGTGACTGCCCCTACCTGTGGTAACTGGAAGGTTGAGAAACAGCTACAGGAGAGGTCTGTCAGGTCTCCTGAACGCACAGCAGATCCCGTAAGGAGGTTCCCTCCTACTGCACAGAGAAGCCGCCTCTTGAAAGGATGGTATAAGGAGAAAACCCCACAACCCACTTAGAGAAAGCAATCACAGGACAGCTCTCCTCAGGCACATACATGCCTACGCTGTTAAGTAGCCTCGTAGCCCCCAGGCTGGGCTCCTTTCGAGCTCTTTGCGCACTCCTAAGTACTTCAGTGACAAGACAAACAATGCACTTACATTTCACTGCCTTGAATACAATTGTGTATCCTCCAATGAAAAGACAGACTGTGTCAGAAATTGTCAGCCTTATTTTGGATGCTGAAGCTCTCTTAAAATATCACTGGGACTGCACGCACTGGGATTTCCCTGCAAACATAGTTTGCACCTGCCAGGACAAGGATGGGAATTTTTCCCATAACAGGATGGTCGCTTTGCTGCAGGCTGCATTGCGTGCAAGGTTTCAGCTCAAGATTATAGATATTTCTGATTACAGTGGTATACCTTCTTTTATACCATTCATCCCTGGGACAGGACATTTTCTCATTGAGGTTGGGTGGTGTGTTCTTGCCTTGCGGTGGAGGTTAACATCAAAGAGAAAAGAAGGCTCCGTCTTTCCTGCAGCCAGGAGGAAATATGGAATTACGTCCTATGGGACTCCGGCTTTAGCTGAGTTACCTTGTGTACACACAGTGCTGAAAGCACACACAGCTGTGGGCGTTAGCCCGGAGCAGTGAATAAGGGATATGTTTCCAGGCAGCTAGCCCGGGCTAGATGACAGCTAGCACAAGACTGCTACTGCTAAGACCTCCGACTACAATACAGACATTCCCCCAGGCCTTCAGAGAACCAAAGGCATCTCAAGTGTGGGAGAGACATGTCCAAAAGAATCCTGCAGTTTCACTGAGCCAATACCTCAGTAACATTTAGGTCCTCAAAACCTATTCAGAAACTAGAAATCAAAACCTTCGTGCCATTGTACGTCCCTCCTCTATCACCAGCATGGCAGGCATGAGATCCTGGTCCCAATGGCCTCGATCAGGAGCTTTACCACTGTCAACGGGAAGAAAATTTCAGCTGTAACGATGGGTCCTTACCTCCAACAGGAGCTCAAAGATCAAAACTATCCCTCTGCCTTCAGAGCAGACTGTGCCAATGTGTGATGAGAAAAAAAAATGGTGAGTACAGAAATAGTGTGGGGGAGCACAGCAGAGGACAGGCTGTGCTGGGGGTGTGAAGTGCAGCGTAAATAGACTGCAGTTCCTATAAAGCAGAGGAGAATATAGTTCATAACGCAGCAGGTGAGGGCCTGGAATAAAGGGAGGACGCAAACAGGATTAAACAGACCCCAGTTAACAAGACCAGGAAGCTTCATCTATCTGAGCATATACTCATAACCATTCAAAAATGGTTATCAGCATTCACAAACCACTTCCAGAATCAGGGATTTTCAGGAACAGGGCACAGATACCCCAACCATTGGCTCACACGGCACAGCTGCACCATCCCCAAATCCCAGCATCTCCTGCAAGTAGATGGCTCTATGTCACCAACCTGAGAGCTGCCCCAAAGCTGTAAAGCAACCAGGACCACCAAGAGGAGCTACCAAACCCAGCTCCACCTGTGAAAGCAGCCCCACATGCTTCCCAGTGGGCTTCTGCTTTCCCCCAGCATCCCTGGGGTGAGAGTTTCATTTTCGCAACCATACCTAGCAAAAATCCCTCAGTTCCATTTTAACAGCCCCGAGCAATGCCCACTGCTCAGGCACCTCGCCTGTTCCCTGTTACGCTCGCTGACAGAGGCACGTCTTCTAACACGTCTCCTGAGGGCGCATTATATATAGAAAATACTGGTGGAACATAAGGAAAGAAAATGAGGCATTAGCAATGCTACTAGCTCTCTGTCTTGCTCTTTTGTGTGGCATGGTTACCAACACCTAAGGGAAGATTTACTAGCCAGCTTTGAGCTTAAAGCACAGGAGATGGTACCAAGTGAACAGTAGCCTGGGAAGATGGACAGAGAATATTAATAATAATCTCGGCCTTAAGCCAACCTTCCTGACTAGCTTCCTTCCAAATTGTTTTTCTGATCGTTATTCTCCTTCCTCTGGCAGAATTTGTTTTCTTACTTCATTGGGGGCTGAATATTTAAAGAAGAGAAACAATCAAATATTTAGGTTTCACTTGCTTGTGCTCAATTCCCCATTAACCCAGGAGCGTTCCTCAGATACTGGGGCTTTGTTGATCAGAGGAAAAAAAAAAAAACAAACAAACAAGCAAAACATCAGCAGATTTCACTCTCCCAGACCTAATCTAAGTAAGAACAGATGTGAACCTTAAAAACCCCACAATCTAATTAAACAGCAGACTAAACTGAAACTACTCTTTGGGAATTAAAGGGATCAGCGTTCTCTGCAATACTTGCGCTATTAAACGCATTTTATAGAACTACACCATTAATTACAAAAAGTATGTTTAATTTGATCCTGAGCTTAAATGCTAGAATTTACAGGATTCTAGTAGTACAGAAACTGGTTTTCATTGTCAAAAGTGTGCAGAGAAGTGGAAAACATATATTGAAATAGGTGGGATACCTACATGCCACAATATTTTATCTCTGCTACAAAAAGCATCTCTGCTAACTCAGTCACAGTCACCCACCAGAGGGAGGACAGGGTAAGCCAGTATTATCTGATGGATGAACCTGTTGTTTCTGCCCCAGCCTACTGTGGAACCGCAGGCATGTATCTCTACCTTAGCCTCATGCCTTTTACTTTTGGATTATCTTATCCATTTTGAGTGTGACTTCCCTGGGGCATGGACTTTTTCACGGTCTGAACACGATCAGCATCTGGCACAATAATTTGTTATCTTGCCTAGCTCTACACAAATTCTACACAAATAAGAGAAGTAGCGGCTGCAGTAAGAGTAAGCAGCCAGCAAAAGTTAATTAGGCTTTTAAAAATAACACCATGAAAGTGCTGGTGTTGACAGAAGCCATGGATGCCCCACGCAGTATAACAGCGCAGGGGTCTCTGAACCCCAGAGAACTCAACGGTTAAACCCAAGCTCATGCAGTCTCCCATGGGGCTATAAAAAAAAAAAAAAAAAAAAAAGGAAGCTCCTCTCCTCCGTGACCCTGCACCGACCATGCAACTGCAGCCTGATCAGTGCATTTGCCAGCCCAAGCAGCCAGGGGCTTGTGCGGTGTGTATTCCTACACAAAAACACCACCCGTGAACGCCAGCGGCTTCCCTCGCAGGGGAAGGCTGCGCGATAGCCTGCTCTGCACCTCTCCCCTCCCCTCAGCGCAACCTCAGGACACCTGGCCAGTTTTAACGCTGCCCTTGTTCCTGCCCCGCCGCCCTGAGGTAGGACAAAGCTCCAGCTGAGGTATGGAAGGGTTAAGGCATGGCACACTCAGCCATACAGAGCGTCCCTACAGTATCTGCAGACCTTCTGGGCGCTTGCAGAAGAAACACGGTCCTCTCCTGATCTCAGCTCCCCAGTCCTTTCTCTGCCTGGCGTTTGCTCAGCTCTCTGCCACACTCACCCTGCAAGTTTGCGACTTCACTGTCCTTCTCCTGCTGCAGCTGGGCGTATTTCTGGCTGTGGGTCTCCAGTGCCTTACGATGTTCCAGTTTCAAGCTGTTGTGCTGCAGCTGTAGGTCAAGCAGCTGCTTCTTGACATCTTCGTGCTGGTTCTGAATATGAGAAGTGACAAAGAGTCAGTACAAGGAGAAGAGGAGTAATTTAGCTATTGCGAAGTGCTACTCGAGTGTCTCTGTTTAATAAGTTGCTTGGGGAGGCAGAAGAGATGTTTGTTCCTCCAAGAAGGTAGCTAGAAATCCCAGACACAATAAAATATTCTTTGTGTTCAGTGGTTCAGGAGGGATGTGAAATGTCAATTAAACTCTGCTTTGTGAAGCAGTTTGGGAGGTCTCCTTGGAAGCCACTAAGCTGGAAGCAGAATGTGGTGGCAAGTCCACTCCTGCCTGAAAAAAAAAAAAAAAAAAAAAAAGAGATGGAGACTCAGACACAGCCAAGAACTACTCCTATTCCTTCCCAACTTCCCTGCACGCCCTGCTCTGCGAGAGCAATGCAGGCTATAATATTTGCTGGTATCAAACCAAACGCCCGTGGAACACTGCACAAATCCAGAGTCCCAGACATGCTGAAGGACAACATTACCTGCAAGGACAGTTTCCATGGTGCATGTAACATTCAGCCTGCACACTGTATTACAGGAATAGTTCACCTTTACGTAGGGCTACGGTCTAATTCCCATTGCCTTTCTGCGTCCTGGTATCGCTGGTCACTTAGGACACAGACACCTAAACACTCAGGTTGTTCTCTCTGCTTGATTTGCCTCCTGGTAGCCTGGCTGCTCTCCCACCCACCACTGCAAGCTGCTAGAACAGGAGGGAGACCTTTTGCAAGGATACCACATCCTCTCAGTGAGACTAGAGAGAGCCCACACTCCCCACAGTAACATGGGGCTCACAGGCATGAAATGCAGGATAACAAGACTCTCACAAGACCTCAGACTATTTCAAGCAGGCCAAGAATTCATCAGATAGAAGTGGGTTGAAGAGCTGTTCTCTTCTCCCCTCCCCTCTTGCAGAGCCCAAGAACAAAACATGCTGAGACATCCTTTTGCTCAGACCCATTGAACCAGAATTCACCTCCTTTTTTTGTTCCCATGGTAACCTAGAGAGTCCTTCCACATTCAGTTTGTCAACACCAATTATGTATGCAGATTGATTGGCTCACAGGTGAACCCTGGCCCTTACACAACAGCTCCTCAGGACTCAGGCAGTAATTTCTGTCCTGTAAAAAACAAAAAATTCTCCTTTTTTTAAAAAAAACCCAAACCTCTAAATGCTATCGATGATTCTATTTATCCCCAGTAAAACACAGGCCCAGGCATTCTCCCCTGAAGCAAATATCCTCCACTTCAACATGCAACGCAGAGCAAAAAAGCTATCAGTATGGAAGGGTCCCAGAGACAGAAGAAAGAGGGACGACAATGTCAGGTTAGTCAGATCAAAGATCAGGAGAGAAAATCAAGAGAATAGAAGATTCCTGCTTTGGCTTTCGAAGACATGAGGTACTTACAGTTCTCACCCAAGCCACCAGCAGAAAGCACTGTAGATGAACCACATCCCTAAAACCATTTTGATACGAAACACCTCAGAAGCCGCAAACGTTAGCAAGTGAAAATTGATTTTAACACGAAACTCTAAGCAATTCAAGGAATTTTAAGTCCTCATCAGCTCAGGTCAATTAATTTCTGGCCCGTGTTCTGTCTGGCAGGTGATGTGCATAACGTCCCTCCCCAGGCTGCTCACAGTCAGGAAGAAGGGAGGGAGCATTCACCCTTTGATAGCAGCAGGAAGCTGAAGAGCGCGATAAGTGCCTTGACCGGAGTCACACAAAGCACCTGAGGCCCAGCCCAGCTCATTACACACACAGAGCATCCTCACTCCCAGCTGGTTTCTAAGGATGGCTGTGACAATATGCAAACCTCGGAAGGAATCTAAAGATGCTATTTTATTGTAGTTGCGGTACAGGAGTTCTGAAACACGCTACATGTGATTATTTTCCAGAGAAGCAGCTTAACTCTAAGCAGAGCGTTCTTTACCCAGTCAGTCCTACCAAAGCTAGGTATACTGATAGCCCCGAGGAAGCCAGGAACCTCTCATGTCCAGAGCTGCCCATGACTGTAATATCATTCCCTTCTCGACCCCTAGATATGCCCTTTCACTCAGCCAAGCCGCAACTGCAAGACACAGCACGTGGGTGTTGTGCAGATCACGTACGAATGCAGCCGGGGGTGGCAGAACACCGAGACCGTGCTGCCATGGCATTTCGCTGTGTCCCTACCCATCACACCCAGCACTGCCACACGGGCTGCCGGGGTTTGACCCCAGCCAGCAGCTGAGCTCGCTTGCTCGCTCCCCCCTCAGTGGGATGAGGGAGAGAACCCAAAAGCCAGGCAGCTGGAGGTCCAACTCTGCTCCGGAAAATAACCCCGCGGTGCAAAGAGTTGCTGGAACCTAGCTCTGTCTACATCCCAGACTCAAAGGGGCAGAGGCCTTGACTGTGTAAGCCCCGCTCAGCAGTAACTAAAACATCCCTGGGTTATCAACACTGTTTTCAGCACAAATCCCAAACATGCTCCATACTAGCTACTATGGAAAAAATTAACCCTATCCCAGGCAAAACCAGCACAGGGGAAATCATATCATTCAGGAAGTCAGCTAGTCTTTCAAAGATCAGTTCTTCAACTCAGCTGTATGAATTCAGGCCAGCAAGGCCACTCATCCCACCTTCCCTTTGCTGTTCAGACAACATGTGGCACCCGAGGTGCATCAGCTCTACCTCACCGAGGCCTATGGGGAAATGGGCGGGGGGGGGGGGGGGGGGGGGGCAAAGAGAAAGAAAATAAAAGTGCCTTAAAAACATGTATTTCTGCCATGATTTAGAAAGCAGATTTTCAGATAGCACTGTACAAAATAGAAGCAGTAACTGGACGCTTAGCCCACAAGCAAAGGAAGGGCACACCTCGTTGCAAATTTCCAGGTTTCAGCTGTTTCAGGAAGTCCACATTAAAAAAAAAAAAAAAAAAAAAAAAAAGAGATCTTTTGTTTCAAGCCACCCTTGCCTGCCTATGCCAGGATGCATTCTGCAGAACGATGTTAGCAAAAATATTTTAATCTCCACTCAAGAGGATGAAAGGAATTGTAAGACAAAGTCTGGCCCCAGCAGGAATCCAGACACAGGCAACTACTGTAGCTGCTATTTTTGGACAAAGTCAAGCCCCCTGCCCCTTTGAGTCTGGTGTGCCAGCTGCAGATGGTAATCTGGCAGAGATGACTTCAGTACAGATCAGAATGACAGCAGTGGCCAGAAACACCAAAGCCAGATGTGCTGATGTGGCTTCATGGAAGTCTTTGGTCATTTGGGACATCCAGCTTAACAGAGTTAGTTGCTTCTGTTCAGCCTAACATGTCTCCTTCCTAGGTAATGGTGTTGCTGGCAGTAATCTCCCTCCTGAGGAAGCTAGTACCACTGGGAAGCATTTTTCACCTGTGCTCCAGTAACAGAAGTGTTACTCAGTCTCATAACTAGCTAGGAGCTGAGCTGAATACTGCTTTTTCAGGTTGGTGGGGCTGAAAAATACCACACTGCAGTCCCAAGGGCTGGCCTGTCCTTCAGCAGCTGTAAATGTAGTTAAAGAAAAAAATAGATTCCCCCCCAACCCTGATAAAAGGAAGCAAGAGAAAAGGAGTCAGGACGAAATGCTCTCGCTGTCCCCTTGAGACAAGCAAACCAGAGCATTCTGCTCAGACTGCAGTTGCTATGAAGAGGAACGTTACTATTGCAAAGCGTTCCCAGAATCCGCAGTGCTGGATAATACCCAAGAGACAGAACTGTACTTCCCTTTTCCCAAAGTTTGAATCCAACAAGCCAGGCAGCTGGAGTTCCAACTCCGCTCAGGAAATACAACCCAGCGGTGCTAAGGGTTGCTGGAACCTAGCCCTCTGTCTGCATCCCAGAATTAAATTATCATTTCGCTGCCAATGCTCTTAACTAAGACCTTTAGAAACCACCATCATCAGCCACAGTCACGTTGCTCTAACAAAAGCAAATTTTAACATCAAGATATGCTTCAGACAGAGCACGCGATAAGCTACAAAATGCTATAAGCCGCCCCCCTCTGACCCTTTTACATGGGCTGGAATACATTGTGTTAGCCCAAAGGGCAAGCTACGGTGAATAGACCCATTTTCACACTAAGAGACCCAGAAAAGAACACACTGAACAACAGAACTCCTGTGTAATAAACTGCACAAAGACTACCATTGAAACGAGGTATAGGTGAAGGCTGTAATCTGACACAAAGCCCAACAGAATAAATAGGAAACTCCCATGAACCTGAATAGTCAGGAAGGAATGTACATCGACACCACCGTGTGGTCCCCTCCCTCTGCGCTGGCACTAGCCGCACGAAACCCTCCGTCTCTCCTAGGCATCTCGGGCCAGCGAAAGCACCGACTCTCCTTCCAGGGAGCATTCTTTAACGCAGCAGAAGGTGCGTACATGAAACCAGACTCCTCCCTTACCTTCAGTATCTTGTGCTGGGAACTGAGAGCCCCGTATCTGTTCATAGAATCTTGCTGGAAAGAAAAAGATTCAAACAATGCCATTAGATGCTGGAAAAAAACCTAAGGCAGGGAGAACCACAGGCGAGCACCTGCGCAGCCGCTGCCTGAACAGCAAGCTCCCCCTGCCCCTTCGCGCACGCAGGCACGCGCGCGGTGACTGGGGAAACCTACCCAGGTGACCCGCAGAACGTGCAGCCCGAGCGCCGCCGGGAAAGAACCCTTTTCAAACAACCTACCCACCAGCTCATTAACTGAGCTCTCTTGATTCACATTCATAGCAGCTCTCCCCAGTCTTCGGTTCTTTATCTAGGACAGGCCCAGTGCTCAGCGAGCTTTGCACAGTGAAATACCCCCAAAGCCGGCTGAGCACTCTTTGCAGCAGCCGAGGGGGAGGCAGAGAGCACCAAAGCTCTTGCCTACACATAAAAATTGCGCCATTTAACCAAAAATTGATCACTAAGCGATTGAGTAAGCCTAAAGCAAACCCCCTCTAACCAGGTACAGCTATCAAACTAAGCTCAACTGACACAAACCAGCAGCCGGGAGGAATTTACATGTGATGACAGAGGGGTCTGTACTGGTTTAACAGATCCCCTTATGCCTTGCTAAGGGTCACATGCTTCCCCTTTGTCCCCAGGGTACCATTCTTCACTGAAGCACCAGCACCTCAACACAGCAGGTGTGGAGGCCACCAGGCAGCTGTGCTCGAAGGCTAAGTCCCCGCAGCAGCAGCGGCACCTAAGAGGGAGCACGCTGCAGCTTTTCCCATCACATGCAGCTTTACAAACATCTGCTGGGATCTATGTTTGGGTAGCTTAAAGCAACATGGCTGAGATATTAAGCAGCACCATGGAAGGGCAAACTAACCATCATGCAGAGATTTCCACTACAACCCACAATTTAAGTTATACGATAAATACTCAATACGGTATGAAATATTACCGGCAAATGAGCACAAATTGCAAGGGAGCTGCCCAGCCATTAGAGCATTCAGATATTCATCCATGAGTCTCTGTAACAGGATGACATTGACCCACAGACGAGCAGGCTAAAAGCAATTCCTCTTCTCCAGCATCTCATCAACAGATGCTCTGAGAATGGAATAAAACCAGCCTTATAACTTCAAGTGAATGGGACAGACTGTAACGCAGGGATGCATTTTTTCCTAACCCTCAATGAAGAGTCCTTCTTTTCCCTGCCGCATGAAAAGTCCACAAGCTAGTGGAAAACATTTCACAATCCCTGGAGACAGAAAACAATGGATATGCTTTCCCCAAAAAAATCATGGCTTTTCTTCATGTTCTCTGTGGCGTGCCTGGCATTCAACTTCCCCAGGACTCTTCTGTACCATGAAACAGCAATTCCCTCTTCAGACTGCAGCACAGGACGCCCTGCTACACCAGGAGCTGACAATCGAATCATCTACTCTGCTATCACACGTGGGAGAAGGGACACAAGACAGTCTTTCCCTAAGATGAAGTAAACCCTCACACACCAACAGCCTTGCAAGGAAGAGTCAGCCAAAGTTCATCTTGTACCATAGACACTCCTACGTCTTTCATGCCTTCCAGACAGCAGCACTGGCCTCACGACTGGGGTGGTACTAGAAAAACCTTTACCATTATTACACACACACACACACAGAGGAAGAAACCATACCTACCTTCTCCTTGTTGAGAGCTTCCTGAGCTTCTAACTTATACACTAAAAAATCTAGAAATGGAAGAAGAGAAGACAATTAATGAGCTGGAATTTAACAAGGATCTGGTTTATATTTTGGTGGGGGGAGGGAAGGAGGAAATCAGGCCCTTGTTGAGCAAAAGGCTGCAACTCAACAAGCTGGAATGCAGATGCTGCTAGGAGCCTCCACGCAATGCCCTCAGAAGGATGGATGGACGGACGTCTCTCATGGAAAATAGTACCATCTAGACTGGCCCAAATGTCCTTCCTTTCCCATTCTATAGGCAAGTGCATTGGTGACTTTCTACTTCAGCATGCAAACAGCCATATTTTGATGTGACTGAAGCTGTGTGAGGATTTGGGGTGCTCTGAAATGAGAAATGACTCTGGAAAAGAGAAATCAAAGCTTCTGAGAGACCAAAAGGAATTAACCTGATCTATCTGCACCACCTTCTTAAAATGGGAAGGTCCCACAACAAGGTAATGCTTGTTAGGATGCTTCATTTTCTCAGTCGGTCCCCACCAAATAAACAAAAGAGGCAGAAATGCAGCTTCTCCCTTAGCTATATAGCCACATAGCTACAGCCAAGCCTGGATGCTCTATGTCAGCATTTCCAGAAACACAGTGCAGGTAGGAGTAGTGATGTTACTCTACATAGCAGTTTTGAAGATAAAAACCCAGCTATTAAGTTGCCAACAACAATCAGGTGCAAAGGACTCTGACATCCAAGCATGCTACTCCACTGAAAAGTAGATGAGCTAATCTATAAGCTTTCTACTTCCTCTTGTATTCGATGGTCTTAAAATATCCTGCATATGTCTGTCTACTTTTGTAGATCAACCTTAAAGGCTCTGACAGTCTGTATTGTCCATGTATTATGGAGCGCAGTGATGCTAATATTATTCAGCACTTGTAGAGCTCAGCATCTTCAAATCACTTATAAGTTTACATATTTCCAAGAAAAAAAAAAAAAGCACAGTTTAGTGCCAGGTTTAGCTATCACCTGAAGTGCTCAGACATCACGTTCTGGGTTACTCAGAGATTAGACTGAGGACGTATGCAGGAATACGAGAGAACAGAACCCACCTTGCGGCACCTTTTGCCCGTGGGCAATGGACAAGTCAGTGAACTATTCTCTAAGTACAAACCAGGGATGAGTCTCACCTGGGGCATTCAGTAACATCCACACAGGGCCCTGAAGGAAGAAAACACTTTGGGTACAACACACACGCCTCCCCAGAGAACAGCTGGAGGGTGAGCTGGCCACCGCTCCACCGCCCATGCAAGAGACTCACCTTCCTTCGTCTTCTTGTGTTCCCCTCGCTCCTTCTGCAAGGATCGTTCTAGCCGGGATCTGTGCTCATACACAACTAGGGAAGCAGAAAGAGGCAGAGCATGAGATAAACCCTGGAATTCCTTCCCACATATTTTTCCCCAAAACAGGCCTCTCACGGGCCACATGACCAGGGGCACACGTGGACCTCAAATCCTTCCGTGGACTGGGCCAGCAAGTGCCTAAGAGGGGAGGCTTGGGCAGAAGAGCCTTACCTGTTCTGAATGGCCTGCATCACCCTGCGTTTCTAGGCTTAAACACACAGTAGCTCACATGTAAAGTCCAGACCAAGCAAATCAACGGTCCTGAAATACATGCAGATACCTGATGTCCTAAAAAACGAAAGGGTCGAAAGGGTCGCCTCCAGCCGCAGCTGTTTGCACTTCTTGAAGGGCCACTTTTTTTTCTTTTTTTTTTTTTTCACTTGAAAAGGAGGCTGAGGGGAGACCTTATCGCTCCCTACAACTACCTGAAGGGAGGTTGTAGCAAGGTCGGGGTTGGTCTCTGCTCCCAAGTAACTAGCAACAAGACGAGAGGAAATGGCCTCAAGTTGCATCAAGGGAGGTTAGATTGGATATTAGGAAAAATTTCTTCATCAAAAGGGTTGTCAAGCACTGGAACAGGCTGCCCAGGGAAGTGGCGGAGTCACTGTCCCTGGAGGTATTTATAAGACATGTAGATGTGATGCTTAGGGACATGGTTTAGCGGTGGCCTTGGCAGTGCTGGGTTAATGGCTGGACTTGATGATCTTAAAGGTCTTTTCCAACCTAAGTGATTCTATGATTCTTTGTCAACTGTGACCAGATAATGTCTGGAGCAAGGTGGGGACAGTTAGACTAGGGACAATGGATATTCCTCATATAACACGCCAGTCTGTCATCCTGTGAGTATCTGCACTCAGGGTTTGCTTTGGAGTCCAAGCTGCAAAGCCCAAGAGCTGGCTTTAGCAGCCAGTGGCTAAACTGTATATTTGTGGGCTCAGTCCACTACCAGGCTCAAGACAGCCAGAGCCTTCCAGGTCATCTGTTCTGTAGAGGCATCAGCAGCATGCAGGGGAGACATTTTCTCCCCTTCCACAACCTGACCACTAACCAGCCCTCAGGCCACTAAGGAGAAGTCAGCCAAGCAGCTCCCTCTCCCACTACACACAAAAGAGGATCTGTGCTCTGCACAGAAGCCAAGAAGGGAGAGGGATGAGACTGCTTCGTACAGCAGCCACACGACAAATGGAAGTGCCAGAGAAGCCTCCTGATGGATGGTGATTTTAATCCACTCTGATGTCTGAGTGCTAACCAGGAGCTTTCCCTGAGTCACAGCACTCGGCTGCAACAGGGTCCTCCGTCCCCCCTGCACCAGGGCTGCCACCACACCAGACTGGCACCGGGTGGCAGTTCAGAGGGGAGGGGCAATAAAAGAAACTTGCCTCCAGAGCCAAGGTCTCCGGGGGCAAGTCAAGCCATGACGCACCATCTCCAGGAAAGCTAACAAAGGGGGGTGATATTTGTACACATTGAACAAGTGCTAACCCGTTCCTCGCTTAAATCTTGACAAGCCAAGAGCCCCAAGTGACCTGTGCTCTTCCTGCAAGTGAATCTATAGAGACTGCCAGCTCCCCTCAGGTCATACAGGAGCAGCAAAGGTGGTGTATGTCCTGCATTAACAGGCGGTTTGCTGCATGAGAGCAGACACTCGACCTGGGGATGTAAGAGACAAAACATCTATATGTATATCTAATGTTTTACAATGTTGGCCATCAGCGGCACCAAGCCTATGGTGGTGCAGGTGTTGCTCTCGGTCTATACCTAGAGAGGAGCTCATAGGAGTTCTAGCATCCTGAAAGTCAGGCTAGGACATTTTTCTAAACAATTCTAAAGATCATCCAGGAACCATAAGGCTGAGGTAGGGACTATACAAGAATCAAACTTTGTGATCAGAATAGTCCTTCCTTGCCCTGCCATCGAGTCTGACACCTCTGTAGCACCTGAAGGAAAACAAACAAAAAAAAAAACACCCAAAGAAAAACACTTTCTCTGCCGCCCCACCCACTTCTGCCCAGGCAGGAAATTCAAGCCACCCGAGTCATCAGGAGTCCACAGAACTCACAGCCTCCCTATGCCTCACCTCTTCCTTCAGCATTGCAAAATGGCAACTATTCCTTGCATTTTTAGACGGTGTCTCCCTCACGGCAGGTCTCTCATTACACGAAGTGCATGAAGACTGTAATTTCACCAGGCAGCAAAGCACTGCTGCCATGATTATTCTTCAAGAGTTTTTTTAATCAAAGCAGGGCATTCCAGGGAAGCATTCCTCGCCTTTATGAGCCACATCCCCCTGCAACTTCATGCAGGACAGACCTGAGAGTACAGTCTAATCACTTTATCCAGCTTCTTTAAAGCCTGCTTCACTACTGCATACTTCTCTTCTGCTGGATCACAACAAATCCAAGCCTGGTGGCTTTACCAGGACCCTCACGAAGGCTGGTGGTGTTCCTCCCACCCGGAAATGCCTTTTCCGCACAGAAAAAGAACCTCCACATGGTTTAACTCCATGATTTTTAAGCCAAGCTCATGACATTGGCTAGGTCCAAGCTTGGGAGTTTTGCAACACTTTGGTTTACCAGCAGTGGATCTGTTAATGTTTACAGTGACCTCCAGCAGTAGCCGAGTGCCCGAGCGAATCGGGGGAAAAAGTAGTAGTGATAAATGAAGCCAAGCATGGTGAAGTGTTGAGTCCTAAGGGTTTTGCCAGTTGTAGTACAACTGCTTCCTAAGCTTTCTGGGGGCGCTACCCCAGCTAGCCAAGGTAGGCAAGCAGCCTAGATACTGAGGGCAGCTGGAGCCGAGGCTCCAGCCTCAAGTCACAAACCGAATCCAAATATCTTGGTATCCCATTGTCTCCTGTGGATCAGTTTCAGCACCTCCAGGCAGTGACTTTTCCTGTTCTGAAATCAAGGCTTCAGCAGGAAAAGACAGACCAAGTTGGCTTTTCCTGGACTCTGCTGTTTTTAGACACTGCAGGTACAAGAACTCTGTTTTAGGCTCTGCCAGCCTGGGCTCATCATGTGCCAAGCTCAGCCCCACCCCTGACTGAGGAGCCATTCCCCAGGCATACACTCACATCCAAGCCGTCTCCCCTGACCTCATCTAATTCTGTCGCTTTTGACCTCCCTCAGGGAGCAGGAAGGGCCAGCATCCTAGGTCAGGAATTCCTGTTGTCACCATCTCCTTCCTTTTCTTTGTTATCTTCCAAGTTAACAAAGACAGACATCCCAGTGGTTAAGATGCTTCCCCTGGGCTGGGCCACTTCATTAATATTTTCCTCTGAAGTGAGGAAACTACCATATTCTCCAAACCATTGCAGCAGAAATATTTGTTTTCAATCTGGAAGGATTATTTTCCCCTGCTGAGCACGTTGGTAAGCAGCAAGCCCATCACCGCAGCTGTCCAAGCGTCTACTTCATGACAGCTTTATTTTTAGAAGCACTTTTCCCAACAGACTACTCAGATGTCACCCTGAGGGCTTTCCCCGCCCAGCTAAGCACACAAGAGACTGGGTGCTTCTTCACTACATGCTAAAAAGCCTTGTTCAATGAAATTATCATCTTCAGAACATCAGCCGCTTCCCAAAAGATTTGTGAGCTCTGGGCACTCAGGTTTCTGCCACAAACATCTCACTTTCTGGCAGTCTTATCTAACAGACACCCTGAGGACAAGTCTTTGATGTGATGAGAACCTCACACCAGCAATGAAAAGTCACGGCTGCTGGGACTATTAGGAATGCCCAGCAATTCACAGGCTCTGCCATGCCCTTTCATGTACTCTGAGCTTCCAGTCTTGCATTTACCTCAGCAGTTCTGGTTTGGAGGAATTCCCCATGTTGGAGGTTCTCCTGTGGGCATTGAATTTCATTTTCTACTAACCTGAGTGTACTGAAAGAGAACAGAGTCTATGACCAGGGCTAGAAACACCCCACACAGGCAGGTTACCTACCTCTCCAGGTCCCTGCAGCTGAAAAACCCAGGGCAATGAGGCAGCGACCAGGCTTGCTCACGGCACAGTTGTGCTCCATCAGCCAGAGGGCAAAGCGCCCAGAGTAGCACAGGAGGCAAGCTGAACAGCTATAGCCTCACTCAGAAAAGCCAAGCACTCTCAGCACAGGACCAGGCAAATAAATAACTATTTAGTGTAGAAAAGGTCTGCTTAGATGACCCGAAACTACCAGCTGCTATTGATCTCACAGAGTAAATGGGAAACTAAAGCACAGGAAAGCATCTATAGCAATAGGCTTGTGCTAACACCCACAACCACAAACCCTAATTCAAGCACCACAAAGCAGATGGGCCTTCAGGAACAGCTCCATTACAGAGGTTGTTTATTCAGAAGTTTAGGACACAAAATCTGGCTCTCTGACACTTTTTTTTTTAATAAGATAAGCTGAAGTAACCTCTAGTGACTAGGAAAAAAAAACCAGCTGTAATCTCTCCTGCCATTCTTCCAGGTCTCCAGAGCCCAGAAAAGGTGGGTTCAGCTTTTCACAAAGCATCGAGTAAGTGTTGCACAAAGTAGTCTCTCTACTCATCTTTGTGGTAGAATACAGCAGACCAAAATGGCTCTGTATGGCTTCAGAGGACAGGAAGCCAGGAAGTCTTTAACAATTTGCAATTACAAGAGAGAATGGAGGGTGGTCAGTGTCTAAACCCAGGCTGGAACTGAGCCAGAACTCAGCACTAAAGCACTGTCACCTGCTGCCAAATGAGCTAAAATGCAGAACTTGGACTGCTGAAACAATGAAATCCCTTGCAGTGCCTTGCCTTTGGGAAAGAACAAGTCAGGCCTTCCACAGACGCATTCTCATTTTAAAAGCTCACATAAAACAGGGTGTTTGTGTGAAGGGGATGCCTCATATACCCTAGAGAGGCAAGATAAACATCTGCCAGGGAGACTTTAAGAGTACCATAAAGGGAGAGTGATTCCAGTCTTGCCAACAGTCCCAGGTTTTACTCTCCTTCTGTTCAAGTAGTTTAATTTTACCCCTGCCTGGGAAAGCCATGAGTGTGTGCTAGCTCCCTCCTTTCAGGGAGCAAGGCAGCAGAGGCGTCAGATTTGCTGCTCTGGTTCTGCTAAAACCATGCACGGCGCATAGTTCTTGGGCCATTTCTATGCCAATAGCACAAAGCGTGGCAAGAGTCGTCCTTCGGCCCATGGCTCACAGCTCCAAGCGGCTCTCAGCGCACAGAGATCACCACCACCTTCCAGACTGCACCGTGCTCCTTCCCCTCATAGCTAATCACCCAGAAGCAGCTTTCTTCTCTGCTGCTCTCCTTGTTAGAGGCATCAGATACTCCTGCCAGTCTCCATCCAGTCACATCACAACTGATCACCCACAGCACCAGTCGCTCAGGCTCAAGAATCACCCAGAGCAAGGGACAAGGGGAGCAGAACAAAAGCCACACTAATCGTACTTCCCTCTCTGATCCAGAGAGATGGCAAAGGCAAGACAGTGACAAGGTTTTGGTAGCAGGGGGGCTAGAGGGGTGACTTCTGGGAGAAGCTGCTGGAAGCTTCCCCCGTGTCCAGTAGAGCCAATGCCGGCCGGCTCCAAGATAGACACACCGCTGGCCAAGGCCAAGCCCATCAGCGACGCTGGTAGCACCTAGGGACAATATATTTAAGAAGGGGGGAAAGAAAAAGTGCACAACTGCAGCTGGAGAAAGGGGTGAGAATGTGTGAGAGGAACAGCCCTGCAGACACCGAGGTCAGCGAAGAAGGAGGGGGAGGAGGTGCTCCAGGTGCCCAAGCAGAGATTCCTGTGAAGACCGCGGTGAGGCAGGCTGTGCCCCCGCAGCCCAGGGGGGCTAGCGGTGGAGCAGATATCCCCCTGCAGCCCGTGGGGACCCCACACCAGAGCAGGAGGATGCCCAGAGGAGGCTGTGACCCCGTGGGCAGCCCACGCTGGAGCAGGCTCCTGGCAGGACCCGTGAATCCATGGGGAGAGGAGCCCACGGTGGGGCAGGTTTGCTGGCAGGACCTGTGACCCCATGGGGGACCCGTGCTGCAGCAGGGGAGGAGTGTGAGGAGTCGTCTGTGTGTGTGTCCCGAAGAGGAAGGAGTGGCAGAGACAGCGTGTGATGAACTGACCCCAACCCCCATTCCCTGCCCCCCTGCGCTGCCAGAGGGGAGGAGGGAGAGAAAATCAGGAGTAAAGTTAAGCCCGGGAAGAAGGGAGGGGTGGGGGGAAGGTGTTATAAGGTTTAGTTTTTATTTCTCATTACCCTACTCTGATTTGATAGGTAATAAATTATACTAATTTCCCAAAGTCGAGTCTGTTTTGCCCATGATGGTAGTTGGTGACTGATCTCTCCCTGTCCTTATCTCGACCCATGAGCTTTTCGTTATATTTTCTCTCCCCTGTCCAGCTGAGGAGGGGGGTGACAGCTTTGGTGGGCACCCAGCGTCCAGCCAGGGTCAACCCACCAGACAGACCAGGTAGAAGACATCCGATGGTGAGGGCGGGAGTGCTCATGCTTAGCCACTGTGCAATGGCAGCCTGTTGTGGGATAGCAAATCCCTCCATCCCAGACGTCAGTTTGGTGTGCCATTGTCAGGCCACATCAGGAATATCAGACAGAAGGGGACAGTACTATAAATGCACCCTTCCTTCCCATCTGTTCATAGAGTACTGTTTGTCAGTGAGGCGACCGAAATAAACTCTCTCTAGTTCCCCTCAGAGCCTCCAGGCAGCAGCATGCTCGTACATACGCAGGCACACACCTACGGGAAGTGGGAGGTGGCAAAGCAACACTTTGCTTAAAGCCACCTGCTACATAACTCCGTGGCATGAGTTTGGGGTGGGGGCCAAGACAGAACAGATTCATCAGAAGCGCACACCAGGTCACAGCTTGCCAGACGGCGTCTCTAATCCCCTCTGAGCCTCATGACACAGCACCAGAGTCCCCCAAATCACAGCCCATAAGGGAGAGCGTAGTACTTTGCAAGGGGTCTCCGTGCTCTTTCAGACATACCTCCAACCCCAGCAGAAACAAGAGATGCAGGGACAGAAAAGCCAAGCAGATTTTTCTTCTGGATTCCACCTGGACCACGATGCAAAAAAGAGGGTCACACAAACAGCTACCTCTGCGTGCAGCAGCAAGAGCTGGCCGGGACAAGGGCTACTAACCACCAGGCAAGAGGTTGGACAGGGTCACGCACACCACAATATCTCCCTTTCTTCTTCTCACACAATGTGTTTTATCTTACAGCAAAGTCAGCAGCTGCTTTATTCTTGTTTTAAAAGAGTAGATAAGATCCATTTCCCCGTGTGCGGCCAGTAGAAGCCAGCACGTGGGACAGGGAGTGCTGGCACCAAGACAGCTTTGCTCCCTCCTCCTCTTGCTTTCCTTTTCCCTTTCACTCAACTCTCAGCCCAGCCCTAAGCTTTCAAGCTTTATTTACAGAGGCTACCAGCAGCATTAACCATATATTGTACTGAGATATAAGGTGGGTAGGAAATACTGGATAGCTGGAAGGACACACCTGAAGCACTAGTTAAACAGTACTCAATTCCACCTCAGAATAACACTTCCTCCTTTTGTAGGGCTGGAAAGACAGAAATCAGATGCAGAAGACAGGGCAATTAAAGCCACGCAACAAGCCAGCACGGGGGCAGGGATCGAGCCCAGAGCCCCGACTCCCCACTCTGTTCAGCACCAAAGCACCGCAGGGAGCAGCGCTGCAAGATGACAGCACGACGGCCGTCTGTGCAAATACCGCTTCACTTTAAGACTTCCATGAACGTGGCTCCTAGCTGCCAATTGCTAGGCTTCTCCCACCAGCCAAATCCAACACGAAGCTTTGCCTTTGTTAAAATTGTTGGACAAGTAAGTGTCCTTTCAAAATAAAAAGGGTATCCATGGCAACAGCTGTATTTAGGACTGGGAGGACTGACAGAGGGTTAGAAACCCCAGCAACAGGCTACACCTCTGCCACTCAAACATATTCGGGTGAAAAAAAAAAACATACTATGAGCCTGTCTCAGTGGTTTGCTTGAGCCTGCTGTTCCCAAAACTGGCCTTCCCTGAGGCTACCGCTGTCATCTTATTCTCTGAAGAACGAGCCACTCTCTCCAAGAGAAGTGCGAAGTGCTGACACACCAGAAAGGAATGTGGGCTAACTTCTGTCCTGCCGATCTTTGCATCTCCAAAACACAGGATGCAGGTGGACATTGCCGTGGCTGGGACCGTGCAGCACATCAGGAGCTGTAGCTGACTGCCTTGTGATAGAGTAAGGAGAAATGGAAGCAAAACAGAAGATAATAGAAGTGAGCCTATACACACACTAGATAATCCACAAGACTGGTTTTTAAAGCATGTTTCCTTGAGAGACAAACAGAATACATACACCAGACTCTGCTTTCCCAGTTTACAGGTAGGAATAATCTGCCCTGAGCACAGGAAGCATATGTACAATGCTACATTCACATCACACACTGCACACAAAAGCACCAGAAAAGGTTTAACCTTAAAAGGCACACACATTGAATCAGAGATCTGCAGAATCCCCCAGCAATACAGGCTAGAGAAGCAATGTCACTGGGTATGGCAACATCGGGCATAATGGAGACCCCATATTTTGTTTGAGCCTGAGGAAGAGCTCTTGATTTAAAGACTTTCTAACAAGTGGGTTTAGATTATAAAATGTTAATTTGATCTCTTGACCTTGAGTCACTAGAACCACAGGCAAACAGTATTTTGTCCACATAAAATTCATTCTGTGGGTATCCCAGAACCAACCCATCCTCTAGCATTACCAGCACAACTGCTGCTACCAAGGAGTGGATTCCCACCGAACCTCTCTATAGGGAGCTCAGCAAATCCTGCTAGAGACTCCAGATCTGGTGACAGGTGCTGGAAACCTAGCTCAGGCAGCCACAGTAAGGCTAGAATAACAGACTAGACAAAGAAGGTAAGAGTTCAGCAATGGAGTAACACGTGTCCTCAGCCTTCCCTACTGCGATCTCTCCATGGGCTAAGATGTCATTCTCTCACAGTTAGACATTTATGTAAGGAGGACAAGTGAGGGGGAAAGGGGGAGGGGGAATACACATATTATGCTTTCCTTCTGGTAGCTCTTGCCAGCGGAACCAAGCGCTGGTCA
The DNA here is from genome assembly GCF_949628215.1 of Phalacrocorax aristotelis. Classification (NCBI taxonomy): domain Eukaryota; kingdom Metazoa; phylum Chordata; class Aves; order Suliformes; family Phalacrocoracidae; genus Phalacrocorax; species Phalacrocorax aristotelis. The sequence goes on from NC_134294.1 coordinate 6,992,519, forward strand.
GTGGGCTCAGAAAACCCAATTCTTCCTCCTTCTCCCCCCTTTCTAGGGAGCTCTGTACTGCAGCATCCATCAGCCCCAAACAAGCTGCCAAGACTTCTCCAGTCACAGATCAATCTCTTGAGAAGATGGGTTTGTTTTCTTGCAGAGGCAACGGGCAGGAGACAGTATGATGACAAACTTTACTAAAGGACCCCTTGCCTCTCTCTTTGCTTCCCGGACAGACGCTCCTGCGGGCTGGAGAGCGGAGCCACATCTCGGAGCCGGTCCAACCAGCCTCTGTAAGCCCTAATTGCATTTTTACTGCTTCACATTTAGGATGACATAGGTCTTTACAGCCAAAGGGAACCGCGGGGAGATGAAATGGAATAGCCGCGATGCAGCTGAACTCACCAGTCCAGCACACTCTGTTCCCCTTGCTACTGCGAGCAGCAATTCTAAGCTATTCTAATTCTAGACAGCAAAAGAGGGGGGGGAGGAAATAGGTGACAGCACCGTTTTAGAGATCCTTAAAGCCAAAAGCTGAACCCTGCTCTGCAAAGACACCCTGCTTGTCACTGGGCTGTACGGGAAAACCACCAGCAGGGACTGTTGGGAGAGGGGGCAGCTCGGCGTGGGTGCACACCCGCAGGGAGAGGGTCACTCACCTTGGAGCTGGGCAGAGAGCGCTTCCTGCTGCTGTTTGTATTTCTGGGCCAGGGCTTCAGCGTTCTGCACCTTTTGCTGCAAGTGGCTGTACATGAAAACTCCCGAGCCCAAACACGCCACAGTCACCAGGCAAAACCCGGTCTGCAGAAGCCCCTTCTGCCTCCTCGAGCATATGCCAGTGCCCATGATGGGGCCGAAGCAAAGCGATGTACCACTGCCTCCCCGGCGCTGCTAAAGCATCTGATTATTTTTACCCAACAGCCCCTTTCCTCCGCAAATTTGCAGATCCCTCTGCAAGACGCGATCAAAGTCTCGCCTTCGCTCCCTTCCAGCCCTCAGAGAAGCGGCGGACGATCCCGCGACGTTTTATCCCTCGTTGCCATTGGGAGCGAAGCGCAGCCCAACGCCGGTGTCCGAGAGGAGCCGCCAGCGCATCCCTCAGCTGCAAACCGCGCCGGGGGACCGGCCCGGGCGGCGGGGAGAGACGAGGAGGAGGAGGAGGAGGAGGAGGAGGAAAACTTTTGCTTCCCATGTGCTGCAGCGGAGGTGGGGCGGGAAGGGGGTACCGCCGCTTTTGGCTCTTCCCACCTCCCCCTCTGGAGCACCGACCGGAAAAAATAAGCCGGCGGGACGAGAAGCACTTTCTGCCGCCTCCCCGCGGAGCTGCGAGAGGAAGCGGCGGCACCGGCGCCGGGAGCGAGGCCAGGAAACCGGCGGCGGCAGCCGGGCTGCGGCGGGAGGGGGGCGGGCCGCGGGACCGCAGCGCCCCGGAGCCCCCCCGCCGCCGTCCCGGGGCGCCCCGGCGAGCGGGCGGCTCCCCCCGGGGCTCCCCGCTGCCCAGCCCGCCCGACACGGGGCGAGCACCCCGGGACACCCCGGCCCGCATCGCCCCCGGGCTGGTGCGGGGTGTCCCGTACCCACCTCCCCCGAGCATCCCGGGGCACCCAGCCCGTGCCCGCATCGCCCCCGGGCTGGTGCGGGATGTCCCGCATCCCTTCTCCCCCGAGCATCCCGGGGCACCCAGCCCGTGCCCGCATCGCCCCCGGGCTGGTGCGGGATGTCCCGCACCCCCCCTCCCCCGAGCATCCCGGGGCACCCAGCCCGTGCCCGCATCGCCCCCGGGCTGGTGCGGGATGTCCCGCACACTCCTCGCCCGCAGGGCGCCGGGGCCGAGCGGGGCTCCTCTCACCCCCTCCTCAAGCAGGCTGGAGTCACTGAGCTCTTTCCCACGTGTTTATTTTCCCCTCCCTTTTCTAAACCCGCAGCCCCTGCTGGGGGCACCTGCTGCCAACGGGAGGCAGACGGGGGACACCTGCACCAATTAACAAGGAGCACATCTTCCAATGATTTTTTTAAAACCTTAAGGTTTTTAAGAGCAGTGGTGTCTTCTCGGGAAAATGTGGGCTGATAAAGGCATGAGGCCAGTACAAAGAGAAGAGTGTAAGATGAGTTAGGCTTTTTCAAGGTGTTCTAGGCGGCTTAGCCTCTCCTAAGCAGCTGCCCTTAACGTGGGCTGTTCTCTTCTGGCAGAGCCTGACTTGTTTTATCCAGGTATGTGATGCACAGCTGTGTTAGCTGATGACAGACAGGAACAGGAGAGAACAGTTCTACTTCCCCATCCCTGGAAACCTCCAAGGTCAGGTTGGACGGGGCTCTGAGCAACCTGATCTAGTTGAAGATGTCCCTGCTCATTGTGGGGGGGTTGGACTAGATAAAGGTCCCTTCCAACCCAAACCGTTCTGATTCTATACTTCACGGGAGAGACAAAGCTTTCTGGAGCCTTGCCCATGTTCTGAGCTTAGATCCGCTATTTAAGACCCCCAGGTTTATAATGAACCTTGCTGGCACCGACAGCCTGACTGTCAGGTTGGCTCATCTCTTATCCGAGCTCACAAGGATACTTCTTCCAGAATCTGCCAAGTTCCATACCTCAGGCATCTGGGGAATAAGCAACAAGCATCACAATTAATTCTTCAGCAGCAATTCCCCTCCAAGAATCATGCACAGTTTTATAAATGTTAATCAAATGAGCTTTACAGTACTGCTGGGAAATAGTTGAATGGCATTCCTGTCTCCCTAACCTGCAGGTGGGAAAACTGAGGCACAGCATTCCAGTAAGGTCATGATTTATCCAAAGTAACAAAGTTTTTTTTTATGGTGGGGTTTTTTCAAGCATTTCAAGTGGACTTGGTATGTTGCTTGAGGTGTCTGCCAGAATAAGGGCGAGATTCAGCCTACTGGAAATCGGGTGATTTGGCTAACAGTCCTGCTTCTGAGGACAGCTTCCAGAAAACATTATATACTTTCCTTCATGAATTAACTGATTATTCCAGACTCACTGCTTAGCTCTTTCTGAAAACCAGAATAGCGCTAATGCGATGCTTCGTGCAGCCTGTGTCTGCCATGGATCATTTGCATGTAGGACCGAGAATAATCCTGTTGCTAATTCACATATCCTCAGTTCAAGAGACACTCCACCTACCCTATGTAGGCCGCGTGCATCAGACAGCCTTACTGTCCAACAGCTTCTCTTCATAAACATCCTGGGGGGTTGCTGAATGCTTCAGCATCTCTTCAGGCTGTTTGTCAGGAGCTGGAATGTCTTTTGTCTGCATCTTGAGGACTGAGGAGGCAGCCTGTGGCATGAGGGATTTGAGTCTCAGCTTTGCCTCTCTTCAGCACATTTTTTTTTCCCCCTCCTGCTCTCATTAATTACTTCCTCATGTGCTGGTTCCTGCCTGAGAAACACTGGGAATTCCTGAGGTTTTGACAGAGAGGGCTCTGGAAAAGGTTAAAATCCTGAATTAGGGAATGCCTATCTGAGAAAGATCTGATTTACAAAGTTTCTGCAATCTAGCACTTTTCTACACTGTAATAAACTCATTTACAGATTAGCTCCATATTTCTGCACCAGATTTAGGGCCAGATGAATAGTACAGCCCCAGCAACGGGTCAAAGGGTTTGCTTCTTGCTTGTGCTTTGCCAGTATTTATGTTGTGTGGCCTGCTAGTGAAATCCCAGTAAACTGAGAGCTGATCCCACTTCCCCTGCAGTCAGAGATAAAATCCCCCACTTTGGTCCTGTTCTTCCACATCAAAAATAATATAAGGGCCCACGGCTTTAGCTGCTATTCTGAGATGTTTTCCAGTTTTCAGGGAAGGCTAAACAACTGCAGGACCCCAAAGAGATCAGGGTATCTCAGCAGAGCACTCGTAATAAACAGCCAAATCAGAGCAAGCTTGTTCACAAAGATGGGAAGATAACTGCAATGAGTTTGGGCTTCCTTATTCTAGGGAACATTCCCCCATAATAGAAGTCTCTGTTTTGAGACCCATGGCGCACACGCCCGTCTTCAGAGAGTTCATTTTTATTGTGCTTTATTTGTATTTAGTATTTTAGTCTGACTAGATCTTTGTGCTTGTCTGACTGGGAGAGATCAGAAGTTCTCTTTGCCACAGATTTCAGTGTACCAGATGAAAAGGTGACACCCTGATGATTTTGCAAGGCCTAGTTTGCATATTTACCTGCTATTCACTTTTGCACTTTTTTAACCATGCATTTTTTCTGAAAAGGGGTTGTCACATCAGCCCGTTCAGAGGACACTTCCTTGAGCAAATTACTATAACATCCCACACCTCTAAAGGTCCACAGCCACTAGGTACGTTTACTTTCAGGAAGATACAGAGGAGGAGGGAAGCACCCTGAGCCGAACAAATTGACCATAGGTGATGGCTCTCTTCAAATCCAACTCAAAATGCTTTGTGCCTCAGGGGTTATCTGATCAGCTCCTCTTGCTTCCTCTAATCCAATGGGTGATCACATCTGATGATAGCTTTAAAATAATAACCTGATCACAACAAGCAATTCCCATGGGGAAGCTCAGACTGTATGTACTTGTAAAGAAAATGCTACTTTTCCGCCTGTAGAGCAAGCCATGAGTATTAACCATCTGCGCAAATATTGCAGTCCTGGAAAGCTCCATCCTTTTAATCAGAGCTTTGGATTTCATAGCAAGCATTTAATTGGCTGTGAGGGTGTTTTCAGCCAGGTTATGTAAAAGCTGTCAAGAAACCAAGTGTCTGAAAAGGATGTAAGGAACATGCCCGTAGGAACAGAGCAGAGGCTTTATTGTTTAGGGGTTGAGTTTTCACAACAATTTTTAAAAACCTACCGATCAAATTGGGAACATCCACAACCCACTGAAATTGGCTGAGCAGGACACTGCAGCCCTACAGCCTTTATGGGTCTTGCAAGCGCCTTCCAGGGAGACCCACTGTAGGAATCCAGTGCGTAAATGTTGGAGGGTATGGGCTGAGCAGGAGAGGAGCTTGAAGCAGGAGTCGGGAAATGACAGGCACAAATGTTTAAAAAATAACGTTTTCTCAAGCAGGCGTCCGTGAATGTACGTGCCTGAATTTACAGCGTTAGAAGTGTCTGCGTGTCATACGCCTCCGGGAGGTGCCTGCCCTACCACGCACAGAAATTCCCAATTAATTTCTTGGAGGAGTGAAAGTGCCCTAAATGAAGCAATTCCTAGGGGCAGCTCTCATCTCAGTCTCTCCGAGGTTAAGGGGTGGGAAAGCTGAACCACTCCTTCCTTCCCGTAACAAGAAGTGACAGCTTCTAATTAGGATCCATTCGAGGGTGCCCCAGGGAACCGATGGGACCATTTTTTAGAATGCATTGTTGAAATTATTTTTTGTCTTAGAATGGCATGTTGGCTCAGCTATCTCAGTTATCTTCCCCAAGCCTACGTATGTACTTTGAGTCATCTCACTGCTGTGCCGTGCCTAAAAGCAAGCATATGAGATCTCAGGAAGCCTTGATGCTCTCATAGCCGTGTCAGACCTTAGGGACAAGCGCTGAGCGAACAGTCCGCATGGCCGTAATGTAAGAGAACGTGAATGGGGGGAACATAATGAGCATAAACCCTGACTTTCTGAGGTACAACATTCAAGGGTCAAATTCATCATCTAGGAGAGTATTCTGTAGAAACTGGAGCTCAAGGAGATCTATGCTTACGTCCACAACTACTAGAAGATGTGTCAACGTAGCCAGCAGGCTAACAGCAGTAGAAAGCCACTATCCATCTATAAGGAGTGTTGGTAACTTCAGGTTCACAGAACATATTTTAATTATAGGGCAGTCAAGGTACAGAGCAGATAAGCTACTTCCTCGAGGCCCTGAAGAATTATACCTTACCCCAGTTTAGTGTACAGCAGTGTTCCCAGTCCTTCAGTAAGAGCACAGCTGTCCAGTAGAAAGGCCAGAGAAGCATCTTGCACCAACGCTGTCAGAGATGCTCCAAAATACAGTCAGGGAGCTCAGGTAATTTTGGACCCACCTCACTGAAAGCCACCCTGATGATGTTGACTTTAGTACAGGATCTAGGCTGGAAGGGACCTCCATGCAGCTGCAGCTGAGATCTCAAATCGATGACACACAAACAAGACTAACCATGTTTGATAATGGCAGACACCCCTCGACGACATCTTGTAAGACCATTCCAAGACAATCCAGATTCAGCTATTCCTATTGAAAAGCGCCCATCCAAATTCTAGCAGAAAGTGTTTGATATCTGGATTTTTTGGCATGTTACTTGGTACTTTCCGTAAAACATCAGCTCCCAGAGTCAAAGCATTATGAGAGAAACCCATTAGTCAAAAAACAATCTATAGTCCAAGCACTTACAGTGACAAAAAAACTCCAAAATGTTAAGTATTGCATCTTAATTCCTCTGGAAGAAGAAAGCATATTTACTTTTTAATTCCACCTCATCTTTCACAGTTTGGACTGGTAATCTTCCTGCAAAGAGGATACCTTGCCTTGAGTGAGAAGAAGCTGTTCCAAACCAGTCTATCATTTGGGTTCCTTTTTAATGAAAAGCAATGAGAATTGGTTTTGAAGTGACAAATCAAAGTGACAAAACAAAACAAGGAGGTGCAAAGACCATATTCTCCATAGCAAATGCATCACAGTACAATTAGAGCCCTGTGACTCCATTGCCTGTTTGTTTTCAGTGTCTGTAACACACGAAGCTGTTAGAAAAGAAGCTAGTGCCCTTTAAATATACGCAAAGTCTTTACTGCCTCACCAAGGTACAGACATTTTTATTACAGCCAGGGAACATTCCAGCTCCCAAAGGTAATATAAAAATGCAGTTTGCCAGAAAACAAGAGCAAACTGGCAAAGGGTTTTTTGGTTTGTTTAGGTGCTGCTAAACTTGCTGCTACTGCCTCTCTCAGTGGGGTTCCAGCATCAGCCCCCCCTTTCCCCCTATATGACAAAGACACCTTGTATTCCTAAAGTCTCCCAGGGCTGCTGCATCTGGCCCAAGCCTCCGCAGCTTCATGCCTTTGGGACTCGGCTGAGGGTGTAACTAGCTTGTGCCCCAGGGCTTGTGAGCCTCCACTCATGAGCCGAAGGACCTGAGGGTTCTGACTCCGCGCTCTGCTCAGCCCCGCAGCATCAGGCGGCCGAGCCTCTTCTTCTTTCACTGTATTCTTCTGTCTCTGTATCAGCTTACAAGCAGAGATGCCAGGAGAAGTCTTTGCACATGACTAACATGGATAAAGCCTTAAGTGTCCATTCCAAAGAAGCATTAGTGGAAAAAGATGGTTGAACTGGAGTAGAGCCAGTGAGCAAAGCCCTGCCCGCCCATCAGGCAATCGGCAGTGGGAAGGCGAGGCGGGGAGGGCAGAGGAGGGAGGTCTTTTGTTGAGCCGTGGGAGAGGACCTTGGCAGGACTAATCACAGCCTGCTGGGCTCAGCCACAGATACGAGCCTTCCTCGTGTTAAGAGCAAAGGAATTTGTCTGCAGGATTTCAGTTTCCTTCTGTTCCACATGGGCTCTGTTCTAGCTAGAGAGAAATAGTGCCATATGTAGAGAGAATACTGGCAGTAGCACAACAATTTTTCTTCCAACATGACCACTGAGTTTTATGAAGTCCAGCATTAACCATTGATGAATAGCATCTGTAGAGCAGAGTTTCAGCCTCACTGTGTTCATATTCACATGCTGTAACGTGGCCTGGTGAAGGACACAGCATTTTGCAATTCTTTACAGCACCTTTGTGATGCTGGGGTTTATTTCTTCCTTTTCATAAGGTAACCCAGCCAGGCACTATTCTACAAAATACAACAAAACATTGCTCCCTGGACTTATCTTGTAGTATATATTTCAGAAAGTCTGCATCAGTCACGCCATTCTGGACTGCAATAGTTTCTCACACCATTGGGAGGAGGGATTTTGTAGGTACAGACATTTTCTTTGCTGTGTGTGATGTGCCATTTGTCACTGTACTCTTGTGCTGGAATTGCTAGGAAAAATAGAGAGGACTTTTAATTGTTTTCCCACATGACTGGCTGGGCTTAGCCAAGTCTGGAGCCTAATGAGGCAGTCCGCTTCTCAGATAAACAGATAACAGTGAGAGGAGAAGCCAGCAGCGTGGAGCTAGCACAGCACACTCAGCAGCAGATCTGCATGTACGCCTCCAGTCCCTCCTCCAGGATTTTCCACTGCATCACGCAGCATCTTGGGTTGACACAGAGATGTGAATTTGTCTACTTCATGACGTCACTCCAGTGTCCTTCCAGGGGAAGCTTTGTGCCTGCACAAGCCTTCTCTTTGATTCACCCAGCCTCCTCAGTTGGACACAGGGCTGTTTTGTTTTCCTTGAGGTTTGTTTTTATGCTATCCAGATGTCCATGCTACATTTTGAGCATCAAGCTGGAAAGATCACTTATGAGCAACTTAAGCTGGCGTCCTTGCGTACTGGATGTCAGCCAGAGAGATTTCAATCTGCTTTTTAATACCCTGATAAGCCAAGAGTTTAAGTCATCTCTGCTTTGCCGTTGTCTCTTATCTGTGGCCATCAACAGATAGGATATGCATTTAGGGTGAGACTTTCTGAATTGCTTAATCGTTGTTGATTTTAAATAGAATAGACTTTCCTGAATCATGTATTTGTTTTTTCAAATTTCATTCAGCATCCCACTTTTCCTGCACAGAGATAATGGGAACATAGTCTAAATGTTTTTGCCAGAGAGACGCTTCATTGATTCTGAGGTCCGCATCTGTTTCCAGAACAGTGACAAGAGGATCTCATCTACCACTCAAACTATCTGGGAATCCTTCTAAGGTGGTTGTCTTTGGCAGCCTCCTTCCAGGTATACACCTCCAGCTGGCATGGAATGGATATGTTTAATAGTAGGAATTCAATAGGGAGAACAACAATGAGCTATAAAAATGGAAATCAGCTCCTGTTCTATATTAACCTGTCAAAAATTCTCTCCATGGCCAACTATCAAGTTGACACTAAGCTAATTACAGAGAGACCTCTAAATAAAAAAAATTTGTACCTGCCTGTATTTCCAGCCCTACATGTCTGACCAGCCCAGAAGTCTTAAAGTACTGTTGCTCATTTGCCTCCCTGCTCACATACCAGAGGCCGCATTTGGAGATAAAATCTGCAAAAGTGTCTGTTACTCTCATAGATCCTGTGGCTGTACACACAAACGGCCAATTTGGCGTGCAGGGGCTCAGCTCTTGCACAAAAATGCATGTCCTAGCCAGCGCTGCCTGCAAACTCAACCTCATGGAGCAATTATAGTCACATAAACTCCGTTTCTTACATAACACTAAATAACAAGCCTCATGGGAAGTGACTCTCCTGGCTCTGTTTATATGATTTAGACAAGGAAAAAGTCCCTTTAGGGCAAACTAAGTCAAGACCCTCTTCTCCAGATGATGAGGGACTGTTGATGGTTAGTACGCTGCCTGTTAGGCTTAGTTCTACAGTGCACTGTCAAATACCCTGAGGAACACAGCACTGGACAGTTACGTTGGAACTCAAGCTTTTTATCTCTGAAACTCTACCAGTTACACCTCTCTGTCCCTGCTCCTTGTTTATTTGCCTGCTTTTCAGCTACCATTTGTGTCGTCCCTCCCTCCAATCCAGCACAAGGGCACACTGCAGTGTTTCCCACTCCTAGCTGCAGTTTGCTCCCACCAGACTTCACACCTGGCATATGGATAGGAATGAGTGACCCCTGTAAGTGAACAGAGCCCACCGAATCCCTTTCCCTGGGCACCAGCTGCCCCACAAGGACAGTCAGGGGTGGAGAATGGGCTCTTCTGGCAGGGGAAAGAGGGAAGCAGCAAATGTTCAGCATTACGATGCCTCCTTCCTCAACAGCCTAGAGAACTCAGATGGTCCTATAGCAAAGATGTAACATCCCTTCTGATGAATCTCCCAGTGTCTGCACTGGCACTAGGATTTCGTGGCCCGGGTTTTCAGCGGCTGCATGAGCCAATGTTTGCAAAGATCTCTAAACCTGGACTTGCAAGGGGCTCCCAGCCTTCATTAAGGATTGCAAAGGTGGGGTTGCTTTGTGTGTGCTTACTTTTAAAAACTAACACAGTTTTAAGAAAGGATCTGGCAACATTTACAGCAAGAGAACTATTTCATTAAAAGATTGTGTATACAGTATACTAAGTACAGCCAGGGAGGCAAAAGGATCTAGTTCCCCCTTGGTGCAGGGAGGTACAATGCCAAGCATTCATTTACAGCCACCCAGAACTTGACCTCAGGTACATGAGTAAGTTGCTTAAATAATTGCAGCAGCAGGAAAAAAGAAGGATTAGTTTCCTTATCTGTTCTGTAGCTAGGACCAGATTCATTACTGGTGTAATCCCACTGATTTCACTGCAGCCACACTTGGGATCTCTTTGGGATTTTGAAGGCTATATTAATGCAGCAGTATGCTGCACCCACAGGCTTTCCCAAGTATTAGCATTCTGATGTGGTAAAAATTCATCCCATAATACAGCGCTGAGAATTTTAAAATAATAAAGAAGCAAAGATGCCTGCTGTCACCATTGCTAGCTAATTATAGCAGTATAGACAGACTTCCCTTGCAGAATTCCATATGCTGTATTCATCCCGCACAATAAATAAACCATATTGAAGAGGGAAGGCTGAGAAGACATTTCTGATTTTGAAATCCGCTAACCCTAAAGTTAGAAATAGATTAAATAATTGAATGGCAATTTGCCTATTTTTTTTTCATACAGCTTTTCATCATGCCTCTAGATGTGCTTCTGTGGAATGGGTGGGAAAGGCGGCAGGGGAAGAACTCATTATCTGGCAAATCATTAAGGGTTTCCCTATTAGGCTCCTCCACTCAACCCTGGGCTTTAGGCACAGCCATCCCAGAACTCCACCAGTCTTCCACCTGGCACTACTTGGACACTTAGCAAAAGCCAGAAGACCAGATGAAACAGATTAAGACAGTCTTCCTTATTTTTCAGTGACTCAGCACTGGAGGGAGCTCGTCTTAGATATTGTCTACAGCAGCCACGGTAGGGAGAGGAGAGTTCAGATAGACTTCAAACAGCAGAACTGCTGGCACAGGCAATTAGCACTTGCAGAAAAAGAATCAGTCCTAAAGAGCAGGGAACTGGCCACTGCTGAGGGTCAACATCCAGCACCCAGGTCACGGGAACTCGTATCACTGCACCGGAGAATCTGCACTGCCAGGGCTCTGGAGAAGCCCCATCTGGAAAGGGGTGGGGAGTTGCTGAGAAGGCAGCACTGGTGCTCTCAAACACTTGCACATGACTTCTGTAGGGCCAGCTTCAGGTCACGTGTCTCCAGATGGCATCACTGCAGCACAGCTGGCAGACAGGTTTTTGCTTGCTAGCCAGAAGCTGGAGCACTGTTGAGAGTAACTACAGCTGTTTGCATGAAAGCAATGAGGCCACCCAACCTGTATCCTCTCCAGAAGAGGGTAGGTAGAGGAATTTTGCAGTGAGGGTACCACAGGGGCTGATACAGACACCTCACACAGGGAGATGTCTCTGGTCTGTCACCTCCTGGTACAACTACTCTTAATTATTCTTCTTGGCATGTAGCACCTTTCTTAGGAAAGTGTGAATTTAGTCCCCAGTTGTCCAGCAAGCCTATTTTGCTGCTGCTTGAACTGGTCAGGCAATACCACCAATGTTAACCCTGAAGTTGCCAAGACAACATTGCTGCTTGAACATGGGGGCTGGAGAGGACATCCTTTGTCAAAGGGTGATCATTCTGGGTGGCTGACTTAGCAGTTCACAAAGAGGCACTTATGCTCTTTTCATGCTCTTCTCTTTTTTACCCCACTGAGGTACTTGGGGTACCAAGTCTGGTTAGTACCTGCTGCAGTAATGCCTCAGTGTTGTTTCAGGTTCAAGAACTAATGCTCCATTAATTTCTAAATGAAGTCCAAGTGCAGGTGACAGCATGAGACCTGCTGTAGTTTGGGGGATTAGTCTGCCCTGGCCCTCCAATATAGTAAATCCTGCTAAAGCTGCCTACAATAAACCATGCAAGGACTAATAAGTGCCTCCACCACCCAATGAATCACGACTACATGAGCCAATAATTGCAAACAATAAGACTCTCGACTTGTGCACTGCACTTTGGATAGAATTGCTTGGCCTTACTTCCTAGTCAACACTGGCATTTGCAGATCCTTTCCAGGGTGCTTTGGCATCAAGTCTCCAGATAGGATTTTTAAAGCTCAGCCAACACCACGCTGTGCAGTGCCATGTAACTCTCTGCTGATCACAGCCCCGGCTGCTCAGAAAAAAATTAAAAGTAAATGGTTGCTAATATTTTCCTGATCCATTAGCTGTGTGAGTCACACTGGGCAGTAAAGTCCTGTTCAAACGTTGCCTGTGCAAACAGTCATTGCATTAAAACGTGTGCCTCTCTAAGAGCTGAAAATTGAAATAAGGCTAGACTGCACTGAAGGAGAAAAGAAGGGAAAAAGGAAAGAATTTATATGTGTGATAACACCATGAAACAAGAGATGTTCAATTATTAAGACTGTTGCATCGTTTCTCCCTGCACAGAAATGGAAAGGAGACTGGATCCCAGCCCTGGGATGTAAGCCATCTGGTGCAAGCCATACCGGATCAGCTGCCTTACTTCTCTGAAGGAGAGACACTGAAGGAACATCAAGTCTGCTGCCCTACGCTCTAGCACTGGAAGGTTTCAGTTCACAACTAAGAGACATTTAGCCATCCATCTGCAGTAATTTTAGGAATCCATGAGCAGCCAAACAAGTAGCTGAAATAGGCTGCACACTTAGAACCAAAACCATATTAAAGTAAAGCAGTGAAGCAGGCTGAGGAATTTCCAAGACAGCAAGCAGTAGCGGGATCTCTGCCTCCCTTAGGAAGCCACAGTGGATTAAAAGACCTCAAATGAGCAGTAACTAGTAATGAGATTCTAGTCTGAATCCCTCTTTCACTATATTTCATTAGATGGGAACGGATGGAGGTGACCTGGGTAAAAATGACTTTACCTATCCCTAAAATAGCTAATCATCCACACAGCAAGGCTGGATTTGTACAAGCCAACCTCAGCACTTGTCACTAGACTGCAATTCTGCAACACCAGACTCAGTTGTCCTTATACACGTCTTTGACTACCTGGTCCCTGCTCTTCGTCTATTGGTCATTAACACCGCACTTGGGACAAAAATGCAGGAAGACGATAGTTTGGCGAGGCTCAGTGCTGCGATCTTCTGCAGCTCCCAAGGCCAGCACACTTTCTCATTGTTGCCATGGGCTCCCCTTATGAATCCATGTGGTAACAGGTCTCAGGATTACATGACAAAAATGTTGAGAATATATCTGACCATGTCTACAATAAGCTACACGTGTCTGCCCAGGATCTCTGGAGGGCTACACGTTCTGGCTTGTTTACTGACATTGCAGATATGTTCCCAGTGGGAGCGCAGTGACCCAGTGCGCTGCTTCTTACACAGTCATTCATAGCGCTGTGGTCGGATCAAATCCTCATGCAAAGTTGGTGCAGTGAAGTGAAGTGGGATACGAGGGTAGATCCCCCTCATCTCATTTTACAGATGAAACTGAGAGAGAGGCTGCTTCTTATCGGACTCCAGGGAACTGGATGAAATCCAGACGCAAAGAACAGTGCTTCTCCGGACACCGCTGGCAGCACGATGACAGAGCTGCAGCCCCGAGGCTGCACATGACACCATCACATTTATTTGCCATTTGCCTTATTGGTGGCAGGCTCCATTCAGCATATGCTTTGCAGAAATTTGTTAGCAAGTGTTTTAAAGTTCCCCCTGAGATTTCAAATTGATCTATGAAGATCCAGGCTGTCTCTAGTATGTTTTATCACACTGACTGGGCTGCAAAAAGCAAGATGGCAAAGGATTGTCAGCTAAGTGACTCAGTAGACTGTGCAGACACACATATTATGGCTCAGAGGAAAAACTCCACTGAATTAAAGAGTTATCAGATTTACACCACTGTAGGTCACACAAAGCTGGACCCACCCTTTGCCTATTATTTATCAGTTACATTATTTGGTTTTATGTTTATTGGACACAGATGGTGTCCCCAGATAGACACAGGCCTTTTAACAAATACATCTGTAATATAATTGTCATGGTAGCTTTCCACAACTCCTGGCTTATTTAAAATATCCTGTTGTTTAGACCAGCTTCTGAAAAGCCAATGGCTCGACACATCAGAGGACAGTTCAGCTGTCTGAACCTGAAGGATTCAAACCCTAAGGTTTGCATTAACTTGGAGTTATATTTTTTTCCAGTAAGAAATGTGGATTAAAAAATCAGGATAGTTGTTTTTCAGTGCTGAAAATTGTTGGAAAGGAATAAAGAGGCATTTCCCTTGGGTTTGGATTCTATTAGGCTGTGGTTCCCTTTGTTACAGAGGAAAGACCTAGATGTGGAACTGAACTTCCTCAAGGTTAATTCCCAACGCTGGGTATCAGATATAGGTCACTTTCTGACTTGTTCTGAGACTCAGCTGAGCTAGAAATACTGTTCAGTTTACTCTAAAAAGTGGCAGTCACACTGGAGGCAGTGCCACAAGGTGTAATTGTAACAGCACTGCACATTTACAACGTGTGAGCCAGGGAAAGCTGCCTTTTCCAGGCTTTGCTTTTAAGGAGAGAATCCTCTGAACCAGGCTTTCCACATACAAATTCCTGCATTAAGCACGCAAAACAGGCGCTGTGGGGCATAGTTGTTGGGGAAAGTGTCCTTCTATATGTGACCTGAAGACCCATTTTGGACAACCTGTTTTGCCCTCAGCATACAATATTTTTTTTACCCTGTACTGTTCAATCACCTTCAAGGACGTCACGAGACTTCTGCTGCTGGTGTTGCCATCACATAGGCATCCACCTTCGTGGCCCAAGGTTCACATGTGCCATGTCAGTAAGCTGCAAAGAAGACTCTTTGTAAAAAAAAAAGCTGGTTAATACGGCTAAATCCAAGTAGCTTGGCTGACCCTAGAGTAGCCTTCCACGTCTCACAGAGAAGGTGCCTAGAGCAGAAGCCTACAGAAATAATCTGTGAATATTTCTGTGTAACAGCGGCATCCAGTGGGCAAAGAAAGATCCTTGTAATACGTTTGGAAAACCAGGATAAGGCCATTTAAGAGCGGAGGCTTCTCCCCCATATCCAGAGCTGTGCAACTCCAGCCCATTGCAGTGAGCACTACAGTGCCCTCACTGAGCAAGAGACCGAGATGAACTTCAGTTTACCGGATGCCATAGGATGAATGCTGTAGAAACATAGAATCAAAGAATCATAGCAACACAGGATCGGAAGAGGTCTCAAGAAGCCCTCCAAACCATGCCCTGTGCCAAACAGTATCAGTTCTACCCTGTCATTTCAACAGTGTTTACCTAACCAGTCCCTAATGACTGTCCAGGTAGAGATCTCATAGCCCATTGCTGGTCTTCTGCAGCATTTCATTAGCCTTAGAAAGTTTTCCCTAACATCCAACCTGACTTTTCTTTGCTGCATTTTGACACATTACTTTTTGGCCTACTCCCTAGGTGCACAAAACAGGTTATTTCAGATTATCTTCTCAGTATCAGCCTTGTGCACGAGGACAGTTATCTTGTTCTCTCAAGTCCTTCCTCCTCTTAGATACAGCACTTCCTCTGTCTGTCTTGCAGTTGTAAACCTCAAAAGGAAACCTCCCTATGTCCTGGAGACCACTTCTGGGTTATACATGCCAGGTTGGCTCAGTTCTTTTCACAACTGCTGCCCCACTAGAAAAGACTCTTTGGAGCTCACACTTTCTTACACACCAGAGAGGTTTGCCATTTGCAGTGTCTTTGGTGTTAAGCACAACCAAAATACCACTTCTCCAAAGTGGTTATATATAAACAAAGGCAAAATCTCATCAAAATAATTACTATAAAGTTTTTATCTTGGCCATGGACAAAGCCACTGATGCTGTATGACTTTATGCTTGCCTGAGAAGGTGATTTCACAGACAGTCTAATACAGTTTTCCAATTTTGTTTTGATTTTGAAAAGAAAGATTAGCTGGAAAAAAAAGTCTGACATAACCTAGAGTCTGGGCATGCAGTGTCCAGAGTCTCCGTGTATTTACAACAAGGTCTGGCAAAAGTAAAGCCTCAGTTATCTTGATATTTATCAAGTGAGCACAAAAGAAGCTACTTAAAAGGCGAATGGGTCTTTTCAGACAATTGATGTTGGCTGTGCTCACCTGTCTCTAATGTATTTCTATGCTTATACCATATAAATCTGCCTGGTAAAAAGCAAGCTAAGGGAGGGAGCTTCAGTGCATGCTTAGATCCATTTACCACATTCCCAAATACTTAACAGTACTCATTCTCCATCTTCTGGCCAAAGGGTAAAACGCACTGCAGTTCTGGTGAGAACCAGGTCAGATTCGATTCACTCACTTTCACATTCGCTTTTTCACAATCACCCCAATGTGTGGGTTTAAGTGGTCTGGCCAACATCACTTTTACACAAGACAGAGGACAAGGGACACAGAGTCCTGCTATTTGATGTTTATCAGATGGCAGTGACAAGCTTGGTTTTGGACAGGTCCTTTGTACTGTGTAGGCATAAAAGTTACGGTAACTGCTACTATGCTGTGACACTCTTTGTCTCGGAATTTTGCCCTCTTCAGTCTTCATAAGCCCTAGGCAGCTCTGCAGCCTGGTGTCTGTGTTTCCTCCTTTTGAGTTTTAGTGCTCTGGATAGTATTCATGATGGGCTAGTGGGAAAAGGAATGGCTCGTGTGGGTTTTTTTATGGCCTTGCTGCCATCTTCCCGTTGTGAGTGCAGGGTCTTATGCTGGCAAGTTCCGTGCTGTGGTCTTACCACACTGCAGGCCTTCCAGGCTTGGCACAAATATATTACTCAATTCTACTTCTGTGAACACTGTTCTTTGCTATCGCTACAGGCCACTCTTTCAAGCCTTGTTCTGCTATGCCAGTCTACATTAGCTGAGACTAAATGTAAAACAAAATTCCACTCCGTTAGCTTCAACAGAGCCATGCTCGAAGTGCCACCGAGCAACAGAACGGGACAGGCAAGCTTCAACAGAGTGTTCGCGAGGTGTCTCTGACCTCAGCTGGAGTGAAGTCAGAGCATGTCCTACCCCAGACACAAGACATCCACATGAACAGTGTCATCAGTATCACCAGCAGAGAGATGATACAAACTCTTATGTTGCCTCTGCCTCTTTGAAGAGAAAGTCATTATAAAATAGTAATACCCTATGCTTTTAGGTACACACATTCTGATTCACGCTGTGGTGGCACTTAAGCCACCAATGAACCCATGCAGGCAATATCTGAGCTATGATCTTGCTAAAAAGACATCCCCCAGAAGGCTGTCCAGGAGACACACGGTAGAGGCTTCCAGAGCTCTCCCAGCTACCTGCTGAACAAGGACACACGGCGCCTTGCAAGGAGTTAGGCTGAATCCTCAAATCTCCCTTACAGCGGACTAAGCTATCCTAAAATCACCCCCAAAATCGAACACTTGAACGTTTAACAAAGAGCATCCCGGCGTGGATCCAGCATCGTTTCACAGTCAGCCGTTCCCGCGGGTTTCCATGGCTATTTTGCCTGCGCAAAGAGAAAAGGAGCCCAAATATGAATCATACTGGACCCCACCAAGGCGTCAGGCGAAGCAGAAACAGCGAGCACGGGCAGCACCGCCTCACGCCGCGGCGGGGCAAGAGCCCGGAGCCGCGCCCGGGAGGAACGCGGCTCGCAGCCCACCCCGGGGCCTCGCCCCGGAGTCACGGCGAGCCCTGACCGGCACCGGCACCGGCGCTGGCGCCGGGCCTTCCCGCAGCCTCCCGGGACTTGTAGTCGGCGTCGCCCCGCGGGCGGCGGGCAGGGAACTACCTCTCCCAGCGTGCCCCGGCGGCTGTCACCGGGCTGCGAGGGGCCTGGGCGGGGCCGAGCGGCGCCGCTGCAGCACCCGCGGGGGCCGCCGGCCGCGGCCGGGCTCTTAGGCCGCTTCCCGGGGCGAAGGGGTGAGAGGGGGCGCCTCGGGGGGAGCGGGGCCGGGGCTGCGAGGCCACCTCACGGCCTGGGCAGCGCTAGGGCCCCCGGGGGCCGAGTGGGGGGTCTCTGGCGAGCAGGGCCCCGGGCGGCCGGTTGCCGGCGGGGCGAGGTGGGGTGGCCGCCCCGGGGGCGGGAGGGGACAGGGCGGCCGCGGCGCTGCTGCTGCCGGCGAGGGTGGGGAGGGGGCGCCGGGGGGGCTGCGGCCGGCGCTGAGCCCGCCTGTGCCGCCGCCGTTGCGGGGGCCGGCGCCGGAGCCGTCTCTGGTACTTGGAGGTCGTGAGCGGGAAGGGGGCCGCTGGCGGCAGCCGTGGCGCCCACCTGAGCCGCTCCTGGCGGTTTCTCCTCTCTCCGCAGGCCGCTGTGGTAGCTGCTGCTCGGGCTCCTGCGCCGAGAATGAAGCAAACGCAGCCCCTGGCTAAGGACAGCGCCTTTCTGAAGGGTTGTCTGAATTTTGTCCTCTCTCGGCTCTGTCAGGTATGTGCCTTCCCACCCACCCCCCTCCTTTTCTTCCTTGGGCTAAGCTGGTGTCATGGTTTTAGCTCTGCTCTAAGTAGCCAGTCTTCCATCTGCCACATCTAGTCAGGGTTGAGCCCGTAGCGGGGCGTGTCTGCTTGCTCCTGCTCCATTTTTATTTCTTTTCCCCCGGATGGTGGGCGCTGGCTGCCCGGGAGGGTATAAACATGCATCCCGTTTTCCTGTTCTGAAACAGGTACTGCAGGTAAGTCCGTGCTTGCTCAGGTGAGAACTGAGTGCTGAAACGTTGGCAGTGATTCCTGCTGGCATTTTGTATCACGGGAGCATGTGTCGTGTGCTGAATATAACTCAGAACTGAAGCACGTGTGGCTTTTCCTCTCTTCTGTTTTGCTGATATTTGAAATCTTCCTGAACTGAGAGAGAGTTATGAAAACAAGGGCCAAACTTAAATCTAGAGAAAATGGTACAGCTGCATTGGAAACACTACATACGTTTGCTCTGATTGCCCTGCAGAGACTCAACTCCAGGACTTACTTTCTGAATGTAAATTCTAATTTCTACTTCACTTAGAAACAAGTGAGCTCTGGCTCACCTTCATGGAGGTCACTTGAGCTTGGCTTTACTACTCAACCTTATTTCTTTTTGGCTAAGGGCCTCATTGCATCCTCTGCACTTCTCTGTTGCTATAGGAGGAGTTTATTCGGCTCAAATGAGATACCATTCTTATTTCTCCTCTGTTTAACAGCTCCTTGGTTCCTAAAACTACTTCCTATGAAGAACAATGCAGTTGTTCATCCCTCTGTGTCCTTCCTTGTACTTGATTACCTGTTGAATTTTTCATCCATGGTTTCAGGAACGAGTTGTCAAGGGATGCAGCTGCTGTAAATAACGCACATTACCCACATTGTTATGATTGGAATGATGCTGTGTGTCATGTTGATAACAGAAATCAGAAAGAGAAAGCTTCAGTAGCCTTGGCAGAGCTAGAGAAGTTCTTGCCCTGCTTTGAGCTTTGCTTTCTGCTTTGAGTCATGGATGTCTAGGTTTGTGTCTGGAGCAGCTACTTCCATTGAGCGGATGATGGTTCCCTTCAGGAACTTCTTCCTTAAGGCAGCCATCTAACAGTGCAGTAGATTGCGTGTCAGATAACTCGCGCTGGTGTCCCATCTCCATTGCTGATGTATCTTCGGCACCTTCTGCCTGTTTCCATACTAATCCTGTCTGCTTCTGTGGTGGAAGGACATGAGTTCATTTAGGACTGGCAAGTGTGCCTGCAGCATATTAGCAAACAGTTACCTAGCTGTCATTTAACAGCGTTACCACAGATTCTGTTTTCTTGAATAATTATTCTCTTCTTAGGCTTCAAAAAGGTAAATATGTTTCCCAATCCCTTTCTCTTTGCACAGCATACCTCTCTGAGTCACTGACGTGAGAAGAATCTTGATAATTTTATGATATTTGTTTGCTAATTGTGATATTGCTGTATAGCTTCATATGTTTGTATGTGTATTTTGAATGCATATTTGAAGCTCTGTGACTGAAAAATCCTGTGCCAAATTCGTCTATAAAGAATTTGTGATTTTCCTGCTTGGGTCTGCAATGGTGCTAATTCACTGCTGGGGTTGTTTGGAAGAATTAGGAGTCCATGCATAGCCTACTTCTGCTAAATCTTTGACAGATGTCTTGGAAGTTGCAAAAATTATGGGAGTACTATGAGTATGGTGGCTGCAATTGTCTCCTTCCATTTTCGCTTGGAAAGGGGTACCTTCCTGGCTTTCTAAGCCACCTTGATCAACAAGTGTGTGGCTGTGTGACCACCGTGGGCTATTCGGAGCTGTGGCAGTTATCGCTGAAACAGGCTCATCTCTTGTCTTGCATTCGTGTAGCGTTAGTATTGGTTGCTTGTAGAGACTCGTCTTTGTTGTGTATGGTTTTGCTGAGTTGAAGGCTTTCTCCAGCTTGAAATTAAGCTCTGCTAGGTCATGTTGCCCCTGCCTGCCTGTTCCCATCAAATCTGTTTGCCTTGCTCATCATCTCTGATACAGAACTGCTCCTGGGCTCTGGCAGAATTCAGGGTCGTGCTGAATGTGACCGTACCACTTGTGATAGTACTGGTCATGCCCTTTCATTTTGAGTTGATGTTTCTCATGGATCCAGGAATAGAATGCAAAATCCTGTGAGCGGACTGTTCATGTCCTAGCTGTTTTTCAAGGATTCTGATTTGTGGCTTATCAAGGGCATTTATGGAGGAGCCAGGGTGTTGTAATACAGTGTGGTCAGAGGGAGACTGATGCAACTTTCAGTATACTCTCACTAGAAACTCTGATTGGAGAGGGGTCATTGGATACTTTTTTCTCCTTAAGCAAAGAGTGAGGAAGTGGAGTCTCCTGTTTCTTCGGAGATTTACAGAATTTAAATATTTCTGCTCCCTCTGTAATGAGAGCTGTGGTGTTTAAAATTTCTGAGAACACGGAACAAGTCTTCTAGCATTTAGACTGGCTGTATGTGAAAAATGGTGTCAGTGAAGTTATGTGTGTCCTAGCAGGACAGTAAATGGCTTGATTTTAGACCTTGATCCACGTTCCTTGACATGGCCCCAAGGAAACATGATGGATCACGAGCTGATACTTCCGCCTGTGACTAGTATGGGTCAGGCTGTGGAGGACACAACTTGGAGCTAGGATACGTGAGCTTTGTTCCTGTCTCTGACACCGGTTCTGTATATAACTATGGCTCCATTTCTTGTCTGTAAAGTGTTTGTGCATTCTTTAAAGTACTCAGCTATCTAGCACTGAAAGATAACATCTGTACTTCTAAAATACACAAACTTGTAAGTGAATTTGTGTACGTGCTGACCCTCAAACCATGGTTAAGTACCAGGGAGGAAAGCAACAGCTAACTACTCAATCCATTCTGCTCCTACACAGCTGATGATTCTCTAGCCAAAGGCATGTCAGGATGGATTAGACTTAAACCTTTTGATCTGCTTTCGGAGCACAGAAAGGGCAAGTTCCAGGCTGAATACTGACAGGAGTGCAATGTTGACCATTCTGAAAGCCTGAAGGGGAATCTGGAAGTTGGTAGGATGAGCTATCAAGGCTCATCACAGATTCAGCAGGTTTTATGCTCCAGCTTGCTCTTTACCAGAGTCTGCAGTAGCTACTTTTCATTTTGAGAAGTTGGAGTTGTGTACCTAACTCAGATGATTTGTAATCCTATTGTATCACCACTGCTGAGGGTACAGGAGTCTAAATACCTATCAACAGCCACATCACAGAACCACGGTACTGTGTTTTCTCCAACATACTTTTCAACCACATGTCTACCAGCAGGACTTCAGTGTTAATTCTTCTTGGTTTGTGTTTTTTTTTGTGTTTTTTTTTTTTTAACTCAGTAATGTTATCCTTCTGATTTTGAATGACTTGTGGGGAAACGTACTGCCTTTCTGGGCAGACAAGGCAATTGTGTAAATATATTGAAAGATTATTAACTTTTAAGTGATTTAACCCAGATTTGCATAGTAAATAGGGGTCGATAGCTGGTGTGAGAGAGGGGCAGGCCTGAGCTTTACCTAGGGCTCAACACCATCAGCTCTGGGCCAGATGGTCTTGCCTCTGAGAAATGTATTAGAGAAATGTCTAAATAAGAATACAGTTGAAATCTGCTGCCAAGACAGATTTCTCACTGTTGGAATATGTTTCTGTGTGGTCCTCCACTTCTAGGTGACTGAAAATACGTCTGGAAGGGATTTTGATACGGCCACCTAGTCCATCCTTTTCCACAAGGCATGATAAACTGCACCAAAATCATTCCTGCTAGATACGTTGAGCTTGTTCTTTGAGTAATGGAGATTTTCTAGCTTCCCTGAATGGGTTGTATTTGACTTTATTAAACTAATTTTTTATATATATATATAATGACTTTTGTCAGTGTTCTGAACGAGCACAAAAACACCTGCCAGCCAGGGCAAGGGGTGCCAGCTGATTGAGCATTGACCTCTTAATGCCAATGGCCAGAAAAGCAATGGTGATTCTTGGCAGGAGAGGGGAGCGGAGTCACTCAATGCAATGCTTGCAAGTTTTTGTTTGTTTTCCTTATGCCGCAGGGATCCTCCGTGGAGGGTATGGCAAAGTTAAAATACCATTCTCCCCTTTTTTTCTATGTAAAGTGAAAAAGCCCTTAACTCAAACTTAGCAAATAATTGCCTTTTTGTTAAACAACATCACCTGGTGGTTGTGTGTGTGGTTTTGGGTGTGTGTGTGTGTGTGTGTTTTTGTTTTTACTGTAATGCAATGTAAATTTAACTCTGAAATCCGCTATTGAGGAAAAAGCGGATTCTCATCAGCCCCAGCTACTGAGCTTTTCAAGGCTTGCGGCAGCAATCTGCAAACTGTCAGGTCCAATTAAAGCAAATGGCTGGAGCTGTTTTTCTCCCTCCTGGAGAGAACACAGTTCATCAAAAGCCAGAAGGAAATTTCATGAGGCTCATGAGCAATTATCTTGTGGGATGTAATAAGAGAGATCCACTCAATGCCCATTGTGAACTTTCACTTATAATCACTCTTAATTCTCCAGTGGGCAGATGAGCACTGATCTCATCCATTTAAACCCTGAAGTTTTTGTGTTCAGAAGAAGCTGGTAGAGGAAACTTGTTCTTTTGTAGGGTTTGACTGATGTTGACTTGTAAATCTGAATTTTGAACATCCCTGACCTGGCAAAAGATATTCCACCCTTCTGTGTGTTGTGGGTTAACCCTGGTAGGCAGCTGAGCACCACACGGCTGCTTGCTCACTTCCACCCCAGTGGGACAGGGAAGAGAACTGGAAGGGTAAAATTGAAAGCAGGATTTCATCAGGTATAAGGGTTGTGTGGGAAGGCAAACATCATTATTCCAAGTGTCTTCCCTTCCTATTTCTTTCCCCCAGCTTTTATTGCTGAGCATGAGATCCCTTTGGTCAGTTGGGGTCAGCTGTCCCGGCTGTGTTCCCTCCCCAGTTCTTGTGCACCCCCAGCCTCCTCGCTGGCAGGGCAGTGTGAGAAACAGAAAAGGCTTTGATACTGTGTCAGCACTGTTCAGTAATGGCTGAAACATCAGCGTGTTATCAACACTGGTTTGGCCCCAAATCCAAAACGGAGCACCATACAAGCTACTATGAAGAAAACTAACTCAAGCCCAGCCAAAAACAGTACGCTGTGGTATTCTGCAACTTCTGTTGTTGGAAGTCTGTGACAGCTGTTTATTTTTGTTTTACTGGTGGTGTTTCCCAAAGGTTGTGTTTGCATTTGTGTGGCTTAAAGCAAATATTGACCTACTGTGCAATCCAGTTTATTTCATGGCTCTAGTCTGTTGGTTAGCATGAAATTGATTCATTAAAAATACTGTGCCATATCTTTGCTGCTGGTAGATTGTGTGGCTGATACTGTCACTTTCTGTTTAACTTACTTTGTTACTCATCACTGACAAAAATCCCTTTTCAGTCCGTAGAACATGTTGTCAAAACCAGTGTGGATTGAGGCTATGCAGGTGAGTGCTTGGTTTTTGAAGCAGGTTTACTTTTCTGTGTCGGCTGTCATCACAGGTGGGTTGAAGTTTGAGTACAGTAAGAATTGAAGGTTCAAGGCCAACTCAGTTCTGATTTGATAGCTCTAGAAGACTGCAAGTTTTTTTGTGCATACCTTCACACCCAAGTGGAAGAAGTTCTCTGATCAGTGTATTTCTTGAGACTTCAGCCATATTGAAGCTGTGGTTTTCTGAAGGCCCCCCGTGATCAAAATTAAGGAGAGGTGTCTTCTTTCTGAGACTTCAGTTGTGGTGGTCCTGGAGCTGAAAGTAGGCAGTACTTTGTGTCTGTTTAGCCTCAAAAGTACAGAGGACTTCAGTGTTCAGGTATAACAATAAAAGACTCTCAGCCCTAATGTTTGTACCTAAACCCAAGAAATTCAGTCTCAGAAGAACTGCTGACTGTTCCTCTGTCACAGTTTTGAATGAGGGTCTTGGCTTTTGTCCAGTTATCTCTTGTGCTCTTCCTTAGCTAAGCAGAGTCCACCTTTGACTGTGTTTCCTGCAGCAGCTGGCTCAGTTGGCTTTTGTGTCCACTGAAGCTGTTAGGTACTGCTCTACTTGCATGTAACGAACCTAGAAGTGTAAGATGCGTAGCTTCTCTATAACTTCTTCCATCCTTAGGATCTATTCTGAGATTGTTTGCCTTTTTTTTTTTTTTTTTAGGAAATCAGAATGCTGGGGTCAAGCTTCACAGAAGGGTTTGCACAAAACTACTGTTATTGAATATTAATAAATTTGCTGATGCGTCCTGTAGGCCTGTATCCTTTAACAAGGTGCAAGAATAGATAGTAAGCCTGCATGATAACCACTGAAGGTATCGCTCCTACAACTCCAAAGGGAAGGCAGTGTTCCCCTCTCACCATAACAACTCGGTGCTAGAATACAACCAGTGCAAACTGAATGTAAAATTCAGTTTCGGCAAAACAGATCAATGGGCTGGCATTTGTAAAGGTCAGGTGCTGAATGTAGAGATAAAATGCACTCCGTGGGACTAGCTTTAAGCATAGTGCCTGGCTAGTTATTTTTAGCGTTTCCTCGCTCTGTGTCCCAGAATTTCAGGATGTGTGCTTGCTCTTATACAGTGAAGCTGAAATGACAAGATATTAATCCCTGAGCAAAGGCATATTAATCACCTGCTTCATTCTGTTTATGTAATACAGTTAAATATACTTTGAGAGCAGGTGAGGTGTGGGGCACAGAAATGTTTTAACCTCATGCTAGCTTTTTCTTGATTGATTGGATTTTAACAGTGGCAGCTGCCCTATTTCTGATTTTTTTTTTTTCTGCTGAGAGTAATTTGTCAGTAGAATGGCTTCATTTATCTGCTATTGATGTTTAAGCCACAGAAACATCATCTGCTCTTTTCTTCCCCCCTGTGCCAGCGATGCCATTTTGCAAAATTTAGACTAAACAGAAATCCTGACTGCACAAAGAAAGTAGCACTGAGACCTGGTGGCTCTGCAGTGGAATATTAAACTATTCATTTCAGCCAATTCTGCAGATCCTTTTGGAGGGCTGAGATGGGGGGGAATTTCATGGGTTTAGTCTAATTTGTAGTGGTTAAGTTTGTCACGTAGTGGCTGAGGTGGTATCACTGTTCTATGTTAGAAGATCTGCTAGGGCTGGGAACTAAGAATTTGTATCCTCTGTGCTGTGATTAGGCACTGTGGGGTTTGCAGTGTGACTGGGCTTTCTGGCCATCTCTGTGTTAGCCACGAAAGATCAAGCTTTGGAAACTGCCCTCTCCAAAATGGAGAGTGGGGCTTTTCTAGACTCTTAGTCTCAGTGGCTAAACAAGAGCTGATATGACAGTGCTGCTCTTTGTATGAGCAAGGGCTGTGGAATGAGATCTGGAAAACAATAAACAACTGAATGGGCCTGACTGCATGTTTTCCCACATCAGGAAGCAGGACTTGTACTAGTGCTGTGTTATGAGGTAGTATTAAAGCCCAGTGTTTGTGAATTAATAATTAATTGCAACAACTATTCTGAAATATTCTTAACTATTCTGGAAAAACTATTCTGAAAGCAAAAAAAATCTTTATCATGTGATAAAATTCAATTTGGTCCTTATACTAGGGTTATTTTTCCTCACTTAGTAGGGTTTTATGTATAGGTGATAGAAGGCACTATTACCAGCGAGCCTCTTAGAAGAGGCCTGCTGAGAAGGCAAGGATTTTGTTTGAGTAGTGGGGAAGCTAGTTGAAAGTAAGAGACTGAGTGAGTTGAGGAGTAGGTGATACACTCGTTTCTGAAGAAATGGGAGAGAATTAGAATATGTATTTCCTTGGGAGGATTTTTGGGCCCAATACAAATGGTCTATGTAGAAAGCCAAAATTCAGAGTAGACAAGGAGAGAGATCTGCAAGTGGTAGAGCTGGGTATTGAACTGGCGTGAACTGGAGTTGGGATAATAAAATGCCATGGGATAGGCAAAAGTCTCCAGCAGAGCTCGTGCTGGAAACTGGAGATGGTGTGCACAGAGTTCAGGTGTGCGGGGAGCCAGGGAGGGCCTCCTCTGAGTCTGAAATGGCATGAGGCAGCCTGGGGCACCACAGCCAGCTGGCAGCAGTTAGGGCTAATGGCTCCTAGCCTCACCTGGGAGCTGGGAGGACCAAAGCTCCAAGGTGGCCCTTATATGGTGGTAAGCCAAAAAGGATTATTTACTGAGTGTTTTGCTGCTTTTCTGGTCTGCTTACACCTAATAGTGAATATATTTGTGGGACCTGTGTGTACTGCTCTTTCTTTGAGAGAAATTACACTGCATCCTCTTAGTGAGAGCACATGAATGTTTCTGCTGCGTGCCGTCCTGGGGTCTTACTGTTTGCTGAGGAAAAAGAAAGCAACCAGTAAGTATGAATTTAAGCTTGTTGGCATGAATACTAGCTTTGGTAATTAACTTAGCAGCTTTGATTCTTGGTCAGAGGGATTTGATCCTAGTTGTCGTCTATCATCAAAGAAAGCAGGATGGCACGCCAAAGTTCAAGGCACTGCATGCTAGTGAGGTTCTTCAGGCTGCTCCACGCGGCCATGGGCACAATGAACTGCACTTAGTGTTTCTACATAAATGTGCACAGCATGAGGAACAAGCAAGAGGAGCTAAAAGCCTTGGCCCAGTCCCAGAGATATGATATCATCGGCATAAGTGAAAGCTGGTGGGATGAGTCCTGTGACTGGTGTGCCATGATGGATGGTTGCAGGCTCTTCAGGAGGGACAGGCAGGGCAGGCGAGGTGGGGTGGTGGCATTGTATGTAGCAGAGGAATGCACAGAGCCTGCAGTTGGTGATGGCACAGTTGAGAGCCTCTGGGTAAGGATTAAGGGTCAGACAAATAAAGCGGATGTTGTTGTGGGAGTCCGCTATAGGCCAACCAGCCAGGAGGATGACATCAATGAGTTATCCTTTAAGGAACTAAGGGGTGCCTCTAAGTCATCTGCCCGTGTCCTTATGGGGGACTTCAACTTGCCTGACGTCAAGTGGGAATACCACACGGCTGGTACAAACAGGTCCAGAAGATTTGTAAGCCATCTGGACAATAACTTGCTACAGGTACTAAGGGAACCAACGAGGAAAGGTGCCTTCCTCAATTTGTTGCTTATTAACAGAGAGGGTCTCATGGATGAAGCGGTGATTGGTGGCTGCCCTGGCTACAGCGACCATGAAGCAGTCAAGTTTAAAATCCATAGTGTCAGGAGGAAAACTGTTAGCGAGACCTCAACTCTGGACATGAGGAGAGCAGACTTCAGGTTGCTCAGGGAACTGCTTAGTAAGGTCCCCTGGGGAAAAGCTTTTGAAGGTGCTGGGCTCAGGCTCCCCAGGGAGGCAGTCATGGCACCAAGCCTGACAATATTCAAGAAGCACTTGGACAACACTCTCAGACACATGGCATGAATTTTGGGGCTGTCCTATGCAGGGACAGGAGTTGGACTCGATGATCCTTGTGGGTCCCTTCCAGCTCAGGACGTTCTGTGATTCTATGAATGCAGAAGTATGTATTTCTGTTTTGCAGGAAGGGAAGCTGGGGTAGGGAACAATATTTAATTGTGTAGATAAGCATTGGCCAGGCATTTAGCTATTCAACTTGTGTTGGTTTCACAAAAACACTGCTTGTGTCTGGAAAGGGGGGAAAACCCTGTCAAGCCTTATTTCTGTAGGGTGAATGCTCACAGGAGTAGTGTAGAAAGCACTGCTAAAACCCAGCTGCATAGCGACAGCAGTTCTTAAGCCAATATGAGCTGACTTAATTTAGCTGTTACACCTAACTTGTTTGGATCTCTGTTGATGTTCCCAGTGTGAGGATATACAAAAGTAAACCTTGAAGTTTTACAGTAGTGGTAATTGATCAATCTAAGTGTTTAATTTCTTGATAAGACTTTTTTTTTTTAATGCCACTGTGTCCCTGAAGTTCCCTTGGAAGCAAGCAGTTAAAATGTGGTATGTGTGGGTACGCTGAGGGCTTAAAATAAAATACTTGGAGTGACTAGGAACCACTTTGCCAGTTTAATAATACAGAATGGTTGAAGAAACTGCTCCTGACTGAGTCAGGTGCCTCTCTGCTGCCTGTTTTAGTTGGGAGCAGGTCCCCTTGATCCCTGATTTGAACTGCAGACCTTTGCTATTGTGTAGAATCCCACTGCAGTGAACAACGAGGCCAGCAGGACCACCACCAGTGTCCTCTGGTGTCTTGTTGTTGAACTGTCTCCTGAAGAATGAACAGCATCATTCCGATTTGCTTGCTTGTGCTGCAGTGAAATTGTTCTGGATTTCTGCTGTTGCAGGCAGCGCTGGGGCTGTGCTCTGTTCCAGGCTGTGCTCGATGTTTGTAAACACTTTATGCATTGGGATCAAGGAAAGAAAAAGCAAGTGATGTTTATCTTGAGAGAGCTCATGGGCTTGCAGTTATTTTGCTGATGTCAAATGAATATTGTCTTTATGCACAGTGCCCTGGCTCTGCTTGGTATGTTCACCTCTTCCCCGAGAGATGAGTTGAGGATCAAATACCGAAGCACAATTCTGCTCATTTGCTAATAAAATTCGCAACTGGAATGTCCCTGGCATACTTTTGCTCTGCTCGTTAGGTCCTTATGAGCACTGATCTAATCAGCACTGACCCAAAAGGATCATTGTCCATTTTGGTGATCCCTGTAAATGTTTGCATTCATTTCATCTGGTTGCTGCCACTTGCAGTTATTGATCGTTACGGCTCTGTTAGTTACACTCTGTTTTCTTAATCCTTTCACTGCTTTCTGTTGCTTTTCAGTGCAAGAATCTTGGCAACGTTCATTTACTGTGCCGTTATTGCTTCTTCTGCCTTTGCTGTTTCACAGAGAATGAAAGACTATAGAGGTAGCTGGGATGCAAGCTAACTCCCAGTCTGCTGCCAGCTAATTTAATAAACTCAAGCCTGTGTGTAGTTCTTCCTGTGCTGCTTATTCACTGTTTTTGGGTGGGGTGGGTGTGGTGGTCTCAGAAGACAGGCTGTAAAACTCTTTAGATCCTCTTCTGATTAAAATAAGCTGCTTTACTCACCTCTTAAGTTGTGCTGAGGATGCCAAAGCTTAATTCTCTTACTCGTTGGATTGTACGCCATGTGCAAAAGGTCATGTGGAACAGTGGGTTTATAGCTCCATAGCAGTGGCATGGGGGCAGCATGAACACAATATGTGTTGAATAAACAAATACTGAGTTTCAAGAATTGTTGATCTGCCTGTATTTGTCGGGCAGAGAACAGTGTTTTCTCCTCTTAGTGATGTTATGTATTTTCTGTCTCTGAGTGGGAGTTTATGGAAGAAATCTTGACCCCTGTGATGACTGCCCAGACCACCACGGGTTCATCGGGGGAAGATTGTGCCCTGGGTTGGCAGTCTCTAGCCCTGTGCCAGCGTACCCCGTTGTGTAGTCATATTCATGTCAGAGGCCCAGCGCACGCATTTGGAGCGTGCACGTGAGCGGGAGCCATGAGGAGGATACAGGACGGTACTGTGAGGGGATTGTATGTGGTCTGATGCTGCGGATGTCTGGTCGGGAATCATGGCTTTCGAGCATAAAAATAGTGATGCTCACTGTGGTGGTTCTCTGGGGAATCTGACCTACAGACGTTTCTGCCTCCAGCTGGCTGGAGACAGGGCTGGGAGTCGCTGGAGTGGTGTCTGGAGGGAGCAAGGCATCTCCTCGCTCGCTGTTGGCCTGATGCAGACGACTGATGCAGGGACACGTTCTGGCCCTGGGCACCTGCCTCGGCTCTCGGAAGGAAACACAGCTTTTATCCCAGACCCGTGCTGGCCTGCGGTGCTGCCTTAGGCTGGAGTGGGGAAGAGAGGGGCTCGCCCTCAGCCCGGGGTGGCTCTCCCTCCTGCCGCCGCCAGCAGCCTCTCCGTCGCAGTCCTGCAGCCGTGGGGCCGGGTCGCTGCAGCTCCGCCGGGGAGGTGTCGGTCGCCGGGCTGCCCTGAGCGTTCCCCCACCCCGGGCCGGGGCTCTCTGGGGCCGGCGGGGCCGCCCGGAGCAGAGCCGGGCCGGGCAGCGGCTGGCTCCGCCCGAGAGCCGCCCCGCGGGTCCCGGCTCGGCTGCGCGGTGGTGACTTGTGACCGCACGGCAGGCCGCGGGGACGGGCCGAGGGCGCCTGCCGGGAAGCGAAACCACCGCCCGGGGCTTCGCAGCCGCCCTCTGCAGCCGGCGGTCCCGGCCGCGGAAGGCGCGGGCCGGCGCGAGGGACGCGGGTGTGAGGGACGCCGGCGCGAGGGAGGGCCGCTCCCGCCTCCAGGTACGCCGGGCCGGGCCGCCCCGCGTCTCGGCTGGAGCGGCGCGCTCGGACCGCAGCTGGGGCTCCGGCCGCGGGGGTGGCGGACGGGGCGGCAGGAGCTGCCGGGGGTGGAGGAGGAGGAGGCCCGTTGCTCCGGTTCTTTCGGGCTCTGGAGCGGCAACGGCTTTCCCGGTGATCCTGCCCGGTCGGCGGCCCCGGTGGGAGCCGGGCTGCCGCTGCTCTGACCCCCCGGGCTGGACCCAAAGGGTCGGGCTCTTAGATCAGCTCTAGGGGTTTGTAGCCCATGGGTGCTTTGTATTCCTTGGAAAACCACCTGCGAGCAAGAGAATGAACGTAGGTAGGCAACGTGAGCTCTTTGGTAGGTGTTGGGGGCTGCAGGTCTCCATCAGAGACACGATATCCAAAATAACAGACTGTACCTGAGGAGAAGGAAGAGCAAAAGAGAATGAAAACAGGAAGAGACAGGGATGATGGTATTTTCCAAAATGCTTAGTGTAATGATGACTTGTCTTGGAACTTGTGATTTACCAGTTGGGAAAGTCAGGCATTTCAGGCTCAAGTGAGCTGCTGTGGAAAAGACCCTATTATAAAAGTTCTGCTGCAGCGTCTCCGTGTGAGTTCACAAAGGATGTTCAGAAACTAGAGGAATATCAACGTCTGGGCTTTGCAACCTTGTGCTGCTCTTCTGGAAAAGTGTACGATTTGCATTTGTCATAGCCAGAGCACTTAAGGAAGCATCCTTAGGACAGGTGAAGCTTGCTAAGGTGGAGTAGTTCACCTGAGAAGACCATTCAAACTGCAAAATACATGTAAAGGGAAAAGAAAAGCTGCTTTAAAAAACAAAACAAAAAAAATCACCCACATCTTCTTCTGTTTACTATACTGCTCAAATAACTTGATAACCAAGTTACATGCACTGATTTTGTCAGTCTGCTTACACCACCGTTCAGTTCTGTCTGCTGTGTATCCAGTACAGAAGCAACCTTTGCCTCTTACGAGGCAGATATTGGGTTTCTTCTAGAGCACCTTCTACCAACAGCACAGTTTGAGTACTGGGAGAAGGCTGCAGTGATCGTTGCAACTAAAATGTTGCGGACTGAAGGTGCCTAGTTAAGTATTACTGGGATTTCCTAAGAATGGACTCCTAGATTACACCTGGGCTGTTCTTTCCTGTGCCACAGTAGATGAGGTCAGAATGTTAGGTCAGGATTCAGAAATATGCTTGTGCCTTACAGTGTTTGTTTGTAGATACTTTAAACTCCCATGGGAAACTGGTGTTTCCTCTGTGAATCATTTCTGGCAGCTCTACCTATCCTTCCCTGAAATAATTATGATGCAAACAGCATCGAGGGAAAAGTACTTGCTTCAATAAGTGAAACATTTCCACATAGGAAGTAAATAATGGTGATTTCGGGCAGGGTTCAGACTGCATGGGTATTGCAATTCATCTCATGAAGACTTTGAAAGGTTCTTTACTGTTGTTATGAATCACCCCTGCAGATTAGATGGGAATGCAGAATGAATTTGATGCCTTCTTGGGTGGAAAATGGAGTATTCATGTTAAGACGACAGCCTTCAGAGCAGTGAGCAAGGGATTGCATGAAGGTCATTGCAGCACAGACAGCTCCCTTAACCAGAATTCAGCATCACAGGTGCCTAGCTGAGCTACAGTAGCTTCCCAGAGCTGTGGGATGAGTTCATGTGCAGCTCCTTTGTGAGTCGTAGGGACCAGGGGAAGCTTGATGCCTGTGGCAATAGTAAAAGTCTGTTCCCGTCTGGGGATCCAGCTTATTTTGGGCTACTGATGAGATGGTTTTTTGTCCTTGCAACTCAGTACCTGTGATATTGACAGAGGCTGCTGTCTATTGGAGGTTCTGTGACAAGATACCTGGTGTTGGCATGTCATGTTGTATCTGTAAGTAAATTCCCAGTGCAGTGAAATGATGCTTTTCTCCTGGACTCTCTACAAAGTGTCTTCATGTAGCTTGTGTATTTCACTGGCAGTTTGAAGAAGGGATCTCTGTAGCATCCATGTCAGAAAAGTAGTGGGAAGGTGCACAGAGAAAAGTGTGTGTTTGCCCATATGTAGGTCACACGTTTCTAGCTGCAAGTCAGTTCTGACCTGGGGTTGGTACCCTGCTGTTTGACTGCTCTGTTGAGCATGTGTCATGATATATAGCGTGCTAGCCTGCTCTGCTGTTTTCAGGTAGCAAGGCAGCATGCTCCTTTATACTGCAGTGACTTAAATTATGTGTTTGTGGCACAGCCTGGAATATCCTTTTATGATGAGTAATTTGTGGGACTGGCATTGCCTTCCTTAAAATGCTGGGAGTGCTGGAGCCTGTGATGTTTCATTCATTCCCGGGGAGACGGAAAAGGTCCACTGAAATAGCATAAAACTCTTAAGGTTGGGGCATGGCACTCCGTTGTCATCTAAAGAACCCTGCGGTATTTGTTTTTTCCTTCTCTAAGCACTGTTATTACCTTCTCCCATCTTTCACCAGTTCACTTGGATGAAAAGGTGGGGTGGTGGTTGTTTTTAAGGAAAAGCCGTGTAGCAATAATTGAACTGTGCTTCTTTTGTACCTTTGCATAGTTGGTTGTTTCCATTTGTTTTCTCTGCAGTGGGTTTGACTGTCTTGACTGGTTGATAGCAACCTTTTAAAAAAACAGTTCTGCCTCTTAGTTACAGCAATAAAGTGTCCATTTTATTCATTTCTGGTCTGAAGGAAGAGGGGATCATACAAATCTCACTGGGCTCTGCAATGCTTTCTAAAGAGGGTATTCTTTCTGATGATTTCTGTTTTCATAAAGAAAGTAAACACCAGTGCACCTTAACCTCAGCAATGTTGCATCCAGTTCCACTAAGGAAGTCGAAATGAAAGTGTTGCCCAAGGCATATTTTAGTGTTGACTGGAACAAAAGATGACGTGAAGTTCATGTGGACATCTGTTTTTGATGTTGCTCTTGTATGACAGGTGTTGGGATGTCACAGTGATGTGTAGCAGGAAGAGTCTGAAGCAAGAGAGATGCTACAGCTGAACAGAAATCAGGCTCTTTCTGTGTGCTTGAAGCTTGGTTTTGCATCAAACTAGCCTGCTACACCTTTAAAAGGGGGTGCTTGGCTGGAGGAAGAGTTTATTATCAGGCCTCAGTGGTTTCAGTTGCTTTATTGGTAGATGATAGTGTTAACATGTTAACTGGCTGCGTCATGGCAGTTGGTAAGACTTGCTGTACTTTTGGAATCTGCACAGTTTGACCCTTGACATTCCGTTGGTTTGTTGTTTTTGGTTTTTTTTTTTGTTTTGTTTTTAATTTTGAGAAAATTTTGGGTGTTATGGATAGCTTGAGAGGAAGAGGGAGACCCAGGGATGCCCAAAGATAAAAGGATGCTACAGTAGATTTTTTCAGAAGTCAAAGCAGTAGCTTGGCCCTGAATATTGAAAGCTGCACTCCTCCGTCTTCTTGTTGTGGTAAAGAGGTGAACCGGGCTTTGACAATCTGTTTGATTTAATTCAAAGTTGTGGATGTGCTGCATCTGTGTGGTATTCACCTCATATATCAATTGTCATGGCAACAGCTGGAAAGGCTATCCCAAGCTTTTACTGATCCCAGCACAAAATCTGCAGTGCTTATTGCAGGGAAGCAATAACCCTTCCCTGTTCCTGCTGTAGCTATCATTGATAAATAGCAGCAAAGATTGACATTTGTCTGAAGTTGGCACTTTTTAAAAAACTGCTATTACTTTTGGAAAACAGACAAACATTTCTTTCATGTACATCTTTAAAACTTCCTGTATACCAAAATCAAAACTAAAACTAACTTTCTGGGCAAGTAAAATGCAGCACTGCGGTACTAGGTAGTAAGACGCACATGAAGAGTCTTCCTCAAAAATAGGCTGGTATTGCCTTTTTTTGTTGCTAAAATTGTGCTGCTGGTGTTTTCCTGGTCATTTCTTTCAACTCTGTTTCTGTGGTTTTGTGCTTCTGTTGTCATTGTGTCTCTGGTAGCTGTTGCACATACTCCTGAATTGGAAATCAAGGACTGGTACTGGAGACTTGTAAAGACTTCACGTCCAGTTCTCTTCTGTCACACCCAGTGCTCTGGAATAAGTCTTTTGGATATTATGCAGGTGTTTCTGTGCTTTGGAAGTCTGGCTAGTTTCCGGATCTTTCCCATCTGTACTAAAGCTGTGGGGATCCCTGTTTTAAATGAAATACAGATTTATCTACTCAGCAGGTCAGGCCTCTTCTGTAGCCAGGTCATTCTGCAGAAAAAAAATTACCTTTCTTGCCTCTATTTTTAATTATCTTTTTTTTTAAATGGGGTTGGAGTTAAATTTACCAATGATACCATGAAGAAAAGGGGCTTCCAACTTGCTTGCTAAAACGCAGCTGTCATTTTTAAAACACCAGCTGGACTGCAGTTAAGATTTAAGCTAAAGAGATGGTAGCCAGGATGTTCCTGAGTAATATCTCAGTGCACAGAATGTCTTATGATGATGTTTACAGCAGGATGGGAGAAGTACTTTAAGTTGAGGTTTGAGTTCTTTTCACCTGAGAACTGGAATCTGGAAAACCTACTGGTCCTGCTAATTCAGCATGAGTTTGTGTACCAAGGGTACAAGCTGCACTGGCATCTACTCATCTTGCTATGAAAGTTATTGCTGTGATGTATTGAGTGGCACTGCTTAATTGTATGTTTTCTTATTAGGTGTGCTGAACATGCTGCTGCTGCCACCGCCGAATGTGTTGCTGATGAACCTGCCTGTCTCTAAGACTCCTTACGTGGACGAATTTTAGGGGTTGCTGTGCAGGCCAATGGACGTGGACCCCTATGCCAGCATGCAGGTTGGGATGCGGGTAGTTCGTGGAGTGGACTGGAAGTGGGGCAGCCAGGACAACGGTGAAGGGAATGTTGGGACTGTGGTTGAGATTGGTCGGACAGGCAGCCCAACCACTCCCGATAAGACTGTGGTCGTGCAGTGGGATCAAGGCAACAGAACCAATTATCGAACTGGGTTCCAAGGTGCTTACGACCTTCTTCTGTATGATAACGCACAAATAGGTGAGTACAGCATGGACAAGAAGCACAAACACTAGTGCTGTAAACCTATCTCCTTTAACATATGTAACACCTGCCTCGCATCCTAGCTGGAATGTTAAGCCTTGTGCAACTGCCTGTGGACTCACGCTGAGCAGCAGTGTATGCTCAGCCAATTCATGGCAATTAAATTCCAGTTTCCCTCTATGCAAAGGCTTTATTTCCTCTTTCGTTTTTTTTCTCTGTGGGTCTAACAGTTTTGTTGACTGTCATTCTGCTAGATTCTGGCACGACTTTTAGGATGAGAGTCCCTTAAACCAGGAAGTGAATACTTCATATTACACCTATTACTTCATATTATATTATTGCATCATCAATACACGCACAGTACATGATTTTTCTCTTTAAAACTTGCTGATGTATTTAGTTCTAACAGCCTGGTCATCCTGGTTTCTCTGGATTTTGTGTGGATCTTATATTCCTTTGCTTTTGTTCTCCTAGGTGTCCGTCACCCTAACATCATCTGTGACTGTTGCAAGAAGCATGGTATACAGGGAATGAGGTGGAAATGCAAAATGTGTTTTGACTATGACTTGTGCACACAGTGTTACATGAACAACAAGCATGACCTGTCTCACTCCTTCGAGCGCTATGAGACAGCACACTCACAACCGTAAGTGGTGCTATAGGGGAAGTCCAGTGAACCATGCTGAGATTCATCAGTCACTCTTCTGTAGCAGTGGTCTCCAAAATGGGGGTGTGTGCCCCAGGGGGTGTGCAAGATGGTCTGCTGAGGTGCAGGAATAAAATAATAGAACTTCAGTAGTGCATGTCTGAATAATTTATAAAGAAATAAAGGTACATATATTGGGGAGCCTTCAAAATATTTTTACTTTTTTTTACT
Organism: Phalacrocorax aristotelis; assembly: GCF_949628215.1. Lineage (NCBI taxonomy): Eukaryota > Metazoa > Chordata > Aves > Suliformes > Phalacrocoracidae > Phalacrocorax > Phalacrocorax aristotelis. Next base: position 7,029,299 of record NC_134294.1, read on the forward strand.
GATCTTTTTTTTTTTTTTGCACGATCAAAAAGGTTTGGGGCCACTGTTCTATAGAATAATGTAAGGCTGGATCTGACAGTTTTATGGAGCTGCTTGAAAAAAGACAGCAACAGAAATCAGCAGAATTTTTCTGAAAAATTAAACTCAAAATGTTTGCCTGCTCTGGTTTTTCTTTTCCTCCCTCCCCCAATGAAATAATTCCTTAGACATGCTTTGCTATTTGGTCTTCTAAGATAACTGAGTGTGCACAGGGAGGCTGACAGGATTCTTGCACTCCCAAATTGTTGATTCCTTCTCAGGGTCTGTACTATTCACTGAAGAACACCACCTTCTCATTTACTCTTACTCTGCCTCTGCACGTTAGCATTATTGGCAGTGACTGCTACACCGACGCCTGTGGAACAGTATCCATAATTTTATGCTCATTCATGATGTGCCAAAACAAGGAGGTCTGTTTTCCTGTCCTGAGGAAAAACTGAAAAATAATCTCAACAGCAGCTTTATTTGTGCCTGCTAAGGTGGGCATGAAGATGAAAAGTAATAGGAAGTCACCTTGTATCTGTCACTGATTTTCTTTTTTTTCTTTTCAAGGGGAGGGGGAAAAAAAATCACTGTGCATTGAATCTGTGTGTGGAATGGAAGTGTAGTTACATTGCTTAAGGCAGTGGTGTTGGATTTACAGCTGGTTTTCCTCCCATATGGGAGGCTCTTTCTGGAGTTGATTATCATAGCTTTGCCAGTGTGGCTGAGCCAGAATTCTGAGTGCTAGCAAAGGGATAGAGGTTGCTGTCCAAAGACGTCCCCTCTGAGCTCTGAGGCTTGTGTTTATCCACCAGATTAGGTTGCTTCTTGAGCTTGTGTTAATATCGACAAGCCAGCCAGACCCCGTTGTGAAATGAGCTTTGTATTTTTATATATTTATAAAAATATATGTATATATAAAAATAGACATTTTTTTTCCCTCTCTGTGAATATTATAGTTAGCTCCAAGTCAGAAGTGCGTGCTTCTGTCTGGTACTTGAGTTCTAGGTACATAATCTTCCTCACATTTAAAGAAAAAAGAAAAAAAAAGTAGGCAACAGTTACTGTAAGAGGCTGCACTGTTGCAGAGCAGTCCAAGTGTTCTGGCCTTTGCAGGGATTCTCCAGGGCGCTGCACAGGGCTGCATTCTCTTGGGCGGCAGGCCAGCTCTGTTGCCTTTCCTGACCCTCATCAAGAACACGCCGGAGCGCTACCGTTTCTCAAAAGGCAAGTTCTCCCCAGGACTCTCATCCTCTGCAGAACTTGTTTCCTTTTCTGCGGAATCTGAGCGGTGAAAGATGTAAATAGAGCAACTTTTCCTTTCAAGGCTTGTCTCTGACCTGTGTCCAGGCTGCTGTTAGGCAGTGGAGTGCTTGCTGTCAGTGTGGAAAGAGATCTTGGAAGGCTGCCAGTGAACTTGCCGGACCTAGGACTGTCCTGTGTGAGTTGTTTGCCTTTCACAAAACACTGTAGCACCACTCTGGAATGTCAGAAGCACTGGAGGGCTCTTTGGAGGTAGCTGTCCACTAGAGCAGAGCTTGATGTCTGATGATGCTTGCCTCTTAGTGGCTTTTCAGTTTGTTTGATTTGGGTTTTTTTCCTAAATTCCTTCACTTTTTTCTGTGAGTGTGGTTCATTCCATGGTTAGAGAAAATGTGATTTAAATTAACTTTTTTTGAGTTGATAAAAAGTCTAGACATAGGCCAGAGTCTGTGATACCAAATCCCTCATTAAAGTAGCAGTATTCTGATTTACATTAATATGTGTTAGCAGGAGCAATGGTCTTCCTAATACCAGGCAGCTAATAAAAAAAAATGGCAGAAGAAAAAGGTGTGTGTGTGACATCAGGGACAGCATGAATCTGGTAGATATGGCAGTGGTTTCTGGGAGCCCCAATAATGGGTAAAGGAAGAAGCAGCACTACCTGTAATTGGATAGTATAACATCTTCCCTGCTGTTCCTGCGTGGCAGGTACTGAACGAAGCCATGCTGAGGGTTGGAAAGAAACTAGAAATCCACAGTGAAGAAGCTTCCAGTTGTGGAAAGCTGCAATTTTAAAGGTGAATGAAAGGTACATATTGTGATTCTTAGCAGTCACTAAGCTTGTGGAGAAAATGGGCTGTCAGAAATGCTTTTTGTTTCAGTCATTTGACTGAGTTGCCTGGTAGAATACTGTCCTGTAACTGCAACGGATATGTGATTTATACAAGAGCTTTCATACGGGGAGATGGCAAACTGGAACAGTTTTACTCAGAAATGTCTTGCAGTGCCAGAGGAGGAAGTAGGAACACCTTTGTTTTTAACACAGGTGTAATCCTATGATTTGTTGGTCCAGTGCTCTGTAGATTGCTCTGCATTAAGAGTGGAATGTTCTTGTTTTAAAAAAAAAAAAGGTGAAACTAGGGGCAGGGAGGGAGATCACCTTCCTTTGAACAATGCCCCAGAGAGGATTTCTTTGGAATAACTGAGGTCTGAGCTCTAAAGACACCTTGCCTTAGGCAATGCAGCATCCTTTTCGAAGAACAAAAATCCGTACTTATGACTCACTAGGGCTATCATTAGATCACTCATCTCAAATTTTCTTGCTTAATAAAATAGAAGAGAAAACCATTGGCAGTTCCCCAAGGACCAAAAAAAGCTGTGTGTTTTAAAAGATGTGGTAACTGCTGTGTGGATTTGGGTTTTCTTGAGGTTTTCTTGCTACCTGCTGTGGCTTGAATGGCTGTGAAACACAGGAGGAGTCTCCTTTAGATGAAGAGCTGGGTGTTTCCAGCCCCTGCCTGGTCTCCATCCTTAGCTGTGAGAGAGCATCGCCATGCGTCCAGTCTTGCAGCTGCTGCCATTGCTGATCCTTTGACAGAAGCAGCTGAGGCCTCTGGTAGGACAATTGCAGACATCTCAGTGGGATGTCCTGGCGCAGCAAATCGCTACCACCTGCACTGCCGTTGCCAGACCCACCGCATGGCACCTGCGCAGCCAAACCTAGCTAAAGCCAGCTCATAACTGTTTGTAGCAGCTCACTAATCCTAGCATTTAAGAGGCCTTAAGCCCAGACAGACAGTGTAGAGGGTTCACAATCAGTTTTCTAAAGAGGCTTTGAAGACACCTTTACCTGAAGGCTATTTCAGGTCTTAAATGACCTGAGTTTGAACCTCTGGTGGCAAGAACTACTGATTTCTTCTTAATATTTTGCCATTTGAAATAAGCTCTTCCTGGCGTCTTCCAAGTGCTGGTATTTTTTGTTGGTCTGGTTTGAATTTTGTGGCTGTTTTGGGAGAGGTTCTCATCCTTAGTTTAAAAGGATGGACAGCTCAGTCTCACTCAAGACCTCTTTTCTTTTTTTTTCCTCCCAATCTTGCATCCATTTGCTGAATATACGCTTAGTAACTGGAAGATAAATCAGTGTTTGTAAGCAGGACAGCAAAGCAAAACTCCTTGGCTTTATGTTAGGGCTGGAATAGTCAGGCATACTCTGGTGAGCTCTGCAAATAAGTCTGAGATAATCTTCCTCTTACACAAAATATTAGTAGTATTATATTCAAGTCCAAATGGCATTTTGCATGCACCACCTTCTCAGGGATGATGCTAAGCTGAATTTCAGTAGGGGATGTGGTGCATTTTACACAGGCTATTTTCTAGATTTCATTCACCAATAAATCACTGCCTTAAGTTTTCAGAAGTCCCTTTTTTTTTTATCCTGGAGCACAGTGGAGTTGGAGGAGCCAGCAAACTACACAGGGAAATGTTTTGTGTAATCAAGCATAAGAAATACAAATATTTGCTCACATTGTGTTTTATACTGTAGTCAAAAGAGTTTGCGGTTATTTTCAGCCATAATTCTCAAACCACTTCTGTCTAGTGTAGTTACCAGTTGCATTTCTAAATCAGATACATTACAAGAACAAGTGCCTGCTATCATTTAGGTATGTGTATGTGATGCAGACCCATTCAAGGCAGCTTTAATAATCCAGCCTTCCATCTGTGACTGCTTATACTGTAAGCCTGAACTAATATAGCAGCTGAGTGACAACTGCTGGGCGTTTGATTACTAGGCAATAAAGGGGATGCAGGTTGATTTACTGTAGTAACCTCTTCAACATTATTTATGTTGTTATTTATGCAATGTCAGTTTAAGCTGCTAGACTAGGAAATTTTGGCAAGTAACACTTTGAATCAAATCTCTCTTGTGTGATGATGTTTATTTCCTGACTTTTTAAAATGCTCATTAAGTATTAGTTTATTAATATGAATTTTATTCTGTTAATGAATTAGTTTAATTTTACTTTAAAAAACCCCTATGATTTACCAGATAAACTATGTAACTGTACCTCCTTAAAAAAACCCTGTACGTTGCAGAACACTAGGGCATATCCCCACTCTAGGGCTTCCCTTATTTAGTTTGGAATATTCTGGTTGATTTGTGGAATGGGGATTAAATTTCAGTGGCATATTTTATCTTTACCTTTTCTGGAATTACATGATTAAAACTGTAAGCAAGAGAAATCTTCACTAAAACATCATTAGCCTGTGTTTTGAACTAATAGTTATGTTTAAAGGGTAATAACAAGACATTTCACTCTGTATGCTCACCAGTGCTTCTGTATTGTTCTCGGTACAATATTCTGCCATTAAAGGCTGCCTATAGACATCTCTGAGGGCATAGCTGAGAAAACCTGTCTGCAGTACAGTGTTGAGCCTTAGGTGCACACGCACATTTAGTTCACATTTAGTAGCCTTGGTCTGAAATCTTGCCCACTGTGGCTTTCCAAAACTGAGTCTGATATGAGTTAGCAAAAAAGACAGGAAGCATTTAGCCCGACTCAGACCTTGTGGTCTGAGTTACAAATACAGCTGGTTTTGTGAAGAACTGTGCCTTGGCAAGGAAGGGTAGGATCGACAATGGAAATACTTGGTAAAGATGGTTCCTGAAATAGGTTTCTGTGATCCTGATCCCTCACTAGCGTCCTTGTCTTAGTCTGGTTCATGCGTGAGCAATCAGCATCCGCCTGCCATCTGTCATAATTTCCTTCCTTTATCCTTTGCTGGAAGTGCTTCAGAAAAAGCTTTGCTAGGGAGGATTAGCAAATCTAGAATTTCCTGCATCATTGAGGTCAGTTTTGCCTGTAGATCTGAGATCTTTGTGTTGGCTTTTCTTGAGGTAGCCTGTGTAGAGCTTTCTGCATCCTGGAAGGAGTGTGGGTTTGTACCCATCGTGAGCTGAGATTCTAGTTTACAGCTGTGCCTTTCTGAAGAGATTAACACAATATTTATGGCCTGCTAACTTGCAGGGTGACCATCCCTTCTGCTTTCCAGTCCGGTTTCTTCGGATGAGAGTTCTGCGGTGGAGAAGTCTCTCTGTTAGGTTAGCCGTGCCTGGTGCGAAGGGGCTCTGCCTTCTGCAGAGCCTCAGATAGCTACTGCAAATAAAAAGCGGTTTCTGTTTAAACTTCTGCAGGTCAGTTGTTTTGGGTCTCAAATCTCTATCTGTAAAGCATGGATGATGTTTTTTTTCTAGCTGTCTGGAGCATAGCTCTCAGTGATGTGAAAAGCTATGTAAGCACCTCGGTGGAATTCGAGCATAGGCAGAATATCCACAGGGGATGGTTCCCAGCATGCTGAAGAGAGGCATAGCTTCCCTCTGTACAGTACACGCTCCCAAGTGTTTTCTGGACTCGATAGTAATTTAATATTGTGGAATTTGTAGGGCAGAAATGGCTGCAGACTTTGGCTGTCATAATTAAAATTGTTATTAAAGGCAATATTGCAGTGATTAAATTTATCCCTAGGGTATTTTTGCAAGACACTAATAACTGTGGTTGTTATCCAGTATTTGGAGCAAAACGTGTTGAATTAGATTAAAACCTAAGATGTATTGGCTCAGGAAATCTGGTTCTGGCATCATTCTTTGGTGTTGCTGGTCAGCAGTGTGGTTCAAGACAAGGTCAACGCTTTTGTGAGGCCAGGGAAAGGCGGCAGTTACAGTGGGTTGCCTCCAGCTTTCAAGTGGAATGGGAGATGGAGTTTCTTACACTTCTTTCTTCTTTAAGGAAGCTCAGCTTTCTGACCTGGTCAGCTTCGTTTTCCTGGTCTGTAGCTACAAATTTCACTGAAAGTGACACGTTAATGTGAGAGCTGTTGAGATGGGGAATGACTGCTGTTGTATGGTTATACAAAAAGGGAAATGATGCTAGAAATATAATGAATGGTGGTTATTTTGCTGTTTAAACATCTTGTTTAAGCTTAGCTTGGTGCTTTATTTTACTGTCACTGAGAATCTTTGCATTGAAACTGCTCCCCCATGAGGGTAGGGTTGGAGGAGAGAAATATATTTTTATCACTTTGTCTCAGGGCTTGACTAAGACATCTTTGATAAATTATTGGAAAAGCATTCAACAAAACAGTGAAAATAGCATGTTGTAGCTAAGCTGTTTCAGATATGGTACACAAATCCATGCTGGTTTTTGAAGCCAGTCTATAGTCCTTGACACAGTGCAATAAAATGAATGCTGATCAGTGTTTCTTTTTAGCTGAGCTTTTTCCTAGCCCTCTTTCACTATCTTCTCTTTCATAACAACTGCCAGCCTTGATGGTGTTTAAAACAGACAAAATGTCAACCATTCAAAAAAAGGTCTTCGTCTTCCTGTTGAGCTACAATCTGGATAACGAACATTTAATGATTATAAGAACATGTGTAAATAATCTCTCCCTCATTTTAAACACATTAGGTTTTAAAGCACAGGTGGGAGATCAGTTAACAAGTTAAGAAAGGTAAAAGACTTAGGCTTTTGATGGATAAGTAAACAGTAAGTTCAAGCATAAGCTTTTTATCCTTCGGAGTCTCCACCTTTGCTCTCTAGGTATTAGATGGAAAATAAATACAGCATTCTGAGGTCAACCCTAGCCTTGGTAGCTTCCCCTCCCCTTCCCCTGTGGAACAGCTGCTGAACTTGGTTTAGCTCTGTCTGGTCTGGGAGTTACCACGAGCCTGTCAGGAGGAGGCACGCAATTACGGCTATGGATTGTGGCACCTTTGCAGTCACGTAGAAAGGTGGATTGTACCCTGGGTGAGCAACACAGACAGGTTCACAAGGACTTTGGTGGCTTGGGATCTTTTGAGAAAGCTTCCTCTAGGGAACAGAAACTAGGAACAGCACACCCAAAACCAGCAGAGAAGCTGCTGTAACATTATGGGAATTGGAAGCTGCTTTAACAGGACATCAGACCCCCTCTTTACTATCACGTAGGTATTGTTTTTTAATTTTTTTTCTTAGGATAGATCAGTTTGTATGCCTGTGATGTGGATTGCAGGGCAGATAGAAGGGTCTGTGTTATCCTGGAAACAGTCTAGCCACAACACCGCAGGTCTAATCTGCTCTTGCTTTTCAGCAAGTGAACTAGGCTGCGCAGTCTGCAGCTCAGGTTATGAAATGTGCTGAACTCCTTATGACTTTGAGCTAGGAGGCTGCCTGAGCCATAAATGCTTTCGTGCAGCGTACACCCTAGTAATGTCCATATGCATTGCCTTAAACTTAACGATGGGATACAAGGGCAGCTGAAAGTGAGCTTTACTCTCCCTCTGAAGTGATGTCAGACTTTCTGGAGAAGTTACTGACTTTCGCCTTACCTCTCCCTTTTTCCCCACTCTCTCAGGCTCTGTTTTAAAGATATGTTTTAATTCTGTGAGACTTATAGTAATGGACTTGGGTGTTCTCCTTTGGGAAGTGTGTGGATTACAAGTGGCACAGCTGGCAATGAAAACTAACGTGCCCTCCTGCTATGATGTTTAGGATTGCTTGATATTTGTAGCAGGGCTCCCTCTGCTCTGTGTAGGCAACGGGCTGAAGTTGCTAAATCCAGATTTTGAAGGCTCTGTTTCCAGATGTTGTACCTTATGCTGTAGAATGCTGGTAAACAGTTACCTATGTTCAAATTCCTGAGTCAGCAAGTTACCATTCTGGTGACTAACAACATGAGAGAGACCCCACCAAAGTCCTGCTGCTTGTGTGTAGATATGTGTTTGTCTCCACAGACTGTCACTGAAGTGTGCCTTTTCCTCATGCACACATAGCAGCCCCTGTTCCCAGATATCTGCATCCCACAGCTGAGAGAAACACAGAACTTTCTTAAAGCTCAACATAGATCTCACAATTTTTTATAATGTTTGAAGACAAACCTGGGTCGTCTTTAGGCCAGTGTATTATTCACTAGTTGTGTTTCTGTTCATCAGTGAACAGTGCCTAAGTATTCTCCCTAGGAAGGAGACTAGCTTTTAGGATCAAAGACCCTCATCAGCTCTTTTATTGTTTTCTCTTACTTCTTACATGCTCTTCAGAACTTAAGCCATGTTCTTCTGTATGTAAATGTGGTACGCTTGGTCCTCATATGACAGACTTTGGTTGGAACAGAGCTTTATAAAGTGGGAATAGTAACAATAAATCAATTTTTTTTCTCTTATTTTGTTTTTCCAGAGTCCTCGTGAGTCCTCGGCAGAATTTGACTCGCATCACATTAAAAGGGACTTTCCAGGGGGCTAAAGTAGTCCGTGGCCCTGACTGGGAGTGGGGTAACCAGGACGGTAAGCTTCTTTTGGGATGTCTTGTAAAACACCATTCAATTTCTATTTCTTCTTTTCTTTTTTTTCTTTTTGCCAAATTGCTAGTTGAAAATGCACGTGCTGAGCAGTAGCTTCTAGAGGAGCTGTTCAGATGATGCAGGTCGCTCTTCTTTAGAGTATTAAATATTTGTTTCCTTGTATTTGTTATTGAGACACTTGTAAGAACAGTGAAAAGGAAGGATCTATAACGGAGTGTTTCACATGGAGCATTAATGAAGAACTGTGCTGTGGTTGCTGGAGAATGGTTTCCGCTTTCTGTGCGAATTGTAACTTCAGGCTGAAAATGCAAAGGGACAAAAAATGCCTTTTCTAGAGTTGCCCTTGGGGTATAATGACTGTGTCTAATTCACTGATGCCAATTTCTTGTGTAGTGCTACAGGGTTGAGGAAACTTTACTGTCTGTTTCTATTCCAGAGCTTTGTAGACACTGTAATGTTTACAGCTTCTTTTTGCCCTTAATTAATAAGTTGTAAGACCAAAGGTTTCCAGTGTTGACTCCACCATTTGTTGCAGCTCTGGGTTCAGTGGAGGACACGGCTACTTGCAAGGTCTGAGAGCAAAAGAAGCTTATGCTCGGTACAGCTTATCCACCCTTTTGAGATCAGGTCAACATTTACATGTCTGAGACTTGTGTTGCTTACAATGATTGTGACCTGAAAGCAGTTATATGTGCAAGATAAGTGAGAAGAAACATAAAGCCAGCCACTCAGCTGGTCTCTAATGAGTACCGCCTTGTCTTTGGTGGAGCTGCCCCCCATTGACAGTTCGGAAGAGCAAAAGGCTAACATATCACATCTATTTCCATTTAAGGAGGTAACATATAAGTAGTGGTAATAAATAACCTTGCAAACTCTGTAATAGGGTCCTGGTAAGTTTTTCTATTGAGCGTGTAGTCTTCGTAGAATCCCAGACTGGTGGGGGCTGGAAGGCACCTCTGGAGCTCACCCCGTCCCACCCCTGCTGGAGCAGGCACACCCAGAGCAGGGGCACAGGGCCGCGTCCAGGCGGGGGGTGAATGTCTCCAGGGAAGGGACCCCACAGCCCCTCTGGGCAGCCTGTGCCCCTGCTCTGGCACCCGCACAGGGAAGGGGTTTGTCCTCATGTTCAGGTGGAACCTCCCGTGTTCCAGCTTGTGCCCGATGCCCCTTGGCCTGGCGTTGGGCACCGCTGAGAAGAGCCCAGCCCCATCCTCCTGACACCCGCCCTTTCAATATTTATAAGCATTTATAAGATCCCCCCTCAGCCTTCTCTTCTCCAGGCTGAACAAACCCAGGTCTCTCAGCCTTTCCTCATAAAAGAAGTGCTCCAGACCCCTGATATTTTCATAGCTCTCCGCTGGACTCTCTCCAGTAGTTCCCTGTCCTTCTTGAACTGGGGAGCCCAGAACTGGACACAGCACTCCCGATGTGGCCTCACTAGGGTGGAGTAGAGCGTGTGTCTGGTGAGGGCAATAGCAGCTAGTTGAGAAATCTGATCGAAAGGTCTTGCTTTGATTTCCCTGTGACTTTTTAGTACTCCTGCTGCCTGAGCCCTTTGCAGAAATTAGCATTGACTGCAAAATTTGCCAGCTGACCAAAGTTTTTTCTCTGCTGTGGTCAGAGAGGGCCCTGGCAGTTTTTCAGTCACTTCAACTTTTTCATTGAATATGTATTTTTCCTTACAACCGTTTCTCAGGGTCCAAGCACCATGGCAGTGGAAGCTAGTGCCCTCCTCAGAAAAAAGCATCAGAACAGGGTGATGATGGGGAGGTTACTTTTTGTTGTTCGATCTGAATCCCTGCTGCAACAGACAAAAGTTAAGTTCTTTTGCCACTGGTTTCTGTCAGCACTAATTCGAGGCCGGGGATATCTACCAGGTTTCTTACAGACTGAAAGAACAGAGAGAGGACAGTAATCTGCTACAACATGTCCATGTTTATAACGTCATCAAAGGAGAGCAGTGTTGCTGCAAGATCACTGTTTTCCCATACTTGAACATTGGTACCATGCAGAGGCTCTCCTTTCCCATGGTCGGTAATTGCTTGTTGGATGTAACCTCCTTTTCTAAGAGCTCTCATCCTGAATAATTTTGAACTGGACAGTTGTTTATGGTTATATGCAGAAAAGAAGGTGAAAATTAATGTTAGCTGCCCTATTGCTAGGATCTGGGTTCTAACCTGGAAGGCTTTTTTAGGCATAGTTATGCAGGTTACATCACAGAAACACTTCTGGTAATTTAAATTGTATTTTCATGGATAATATTCATGTGGGTGGATGTCTGGAGTGCTGATCTGGTAACTGGCTGAAGTGTGAGTTGTGTACAGAACTGGGATCCACCTGCCGTTTCTAGGGAGAGATTTTAAAGGCAAACAGGATTTTAAAAATATTTTTCTTCCAGTAGAAATCAAGAGATATTGGGACTTTCTAATTCTCAAACCATCCTCTAAAGGTGTGTTCTTGTTATTGATAGAACTGACAATAAAGCCCACTGGCTTGTCTGTATTATGCTTTTTAGATAGATATGCAGTCAGGTGAGGAAGTTAACTCCTTTAAGCTGTTAAATTCCAAGACTCTGCAGGCAGTTAGAAGCTTCCTGTCCACCGGTGAGACAGGCAGACGTTGCTGTCCCTGTTTGGGAAAGCACTAGACCAGTGCTGGGACTTGCGGAGGGTCACACAGTGACTTGGCAGCAGAGCGAGGTAGCGAATCTGCAAAATCTGACTGCCTGTCACTGGGTTCAGTGTTGATGGACTGTTGTCTCTTGGATGAGAGTATGTCCCACGTGCCCAGCCAGATTTACCTGTCACAAATATATCCTCCTGTTCTGGAGTGTTTCAGTAGTACTTCTCCTTGCTTGGGCGGATGAAGAGAAGTACCAGAACAAACTTTACTTGATGTTCTTCCACCTGGCTGGTGCTGGGGAGAGATTAAATGTCTTGGGTGGATTTTACAACGCTGCTGTGTTTCTATCTTGCCACAGTGTGGTGCCACGAGACTGCATTGCCTAGCTAGGCGGTGTTTCTGTACACCAGGAGGAATGGCTGCTTCTACACAGAATTCAGCTTTTCTGTGTTTGTATTCCAAAGTAAACGGCTGGCTGGCTTTCAGTGAGTTTAACGTAGAGATTCTCTCCTAAATGGTCAAACGGAGTTGTCTCATGATTTAATTTCCCTGATTAAAAAGGTGATTGAGATCTCTTGTGCCTTCTGGGGATCAAGGTGAATCACGCTGTGAGGAATTTGTATGAGCAACCGAATAATTTTTCTCTGTGTGTGTGAGTTCCTTCTTCTATGTATATGAATAACACTTGACCGGAGGGCACTGCTTCAGGCAGCAGTATGCTGTCAGTGAAGCAGACCTGTGTGCTTCTGTTCAACATGTAAAGCTGGCCTTTGATAGGGCCCCACAGAAATCCTTCCTGGTGGCAACCTCTCTGTCAGAATTTCATCTGCCCCAGCTATTGACTTTTGGCTCTGTGCTTACTCCTCTGTGGTGAACAGTTGGAAAACAGGCAGGTTTTTCCTTGTTTTTTCCTTAGTTAAGGTAAAAACATTATTAAATCATATCTCAGTAAATACCCCAGTGTCAGGTGAGTTTCTCTATATTGGTCTCAGTGAAAATGCAAGCTGGACACTTTTTTCCCCCTCTTTTCCATCAGGTGGTGAAGGTAAAACTGGACGTGTGGTCGATATTCGTGGCTGGGATGTAGAGACGGGACGCAGCGTGGCCAGCGTCACGTGGTCTGATGGGACTACAAACGTCTACAGAGTTGGACACAAGGGAAAAGTGGACCTGAAATGTACTGTGGAGGCATCTGGTGGCTTTTACTACAAAGAGCATCTCCCAAAATTAGGTGCGTAGAGACAAGTCTTCTGTTGAGAAATTCTGATTCATGCTGCCATTTCCTGACACTAAACCCATTTTGCTTGGAAGACAGCAGGTGTAAAGTTCCCACATAATACTTAGCATTTTAAAGTGGTCTGTATGTGAACATATTGCTTTATTTCAGAGTGGCTAGTTCGGCCTTTCAGTGGTAAGACTGTAAGACCATCAGATGCCCACTGCTGTATCCCAGGGAGGGATCTTCTGCCAAGGCAACTTCTTACTGCTGCCAATGCATGAAATTCCCTTGGGAGTGCCTGCATCTGTCAGCAGAGTTTTCAACCCACTGTCAGTTTTGTTAATCCAAAGTTTTTCATTCTTCAGGCAAGTGGTGGTCCAACTGGTGTTCACTGTGTTTTTAGAAAGCAAATATTATTGTACTGCTGGACCAAAAAGTGTGTTGAAGGGGAATGTAACAAAAGGGAGATTTCTGAGAATGGAGCTGCCAAATACTTGCCCAGCAGGGAGATTACAAAAAGTCATGGAAAAAGGTGATGTCTATATAGGCAACTTGCTGCAGTCCACCTTTCCTCTTAACTCTGTTGAAACCAAGGAAGCTACTTGTGGTTTTGGACTTGCAACATTTTTACGAAGGCGTAATTTAGTTTTTTGTTTTTTTTTTTTTTAATGAGGTTCAGGGGCCATCTTTTGCTCCCCTGAAGGAAAACAGAGAGGTCTGTTCCTGAGTTTGCAGCAGCAGAATCAGGTCTTTCTCATTCTTTTCTCTCTTTGAGCAGCTTGGCAAGAACATGAGGGAAGGGAAGGGTTGGATGGAGAGCTTATTTCCAGGGGTACGGCCTCTTGCTATACAGGAAGACTAGGAGGGTAAAGCACTCCAGAAAGCAAGCTATGTGGCTGCCTGTGGAGGAGAACTTATTTTAAGTACTGTGTGGGTGTGTCTACAGAACAACAGTTGTGGGTGACTGAATTGCTAAGAACAGCTAATGATGTCTGACATGACATGAGGGGCATCATCCAAAGGCATTCCCCTCTCTCGTAAGGGACAAAATAGTGTCTTGTTAGAACTACTACACGTTTAACCCATCTCAATATCCAGTTAGAGCTAAATCCTCTTGATCTCTCTTCATAGTGCTGCCCCATAGAGCGTGTAAGCCATACTCCACAGTAGAAAAAGGGGTTTGCATCGTTCTGCCCCAATTAAGCCTATGTTAATTTGCAACCCTTGTTACAAAGCCAAATGAGATGCAAAGCATATTATTGCATCCTGCATGTATGTGGGTGGTGTCATTCTTCTCTTAGGAAAACCAGCTGAATTGCAGAGGAAAGAAAGCACGGACAGGCATCCGTTCCAGCATGGGGACAAAGTGAAATGCCTGCTGGACATTGACATCTTGCGGGAGATGCAGGAGGGCCATGGTGGCTGGAATCCTAAAATGGCTGAGGTATGCGTCTGCTTGCTCCTATTCTCTCGGTAATACATCAGTCACTATCTCAGGCTATATAAGTAGGCACTGGCTAGGAAGTTACCAGAACATCTTTGTGTAATGTGTTATTTTCTATATTTATATTGTGTTGACTGAATCATAAATACAAAATCTTTAGTGATAGGACACTGGAGTAATTTATTTTTAGGCTCAGATAAATCTGTGTTGTATGAGAATTTTCTTGTGGAGCCCTGCATAATTTCTAAGAGTCTACAATGGGTCAAAAGAGTTGCTCAAAAGTCTTGGAAGCCAGTGCAAAAAACTGATGGCTGGTTTGTTTGTTTTTAAACGAGCCATGGATCTTTTCCTTGGAGTTCTGGATCCATTCCCTGTTTGGCTTCTTTTGTACTGTGCATTACTGCTAACAAAAGTTATGTGTTTTGTCAAGAGTGGGCTCTATCCCTGGCCAGGGCTAAAATATCTCAGCCCATATGATGTTCTTGGAGCTTAGCCTGTTGTCTTGTCTTTAGTTTGAAGCGCTATCAGTCTGTTGTCACCTGTTGTCTGAAAAAAGCTCGGATAGTAGAGGAAGTAAAGATAGAAACAGCACCTATTACTGTAGTATAGCATCTCAGGGGGCCACATGGAAGTGAGTCTCAAGGGCATTGTGAACATTCAGTATGGGCTTACATTCAGACGAAATGCTAACAGCTAAATGAATAAATTTGCCATTTAAATTAAAAGGTTTGTTTCTCCTTAAGTCAACTTTCTTGGCTTTTAGTAGTCTACAGCTATTGCCCCAAATAGATTAAATGACCTTCACATGTTGAAGGCAGCACTGCTGTTGTGCAGTAGATTTACTGCAAGACAAAATCACAACTGATACTCACCATTACAGTAATAAGATCTGTCTCTGAGCCTGTGTTAGTAACTTGTATAGAAGTGGCTTTTTGGAGAGTGAGGGAAGTGTACAGCCACAAGCAACCCGAATGCCTGCTACACTGAATAACCTGCAGGTCTAAATAACCTGCAGGTCTTATTCTGAGACAGCTCTCTGAAGCATTGGTACAGGAAGCAGTGCTATAAAGTTATAAAGATGGGTTATATGTGTATCCTAGCCCGACCTGCCCTGTAGGCGAGCGGTCTTTTTGAAATCACACTTCAAAATGTTAAGGCAGAGTATGCCGTTGCAGTTTCAATGTGGAAATCTATTCACTGAGCATCAGTCTCTTTTGTGGGTGTTTTTTTTGTGGTTTTTTTTTTTGTTTGTTTGTTTTTTGTTTTTTTTTGCCTGCCAGGCAGAGACTTACCATCTTCTGGCATGAATTTTAAGAAGGCTGTCAGTCGAGCCATGAATTTTTTATTCCAGCTAAGGCCTTCATCCCCAAAGCTATAGTTTTTGAATGTTGCCATGTAGCTAACATAGTCTGCTAGGTTGTTAAACCTCTGCACTTCTGAATTCCTGTTGTTGGCGAATGCAGGTGTAGAGAGGGATATTAAACAGAGAAACGGTAACTTCCTGTCTTCCTGGAAATCGGTACTTTTTGTCTCCTTCAAAACTACCAGCTGCTCAGGACCTGCCAGAATCAGCAGATATAGGATACTGCACTACACAGCTATGTTTTGTGTAGTCTCCTCTACCGTGCCCTCTTTTTTTTTTTCTTCCTCTCAGAGCATGCCTTGCTGGTATTATACTGCAAAATAACTTAATCTCTGCCCACCTTTGTCATTTGGGAAGATGAGGACAATCTGTGCTGCATTTTCAAGGGTTTTTGCACTATTCCTATCACCCTCCTCCCCCAATATGCTGCTACTTTAGAGGAGCTTCCTAAGCAGTCTTCCCCTCCTTTTGCAGAAAATCAGACTGCAACTCATTTACAGCAGGTTTGGGAGCACTGTTAGTCTGTGAGTTGGAAATGGTGGGTAATTTAGCCATCTATGCCTTGGATGCCTGCTTTCCCCACTATTAAGCAATGTGATTTATTTAGGGGGTTTCCCCTACTTTTTTTTTCCCCCTATCAAAAGTTCATTGGCCAGACAGGGACTGTGCACAGAATCACGGACAGAGGGGACGTGAGGGTCCAGTTCAACAGTGAAACCCGCTGGACTTTCCATCCTGGAGCTCTGACTAAGGTAGGTGCTGATAGGTGAGCTGGGCCAGAACTAGAAATGCTGCAGGGAATAGCTGTCAATTTAGCCTGCTGTGCTAGGACACAACGTGCCTCAAGCAAGTGCCAAAGAAATACACCGCTATTCTAAAAGCAGTAGTTCTAGGCAGGGATTCCTGCAAGCCATCAGAGCCAAGACAGATGGTTGCAGGCAGTGGGAGTTGGGCTACTAGGCTGTCCAGTTTTATGAACCTTTGCATTTCAAATGTTGTAAGTTTGTAAGGTAAATGCCATTTCTTATTTTCAGCTTCTTTGATAAGAGTGGTAACAGTAGCTTATCCTTCTGCAGCTACCTTTCATCTGTGATGAACCTTCTTCTACATCATTTCCATTTGATTTTGCTTTCTTCCTTGTTCTTGTGTCTTCATGTTATTCTCCTTTTTGGATCTTTCTTTCTCTCGCTTCTCTCTGATTCTTCTGGATCACCTGAGCCTTTAATCCAGCTCTTCTAATTTTGTGCCTGCATTTCTAAAGCTCATAGCTCTGGCCTTCCCCAGAGGTTTGAGGACTTGAAATGTGGATGATTAGAAACAGGGCTAATAGGTATGGAAGGAGCTGCTGGAAGACTACAGAATTCTGAAAGACCTGAACAAGGTCATGGTGCAAAAAACTCCCAATACAAATGGAAAAATGCAGTGTCAGACTGTTTTGCGCAGAATTAGTCTGCTTTGAAAAGTGTGTTTTGACAGTGCTGCCTTCTTAGCTCAGTGAGCAGAGGGAGCATCTGGCAAATTACCAGTACAGATAAACTCTGGTTTCCCTTCTCTGTTTTAAATAATAAACAGATTTAACATCCTTATTAAAGGGAATTAAAATCTCCAGTGCTAAGTCAGGTATAGTAAGGAGATGGACCAAGGGAAGTTCCATGTGTACTTTATACTGCTACAAATTATAAATGGTTTAAAGAAGAAAAATGTTCTGTCCCAAATTATTTCCCTTCTTAAATGTGCACTTGGCTTAACACGGAAATACCCCATAGTCCAAGGGCTGTTCATCCTGCAGTGGAGCGATTACAGATTTCTTGGGAGTCATACTTATGTTTTGTAATACCTTGGTTTTTGAGTCAATGGGCTTCTTGTATGTGGTGGGGTTTTCTGAGGGCGGGGGTGGGACGGAGGGGCTGATGGCTATTTTTTTTTTTTCCTGGCTTCGTCCCCCAAAAGCTTATGACTTTCTTTTTCTTGTAGCTCAACACCTTTTGGGTTGGTGATGTTGTCCGGGTGATAGATGATATGGAAACAGTGAAGCGATTCCAACCTGGTCATGGGGAGTGGACAGATGAAATGGCACCTGTGAGTGCGCGCCAGTTCCAGGACAGTCCAGTAACTTCCTGAGTTTTCCCAAGCAATTAGTAATAGTGACTGGGCTTGCATTGCCCTCCAGTATTCCTGCTGGTCAGTGAGTGCACAGACCTTTCTGGGACTGCCGAGGCCTTGCAAAATAAATGTTGCCTAGTCCTATTGGCTATTGGTAATACAATCCTATTGCAGCACCCAAAGCAAAATGGGTAGATGGGGAATCTGACAAAGGGTTTGGCTACCAGTCAGTCAGATAAGAGGTTTCGCTAACCGAAGTAAACAAGTCCTCTTATGCCCTCTCTAAATCTCTGGAGTGAGGCAGGAAAGCGTCCAAGTGGAAAAATGGTCTGATCAGACCAGTATGGCTAAAAAGCGGAGTACAGGTGTCCTCCAGGAGCAATTAAATGCACAGAGGAAACCTTTCCTAGTCCTGGTTTTATCAGTTCTCTCAGGGTTCTTCAGACCATGTTTTGTTGTTTCACCACCTTCCTCTCCAGACATTTGTAATGTGTCTGGGAAACCCTTCTTATGTAAAACCAGTAATAGAGGAACTGCTGATAACCCTCTGGTGTCCTTGAAGTGGGAGCTGTCTGCGAGTGTGTTACTGTTCAGTGCTTCTTTTCACACAGCAGGAGTGCCACCTGCGAAACCACTCTTAGAAGCATTGCATTGGCTCTGAGATGCACAGCATACTGCATCTTATCTCTTAAAAATCATTTCTCTCTTTCCATTGCAGACCCTAGGGCACATCGGCAAAGTGATCAAAGTCTATGGGGATGGAGATTTGCGAGTGTCGGTTGGAGGGCAGTCCTGGACGTTTAACCCGGCTTGCCTGACAGCCTATCAGAGAGACGAGGAAGCAAACCTCATGACAACGGAGAACGCAAAGGAATCAAAAAGTGAGATAGTGAGAACAGAGATGTCTGGACTGTCAGGGATTGTGAAATGGTTGCTCTGCTGTAACAACAGCAACACTCTTTGGACAGTGTTAGACTCCAGCTGCCTGTTCTTCCCCAGACAGAGCTCCAGAACGAAGCTGTGCCTTACTGGGGAAGCGAAGCTGGCCTTAACAGGAAAATATGAAATTTAGGACTCAGGAATGCTAACTGTAGCACTACCCTAGTTCAGTATTTGCTTCCGCCTTGATCTGTCTCAACTTTGTGTTCCATCCTGCTGCATTTCCTGTAAGAGGGTACTAATTCTTGGATGCTTGTGAAATATTCCCGGGTCGTTGTGTGGAAGTATTGTCAAATCAACAGTTATTTTGCCCAGTCCACCCTGAAACTGAATTTGGGATCACGTGATGTGTGGAGGGGATTTTGTCTGTTTTGTACTTCTTCTCATTACATTTTTTGCAGCCTCACCATACTTACTTCCTTTAGATGTCAGGATCATGCGGGAGAGAGGACAGACCTGGCAGTTTTTTTGTTTTGCTGTGTAGATGGGTCTCAAACTGTTCAGGTTAGACCTCAAGGGGAACTTGCATGTGAGCCCAAGTTTTTTAACTTTGTCTGGAGAACTGTAACGCCTCTGTCCTCTCAGGCTCTCAAAAGTCTGCAATTAGAGGCCCCATCTGGAAGGACCTGTATGTATTTCTTCCCTACAACATCCTCCCCAAAACCATGTGTTCCTCTTCAGATTACTTGCCTTTTAGTAGTGATTTTTGGTGTTGATCTTCTGTAGCGTGGTCTTGTGTCTTTTGTGTTCTCAAAACATCAGACTTGTAAAGCAAAAGTTCTGTGTAAGCCACAAATTTTTAAAGCTCTTTGCATGAGCTAAGTATTAGAGGTACAGCAGGCCCGTACTGTGGTAATACAGCTGTACACCTGTATTCACATGGTCTTTGGCCCTCTTAACCTGTGGCCGTTTCTCGTTCCTACCAGGTACTTTGATTACTGTATTGGAGAAACTGCTGTCCCAGAAGACAGAGTCAGAGCATGCAGGCTGCCTGGTCATTTGTGCAGCACTCAACAATGCAGCTAAAGTTCGGGAGCTCCTTCAGAAGTACCCAGACAAGGCAAGTTTTGAAGACATCCTGAATGGTTACTTTTTGTTGCTCTTCTTTAAAATACTGTCTTAAAATCTTGTAGTCAAGTGGGGAAAAGGATGGGAGAAAAATAATAAATTTTTCAGACCTAGTATTAGCTCCTAATAACTGGAAAATTGTTTTGCTGCAATGTAGGATTAAATTTGTATGTCAAATGTATGTTTTGTGGCTCCAGTTTGTGGCATTAAATCTGAACTAGAGTTAAGTCCTTACAGCATGTTTCCAAAGCTGACTTTTCCCAGATTTCCTGTACGGACACTGCACCTGTAGAAGTAGGGGGAGAGGTATTTATCTATACAAAAACAGTAACAAGATGGCCGAGTGTCTAGCCTCTCTTTGAAAAGAGTCATGAGTTCTGTCTGGCTGAATGTGTCTGGCCTTAGATGACCTTGCAAAATGGTGTTGTTGGACTCAGGAAAGAGGAAAGGTGCCCAGATCCTGATGCTGTGCATGTCTGTGCAATGTCTTATCTCATGTCTGACTGTAGCAGGGAACTGGGCTTGACCTGTTGCTGAACAATTCATGTGCTTGCAGAGTGCCAAGCTGTTAGGATTACATCTACTCAAATCATTGCTCTTTCAAGCTGCCTGTTTGAAGTCTCAGGCTGCTTCAGTGAGAGGTACAGGGTTTATAAACAGGTTAAAAAAAAGAGAATGAGGGAACAAAGTATTTCAGCAGTGTCCTTGGAAACAATTGGTAACAAAATGTAAGTTTTGTTGAGGCTGTGTCTGCGTGGCTGGCAGGAGCAGCTGGATACGTGAACCAGAAAAACTAGGATCAATTGTGAAGAAACCCCTGTGAAGCTGGCTTAGTGGTTAGTTGTCTGGTATTTATTGTAGTTCTTTATTTGCAAAGTTAATGGGGCCTCAGGAGATAGGAGGAATAGACACATACCTGCAACTATCGACTTTATCCCAGCTAAGAAAGTGCCAAGAGTCAGGAATCCATTATGTTATTAGTTATTTTAATTAGATTTCTATTTCTATTCTACATTCTATTTCTATTGTAATACTTATATTAATAAATCAGTTATTTCTGTTAGAGTGTTATATACAGCAAGAGGAGACTGGATTCGAGGCTCACTAAGTAGTGCAAGATAGAAATGCTTGCCAAGGCCTTTCCTGCTTATCAGCATTGTCTGTCTTGTGTAAATGGAGGAATAACACAGTGCCTCTAAATGCCTCCTTTCCTAAATGACTCACCCATCATTTTGAGTGAATCAAGAGAAGTTTTGCCTGTCCTGCTCTCCTGCTGCATAGAACCAAGTGCAGGGAAAAAACTCTTTGTGCTCCTTGCCAGTCTGCTGAGGTTTTGCTAGCTCCTTCATCCCTTCTCCTTAGCCTCCCACTCATCTCAGTGGTTTCTTTTCCTTTGGTTTTTTTTTTTTTTCCTTCCTTGCCTTTCATATGGCCTCTCTTTGTTCTTCTGTTCCTTTAATTCTCAAAAAATCTCATTGTAGCACTTCAACACTGTGATACACCCTCCAGCCACTGTGCCCAGTGAAGTACCTGGAGTAACTTAGAACAACAGGGACTTGGCACCTTCAAAGCCGCGTGCAAAGCTAATTTGATCTCATCACACATTTTCCTGTTGGGAAAGAGTTGTTGGCAGAGATGGCCAGAAGTATTCTGCTTGCAGGCGTAGAGGGATTTGGCATCAGAGCCGCAATTAGAGCCCTGGCTTCCAGCTTTGTTCACTCGCTTCTCCTTTCTTCTCTAAATGTGCTGTCCCCTTCCCCTTTAGAAATATTCTGGGACAAGGTCAGCCTTCTAGTTGATGTGGAGCCAATGGGGCACAGATTCTGATTAGCATTTCTGAGCCTGCAACTGTTCTACAGCTAGTGACTTCCACCCTGCTCTAGAACAGAGCTAAGGCCTGAACACAAGGCAAGGTCTTTCCTAATCAAGCTGTTTGCTGTGTCTCTGCCCTTCCTACAGGTCGACACAAAGAACCAGGGCAGAACTGCCCTGCAGATTGCCTCTTATCAGGGGCATCTGGATGTTGTGAAGATTTTGCTGCAGGCACATGCCAGTGTCAACCTAAGGGATGAAGAGGGGGATACAGCACTGCACTACGCAGCCTTTGGGTAGGATATCTTTCTTCTTGCTCTCCCTGATACAAGACCAAAAGGGCTGCAGAAGGACATTTCTGGATATAATTGGTCAGGCTGTGTGAAGGGTGTGTGGCTGATGGAGGTTTTTCTCTGATTTTACCTTATGTTAGAAATCGGCCCTTGAGCTTCAGGGCCACAGGTGCATTTCATAGTGCACTAATTTGACCTCCACAGCTAGGTCAGCTTCCATGCTAGGAATTTTTGGGGGAAATCAGAACAAGTTTTGGTAATTAGAGGGTTTTCTTTTTTCAGGGTGATGGGGGAGTGGTTTGGTTGGTTGTTTTCTGTAAGTGCATATGTTTTCCAGAGCAAGATGAAAGGTTGAACTGTGTTGTCAGTTACCAGGGAAGGCTTCATGATTAAGAGTGGGAGGTTCCTGTTGATTTAAAGCAAAGAGAGAGCACGTTCTAGAGTACAAAAACTTTGTTGTGGGTTTTTGGTTTGGTTTGGGTTTGGTTTTTTTTGTTGTGGGTTTTTCGTTTGTTTTTGGTTTTCTTTAATACTAAGAAGAAGTGGGATGAGATCGAGAGGATTCAAAACATGAGAAGTTCTGTTGCCTTGCAAGGAGGAAGAATTTACTGTTTGCACAGGATTGAATCTAATCTGTTTTACTCCTTGCTTTTAAATCAGAAACCAAGCTGAAGTAGCCCATGTGCTTATTGGTAAAGGAGCCAGTGCAGACCTGTTAAACAATGCAAAGTGCACAGCGTTGTATGTTGCTGTCAGTCAAGGATACACAGAGGTGGTGCGGACCCTCTGTGAGCTCAACTGTGATGTCAACCTTCCTGTAAGTTTTTGGGTTTTGTGGGATTTGGGGGGTGGGGTGTGTTGGGGCGGGGTGGGGCTGGTTTTTTGTTTCTGGGTTGGTTGTTTTTGGTGTTTGGTTTTTTTTTTTTGTTGAGGTGGGAAAAGGTGCTTCTTTATGTCTCTCACCATTTGTTGCTTCGTAGAATCTGAAGTAATTATCTTAAAATGCACTACTGTGTGCATTGCACAGAAGTATTGCTGTAACTTCAGTAGTCTGAAATTCCAGGTTTGGGTCTGCCCCTTCATTGTCATGAGCCTGCTCAGCTCAGTCCGGTAGTTCTCTCTCTGCTGTGCTCAACTTGGGCCTCTAGTGAGAGCTGACCTGCTGCTAATGTGTTGTTGAAACACTCCTGTTCCCAGCAGTAAGGAGCGGTGAGATTTTTAAGGCTGACTTTTAGGAACTTGAAGGACAGCGATGGTGAATTGGACATAGCCCGTTTTCAGGGTGTGCTTATATGATGGTGGGATGGGCTGTGCTGGGTCAGTTTCTTGAAGCTCGTCAGGAGTGTTAGCACCTGTCTGCTCAGCAGCTGCTTTCAAGTCCTGGAGAAATTATTTCACAAAGGCTATGAAACTGCTCTGGATGCCTGTGATG
This sequence comes from Phalacrocorax aristotelis, assembly GCF_949628215.1. NCBI lineage: Eukaryota > Metazoa > Chordata > Aves > Suliformes > Phalacrocoracidae > Phalacrocorax > Phalacrocorax aristotelis. Next base: position 7,052,207 of record NC_134294.1, read on the forward strand.
TTTGGCCTGGAGTAGATGTGACCTGTATTCTGCTTTGGTATCCTTGTACAGGATTCCCAGAGAGACACCCCGCTGCATTATGCTATCACTGCAGATTACAAGGTCATTATTGAGATTCTCACTGAAGTACCGAACATAGACTTCACTGCCCAGAATTCTCAAGGCTTCAACCTGCTCCACTATTCTGCTCTAAAAGGCAACAAGCTGTAAGTGACATTTTTCATTTTTACTGCTTTTACAGATGTTAACTTGTGTTTGCTGTCTTAACAGTAAGAAGGTAGCAGATGTAATTCTAGAAAGCTAGGAAGAAAATGGTTGGTTATACATTTCTTGGGTTTAGATATGGCTAGGTATAGCTGTTGCCCTCCTTCCCTCCTTCATGCATTCACGTGAAACTGCTGCCTGCTTTCCCCATCCCATCTTTTACCTCCCTAGCTTGGCTAGGAGATCTGTCTGCTTCTGGATAGTCTCCTTAGGTGTTAGGGTTCACACATGGAAGGACAGGAGGAGGTCTGTCGTAAACAGTACTTGAAAAGACTGTGTCTAACTGAGAACCTCTGGAATTCTTCCAAGGATAAATCTGCTCATTATTTTCATAGCAGTGTGACTCTACCCTGTTTATGAACTGAGGGCTTTTGTCTTATTCTTGTAATTCAATCTGTGTGACAGAGGGAGTGCTCTGCATCACAGGTGCCAGCTCACGGTGCTGTCTATTAAAACATGAACATTTGTAACTACTGAGCAGAAAAGACAGGCCTGCCTCTTGCATTGTTTTCCTTCCTGATAAAGTAACTCTGCCATCTCTGTTAACCTCCAACACTCCAGAGCCATAAAGAAGATTCTAGCAAGAGCTCGGCAGTTGGTTGACTCCAAAAAGGAAGATGGCTTCACTGCCCTGCACCTTGCTGCTCTCAATAATCACAAAGAAGTGGCAGAAATTCTCATCAAAGAGGTAAGAAACAAAACCAAGCCACCAACAACAACGACTTCCATCTGTCCCACCCCGAAACCCCCATGTTTCCAAAGCACTCTTGAGTTAATGCTGGGACTCACAAGAATGTCTCTGTCTCTCTGAAGAGTTGTCATTCCTGGGGGCGTTTTCCTTTGGCAGTAGGGGAGAAGGGTATCTTTTAGGCTTGAACAAAGTGGGTTGGAACTTGCTGGGAAATGTTCAGTGAAGTGGTGGGTATGAAGGGAAGAACTTGAGAATAGCTGGTAACCTGCTCATTGAGGAGTGTGTAGGTGCGTATTTAGAACCTTCCCTTCCTCATAGGTACAGGTCAGAGCTCAGTTTCCCTCACTCCAGGTGTACGCTGAAGCTTCCCAGCTACTGGTTGTTCTGTGGTGGGTTTCTCACTTTACATTTTAATGAAAGAATGTCTGAAGACATCTCTTTCATTTGAATGCAGAACAAAATATTTTGACATGTTTATTCCAGGTTATTTACCTTTTGTCAGTCTTAAGTGCTAGACCTGCCCCTGGTGAGCAGCGTTCTTTGCCATCCTTCAGTTTGCCATTTTCATTGCTAATCTAACTGGCGTTTTGCTGTTGGTTTTTGTGGAGTCAAAGGTAGCCTCTGTCAGCGCTTTCGGGTTATAGCAGCAATGAAGGTGACAACTACATGTCAGCACTCCTGGGTTTTGTTTCTTCTTCTCAGTGGTTTGTTGTATGAGTACCTTCATCTTTACAAGTGCATCCAAACCACTACAACAAGGCTTTAATGGATTTACAAATGAGTGCTTTTAGAGGAGTGATGTCTGTGAGCACTAACTACTTAGTACTATGATTGCTCTATTTCTGGCATAACACTGCATTAGCATAGCCATATCTTTAAAGGCTGGCTGTCTCTAACCCTTGCTGCTGCTTTTCCCTGCAGGTTTGGCAGAATGATTCAGGTTTGAACAGGTTTTTCTCCTCTTTGCTTTGAAGAGGGGAGCTCAAAGTACAACAGGCAGGAAGGAATTAATATTGCTTTAGAGGAGCTAGTCCATGACTGTTTGCTTCGAGTAGTTCCAGGGTTTGTTTGTGTCAGGGAAGTGATGAGTTGTCATATCCAAGTCATCACCAGGAAAACGTTGTCTGTGTGTCAGTTGGACACTTGGGTTCTGATCCTCCCTTTCTTGATATGAGGTGGTTGGGCCATATAGCTAAAATACAGAGGGCTGGATCACAAAGCTCTCTTAGAGATCCCTATACTGCTGTCGTGACAAGGGTGGACTTGAGACTTGGAGCCTCAACAAGCACCACAGCTGCTGCACTCTTCTTCAGCCACACTCTGCAGCAACAACTCACTCTGATCAATTCTTCTCTTCAAGGGTCGCTGTGATGTCAACCTCAAGAACAACCGTAACCAGACACCGCTGCACCTGGCTGTCATCCAGGGACACGTAGGGATGGTGCAGCTGCTGGTTAGCGAAGGCAGTGATGTCAATGCTGAAGATGAGGATGGGGACACAGCCATGCACATTGCCTTGGAACGGCAGCAGCTAATGTCCGTCATGGTGGAGAAGGGTGAAGGGGAGATGGGGTTGTCCCTCTTTTCCAAGGTGAGCTGGGAGTAGGAGAAATTCCAGCATCAAGGGCAGGGAAATGCTTGATGTTAGAACGACAGCAGATAGTGGGATCTAAGGGGGCAAAAGAAGGCAGGCAAATTTTGTAAAGCCAGTTCAGATGGAAAGCGTGGCAACAAACCTTCTTGCTTGTGGGAAAGCAAGAATAGATCCTCTGAGGCCGCTGAGGGTATGCTTGAATTTATAGCATGAAACTGCACATAGTCAGACAACAATTCATACTGTCTCCCCTGATATTTTTATTAGCATTGTGCGCTTCTTTCTTGACATGGGAAAGGTCATGAATCCAGTTGCAGAGCCAAGAGTCCTGGGTTTAATTCGTGGCCCAGAACCACAGCAATTCATTTCTGTCTGATGGCATGGAAAATATGAGGATAGCTAACCACAGACACCCCAGTTATCTGCAGATGTAGAGCAGAACATGAGAGGTGAGATGTATCAGGCTGAAGCGTGAAGGCTACGTTGTTACAAAGCCTGAACTGGATTTCACTATGTTGCTCTGTATTCATAGATATATAAGGCCTTTCAGGACTGGCCTTTGATCTAGAAATCAGTGCGTGATATGCCAAGGACTAGAAGCGCAGTCTGACTTTTTGGCAAAGGTATTAAATTAGCCCTTCAACGTGTTCTGCCATCCATGTAAATGTCAACATATGCACACACCAGATTTGCAGTGCGAACCAAGAGTGCAAACATTGGTTATGCTTTCTGGATGGAGTGAGAATGTTTCCATTGTGGGGATAATTGAGTACATTGGAAAATCTGGCATAGATTTTTTTAAAATCATAATTTGAAACGATCAGAGTAAATTAAACCGACATTCTGAAGGGCTGCACGCTGTGTGCCAAACCACCCATTCCTCCTTTCTACCTGTTGGTGCTTGGAAAAGCCAACTGCATTGCTCTTCTTCCATCCTGCTCGTTACCACGCTACCTGTGTTGATAGTGTGAGTTGATGGCTCAAGTGCATGGCCAAAGATGCTCTGGCCTTAGGTCCTCAGGCTTGCTGAGCCACTGACATTCTGCAGAGACACCCCACACCAGCTCAGTAATCACTTCTGAATTTCTCTGCCTGCAAATTGAAGCAGAGGGGTCAGTGGCAAGGTTGGGTTTTATCATCTCATGGCAAACAGCTTTGCTAGCTGCTTGTGCTCAAAGGGACAGTCAGTAGCTGGTCCTGGACGCAGAAGGTCTCAAAGCAAGATGAGGGATCTGTGCATGTCATTCCCAATACTGTTTACAGTAGCATTGTATCTAGATGCTGTAGACTACTTCACGTCTAATTTCACTTGCCCTGATCTACATGCCCTGCTCTTTTAAGTCAGTGGAAAATGTTTGTTGACTTCAAATTATTTTGGATAATGTACACAAAACCTTGGCTTTTTAAATAGCTGTCAGTTAGGGCTCCGTAGACCAGCTGTTCATCAGTTGGTACGTACTGTGGAGTCTCCAGTGTACTTTCCTTTTCACTACCTGAAGAAGCAAATGGCTATTATTATGATTAGTAATGATTAGCACCAGTTAGGACCAGTCTTATCCACTCTTGTTGCTGGAATGCAAGATTTGAATCTGCTATTTACATGCTGAGGGATCTTTTTGTGTTTTAAAAAAAATATGCTAAATTGCACTTGCAAATTGCAAGTATAAGGATTAAGACTTTGTTTAGAACTTGATACAGATCAAAGCCACATGACAGAAATTTTTTCTATTAACAGAGTGTTTCTCAACATCTTTTAGCTGCAGGCTTCTGGCTTTCTTGGAAATGTAGAGATGAATGTTGGAACTGCAATTGCATGTTACTTAGCACAAGAAGGAGCAGATATTAATTATGCAAACCATCGGGGAAAATCTCCTTTAGACCTCATTACAGATGGAAGGGTTGTCCAGATCGTCAAAGACTTCTCACAGAAATTCAGGTAAACCATGTCCTCTGGAAATTAGCTACAGTACACTTCCTGGCAAAATGCAGAGTGCTCCCACAGCGCTGTGGTGTCACCGCACGCAGCAGTTCTGGGGGGATGAAGCATCTTTGAAACACTTTGATGTCAGTCTGAGCACCTCCTGTTTCATCTGGAGCTGGCTGCTGACCCTGTGTTTCTGGAGGGGTTATTTAAGGATGCTTACTGCCATTTGAAGGAGTTGGGAAGAGCAGATTAATACTGCTTGGTGCAAACTCACCCTCTTGACTTAGAGAGAGCCCTGAGGCAATCTGAAAAGACTGGCCACTGAAGCCAAGAGCAACTTCTGTCTTGTAGAGTAATTCTGGGTTCTGTTTTTCTTTTAATTAGATTCTGCAGTTACAGATATTTAAAGTCTAAACAGAGGGGAAGTGCAACAAAAAAGCAGGCACCAAAATCTGCAGAATTTATTCCAGAGCTAGATAAATGCTTGTTTTTCAACTGATAAGAGAAATAGCTGAGAAAATGCCAAAGGGAGAGTAGCGAGTAAAAGACGGCTTTATCTCAGGTTCTAAGAAACGTTTGTTTGCATTTTGACTTCGCAAACATGAAGGCAGAGTTCTGTTTGATCTGAGGGCACAGACCCGCAGTCATGTTACTGCTGGAGGAGGAACCATGCGGCAGCCACTGTAATTGGCCACGCTTCTGGTCCACTGTAAATAACAGGTGAAATGTGTCCCTTTAAACATCTTCCATAAGAATTTTGTCAGTGGAGTATATGTTGGATTAAGGATTTTTTGCTTAAAGAATGCCAGTTCTTTCAGACTGACATTTCTCATAACAGTGTACTGGTTTCAGCTTCTGTGTTGAGGTTTGCCTGGAGGATTTGGGTGTGTGTCTGCAGAGTTAAGGCAGCCACTGCAGACAGGGTACTGTGTGCTAGATCACAGGCCTAAGTACACCGTGGCATGTCCCAGCGTTGCACACAGGAGCCATCAGGACAGGATAGTTTAGCTATACCTTGTTTGTCTGACTGCAGTTAATAAGTCAGAGGAGAGGAATAATAGATAAAATAGATGATAGAAGAGGAAGAGTATCTGGGGTTTATATGTGTTTATAATGAAGCTGCTGCCACTTTGGTAGGAAGCTAGATAGCAGTTTCCTTCCAGAAACTTTCTGTCTATCAAAAGACCAAAAAGCACCCCTTCGCAACGCTTGTAGCGGGCCAGGGATTTCTTGGCAGTACTGACAAGGATGGTCATTTACTAACAAATGTTTTCCCTTCTGTTCAATCATGAATCATTCTCCCAGTTTAGGTAGTAGGTCTAGCTAGCAGATGACCAGCTGGCAGGAAAAGTAGTGGATGGATTGGGTGCTGAGGGCTTCGGATTTGGGGCTCATAATGCCAGGACAGACATCTGAATCTGAGCCTGTGTTATGAGAGAGGCAAACTCACCGACAACCACCCCAGGCACGTTTCAGGAACATGCAAATGTGGAGGATCCCTAGGGCTGCACTTTTTAAATAGCTCCTAAAAGCTGACTCCTCCTAGCAGATGAGTGTACTGTCAATATCTTACTGTTACCCTCCAAAAGAGCAGTTTCAACTTGTGTAAATATTAGTCATCCCTACTCTTTGGATAGATCCAGTCGGAATGCTGGCCACTAGAGGCTGAGTTGGTTCCACTAGGGCAATGAAGGTTCACGGGTTTGTGCTACCTGAGCATCTGCTGCTCTGTCTCCATGTGGAGTGTTTGCTAGGGATCAATACAACGTTAACTGGTTGCTGAAGGAGGACCTGGAGTATGTGGCTCAAATTTTATTGCATGTTCATGGTTGCAGGGATCAGCAGGTTTCTTCAGATAGCTCAGCCATCACCTGCGGCCTTCGCCGTGTGCACACCACCCCCAACACAATGACCAACCTTAGTGTCTCGAGCGTGGCAGTCCCCACAGAGTGCCTGGTCTGCTCAGAGCTGGCCTTGCTCATCCACTTCTTCCCATGCCAGCACAGTATTGTGTGTGAAGGTAAGTCCATTCTGGTTTTGTTTCCTTTTTTTAATTTTCATTTCCTGTTCCACCATGTAGCTTCCCTAGCTGGACTCCCATAAATCAAGCTCTATTTAGACACAGAACTATTGAGCTGTTTGTGTTCTGAAACAATCCCAGCATGATTTCAGCACCGTCATCTTAAATAAGATGCCCAAAGCTATCTATGAAAAGGACAGAGTGTTCTGACCACCTGTGGATTCGGACCCCAGGCAGCTTTGCTTGTGCTTATAGATGCCCTGGATAATTCAGAAGGAAAGCCAGATGTTTCAGTTCTAGCTGGCAGTGCTTTATCTGTCAAAAACCTCCTGAGAAGGATTTCCCTCTTCTCTGGCTTTTGTTACTGGTTTGCATTTCAGTTGTTTTAATGGAGCCTGCTCAACCATGTCAGCAAGTTAGTTATCTCGGAAGGCACTCACAGTCTGACCACAGGGAATTTGGTAAGGACTGTGTGCCAAAGCTGCATCCTTTTCCCTCGGAGCAAAGGGCTGTTTTGATCCACAGTGCAGCAGTTCCAGTAGCACAGAGCACTGAGGACTTAAAGGTGTTGTATTTGCTACTGCCGTAGGAAAGACAAAACCAAGAGACTAGGATGTGGCTCAAAAAGAAGGTAGTGTCCTCATTTCCATGCAGAAACAATCTCTTAATTGTCCAGGGAGGTCTCAGGTTGTTCAAAGCTGATGTTCTTGAGTCTGTCATCTTCCTCTTGATTCTGGCATCAGTGGGTGTAATTGTAATCTCTTCTTGTGTCATTCGTGGTAGAATGCTCCAGGAGAATGAAGAAGTGCATCAAATGTCAAGTGACAATAACAAAAAAACTGAAACAAGGTATGTTCGCTGTTCCTACTGTTAAGTGCTGTGGGAAGGGTCCTGCACAGTGTTAGTTTAAGCAGCATCAATGATTTTTAGTGAAATAAGCATAAGAAAAGGAGTTGATGTTTGTTGTTGGTTTTTGGGTGGTTTGTTTGTTGGGGTGGGGTTGGGTGCCTGTTGCATTGACCACCTTTAGAGAGGAAAAGGTAGAGTCTCAGGTGTTGTGGGCCAAGCTCAAGCTGCACAGACAGGACAGGACATTTGAGGAAGCTTGTCCTGTGCCTGGCTTATTTTGTGGATTGAAAGCAAATATCAGATTCTCCATGTGTCTGTTCACAGGCAGTGATTTAACAGTGAAATTTTGTGAGAAAGGAGAAATTAAGTCTTGTGACAGCCTTGCTTCTCCCTCAGCTGAAATTATGGTGCCTGTGCAGGGCTGGCATTAGTCAGCTACCCAGGAATCATTGAGCTGGAGTGTTTTGATAAAGCTCTTTAGCCCAGTTTTAAACAGACTGTCTTCTGTCCACATTACTCAGCATCCAGAATGGGCAATGTTGTGCATATCGGCAAGCTAGCAGCCGGTTTGCGCTTGCCTTGGAATCGATGCGGGTTGCCCACTGAAGCTTTTTCTCTAGTAGTTGTGAGACTTGATGTCCTTCTAGCTGAGATCGCTCTTCGGGCAAGTGCACATGACAATGAACTCTGTTCGTTCATTCCTGCTGCTCGTGACTTAGCATTGTGGACTCCTTTGTTGGAGTCAGGCTATAGTCTTGTGACTTGATGCCTGGACAAAAGCACAGGGGAGCCAAGACTCTGTCACATGGCATTGGACATACACAGCTGGCAGAGACAGAAATCCTCTTTGGAACTCCATAATGCAAAAAAGAGCAAGCTTACCTGACAGTAGGCAGGAGCATTTGTCTTTGCTACAGACTGGCAACAAAATAGTGATGAGAATTCCACATGAGGCATTTGCATGCAGATTTCTGCTGGAGGAGGAACATCACGGTCTCTTGAGAATGTCAGCAGGGCTTCCCTACCAGTGATGTCTTCACTGTTTGCCTTTAGCAAGCTCCCTGTCCCCAAACTTGCTTCACTTTTATGGATTTGAAATCACTTCTTGCACCACTGAAGTGAAACTAATGCCAGAATGTTGGGGAAAGGGATGTCTATACTGAAGCGTAAAGCTACGTAAGCAAAGATTGAGGAGCAGAAGATGAACAGTGGCTGTACAAGCTGAAACCAGGAAGAGTCTATTTACCCAAGCTGGACGTTGTCCAGGGTTTGGGGTTCTTTCATTTCATAGAGTTGACCAAAATGGCGCTACTTGTGTAGCTTCCTGTATGCAAAAGTAAGTGACGTCAAATGGCTTCTTGTTTTACCATGTGTGTCCTGAAAGACTTAACCAGAAATTTGAATCCCAGATGTGAACAGGAGGTTGAGAGAACATAGCACCGATAGTGCTGTAAGGATTCCTGGACTAGTCTGGCAGAACATCACATGTTTTTACTTGAAGGTAGCAGCAGCAGCATATTTCAGAAAACCAAGGCAGGACATCTTAGATGACAATTTGTTTCCTTTAAAAAAAAAAACCAACCAACCAAACTCAAAAACACATGCATACACAAACCAGCTGAGCAACTGAATGGAGGAAAGCAACACTGGCCAGTCTGTAAAAAGCATCATCTCAGGCTTTTTATTTGAGGAATCCCTGGATAAGGGTCAGTGAAGAGAGTGCAGTCTGAACTAATTGCTACTCTTGAGGGGCAGAATCTAATTAAAGAGGCACTGCATGAGGCAGGGCACACGAGTGACTAACTCTTCCTGCTCTCCACCCCTGCAGACAGCACCGAGGTGGAGTGCAGCCCAAGCTCTGAATCCACAGACCCGAGGAAGCTCATGGAGGACCTGCAGAACCGCTACCGGCAGATGGAAGAGCGCATCACCTGCCCTATTTGCATCGATGACCAAATCAAACTGGTCTTCCAGTGTGGACATGGCTCTTGCCCAAACTGCAGCACAGCCCTTACTGTCTGCCCCATCTGCCGGCAGGCTATCCGGGAGAGGATTCAGATCTTTGTCTAAGGATGTGCTTGCTTCCCTTCCCGTTTCCACCTCCCTCCTTTACTTCTTTTTTGTTTGCATTTTAGACAAAAAGCGCTAGGCAGGCTGGTGTGTTTGGCTACCTGCAAAGCCACCCTGAAAGAGAGGGAAGCAAATGAGTGATGTGACTTGGGTGGAGGAGGAGGGGAGTCCCCTCTACTTAGTGTCATAAGGCCAAGGACTGGTGCTTGAGGGCAGGCAGCCCCCTCACCCTGTGCTGCTGATCCATCAGAAGGACGTGAAGTGAAGAACACTGATGTGTCTACTGAAGGCAGAAGAGACTTTCCAATCAGAGGCGAATAGGCTTCCGTATGCAGATGTCTTCAACGGCATCCAACTCCAGTGACTGCATCATGTTTAGTGTCCTGCAGGGTCAGATTTGCAGCCTTGCACTGCTCTGAAAGGAGGTGCTGTAGGAGGATATACCTTGTACCTTGGCAGGCAATGGCAAAGCATATGCTTGCACTTCACCTGAGGAGGCATCGGAGGAGATCAGTCATAACATCCGTTCTCCCAAGCGCCTGTCAGGGGTAGGGAGGTCATGTCCTAAGACAGCACGCTCTGAACTAGTACTTACGGGTTCAACAAGAACTTGGACTGGCAGGGGCAAATCTGGATGTAGTGAGGTCCGAAAGACAGAGTGTGTGCCTTAGAGATAAAGTATTGAACACTGATTGGAGAAAATATGTTGTTACAACAAATATTTCTAACCTCTAAGTGACACTCTTCTTCCTTCTATTTTTTTTTTTCCACAACCGTGTGTTCAGAGACTTCTGAGCTTTCTATCCATAATGCCAAAGGCAGGTGTTAAATACTCCAATCAAAGTGTAAAGAAAATAAATAGTAATAATTAAGATATGAGACAAAGGGATTTCATTTTTGTTTTTGTTTTGCAGAAAAACTTAATAAAATAAAATCTATATTTTCCTGATCATTAAAATGAATGTACAAACAGTAGCTGAACTATGGATCCAGCTGTATTGTGTTTCCCAACTGTCCGACTGAAGAAATATTATCCACTGAGTCCATCCTGTAAAATAACTGTTGGTGGAAGTGGTGACAACCTGTAGGGCTAGTGTGCCATGCGTGTGTGTATGTACACGTACGTGTTTGCGTGTGTGGTGTATATCTTGAATGACACAATTATGCACAAGCATACTGTTTGTTACGTATTGCAAGCAATATTTAAAACAAACAAAAATATCGTGTTCCTCTACTATCTTTGTTCATTAGCAAAGAGCTGGCAAATCTTTTACAGATGTTTTTAACTCTGTGGAATATATGGTATTTACAGGAATATTTACTACTTCTGCATAATCCCTTGGTGTTGTGAGAAACTCCTGCGTCCCACCCTCTGACTCCTAATAGATAATCTTTGTCAGAATATTCACTTGAGGCTGTTATAGTTTCAGTAGATTTTTCTGAGCTATGAAAATGGATCAGATTTAACCCCTAAATTAATTGGTTGGGTTAGGTTTAACACTCGAATAACCTGAAGCTGAATTTCAGACGCAGCTTTGGTTAAAATCAGAGGTGCAGATACTTGTTTACTTGTTTCCTAGAAGTTCATGTTAGTGAAAATTCCTTTGGAATAAACCAGACGTTTCCCTAAAACGTTTGCTGTATTGTGGTAGGGCAGCAATAGAGAAATACTGTGCAAAGGCCATTTTCAAAAAATACAAGAACGAGACACCTTTATAATGTAAGAGCTGCTTTAACCACTGTTTGGTGCAAGTGAATAATTGCCCAGACTATATATTACCCCAACCCCATGCTGAGCATTTTTTTTGAAACACGGTTCTTCCGCAAGCCTTTACATCAAATCCAAAAGCAGTTTACTAAAGGTAAAATGGGTCGGTACTTCGTCGTGTGTTTTAAATGTATGTGTGCGCTGGCGTCTGGGGAAGAGGGGACAGAGGTGGCAAACTGGTCAACGTCAGTTGTATTATTCTCATCTCTTATGCCCAAGGTGTCAGTTTATTCAGGAGAAAAACAACAGGGAGCCTCTGCTTCATTTTTTAAATAATTTCTTTGGATACTAAATGAAGAGAGGACTCCAAGTGATTATTCTCCCTAAAGGAAAAAAATTGTAGGAAGGCTGCAACCTTTGACTTCCAAGCTGTGCAGCTGTTGCAGAAAATGGAGATGATTTTTTTTTTTCCTGGCTAATGAAAAGAGATTTTGTAGGGAAAGAAGAGCTCCCCTCAATTTATTATTTATTTTCTTTTTAAATGGAAGTTTCATTCTAAGATCCCCTGATCTTGTTTTCATACCTGAAATTCAGTGTATGGCCAAATGAGAGATGGAATTGGGCAAAGCATGATATACCTGCTTAAGAACCACAGAAAGTTTGTAAACATGGCATTCAGGTTGGGAGGACATTCTTTCATCTCCCTGTTCTTGCTGTGATTGCTTTTGAGGAGCAAGAGTTGAGCTGTTAAGCACCATTTTGACCATTTCATTTTCCCAGTAAGAAGAAGGGAATTGCTGCACCACAGCAGAGAAGAAACAAGATGGTCAGTGGAGCCACAGGAGCAAGAGATAACAGAAGGCAAGCAGATGCACACTTGTGCCAGGTATGTTTTTGGCAAGCTTCACGGGAGTTTGAGGCTTTGGTGAGAAAGGTTCTGCTGTTTTATCTTCTCTGATAAACCTGCTTACATGGAGGGCCAGGATCAGAGAGTGACTTGTGGCTGATTGAGTGCCACACTCGGTGAAATGGTTAGCTTTGTGTACTTGCTAGTTCATCTAGCTCGTGTGTAACCTGGCCTGTGCTCTCAGCCTGCAAAGTAGTTTCTCTGCTCCAGTCCAGGCTTGAATCTGAAGTATGAGAAGAAAAAGATATCTGTAGTAAGAACGAAAAGAGCCAAGAGCCTGGACTGAAATCAGGAGCTGCGTTAAATTCAGCTAGAGATTATGAGAGAGGAAAGGAGGGGGCAAAGTGGGGAAGATGTGCCTCCCCTTTCTCCTGTTACCAGCTGGTATTCTTGCTGGTTATAGGAACAGCAAGGGGCTGAAGGGAGGCAAGGAGTTGTCAGAGCAGTAGGCAAATGCTCCTTTAAAGACAAAAGACAAATATTGTTGTTAATCAGTGTGGATAGCGAGTAACTCTCTGCTGGATGTTTATTACCAGTTGGTCTCCCACAAATGAGGCTGACAGACCTGCTGCAAATGAGCTTGGGAGTCCTTGTTTTCACGGGGACTTCTGCCATCTCGCGAAATGCAGCCCTGTACCTTGCAGCAATGTACAGCAATGGCTTTGAAAGGGAAAGATCTTGCTGAGTCCTTCTGGTGTAAAGCTTTAAATATAAGACAGCACCTCATCTCATACTCAGAACTAGGGTTTCTGAAGCACTCCCTTTGGTAATGTGGCCAAAACTCTGTGTTTCACATGGATGGTTTAGACTGAGGGAGTAGAGAGAGGGAGATTGCTTGTCAAAAGGCAGTCAGGAAAAGAACCCACCTCTCCTTTGATTATGTTCCCACCAGTCCATGCTGTTCCCAGGATTTCAGGAGGATTTGTCCATCCACAAATGGATTACAGATTATTAATATAGCCCACCAAAGACCAACAGCAAAAATATCCCCACCTATGGAAGCCATTCTTACTCCATTATGGACACACTTTGTGTATGGTGAAAAACTTTTCCCTCATTTCATTCCTGAAATTCTAATCTCTACGTGGCCATGACTGGACTGCTGAGCTTCTGACTGGGGTCAAGACCATGTCTCTCTGGTAACACAAGGTCAGGCCGGTACAGGCACTTCTGTGAGCTGCAGCTCTGAATTGACAGTGAAGCAAAATATTCCGTTTTCTTTGCCAGCTGGAGCGAGCCCTTGTTTTCAGCTCATTTGCTATTCAGCAGACCATGGATTTTTCTAGGAACATCAGCAAATGCTAATCACGAGGGGCTGCATGATAGAAAGTGGAAGAATGCTTGGGGACTAAAGCACATTCTTATTTTCCCCATCCCTGGGGAATATTGCTCCCTGCTACAGCAGATACAATCCTTTTTAGTTCATAACCCACTGAGAAAGTACAAGTTTTAACTGCTGTTCCCACAGGAACCATGCAAGAATGTTGGGTTGTTTTGTTGTTTTTTTTCCCCCAAGTTGTGAGATGAAGGGATAAATAAGTAAGTGCTTTTTAAAATAAGAGCTATATGAGGATTTGCTAATTCTTTTCACATGGGCCACCAAGGAGCCAATATGTGGTAAATCACATTCAGCTGTGTTCATCCCCCCTCCCCTGCCCGTGGCCTGGATTTGGACTGGTGCCCTGGAGGTGAAATGCTGGTGCTCATGCCTTGAGCCATCAGACACAATCAGATGTTAGGTCCTCCTTCTTTCCCTGTCTTCCCCGCCTCCGTGTAGAACTCCCAGTTCACAACAGGGGAAGCTAATGAGAGCAGTTTGTTCCAATGCAGAATAATAGGCACTTAAGCCATGAATAAATAAGAGGTTTCATGAGAGGCGAGATTCATTTTGGATAGTCAGACAGCTGCAGCTCTAGCACTAATGGTTGTTTTCCATGTGGTGCCTCTTAGCATGAGTATAGATATGTTGTAATAAATTGTTCTTGCGTCGTCTTGGGGACTCGGATGAAGCTGGCCTGCTGCACCGGGGCTAAATTTCCTCTTATATGTGGCAAATGTAGCAGAGATAACCATTTAGAAACAGTGCTGAAAGTAACATTTAATGTTAACAATGCTGAATAAAGGGGAGGAGAGAAATGCTAAGACTAAAACATGGAAGCGAGAAAGTATTTATTTTTGAGCTCAGACTTGCCCTTGGGAATGTAGCCATATGTTGTGCATTATATGGCAGCCCCACTTTAAATATTTCAGCAATTAGGATTGAAAAGAACAAAGCGAGACTGAGGTGATTTAACAAGGAAAGTGCATTGTGTTGAGCAAAAGATCCAATTTTTCGTGTTCTCCCTAGTCTCCAGTTGCCAATTGTAGGTTTTATGCAACATTCATTCCCTTCTGACATCTGTGCAGAGCCTGCTTTTTCAAGTGACATTCACTGTATGCAGAGATCTCAGGATATGCACCCCTGTTTGCTTAGAAAATCCCAGCTCCCTACGAATGATATCCAGGCCCTGGTCACTGCTGCTAACAGTATGAAGACAAAGCAAAGTCAGTTCTGTTCCCTGCCTTCCTTTCCTATTCCCCGTTACACCATATGGATTCCCTCAAAGTGTAATGTGTTCCATTGCTTTTAGACACTGTGCAGAAACCAAAGCCAGGAATGTTTTTCTGTCCAAATATAGTCAGGATGACAGTTCTCGCCTGTAGTCCAAACCAAATATCCGCACTTGAGAACCTGAGACCTCTAAAATTCATCAGAACTCGAAGCCACAGCAGCAGTTCTCTGCATTTGTATAAAAGCAGTCGTTTCAGGGGCTCAGGCTGCCTGACAAAGCATGGAGAATATTTTCAGCTATTGGAAAAGACAGAGAGAAAACCAGAGTTCTGACAAAATTCTTGCCCTTGGCACGGGGCAACGCTGGCTGCCAGCAGAGAGGCTGGAGAGTTGTCTGAAGCATTTGAAAGAGGCTTAAATTCTGTCAAGTGCTGTAGATTTGAGGCCACTGATGGCTGCATTTGAGAGTCCTTTAAGCACAAGTATCTCTTGGGTAAGCCATGATATTCTTAACCTAGGGCAGGGAACACGGATGAAATGTCAACAGATGTGCACTCTGGCCCTAAGAATCCTTAAAATATCTACAGAAGAGAGCTATGCTTGAAATTTAACTGCCACAGTATTAATGAACTAAATATAAACCTGAAATTTTGCTTTTGACCATCAGTGGCACCGAGGGTTCTGGCCAGAACTTGTGCACCAAAGAATCCAGATGCACAGTGACTTTATCAGAAGCACTGTTAGCGTGTGCAGCATTAATTCATGTGTCTCCCTAAGCTCCACAAGTTGCATCTGTAAGTTCTGAATACCTCAGCAGAAGAGCTTTCCTCATCTGACTCTCATTGCCATAATAACTGAGGTTTGTCTTGGCCTTACTGCTGAGCTGGTTTCTGAGCAAATATTTGGCTTAAACTTTAAAAGTTTTGAAAGTATTCTGCAGCCAGTGGTTTGGTAAAGTTGGATGCACAGGCACTGAATTTCTGTGTGGATGGGCACATGGCGGGGAAGCGAACTACGTGCTTTCCAAGAAACCCAGCGCTCTCGCCTCTGATCCATCACGGTACAACCTGCTTGCTATCCTAAATATCACAGAGGTCTTGAATCATCTCTGCAGCTAAAGATTCCTGTTCACCCACCACATGCGGGGCAAGAAGATAAATGGCTAATATACAGTGTGGTGTCTTTTGCCGTTCAGAATACTTCAGTGACTCACAGAAAAAGCCTTGGCTGTGCTAGCCTTTAGTAGCCGCATGAATAAGTATTCAGAAACAATTAGGTCCTCAAGAATGCACATTTAGTAAAGCTCTAGATACTAAATTTGGGAAGGGAGGCCTGGGCCAAGAGGTGTTATACAAAAACTTCTACTTTCTTTACGGTGGGACAGAGGAAATTCTTAGTTCCCTCAGGCTTATGTGGTTATGTGAGTTCTCAGTCTATGCCTTAAAACTCAGGCTCATGTAGTCATCTTCAGAAACAGTAAGGCACTAACTGGGTGCTTGGAAGATCCCAGGTTCCTGCTCTGCAAGATTCCATGCTTGTCACCAGGCAAGTCTTTTCTCCTGCACAGTATGGTCTTAACCTATGAGGTGCAGATAACAGCGCCGCCCTACCTTCGAGTCTGATGTGAGATGAAATGCTCTGAGCAACTGTGAGATGCTCAGATACTCTGGCAAGAGGAGAGGGCCCATGTAACAGTGCATAAAATCTTAAAATCTTCTTCAAACACTGCTGACTCTTCCTAGCCGTATGAAAGGTGGATGCACGTAATGCTGTTACGCAGTTCCATGACGGAGACTCAATGTTCTTCCAGCGCTGTGTTTGCTAGCAGTGTTTGTCTTTCAAGCCAGTACTGCTTTACTGGAGAAGAGCTCTAGGCTGAAGTTTTTGAGCCCTGTTCCAAGGCAGGTTTTTGCTCTAAGACTCCCTTCGCAATCAGTCTTTCTGCAGATGTGTTCTTGTCTACAGAAACTTGTTCAGCGGACTTGAGATGTTGACAAGTTTAGGAATGTGTTGTTACCAGTTCCTCACTTCACTCTATGGTCTACAGCTTAAACCAAAATGTAAGTGCATTTGCACCACTCTTTGGAGCTCCAAACAAAGCGGTTTTTCAGAGTGCTGGAGCACGAGGATGTTTCATTCTGCCGGCTGTGCTGCTGGGGAAGAGGGGTAACTATCCCTAGGAAGTTGTAGCTAACAGCTGAGATGAGCCGGTGTCTCAGACTGCTGCAGTTGACTGCTTTGGTCCACAGGAGTTAAAGCCCTGTTCCCTTGCTTCCTGCTCTTTCTTTTCCTCCTTGTTCCAGCTTTCCTTTGTAATTCTATCCATAGCTTCCTTCCGTGTTACTCCTTATTCTATCCTTCTCCTGGTATCTGAACAACCGCTTCACTTTGTCCACTCTCTGCAGAAAGCGTGTTTTTTTCCTCCTGGGGGAGCTTGGTGAAAATTGAAAAAGAAATTTTTCATGAAATTGTACAGACTCATTGGTCATATTAATTCTGAGTTGTTTAAAAGCTCCAGGCCAGCTTTAGTCTGAAGATATATGAAACTTACAAAATGTTGCAAGCTTGATTATGAATTAGGGAGAAACATTTCAGATGAAACCATTTTTCATTATTAAAACCACACAAAGTTTCTGAAACCTTTCAAATGCTTTAGATATTCCCTAGCAATGTTTTATGCTGGCTGGCAACAGAACTACCCCCTCTGTGCCATTTGCTTGTGAAACTGGGGGATTGCACGGCTCCTTTTCCTCTGTCTGGTCAGAACTGCTTAGCTAAGGACACCCCAGACCAGGAGCGCTCGGTGACCAGTGCTCGGTGACCAGACAGAAAAGTGCAGATATTTCTGAAAGCCTGAGAATTTCTGAATAAGCTTTTTAAAAAGTCCTGAATTGACTTAATGTCTACAGCCTGGAGATGCCTTAAAGAACCAAACAGCTTAAGACAAACTGACCACTTCTCCAGGTCTGTCTTTCTGACACGCTCAAGCTGAGGTACCCAAAATCAGTATGATTCTGAAAATACTTGTCTTTCTCAGATGATAACCCCTTACTGGGTAGCTCCCAAGTACACAGAAATTTGCAGGTCACTTGCCAAGTTTCATGGGACAGGGAGTTGATATTTACTTTTATCTGAGCTTGTAAACTCCCTGACCAGAATTTCCTAAGCAGAGAAGCCCTGCCTGCTCCCTCACAGCATCTCATTTTTCATTCTGCTCCTGAAGACAGCCCCTGACAATTGACAGCTCTTCTAGCGTTAAGCATCCCTAAAGAAGCATTCCAAGGGCATGATGCTGGCTTCTGGATGCCTGTTTCTGCCCCTTCCCCCGATTTTTTCATTACATAAAGCTGACAACTGCAGATTTGTCCTCTGTTGATTATACAGTCAGTTAACGAAAAGAGTTCATGTCCATCCCAGCTTGTTTCACTTTGCTGCTTTTCCTCCGCCAGCCCAACTTTCAGCTGCAGTAATATGATACCACTTGGCAGAGGCTAAGAGAATCTTTGGCACATTGGAAAGAGGCTTAATGTAAAGTCTACTTTTTAATTTTTTTTTTTTTTTAGAGCTTTTTGAAACTCCAGTGGTTCTGCACAACTTTGGCAGTAACTGCAGGGCTGCTCACAAATGCTCCAAATGCAACTGTGAGCAAAAGGATTACCAATGCATTCTGTGAAGAGAATGTCTTAGTGTCTGTCGCGTCTCCCTCTAAAAGGTATTAAAGAACAGCATGGATCAACTAGAACAACTTACTGCAAACAGAAGGACCGGCTTCCTCTCGGTTGACAAGAAAAAGAGCAATGGCTGTAGAACCTTTGTGGGATTTTTATGCGTATTGCCTGTGGTGGTTTTGCTGGCTATTGTGGGCGATTCACCTGGAGATGCAGTGCAGAAAAATCAGGTAGGAGAGCAGAACTGATTTTCAAATGCTTGAAAGGGGAGTGGGGACATCAAATAAATGTGCATAAGTATTCTTTTTAGAAGACAGATAAATTCAAGAAGGAATTTAAACTATATAAATACCTGTTAAGGCAACAAGACCTGTTTATGTCTGTTTGAGTTCCTCTTTGCAAAGAATCCTAAAAGGTAATTAATGCGTCCAGGAACCACCAGGTTCATGCAGATTGCAGACAACCGAACAGTGGACCCAAAAGATCTGGGTTGCTTTCCCTCAGAGCTTTGGCTACTCTCCTGAGCTTCCCAGCCTAGTATGATGTGGCATGTGTATATTCCAATTTCTGTAGCAGCTCAGCTTTCCTGGAAACTCCAGAGGCAGGACTCATGGCATGTAAGATCTAAACCGGGAGTTAATGCTGGACCTACAGCAACTATTAGCTGATATTAATTCTCTTTCAAGGGGCGTCCATTAGCAAGATATGCTGGGACAGACTGCTCAGGGGGAACTGTAGCAAGGCTCCGGGACTCTCAGAAGCTGGTCTTAATTTTTGCTTTTAGCTTAATTTTAGCTTTTAATTTAATAAAAACACCATCTTCCCTAAGTGCTCACATCCTCTCCTGCTGTTCATGCTTATGAAGATCCAGGCAGCAGCACCCCTTGTTTGCATCACATGCTCAGGGCTCTTATTTATTGATACTAAGTCACAGGGTTACGTTACTGGTTAGTTTATGAAAGGGGAACTGCATGACTAGGAGAGAGAGAGGGGAATGAATTACGTGCATTACAACTTAGTGAAGTAAATTAATGGAGATCTGACTGCACAGGGTAAATAATGCAGGGCAGGGATGTTGGCCAGTGTTTGCCTTTATATATGTTGGTGTTTATTGCAGTGTTGGGAGAGAGAGTTGAAGCACTGTTGGGCCTCGGTCACCCTTACTTTGTTTTGTATTTTGAAGATAAGTTCACTAGGATCACAGGCTTTTTTTCCTTCTTTCCCCCCGCCCCGGCTTGTTCAGCACTCATGGCTTTAGGGTTTTAACCTCAATGGCTGTAGAAAAGACAATCATTTTTCTCCCTTGGGGCTGCAGAAGTTTTCCTTGTAGAAGCCAGCAGGCTGCTTCTGACTATCTAATTTTCCTCTGCTGATACCCAGGGGGCTTTAAGAAGAGCCTCAGGATTTCACCCTATGCTGGTGTAATTTAATAGCCCAGTGGCAGAAGAGGCAGAACGGGCCGGGTCCATTGCTCAGCCTCTGCAGTGTGTTACCGTAAACTGGAAATGCCACTGGCTGGGCTGTGAATTATAGCGGCTAGAAAGCAGATGTACTGCGTGTTCTGCTGGCTTTGCTAAGGACCAAGAGCATCTATCACAAGGACAGACAGCTACTGAAAAGTGTTAATACCTTACCTCATCCCATCATAAGTTATCAGGTCTCCTGAGTGAGATCAGAGCCTGTAGACTGACTGAGAATTCACAGTACTAGCAACCCTGGGCTATTCCTGACTGCTGCCAGAACAAGTGTGTAATCGGCCCCAATACTGGCAAAGGATTGTAGAGAAAAAAACAAAGGCAGAAAGGATTTGCCTAATTCTACCCTACTTGAAAGAACTGCAAAAGGAGGGAAAATATCATCTTATCCTGTAATTATGAGCTAATCTGCTCCAGGCTTCTATTATAGCTCCAACAGATCATTGATGCACAGGCTAGCTGATCCTCCACCTTGTCTGTGCTGCTCAAAAGGATGCGAAATTTTCCTTTAATACCAAGAGAAAATGTCATTCTCAGTAGAATCAGGGGTAAAAGCCACTGGAGGCGAAGCGAGAGGGACAACAGGCAGTGTACTCGCATCGCCCATGCCCTGGGGAAGAAGGGGCTAGGCCTTGCGGTGAGCAAACCAGAAGGTATGGGTTCCTCAGCCAGATCCCTTAATACAGAAAACAGTGACAAAGGTTAAAAGGGAAAAAGTGATCCTGTGTGCTCTTTCAGGAGCAAGTTGGCATCTGAAGGCTCCCAGAAATGGGATCAAATACCCTGCCAAAAGCTTGCAGCTTAGAAGGCAAGATATTGGTTTCTGTCTCATAGGCGATGCTCTATGGCCCCCGCATTCCTTGCTCACAGAGTCTCTGAGGATTTAAAATTGTGAGTCAGACCCACAGCTGAGCTGGAAGAAAGGCTAAAAGACTGTCCTTCTAGGAAAGAAAGATACTGAGATTCGAACGAGGTAGAAGCTAGTATGGCTCACAGACATGAGCAGAGGAGACTGGTGTCCTGTTAGCGGAGCGTCCCCAGCCTTCTACCAGTCAAGGCTGGCTGTAGGCATGGAGACAGGGTAGTGATCTGGGCAGGATCTGGCAGTTGTTGGTTCGAGCTTCTTGTCTTGTCTTGCCATTCGCTTGCTGTGAGGCCAGGGATAAGCTGTTTTGACTCCAGAGCCTCAGCTCTTCCAGGAGTAAAATGACAACCCTTGCTTTCTGTAGGACGTGCTGTGAGGCTGAACAAACCCGTACTGGTGCAGCTTTTGTAGCGCTGCCACCACGCATATCGCTTAGTAAGTGTCTTGGTGCCTCTGGAGCAAAGGCAACCCAGAGATACTCAGTGTCTTAGTCCTGAAAAGGGGAGGCAGAGTGGGTGGACTTCAGAGTACTGTGTTGGGTCCTATTCTTTTACCTCCACTACTGACGACTAAAAGGCTTTTACAGTTTGAGTCAGACCTGTCACCAAATTTGATGTCTTTTACTGTATGATGGCTTTAAATGCACTGCAGGGTTTCCAGGGCTCCTATTTACTTTGAAGGCATTTCAGATCCACAGTGCAGCTTCATAAAGAGCTCTCTGCACAAAGCCTTGCCTGTTTTACTCATTTGTCCAGTATTTAATTTCTTCTGTGCTGAGGCTGGAGAGCAATAGGAAAATGAAAAAGAAATGAAAACTTTCCAGGAAGAGCTGCAGACTCACTGTGGCCAGAAGCCTACTGAGGCCTCACTTCTGCTCCGTCTGCTGTGCTCCAAGAGGAGAGTGGAGAGGCTGCAGTGCCCTATTCTGGGGTTATGCAGCAGCTCAAGGGAGCCAAGAGCACTGATCCTCTGTGATCCTGTGTTGAGGAGCGCTGCTTCCTTCCTTTCCTTGCATGCCTGATCTAAGACGTGCCCCAAGAACCCCTCACAGTATAGCCCCTCTTTTGCTCTGGGTTGGTTTTGTTCAGCACTCTCGGAAGAGGCGTACTGTGCAAAGCACTGACCGCTGATGCACTAGTCTTGTCTCCTGGACACCCTTAAGGGAGGGAGTACCAGCTGTGCTCCCCGGCCCCCAGAAGTCCTGGTACGTACCACTTTTACACTGTTAGTCCTGCAGTCTCTCCCACCTCTTTCAACCTCCTGTTCTCTCTTTTAAGGAAGATGCCACATCACCTGGTCTTCTCGGAGTGAGTGCCTCTGCTTTGCACAGTCCAGCATTCCCACCTCAGCCTCCAGCCCGGAGAAAACGATACACGATCACACCAGGGCACTTGAAATGGGACCACTTCAACTTGACATACAAGTACGGACTTGCATTAGCCCTAAGAATTAGTATTTTCTAAGTGAAAACGGGGCCTGTGTTTTTCCTGCCATGCGTATAGATACTAACCATATGCCTATTGCTAATCCATTTGCCAGTGAGCGGATGGATAGCTGCCGAAGCCACTCCAAAGTAGGAATTATTTCTACCAGTGCCACGCCTCTCACCTCAGCTGTGGATCATGTGAAGCATTGTCACTGGATTAGAAGCTAGTAGCACATATGGCTGCACGCTGAGGCTATTTACAGTAAAACTAACTGCTCAGGGGCAGATCCAGGCTTCAGAGAGACCGGCGTCCCAGAACTGGGGACTCCCCTCAGAAGGCGGTGAACTGAGTATTAACTCTGTCATGCTGGTATTGTTAAGAGCGCTATATGAGACTAAGTCATCACTGAGGGAAATTGCTGTTGAAAGAGTCTGTGATTTCAGGAGGACAGAGCTCTGTTTGTCCTGAGTGCTTTTAGGGATCTCTTTTTCCCTGTTGTCTTCTGGAGAGGATGCCAACTCTTAGATTACTAACAAATAAACAATAAAAATCCTTTGGCAATTCCAGGGTGAGCGAACGTTAACCCTAATATTTTCAGACGTTTCTGCCAAGGGAAGTGGCTGTCCCGATTACTGATTTCTGGCCGGGTTTACCACTGCTCAGAACCAGCAGCCCTTCAGCAGTACCATACAGCCACAGAGCG
Organism: Phalacrocorax aristotelis; assembly: GCF_949628215.1. NCBI lineage: Eukaryota > Metazoa > Chordata > Aves > Suliformes > Phalacrocoracidae > Phalacrocorax > Phalacrocorax aristotelis. The sequence continues at coordinate 7,074,923 of NC_134294.1, forward strand.
GTCTGGTTTCAATATGAGGGAGCTACGTAAATGTGCAACGCTAGTAGTACTTTCAGCAAGCAGGCTGTTCAGAGCCAAAGTTGACCGAGCCCTATGGATTTTCACACCAAACGGTTTCTCGTTGCTGTCTGGCTCTACTGCTGCTGCTGGCATAAGGCAATGTCACTCCTGTCTGGTGTTTAGCCTCGGAGCAGCTCTCTTCCTTATTTGAGCCGTGGCTGAAAGTCCCCTGAAAGTGTCCAGTGCGATGGGCTATGGTGGCAGCATCCGGAAAAGATGCTGTTTCTCTCTGGGAACATATTAATGGCACTGTTGAATGTTTTTCAGGAGAGCTAGGATGAGTTCACACAGAACGAGGTTCAGGGAATCCCCTTAGGAACAGTTTCATAAGATGAGCATCGGCAGGTAGAATCAGACTGTCATGGTAGACCTCAGACTAGCCATAGTCCTGGAGGTTTGACTGAAGAAAGGCCTGTTATTCACTCCTGGCTGAGAGTCTGCACCTTCGGAGACACGGGAGCCAAATCAGGTTTATTTTCCGTGTCTTATGTGATGACAAAGGTCCTCTTAATGTGGCTGCTAACTCCAGCCGCTCCTGACTTCACAGTACAGAGCAAGCCCCGAACCTGACCTCTCAGGAGGGTTGCAATCACTAACTGTTAAACCACAGTGGCTTGAATGGCAGGTCACTTCGGATTTCAGAAAACCCTTGAAAGTGGCCTCTGGCAGCAGCGACGTGTTGCAGCTTTTCTTTGGCGTTGGGCTGAGGGCACTGCTATGGAGCTGCGAGGGTCTCTCATGCTGTAGCTCTGGAAAGCTGACCAGGCTGTGACCGTAGCGGGTGGGGGAGTTTTCTGTCACCAACAAACAGGAAAGGAAAGCATTTTGAGCTGTCTTTGCAGTGGGCTTGCCTGAGGTAATGGAGGTAAGGAGTGAGGAGGGCAGGTGGGGCAGCAGCAGTTGCTTCTGTCTGAGCTCTGCGCTAACCCCTTTCTTCCCCACAGAAGCAGGAGGGGGAGTATCTCAAGGTCACCCAATTCAGGCCGGGAGGATGATTTGCAAGGTGCGGCTGGTGCTGCAGTTACCTCTGTTCTCGCGGTAGCTGTTACGCCGTCAGCTACGCAGCAGTCTCGTCGTAACTGTCACTGGCCTTATTTGCTGGATGCGCGGTGGTGGCTGTCGCCTTGCTCGGTGGGTGACGCTGCAGTGCTCATCAGTACGCACTGACTTCCCGGTGGCAGCAGGGGTTGGTTCTGCCTGTAAGCCCAGACCAAGAATGAGTGGGTGGCATGACCCTGGCTCCTTCACACTGAGCAGAGAACTTGGGTATCCCCCTTTACGCTCATGCCAAACAGACTAAGCCTCATGATAGTCTTATTTGTCCAGGTTTACGCTCATTAACAGCCTGGCTTGATACGAAACCTTCTGCTCCCTTTAGGATGTGCTGGGACGAAGGGAGAACATAAACAGCATAGCTAAAATACAGCCAGAGGGGATAGCAGACTATACACAGCTTTTCCCAATTGCTACACTTCAGGCAATTCCCTGAATGCAGATCATCTTTTGGGACAAGGTAAGTTTCTAGGAGCCATCTATACATTTCCATGGTTCTGCCATCCTGCACCAGCAGTTTTCTTACAGTTCAGCTGTATCTATACCTGTGGCCTAAGCAGGAACCTCTGTCGAGTCTCTCTCCCAAGTAATGAGGTTTGGTGTTTTTTTTTTAAAGGAGAAAACTTGTTTTCCTGTCAAAGCTTCGATATTCTCTGGAACGCTCATTCAAAAGTTCTGCCCGAGAGTGTTATAACCCAGTGTGTGCACATACGCGGGAGCCGAAGCGTCACGAATAGGAGTTACCTGGTCTGCTGCGGAAATGCAGCTCTCTCCTCTTCTAGCAGCGCTGCTCAACAGACTGGGGGATGTTGGGATAAAAACGGTTTTCCAAGAGAACCTTGTCTAAAATGACATGCTTGAGGCGCAACTAAAGGTTTAGTCCAGAACACGTGATTATAAAGAACATCAGTAACATATTAGTTCCTGCCCGGGGTTTATTAAATATTCTTACTGTCCGGTTCAAGCTACTCCTGTTTTGAACCTATTAGAACGGATGGAAAGACCTGATTGTCTGATGCGGCCCTGAGAGCCTTCAGCTGATGTTTGAGAAGGGGACGGCATTTTCCTGAAGTAGTTCTGTGTTCCTACAGAATCCTGTCCTTCCCAAGAAACCTCATAAACGCCAGGGACACGCGCAAGGGACTAGCGGCCGCCTTCCGCATGTGGAGTGAAGTTTCACCGTTCAGCTTCAGAGAAGTGCCACGCCACGTAGCTAGTGACTTGAAAATAGGTAAGAGTGCACGGGCGCCGCCAGGACGCTGTTGGTGTGGTAACGCCACGAGGGACGTGTGGAGTTCCGCTGTGTAAACCAGGCGTTCGGAGGCGGGAGAAGGTCCTCCTTTGCTGCGTGGACTCAGCAGGGCCTCTTCGACAAGGACTGGGGCATCGTTTGCCTTTAGTCAGGTAGAGAAACTACTTATAGTTGCTCTAAGGGGATGGTAATGTCATAATTAGCACTTTTTGTGTACCTTGCAGTCAGGAAGCTTTAGGTATTTGACAAGAATTAACCCTCAAAATCTGCCACTGGGACAGGATTATCTCTGTTCCACAGCTGAGGAAACTGAATATTGAAAGGTGAAGTAACATATCCAAGGCCACACGGAGCCAAAGAGCGGGTGATGGATTCCAGCTTGTTTATGGTTTTAGTCTCCCTTCTGTTGATCCTGTTGAATCGCCATCTTTTCTCTGTCCTCCCTCTCCTCCCCTTCCTTCTGCCCCCGTAGCACTATGCAGTAGTTCCTTCCCGAGTGTCTCAGGCCTAGAAAAATGTTAGTGCTGAGGTGATATCTGCTCAGTCTCAACTCCAGATGTAAATTTTTCGTGGGATTTATGGTCTGTGTGAGATAATTATTTCCTGTGCAGATGGCAGCAATATTGAGATAACCAGATTTACCGTTGTTTCGCAACATGCGCTTCGCTCTCGTGTTGCATGACGCTGCTTCCCAGGGGCCTGTCCCGCTGCCACGTGGGCTCCAGGTGGCCCAATTCCAGTGGGCGCGCTGCGACGCTATCATGATGCTAGCAGAAAGATGGCAAGCAGCTATGACTCTAGGGCTCTTTATTTACATTTAAAATGGCACAATTAATTACAACCTGGGGTGTTTCACTGTCCAACTTCTCTCGCTCTCAAAAAGAAAAAGCTTCCATGTGCTGCTGCAGAAGGAGCTCAGCGTTCCGCTCTGAAAGTAGATTTATTTGTGTCCATTGGAAAGAGCGCTAAATCCAGGGTCGTCACAGGGCTGAGCTGCACCACGTAGCCATCATTCCTGACTGTCGCGTTGTGTTTATTTCTTCCCTTTGTAGCTCTGTAGGTCTGAAAACGTGCGGGATACCTTAAGAGATTTGGGTTTTTTTGGTAAACCACAAGTTCACAGATGTCTCTGTCCTGGATGGGCTCACTCTGCTAGCTACACTAAATCTGCTGCTTTTTTCCCCAGGCTTCTACTCTATCAATCACACAGACTGTCTGGAGTCTCTCATCCACCACTGCTTTGACGGCACGACAGGGGAACTTGCCCATGCCTTCTTCCCACCCAACGGGGAAATCCATTTTGATGACCACGAATACTGGATATTGGGAAATACACGGTTCAGCTGGAAAAAAGGTAACACACGTCTCAGGGAGCACATCATTAATGCTGGTAGGATTTAGATTGTAGTCCTTCTTCTGGGGTTTACCTACTATGGGAAAGAGACAACAGGAAAGGGTTTTGGAAGTGGTTGGTCTTGCTGGCACGTGACTGAGCTGCTGTAAGGGAGCGTATCTGGGGCAGCGCCGGGGCTCTCTGGACAGCTCAGTGGACTTCGATAGGTCATAATTACGCCTGGCTTCTGCCCAGGCAGGTGCTTCTCTGAGAAGGGCCACGCACATTACTGCAGCTTGCTGGCGTGGCTGTTTACACTTTAGTTTTCCCGGGTCTGGAGTTGGTTTGGGGTTTGTGGGCACCTAAAAATGTCTGTTACTTATAGCTTGGTGGTTTTTTTCTTCTTGATTTGTTAAGCAAATTAAAAGCAGATGGTCCCTGCCTAACTAGCACACTTGGTTCATACTATATGACCAACTCAGTACTTTTTTTGAAAGTAAGATATTTTGCTTTTCACAAAATAAAAAGAAAAGGGGAGATTTTAGGTGCCACAGAGGCACTTCTAGCCGCCTTGCTTTCCAAAGCACAGCAACAGCTAAGGTCTAGGGACAAAGACCTAGGACAGATGATTTTTAAAGCAAGACTGTCCATGTGTATTAAATTATTATGCAAGATATGCATCAGTAATAACACCTCTTGAGTCATCCTTCAGTTAAAACCCATCTCTGCTGGAAGCAGCCTTCAAGATGCTACTGAGAAACTTGCATTTGACCTACAGGCTATGGGGCGGGGGGGTTTGCAGAGGTCAGTTGGAGGCTCTTTCAGCCTGGAATATTCCAGCCAGCACTCTCCCTCCCGAGCAGCCATTTCCAGTTACAGCTCGGGGCTGTGGGAACACAGCTACCAGAAGGATGACAAGAGCGAGTATTGCACAGGGCGCTTGCCTTCATTTCAAACGTTGCTCTTTCTGAGTCGCCTTCCTGTAGTCTGGCAGAACAGCTGGGTCCTGCTGTTGGAAATTAGAAGCATGTGGAAATAATTGGCTTGTCTGTTTGCGCCTAAGCAGCTACAGAGAGGATGAAACTGGGGCCACCATGGATGAGACCATACTGTCCTTCTGCTAAAATAGTTCCCCTGGTGTTACACCAGCATCAGCAAATGTACTTCACCACACAAAGCCAGCTGGTTTTCCACTTCCGTTCCAGGTGTTTGGCTTACGGATCTGGTACATGTAGCTGCTCACGAAATCGGCCATGCCTTAGGACTCATGCACTCCCTGAACCCCAATGCCCTCATGCACATCAATGCCACGTTGACTGGGAAAAAGACCATCTCTCAAGACGAAGTCTGGGGAATTCACAGGCTTTACGGTAAGGAAGGCAGGGTTGGGCTCTGGGCGCCTCTGTGTAAGGAACATTTGCTGAAGTGTCAGTTGGACCCTGCGGAGCTCTCGTGGTGTTAGAGCCTCCTCCCTCGGCAGGACGAGGCTGTAAGCTGGTGAGCGGCAGGCAGGAGGACGCTCGCTCCTTTTTATGCAAAGTAAAGCTAAAAGGCGGTGTAGCGCTGTCCATTTCCAGCACTACTCGGTTCAGACACGATAGACAGGAGCCTGGAAGTCTTATAGACGCCAGCCTTCCACCGCCCCAGAGCTGAGGGAAGGTTTCAGGGGGCGTCAGTCTACTCTGTTCTGACTGAGCTGCTACTGCAGAGGCCCCGGCACCGTGTGTGCTCTCGCATGCGCGGCTCCTCGTGCCCCAGCCCAAACCAGCTCTGGGCATGGACTCTTTGGGCCTTTTGTACTGTGGCTTATACAAGAATAAAAAGAAGGCTGCTTTTAGCCATGGCCAGCCCTGACTTGGGTTTGTACATTTGCAGGCATCAAGTACACAAAGGGAAAGCTCAGGTGCAAAGGAGGGGGAAGGCAAACAGCTGTTAATTATTCTTTTGGCTGGACTCAGATGTATTAATACAACATGACAAAACTCTCTGCAAACTAAACACGCGCTGGCAAGATTCTCTTGCGCTCCGACACATTTGCCTGCTCTTCTTCAAACAGGACCTAGGGTAGGACTTAGAAATAGCAACTGTCTTGAATCACTGCTGCTACTGCATCAAAGTAGCTCAATTTCTAGCCCACTGCTCATATAATAATGGCACCCTGCTCTATTTATTGTACGCCTGGTTTAGAGTCCTTCCTGTCTCAGCTCTGTTTACACTGAACAGGCTGATTTAGGTGAAATGCCAATTTGTTTCTCAAGAAGGAACAGCCTACCCCGCCCTCTAATGCTTTGTCTCCTCCTGGTGCAGGATGTAAAGACAGATTATTTATGTGCCCATCGTGGGCGCAAAAAGGCTTCTGTGAGAAACGCAGGAAGTTGATGAAAAAGCACTGTCCATCTACCTGTGACTTCTGCTACGGTATCTAACTTTTCTTCTGGGATTCTTGGTGGCGTTTGCCCAGAGGGAGGAGGTAAAAGTTAGGCAATGTTTGCTGCAGGACCTTAATTCCTCATTAAAGATCAGTGGATGCAAGTGACCAGCCCCATCCAGCTCGAATGAGAAGCTTAGCAGAGATGGCCTTTTATCCATCTGAGCCAAGATCAAGGCTTGGAAGTAGGCGGCAGCTTTGCTGTTTAAACATTTGTGGACTTAAACATTAAACTGTCCTATTCTTCTCTAGTTTAACTGAACCAATGACAGGGAGTTTCTGAAAACGCCACTGCTCGGTGTGCCTCAGACTGCTTCCCTTTTGGACCCAGCTGAGGAAGGGAGATGCTGATGTGTTAAATTCAGAGCTAAGCGATGCAGCACAGTTCCTGGCACAGCTGGACTTGAGCTGCTCTGCAGAACAACAGATAAAGTATGTTAATCACCTTAATCTAGTCTCTCAGTTTTATGAATCCAGATACGGGACTAATGCAGGATCAGGTCAAGTTACTGCAGCTGCGGAACTAAGCTTCAGATAAATACCTGCTGACCTTAAAAAGATGTACCATATACCCAGTACCTCTTTCTCCCAGACTGAGGTATTTCTTTAGGCCAGGTTACCGCAGAGATGCAGTCAGGTAATGACAAACCCATGCACTCCAGGGGACTGTTCATACACTGAACTTATACTCGTCCATATATTTGAAATGGGTGAGTTGATTTTTATCCATCTCTGACAGTTTACCTGCCACCACATTGTTACCTTTGCATATGAATAACGTTACACGTCCATCCAAGAGCTGCTCAGTCGGAGGCATTTTTAAATTAATACTTTTACGTGATAACGTAATTCCATGGAAGCGTTTTGGAGCGCCTAAAGCTTGATAATGAGGTACGCTAACTTCTGCCGTTTCTTTCTCTCACCGCTGGCGCACAGAATTCCCATTTCCAACGGTTCCCCCTACTCTGCCCCCGCCAAGGACAAAAACCAAGACTGTTTCTGAAGGCAGGAACGTCACCTTCCGCTGCGGACAGAAGATAATTCATAAAAAAGGCAAAGTTTAGTAAGTATTCTATCGTTTATTCCAGGCCTTTAGGAGACTTTGCAGCTTACATACCGAGGAGGAGGAGGCAGTATGACAAAACAGTGTAAATCAGAATGCAGTTTACTTTCTGGAGCATGTCACTGTCTCATCTGGCACCCAGAGCAGAGAGGGGTGGTGGCTGTGAGAAGGGAGCGTGCAAAGATTGTTCATAACATGGCAAAGCAGTTCATCTGAAGGCAGAGCCATCAGAAATGAGCAAGCTGAGTTGAAAAAGGGTAAAATCCAACTCACGTGTATAGCAGGAAGATAATTCTTACCACCAAGACAAATTCCCTGGCCCATATTCTGCAGAAAAACTAGTCTTAAATTTACCCTTTCAATTAATAGTTCGTTAGCTCTTACTAACGAACAAGCGTGTTATTTCTGGATGTATCTAAGATTGAGAGAGACGCCCATGTCCATGGGTTAGTTTGAACCGAGGACCCCAATTCCCATCAGCTTTCAGTAAGCTTCAAGCCCCTGAATTACGCAGGATAGGGCCCTGCTACAACTGCATTATCCACCTGAAACACATCGTAACACTTCTAACCTTGCTTTGCTGAAGCCCCCCACACCCTATACTTACTCAAGCAAAGCTTAGTAGGAGAAAGAAGAACCACTAACACGTACTGCATTGTACTGGATGTTTTGTGGTTTAATTTCTGTTGCTTTTTCTTATGACAGCTGGTATAAAGATAAGGAGCTTCTGGAATACTCATATCCAGGTTACTTATCCTTAAATGAAGATCACATGAGCATCATTGCAAATGCAATTAATGAAGGAACTTACACTTGTATAGTAAAGAAAAAAGAAAGAATCTTGACTACTTACTCCTGGAGAATCAGACTGAAGCACTAACGAGGGCCCTGGACCGAGCACTTCAATTACTGCTAGTTCTGGTTCAAAATCAAAACGTTTCTTTGGCATTTTATATTTAATCTCCGGTAGTGCAACTGACCTAAACCAGCTGCTTCCGTACCTTGGGCGAAAGAGCCTCAGACTTGATTACTGGAACATAAAACTTCTCCAAATTAGTTCTAATGATAAAGAATTTATCAGGTATGTGCTGTACAGAGAATTACATTTTTTTAAAAAAAAAGTAAAGTGTCAGATTTTGTAATTAAACTACTTGGATCACTGCGGCTGCTGAACAAGAACCGAACCCTTCATCGAACAATCGGATGAGCAGATCGATGGCGCGGCTGTGTTGCAATGGAGGCAGAGGTATTGTGGAAAGAAAATGACCCGTTATACTGTGTTTTGCTGTCATTTGTTTAGATCCTGGTGCACAGAACTTATAAAAAAAGTATAAGACCTAATATTACTTTTTCTTTCACTTGTCAGAAGGAGGCTGTAGGGTCACAAGAAACTCTTTCTAATGACGCCATTCCCCATTTCGACACGTTCCGCTCAAGTACCCACAGAACACCCTTCCCCCCCAGCCGCTTTCCGGTGGTTCGTATTCATTACTCGTGTAATCTTACCCCAAGAGACTCTTTACCTCCAGCAGCAGCTCCTCATAACTTGTCCTTTAGGCGTGCGATCAATAAGCTTCTCGACTCCTTCGACAGCGATGAGGTGATTTCCATCACTGGCCTCCCCAGTCACCCAAGCGATGAGGTAAAGGTGCCACATCCAACAGGAAAACCGCGAATAGTCGTGGCAGGCGAGGCCTGGCGCGCTGCAACGGCTGCAGGGGAGGAGCACTCATTTGCAGGCAGGAATCCCCAACAGTCACTATATTTAGCAGGAGCCTTATCCAGGATTAAAGCAGCCTACACTGCTCTTTGCTAGGGTTCATCTATTTTAGTTGTCCTCTTAACCTCTTGAAACAAGTTTCTTCCTACTTAAAAGCACCAACAAAACCGCAGGGCATCTCACACACCGCAGCAGGTCAGCAGTCTAGGAAGGCCTCTGTGTTAGAGCAGAAAGGCTCTATCAGGAAAATTCTCCTCTGGTCTAGGATCGTTTTTACAATCACAGCTGCGATTACAACGTAGTATAAATATGGTATGTACTACAGCAAATACATTAATAAAAATGCGTCTTTGCATGGACAATTAAGCTCAGGCCCATAAAAAGCAAGCAAAAATAGACAACTGAGACAAGTAAAAGCTGACGTGCAGTAACCAATGTCGCACGCCTCAGGGAGAGCTGGGTTTCCTTCCTACAAAAAAAACCACAACAACCCAGGACTTACAGCTCTTGCTCACAACCATATCAAATTTCCATTGCAATCCAGGTTCAGGGTTTCTTTGTTTTACTCAAACTATCCCAACTCAGGTCAATAACCCTTTTGTGTCAGGAACATGGATCGTCCAGCGATGCCCGCGCAGGCGGCCACGCTGCCAAGGCCGCTAGGAAGGAAATAATTTCACGGTGTGCAAGAAGCACAGCGCAGCCTGACGTACGAAACGTGCTGTCACGGTCTGATGCTGTGGAGCTGAGCCCAGGCTGTGGCAAAACGGCTCCTTTCCTGTGTTCTGTGGGGTGGAATAAAAACCAAACCAAACCACACCTGCTTTTCAGTGGGATATTGATCTCCACCTATGAGGAATCTGGCTAAAATCACAGAGATTCCAGTTAACAGACTCATAACAGCACCGTTTCGCCTTCAGTACTAGGGAATCAATCAGGCCTAAAATGAAAATAGTTCTGCATTCCTCCACCGACAAACACCCCAAAAGTACTGTTTTCAAAATTAACCACAATTTTAGTACATCCAAATTCCAGTTCCAAGGCCTTTACCCAGAAAAACTCTTCAAATGCACTGAAATTAATGGCATGTTTATAATTTAAGTCAATCCTTTCACTGGACTGGTGCCCAGGTCTGACTGCATGAATATCCCGCTATTTCTCAAATCCTCCTGTTCCCAGAAGAGAACGATAGCGTTACACAGCTGAGAGGCCGTGATATTCCAACACGATTCCTCTGGTCTGTCATCTTACGAGAAAGGACTGGACTATGGCATTATGCAATCAGTAAAGCTAAGCTCCGCTTTGTTTTTTATGGAAAAAGGGCATCTTTAAAAGAACTTTCTATAGGCAACAGTTTCAAGTCTCCATATTACGTCTCTCTGATTTCTAAAACAATAGAGCAGTTCTTTTCCACCAGTGCCACTGGAAATAGACGCCTACACCGCAGCGGTGTTCTGCGCAGTCGTGGCCCCCAAAGTTCTGTGAGTATCGAGCCCGACCCAGCGGGCGCTCCCCAAGGCAGGCAACAGGAAAGCAAGCTCACAACTGGTACGGATTTTTGCCCTGACTGTATTCAGACGTGTACGATTTACTTAAAATAAAGAAGTTGCGTGCCCAGGCTGACGATACGCTGTAACGGTGTCAGCACCCACTGGGGGCGGCGGGAGGGGGGAATAACTTTCCATTCTAGAAGACTTAATGCCACCAACAAGCAAAGTTTGCTGCATGTGAAGAAATGAAATCCTTCACACTGTTAAACAATTAAAAATGTATTTTAATTCTACAAATTTACAAGAAAAAAAACCAAAATAAACCCAACAAAAAGAAAAACCTGAAAATAAACCAGAAACTGTTCCAGGATTGTACTTCAAGTTTTCCTTTGTCAAATTTTGTAATGATCCTTGGCTTTTCGGGTTAATTCCAGTCCTCTAATGGAATGCAGCAGTTATACTCCACACCCAGCAAGAGCCTTTGAATCTGTGATGACATTTGACTTTTTCCCTGTGAAAAACAACTAGTTCCCTGACGTGAGGAACAGAACTTGGGCACCCAGAAATCCACTCACATGAACAGTTCTCTTTTTTTGTTGTTCTTTTTTCCCCCCCTTTTCATGTCGAGTTTAAAACTTGAGGCTGAAACCAGGTCCTGCAGCAGATGCGCCTTGATTCGTGGTAGTCAGATGAAAACCTGTGTCTTTCAGATCATCATCACCCTGCGAAAACCAATCACAATTCATTTGTCAGGAAGTGGCTGCAGCTGTATTTTCCCCTCCAACACAACAATCTAAACAACCACCACCACGGCATCTTTAGGAGATGAGAAAGGAACGTCTGATTTAGCAGCACCGTAGCCAACGCCAATGCAGAGCGTTATTCATGATCTTTAAACACTGCTATTGCGAAGGCTGTATTTTCTAAAGGCATCTCAAGCATAGTCCTAGCTTGTCTACCTACTTTTGACTGCACGTGTGAAAGGTGAAACAAATTTGTGAAGACCCTCTATAAATATGTACAAACTACACTTATTCAGCATCTCATGAGGCACACTCTGCATATCCCCTGTGACAATTTTTATACCCTCAAAACTCAAGGCTAAACAAACTTTTAGGCTACGTCACCTGTTAAACTGGGCACAATAAGGGTACAGTGCTACTTTGTCTCTGCCGAGACATGGAAATGGCAATAAGAGTTGATGCAATTAAGGCACCTGAGACCGTAACACGCCCTCCTTACACCGGCGTCTTTTTCAGCCAGCTTCTTTTCAAAATGGGCAGCACGCTCCCCAGACAGGAAGAACCCCAGCCTCGCCTTTTTTGAATTCTTCTCCAAATACTGGGAAAAGGAGCCTGTTTCTACCCACAAGGTACGCGCAACTTCCCAGGCTTTGGACTTTTTTCACGAATAAATTTGCAGCTTTGAAAGCTTAGCTGGAAGCGTAAACCCGTGTACACTTTCAAAGGACAAAACGTTCTGCGCCACGACAAAACCGGCCTCAGATTATGTACTGGAATTACAATTCTGTGCCTGCAACAGTTATCGGACCTGCCCTTTGAGAGGAACCGAGGGAAAGCCAGACTTCTGTCGGACTTCTGTACTGGCTTTTTCACGCAAGTACAGGTGAGCCTCGGATCCCAGCCCCAGGAGACTAACAAAATGCAGTCCACGTAAACTTCCCCAAAATCAGGATTTGGACGTGGGAAGCCTGTGCCCGCGGCCTCGATCCGCCCCTGCTCACCAACTGACTGTATCCGAGGCCTCCCTCAGGCGGTCGTGGGCTGGTGCCGCGCTTTACCCGTTGCTGTTCACTTTTTGCTGGCCAGGTGGGAAACATGGAGGGGTCAATCGGAAGGGGGGTCTCTCGGAAGTACTCATGCTTCAAACCATCTTCAGCAGTAATTCTTCTGGCTGGGTAGTATGTCAAAAAGCTGAGAAGAATTGAGGAAGACAATGAAACAGGGATGCAGAGGGACAGAAAGAAGAAAAAATATATTCTTCAGAAACAGGACTTAGAATTTTCTGGTGTTTAACAAAAGAATTCTGTTAGTGGGTGTGATTGCTGACACAGGTGATCTAACGTAGCTGGCGGGGTTTAAAAGCATGCTTCCTTCATGAACCTACAATTAATGGAACTGCAGCTGGAACTACACATCAGAAGTAGCTTTTGTAGGGATCTGTTACTGAGGTACAAATCGTGGGACACCTCAGAACCTAGGGGTAGCCAGAGACAGCTCAAAAGGGGTCCGGGATGGTTCAGTTAAAATATTTTACAGTGCTGCTTTGCTTTTTAGAGAAGACAACTGAGATAGTATTGATACACCACAAAGCACTGTAGTGTAGTGTAACTTAACTGTACAGCTCGTGGTTATTTTCTACCTGTCACAATACAGAAACATGTTCTACTGTACTGCTCACCCTACCAAGCAGCATTTGGGCCTGACGTACACTTACTCGGGTGTTTCTGTAAGCTCCAGACTCACACGAACACTACAGGGTTGTCATTCTTACCCAAAATAATGAAGACACAGCTCTGTCATAGGCAAATCAAGTAAGCAGTAGATGACACTGATGTGATATCCATCTTTGTTAAAGCAAGTTGTGCTTGGACCTTCTGAAAGGTCATCAAACTTCCACTAAATTATTCACAACTCATTGAAAAACCTGGAGCAGCGTAATTCTTAAAAACTGGAAAGTCTGAAAATCCCTCTTCTTTAAAAAAAAGTTGGGTTTCTTATATTTAATTTTGTAAATAGAGTTCTAAGTAAGATCTGAAAATAATTTCCACTACCTCATGTCAAGAAATTTAAAGGAACTATTAGGGGAGGGAGGGGAACAAACATCTCTCAAGCCATTGTCAACCTTTTAAATAAAAATGGATCGCGATGCAATCAGAACGCACCAGTGGAGTGGGCTGAAAGGACTGCCAGAACATGAGATGTGACAGAACTCAAACCTTGAAAATCGAGGAAAAAAACCCAGATTGCTATTTTCCTAATTCTTTAACATGATCTCTAGAACATACTGCTTTCCCCCCCGCCCTTTTTCCAACTGTAATTTAATTGTTTTAACAAGATCCATCAGCAGACTCCACGACAGCTGACTCACCCCAGAATTACACACGACATGAATGAGCTAAAACTACTACTAAAACATTTTTCTATTCTTCTAGGCTATAGGTGTGCGAGAATAATCTTGGACTGAGCTTTAACAGCAGGTGTTGAGAGGTTGGTACACTGAAAAAAGCTGTTGCAAGGAGTGTCACAGACAAACTTCAAATGCATCAGCAAGTTTTGACATGGTTAAATGCACTGAAATAGCATGTTTCACTGCAAGTCATTGTCCACCACTATCACAGCACGTGAACCTGTTTTCCCAAGGATACCCTCGTAGCTGGCACTTACTTGTTCATCAGATCAAAGCCCTGATCAGAGAGGAGCGCTCCAAATCTCTTGCGTAGATTGTTATAGGGATATTCGGTGAAGGTCATCTTCTTCACTGCTGGCAGCTCATTGTAACCGGGCCAGATTTTTTCGCTCGGAGTGCCTAAATCCTGTAAATTAAAATATCTCCTTAATAAACTCATTCTAGAGCGCAACCCTTCTGCTTATTCATTATGTAGCCGCAGGAGGTGGTAAGTATCCAGAGAAAACAGGAGAAAACACAAATCATGATCTCAGCCTCCTGTAAAACAAGAATCAGAGCAATGAGCCTTTTATTAAGGCTGAATCTCGGTCAAAGAGCAACAAGCACTTCTAATTTCTTACTACTCTAAAGTGCCTGCCTCTCAAACCAGCCAGTCAGAAGCAAAAAAATTGTTAAAAAAGTTACCTTAAAAACTTTGTTAATCTGGTCAATTTCTGACTTCCCTGGAAACAGGGGTTTCTGCGTTAACAGCTCTCCAAATATACACCCCACCGACCACATGTCTATCGCCGTTGAATATTCCTGAAAAGAAGGAATACATTATACCTTAGAAAATCAGTGAGATACTTTCACTGAGTTGTTTGGGGTTCTTTTGTTGTTCTTTTGGTTTGGGGTTTTAGGGATTTTTTTCCCTTAAAGATCCTACCGCTCCGGACATACAGTCATTCCAATACCCAAAGCACAGGTCTCAGCTGTATTTATTTAAAAGTTGAAGTTACTGTGAATGATGAGTAATACCCACAGACACAAACACGTCAGGATGGAACGTGAAAGGCCAAACAACGTTGCCTTTCCTTTTCACTCACAGAGGTCACAACTAGCAAAGCGTTCTCCCTCGCGCTCTTACACACAGATCCTCAGCCCTTATTTTGCCACAACGGCAATCTCAGGTTATGGGCACAAAACCTGGTCTCCGTGGTAAGCCTCTTCTCTTAAATGTGGCCAGAAATAAATACAGAAACATTTTGAAAGACAGCATAGGGCTCCTTTCACTTTTGCACCCATTTTTTATGGTGGTAGTGCAGTACGTTTTTCTGGCGTGCTTCTTGTCACTGAAGCCCTACAGAACCCTACCGATTTCACCCAGATTTCAGTTATGAACAGGTCATGGGTAGGGCGCGTTGCCAGTACCTTGTTCCGCTCTCAGGTGTCACAAATTTTAGACTAAGTTTAAAAAAAAATAAAAATCCAGCTGCCAGTGGCGTTTTGCGCCAATGGACGAGACGCCCGGCAGCAGCACCACCACGTCGCCATTCTGAGGGAGAAAAACTCAATCTGTCACCCACCCACCTTCTATCTGTGGAAGGTGGAACTTCTTTAGCTGTGTTAGCAGGAAAAATAATACTGAAGATTCAGAATTTCCACTTCTAAAGACTTCTAAGGAGTCAAGCGTCCACTACTGTGTTCATAAATTATTAAATAAGTCACTCCTCTAGCAGACAGAGGAATAAGGAGAAACATACCTTGGCTCCAAGCAACAGCTCTGGAGCCCTGTACCAAAGCGTCACGACCACTGGCGTGTAAGGCTTCAGTGGAGATCCGTATTCTCGGGCTAGTCCAAAATCTCCAACCTAAACGAAAATTGGGAATCAGCAGTATTTCCACCACTGGCCGCAGCATCTACTAACGCTGCCAATACGTGCCGGCCACGTTGGCGATCGCACGGCTTCCAGCCTTCAAAAGTAGCCACACAGAATAAACGGTTTCTCATGGGCCTTGCCTTTTACCACTGAAGGGAAAAAACGTTTTTCCCTTCCTGAGGCCAAGTAAGAGTTCCTGTCATTGATCCCCTTGACAGAAAGCGTGTACGACAGCGAGAGAAACAAAACCAAACGCCAATAGATGCCGACTTCAACTCTGCAAGAAGAGAATTCAAAGTCCAGTTTTCCTGAGAAAGGGAAAGGCTTAACAACGGTAACAGCTGTCAGACGTACGTAACGGCAGCGTA
Source organism: Phalacrocorax aristotelis (assembly GCF_949628215.1). Classification (NCBI taxonomy): domain Eukaryota; kingdom Metazoa; phylum Chordata; class Aves; order Suliformes; family Phalacrocoracidae; genus Phalacrocorax; species Phalacrocorax aristotelis. The sequence goes on from NC_134294.1 coordinate 7,090,699, forward strand.
CAGCTGGCACCTAAAATTTAAAAGTAAAAATTTAGATCTTATGTCATGATCTTATTATACTGCTTTTCTCTTCGATTTTTGGAAGAAGTCGGTGAAAGGTTAGATAGATTTTTAAAGTGTGCAACTTTTTTAAAGACTTTGTAATGGGAATCTCCACCTCCCCCAGTAACTGCACAGTTCAGCACTACTACAGGGATTTATGTTCTTTATTAAGCCTCACAACCTCTGAGGTTGAAAGAGCAACCCCAGCTCAAGCACTGTGATACTGACCATGACACGGTCACACGTGTAGTGTGCTGCATCACTGGGAGGTGAGCACGGGCCAGACTTCCAATCTCCCTATGAAGAATTCAGCATTCACCAGAGCATGTTTATCAGTCACATCCCAGCATAAATCTTGCGGCTGTGGCAAGGCGGTCTCTTTAACAGGAAAGTTCCCTCTTTCGCAACTGTATGTTTTACAAGCCACGCCTCACGCCTCTTAAAGACTAAGGGAAAAATCCTACCCAGTTCTTGACACAGCTACAACGTGGTGTAATTTTGCCACACAAGCTTTTTAGTAAGCGTGGTATATTTCACGTGGTTCTTACTTTTAAAATGCCTGAATGACTGAGCAGCAGGTTGGAAGTTTTCAGGTCTCGGTGAAGTATCCAGTTGTCGTGAAGATGCTTGACTCCTCGCAGTAACTGAATCATCAAGGTTTTCACTTCACCTGAAATGATAAAAAAAAGCCAAATGCCTTTAAAAGAAGAAACCTGTCTTTCTTTTTTTTTTTGTTTTGTTTGGAGAACAGGGAAGGGGACGGGGGAAGAAAGGGATGTCAAGTTAAAAGGACAGCGTAGTCTGCACCATAAACACACGTCACAGAACAGGGGCAGTTAAACCAGAGCTGCCAATAAAGCAAAATTCAGTTGGATAGCGGGAATGCATCCGAATAATGCTCAGAAATTAATGTCTCTCAAAAACATAGGAAGTGGCCAGGATTCAGCCCTCACGTTCTTTTCCAGTTTAGCACAAGGGGAAACTCCCTCAGTTTCACATCTAAACCTCCACCCTAAGCACGCAAACCAGTTTCATCAGCCAAATATCACTATGGATGTCAGCACTCCCAGGCTATGATCCTATCTGAGCTTCTATCAGTAAAATCAGACAGAACAGAGAAAAAGCAACGAAGCCTCTGTTCCAAAGAACACTCGTAGGACATTCCAAGGCAACACACATCACCGTACAAAGCAAGTTCCCTGATGTCAGTACGGCCCAAAGACACTGAGGTTTGTGTTGGCCACTTTGCCTGTTTTGAGAATCAAAGGAGACTACGGCAAATGGTACCTGGCAGAAATGGTTGCTTCATTGTTTCCATCAGGCTCTTGAGATCGTGTTCTACATAATTCATTACGATATAGATTTTATCCATATTACTACCTACAACAATTTCCTAAAAGACAGAAACAGAGTATCAGAACAAGCACGTGGTATTGAAGAAGCATTCAGAAATGCATTTTAGAAATACACTGGCAAGAGGATATATGGACCCTGACACTGGTAAAATCCATGGAAAAATGTATTTCTCTATGAAAAAAACCCCAGCTCGTTTTTGCAAAACATCAGATTACGTAGAGACAAGTAACATCTACATAATTTTATGGGTAGTAAATACAACTGTTTACAGAAACAAGCTCTGCTACGAATGCTAACATTTTTATAAGGCATTTTAAAAGCCAAGAGGCAGTATTTCAAAAAGAAAAATACTTTTGAAATAGAAGATTGTGGCCTTACTCTGACGGTGACAATATTAAGATGCTGTGCTTTCAGAATAGTATTTATTTCTCTCAGAGAAGTAATGGGAAAGCCTTCCTTTTCCTTTTCCATTTTCAGTCGCTTCAGAGCCACAATTTCATCTGCAAAGAAAACAGATCAGCTGCAGATTTCCCTTCACATACCTAATAAAATACACGTTAAGAGGTCCCCCAGTGTTCTGCCACTAATTTATTTGAATAAAAACCATTACTCAAGACATTCTGTTGAACCAAGAAGCAGAGTCAGTCTCATATTAGCAAAGTAAAAACAAAACAACCCACCACCACCACCACCACAAGATTGCCAAGTTGAAAGAATAAAATCCAAAACAAGAATCCAAAGTCTGCGTCATGGATTTCAGCATATTCCAATACAACTCGCCTGGAAAGAAGCTACAGAAAAAGTGCATTTAACTCTAAACTCCTCACCACAGTTAGGAAGACAAGACAGCAGACAGAAATGCCTCAAACACAGTTTGCCTCTGTTTAAAGACCCGACTTGAAACAAAGGTGCTCCTCAAAACATTACTGGAGTGGATTATTTAAATACATCTGGGGTTTGCAGGATGTTGCAGAGAACAATGGCTACGTGAGTCTCAGAGCGGGCCTTGAGACAGGGAAGGAAAAGGAAAACAAGCTCATGCATATGCCAACTCTATTTAAATTAAATATCTGCAGTTTTACTGTGTTACAGTTCCCCTTGAAAATGACCAGCTTGCTAGAAAGTAACGTAGCACTAGTGACAGCAACACTATAGGGAAACCAAGGTCAGAGCCAAAAGAACAGAGCGTATCTTGCTGCGCATATCTTTTTCAGGAAAACAGACGTGCTGCAATAATATCACTATTTTTGTTAAACTATCAAAGCAAATATTTCTTTCACTTGAGGAATCACCATGGAAGAGGATGGTATAAATGACTTGATGGTTGGCTCTTGCACCATCCATAGGAAGCGCAGTAGTTTCTCCAAGACTCTTGCCATTACAACAAAACAGAAAAGCAAAGAAGTTGAGCTTTAAAAATATAAATCCGCCTGTATACACGAGAATAGGTTTTCTGAGAGGGAGCTTAAAAAGAGCAAAATTTCTACAACCCAGTACCGCAGTATATACTCACTGCACACGAACCGCTGGGTGAATTCTCTCAGCGGTAGCTGTGCTTACAGTGACGCCTGGTGGAACGCTTACATCAACCATTGAAAACTTCCAACCTGGTGACCACAGCAGACCTCAAGCCACAAATAACTGCCTTTTGAGCCAGGAACTGAAATCGCGTTAACTGCTCTACATCATCATGGCTAATACAGAGATTACTTCTGAACTCAGGGAGCTGCAAGTGCAGCCCTTACGCCAAAGTCCACATCCTATTAACAAGATTACTCTTCATAAGGAAGAGAGTATTTTACATTTTGTTCATCAGTGAAAAAGCGCAGAACTGTAATTTGCACAAACTGCAGCCCTACATAGCACGAAGATAAGAACTGGAGACCACTTATTACTAACCAGTCTTCTTGTCTTTTGCTCTGTACACGACACCGTATGTTCCTTCTTCAATCCTGTTCAAACACTGAAATTCCTCCACGCTACGACATCCCTGAAAAAACAGGCACAACATTTACTCCTCCAGCATCTGGGGGAGGGTTTTGCTTGCCTCTTTTTTAAGAGGACATAAAGTAAACTTCAGCGACTTCATAGGAATAGTTTCTGTTCACGTTAAGGGAACCCTTCTCTCACAAGTATCTATTTTCAGATAGCAATGCCAAGGTATCAGAGTATCAAATGGATTATTACATTCTTATCTATATCTTAAAGAGTAATCTAGTTTTTGCTCCGTGCACATTTTTCCTTGTCAAAAAAAGACAGCAATATTTCACACAGAAGTATGTATTTTGTGATGTTGAGGCAGCAAGGCATGTTCTGCCCACGAACTGTCCCACGCGCAAACGCGTGTGTACGGTGCTAACACAGCAGCTAGGGAAATCCGGTTGCCTACGATATTCTCAAGCGTCCTTTAAGTGATCCTCTACCTGAAGCGCAGGAAGATACTTCGGAAGCTCTTGTTTCAGTTCAATAGGGGAGGAAGCTGGTGAGTCAGGAATATAGTCTCCTTCTGTCATTGCGTTGGAATGAGGGGTACCCTCCCCTACTTCCTCCTCTTCCACCTCGCTTCCGGCTGAATCTCGGTCAAACCGTGACTCTGTAACTTTAAAAGTCAGAATCAGTCATGGAAAGAGGGAGCCCTCTGGGACAATTAAGTTCAGCTTTAGACGGATAAGGAGAGTGAAACGCTGATCACTATACAAGAGACAGGTGTGCAACTTACACAACTTCAGCTGCTGCAACAATAAAGACCAACAAGAAGGCTAATGGCTCCTCTCTGCGGAGCTGATGCTTTCGATAACTTGCTTACAGCCACGTACGCACTATTTCCAGCGTTAAATACAGCACATCAGAAAAGTAAATCTTTACAGTAACAGAATGAGAGAGAAAACTGACCGAGTATATCTCATTCTGATTGCAAAGCATTTTTGATGGGAGGGCGGGACAAGAGACCCAAAATGAAGAAGGAGGTCACATAGCTCATTAGACTAGGATCGGATTTCCTCTAAACATCGCCTTGGAACAGATTTCAAGGCATTTCTGATTCTGACATGAGAACGGACCCAAAATGCCAAATATACGATGCTTTAGAATGATGGCAAAACTGCAACAAGAAATACTTTTAAAATATTGTTAAATATTTGTAGAAACATTTATTCGGCTGCAAAAATTCAGGCAAACACTTTAAGTGTTCAGTATTTGCATTGTACCAACTGGGATGTGGTTTCCATTCTCCCGTTCCTCCTCTTCACTCATTTCTTCCTCGCTCACCTCTTCTGCAAAACAGAATCAAGTGCAACTGATAAGCTCGAAGTTCCTTGTAAGACAGATCTCTACTGAAATGCTTTTCTAGTTCACCAGGCCTTTCTCACCACTATCTGGTCAGTGACCTTGTACTTCTGTTTCACTTGGAAAGCAAACGCTTCCCCCAGCGCAACAGAACTGCGCCTTTCAGCTTCCAGCAGGGAACACAGCCCTTACCAATTATCTGGGAACTCAGGGACAGGTGAATAAGTTAAGTCAGGGAACTTAAGAATATTTGCTTATTAACTGCAATTCGTTTTAAAGAAAAACACCCAGCCATCAGAGCGTGCTTTGTGCCTTTTCTTTACTAATTAATGACAAGAATGGCTGTAAGTCGAATTCTTTACTAAACCTTTTTTTATTATGTTTATTTATTTGTACTGGCACTAAAAAAAAAATAAAATCTGAAATTTGCGACTGAAAATAATTCAGACTGACAGAGACATTTATTTCACCACCCACCCAATAAGTGCAGAATTGTTCTCTCCAGAATAGTTGTTATGTTACAAAATTACTCGAACTGTTGCCTTACACCATTTAGGAAGGCAAAAATGGCTTTCAGTGTTCTAATCTGGCTTCTTAGACAAGTAATTGGTATTACCTCTATATAAAAGGATAGAATAAGACTTGTACTTGGTTTTTTTCTTTTTAATTATCTTGACCTGTGAGGTCTCAGCCTATCCTAGACTAAGAGAAAAGGAAAATGTTCAAATAAAACAATACAGATGAGAAACAAAGAAAATCATAGCACACCATTCTAGGGCCTGCTTTATGTTACTTACCAGCTGACTGCTCAGATACTTCCTCAGAATTGCTTCCCGTCTCCTCCTCCTCCTCCTCCTCCTCTCCCTCTTCCTCAGAACCTTCACTGCTGGACTCTTCCTCCTCTTCTTCCGAGCCTGATCCAGATTCTGCTAGGGAGTGATCAAACACACAACTAAGCAGGCACATGCTCTAACAACGGTGTTTCCCCAACAGACAACTGCACAATTAATTACATCCACTAAATTGCGTTTAATCACCTGATGACGACTCTGCCGAGCTGGTTTTTCTCTCGCTGTCACTGATGTCTTGCAAGTCTGAAAGAGGATCTCTCTCTTCTGGTTTCTCTTCTTTTACTGTTGAGACCATAAAAATTAAAAACAGGGCGCTGACTGAATGTCACTTCTACTTATAAGACTCTGAATACCCGGATAACTGCTTTACTTTCTCTGGCCATTAAATTGGTGCTGATCATTCTGCACTGGAAATACAGAACTTTAAAAAAAGAAAAATTCACTCTGCTCAAACAACAAACAGCTTTTCTGAATTGCAGCGGTGCAGGATCAACAGCCAAAAATGTGGGATATTTTGGTTTTTTTAAACCTGATACATGCCTAAGCCCCTCTAAGTGTAATTAAAAAACAAAAAAATAAAGTAACATGGCAACAAGAATCACCACAACACAGGCTCACTAACGCGTGTACATACAGGGCTTGCTGTCAGCGCGCACTATCGTAATGCAGTCCCTCTGGACCACCATGAAACATGCCAATGACTGTTGATCAGTCAGACAGTAGCTTCGAAGGACTTACTGCCTGCCTCCACCTGGGATTTCAGCTAACCACATTCTGCAGCCAGCTTACTTGAAATAGTTACGCTCATTTTTACAGCTACGCACATTAATAAAGCAGACGCAGAGCTTTTCTTCTGTAACCAAAGACACTTCTATGCCAATGGTGCACGTTCTCAACTCGCTGTTAGGACCTTCTAGGCCTGGGAAGGCCCATTTTGTGGCTTAGAAAACACATTTTACCATCTAACCAGAATACTGCCCTAAGCATGTATTTTCTTCTACAAGATGACAACATCAGTGATGCTTAAACTACATTGACCCCTGAAGGTAACTTTTTAGGGTAGCTTAGCTCCTACCAACAGATGCAACTGGAGCTAGTGTGAACAATCCCTTTTTAATCTGCAAGGGAATTAAACTACAAAATTTTAAAAATTCAGTCAGCTGCTTCTTTCGTTACTGAATGAGGTAACTCTGAAACTTTTTAAATCACTCCTTCTACTAAGAAGGAAGGATCCGTTCAATTTGTCACTTGCACAATTACCTGCAAAACCAGCACTGCTTGAGAAGACAGGACATACATACATATTCTTGAATATTCCAGAGCTACGCCACCATGGCTGAAGCGGACGATACTTTCAATAGAGTACCAGGGATATAGGTTCGCTCCTAAAAATGAAACGCTACCCCAGAGAGCTCCTCCTAGCCCCCAGGCAAAGACACGATGGAGTGGCAAATGCTACCTGGTTTCCTGCTATCTCCTTGCTCAAGCTTGTCTCTCTGCTGTCGTAATGGGCTGCGACTCCAGGGTCTCATTTTTACTTTGTCTCCATATTCTTCCCTCACTGTTCTATGGTGTGCAGAAACTAGGGAAAACAAAACCGGAAGAAATTATTACATCTCCCTGCCCTAATTAAAATAATTCTATCTGCCGCAACCACCTGCTTTGCATACTTTTTGGTTTTTTTTTTACAAACTAAAGGGTAATGGGGAGGAGTGGAAGTGGACCTAACGACATCTAGGGGAATAAAGGACTATGATTTACCTCATGCACAATAAAATATGGGTTTGTACTACTGGGAGTAAGGTGCTGCCATACATAGGAAACAGAAGAAAGGTGCTCTATATACTAGACAGTAAATACCCTGAAACTAAGGTATTAATGCCAGAGAAAGAAGTGGACAGACCCAGAAGACACATAAAAGAATAAAAACAGCTAAGGATTAGAAGGAGCCGACAGAACATTTAGAGCAATAAAAATAACTAAAATGAAAGGCTAGGTAGATTGAACAGCATCAGTGTAAGTACCAAGCACAAAGAGGAGCTGTTCAGTATGAGCCGAACTAGAAAGAAGAGCAATAAATATGGCTTCTGCTGCTACTCTTGAACAATCTTTGTCACTTGATCATGGCAGAGGGCTCTGATTTTTACCTCTGAAAGCTGGGAGAGATCCTTTAACCAAAAATGATCTGAACTTAAGATGGCAAGTCTCTGATATGCTATGCAAAGTGAGGGTTCAGGTGTAGAAGTGAATTTAAATTGCTCAGTTATCAGAACTTCCCCACTTGACTCTCATTACAGCCTTTTTCATGGTTGGAGTACTTACATGATCTCTCTCCCTCCCTTTGCAATTTATTTCCCCATATCCTTAAAACACTTAATTTTGAGACTTCCACCTCTATCAAATCGGGTTAGACTCGGCCAGAGTTCAGAAGTGACTGAGATCACAGCAGCTGCACACACACACATGCAGAGACAACGTCAGTTGCACAGATTTTGTTTCTATAGGAAACCAGACTAAGAGAGAAAGGCAAAGAAAGACTTTCTAACCAATACGCTGTGGTATTTAAGGGATATGACTTTGTTTTATTTTCCCATGTAGAACTTCCTAGATTCCCCTCCGCCCCATGTAGAAGCCTCCCCCCAAGCTCCCCACCCTTGTTTTTCTTTTATTTTTTTTCAATTCTGGCACTGACCTAAATACAAAATGCTTTCTACGCCTCCGTTCCACCACCGCGTCAGCAGACGGTAAGCCCAAACAACATTTACAGAGAGACAGTTACCTTCTCTTCTGGCTTCCCGTTCCTTACGTCTTTCTTCAGCTCGCCTTTCCCGTTCTTTTTGCTCCCGTTGTTCTTTTTGCTGCTCTCTGATTTTTCTCTCTCGTTCTCGCTCAAGTTGCTCCAGACGATCTCTAGAAAAGAATTATTTTCTGTTACATTACAGTTCACTACAGATTCAGCATATGAGATAAAGGAAAACCGATTTTTCTCTATATAAACCATTCAATTGCATTAGCAACAATACACTGATTGCATCAATCAAAAACAGATGTAGCTTTTCAGCTGATCCTTTAAAAACAGTGTTTCAACGACAAAGACCATGCAGACACATGAGCTTCTGCACCCTTACCAGGATTTAAACGGCAGTTAAGCAGTTAATAAATCCCCTGATACTATGCAAAACTGGTTTGTGCTTTATTATTATTATTATTATAGTAAAATGCTGCTGGCAATGAATTCGCCTAAAAATATCTATTGCAATGAAGTCACTTACAAAGGTAATTAAAGTCAAGAACACATTTTCATTAGACATCACATTCACAGGATCACGGAACTGGCATCAGACCTTTTACAGGTTTTTCTTCTGAATTTTTTTTGTCAGTGAAACAATGAAAGGTTAGAGATAGATTTAGAGGCAGAAGCTGTTCATCTCTCTGTTGGTTTGCCACAGGGAGGGAGGGATGGATGTACCTCTCCCTCCTGGAATGTTCCCTTGCCATTTCTCTCCGTTTCTGTCTTTCCCATTCACGACGGGCTTTATCCTGCTCTTCTCTATGTCTCTTCCTACGCTCATGTTCCCGTTCTTTCTCTTTCACTCTGGCATGTTTCCCTAAACAAACAAGAATGAATTTTGGAGTGTTACTATTCAAAATATTTAGCGCTCTTACTTTTGAAACGCAAAGCTAGAAAGGATGAAACTTACAGTGACCTATTTTCATGTTCTCTGTTATTTTCTTAATGGAAAAACCCTGATCTGGAAGGGTGTCAGAAAATTACAAGATTGTAAGATCTTGCACAAGTGCCGGCATTAAAAATGGAAAAAGGATTCTAGTAACAGGAATACAGCAGGAATGTTTCCAGAAAGGACATTTTTTCCTTTACAGTCAGGTACAAAGATCATAGTTCAGCCCATTCACTCAGTGAAGCCAGAAAGAGGCTCAACAGATTTCAAAGAGTAAAAGCAGACTCCGTGTCCCTGTCCCAAAGTGATTACTGTCCTCTCACACTCATACATACCCCTGTCATTCCCATAAGGGCATTAAACTCCTGCACCTTATCCATTATCCACCTGACATGTTTTCTTTAGTTTGCAGTTACTGTTATTTGTTTTCTACATTGCACCTGCTTGGCTTCACCTTGGGAAGCTACCAGAAATCTTATCCAAATGCAGAAATAACAACCTTCTGCTGAATGACTGCGATGTCTACGTTTCTCTTTCCTCTTCTCATCTTTTCTATGATGGGTTTTTTCTTTCCGTGACATTTGCTGCGGTGGTTTTATAGCCAAGGAATCATCTTCTTCTCCTCTAAAATACAAGGCAAATGAATAAACTCAGAAAGGTTACAGGTACTGTCAAGCAGACTGTGTGCTATTTCCTCTTTTCTCCATTTTGAAAAGAATGCATTTTTCCTATTTTATTAATTTACATTGAAGTGCCTTTCCATAATACCCCCGAACCAAGGCAATAACAGCAGTACCTTACAGAAAACCATAGCCAGGTAGGTGAGAAGCTAAGATACTATTATATGCACACTTTTAATACACAAGCAAACTGAGGATGAATTAAACACTGAAGAGAACTCAGCAGGCCTGCTTTAACTGCAATTTCAGTGAAATATTTTATTACTAGGTAGTGGCCAGAACTGGACCACGACACCCTGTTAAGCCTTAACCAGTACTTCAAAATGATGCCCTGGCACATTCTATGAACAGGAGGCAAGATGGCACAACTATATGCTAAAGAACTTAAACTTTTCCCCTTCGGATATTTTTAAACCCTCTTCTTAGGACCTCTGAAGGTTAATTTCAGTAACTCTTCTTCAGGTAACAACATTATTCTCTTATTTTTACCTGTCTTCCATAGAGTCTTCCCTCCTGTAAGGTGAATTTCTGATCGTTATTTCCATGCGATGATCTCTCAACTCCCCCTCCTCAAGAGAATCCCGCTTTGAATCCCTATCATCTGACTGTGACAGGAACGCAAGAAAGGGCAAAACCAAAACGCGATTAATTTTTATGTCACAAAACTAAAAAATTTAAATAGTGCTCAACTCTTCTAGTCCTGGCTCAAAAGCCATCCTCAGCTCGTCAGTGAAGTCAGTGAAGCACACTGACTTATGACGCAGAGGCTTCACAGCTGTAATAAGCTAAATGCAGTTTGGTTGCAATTATAGCTGAACTTCTGTAAATTCGATGCAATTAGACAAAATTAAACAATGATTAAGGAGAACTGCATTAACTGTTATGGTTTTTTTCCCAAAAGAATGTTATTTTATACATAATCATACAAAACCAAATAGTAACACAAAAGTTATTCAAGAACAATTACTTAAACAAGTTCTTCTATAAAACCTTTGAAAGGTTTTTACATGAACTGCAACTTCCAGGTAATCACATCAGTTTCTTTACCTTTTCTAACCAACAACCACCAAACAAAGCGCAGTATGCAACGTAAGGTCAATGAGGTTTTAGCAAAGCATCATATTTTTGTCAGTCTTTGGAACTGAAGATCCCACACAAAACATGCACCAGAGCACAGAAGAACTCCGCTGACAAGGGAAGAAGGCTTGTCCTCATCAGCAAATGAGGACACAGGCACCAAAGCTCCACAGGTTTCATAAGAAATGCTTGTATACCAAAGGGTAGCTTACATTTTTCATACGTTTTATCTCTGCCTTCTCTTCTTGCTCCTTCCTTCGTTTTTTTTCCTGAAGAATTTCATCTAAAGTTTTCACTTTCCAAGAATCCTTTTCATCACCCATTTGAGTTTAAAAAAAAAAAACCACCTCTGAAAAAGAACACAGCGTTAATGAAACCTACACGAACTACACTGATCAACGCAGCCGTGTCTATTTCACACTGGCTTTTTCTAGGCAAACGCTTCATATACCATCTTCAAGTAAAGCCAAGTTGGCCTTGATTTACGCTGAACCAGAAGAGCCTGTTTTAAACCTAGAACACAGAGTCCCTGCTGGGAACTCTGGGACCTGCCCGGGTGACGCGGAAACGCCGTCCCCAAGCACGGCCGGTGCCTCAGCACCGTACGCGCCGGCCCGCTACGGCCTCCCTCCCACCGGGCAGACCCAGCCCGGCGCTGCCCGCACAGCCCGGGCGGGACGAGGCGGCCCCACGGCCCACGGCGCCCGTTCCGGCCTCCCACAGCGGTTTCACCCGAGGCCCCGCCGCCGCCGCCCGGGCTGACGGCTCGGCCAGGCTCCCGCAGATGCGGCACCCGGCCGGGCCGGGCTCCCTCCCTCCCGGGGTCCCGCCGCCCCCGGCTCCTCTCGCCGCCCCCCGCCCGAGCCGGGCCCACTCACCGCCGCCGCTACCGGAGACTGGGACGAGCAGCGCGGGACAAACGCGCCACTTCCGCCCGCCGCAGCAGGCTGATGACGCACGGCTGCCGGAAGGCGGCGGCGGGGGCGCGGGCCGGGGGCGAAGTGACAGAAATGGCCGAGGAAGGGTCAAATCGTGTGTCCCGCGCAATGCACCGGCCTTAGCCCTGGCGGGAAGACAATTAACTGCCTCTTCAATAATAAATAAGAAAACCCAACCAACAGCAAACACCCAGAAAAGGAGGAACTCTCACCCCTCCTGTCATGGCTTAGGACCATCCTGACGCTTACATACGAAAAGCTAAATTTTATTATTACTATTCACGTTTTTAAACCATTATTCCAACGATCACTTAAACAACAGAACTAACGCACTAAGGCGCATTAATTGAGTGTGAGAAGGGTGATCCCTAGAAAGGAAAACTAACCAAGTCCACGCAGATAGGACTTAACACGGTTATGGTTAAAGCGGTGAAGTTACTTAGCATGACCAGAGGTTACAACACAATACATTTTAGGAAAGATCATTATGTGCAGCTACTTTATTATCCATCCATCATTTTAGCTGGGAAATAATGTAATTTCAGAAACATGCTAACCACTGCAAGTGGCACCTTACATTTGCAAGCCTGCGCTCTTCAGCAAGGACTTGTGTTATTTCAGAAATTCACACTTTAAGGAAGACATGCCTCTTCTATGAGAACATACTTGACAAATGTCACTCATGCACCGATCGAGACAAGCTCTGTATCGGGTGCGGCTGTGAGGAATGCCAGTGAAATCCTACTGTATTCCAAGAGGGGACTTTCCAGAAGAAATTGGGCAGTGCTACCACCATGAGACAATGCAGCCAAAAGGCAGAGAGCTGGGGTGTAATACTGCAGTGAATGGTCCTTGTTTACCCAACAGGAACAACAGCAAAGAAGAATTATGACTGGATGAAGAAAAGGTCTTACCCATGGACAGTAAAGGTGTTTGTTTGTTTAATCTAATAAAGGCCAAAACGACTGTGTAGAAAAGTACATAAAATCAACACTGTGAAAACAAACCCCCAGTCGAATGGGATTATAGCACTGCCACAGAACAGGTGGAGCAAATCCAGCCACTAACAAGCATAGACATGTGTTAGAAATTAAAAGTTCCAAAATCCTCCCAGCTGTTTGGGTCACAAAAAGTTTTCCAGCAAGAGGAAAGGCAAAAGTCTGCTAGCTTTTAAAATTAAGCTCAATCAGCTGATGAAGGTGTTTACACGAGAATGGAACTAGGCAACCAGGAAGCCACTTATATTTCTGTTTTCCAACAAGAGTAGAAATATGATGCAAACCAGACTTTGTTTTCTGCCAAATACAGAGATTTTTATAAGCATAACTACAAAAAAAAAGAAAGGGGGGGGGGAGAAAAACAGAGCTCCACCTCATAATCCACAGTTTTTTGTAAAAGTGATTGGAATACAAAGAAACAAACGAACAAAAAAACCCCAAACCACACAGACATCACACATACAGGCATGAAAAAACCTGACGCTTCCCTCCCACTCACATCTTCAGGGAATATACCCCAGGCAACCAGTCGTGTATAGGAATGTAACCTGAAGTAAGCATAAGACAAAAACAAGCACACACTATTTAAACAGCAGGCAGGCTTCTTCAGAGGGACTTGTCTTGGGAACACATTTGTGCTCTCTGCAGGAACAGTTCACTAAAGCCAACTGAATACCTCACAAGTGGAAATGTAAGCATGAGCTCAGATTTCGCAGGAACTCCACGGGTAACATCCTGTTAGAAATTTTACCATAAGATCACTTTATCCATTCTTCCAGAACAGTGGCAATTATTAAAAATCAGCTCATTTTAACTGTAAATTTAATTTTCTTACCAAAAAGTCTATTTGAATGTTTTTGTAGCTACATGTGCTTTTCTGCCAAAACAAATTACTAATACTTATTTTTTAAATTTTTGAAAGTTACCTTTTGATCTTTGACAAAACAGAATTTTCTTAAAAAAGAAAACTTCTTAAAGCAGTAGAAATAAAGATAAGCCTCCTCAGCTTATGATTCATATTCTTCCCTTTAGTGATCTCTCTTCCGTCTCTGTCACAGGTACCTCTGAGATTCTTTACATAACCAGAAATGATAGAAATACTTTGCACATAGGTCAGAATTATAACCCTGAGTTTCTAAAAGGCAGTATTTTGTTGCACTCTTAGAAATAATTAAAAAACCCGATTTATTTCTTGTAACAGAAATATATAATAAAATGCAAGAAATTAAAATATTAAAATGGTTTCTTACAGAAATATAGAGAACCTGCTTCCTTTCTCACCAAAATCTTTCAGTGTTTTTTTTACCTCTAAGCAACTGCAAATATTTAATTCAACACTCGATTGATACAGTGCATGTCTGTGTGTGTATACTTGCATTTCAATATTGTCAATACACAACCAGGATGCAGTATTTCCATGTTAAAATTCAGTAGAAAACATCACTTTTCATTCCTAGCTTTGTAGTCAGAAATAGCTGCTCATCGCTGCTTTGGGGCACGGACTCATTTCCACAGTTCACTTCAACTAACCATATACCAAAGTAAGTAATTTGTTGGGGAAGGAGGGGGTTCCTTCGTCCAGCTCTACAACGCACACAAACAATGGAGGACGCCGGCAGCGCAGAGCAACAAACAATTAGGAATTTCAGTTACGCACCAATTTCATTCCACTGCAAGCAAGCAGAAATCATGGACCCGTCACTGTATTCACATTAGTTTGATGGGTAGGGAGAAAAACTGTTTTCCCGTGAGACACTGAAGGTCCTTCTCTAGTATACGCTTGTATGTTATTTGCAGTCAAGGAAAGACAATAAAGCCCACGTTTACCACATTGTATGACACTAGGTCCTCTGGTACATCAGTTTCTCATTAAATCAAGGGTTACTGGATTCTTCCTGTTGTTTTCTCTCTGCTTCAAGTCCCAGGCTTGACCTGCCATGAACTCAAAGGAACCAAATCAGCATCAACAGTTGAAGAAACAACCACTTTCAGGAAGAGTTCCTTTGAGTTACATGAGGCTGGAAGAATAAATGGCCATATTAATCATACGGTTCCAAATCCTTGGGAACTAGTGGCTCAGTATCTTCAGTTGTACTTTCTGCGGACTGCGGGGCGGCAGCTGCCAGGCTGTGTATAGTCTCTTGCTGATGCTGCTTTGCCTTGTTATATAGAAGAACTCCAATTGTCACTAGAACAGTCCCAATGGCCGAGAGGCTTGTGATTTTGTTACCAAACACAATAATACTTAGCCAGATTGACAGCGCATGCTTCACGGTACTAGCAACACTGGAAAGGAATATAAAAATTAAGGCCAAAGGAAGCTTTCTCGTACCCCACACAGAACCATGCTTCAGTGTAGCAGGACCTCTCTTTGTTCTGCTTGCTTTTTAAACACCAACTCAGATTCCACTTCTCCCCCTCAAGCTAATCCTATAATCAAGCTGCTTGTATATCAGCACTCATATCTTTACACTCATCTCAATCTTAGAGCTAGTACGAACAATTCACCTCTGGTTTTTTCTTTGCTTTTAAGTATGCAGTACAGCGTTAGCAATTCATTCCTAGCTAACAGAGGCATCTAGACGGTGCTAAGAGAACACTAGCATCATAACTATGATTTGCAAGTCTGCTGCTACTGTTCAGGTAATACAGCATTATAACCTGAAAAGAATCGATAACTAAATCGTACCAGTAACATTATAACAAGTAGTTAAGAAGTTCTGTATACACATAAATACAAATATACACTTTTACATCCTGTTATACAGAGAAGACTAACAACTTCAGAATCAGCATGTGGGTAACAGTGAATTGTCACAAGGCTGTAGCAGGGGCACGTGAAAGTGTACGACAGCAGAAGCCTTCAGAGTTTAGGACCAGGATTACCCCACAGGCACTAGGGCTCTTCATACAAATGACCGATTATCGAATCAGAATTGTGTAACAGCCTAATAAAGCCACCGATAACTGATAATGTAGGTGGAAGCTGTCTTTAGAGAACACATATAAGTCAACAAATACAGTTGACGTGCTGGTGTCATGCTTCAGAAAAAAGGAATGCCGAGCTGACTGGTCATGTTCTGTACTGCACCGAGATGTATAGAGGTATGGCCTTATCACTGAAGCAAACGGCAGCTTAAACGCTGGATCTAGGGTTTCAGTGAATCTGTTCAGTCTCATTAACCAGCTTTAAGGAATGGCTCTTAAACCCCAGTACAACACCCCTCTGCTAGTAAGTGAGCACAAGCTCACTTGAGTAAGTGAGTAAGTGAGTGAGTTGCACAAGCTCAACAGCATGGCTCAAATGCTGCTCTCCTCACACAGCAAGGGAACAAACCACAAAGTTTTGGTGATCCAGATGTGAAAAGTTTTCTGCTTGATTTGATGCATTTATGCGTTTACATTATTTATCTCTTTGCACAATCCCTTTTACTGACTAGTTCTCAAGCAGAAATACTGAGCAAGAAAAAAAAGAAAATAAAGTAGTGTTCTCGACATGAAAATACAGTTTTACCTGAAAGTCACAGGAGAAATTTTTCCCATCAAGGCATAGGCTGTCACACTTTGTAGGTGGAACAAGACTCCATCTATTAAGAGAAGTACCACAACATCTTGGTTGTAGCTGAAGCTCCTCCCACTTTTCCCAATCACAGGAACATCCTGAACAACAACAACAAAGAGGACTTTAAGAGTTCAGTTTATAAACAAATGTACGAGTGATTTTCCACCCACCTCATAAGCAGATACAGTTTTACATGTAAAACTTCAGCAAAACAACAAAACCAAACCTAGAATATACCAGCCATTTAGAGCCTACAAATCTTCCCCCCAAAAGAATATATTCGAGGAACAGCTCTCATCTGACTGAACTTTCCAGTGCGTTCAGCCTGCCTGTGAGATATTCTCGCTTCTGAACACTGATGCATGGCAATGAAATGCCGGAATATGAAGGATACATATTTAACCTGCTACATTATACTTCCTTCAGCTCAGTTTTGCTTTCAGAGAGTTAATATTCCTGTATGCCATGTGAATATCAGCAAAAAGTCGATAAATATATAAAGTTTGGTTTTCAAGTCATTATCTAAATCTTTAAATGCCCTTAAACAAGAATATGACATGATCTCAAAAATCCTTAAGTGAACTCAGGCTTTCTGGCCCACTTGTCAACTCATGTCTATATTAAATTATTTCTTGAAAAAATTTGTCTCTTTTACCTCCCCCCTTCCTCTCTTTTACCTCTTTTCTCTCTTGCAAACACATGATGAAATGCATTTCAGGGCAATTTAAAAAAAATGGGAAGAAAAGTAAAAATTAAGATTAACCTTAGTTGCACATTCTGTTCACAAGTCAAAAAGAAAACATAAATCAGTGTTAGTGAATTCAAATTACCATGAAAAATATCCAAGCTGGAATAAGCATAACTACTGCAGCAGCACTTGTGTAGAACTGAAGCTCTGGGGCTCTACAAAGGAGAAAAAATTTGATTAAAATTATTAAAAGCTTCCTCTTAGAGCTGAAGAAAGCTGCATCATAATTGGATTTACAGATATCAAAAAGACTAAAAGCCACCTACCAAGCTTTGGAGACAACAAATTCAGCAATCTCTTGCAAAGATAGTGGTTTGCTTTTTGTGTTGGTTTTCAAGATCGAAACTAGCATCTCATCTTGTGGTAAAATATACCTATATAACATGTATAGCTGTTGGTATGTATTTTACCACAAGATTTTGCTCCAGGCTCATGTTTCATAGTTAAAACATTGAGTGAGTCCTAAAGTTTGTTTCTGCGTGCCTACTAATGGTAAGGGCTGCTTTATGATTGCAGAATAAAGACTTATTTCTGGATATGCTGAGACTTTTAGCCGACTGTGAGACTCTGACCTATCACAGTGGGATCTGAGCGTAGTTTTCTTTCCCTGATAAAATTACTTACATTAAAGCTCTCTGTGAACAGTCTGAGATAAAAAAAAAATTCTTGGTGCAATATAATCATAAATAGGTGGTTTCCTTATGTGGCCCAAAGTCTATCTGTAACCAAACCTGAAATATTTTTAATACTTACGAAAATCTGTATTTATCTCCACTGAGTAGTTTTTTGGAAAAGACATTTTGCAAACTGGAGGAAAAAAAAAAAAAAACACAAACAATTTATCTGTGTTTTATTCATCACAAACAAATCAATCCCTGAGAAAGACAGTTGTTTCCCTTAAAGAAGTATATATGTATTCTACACATTTCACATTCTACACATGCAACTACAGAAAGGAGTTTGGTCTAACTCCTTTAAACTAAGGAGTTGTACTATTTTTTAATCTCATGAATGCTAGCAGGTATGACAGAGAAACTGTACCTTTGATAAAAATAAATTTTAAATACCGACCTTTAAATGTAGTGTACAAAAATAACTACAGGCAACAGCTTTCTTCAGTCTACCAAGAAACAAAATTCCTTTATTCCGCGCACAACTATCATTATGCCTCACCAGTCCATGATGTTAGTAGATAAAGCTGCCGAGAAACCCAGAATGTTGAAGCTGATTTCAGTAGCTGTACATAGAGCTAGCCCACCCATAACAGGAATGAGAGAGAGATTAACCAGCAATCCTACAAATGAGAAGAAAAATTTAAGTCTGAGTTTAATTACTGTATTATCTGATACACATGTAATTGGAAGTAGAGTTTTTTGAAAGCTTGATTTCCACCTTAACTTCTTTAGTTGAAAGACTTATTTCAGCCTTTTGCCATTTTGCATTACAAAGCAACCTATACGTGGCTTCTGTATTACTCCTGTGACTTATAGCTGGTAACAAGCAAAATCTCTTCAAGCAAATAGAACGCAATTGCAAGTGGAATCACAAAGGAATTATACTGGACTGGAAGACATTATACTGTAAGCCAGGTGTTTGGGGTTTTTTTGTTGTGTGTTTCTTTGGTTTTGTTTTTGGTGTTTTTTTTGTTTTGTTTTATTTTTTTGTTTTGTTTTTGTTTGTTTTTAAATCAGAGAGTGAACACAGTGAAGAAATTGAAGAATTTTCAATTCTGAGCAGCAAGCTGTCCCTATAAGACGGAACACACCAAACTTCAGTTATTTAAGGCTGCAGTAATATTTTCTTGACAGAAAGGTAACTCCAGAGCAGCAATGCCCTCACACAGCTGCATTAAAATAAATCCTTTTTTACTTTATATATACTCTACTTATTGCATTCAAACAGAATGGTTCTTCCAACTGCATTTATATATTTCAGTGGAATCTCCTCATCCATGGCCAGCTACGTGACAGTATTATACACACACACAAAAAAATCTCATTTCAACAGCAAAGTACTTACCAGTGTATTCTCCTAATATCATCCGAGACATGATAACAGTAAAAATAGGTGCAGAGCTTTTAACAGTTTCTGCAAATGAAACTGCCACATTTTTCAAGCTCACAAGACCCAAGACTACTGTGGCAAATCTGTAATGGAAGAACACATGAAATTAAACAGAAAATAATGCTTTAAGAGCTTGTCTACTCTTAGACTTTTGGCGTAAAAAGAATGGCATTATAACTTCCCTAGGTTTATAAATTTGAGCTGCAGTAACCAAGTATATGGAGAGGTGTAGCTGGCAATAAAGTAACCAAACCGTGGCAGCTTGACTGAGCTGCAGTAACTGATCCGCTGCACACTTCTACTCCACAGCACCTGCGAGGTGGAATGTGTCAGACCCATTTCTTTCTGCTTTGGCTTAAACGTTATTATTTATTTAGCACAAGTGAAGGCACCCTTGGGCAACTGTGCAATTTGTTTGGATGCACAGTGGACTTCCAGAAAACAAAGTTTACTTTTTAATAAGCTCTAACCAAGCTTCAGGTGACAGTGTTCTAAGCTGAAGTTTTCAATAGGCTCGGCCGAAAAAGTTAGTACAATTCTGCTGATGATAAAATTTCCTTGGTGAATTACCGTTTATTTGCAGTTATCCACCTTTGGTGTGAATTAGGTACACTACACATTTACGATACTTTAAGCCATGAAATTAAACAACAGGGTGGCAGATTAATTGTGATAAAGCTACTCTGAATTAACTGGAATCTTGTTATCCTTTATCACTTTTGCAGTGTACAGGAAATGAAATCGTACGTTCTTACTCTTTCCTAAAGGAGAGGAAATGGCTTCCAGCTGCATCAGGGGAGGTTTAGATTGGATATTAGGAACGATTTCTTCACTGAAAGGGTGGTCAGGCACTGGAACGGGCTGCCCAGAAGGGTGGTTCATCACCATCCCTGGAGGTATTTAAAGACGTGTAGACGCAGCAGTTCAGGGCATGGTTAAGGAGACACGGTAGTGTTGGGTTGATGGTTGGACTTGATGATCCTAGAGGTCTTTTCCAACCTTAATGATTCTGTGATGCCATGATTCTAAACCACAGACTGATACTATCCCAGCACACAGCAAACGCTTACTTTTAAAAAGATAAATATTAACAGCCTGTATCACTTTTGAGGTAAATCGCTGGAAAAAGGTGAGGGAACAAAGCAACATCATCATAAATACTCGTACACTAAAACATTGGCCTGAAAAGAGGAAGTAAATGGAAAGAGAAGTATGTTCTGAAAGAAGCTAAATGTGATGGGAAGCCAAGCTATCCAAAAACCCAATATCTGGAAAAAGAAACATAACATTTAGCCATAGGAACTAAAAATAAAATTATCCTGTCATTATTTTGGGGGGAACGGTGAAAACTCCAAACGCCTTCCACTCAACAATGAAAAGGAGGAGAGCCATGAAAATATAGCTTCCATTTGGAAGAACGCAATGAAGCAACCAGAGACATCTCTAGGAAATATTTAACTATTTACCTCATTAATCCAACAAACAGCATTATCATGATGAAATTGGGTGGATAAGAGATGCGTGTTTTGTGTTGATACAAGCAGCATGGAACAAACATTTTTATACAGCCAATGAAGGTGGTTGAAAGCATTTGAACAGCACCTAAAGAAAGATGAGAGAAAAAAAAAAAATCAGAAGATGATGGGAACATGACAAATCAAGCAATGCAAGAAAATTTCTTAGACAAACTTATGTGTAGGACTTTTAGCAGTTAAGAAACATGATAATTACTGTCTAGTTTTTATGAATTCTCACAGAAGCCCTTTACTTCTGCATCTACCAGCAAGGCAACAGAATAAACAAAGGTGGTATACACCTACAAAATCCTGTTTACAGATGAAACGCCCTTCTACAGGCAAACAAGTGAAGATTAACAACTCTGGAGACTATCAACAACTGACTCAATTTTATTTAAAACTCACACTACCCTCCAACACAAAAAACAAAATCACATTTTTCTTTTTAGCTTAGTTCTCAAACAGCATTGTACAGCTCCTCTATGAGCAAAGTTTCATACCATCTTTCAGCAAGTGGAGGAAAGGACAGTGTCAGAAGCCCTTTTACAGGCCGAGATCACAACTCATGAGCTCCCAGCCCCAAGATCCATCCCCACGTCTCCTAATTATGTCTTTTTCACTTCAGTTGAACCATTTTGTCCCTCAACTTTATAGAGGAGGATCTGGTATTGTCAAATATCTTACTGGAGTTAAAGTGTAAAAGAACGGTAGGGTTACCTAGCATGCTGGGCTCTCCTTCCAGTAATGAAAGAATGTATTTGTTAAGAAAAAGAGTGCAAAAGCTGAAGAAAAACCACAAAGTGAGGTAGATGAGAGCATGAGAATTCCAGATGCCCAAGTCCGACTCAATGACTGTAGTCTCCGTGATAGTTATTTTCAGAACGTTCTCCTCTGGGACACTATCACTCCTAGCAATTACAAATTTTTCACTCCTGTTCGCAAAGAGCGAACCCAAATGAAATAGTGATTTTGGCTTTGGCTTTTCTTCAAGGGGGGGAGGATTAGGTTCCTCCGGCGTCTGAGCACTTGTCACAGTCAACATGCTGACATTAAGAAATTAATCTTTGTCCTTAATACAAACCAACATTGACTTAGCACAGAACAGCACTTCGATGGAACAAAAATATCATGTGATTAGTTTTTCATCTCCCATGGCCTGAAAAAGTGTACTTGGTCCTCCAAATAACATCTTGCATAAAAATAAGCTTCACATGCTTCTTCATGTGGTCTATTCCATTTTTTTCTGCCTAAGAATGAAAAAAAAAAGGAGAAAGGAAGAAAAAAGCATGTAGCTTTGAATGTAATGACATTTCAAACCCCTAACGCAGCAAAGATACCACATTTCACCTGCAGTTCATGAAAGATAAAAAGGACTTCCGTAGCTTGTCTTTCGAACTGGATTTTGCACTCCTACCATAATGATACCAAGATTAAGCACTAAGAACTTATCTGAGGGAGATTTAATTCTAAACTAGCACACATATACACAAAAGACTTCATGTGTTTTTAAGTTACTTCTCTTCTAAAGCACATCAACACAGCCTTTTCCATTATAATTAATTCCTCTTCAAGATTCTACAGTTTCTTTGATCTCCATCTAAGGTCTTCTTTTAACCACTCCACAGAAAAATCTTCACAACCCAGAATATCTGGGCAGGAGCCTATACCCTTAGTACTACTTTACCTGTTATCACCTCTAGTCAAAATAATAAGCAATTAATAATCAAGGACTATAACTTCCAGTAATCATAAACACAATTACCCTGGTAACTGTGAGATCTAGGTGAACAAACCGTTGTACTCTATGATCCCAGAGGTCTTTTCCAACCTTAATGATTCTGTGATTCTATGAAGGTACGAAAATAAGTCCAAGAGCTTTCTGAAAAGACTTGTTCTCTATTTAATTACTTGTAAATAACACAGCATTACTTATTTTGCCATTGCAGCACTGTTCTAGCTTGCTATTTGGTATTAGTACTTGCAATAATTCTTAAAAGTCTTTTTAAAAGATCTGACAGAAAAAGGCATTAAACAGTTCACAGCTGGAGCTTTCTCCCTTTACCAATTACATGAAATGTGGCAAGTTACAGCAGAAGAGTACAGAGAATATCAAAAACAGTGACCTTTATTCTTATCAAGTCATGTAATGTTCGTTAGCATCATAACCCTAACAGATTCAAAGTCTGAATTAAGAAAGAAATAAATTGCACCTGAGCAGCTTATCTACAACATTCGAACACACTATAGGATTTATTGCTTTCTATGTTGCAA
The DNA here is from genome assembly GCF_949628215.1 of Phalacrocorax aristotelis. NCBI lineage: Eukaryota > Metazoa > Chordata > Aves > Suliformes > Phalacrocoracidae > Phalacrocorax > Phalacrocorax aristotelis. The sequence goes on from NC_134294.1 coordinate 7,113,768, forward strand.
TCTGTGTTGTAGGAGCAAAAAATAGGGTTAATCAGAAGAGAATGAAATGACAGACAAGACCTCTTTTGCTCCTCAACAAACAAAAACCAGGAGAAATTAAATTTTTAAAACTTTTCTCCGGAAGCACATTTGCTGGATAGACAAGATGATGGACCTTATACATTAAAGAGTAATTCTTGACAGGGAAGTTCATCACTAGACATCTTGGAAAAGCTGTCTGAAATGAGATGCCAATACTACAGAGCATCAAGCAATGGCAGCACAAGAAATAATCAATGGCAAGCAAAAATACAAGAGTTGTAACAAGAGCTACTGCTCCTGCCAAGATTTTGTTAGCATGTGAACAGGATACTGTATTTTCTTCATGCTTTTTTAATGTCCAATGTGGCATCTCAAAATAAACCATAAAGAGGTACTAAGAGTTAAATATATCCTGTCAGTCTCCATATCCTAAAGAGCAGCTAGTTTACACGGAAATTTTCCATTCCTCATGTTCTCTGTTCCTGTTACCACAGCCACGCACAGAAGGTTTCCATCCCTATCCCCTTATCTCTTTCCATTTTACTAGGAAACCATGCTAGCAGCACACCGGGGTACAGGACCCTCTGACACAATTGCGTTAAACCACATACTTGTGTTAACCCAGTTTAAGACAAAACTAGCCAATTTGAATGAAGATATGCATTCCTTAAGGAAATTTGTTAAGAAACACGATTCTTGATGACTCCTCCTTTTTCAGGTCTTAAAAATATACCCCTCTACATTCAAAACCATTAGTTATCAGAACTTTGTTAACAGATTTTCTGTTTATATCACTTGATTAAAAACAAAAGCAGATAAGCACAACGGAACTCCCACCCTCAGCAGCACTGCGATATCATATTTGATATCGCTCATTCCACATATGGCAGGAATCAGAACAGCAAATAAGAACAAAACTACTCCCCTAAATTACTGACCTGCTCTCTTAAATCAACTGGAAAGTCTTAAGTGGGCTGAAAGAGTTCTCCATCTGGAACTAATTCAGTCTTCCTCCCTCAAGACCAACCAGCAGCTGATGTTTACCAATAGATGAAAACGTGGCAGTGGTTGGCAGGCTGTTTCTCTTGGATCGCACACAAACATTCAATCTTCCAGCTCACAAGAACAAAGAGCAGGCAGTACATTTTACACTCTTCCTTTTATTTCCTCCAACTTTTAACTACATTAGCAATAAAAATGTTGAAGGTGGAAAAAATACGGAATATAAGCTTTAAGAGTCTCAAATTCCTACTTAAAAGAAATAATTACTAATTCAATGACTCCCCAATTTCTTAGGCTTTAAGATGTCATATTCATAAGACCACTGTATTCAAACTCCCTTTCTACTCAGAGCAGTTCAAAATTTAATTAGAAGTACATTCATTCCAAACCTAAAGAGGAGCAGGAAAAAAACTTTTCTCAGAAGACTTGAGTGTGAAGAAAATAAGTGAGGACATTATCTGCTTGTGCTTTTAAGTATCTAGTTTTAATTAAAAAAAAAAAATTACTCTCCCCTCAGGTTTTTAACAGGGTAGTCACACTAGGTTCGATTACTAAATTGCTTACACAATTTTCTATTGTGTGCAAGTGGCCTCCATGGGAATAAACATCATTTTGCTGCCAGGCAGCCTGCATGAATATATAGAAATGACAGCTATCTGTACAGTGCTTTTGTGGAAACGGTGTCACAGGTTAGTGGGCATTTTGAACTAGCACCAGCTCGCACCTGAAATAAACAGCACCCCCTTCGCTCACTGCAACTACAACAAATGTTTTTGTGGACATGTGGTAGATCAAACCAGGGAAACTGCTCCCCCCTGAAATGTAAGGCTGCAGGGGAAAGGTCGCTCTTAATCCTCACCAGGACTAGTATATATCATCTACGCTTAATTCTCACCAGTACAGCTTAACCTCATCACTGTAACAGCAGTACATCTACGTGGATTGTTTTCTACAGGTCTTGGAAGAAACACCAAGTTCAGCAAAAATTAAAATGCAGAAGCCACCCAAGTTAACAAGAACACACACACTGCATCTTTGCATTAGATCTTCCATGAGAAAACGTTTTGCAAGGAGACTATAACATTCCACACTGAAGTGAATAAGAAAGAAAAAAAAAAAAACAAAAAACAAGAAATTGACCTCCAATGAAGTGTGACAGCAGTACAATTTTCTAACGCAATTTAAAGCAAGCAAAATCAGTTTTCCTTCTCCAGCAAAGGGGAGGTATGTGTCACATCCCCCTTCCTCCAGAACTGCAGAGATGCGAGGGGCAAAGCAGCAGGTGAAAATCCAGTTGTAAGCGCTTGACAAGGCTGTAACAGGGCCCAGACACATCCGCCACACCTCGGCCTTCACTGATATTTTCTGCGACAGCTGCAGATTAGATAAGGGCAGCCAGATGAGCTGTCTTCACCCAACGCTAACACCACCTAGCCATCTTCTTTGAAAGTGAACGTAAAGTTCTTTCACAGACATATTTGATAAAATAACCTGAAAAGGCAAGAGATAAAACCAACTCAGGTGTTAAATTCTGTCGATGAGATTATCCCTGACACATGTCAAAAATCCTCATTAACAGTACTCACTTAAACTTTCTTTTCTTGAGAAACTACAGTTTTATCCCTAATTTTTAGGAAACTGTCAAAAATAAAAAAGCCAACAGTATAGCCAGAGTTCAATATAACCAGAGTCTTTCCTTAGAACTGAAAAATAAAATTATTTAAAGATAAAACATACAGCAACAAGCAACAAATCAGTCACTTGAAAGAGGAAATCTTTTTAAAATTACATCTACTACAACAAGATATGATTTCTCTTGAAAATAAACCTTAGCATTTCCAGCACCACAGATCCTGTGGTTCTTAACTATCTACTGCAACCCTGGTTATGCACAAGGTCCTTCATGATTCTCCCACTGAGCATACTAAGTATTTTTTATGGTTGAAATATATTCACTGGCAAGCATCTATCAGGTACTCCAAGAAATCTAATATGAAATTCTTCTGTGATGCAGCTCACCTCAAAACTGATACTGTTGGGTCAGAAGATCTAATTATTTCTTAAACAGCTAAGCAGAGTCTGACAATCACCACTACATGTATGACACCCACAGTTTCTTACTGCATTTATTTGTCTAAGACTGGAAGTGCTCTAGCCTTTGGAACAACCACCATCTAACGGCAAAGACAAAAAGCCATTCCGACAGTTTTTCTGACCACTTGATAGTACCTATATATAAAGACAGATATCCACAAAGAACTCTACATATAAAGTCAGCTTTACACCTCACACAAAAAAATAAACGCTCAAAAATGTTGCGAATATTAGAGAAACTAAGGCTAATCTGCAACTGGAAAAAAGAGGCTTGGGGTGCGTATCTTCATCTACTACCGTGCAGCACAGGTCACCCAAACATCGCTCCCAACAGGACGAACGCACAGAAGCCAGCATCCCAAGAAAGCCGTACATACTAACACAGGCTCATTAAATGAGGACAGCATCCAAGATGTTTATAAACACAGACTATAAACACAACCGCAAAGCTTAATATCTCCCATACAGCGAGGAAGGTGCTAAAAGATTGAAACAGTTTAGTACTTTCCTGCACTTCAGCTGTTTTTCTAGTCACCCACTCCCAAATCCTTCCCTCCTCTCTCTCAGAGCCAGCTGCCAGGCAGGTGTTTCCGCATGCCCCGCAGCATCCCGGAGCTGACCGGGCATCCCAAACACGGGAAGAGCCGCGTATTGGGAGCTGCCTTCTCCCCCTGCCCGCCGAGGGAGCTGCGCTGTACCACGGCCTTTTTGACCCGGCTTTCGGCCCAAGGCCCTTCGCAGGGCGCTCCGCCGTCGCAGCAGGGCAGAGCGGGAGGAAGCACGGCCTCCTCCCGCCGCGCCTCAGCCGGCACCGACGCGGAGCGCCCTCAGGCAGCGGGCTTTGCCTCTTCCCCCGCACCGGCAGAGCCCGGCCGCTGCAGCTCCGCTCCCGGTAGCCGGCGGTCAGCCCGGGGAGCGGCTGCGGGGGCTGGACGGGCAGGGCCGGCCCCGGGAGCCGGGGCAAGCCCGGGGACTGGGGCGCCTCCGCCGAGGGCCTTGCGCCCCTTTGTCACGGCAGGCGGGCAACGGGAGGTGGTTTTATGAGGGGAAAAAGAAAACAAAAAAGGAAAAACAAAGGAAAAGGGGGTTACAGGGGCCGCAGCTCGGGGTGACAGGCGGCCAGAGCCCCGCCAGGCGCTGCGCTCGAGGCCGGCCCCTCCATCGAACCAGGCGGCATCCACCGGGCCGCCCTCCGCTGTGGCGGCGTCCGAGCGGGCCCCTCCGCCCGGGGAGAAGGGCGGCCGCTCGGCAGCCGGGCCGGGCACGGGGAGCCCCTGAGGCGGGGCCGCGGCCCTCCCTCCCTCCGGCCGTCCCTCCCTCCGGCCGCCCTCCGGCAGCGCTTCCCGCCTGGGCCGGGGAAGTGACGGGCCCTCACGTAGCGCCTGCCCCGGAAGCGCGGGCGCTGCAGCCATGTAGGTCCCGTTACCGGAGGGGGGCGGCGCCGAAGCGGCCATGGAGGGCACCGACGACAGGTACCGGTGGGGCCTCGCCGCGCTTCGCCCCGTCGGGGAGGGAGGAAGGGAGGGGGAGCGGCGGCTCTCCGCTCTCCCTCGCCTCCTGCCCCACGCCCGACCCCCCGCGCCCGCCGCTGCTTGGTACGGCCCGTCCGCGCAGGATGGCGTCACTGCCGGCGGCGGGATGGCGCCCGTGACCGCATCCCCTTCTCTTCCCCCTCCAGCCGCGCCGCAGCCCCCGCCCTGCCGAACCTCACCCCGCGGCACCGGCAGCTCATCCCCACGCCCTGCGGCCCCGTGAGTACCCCCGCCGACCCCGGGGAGGGCTGTGCGCCGGCCCGTCCCTGCCGCCACCCCGGAGCAAGCGGCCGGGGAGGCGAGAGCAAACGGGAATCGTGCCCCGCTCCCCTTGAAACCGTGTCAGCGCACGGCGGCGGCGCTGTCAGCCGCGGCTCGGCCGGCGCCGCCGCTCTAGCGCAACGTTGTTTTCAAGCAGTTTGGTTTTGCTTAAATAAAACCGCGTTTTCAAACAGCGGATACGCAATCCTTCAAAAACTCAGTGCAGAACTGTCGAGGAAGGGGTATTAAAAGCACAGCAGTCCGAAGCTGGGCTGCAGCCACCGTGTCATGGCTCGGCCCTCCCTCCAGGTGACTCCCCAGCTCCGCGCGCTGCTTTTTCCCTTTACTGCCAACATCGCAGAGAAGCGGCTTTTGCTCTCTCTGGTACAGACTGCCTGGGATGAAGGGAAAACCATCTCCCGCTCAAATCCTCCGCACGTTGCTCGGAAGCGTGAACCTTTCTTTACAATTTTCGAAAACTAAAAACCTCGATACGAGGTACCGGGAAAAAGTTAATCGCTATGTTTTGATAGGTGTATAGGTGGGCATTGGCAATCTCGATTTCAGAAGATGAAATTGGCCCTTGTGAGGCACTGAGAAAACTAGAAGGCAGTCTGTAGACATAAACCAGAAAGATCTAGGCTGAGATTAAATATGAAATAAAGTTGGAGTTCTCCCTTCCTCAGCAGTTTTGGAGTTTCACTTCAATTGTAAAGAGTTTCTCTTCCTTTTTTCCAGGGAAAACCCTGCGCTTGTGTCATTTAGCCAACTTGTTTTAATGAGTTTCTTAAAACCAGCAACGAGTTTATACTGCGTTATGTGTTCAAAAATTTTCTTCCTTTACAGATAAAACCTTGGTCAGAGCTATCATTTCCTGTGAAGATCTACTTCTGTGTCACTATTTTGTCTCTGCTAAGTGTCATAGGGCTAACCATAGAGACACTCGTTCAACAAACCGAGGAAGATTTCACCATTTCTCTTATTCAGTTAGTTGGAGTTGGTAAGAAACATGCCATTTGTACTTTAAAACAAATACATTTTTTCCCAAAGTGGTAATTAAGCAGCATCTGAAGCTTCTTTTTTTACTCCTTTTGGCCTGGTATGTTACATGTAGAATCATCTGCTAGTTTGGCACTAACAAGCTAGATGCTTTTGACACTGTTGCTTTTTCCCGTAGTATTTTAAGGAAGGGATCAGTAACAGATGTGGTGTCATCCAGAATACATTCATGCATGAACAGTGTGAAAAAATATTCAGGTTTCAGGAAGTTTTGCTATAATTAGCTTTCTTACTGGTGTTTCATTAGGCAGATGTGGCAATGATTGTGCTTTCAGACAGCTGCCACTTTATGTAAGATAGACTGAATGTTCCGCTATGCCAGAGAGCGCTTACCGTTTCCCGTTTTAATGTCTGTGCCGTAATACGCTGGGGAATTCAGAGGTGTCCACACTCCAGGGCTTGTCGTAGAACGTACACCTCCTGACATGAGCCGTGCTTATACCCGAGTCGTAGCTGGCTTCAAGGCACCTTCTTACATTACAGGAAACCAAACATACACGGTTTGATCTGAAACAAGAAAATGTTAAGTCATGTCTCAGTGTTAAGTTCCTGCAGGAATGTTGCATCACCTGAAGTATTTTAATAAAAGAAAACAAGGACCTCATGTTTTTTAAAGTGCTTTCTTTTTTTGGCTAATATTTTTTGTCCCACTGGAAGCAAAATCTGAACTTCCTTGGATGTTTCCAATTTAAATACTCAGTAGAAACTTATGTTCGTATTCCTGGGTCCATTTGTATTGAATAGAAATGAAACTTAACATAAAAATAAATACAGCTGTAAGTACTTTAGGCAGAGGCTTTAGCAGGTTTTAGCTGTTGGCTCACTCACCAAAAGAACGTAGAAAAGAATAGACTCTGTGGGTGTAACACCTTGTGTACGAGAGAAGCATGCTAATCATAAGCAGTCGTTGCTTTCCAGCTTTCACCCAGAGGGAACAAAGACAATAGATCTGTTCAGATTCTATAATTAGACACATACAAACAATACTTTTATTCCAAAACTCTGGTTTGATTAGCAGCTTTTCACACAAGACTCGGCCTACCAACAAAAATTGCAATGTTAGAACAGACCATTGGTGCCTGCAATGTCACACTGTTTTGTTAGCAACCACTGTTTTGTGCTTCAGAGAAAAACGAAGAACCTTCATAATAAACCAAATGAATCACATGATGTTATAAATGGGGAAGTTGAAAGCATGCTTGCTAATCTATTTTTCCCCTCCTGCCTTCTGCTGATACTAATTAGTATTACATGCTGCAGCACACGCAGAGGAAGAATTGCATGCCTCTCACAAAACCTCTGGTTTAAATTGGGAAAACCAGTGTATTTTTAACATATTACTTCAAAGTTTTAACGTAAACAAAAGTTCTTTCAACATATTGGTCAGTAAAGATAACTTCATTCAAGGAGCTATTACTGGCTTACCCTGAGATTTTAAGATGTGTAAGCTAACCTCCATAAACGTGCCAAAAACATGTTTTCTATAGGGTAGACAAAGACTGACAGAACTGGTAATAGTTCTTTAAAGAAAAATAGATGCCCCAACCGTAACAATCTCTTGGGTAACACTGGAGGTATTTACTTTAAAGAGGGTTTGGGATTTAATTTCTTGAAAAATGTTCACTTACCAAAAACAAGGGGATGTCCTTTATTTCAGATGGACACCTTATCGCTCTCTGCAGCTGCCTGAGAGGGGCTGGAGTGAGGGGAGGTTGGTCTCTGCTCCCAAGTCACCAGTGACAGGACGAGAGGGAATGGTTGTGTCAGGGGAGGTTTAGGTTGGATATTAGGAAAAATGTCTTCACTGCAAGAGTGCTCAGGCACTGGCACGGGCTGCCCAGAAGGGTGGGGGAGTCACCGTCCCTGGGGGCATTTAAAAGACGTGTAGACGCGGCTCTTCAGGGCATGGTTTAGGAGACATGGTAGTGTTGGGTTGGCGGTTGGACTTGATGATCCTAGAGGTCTTTTCCAACCTTAATGATTCTGTGATTCTATGTGCTATTTCTGCAAGAATCTGAATGCTCAGAAAAAAGTTTGTTTTCAAATTATTTGCACTTCTGAGTTAGCAGCTGAATTTGCAAAACAAGGAAATACAGTCTTAAATCTTTCAGTTCTTCCTGAGGTCATAAACATGCAAAAAGATGGCATGATTCACTTTGTAATTTGAAAATCATTTCCAGTTTTCTCACTGTTAATAAAAGTGAAAAAGGAAGTTTGTTCACAAGGTTTGTTTAGAGAGTTATTATGTTACTTTGAAAACTTCTCCGACACTCTGTCCCCGTGTCCCAACCTAGCAAAACTAGATTATTTGATGTGCGGAATCCAGGAAGTAGCCCTCTGGAAAAAGAAATCTATTGTTACTTTGTCTACAGTAAGAATTAACTAGTGTTTGTAGGAGCACCCTATGTAAGAACAAAGCACCGATTCCTGTTTTTATGAAAGGAAAGCCTTTTCCTTATTCAAGCTTTGTCAAAGCGGATGCGTAGAGTTCAACATTGATGGCTAACTGTGCTGTTAAGAGTGGGGGGGGTTTGATGTATTTTATAAAAACAGAACTCAGAACTTTCCCGAACCAGTTTTTTTCAGTTTCCAGGGTGTTTCAGAACTTCCAGAACAAAAATAAACCGTTAGGAATCCAGCCCGTCTCAGTTCAATTCAATACACAAGCCATTTGTAGTGGTCAGAACCACACAAACGATACTGTAGAGGTATGTGTAAATTCCTTGTCAGTCACCTGAATTACTCTCACTGGAAAGATCATGGAATTTCAGTTCTTTAATAGAAGTGGTGATGCTTCATTTAAATCAAATATACTCTTCAATGTAGTGTTCGATTTAGTGTTAATAGAATAACATACCACAATTAATTAATTTGAATAGCTAATATGTTGCCATTTTCAAAATGTCACTTCACAACTAATTTAAAAATCTTAAATTCTTCCATTTCTCGTATGCTAAACCCCAGGGGAGAGTACTCATTTTAAATATCTGATTCAGGCTCCTTGGTAAGAATACAGGTGCGCTCTTGACTGAGGAGCCTGATGGCCCTGATACTTCCATTCTGTCATCTGGATCAAGCACATGGAAAAACTGCACTATGTGCAGTCTGCGTTCACCTGGTAACTGACCTCTCCTCCTCCTTCCCAGTGTTCTGTGTATACTATGTGACTAGAGGAATCCTGCAGGAGAATCGCCAGGAGCTCATCGTCTTTGTTCTTTCCATCTTGCTAGTGATGTTTCGTTCCATTGTCAACTTCACAGTTCTCTCTGCTGAGGAAAAGCCGAAACTCCTGGTTAGTCTCCTGGCATTCATTAAGTTTGCTTTTCTCCACATCTTGGATTTGAAAATCTTAGAAAGGCAAGATGTCTCTGATAAGGGGACTACTAACAGAGAAAAACCAGGCTGAATTATTCCTGCCATTGAATAACAAAATGTACACCTCCTCAATTGCAAATCTGTTTCTCTGACCTGTTCTTTGGGTACCTGAAAGTAAGAGAAGTATCAAAGTGTTTTACTCACACAGGATTATGGCAGAAGATATCCTTCACTTTACCTACTTCACTTCAGATTTCCCATCTATTAAAGGACTGGCCTAAAGTCACATAAATGTAGCCTATGAACAGAACTGGAATCTCAGCTCTATATGCAAGGACACAGGCATTAGCCCCGCTGCTCCATAAACGCAGCAATGTGTTTTTAAAAGAGTTATGGTGACCTGCTGCAAGGAAACAAAAAGATACAGGGGAGGTGCTGCCATTCCTGATTATCTTGTTTGCATTCTAACAGTAAAATATAATACAAGGATTACATTCTATGCGATCCTAAGATTTCTAGTTAAACTTCCGTTTGCCATGCTTCTCAGAAGTCCTTCCCTTTTGTGGTCACACATTTATCTAGTAAAAGTAAGTCCTTAACAGTACATCTTCTACACCAGGCTTTACTTCGAGGTTCTTATTTAATGTATACACTGATGACTGGGATGCACACCTTGAAGTAATTTGCATCTCTTTGATGCCCATTTCTTATTGACCCTAACAACCCAGTCTGCTGAGATAAATACATTTAACTAAATGTACAGGTGATATGGAAAATTGAATAGGCAAATTCTGCTTTGGTGCATCTTCCTAGCTTGGTTGCCATCTCTTGAAGAATAATTTTTGGATGGCTTCAGAGCAAGGAATCTCCTTCTCACGTTTGTGTTAATACTGCTATAAAAGTAACTTGGATAACTGTAACTCCTACTACCTGAGCAAAATTTCTGAGCCAAAATAAGGCATGCTAGTATAAATATTCTCATATCAATGTAATTATAATGGCCATTTTGCCACTTCAGCCATCTTTAAAGCAGCAGACAGTTAGTGTGAATGTCAGCAAAGTTGTGGATACAACCCAGACAAAACCAGTGTTTTCTGAAATTTAGTAGGTACAGCATTCGGAATAACCCACCATCCCCACTGAAATCAGCAGTTTATGCCATACAGGAGGCTTAGAGCCAATCTCTGTCAAAGAAATCGGTTTCTTTGAACTGTATGATAAAACCTGAAGCAAAATCTTGCTACAAGTTTCATGATATTACTGGGAGCTCAAAGGTTATGTTTCTCCTAACAGTTGTGAAACTGCTACCTTGAGGGCAATGTAAACCAAAATAGCCAACGTGAGTTTACGGTTATTACCAAGTAGTTGCAACAAGTGGCAAAAATAACGGCCTGATCTTTGCCACTTAACAGGGTGGCAAACTGTCATCCTTAGTCGTTGTCTATTTAAAATGCTATTAATAGGCAGCCTGGTTCTCCTTACTCCTTTATTCTTTTATCACCAGCTAGAAGATTTAAGGTTGGAGACTGTCCCTGTTTTGGCATGGCCAGTCACATCCTTATTTCTCTTCTCCATCAGGCCCGCTTCATTCTGATCCTCTTGGTTGGCTCCTTTGATGTGATCTGTGCCATCATCCTCATTCAGAGTCAAAGCATGATGGCCTTTCGAGTGGGTGGTGCTCTAGAAAGCCTACAGTCACAATACTTCATGCTGAACCTCTGTTTTTCCATGTTGACCTTTGATCTTCAGGCGCAGGTATAGAACTCTCTTCCCCTGGGTTCCCTTTTTCCCTGCTATTGAGACTATCTTAGAATTAGACTAGCTGAGCTGAACTATCAACTTCGTAGAGCAATCCTGCCTGTATCTTACCTTTTAGATAAGATTAGCTTAACAACGGTCATCTCTCCAGGTGTTTGCTATAGGGAAGCTTAGTTAAAATCCATGAAAATGAATCAACATATATTTTATCATTGTCCTGCCCAGAAGGAAACCTGAGTCTTATTTATGGGAAGAATGTCCAGAAAACCAATTGCACCCAGAAGCTCCAACCCATCATGGCCTCCTAAAATAAAGATGATCACTGCACATCTCAGCCTTTCCAGCCATCCTAGCTGCCTCCCACGTTTGAGAAAACGATACTGGGATGGGAGAGGGGAGCCTGACGTAGCAGGGCAATCAGGGTGAGATAGCAACCTGCAGTTACAGATAAGTGAAGTGAGCCCAAGATCTGTTCAGAAAAAGTTTGTACTTCCGCGTGCTACCCTTCATTCTTACTTTACTACTGTATTACCTTATGCTTTATCTGGAGCACATCTTACTGCCTTCCCTGTTCCTTGTTGTTGCTAGTAGAGCATACAGGGAAGTATATCTGTCCTTGTGTCCCGTTTTGTAGTCTGTCAGGTTTTGAGGAAAAAATTTAGCCTTTAGACCTGTGCCCAACTTACTGTTGCTGGGCATTTGTGTCACATATTTTTTGGTGGGCTATATGGTCTCAAACTAATAATTTTACCAAATCTTTGCCTCTTCTTTTCCAGCTCTGCTTGTGTGTTCTGCTGATAAGCCTGCATGAGATGACTTTTCTACATAACATCATCTCAGCAACAGGGATTCTTTGGGCCTGCCTGAAGGTGACCATTAGCATCATCGCAGTAAGTGTTCAGCTAACAGTGAACACCACAGCAAGAATAGTCAACTTCTGAGACTAGAAGTTGTCACCCTGAGCGGTGATCACAGGCTGGGAAGTCACAGCCATCCCATTCTGTGTAATACTGCTAAGTGGAAGGGAGCCAGAATGGATCCCAGCAGAAAACAAGAGCACCAACAATAATGAGGTCAGGTTTCTTACAAATCTGTGTCTCTCAACTGAGCATACAGGGTGAAACAATGTCACACTATGGTTATTCCTTTCTAAGGAACATTGTTCTCAGTCTTTTATTACCTACTTCAGTGAAACCTATAGGATCACAATATCTTCGACATTTCTACCTCTTAGTTAGGTGAAACTGGCAGCAGTCCTCCAAATTATTACGAAGATTGATATACAGGCACAGTGAGACTGCATAGGCCTTAGATCCTTAGGAAACCACACCAAAAAGATGAGTGGTCCTTTATTGGGACAGCTTCTTTAAAGGTGAGTGACAGTTTTCAGGTTAACATAAGGATTTGTGAACTTGAAATGTAGTTCTTCATGTCAGTCACACTGAACTTCCTCTGGAATCTTGACAGCTCTGTTCCAAGAACGATTGCAGAATCAGGGCCAAAGTGCATCAGATATGCGAGTCTCTTATAGCCAGGAAGGAGTTTAGGGGGTTTGGGCTTGTTGGTTTTTCAGGCTCCTTGGGTGTTTGCTTTAGCAATTCAGACAAATTCCTGACAGCTGAAATACAGCTTTCTAAGTGGTTTGATTGCCTTCCTTGCTGAAAACGGAGGTAGCACCAAGCACTGTGCTTTTAAAATACTTTAGTAGCTTTAGGAGAATAGTTGCACAGAATCATCTTTCTCCTGGACTTTGGAGTGTCGTGGCCACTAACAGCTACCCGGCAGGGTAAAACAGAGACAGGACTAACTGTGAGTGTGACACTTCGGAATGCAGATAGGGATATGGTAGCTTGGTTTCCTCCTAGGAGCTCCTTACGTACCTTTGTGAGGCACTGGATCTTTGCTTCCAGCTGAAGTGTATCAGGTGTGGAAAGAAGGGAGCAAGGAGAACCGTGTCTTGTTTTCCTGCTAGGATTAAAAGTGTAAACCTTTCAGCTACTTTTCCCCCACCATGAGAAACAAAGTTGATCTGACCAGTTGCCACTCACAGATCACAAGTCTTTTGCTTCTCTTTGATTTGCCCTTAGGCATTAAAAGAAGCACTGTTTCTTTTAAGAAAAGAAAGAGACATTTCAGTTAGGTGGCCTCATGCCTTAACATACATGATATTGCTTATGCTTTCATCAATAGCAAACATGTTTCTTAATAGTTCAACTGGTTGTAGTACATGTCCTGGGGATAAGTATGTATTCTTGCCCTTTGCTCAAAACTGTTTACATTAGAACTGCTTGAAGGCTACTTTCTACCCAGTCAGCTACATTAGTGACTTCTCTACTGGAAGAAGTTAACAGCTTCTTGTCTAACTAAGAAATAGCAAATGTAAAATTAATGGAAAAAAAAATATAGTAGTGCTGTATTTCAGTAACTGGCAGCACTGCAGGGCAACGGCAACTTAGAAAAGGTGGGTACATTTCATGAGAGTCTGGCAGCTTTGCATCCAAGGTAAAAATGATTCTGTCTTAGGCTAGAGCACGTAGACAGTTTGACAGAGGAGTGACAATAGGAAATCTGTTTCCTTACCCTGTTCAGACAAGTTTTTCACAATCAGCTTCTGGCAGATGATGCAGGAGCACAGAAGCATGTATCGCTGTCTTGTTTGGTGCTCCTAGAAACTGCGCCTGCTCTGACATTGTTACATAAGATGGGGAGACATACATAATCTACCAGAAAGTATAAACATAGAAGGAAAAACTTGGAAACGCCTCATATGCAGTCCTTTCTGGTAACCGCAGTACCTGGAAGCACAGCGAAGTCTCCTGCTCCCTAATTTCTGGGTTGATGCAGATGCCATTTCACAAGGGAATTATTCATTATTTTTCTTCCACTTACACACATGCAGTCCTATTTACTTAGAGGATTTATTTTACCTATCTCCATTATTTATTTTTTCTCTTTTCTCCTGTTAATTACTAATTCCCCTTTCCCCCTCCTCTTGTTTCTCAGCCTTTGTTTTCCTTTCCCTTTTGGTATTATCCTAAGAGGAGCACTATCCAGTATCACAGAAAACAGAGACAATAGTGGAGGTAGCAGAGAACAGCCAAACTCCCTTAGGGGAGGGACAGTTCCCTTAGTGCTTTTGTAGAGGTTCATATGCTGACCACTGCAGAAGGATCAGTATTGGTTTGGGAGGAATTCTGTGGTTGATCAGATGCATCAAATCTTATCATAGCACTGGTGCAGTGACTCAGCTGTTTTTCCTTTGTTTGCTCAGACCTGCCCTTTCAGTTCAGGACTGCTGGAAGTTGCTACCTGCTGAAAAAGCAGCCCATCGTTTCTTTTCTCCCAACTCCCAAGGTTAATTGTGAAAGTTTTTTCTGACAGTTAAATTCTCTTGCTGCTCCTACATTTTAGTTCTCAGTGACTTTAAGTCTCTGTAGTAGAAACAGAGGTAGAGAAAAAAGTCACAGAGCACTTTCAGTCTGTTAGCTATGAAAACATTAATTTGTTAGAGAAAAATCTGAGCGTACCCAAAGGAAAATGACATCAGCTTAGATGCAACTCAGAAGAGTCAGCTGCTTCTCCATTTAAGCTAGCTGGGAGCTCTACTCTAAGAAGGCAGAGCTCAAGAGGATGCCGAGATAGCTCAAATCACACACAGCTGTCAGGATGTGCCCATGAAACAACCAGTTCTGATTTGACCAACATCACTCCTGGCCCAGCTCAGTGGAAAACGGAGACCGTATTTCCTGCTAACAAAACACAGGTAGGGAAGGCAAGTGGAGAGCAAAGTTACAACTGCGAACTCAACACTTGAAATGCTTTTGAAAAGTCAACTATATGTAGCTTTTATAGAGTATATAGCAACAAGTTATATATGTCTCATCTTATTTTACAGATTTTAAAAGAACTGAAACCTCTAGTGTGGATTTTTCTGTGTCAGAATGTACCTGAAGTAGCTTATCTCATCTACCTGCTTTACACGGTAATTCATCAAACTTACTGCTTGATAATGGGGAGCAAGGCTGGAGGCCTCCTCTTCATTACTGGATCCTTGGGCCAAAACATGGTGCCTCATTCCTGAGCACCCCCCTTTCGTTGCAGCTCCTGTTAGAATCAATGAGAGCAGCAGGCATGTCCTACCTCTTCAGGATGAACATTTCAAGACAGGAACCACATCAAATTGCTATTGAACTGATTACTTAGAGAGAAAGGCCCTCAAAGTCTCTGCAACTGGCAAAGTGTCCAGAATGATTAGGGAAAGATGCAACAAAATCTTCCAGTACAAGGCACACACCTCCTCAAAAATGCCTCCCCTCCTTCACAAGAAATTTCAAGTGGTGCCAGAGGATTTGACCATCTGCAGGACCTCAAGTCATTATATTTTAAAGAATTTCTTAGGCAGCACCTCCAGCTGTTGATCCTGATGTAGCCAAAACAAGAGACAGCACAGGCCCAACAAACTCCAGTGTTAAGTGGTTTTTTGGCACTAGAATAGTGATACAGCACTTATCTCTGGGGCACCCCAGCACCTCCCTTAACACTTGTGTGAAAGGAAGTAAGGAAGGAGGAGGACAAAGCGGATTGTTCATCATGGGAAGGGCTCAAATGCTGATAGCAGCCAGTGTTTCTCATACTTCATATAAATAGTCTCCAGATCCTGATAAAAATCCAGTGGCTGCTGTCATCCAAGTCCTTGGGGTTCTATTTATTGAAGTACGCCGTCAGATCAGGCTTGTGCAGTTATTTGCTGGCAAAGCACAAAAGGACCACACACTGTCTTTGGGAGCTATACTTGTGTTGCAGTTAGGAAGAAAAGTGCAGGTGGCGGCTTCTGACATTCTGAGTAACATGACAACCTGGAAACAGCTAGGCCTCCTTACATTTTTGCATGGAAACAGTAAGCACTCAAGTGCCCAGCAAATGAGGGCATGGACATGCAATGCAATACTCTGTGCAAGAGGGGTCTGTAATATAGTCAGTTCTCCAAACCAATTCTTTTTAGCGCTTTTTATCCAACTACCTGAAAGAGAAAAAGACAAAGAGAAAAAGAGAAAAAGAAAGAAAAAGAGACAGAAAGAGAAGAAAGAAAAAGAGAGAAAAAGACAGAGAAAGAGAGAAAAAGACAGAGAAAGAGAGAAAAAGACAGAGAAAGAGAGAAAAAGACAGAGAAAGAGAGAAAAAGGGAGAAAGAGAGAAAAAGGGAGAAAGAGAGAAAAAGGGAGAAAGAGAGAAAAAGGGAGAAAGAGAGAAAAAGGGAGAAAGAGAGAAAAAGGGAGAAAGAGAGAAAAAGGGAGAAAAAGGGAGAAAGAGAGAAAAAGGGAGAAAGAGAGAAAAAGAAAAAAGAAAACCTGCACTTACCGTTAATTACTTCAGCTCTGAAAAAGCTGCTGGATTGACTCTACAGCAGCTGCTTAACCACCCTCTGCAGTGTAAACAGGCAAACCGATAGAACTTAAACTTAACTGTACTGAAATTGGCCAGGACATCCATAACCTGCCTCGATATGGGATATGGTACACGCCCTTGAGTTTGTTTACAAATCAAAGTAGTCGGAGCTGTGCTTTCTTTAATCTCATCCTGATAATCACTAGGCCTGCTGGGGCAGTGACTCAAACCTGCAGGAAGGGGGAAAAGAGGACTGTGAGATCTTAGTATCTTCCCTTCAGTACTGGATTTTTGCAGAGGTCTTTCATCTTAGTACTAACACGCCTGATCATACTTTGTTCATGGGAGCAGCAACCCTTCTTCAATACAGTAGATAGCTACAGGATATAAATATTGTTGCTTTTAATTAGAAGTTGCCATTTTCTTTGTGTCAGAACCCTCAAAAAAGCACAGGTTAGGCAATTACTAATGTGATAAGCGCAGTAATCAGGCTAGCCATGAATGAAAATGGGATCATGAAGCCAGCCCCCAGACGTGCATGACAGTAACCATACAATGACAGCCAGGGAACATAACTTCATTCTATATTTTACAGTGGAAAGAGACTAAGATGTAAGATGAATTCTGGTTTCCTTATCTCCAGCTTAATTGCTTTTTCAATCTGGGCACAGTACTGTCTTCATATGCCTTTAATGATGCAGAGATCAGAAGGTACCATGCATTGAGCTAGCATCAGTGTGCAGCCGGGCAATCACAGAATCAGGAAAGTCAGACTGTTAAAAAGTGATCAGGTTCCCACACCCCACCCCAGTTACTATCTAGTGACTTCTTCCAGAAACATAATGGTTGATTGCATTTTATGTCTTCAGGGTTTTGTGGCACTAGGTGTTGATTGCTGTATGTCTCCATTTCCCTGCAGGTGATAAGGGAGTGGGGCAAAGGGAATTCTTACACTCTGGAAGCCGCTTTCATTACCGGCTCTTGCATTTCTGTTGCAATAAAATCTGTTTTGTTTTGGGCACTGATTCACGTCTACCGCAGCTTTGGCCAAGGGCTGAGAGAAAGAAGTAAGTACTTGAAAAGGTTAACCTAACTATGAAGGTTGTAGCCTACTGTATCACAGTCACAGATAAGCTTGTCGAGCCAGGAAAATAGTTTGGGATAGACACAATAAAAGGCAGGTCCCTAATGACATCAAGCACTACTGCAGCCTCAGAATTTACTGGCCTGACAAAGCTCAGAAACTTGGATGGAGTGTGATCTGTCCCTGAAGAAAACTGACATTAGTCAAAGTTGCTTCCAACCTATGCAAGAATTGCTGCTATCCAGAAAAACAGATCTGTGTGGAGAGATCTCCTCTATACAAGATGATGTGTAGTTTTTCTTCTTTGTCATGCTGTAATAACCAAGAGAGACAGAATAAAGGGACCTAAAGAGCCACTGATCTCAAACTACCCAAACCTCCTTTTACCTGAAGGACATAAATGCTGCTAGGCACTGCTGTTGACTGATCTTCCTTTCTTCCTACAGTGTTTTCTTCCTATGGAAGGATCGACTCCTGAGCACCTGCCTTGTGTTCTGTCTGCAGCTCTTACAGAGTGAAATCATAGCTGGGAAGTTCTGATCAAGTCATTGCATTCAGGATGTAAGATAATGGGCCAGTTTCACAGAGGTACGGGAAGTTGCTCAGAAAAACATCTCTACATTTCTTGGTTTGTATTGTCCTAGGGAACTATAGCAGTGCAGCTGGTAACTTAGCTTAAAAAGTGAAGTGTGCTCGGGAAATTAACAGCAATCCTCTCAATCCAATGAGTTTTGCTGTCAGGACAATGCATCTTTCACTCCTGGTTTTCCTGACGTTGCTTTGTAACTGCAGGAGGTTCACAACACGCATATGAGTAGATAATGTTGGTAACATATGTGCTGTTTTTCTGGATATACACAAACGTAATGAAAATAATTTGCACACCTGGCTTTTATTGCTGACTCTAGAAGTGGATTGCCCTACCATCATTTCTTAACTCAGATCTGTTGCTGAACAGAGGTCAAGCCCCGAAGATGGCAGCTGTATTCCCTGATTTCTACTACGGCTGTGTGATGGCGTAGCCCCTACAGAACGGCTAGGGCTCTTGTTCCTCCTCTGACTTCAGAATAGTTCCTTTATTTTATTTTTTATTTAAAACCCAGCTACACAGGAAAACTAAGCAATGTAATCTCATGCCTTCCTGTAGCGTGTCTAACCGATGTGCCATTCCATACACAAGGGTGACTGTTAAAATAAGCCTTTAATATTGTAATTAAAAAGTTTGGTATTTTGTTGACTGGAACCTTCAGCTACTGGCTATTTTTTAATAAAGTATAAACACAGTTTGTGCATGGATCATTATTTCTCATATCAGCAGCATGGGAAGCCTGTTTACAAACAGAGTATGGAAGAGGCTGGAACTGCCATTCACATGTGCTGTGAACATTGCTGTCACATTCCTCTTCAGATACATCTTTAACTTGCAGGTACCTCTACACTGCAAAAAGTAGGTAAAATAGTTTACTGCAGCTTAGTAGGGAAATTTGCAAGGATGACCTCAAAACTTATATAAAAAATATCCTCATCCTACTCTTCTAAACCTGAAACAAATCTATTTTATAGAGCAAAATGGAGGCATGAAGAGGTTAAATGTGTATGGTCAGACTGCATGCAGCTGACAATATCAAGAGAAAGCACGAGAGTACCAGCTGATGACTGTGACTTCATTCCACAAGTCAAAATGTGACTATGAATTGTTGCTGAAATGGAGGAACACAATTAAGCATATTCAATCCTTTTCTAAAACAAGCAAACATGCAGCAGGTCTTGCCTAGAGCAGGACTGGTACGGGAAGACTTACAGTAGGCAGCAGGCCTGTACTTGGTCAAAATTAGCTGTAGTAGGCTTGTGCTATGCTCCGTTTGTCTTCAGAGCAAGATGGCGGCAGAAACAGTTGTTTCATTAGAAGGAAAAAAGTTGTGGTTACATTTAAACATTTATCTTCCCAAAAGCAAAAATGTATTGTTATGCCTTGGGGAATTAACTTTGTTTCCCCCAGAAAAATGTTCTTATTCCTGACTAAGGTCTTGTTAAGTTCCCATGGAAATCTGCCTGCTCTTTTGCACAAGATCGTGAAGTTAATACTTGTGTAGGTAAGAGATACTAGGCTGAACCTGCGAAAGTTCCCCGATACACAATCCTGCCATAAACCGCTGACAATATCTTTGGCCTACTCTAAATTGAAGCACTTTATTTTTTGCCCATTCTAATCCTGGATGTAGGCAATCATTAGACCAACTGGTTGAGACAACCAACTTTACAGTTTCTATTATTAAAGCAGGAGATTAATCCAGCTAAATCCAAAGTTAACGTTGGATAAATCCAAAGTTACTCATCACATATTTTATTGGTATTCACCAATAGAAGAGGAGAACAATGAGAACAAATAACACTGTGTCAAACAAATAGAAGCTACTGCCCTACGTGTCATCAAGAGCTTCCTGTCAAAAGCATTTAGCAAGTTTTACCCAGAATGATACATAAAAGGAAATTTCAGGTTTTGGTAATCTGTGCAAATTCTTTAAGTAACACCTGATAAATACACAAACGCTTCCCCTCATTAGATCCATCTTCTTTTCCATACTGTATAAGAAATGTCTCAAAAACAGCCTGTAGAGAGGCTACTTTTTCATATTCAGGAAGAAGTCCAAACCACTCAAACTTCTTTTTTGCACTATTGTCTTCTACCTGTTCTTTGTTCAAGCCTTTGAGTTCAATTTTTTACCGTGCATTACTGAAAAAAATGAACCAACTTGCTACTTTCCCATCACTACAAAGTAATTGCATTTCTCTGGGCACAGTTTCCTGCTTTTCTGTTTGAGGACAATACACGAGACCACACTCTCTTTTTTTTCCTCTTTGTGCTCACGACTCCCCTTAAAAAAGCTTCGAGCTGCCGTGCACATGCGCAACAGCTGATACTAATTTGGATTCCAGGAAAGTTAGAACACAGCACAGACAGACAAAGATAATCTGATAAAGTAAGGAAGAGAATTTAGGCCTTGCAATCCTGTGCTGCACAGTAACAAGTCATTAACTGGTGTGGCTACTTCAAATTGGCTTTAGAACATAATCACGCTTTTACAAAACAAATCCTAATACCGCTCTAAGTGCTATATGCTTCTCTACCAATCCGTTTGTTAGCAATGCAGTAGGTCACCCCACAGTTGCACAAGGAGCATGACGCTGTCTTCAAGAAGTAGGGCTGCTGCACAAAAAGGGAGACCCAGATTAAATTACATTTAATATTTCAGGGAACAGCAGCGAGTACAAGCTGCATTAACCTTCACATCCAGTATGACAGTTTTTTACTTCCGAAGATGGCTGTAATCCATACTGCCGCCCAACGCCTATGTGAACAATCTAGATTAAACTACACGTTGGTACCAACATCCATTTCATCTTATCACGTAGATGCACTGCAGGGTAAAACCAGAAAAAGATGGCCTCAAGCTTCACACAGGTTTATGGCCAAATCTTCCTTTTTTGGGCTACTTAAAGTTCTCCTAACTCTTAAAAACCCAGGGTAAATCGATACAGCCATTTTTTAATCAGCCCAGCTGAATTGGTTTTGTTCCAAAATTTCTGATACCTCAGCTTGGAAAAACTGTATGGGTGGAGAGTACTTTTTAATGGTTCAACAAACTACAGTGATTATAGCTCTCAGTGCTAGAACTGGGCCTTTTCAACTGAAAACAGTAAGAAGCCTTCATTCTGGCAAGACAGGACTAGCAAAACGCATATAAACTATCCCAATAGAATCATCTGCAAAACAAGGGTTCAGTTGTTAGCAGTGCTATTTCCCTTCTTTATGCGTAGGCAGTAGAGTGCCACTGTCACAGGAATGGTGAGTTATTGCTTTGGCCACAGAGAGCAACAGTTTGTCACTAGCCAGGCGTGAAAAGATGGAAAACTCTAAGGTATCTTGTAAAGCAAATGAACTCCATTTAAAAATGGCTGCATTACCTGCGTGAGGTATTTTCTCACATTTATCAATCATTTGACATGCATGAACTGTTGGAATAGGTACAGATTAATTATGAAATCATAAAAAGATTCTTAATCATAATCATTAGCCACAAGTTTAGCGGAAGAAGTGCCTAGAACTTCATCACAACGTGCAAAGGCAAGGATGGAATGGGCATTTAAACTACAAGTTCAATCTTAAACTCACTAGATATCCAAATTATATGATATTAGCTCAGATTATTGCCCTTACCTATTTCTTTCCTCACTTTTCTACTCTTGGGCCTTCAAAAAAGTCGTTAAGGTAGCCCAGCTAGTCATACTGATGTGTTCCACCTTGCACAGCAAATCCAGCTTTTATTCTGAAACTTTTGAGGAAAGACGGGTATCAGACATATACATTCAAAGAAACCTTAGGTGTATTTCTAGAAAACAGTTGCTATTGTGCCATGAGACAACGTATCAAAACCCCACAGCGGACATTTGCCTTCCAAGCAAGTAATTGTGTATAACTGATCTTATACTCTCAACAGTCAAAATGCTGCTTTACAAATGCAACTTTACAAAAAGATTTTATTGAAAGGATTGAAAAATATTTTGTTTTCAACAATATTTAAAACAAGTTTTCAAAGCATTAACAATATGTAACAGGGTTTTTCCTCTTTGAAGAATTCAGTACACTGCTTTATTCCATACTACATCAGTTGTTAGTAACTTCTTAAACCCTCTACTAGAGATAACTTTTTTTTAAAAAACCCAACAAATGAATTTCCAAGCTTCCATTTTGGCCCTTTGTAGACTGGAAAGGATTTGTAGGTACAGTGACATTTACAAACCCTTACGTTAGAAACACTGCTCTTAATCGGCAAAAGCCTACTTTACTAGTACAGTTTAAACAAGTTACTTTGAGTAAGCTACATCAGCAAAACGAGCTTTTATTGCCAATATAACCAAGTCTGCATTACAGCTTTCTTCTGGTTCAGCTGTGGTTTGAACAGAAGTTATTCACGCTTTAGGTAGTTAAATATGCAAAACTTGAGTGCTGTTTAAACCTCACTAGCCTGCTTGTGAATCGCTGGTTTGCGGATTAAAGGCCTTGAAAAGGGACTTTGTACAGTGAGATAGATTTGTAATGTATTAACGCAATTTGGGTTGATATAAAGCAGCTAGTAAAATTATAATCAATGCAGCTTTCTGGAGAAAAAGCAAAAGACTAAAGTCATCATATGACTTTCCTTCCTTCCATCAGTGGTCATAGCTCTGTATTTGGCTGCTCAGTGATCCAAATAAGATTGTTATCATGCGGGAAGTGTTGTACAAGCAAAACTGCAGAAGCCTCGAAGCCAGTAATGCAATTGCACTACGTGATAAATTTAAAGACAACTCCTAATATAGATCTATTCTACAGAAAGTAGGTAGGTAAGTTTTCATTACAGGTTTTATAAGCTATGCACTCTGAAAATTAAAGTTCGGCAATTTAGTCAATAATAGTTTTACTATTATAAAAAGCATAAATAAAAAGGGCTGAATATAGGCTTATCTTTAAAAAAAAAAACTAGATAAGGCTCATTAATCATTTTGCCTCACCTCCGCAAAATGATTTCCACTTCCTAGCATGCCTAGTATTCCGCTCGTTTTCCATTTACTTACACAATACACCTATAGAGCCACTATACCCTGTTCCTTTTCTCAATTATTGCATGTTAAAATAAAATAGTTTCAAAACAAAAAGTCTGACACTTCCATAGTTCAAAAAGTAAACAGCTATTAAATAACTGAATACTCCACCTCGGAAACCCGTAAGCAGCTTCAAAACAGTGATAAAACAAATCCCAAAAGCTATCTGGATATTCTCCAAGATATCACAAAATCCATCTATTTAGACCAAGTCAAAACAATATTCTATTTTACAACATTTACAAAGTGAGTGTTTATATTAACACAATTTCATTGTGATTTGTATCATTAACCATGAGTTTTGTTCTCTTTTATGGAAAAGTGCTCTCACCTGGATTTAATAAAATTAGACAGACTAGGGCAGCGTCCAAAATGGAAGAGACATTATTTAAACCATCAGACAACAGCAGGTTAGGCAGAGTTCAGAAATTAACACCTTTCCCATTACCACTTTGGATCACATACATAACATAAGACAATTATGAAAAGTTCAACTGAGCTTCTCATTCTACTTCCAAGGAAATCCCACCTTAATCAGTAAGTTAATTCCTCCACAATACTATGCCACAGGCTTAAATGTGACAGATAGGGTCCATTCCTTCAATGACCAACGCAGCAAGACTTTGAAAATGTGAAAGTTTGGATAGTTATGGTCATGAGACTGCACCACAGAGAACATAAATGTAAACATTATACTTGGGTTTGATATTTTTCAGTTAAAATACAGTGCAAACCCTTTTTTCCCCAACTAGTTTTTTTGTTGGGTTTTGGTTTTGTTTTTTTTTCTTTCATAAAAGCACACACAATAAAATATGTACATAGACAAGTTAGAAACATTTGAAAGCATCTTAAAAAAGTAAATATGAGACTTAGAATATCTTGAGTGTGCTGAAGGCACCATTGCTACTCTACTGGGAATGTGTCCTCTCATTTATCAGCCTACCAATGCAGTATCCCTTCCTGTATTACTCAGCACCAAGAGCTGGAAGGTATCTATGGAAGTTGAGGACATTCAGGGCCCAATATAGGATATTTCTTTCCTTCAAGACAATAGTGGAACTAGACAGTATAGTAGTAATTGAAGTCCAGATTCTTCTTGAACACTTGGAGAATTTTTTTTCTTTATAGTCTCTAATGCTACCATTTATTCCACAGAATCAAACAAGATTAAGAAAAACCAATACATTGATGATTCCCACCAACAGGAACTACAGAGCTACAAACTAGCTCAGCTACAAAACTGGAGATCAGTGTAACTGCCAACTAAGTCCATGCTAACGCTCATCCATGCTTCTTGTGGATATTTACACAGTGATGACAGCCAAGGGTCAAACACTGTTCAAATGGGCATAAGATCATAGAATCATAGAACGTCCTGAGCTGGAAGGGACCCACAAGGATCAAGAGATATATAAAAAATATATGTACTTTTTTTTTTACTAGTTCCACCTATTAATAAAAAACATTCTTCATGGATGTTTTTTCACAGTGTGTCACATTCACAAGTAAGGAGAAAGTATTTTAAGTGCTGTCTTGATGGGAAGCTATTCTGGGTAAGATGTATTCGAGCTAAAAAAGAGGAGCTTTTTTTTTTTTTAAAAAAGAACAATTCTCAGAGCCTTCACAAGCATAGCAGTCTTACATGGAATTACAAATATACCAAATTAAACAGAATATTTTAATGCCACTTTTCTAGTGCCACTTTTCTATTACATATCTACATTCAGCCTACCATGTTACTGGTCAGTTATAGGTTACAATCAAATCTACAGATGCAGTCAATACCAATCAGAAGTAATCCATCTTCATATTGCTCATTTTAAGGAAATTCACATTGGATTACAACGAGAGCCTGATTTCTTCCACTCCTACTCTCAGTAGACAGGAAGTCGCACAACAATTTCCAGCCATCAACAGACCAGACAGATATAATCACTATATATGTCTGAGATGGTGACCATACTTGTTAGCCAAAAGCTTAAAAACTCCAAGCATACAGAAGGGATACTGCCACTTTCCATTCCCATGAGTCTTGTTAGATGTAGACACTCAAAATTCTTCTTCTTCAACAGCAAAGTTATTTTGCTTCTTCCGAACATTCCAGTGTAAACACTCAGCCAAGCTTTCAAACCAGTCGCTCACCGGATCTCGGAAACAGATCGAAGGAAGGGGATAGCAAGAGGTAGTGATGCTAATACTGCAACAACACAGGAACACCCCAGTCAGTCAAGGGCAATGGATAGCAATTTAAAAAAACCTTCTACTCCCTAGCTAACATAGAGCTATGTTCAGCCAATTTGGTAAAACAGCGAGTTTCCATAATCAAGCAATAACCAGCTCTGCAGGCTCATCTGAACAGAGTGAACACAGGGCTTAAAACTGTTAACATGCACTGCAGACAGCATTCTTTGGCACAGTGAGAATACTGAACCCACTCCATGATGTCCTGCAGCCTTCTGCTGGTCTTCACATCAACAGCACAGGGACAAGGGAAAATATAAGTCACCATCTTGGCCTTTAAGGTTCAAGTTTTAACTATAAGCAACAGCAGCAGCATCTGACAAAGGGCAAATCTCATGTTTGAATCCTTACTAGTCTCCTGATCTATTCTATAGATCTTTCAACCTCAGAGGAAATACAAACAGTTCAAGATGGAGTATCATGGCAGCTATACGTTTTCCTTCCTGCCAACTTGTACGGACCAAGGGAAAAAAAAGTCATCCTGAATAGCAAGTCTGCCAGCCCCATATCACAAAGTTGCCTTAAGTCACTACCCATTATGATAAGCCACCACATCTTGCACATAAGCACTGAGGAAACTCCACACGCTGCGTTGTGCTCACTCAAGGCAATAGCATTGCAAGTGACCACAACCATTCACTAAGTTAACATAGTTTAAGCCATATGGCATTATTCAGAGCCACTGCTTACAGGCAACTCCTGTTGGCTTGTATCTTCTCAAACTCCTAAGATTTATCTTTAAGTTAAATTTACAGAATTTTCTAAAGACATGTCCTTCTTCCTTGCCAAGCATGCAGTGCTTGCATGATTTTGTCTTAACACTTCACTTGCTTTCATAGGAAGATATAAAATCTCAAGTTGGAAATTAAACATTGTTAGCGCAGTTTGTGCTGTTAGAGGTGTTAGGGTTTATAACAGCTCGTTTCTTCACTGCCAGCAACCCTTTTGACAAATGTTAGAGAATGAGAGAAGTACATCAATCAGTATTTTCTATACTTATGGAAAGATGATACAATCAAAGAAAATGCCTGACCTGTCTCCATGGCATATTTCCTGCCTCTTTCTTCCATCAAACGAAACCCATGCTGTATTCCTGGCATCCGGGGAGAGCATGATCTGGAAGAGAGAAAAGAACTAAAACTCAGGTCCAAAACCTATTTTACAAGAGCAAGGAACAAACACCTCCTGTCCTCCAAGTACAGACCTGACCCTTCACAACTTTACAGTTGCGCTGAAATTCGTAATCTGTCCAGAAAAACAGTGCCGTAACATACCACACAAGTTCCAGACCTTCATTTCATGTTTGGTATACATGCATAGATTTTTCTATATGCAATAAACCGCCTCCTTATAAGTACAAGGTCATAAACTAGAAAGACCTCCCAGTTATAGCCAGCGCATGCTTTAGTTCAGTTACACGAGTTGACTTAGCATTACTTTCCAGAGGAATAATAAAGTTAATCCAGAAAAATAGATTTAAATACATAATGAATCTAAAGCTGTCAGATTTAGGAAGTTTTGCTCCTATTTAACATTCCGATTAAGAAAAAAGAACTGACTACCATTGGTCAGTAACACCCACTGACATGAAAGTAACTGTGGACCAAGAGCAGTGCCATGAGTAAACATTCAATTTATGTTGTAAAACGGGAACAAAAACCCCAGCACACACTTATTTCTTAATGCTAATCTTCTAACTTCCCTAGGAGAGTGCTTCTAAACATACTAACTCTCTTCCAACTTAAGTAGAATCGAGGCTTGTAACAGACACAAGAAGCAGAAAGGGGTTCTTGCTTACATATGGGTATTTATTAAAAATACATATTAACTAAGTCAATTTTATGTTCAGGTATTACGTGGGGATTTTTTTCTGCAAGACAGCATTAACAAAAAATAATTAGTGAACTGCAGACAACTCTACCAATATAATCTTAATATGCAATTTTGTTATTTTAGTAATAAAAGTAGAATTTTCCATTCCCTTAAACACCACTGATTTACATGCACTTTAGCTGAAATGATGTAAAATTTTATTAGTCAGATGCAAATGTACGCGTTCCCATCTTGCAGAACGTTACACAACTACAATCCAGTAGGAAGCACTGTAAAGTACTCCCCTAGTGGGTGTGTTATTTTGAACAAAGCTGCATTCTTCAGCCAGACTTGATCTGGTCCTCCTACAAATGAAAGAACACAGGAGACACACAGCATTTCCTAACCATTTCTGCCCTGGTCAGGTTTACGCGGTTATTAAAAAAAGCTGTTAACTTAGAAAGAGAAATAACATAACAGAAGCTGACCTTGAGTTCCACTCCAGCAGGAACAACAATAGGTCTGAAAGACAATGAGTGAGGGCAGATCGGGGTGATCATTATCGCAGGAACATTTGGATGAATCATAGAAGCGCCTGCTGCAGCTGCATATGCAGTGCTACCAGTCGGCGTGGAGACAATGACTCCTGTGAAAGGAGCAAAAATTTCACTTACATTAGCATTACAATCAATGCGTTATTTTAGAAGACAACTAAGAAGTAACTGTTACGAAAATGAAGCAGAGAATGTATCAACTTGTATTTCACAGGAGAATTGCAGCCTAATACACAAAACGTCAGAAACTCTCTTCTAATCCTGGCACAGCTTTGTTCTATGGCTTCAAGTTGCATAAACTTCTAAATTGCAGGTTACACAACTTTGTAACAGTGGCATTCATCTTTTTAAGGGTAAGAGCTTTAAAGATGAACTCGTGTATTTCATGAGTTGAGATCTTAGACCTTCAGCAAATTCCAGATACCCAAGCAAATTTCTTCTGAGCTATTTCTTGCCTTTAGTCCTAACATATCATACACAAGGAACGGCCGCTTGCCTTCACTTGTCCATAAACAAAGATTACAACGCTTTAATACTTCACTGTGGAATGCATTAGTTACCAATGAATAAACATACCTATTCTTTGCACACTAATGTTTTCTGTCACAAGTGAACTGAAGCTTGAGATTTAGTTTCCATGTGAGAAAATCCTCCAGTAAAATAGCAACAGCCTACACACAAACCGATAAACAATTTAACTCAAGCAGACTCACCATCTCCTTGCACTGTTGTTATCAGGTGTCCATCTAGAAAGACATCTACATTGGAAAGGTAAGAAGAAGGACCACGATCCACTACAACTTCATTTAGGACCTGCCATGACATCAAATATTAACATCAGTCCGCTACTGCTGATGTGGCAACATAGTAAATGACAAGCAAAACATGCTTTGCAAGTCTTTGAAAAATTCATGCTGATTTAGTACCTGCCAAATTAGACTCTCTTTACACTTCTGTCTTAACAAGTGCCAGCTGAAGTTTTCAGTTGTTAAGAATTACTTCCAGAAGCTGGTCACTAACAGGGTTAGTGTTAATGCATTGGTTAACATGCAGGGTTTTTCTTTGGGATCTCCCATTTTAGAAGTGCTACTTCATTTTCAAAATAGAAGGAAAACATTACTACAGGAAAGCACAATATTAGCATTTATTATTGCAGAAAGTAACCAAGTACACCCTCAAACAAATACAAAGCAAGTTACAAGCAGCTTATTAGTTCTTTTGCTTATTTTGCTTCTGACCTGATATTGCATAATCTGCTTGCCCACTTCTTTCTCTATATTTGTAGACACTACTCCGTTTTCTTCTATACCATTTTGTACTGTCATTTTCTCTCTGTGGTCTTTTACTACTTTCACTTTCAGCCTGCTTCGTAGAACAAGCGCTGCATTGCCTAGGAAGAAAATATAGAGGAAAGTACACAAAAATGATATGCTAGTATAGTAAATAGAACCCTGTAATGGCTAGCAAACTGTATGAAACGCCATCCGTCTACTGCCTGTGCTTTCAATGTTCTCAATTTCATTCACAAGGTAAGTGTCTACATTTGGTTAAAGCTCAAAACTCATTTTTAGTAGTAATGAGCAAAATTGAAATAAAACTTGAACCCAGTCCTTCCTCCCTTTCCTCACGATGTAAAAAGAAAACTTAAGTTTCATATGGACATGATCAAGATTGGAAAACGCTGCTAGGCTCACGTGATCCTCACTAAGACAAAAGCTAAGCTTAAAGAAAATCAGTGCATTAGAAACACGTATGAAAATACAACATTCTAGCAAAGCAAGCATTTTACATATCTTTCCAGGAATCTACTCTGGATGCAACTCAAATAACCTCCTATTAAAGAAACAAAGTATTTCTTTCCTCAAATATTTTATTTGCCAGACTTCTTGGTATTTAAGCACTGCACTGCTTAGAGAAACAGACTTCAGGAGCTACACTATTTGTATGTTTATCTGTCATTTAACATAAGTTCTGCATCATCTTTTACTTGTTTATGCTACACAGGACAAAGTTATTTCTTAGCCATTTTCCTTTACAGAACAGTACAGAAAGCAGCACTGGATGGGGCAATGCAACACAGTACTTCTGTTAGTTTAGTAGTCATCTCTTGTGACTCAATCTTACGGGACAGCCTAAATGAGTTGGTTAAGAAAATTTACTAGTCTTGGAAAAAGCTACAGAGAATGTAACAAAAAGAAACACCACACCTTGTCCCCTTAAATTTACCTTCTATAACCTGAGTGACTTGGGACTGAAAATTCTCAAAATTAAATGGAGTAAGAAATCCAAGGGATCCCAGATGAAAAGCCATAACTGGAGGTACACTACCCTATCAATAAAGAAAAGAATTTAAAAGCTACTGAATAAAAGCAATTCATACTTCAACTAATTGCCTGTAAATATTTTGACTATTGATGTAACTTCAACTATGCATAATAAAAACAACACATTACATACATTATTTTCAGAAGGTATAGGGTAAAACAAGCTTGATTAAAAAAGGAATAAAGAGCAAAGGACAAATGCTGTCCCGAATAATAAAGGAAAAAAAGAAAAACAACCTGCAAATACTTCAAGAAGAAAAGATGTCTTTATTTCCCATATAGACCAACCTGGAAAAGTGAAGAAGCGTAAAGTAAGGTCCCATCTCCTCCCAGGCATATGATAAAGTCTATCTGATTGGAGATATCATCATAATCTAGAAGCAACATTGAAACAGGTGTTTTGAATTAAGTTTTATCAACAGTTTTAATTTCCTAACATAAACTAAGTGCAGCATGCCAACATTCAATCACAGCTATAAAAAAACCCACAACTGAGATGTAACAACAGCTGTTTGCAAAAGACATGAGTTTTACAAACTTGACTCAACAACTACAGAAATACCAAGAAAAGCAAGCAATACACTTCAGCTTTACTTTCGAGAAATCATTACACCATACCTTCTCTGAAGGTGCAAAATTTCTTCTTCACTGGTCCAAAATTATCATCATTAGCTATAGCAGGGTCTTCCAACACTTTCTTTTCTACATACACTATCATATTGTTCTCCTTAAGAGAGTTAAGATAAGCTTGTTAACAACCTCTTAAAATAACAAAATATTTGACTCTCCCCATAATTTGCATTAGTTTAAAACATGTAAATAATATTTTAAAGTGGTCTGTCTGTTGGTCGTGGGGTTTATTTTTAGCGTGTGGTCTAATTCTAATGAGAATTTTGCAGCATGCAAAATTTATCTATAGGTCTTTATCAGATAAGCGAATATTAATTTATCTAATAAATTAAACTAAACTTTGGAATACAGATTACAGGATACAGTAACAATGCTGTTTGTTCAAGGCTTAAAGCTTTGTATATCCCATTCCCTGTAATTCAGAATAGCAAACAGAATGAAAGTTTTGACTTTAAGTACAGAGCTTAAAAAAAGTACTTGAGTACTGATCTTAAGCTCTGAAACAAGTTTTACTATTTCCAGTGGCAATGAACGATCTGTTCGCACTATACAATTCTGCACGTTCCACATTCAACAGAATCAGTAATTGAAAATGGTTTAGATGTAAAATTTTTAGTTATGGTAAAAAGTGGAATTTGTATTTCATTACCTCAGTAAGATACACACAAAGCTCTTTAAAAGGCTGCAGCAGACTGGCATCACGTATCTTTTTAATAACAAGGACGCTCTTGGGAGGTTTGTTCCATGTCAACCGCTGGCTTGCTGGATCCTGAATGTGCCTAGAGCATAGAAGAAAGGACTGTTACTACCTTCTGCTTTGACAACATTCTGGTCTGTTACGAATATATCCTGAATTATAATTGCATGCAGTCCTAGAACAATAGAAAGGATGCAAGACTTCGTATTGTAATGATGGTTCTTCCCCCATGGAACCAACCAGTGCTTTACTATATTGAGACGGTAACACAGTATTAAAGTGTCCATTCTTGTATCTGCTACCATGCTAGCAACACCTGCAAAGAGGGACTTCAACAGAAGCACTACAAAAGCTCTTGGATCAAGCTCTTGAACTGGCACCTTCCCTGATGCTGCCAGCCATAATGCTTTCCTCTCATCTTGGTGCTCTCTCCTCTTAAAGTGACTCAAAATAAGGAGAAATATCCAGAAGCAGCTACAGCACAAACTTTTTTCCATCCAATACTGTAAGTCAACTTAAGTCAATGTGAATTTAAGAAATAGTGCAATAGTTCCGACCCAAATATTCTTTTTCTTCTTTTTAGCAATGTTTCCTTCAGCACGTGTTCACTGACAACAGTACACAGTTTTCTCAATACAGTTTGAAGCCTGTAGATGCAGACACAAATTCTATAGTTTAACTAATACTAAACAACACTGTCACAAGAGACGGACAATTCACATGGTCACCTGCATATAAATCCTCAAGATAAGCCTTAAGAACCATTAAAAAACTCTAGTGCATAAACTCTATTCTAGAAAGTCTGCATTTGCAACTCTCATATTTCCTATCAAAAAGCCTCACAAATAAAGGGTTTAAAGAGGAACAGATGGCTGTGTACTTCCATTCCAGGCAAACAGTAATGATATGTAACTTCTGTGCAAGATTTCTTCAAAATTCTAATCTAAATTTTATTTTAGTGTTGATCCCAAAACAACTTTACCTGCTTGAAGTAGCACAACTACTACTTTACATTAAGGAAAAAAAAAAAAACCAAAAAATATAATACATTGAGTTGATTTAGGAACACCCAGCTCTATTTTCATTCTTCATTGGTATCTACTTCTGAGCTACATAATTTTACAGCTGTATTTCACATATTATAGTCATCCCATCCTCTCCCATATGGTGCAGATATAATCCACAAAGCAAAGCAGATTAGTGTAAATGCTGACCAAGCAGAATTTACAGGGGGATTTGGCGCTTCAAGGGTTAAAATAAAACAGATGATGATGCTGGACATGGAATAACTTGCTCATTTACTTCCCCAAATGCCTACATTCTACATATAAATACAGCAGAAACTACAGGTTAATGAAGTAGTCTAATACCAATAACCTTTACTAACAGCGTCGTGTGTGTGTCTCAATGTTATTCCGTAACACAGAACGCCACAAACACACAGTCACACTCACTACCACGTCCAGGCTTTCAACATTACCTTACTTTTCATCTCATTGTGTTTTACAGCCGAGGAACCACAGAGCCGCGGAGACTGGCAGGCACCTCTGGCAATGGTCTAGTCCAGTCCCCTGGCTCAGCCTAAGGGCGCTTTGAAAATACCCTACTCGGTCTCAAATACCACGAGTCTGAGATGACTATGATTTTGGAAGGCTTCCTGACATGACTAACCAAACAATAGCTAAGCTGAAAGTAAAAGTAAAGGTAAAGGAAAAAAGGTAAAGGAGGAAAAAAGGTAAAGGAGGAAAAAAGGTAAAGGAGGAAAAAAGGTAAAGGAGGAAAAAAGGTAAAGGAGGAAAAAAGGTAAAGGAGGAAAAAAGGTAAAGGAGGAAAAAAGGTAAAGGAGGAAAAAAGGTAAAGGAGGAAAAAAGGTAAAGGAGGAAAAAAGGTAAAGGAGGAAAAAAGGTAAAGGAGGAAAAAAGGTAAAGGAGGAAAAAAGGTAAAGGAGGAAAAAAGGTAAAGGAGGAAAAAAGGTAAAGGAGGAAAAAAGGTA
The DNA here is from genome assembly GCF_949628215.1 of Phalacrocorax aristotelis. Lineage (NCBI taxonomy): Eukaryota > Metazoa > Chordata > Aves > Suliformes > Phalacrocoracidae > Phalacrocorax > Phalacrocorax aristotelis. Next base: position 7,147,173 of record NC_134294.1, read on the forward strand.
AAGGAGGAAAAAAGGTAAAGGAGGAAAAAAGGTAAAGGAGGAAAAAAGGTAAAGGAGGAAAAAAGGTAAAGGAGGAAAAAAGGTAAAGGAGGAAAAAAGGTAAAGGAGGAAAAAAGGTAAAGGAGGAAAAAAGGTAAAGGAGGAAAAAAGGTAAAGGAGGAAAAAAGGTAAAGGAGGAAAAAAGGTAAAGGAGGAAAAAAGGTAAAGGAGGAAAAAAGGTAAAGGAGGAAAAAAGGTAAAGGAGGAAAAAAGGTAAAGGAGGAAAAAAGGTAAAGGAGGAAAAAAGGTAAAGGAGGAAAAAAGGTAAAGGAGGAAAAAAGGTAAAGGAGGAAAAAAGGTAAAGGAGGAAAAAAGGTAAAGGAGGAAAAAAGGTAAAGGAGGAAAAAAGGTAAAGGAGGAAAAAAGGTAAAGGAGGAAAAAAGGTAAAGGAGGAAAAAAGGTAAAGGAGGAAAAAAGGTAAAGGAGGAAAAAAGGTAAAGGAGGAAAAAAGGTAAAGGAGGAAAAAAGGTAAAGGAGGAAAAAAGGTAAAGGAGGAAAAAAGGTAAAGGAGGAAAAAAGGTAAAGGAGGAAAAAAGGTAAAGGAGGAAAAAAGGTAAAGGAGGAAAAAAGGTAAAGGAGGAAAAAAGGTAAAGGAGGAAAAAAGGTAAAGAAGGAAAAAAGGTAAAGGAGGAAAAAAGGTAAAGGAGGAAAAAAGGTAAAGGAGGAAAAAAGGTAAAGGAGGAAAAAAGGTAAAGGAGGAAAAAAGGTAAAGAAGGAAAAAAGGTAAAGAAGGAAAAAAGGTAAAGAAGGAAAAAAGGTAAAGAAGGAAAAAAGGTAAAGAAGGAAAAAAGGTAAAGAAGGAAAAAAGGTAAAGAAGGAAAAAAGGTAAAGAAGGAAAAAAGGTAAAGAAGGAAAAAAGGTAAAGAAGGAAAAAAGGTAAAGAAGGAAAAAAGGTAAAGAAGGAAAAAAGGTAAAGAAGGAAAAAAGGTAAAGAAGGAAAAAAGGTAAAGAAGGAAAAAAGGTAAAGAAGGAAAAAAGGTAAAGAAGGAAAAAAGGTAAAGAAGGAAAAAAGGTAAAGAAGGAAAAAAGGTAAAGAAGGAAAAAAGGTAAAGAAGGAAAAAAGGTAAAGAAGGAAAAAAGGTAAAGAAGGAAAAAAGGTAAAGAAGGAAAAAAGGTAAAGGAAAAAAGGTAAAGGAAAAAAGGTAAAGGAAAAAAGGTAAAGGAAAAAAGGTAAAGGAAAAAAGGTAAAGGAAAAAAGGTAAAGGAAAAAAGGTAAAGTTAAAAAGTGTTGCATTAATGTGCTTATTGCGGCAAAACAGCTGCAAAGGAACTGAAGTTTCACATGCCATTTCCAACACCGTTGGTGACTAAGGAAGCATTTCCTATACTAGAGTTCACTTGATAAATTAAATTCCGCAAACCTCAATATTGTTGAAAGGTAAAACACACACACAGAGAAACTGCCCCCGAAAGCATTTCAAGACGATCAGGCTATCTTCTAAAGCTGGCAAAGAGCTAAGGAGTGCAGCACTGCTTCTCACTCAATAAACCTAGCACTAAAACAGACTTCATTCAAATGAAAGATTGCCTGGTTCAGCTGTACTCACCCATTCCACATAGTTCTACTACATGGAGGATTATTCATAACACACTTTAAGATCTTCATGTTACTTTCCAGGAGTCAGGCAAATGCAACAGCTCCAAAAAAAAAAAAAGAAAGGCTGAGGCTTTTGTCCCTTATTAATAAACTGCTGCCTCAGAAGAAAACATTCTTCTCTGAAATAGTTTTTCTCCAGTTAGAGTATTTCGATCCGTCCCAATAAAAAGTTGTGAGGCTTTACAGAAAAATCCTGTATAAAACGTTTATTACAGATCTTCAGAGGCAAGATTTTGTAAGGAAAATCCCATTTCAAGAGAGAGTTTTAAAACAGGATTTGACCTCCCCCCTCCTCAACAACACAAGCACCTGGCTCTTTCACTGAATTCAGTTCATCTGGTCACCTTACACAACAGCTTCTTCGGTACAATCAACGCTACCACTTGAAGAGGCACCAAGACCTTTGCTAACTTACACCCATCCATAAAAATGAAAATCCTCCGTTAAAAAATTATCTCAAGTGAAGAGATTTTAACCGGATTATTGCTGTAGAGAAAAATCCAAACAAAATCATTTTGCTTGTCTTCAGAAGCCACAACAAAAACCTGACGACAGTAAGAACAGTCATGTACAATTGGGTCTTCAGATAGTCCTTTCCTTCAATCACCCGCGAGCAGCCTTTTCTCCCCGGCTGTTCTGAACACTGCATAAGCAGCCTCTCCCTGGCAAGTGCTGCGCATTTAGCATTCCCTGCAGCCTCTGTACTCAACTGATCTCACCACTATCATTATATTGTGCCACGCCAGCCCAGCCCCTGGGGAGGAGCATGTTCACCACAGGCAGGTGGGTAAACACACAATGCAAGCTGGGTTTTCAGATGAGCTGCAGAACTCCAAGCCACCAACTTCAGAACGGACAAAGAATGAGGAAGCCAAGAGATACTGTACCCTGTGAGATTTCCGCCACACCTTTGCAGAAGTGAAGATACCACCAACCTGACTTGAGGAAGACTACTACTACTTATGTAAAGAATTAGGCAAATAAATACTTAATTCAAATACCTGACATTTAACTGGAAGAACAATGAAATAAAATTTTTAAAAGGACAAAAATAGGGACCAGTAACTTCGTTAATCTGCAGAACCCTGTCATTCCTCATTCGACTAAGTTGAGAGACTGTTTAGTAAGTATACAATACATGGTGTAAAAAGCAACGCTTTTAAACCACCCAACCTACAAAATTAAACTGTTTATACACTTGCCAAGCAGACACTGTCTCTTATTTTCATATAAGTTTAATCAGCCGAGTATAAAAGCAAACTTGCCTTAGTGATATCCATACACCAAGAGTGCCATTGAATACAAAAATCCAAACTACTCACTCAAACACATAATACCAAGAGAGGGAGAAGGCTTTCCTTGGATTTCACACTACACAAAACAATTTCTCCTCCTTTCCTTGTGTTGTCCATAAGGATCTTTGTTCCTCTATCATTCAGAAACACTGCTCTGTATGTATTTCAAGTGGACAGAATAAACAAAATGCTACCGATAGCTTCTCGTGTCATGAGGAGATCACTGTAAGGGTGTTTAATACGCACAGTGAGTTTGCTGTCAGTTACATTGGAAGGCATTTATTATAGTTGCCACTGTTGACATCAAACTACAGATTGCAGATTATACAAAACTTGTCTATACAAAACTTCAGTACTTAATACTATTTACGTGTCCTGCCCTATTTTTCTGTGAAATGGTTAATTTTTTTTCCCAACATAGATATACTGAGCTGTGAGAAAACTCCCATTAGTGTAGATAGTAGACAGTGGGCCGAAGAACACCACATGAATTATTAATGTAAGACCAGTAAAATTAATTTCCTTTTATGTCTGTTACCCTGCAGGAAGTATTCCAACTGGCAAAACCAGTACAAATCCATACAGAGGAATACCGAATATGTCCTATCATCCTTTGGGAGAAAACAAACAAATGACATTCAAACTCATATTATACTTTTCAACCCACAGATCAAGCTAACGCACACGGAATGGGGTTTTACTTGAAAACACAGCTGAGCAGTGCTATCCATTCTTCTCTCTGACTGACTTTTTGAATGGTCAATGCGTGATAAAAACAGCAGGCAAATTTTGGCAATGCAGCCCCCGAACTGGCAACCAAGCAACAGAAAATTCTCTAAATATCAGGTAAACTACAAACAATGCCGATTAGGGGGTGAGTACTGTACAAGCAAATTTATATCTTTCACACAGAATAAGCATAATACCATTTGTTAGACAAGTACTTACATAATCGTTTTAGGATTTTGCAGCATACAGGCCTTTGGTCCAAATGTGGTCACTGGGCATGGTCCATGCAAAGAGCGTGTTCTCCTAAATGTAAATATATAAAAATAATCCCTAAGTAAAAGAAATGTCATGACAAGCTGGGCATAATTAGCTCCCCACCCACCAAAACCACCTCTTTGAAAAATTTGCACTAGGCAATACAGGGCAAAGTACATTTCTTAAACCTATATTTGTGGTTGACCAGCCAATGTAATTTTACACATATTAGCTCTCACATTTCAAACCTAAAACTTAACTCTTGTACCTACTCCCTGAAAGTTATTTTAATCAAAGCTTTGCTCACAAGTTTATCCCCTCCATGTACTGAGTAATCACTTCCTAAATACTAGCACCAGGCACATATTCTTCTTGTATTCATTTCATCTTCACTTTGCACAAAGGAAGCATCACAGCCTCAAAGAAGATATGGTCAAGTTTTCTCAAGTTAGTTCTCTGAATTCATGTCAACGCTGCAAAGATTCTATTTAGTCTCAACTCTTCTGGATGCTACAATACACAACAGTACCTACCTGTGTGTCTCAGACCAAAAAAATGTGTAGATAAATTCCAAATTATAAAAACTATCTATTTTCAAGGACTCACTACCATGAAAAGGAAAAAACCCTATGTTTAAGAAACAAAGCACAGATAATTCCTGTTTCAGAATTAGCTATGTAATTCTTACATATCAAAAAAAGCCTCTGATTTCTTTTAAGCTAGAATAGAATCATAGAATCATTTGGGTTGGAAGAGACCTCTAAGATCATCAAGTCCAACCCTCAACCCAACACCCCAGGCCTCCTAAACCATGTCCTAAAATGCCACGTCTGCATGGATTTTGAACACCCCCCAGGGATGGTGACTCCCCCACCTCTCTGGGCAGCCTGTGCCAGGGCCTGACCGCTCTTGCAGGGAAGACATTTTCCCTAATATCCAACCTAAACCTCCCCTGATGCAGCTTGAGGCCATTCCCTCTCGTCCTCTCACTGGTGACTGGGGAGCAGAGACCAACCCCCCCCCTCACTCCAGCCCCTCTCAGGCAGCTGCAGAGAGCGAGAAGGGCTCCCCT